>NC_088100.1:85339631-86589631 GCF_036370855.1 Dromaius novaehollandiae
GGAGGAGCATTCAATTAGGCAAGAAATATATACGCATACTCTGTGTGTTTCATGCCTTTTTCTGTGTGTCCTTGTCCCCTCCTTTCTTGTTTAACAAAGCTTGAACAGGGGTTTTATAGCCAGGCAAATCTCAGAATCCTGAGATCCCAGAAGGAATGAACAGGCAAAAAAGGCAAAGACATCTGCTTTTTCATGCTAATTGCTAAAAATAATTTCCAGACCACTTGTATCTGATTTTTTTCAAGATAAGAGCATTCTCAGTTGTTCCCAAAGGCCTGCATATTAGTACTATCATTGTAGTTAGTGGGGTGAATTTTAGAGTCTTTCCTGGGAAGCACAAGGGCATGAGATGCCATACCAGCCTGAAATCAGGCTGCCTTGGCAGTTGAAAATAGCACGAAGATAGTTCTGTCTTTAGCTGTTCTTATTTTTAATGAATAGGTCACCTGCACATAACTAGCATTCATGTATATTTTAATTATACTTCTTCCTTTTCAATATATGAAACTGAAAGTTACTTAAAAGAATTAAAATTGATAAAATTCTTCATGGGGGCTATTGTTGTACTGTCCATTTTGCACTGAAACTTGAAGAAAACCAAAAAACACTAAGCATGATATTGGCTCCTTCCCCTCCTCCCCCCCATCCAATTAATTTAATGGAATTTAGAAAAAATCAGTTTATCATTTTGAATGTACAAGTCTAATCCCAAACATTTTAAAAATGTGATTATTTTGGAACAATCCAAAGTCATCTATGGCTGCTGTCTTAATATTTAAATTAAAATAATATGAAAACATTTCACATTCAGAATAAAATTCACTAATGTAACTGAATAATTAATTTTATTTCTCACTTAAAAAAAATTCCCTAAACTCGTATTAATTATTTGTGTCTGAAACCATTTACTGTTACATTTCCGTACTAATGTTACAGATGTTTACAGGTGCGGCATATTTTTCAACAAAGAATATTAATGTAAGCTAGATTTTTAAAATAGGTTGTTTGGGCTGGCTTAACCAGAGAAATTTTGCTTCCTTTTTAAATGGTAGCTGTCATGTCTGGACAGTTCTCCAACCTAAATGATACTTATATTGACCAAATCTTTTCTTTTATGAACTTACAGTTTCTGGTTTAAATTTCCTTTTTTAGGCACCGAGCTGTCAATCTCTTTCTTCAAGGCTATGATAAATCTTGGATTGAAACAGAAGAACACTATTTTGAAGATAAACTGATAGAAGACTTAGCAGTATGTCTGGGTGCAAAGGGTTGTGGGAATGTATGATGAATTAACACTAATCTTATATAATCACAACTCTAAGTTTGGGAGTTACATAAGAAATAATTTAAGCTACCTCCACACAAAGGCGTGCAAGTCATGCTGACAGGTGTTGAAAACCTCAAGTGATGGAGATTCCAGGATCTCCTCAGGCAGTCTGTTTCATGGATTCACTGTCATTATAAAGATTTTTAAACTTTTGTCTAAATTAAATGTTAGTTGCCGTAATCCCCTTATCTCATATCTTCTGCCCTGTGGACAAGGGAAACAGATTATTCCCTTTTTTTGCCATCATCTTTTATGTATTTGAAGATACTGCAATCCACATTAAAGCCACTTAACTTAAAAGGACAGAATATAAAGCTAGAAGAATTTTAATATCTTAGATTAATCAGTTCCTCAGAAGCAGGCATGAAAGGGTGGAAGAGGACTCTTGTATAACTGCTCAGGAAGGTGAACATTTTTCCAAGCAATAAAGTGTTAATCATGTCTTTAGCCTGATAAGTCCACAGGAGTGATTTTCAGTATGGCCTTTCATCCTCATCCCTTATAATCATCTGTCGGGAAGGGAGTTCTTAGCAAGAACTAGTACTAGGAAATGATACAGTCCCCAGTAGGGCCAGTCCCCAGCACAGTCTGAAATCAAACTTTTTATTGTGAGAAAGGCCTGCTCTGTGCCATAGGGAAAAGAAGCTAACTGGAGAATTAAGAAAGATTATGATTTGCTTCTAACTGTTTCAGGTTTATGCTTAAAACCAACCACATCACTTGTGAACTATTTTGAAACTAAAGATCAAAATAGTAAAATAAGTGTCAGCAGCAATGAGCTCAACACAAGCAGACCATGGAAATTCATTTTTGCCTGCACACATGCAGAATTCATTTCTTGTGAATTCAGAATTAATCTTTATTGTATGGTGCCAACATTCAGAAAAAGGAAGAGACTTTTGCCAATGCTCACTTCATGTACAAATTTTTAAATGATTATGACTAATGCAAGTGTGTTGTCAAAAATATTTACTACTTAGCAAGTGAGAATGTGTGTGGGGGATGTGGAATGTGGAACAACATAGCTGTGTGTGTATATATGTGTGCATGTATGTATATGTGAGCCAGAATGGTCACTTGGTTACACCCTGACATAAAAGGCTGTCTCCTTAGCTCCTCTATGAAGCCATATCTTTAACAGGCTTATAAAGAACAACTTGGCAGAAGGCAGCTTTTGTGAAAACCTTTCTTAGAAAAGATAGAAACAGATCAGGTTGTCTGCTATAGCATCCTTTAGTAAAGGACCACAGGCATTTCCTTGTAATTCCTCAAGCGCACAAGTCGGTGAAACTCCAGCCCTCTCTTAAGGAAAGGTCTAATTTACCTTTCTTTCAAAAGAGCAAACAAAACTCTACCTGTTCTATAAAATCAATTTCTATCAAATTATTATTGCTTTAGAGCACCGTCTCTCAGAGGGTGAGAGATCGAAGCTCTACTGATCAACTCTGTGGAGAGCATCTAAACTGTTGTGTGTGCTTTATACACACAACAGGTGTGTATAAATATGTGATAAGGTGTGGTGGTGATATTGGTGGAGGTTCTCTGTGCCCTAACCTGTGGTTAGGACACTTTTCAGGGATGTAGGAGAGAAGTGTTTGCATACCCTTAAGCAGAAGAAGGGACTGAACTTGCAGTTTTGCTCCCCAAGTCTTCTGTCTTTAAGTCTATTTTGTACAAAAGTGGCACTACCTCTTCATCCTGTCTTTGTATATTTGGGGGGTGGGGGCAAACACAACTACTTAATTTGAGGAGCTTGGTTATGCTGATATGCAAGGTATGCTTTGGGAAAGCCATACAGATCAAGCCTCTAAGGAAACTAGATTTTTAATGTTTGAAATAAAAATCACAGGATATTCAGCACTGTCTTTGTCTTTTATGAGCAGTAGAAAATGCTTCTGCTTTAGTAAGGTTATATGAACACTTAAGCTTACCTGTTATAATAAAATTATCAATTAGGGTTTTGGGTAGGCATTACCGAACATAATAATTTATAGGAATAATATGCTGAAAGGAAGTGTAGAAATTTGAATATTTTAAAATCTTTTGGGTCTTCAACATTTAGAAATGGCCACTAAAATGTTCACAGCTTATTTGCTTTATTCACTTATATTAAGTTCAACTAAAACTTTTTACTTTACATTTAAATAACTATGGGGCAAATGTCTCAAGAATGCTTATTTTCCAGAAATGTGATAAAATTAGTTTGTTCTATTTTTTATGCTATACTTTAAAAGTGAATTCTGCTTAATTCAGTCACTGGTGAATTTGATTCTCCATTTAATTTGAGTTAAATCTCTGAAATCTAATAACTTGTATTAAACATTAACAGAACCTCTGCCCTTTTGCTTCATCAGTTTTGATAATATTAGACAGGTATTTTGGATAGTAACATTACTGAGTACAGAAAGCTGCCATTTAATTAAAGAAAAAGGTCAACAACCTAAATGAGATTGAAATAAAGAACAGGGGAAGACTCCCATTATGTTTAAATGTAATTGCAGTTATAATTTGCATTGTTCAGATCTTGCTACAGATACTGAAAATACTGTTGCATATCAAAAAAATGTAATATGAACCTTTAATGGCCATCAGTAACTCTTTTCACGTCTAATGATAGAAGTAGACTAGCAAGTGAAGCAGCCATTGTGCATATGTGTCAACTAGAAGGCTGTTCTCAGCTGCCACCAGTCGTATTTGGTACAGCTGAGCAGAGACGATAGACTTCACGTGTGTATTTGAAGTGTAGCACATACAGAGATGTTTAAGTATTTCCATGGGAGCATGTTTAAGACTAGAACACCCAAACTTTTCTTAATAGGCAAAAAATCCCTTTTCCTTATAATCTACCATGTGGCCAACCCTTTCTTACTACTATCAGGTAACATGTCTGGGGTTATAGTAATTTTTTACTTGCACAATCTTAACAACGCATGCAATTCTTTTTAATCTGTATTTTAGCATATATTGCTAGGTGAAAACTAGGAGGAAGAGCTACCGGTTGTAACATAGAAAAATGTGTCTAGAATGAAGCAATTGATTTGCAGAACTCTACTATCTGAAATCTCTTTTGGCAAATGACAGAAGTCAGAGGACAGATTTTGTTTAATATTTTCAAAGATTCTTTTCAAAACACTGCTCCAGTGATTGCTGTTATGGTGTTTTAGGACTGTATTTTCCTTTTGCAGTGAAATAACTAGAGCTGTCTAAACCTGAAAGCAAAATAAGCACTTGAAAAACACTATTTGGGTCTATATCTGTCTATATGTATCTATGTATAAATAGATATATAGTATATATATTATTGATTGATACATATTATTGGTATGTCTTCTTTTAATATTCTACATCCAGCCAATGTTACTGTTTTTAGTAGACATGGCTCCTCATTTCTAAAAGTATTGGTAAGCTTCAAGCTTCAATTTCTGCTCCCTCAAAGCTTCTTGGGATTCCTCAGGGAACATCATGCTTGGCATAGCACTTGGAACAGAGGCATCTAATTTTCATCTGATACAGTTTGTTAATGTAGAGAGGAATAGATAGTATGATAGCAAATGGTGGGTTCAGGTAAGCACCCAATCTGAACAATAGCAGTAAAAATTTGAAGTTGTTTTCAGAATCTAGAGAAGAGGGTTCATTTTTATGAGGAAAGGAAATCCAAAGCTGTGCGAATAGTATCATCTTGATAATCTGTATGGGGTGGTTTGAACACAGTCAGAATTCAGGTTTTTCCTACTTATTCAGCTTGGAACTTATTTCCTCCTGGTCATGCAACTCAAAATTGTATATGTGATTATTTAATGTTTAATAAAGTGCACGGAGTAAGACATTTTTTGCAATAGATAACCAAATATACCTTTTTTAATCTTTATTTCAATTTTCTTTCCCTAAAGAAACCTGGAGAGGAACCACCAGAGGAAGATGAAGGTCTTAAAAGAGTTGATCCTTTACATCAACTTATTCTGCTATTCAGTCGAACAGCCTTAACTGAAAAATGGTAGGGATGTTGCAAGAGACAGCAGAGTATATGCAGATTTTCAGATTACTTCTGTATTTGAAGTTATTCTTATCTCTGTCCATGTCAGATAGCATCGGCTAGGTTGGAACATGTGCTTAAGCATGTATGGTGAGTTTGTTTCGAGTTACACTGAAACCCCTCCAGCCTATGGTGGCATGTAAAGAGATTTTAACATGACTGAGAATGAGATGTAGGGAGTTTTCTAGGATAAGCAGATGCCCTTATAAACTTTGATGTCACAGTGATAGCTGCTGTGTTCCTGGTTATGCTGAGGACATACTATATCTATCACTCCTCTCTGTATTCCATATAGAGGTTATATTCTGAATATGAAATATATATTTACCCTCTAGGTATGACTGAAAAATAAGCTATATTATCTTTACTGGAAGGTGTTTATGAATTTCTGAGCCCTGTATTTGTAGTTGGCTTCACTTTTTAATGAGTATTAGTCAATTCCTCCTTTTCCAAAAGACTTTTGTACTTAGTTATTAGCATAAAATCCCCTTAAAATGTTTTTAAAGGAGCTTAAAATTATTTTGATGCTTGAATTCTACTATAATTGCTCGAGTGTTCATCTTTTTTCCTTCCCTCTCTCTATGACCCAGCAAATTGGATGAAGATTTCCTGTACATGGCTTATGCTGACATTATGGCAAAGGTAACTTCTTCACTATCTTCTACATCTTTTATGTTTTAATAAAAAATAAAGATGTAGATTAAAACAAATTATGTGTAAACTGAACTAAGTCTTAAACCCCCCAAACTGTATTAGTGTATGTTTTCTTTTTGCATGGTTTCAGAGCTGTCATGATGAAGAAGATGATGATGGCGAAGAGGAAGTGAAGAGCTTTGAAGTAAGACTAGACTTCTGTTTTGTTTTTCTTGTCATATTAGACATTATTTCATAGCTTCCAACTGACATTTATGTTTCTTGGTTCATGGCTTACTTCAGCTTGTTATGTCCGTGAACTGCATGTCAAAAGCTGGATTGGCAAATATGACTCATCAGATTCATAGTAGTAAAACGAAACAGATAGTGTCACTTAATATATGATTAAATATTTAGAGTAACTTAGTGGATCTTATGTGTTTATCTAATTGACTAACTTTTTAGTTTCTGAAGAGAAATATTATGGGTAGCAACTTATTCTGGAAGTCTGATGAGAACAGGCCATACCTTGCAAAGTATCAGATCCTGTCTTAGTTTGGATGGTTGAAATATTGAAATAATACTGCTTTTTGCAGTAGTAATTTACATGCAGTACCAGTAAGCTAGACAATATCTTTATGTCCACACACATATATATATATATATGTGTTTCTTAGTAAAAGGTCAGCATTTACTCCTTGAGACTCCCAAGTTTTTTCTTATGTCGAGAACAGGAAATCTGTATTTATTGTTGATTAAAATTGATTTTCTAATGATGATCACTGTATAAAGAAACACAATTACGTGAGTTAATAGCAAGAATAAGAGATGTGAGTTCTTGTTATGTGTTTGCTCTAGGATCTCTCTCTCTTTTTCCATCAATAAAATGGAAATTACAAGAAATTTATCATTCTGAGGGTCACTGAGGCAATTAATTAGCTGATTAATATCTTTAAGCATATAGTAATCCTGACATTAAAAGCTGTCTAATGTATCACAAATAGGTTAATATTAATATCTTTACCAAAACACAGAAACATAAAATACATGCTTTAATTTTGTTTTATTCTCTGAAGATACTGATTTATTTGATATAAAAATATCTGTGCTGCTTTGATTTTGGTAGATGGTTTGGGGCATGTTTAGTTTTTATTCACATTTTTTATACATGTCAAATATAGTCTGTGTTTTCTTTACATGAGTGCTACATGAAATAGCACTGAATTTTTTAAATATGTATTCCCCATTTGGCTGTATACAGAAATTAGAAAAAATACTAAATTTGTTGGAGTCTCTCAGAAGTTCTAGTCCAGCTGAACTACAGCTAATCTACCCAAATATAAGTTTCTATTTATTCATAAATATCTAAGATTGAATACAAGTTTGAGTGTTCCTTTTTTTGAAATTGCAATATATGATATATCACTGACTAAGCAAAGAATATTTATTTCTTTAAGCTTTTGTCAGTTAACTCATATATGCTTGTTAGACATACAAAAGTCTTGTCCTTATAAATGTGAAAGTTTAAAAATAGGAAGATTTGAGGTGAATGAAGAACTTTATCAGGAAGGGGTTTATTAGTGCTCCATTATCTAAATTTATAATGGGTTCCTTTGTTCAGCATTCAACTTTATCTTGTGAGAGAAGATCCTATTCATTTTTCTTTATTATTTTTTCTGTAGCTATGAATCTTATGCTCAAATTATGTATTAATCTGTTGAAAAGACAATTTTGTGTATGTTTTTGGTCAATCACCTGCAGAAAAAAATTTGGACATCTTTTTCTTATTGCTATTTCGCTTCTTGTCCTTGCCCTTCCTTAAGGTCACAGGATCCCAACGCAGCAAGGTAAAACAAAAAAATGTATGTGTATTTGTCTGGGTCTAATTTTGTGACTTTTAGGCCCAACATCTTGGATAAGTTCATCTAAAGGGTCCTGAAAACATTTCTAACATTTCAGTTCCAGCATGACTTATCTCTACCAAACTGTTCGTGTATACAAGCTTTTTAAAGGCTCCAAGAATTATTTGTACAAAATACGTCATACAAAAATACATTGCCATTTTGGGGAAAATGGAGTGTCATTTGGCTTGTTCATGTTCTCCTAATATTCCTACCTTTTCTACTTCAGTTATCTTCTTTATGGTTATATTTTAATTTGAATGATTAAAATTGTCTTTATTTGGCTCTGAAGGGAATGCAGTCAAACTTTTCCTATGTATCTTACCAGACATGCATTTCTGATAAGCTAGCAGAATTCTGTTTCTAGCATGTGTCACAGTGTACATTAAGTATATTGTAGTTTCTCTGTGATTCAGATCCTTTGGAGTAGATTGAGTCCTTAGCCTGCACTGTGGTAGTATTTGAGAGAAACTCCGTATCTAGGGTTGTATTCTAAAGCAGACCTAAGATGATTCCTAGTTCTTTTCTTCTCTAAAAACATGCAGGCAATTGCTGTGAAATATCACAGTGTTAATTTTTATGCCGACTGATTTTTTTTTTCTTAATGCATTCTTTGGTTTCTCACCATTCAATTCTGAAAGGTGGCCTGTGGCTTGAGCATTGGCTGAGGTTTTTGCCTGCCTCATGCAAGTAGAAGTCTCAGTTCTCATTGCTGATTCAGAGAGCTTGCTGATAGCGCTTCAAGACTGGTGTTCTGAGAAAAGTTACAGTGTGTGAGGTAGCTAAGTTTTGTTTTGGGGGTGATTAAATATAGCCATTTGTGCTGTGGCTGATGGAGGCTAGACTAGAAGACATGACTTGCTTCAGACTGGGAATGCAGAGATTTGACTGATGGTCAGGCTCCAGGCAGTAGCTTCAAAGTTCAGTGCATATGGTAAAACCTGGAACATCTATAACCTTCTCCATTGAAAGAAGCAAGATGTGGTTTTTTTGTTTGCTAGCTTTTTTTATGAACATTCATCTCACAGAAGAAAGAGCTTGCCATACAACTGCTGAAAGAGAAGATGTACTGCAGGATCAACTCTTACTCCTTCAAAAGATTGCATAGATCTTTTCCACTCTCATACCACAAAAGCATAGTCCTAGAAGATAAATACACTCACAGAGACTCACAAAAAATTGTTTAAAAGATGCTATAATTGCCACAAGCACAGTATATATATTATGAATACCAAAAGGGAAGTAGATAAGCAGCCTAACGGTACAAGCTCTTTTTTGCTTCTTCCATTAATCTAGCAATTTAAATGTGACATATCTTTCAGTCTGCCTGCATGGTTACCCTACATTAAATGATATACACTCCATAGAAAACTCTGTCTTGCTGACTGAGAAGTGTTTTAAAAAGGCAGAAGATACAACAATAAATAATCCTTGCTTCCTTCATGCATGACAGGAAACAGTTGTAAAGATGTGAGACCATAGGTACACCAGGTGTGTGTGTGTGTGTCTGTGGTTTCTTTCTGTGTGTCTGTTTATTTATCTATCTCAAAATCCAGTGGTGATTTTTCCCCCCATGTTTGTATGCATGCAAAAAGACTGATTGTTAAATTTGTATGGAAATAAAACTCTACTGCTGTTCTAGGTTTTAAAAAATATATGAAGTTTAAAGTCCCGCATCTTTACAGAATCAGAGCAACAGAGACCTTTGGACAAGCTTAGAATGTAGTAGCAATGATGAGTGTATTTTAGCAGCAATATTCAAGCTCATGCCTGATGCAATGTAGTCTCATTTCTGGTATGAATTAGTTGCATGGGAATCACTGCATGGGCAGTGGGGGAGATCACAATATAAACCCACAACAATGTTGTCTGCACATTGATATGTGCCTGCCTACATTTGCTTGCTTGTATTTGCTTTGAATTATTGTGATTATCTTTGCTCCTTGTTCTTTCTCTCTAAGTTAACTTTCTATCCTATTGAATAGACATGCAGTTAACTCCCTGTAGAGCCGGTGTCAGCGTCTGCCCTTGATCCTATCTGACAGAAAATGATTTCCAATCAAAGTGTTTCACTAGTTGAATGCAGAATGGTTTCTGAGTTTAAGTCACTGATTCTACTCGTAAACTATATATTAAGGTGCTCTAAATAGTGTAGGTTGGGGACTCAAAAAGAGGAATCAAAGCCCAACTCATTTTTTAAAATAAAACTGTTTAATCTGTGAAGAAAAGAAATGGGGAAAAAATGGGCTTCCTTTGTTAAATGTCTTCCTCCCTGTCACAAAGCCTGAATAAACAGAGTGGCCATACACTGTGTGTTTATAATAAAGTAATGCTAGTTCTATTAAAGAATGGTATGAATTAAGGCTGGTCTCCATGACCAATGTATCAATTAAACATTCAAACTAATATGCAAATACATTTTTCTCATTAGTTTTTCCTACCCATAATGGAATGGATCTCACTTTTCATTTGTTCCTTTGATACTTTGAGAACCTTTGTGGGCATAGTTTGTCAAAACTCAGCCTTTGAGGAGCTGAGAAAAGATGCTGTGCTCTGCTAGAGGGACAGGGGTGTCTTTATAGGACAGAGGAAGAGGTTACTTAACAAAAGGCTAGAGCAGGTGTCTGGAGCAGCTGTGTGTTGCTAACTGCACTGGAGTTTTCTCTGTACAAAATGAAATGAACTCTTAAAAACAGATCTCCTCTTTGACTTCGCAGTTTAAGAATTACCCTACAATTTCAGAAACTGACTTCAATAAATCACATCCACAAAAACTAATCTAAGAACAATGCGTTCTTACAAACTGCACTTTAGTAATTGACTTCTGCAAAATCTGTGGCTTTTTTTTGCATTTATTCAGGTCTACTGCTGAATCCTTTTGTAAACATTTGGCTGACAGGTTGAAATTTAGATTTCTGTATTAAATCTCCCTTTGACTCTATGAAGGGAACTGAGAGTAAGTTTCTACTTTTATGTTACAAGATATTTCCTTGAAGACCCAGAATGTTTCTCTGGTGGAGAAATGTTTCCCTTACTGTTTTTCTTAGTTGAAGGAACCATTATCCTGTAACCTGCTTAAGTCTAACACTTTTTATTGTTGGTGTGGTTTTTTTTTTTGTTTTTTGGTTTTTTTTTTGTAACTAGTGTTCAGATAGCCTCGGCAAATTAATCTTCGCTGTGATTTCTTAGGAGACTTTATATTTAGCTAAGAAAGGTACAAGACAGAAGTGTTCATTTGGTGATTGCTCATCAGTTTCACAAAATTTTTGATGCTGGTTAGTGCAGTTCTGTTGAAGCCAGTGTCCTGAGCTATGAAAAATTGTGGTATCACAGAGGTGAAATACATCAAATTACAAGCATGAAGTTTTGTCCAGTGATTTTTGATGACAAATGTAATTGATATGGTTTAAAGTATTTAGTTGCATTTACTGGCAACTGAGTGAGCACACATCAAAATGATGGGAGAAGCTGATAGCTGAAAACTCTTCTGAAACTATTGTCCGGCAGACAATAATGCAGTGATTAAATACAAATCACATTTTGAAGCTTTTTTGAACGTGACAGATACAGTTAGGTTTTGTAAAATATAAGCTGAGATCCTGCAAGATGATTTAGGAGGTCCGTCCACAGCCTTTCTGCTGTTAAAGATCTCAGCAAGTGCCCAATGTCTCCTTCTCTGTGCTGAGCTGTTTATATATTGCCCTACTGAATGGTGTTAGCACAGAGTTTCAGTAAAACCTTTAAGTTGAGAGGATTGTTGGATCGTTAAGCTCTTCCCTTAAATGGGGGGACAAGAGGCTTTTTAGGACTTGTTCTGAAGGGGAAAATAGTGCACACCAGCTGAAGACTGCTGCCACGCACCAGTGGGGTCAGATGGTTGAGGTCAAATACTCTCCAGTTGAATATTAAAGGAGGTAGGCAAGGGAATCCCTGCAGTGAGGGGGCTAACACTCAAAACACAGACTATGCTATGTCACTAGTTGCATAATGCACGGTTTCATTATCCACAACTGCAGGATAAATTAGTTCTGTATCTACTACAAATACACACACCTCTGGTTGAGTGAGATTTGATAAGATTTTGCATGTTGCCAGAAGAGAGTATGAGTTCTTGTGTTCTTTCTCAGATCCTAGTGATATTTCTTGATACTGTGCTATTTATTAAGTCTGGGACCTTCTTTCTTTTGTTTTCTCCTTAGCACCCCTTTTTTGACCAATCAAGTGGTTTTTTTTTTCTTCTCATAGGTGCTTTGCAGAAAAAAAACTCTTTCATCCAGTTAGAGATTTTATGATATCTGCCAGACAGTCAACCCTCACCTGTCATTTGCTCTTACTTTTTTCAGCTTTCATACTCCCCTCAACCTAGTTTATAATAACACTGAATTAGAGTCAGTGCAATTAATATATTCTTTGTTACAAGGACAGCTATTTCTCAGTTTCTTGCCTGTTAGGCTAGGCTGGGTGGGGAGTGTCCGAATAACATCACCTCCCATTGATTATGTGAAGAACATTGCAAAAGATTCTATAGAATCTCTGCCTTCAAGGTGATTAATATACCTTGTTCTTCCCTGTGTTTTAGCTCAGACACATAGTGATAAATGGAGATTTAAGGCACTACGTTCTTTTGTCACTTGCTAGGGCTGCTTCTCATCTTCTCTGTTTATCAGCATCTCTCCCCACTACATTGTTTGTGCTGCTTCTGCCAGCGTGAGTGAGGGTGCTACTCTCCAAGAGCACTCCCCAGCCTTCCATCTGCCCCTCTGCCACTCAGGTAGCAGCTGGTATTTGCTACTTCACTGTTGTAGCACAACAGACCTGATCAAGATCTGTGTAAGGCAGGGCTCCTGGCAGTCCTGGAGAAAAGAAATCATTTGCTTTGAAGAATAAATACATTTCAAAGATTAAGTGATCATATGTAGCTTCCTTGTTGTCTGATTATTTTTAATGCAGTAATTACGTAATGATTTTCCCAAACATATCCCTGTATATAAGTTTGTTTTCCACTCTAGTTAAGCAGTTCGGTTCCAGTCATAGTGGAATCTGCTAAATGATCCATTAGGTTTTTTTTTTTTTAATTCATATAGATAGATAAAACATCTATTTCAGGTATTTCAAATATATCAAGTTTGTCATCCTACTTTAAACAAGTAAGGATGATATATTTTAAAAATGTTGTGGTTTTATAGCTATGTTTTAGATAAACATTGAAGCAGAAGAACAATTGGAAACTGGAAATACATAGATTTGAAAGTCATCCAATAGAATATTTTTCCTTTTAGAGACTCAGGCAGGAATTGACAATGTCCTGCTTGAATAGGAGTGAATGTGTTGAGTGATTCCATTATCAGTATGGCAAGAATATGGAGGCAGTATATATGAAGCAAAACATTAAGTTCCTTGTAAGAAAGGAAGACGGAATTGTATGAAAGTGCAAACAATGTGGTGATATCACTAAAAATATTATTGCAAGACCAGATGGAGACATTTTGACCAAAACAAAATGGGGTGTGTAGTGTAAGTTTTATTTCAGGATATCTTTATTCCTGTGGATTTGTAGCTCAGATTTAGTGCTACTTTAACACAGAACAGTATTATGCTCATATATTGGGGGAGAGGGGAGTTGTTTTATAACTATGTATAGTATGACCATTAAGGTTTTGAACATAGATTGTTCAGGAGCTGGGAAATATTTGGAATAACATAAGTATTTCATAAAATCTAAGGATGCAGCACCATATTTTTTTTGTCTGCTGAGCATTTATTACTGGGCAGAGTCAGCAGAACGCTAGTGTTTTTCTCTCTGAGTATTGGTAGACTTAATTTTGAGAAATGATTGTTATCATTCTTATATCTCTTCAGCTGTTTTACTGTGAAATAATGTAATAACTTTTTACTATCTTGTCTAAAGTTTCTTAAAAATTCGTGAATATGATGGTTTGGTTAATTCTCTTTTTTTCCAAATACTTCTAAAATCAATGTTACTTACTTTCCTCTCATCTGGGGTAACATTACAAAATCTTCAGATTATAGCCCAAGAAGGCAGAATGTTGTTCACAGGACATCAAATCAAAGAAACACTTTTTGCTAACATCTTTTAATTAGCTACATTTTATTTTATTGTTACTCTTTTAGCATCAACAGTGGTAAAGATAATAAAAATGAATGAATGTTTTTGAAGTTTATGGAGTCATTGAGTTACAGATAGAATAGATAAGGGTATATATTTACTTAACAATGTTTACTAAGTCCACTACTTCAGGAAGGCTACCAATACTCTGAAGTATTGTAAAGAGTTATTGCATTCAAAATAAACAGGTGTAGTTTTGAGGAAATTCAATAATTGCTAACAGATAAACTTTTGCTGACTATATGTATGTGAGAATATGATAGTTAATTTAACAACTGTTTATCATTTTTAGTGATGATGCTTAGACAGTCAGCCCTTTCAAGCATTTTCAGAAGTAGTTTGAAGCAGTATCAAATGATGGAAGGTTTATAGATATCTAGCATTGAGATATGTCAGTATTCCTAAACTATGAAGAAGGCGGCACAGCCAGTGATGGAGAAATCATAGTTTTAGGTTAGTAAAAAATACTTTTATTATGAAGTTCACTTTGAAGATTAATTATACTTTAATCATATGTGTACTAGTAATTTAGTAATCTCTGAATTTCCTTTCTTTCCTCTTCTTATATTTTATCATCTTTTAAAGAATCTTAAAGAGTTACATTTGTTTTGTAATATTTTGGGTAATGCCCACAGGTTCCCATAGAGAAAAGATATTTCAACTCAGTTGAAGTATCATATTAGTAATGGGTATCATATCAACTAATTAAAAGAAATTTTTACCTAGAATATAATTTGGGGAGTGAGATTTTCAGGAAAAAAAAAAAAAAGACTGTGAGATTGCAGGGGTTAAAATACTTTTTAAGCAATACAAAAACATATTTCATAAAATAAACTCCTCTCATACAATCTTAAAATCCTATATAATCTTCAGCAGTTACAAGTATTATGTGTTCATTTTCCATATACTTTTTTAGAGCTGAAGTACTCCAAAATGAATGATTTAGGAAAAAAAACCCCAACATTCTTTACAGCACATTAAAGAGCATGAATTGAATTTAAAGGTTTAACATCAAGATTTTGATTGGGTACCTGTGGTTATTTATTGATACACCGCTTGTGCTCATGCATAGCTTTCACTGAAATTAACAGATGTTTTGCTTGTGTAAGACCTGCCAAACAGGATTTATGCTCTGGACTAAAGAGAAGTCTTTGAAAGTAGAAAATGTGAGGATCAATTAAAGTAGAAACAATCATCCTTGAACAGTTGAGTTGGAATTCTTTTTCTGTCTTTTTATTTATTCTGTTTACTCTTTATTTGGTCACTCCATATGGGTAGAACCTATTTTGTTTAAAGTGGAACTATTTTTTTGTAGCTCCTGTTTATTTAGCAGCATCCCTAGAAGGTCATCTCTCTGTTTTTTGTTTTTGTTTTGTTTTGTTTTGTTGTTTTTTTAATCAAGACTCTGTAGAAGTAGGAGCATAAGCCTGCACTCCATGGCTGGGAGCTTAGAGGTAGCAGCAAACAAACCTCTGCATATGGTTTAGCTGCTGGGGAGAGTCCGAGAATCACAATTACAATTACAAGAAAATAGACAGTTACTGAGTGACATTTTTGTCAGTTAATGCTCCTATTCAGTTCAGTTTTTGCAAGTTTACTGCCTACAAATTTCAAGCTAAAGTTTTGCCACAGTTTTGTTAGAACAAGCTTTTATGTTGAGCTGTGACTTCAAAGATATAACTCTAAGTTCTATCATCTGGTTTTGTAAATTGATTCATGACAAAAATGATCAAAAAGCCCTATGTCAACTTAAACTCTGCTTCGGTAAGCAAAGACTTTACCAAGAATTAATGTAGAGTTAGATTCAGCAGTTAGAGAACTGCTGAAGTATTAGTTTTACTCAGAGTGATATGTGTAAATGTGTGGGGTTTTGTGATGTCTCTTGGAATCAACTAACTGCACAGTTGTGGAATCAGCTAGTTGTACAACTGTTGGAAATAAATGTCATATATTTCTAAAACAAAAGGAAGTTGAAAGTCATTAGTAGTCTTAAAACACTGAAAACAACAAATTACTTATTAAAATCCTTTTCTTCCTCCTGCTTTCAGAGAATAAAAAAATAAACTGAGAAGGTGCGTTTTTTTCAAAACTGCTCTTTCTTATTCACTAGTATGGCTTAAAAGACGTTTGCTGAAAACAAGTGAATTAACTATTACCAGTGTTCAGTCTTCTACAGATTTTATGTACATGGTTCTAGAAAGATTTATGGAGACCCAAATAATTTGAGAAAAAATTGTCTCTTCTGATTTTGAACTTGTTGATAGACTGATTTTTATCTTGATCTTGATGACTAATAACAATACTGAATGTAAAAGGAAAATAATACTTTAGAATAAACATTGATTTTATAAATATTCATCATGATAGTTGCTCAGCTTACTTGTGCCTGCAATCCACATCATTTTTAGAAGAGTTTTAGAGTATAATATAGGCCTATCATAAAACATATGGGAAAAATAGCAATGATTCCTGTGGTTTGAATTAATCTGTGTTGTTAATATAAAAACAAATAATACATGCAAGTCAATACCGTTCTCCCAGAATGGAATCTCCTTGACAGAAATATTCCCATTCACTGGGATTCTGAAATCACCGATTCTTCTAAAAACATTTTTATTTGAAAATGTGAATGTAAAGCAGGTCATCTCAATCTTCTGAAAATCATTGCAAGAAAAATCTAACATATACTAAGAATAATTAATAACATACATCTTGGGTATAATTATAGACACAAAAAGTACTTTTATGTCAAGTTTTAGTGAGAAAATGTCCTCCAGCACTGAAAAGGTGATAGTAACTATAACAGTGTGAACATTTGCTGACAATTATTAGGTGATATCATAGATACCTCAGCATGATCTTGGATAGATTATTTTTTAATGGTGACATAAATGCCCAGCAGATATAACATCTGCTTTTGGCATATGGTTGCTTTTTACTTATTTAAAAAAATTTGAGTGAAATAGAAAACGTTTAAGTCTCTGCTTTCAAAGTATGCTGAAAACATTTCCTTCTTGGTGTGGCGGCTTGCTGGAGAAAATTTTTTGTGTGGAAACACATGTACATATATTTCTAAGCTTTTTACCATTTCAGTGAAAAGCCCTCTAGATATAACATTTGATTTTATTGTGTAAGTTTTCTAAAACAATTCTGGTTAATTAGTTGCTTTAAATGTTTCATTCAGTATGAAGTATTTTTACTGTTGCTGTGATGATTCTGTGAATGAGAGGAAATTTAATCCACTGGCTAACTGTTCTGGTAGTTTTTTTGACATTCTGCAAGGCACAATAGAGTGCAAAAAAAGGCAGCCTGGTAGCACAGCTAACAGTAATAGTATTAACAGTAGGCACACTGTAGAGGAATGGGGGCACCTTGAGTATTAATTTGTATACTTTCTATGCTGAGGGCCCACTTCACATCAGCGCTGCCGTGTAGCAGGGTTCCTGCCATCCTGCTTTCTCAGCCAGACTTGCATACATATGTATCAACATTGTGTGGAGAAAGCAACAGTAAAAAAATATTATCAGTTTCAAAAAGGAAACAGGCTCTTTAGAAGTTATCATCAAAGGAATTATCACTTTTAGAAGAAGTGGTTGGTGGGTTTTGTTTTCTGGGTTTTTTTTTTTTTTGGTCTACTTTGTCACTGATTACTTAGAGAACTTGATTTTCCTTGGGAAAATGCCACTCTTCTGACTTCAAGCTGTTTGGCAAGGCCTCTTCCTACCATTCTACTATAGTGCAATTGCAAGAATTGTGCATATACATTGGGTTAGTCTGTGGATTTTGCAGATGCATCCTTACTATAAGCATCCCTATCAATTTATCAATAAAAATATTGTATAATGAAAGTAGTATAGCTGATGTTAGGCTTGTGAAAAACAAACCTTTCAATGCAAGAAAACTGAAAGATTGTTGGGTCTAAAACCAAACTTAACTAGAAATAAGGAATAGTTTTAAAAAAAATCAAACACTGATCAATTTTCAGTCACATTTGAAGAAGATGAAAATATTTTATTGTAACTATATTGAACCTATGATATCATGATGGTGTTCTGTGGGTGTCTACGTGTGTGGCTGTGTACGTGGGTGTGTTTGTGTGTGTGTGTGTGCGCGTGCGTGTGTGAGCGTGTGTGTGTGTGTGAGTGCGTATGCTTGCTTCTGTTTTGTTTTTGTTGAACTCCCAGGAAGAGGTTTAAACATGAAGGCAAAACTTTCAAACCTTAGCATGGCTAAATATAAAGCAAAGCTGCCATTTTTTTTTTAACTTTTTTGTGCCTCCATCTAGATCTATCACATAATTTAAGGAAAAAAGAAAGACAGTTTAACCACAGGAGAGCTAATAGTGTGAAAAAAAACCCCTGATGAATTTTGTTTCCGCAGCACGATATTATCAAAGATTTAAGAAACAAATTTGCCAGCCTCGGCGAGAACTCTCTGGTAACAGCATAAATGTCTGTGTTGGTTTGCTTTTGAGTTGAAGGTTTCTTTTTTCATTCATTTGAACACATTTCTCTTTTTTACCTCTTATTTTGTAATTTATTATTCATACCCTCTATCTAGCAAGCCTTCATTTTTTAAACCTCTTCCATCTTCCAATATCTTTTTTCTGTAATTTGGATGGAAAGTTTATGGCAGCAAAGCTGTCATTCTGGCTACTTCTGCTGCAGCTGTTCCTGCTTTTAGGTCATACATATTTTGGGCGTTGTGTTTTTGGACATGATACTAATTGATTGTGTCATGTTCCTTTGAGTAAGCTTTACCACGCCATCTGATGGACTCACTGTCATAGGGCTCTATGCAACTTCTATTTGGTAACTTATACTGCTTAGTCATCCTCAATTCTCCAGCAAACTTTAATTAACTTTGTGAAAGCTCAAAGTCTTCTGGAATTAACTGTGCCTTTATGTTTGCTCTTTATGTTCTTCTTTATGTTTTCGGTGGTAGTTTAAATTATAAAGAACAAACTTCAGCCATTGCTAAAGCAACGCCATGCAGTATTGTTTGTTGCCGCTAGAGAATGCAAAATATAAAAGCACAGTCCATTCTATCAAATATTCTGTTGGTAGGGTGGGCAAACCATATTGTATTATAATGAGACTTTGGAAAAAAATTCTCTGAGATGCTTCTGTTACCCTGGTATTCAGCAACAACTTGCAACTCAAGAGCCATGTGCTGAGCAGTATGAAGTTAAGATCACACTATAGATTATTAAGACTGTGAACCGTTGCACAAAAACATAGCACAGAAGTGCAAGTTTATATATGCAGTATATTTACTATGAATATGGGCTTTGAACTAACCTAATGATATGCAATTGAGACAACTCTTTTCAGAAAAACCACTAAAAGTATATTAAAGAAAAACACCAAGGGAAAACATTACTTGAACATGTTAAATATCTGTTCAGTATTGTTGTGTATGTTAAATTGGTCCATGATGTTGTCATAGAGCCCATATACTAAGAAATAACCAAAAACGTTTGGAGAACTGGTAGTAACTGAAGTCCTCATCTTAAATGACTGGAATTTGTATTCAGGAAAAAGAAATGGAAAAGCAAAAACTTCTGTACCAGCAAGCCAGATTGCATGACCGGGGTGCTGCCGAGATGGTTCTTCAGACGATCAGTGCTAGTAAAGGTAAGATCTTGTTGTGCAGATTACATACTAAAACTTATTTCTGATTATCTTTGAGATGATTGTAATTTTCATTGGGCAAAACCAAAATCTGTTTGGCATTAAGGTTTGTTTTCAAAATGTACCCAAAGTTTCAAAAATTATTGGAAGTTTATCCAGAAGAACGTAATGGATAATTTTCTTGAGGTATCTATTATTATTAATGTTTCTAGTGATTGAGAGGAAATGCTGAGAAGTTCATAGCTTTAGTAGTATCTGGTGAAAAAAAGGCCGCAAATCCCAGGATGTACGCAGTTCTGAAGTAGGCATAGACTTTGGTCTTTTTTTTTCCACTCCTCAAATGTCAGTTTATTGGTATACTTTGACTAAATATTTCTGAAATAATGAATTAGGCTTTTGTCCTTTAACATCTGCTTACTTTAACATTTGGTCCTTTCATTGTCTTTTCTGTGCACTGTTTCTGCTGTAGTATTGTTTGAAAATTATTTCCTGTATACCAACTTCAGATCATTGTCAGCTTCTGAAGAAACAGGAAGAAATTGTCCAAGTTAACATATGGTAGAAACACATTGTTAAATTTGAAAGTTAGCTCTAAATGTTGCACCCAGCCTTGAGTCAATTGCTGGATGCTATGCTGAATGAAACATAGCATATATTCCTTACTTTCTGCTCTTCCTGTCTTATGTCTTGTCTTTTTTGTGTGCGGTGTACCTATTACCCTATGTCTATAGGCACTCTTGAAGATTTTAAATCGTGCTAGAGATGATGAAAAAAAAAATCTGTTTTACATGAGGAACAAAAGGGTCCTTCCTGAAAAATTACCATTTAAGTCATTGCATGGATAAGTTAATACAATATGCTTATTTTCAAATATGATCTAAAACACATGTTTTTATTAATTTTAAGGTGAGATGGGGCCAATGGTTGCAGCTACCCTAAAGCTAGGGATTGCCATCTTAAATGGAGGAAATTCTACGGTTCAACAGGTAAAGTACTCTTTTATTTTTACCTATTATAGTCAGTATAGATTTTATACTGTGGTCCTTATTATTGTAATACTGCATTATGTCAAGTGCTGTTTGTCTTCTTACTCCTTTCTCTAGAAGAAAATAGTGTACAGAAATGTCTTGTTTATGTACATATTTCTTGTCTGTTCACACCTAATTAATCACAACCCAAGGCTAAGAGAAGCACCTTTTGCACTTCAGCAGAAGGGGAGAGGGTTAATGTTAAATCATTAATTTCTACAGGAATTCCCAGGAAATCTTTTGCTTCCCTGGAGATTGACATTGTCCTGTAGCCAGTAGAACAAAATTGCTGGTCCTGGTCCTCAATAATAAATTTGTACACAAGTCTTTATCTTATGTCATGGAGAGCCTTGGTGCTAAAAGCAGAGAACTTTATCTTCGTGTGGATTGGCAAATAAAGTTTATGAGCAGAGTAGAAGACAAGTCTGGTACGTTAGCAGTTTTCTGCACTGTTGAAGAAAAGTGCCTTATACAGAGTGTATTTGGTGTTCTGTACTAGCCAAAGACTCTTGAATCCCAAAGGGTTCATGCGTAATATTATTACATTGCTGTAGGACAGTGTGAAGGTATACGGACAACTGGGAACAATTAAGCTGTCCTGTAGCTACCACTGAAGCAATTGAGTGCAGGCAAAAATAACATTCTTTTCAGGAGCTATCATTTCCAGGAAGAGTATTGACCAGAGACTTGTCAGTTGACAAAGTATCTATATGAACTATTGTCAGTTCTTTATGATGTCATGATTTTACAGGACTTACGAAAATCAGGGCATTTTTACATAGTTATTTAATCTGAATTTGTAATGTTACAATCTAAATTATTTTTAAAATGATTTGTTGAAGTCTTAAGTCTAATCAGAACACAGAAACGATTATTAGTCCAGTTACAATAGTACTAATACTTATAGTCCAAATTATGTAATTATAACATAAAAGCATCAAGAATACAGTTAGAATTCCTATTTTAAATTTCTTAGTTTCTACCCCTTTTCTCACCTTTCCAATATTGCTTTGGGTCCTAACATCAACCCTTCATTCTTCCTCAGGCAGAATGGCTGGTGTAGGGCAGGAGGTGTGGAAATGGTTGAGACAAGCCATCAGCATCCTGAGTGCTTTGCTGGGAGGAATATGGTGTTGATGGTGGGGGAGGGAGAGTTCTTTGATCTTGAGTCTGCTTGGAGTTATGTTGATAAGTTTTGTTAATGGTCTGCTTCTATGCACTTTCTTTTCATAGACTACCTTTTATCTACTTTTCCTATTCTGTTATCTCCAGAATGAGTTTTACCTCATTCACAGAATGAATTCCTGTAGCATTCCTGTAGAGATCAGTCTTTGATCATTATGATTTGTGTCTACAGCTGGTACCTCTGGTATCACCCTGTATCTTCACTCTACAACACATTTTGTTCTAGAATCGTGGTTCACTATTGCAGTCCGTTAACAGATAGGCATTGCACTGTGCGCTTACACAAAGTTAAACTAAAACAGATTCTGACAATAGTCACCTGACTACTAAACAGTTACTGTTACAGCTAAAATAAGTTATAACTACCTCAGGCCATGAGAAACCCAGTCAAGTGCTGAGACTGTTAGGTCAATACAAATCTGTGGCCTATGACTAGTAGTGGCAAAATTGTATATGCAGTATATTAAACACTAATATAAGCACTGCTGGGTGTGTTGACTTTATTGACTCTCTGTTTTCCATATTTTGGGAAGAAATATCCAAAATGCATGGCCTCCTTTTCTGTAAAGGCTGTGGACATTGAATGTTCATTTTATTTTTAATACTTAGATTTTTCTCAGCAAGACTCCGTTATCTAATTTGTAAATCATAGAGTTATTTCAAAACACCAGCATGACCAGTAATCTAGGACTACAGATAGCGTTATGGAAACTAAAGTAACATGTAGTATATATGTTAATTCTCTGTGTGTATGATTTTTCTTTACTGCAGAAAATGCTTGACTACCTGAAGGATAAAAAGGATGTGGGTTTCTTTCAGAGCCTTGCTGGTCTTATGCAGTCTTGTAGGTAAGAAAATATCTACTTTACAGATTTATTACTTCATATTTAGGTTTTATTCCATGGTATGTTTAGTTTTGGAAAGAGCATCTGCCTATTTTTTGCAGACAGCACTTGTGATCTGTAATGTGCTGGATTTGGGGTAAAGAGCAAGGTGATGCTTATGGTATGAAAATCTTTAAATGACATGGATCTACGTTAGTTAAAGAGCTCTTCTCAGACACATTTATGGCATTAATATATGCTAGTGGCTAGTTAATATATGCAAGAAAGCAACTCCAGAATCAGGAGCATTCCTCAGCAGTGAATTCTTAACACTGGAGATACTCTGTAATCCTGCAGAGTCCAGATTAATGATTAATGTTAAACAGTCACAAAGATTTTGGGAAAACCGCATTTGCTAGAAGTGTTAATAGGATTTGTGAGGACAGAAAAAGGAATGGAATGCTGTGTCTTAGCAAGCTGAGGTGATACTGTGATTTTTTTGTCCATTCATGCTTCTTGAAAATTTCTGTTGATGATATATATATAAAAACATACACACAATTGTAAATTGTATATATAATTCTGTACATACACATTCTATATTGTATATTATATATTTATATATAGACAAAACAAATATATAATTACATATGTGTTAATATTATATTTTTAAATATTTATAAAGTATATATTATATATAAGCCCTGAGAAGAAACTATTTGCCTAAATAATAAATTAATGAATATAATACAGTGGGCTAAAAAGGACTTCCTGGATCAAGGAATTCAGTCTTCTGTTACGTGAAGGGTACCATGTCATATCCTTCTTTCATAACACTATCTTTAGGCAAGCTTAATTTTGAAATCAATCAGATTTCTTGCCAGCAGAAATTCTCTTACTGGAGGTCTACATTCATCTGACTTTTGGAAATGTTCTTACTTACAAACAAGTTATCCCTTGACTAGCCAACATGCTGAGTCAAGAGAGGCAGAACCTTGCCGATTCACAAATGGAAATCTGGTTAAATTCATTAAATCTGGTTAATTTAATACAGATGCCCCTTTGGCATCTTCACTTGTTCAGAACATGTCATTGAAAGGGACGCTGAATGGAATGAATAATGGCATAGTTTCATAACTGACCTCACTGCTTGGGTATAATAAAAGTAATCAATAACATGGCTTCTTTGTAACCCCTAAAATGCATGTGTATATCATCAGCACATACATCCCCCTCCTTTTTTTGATCAGTCATAAAGAACTAAATTCTATTGTCATTTGCAGAGCAAAAGTAGTGGTAAATATGTTGTGTTAAGTTTTGTAATCTTGTAGCTGAGAGGTATATTGAGTCCCTGAAATGTATCTTCTTGGCTCTAGTATGATTGCATACTTAGCTGAAATCATAAACTTTTCTCTATCATCATCTAAAAACCGAAATATTACAAATATCTAATCAGAGCATACATACAATTTTTCTCATTGCAGTGTTCTTGACCTAAATGCGTTCGAACGTCAAAACAAAGCAGAAGGCCTTGGCATGGTGACTGAAGAGGGATCAGGTATTATTATTTTAATGGAAATGGTCTGTCACCTTTTGTCTTTTACATTTTGTGGAAGCAAGCTGAATTTGAAGGAACCCTGTAAATATATATCAAGAGGCTGAAGCTAAGATATGATTCCTAAAGGTGATTTATATTTAATTGGCCTACCTAAGCCTGTGCTAGAGAACAGTAAATCACTAGCATGTGTTGAGTTTCAGAATTGTCTCAGAGGAGTCTTACCCATCGTTCTAAAGAAAGGAAGAAGACATTACATGTAAAACTGAAAGCAGATTCTAGTTACGAACAGTAGTGTTTGTGCATGTAAAACATTTCAGAAATTCCTAACCAGAAATTAAGAGCTCCCAGATGATTTCTTAAACTGCCTTGGGTGGAATGAAATATAGACAATTTAGTAAGCAATAAATTAAATATCGGAGGTCAAGGGAACTATCTTTGCTGTTTGGGAGAAGTCTGTTCGGAAAGTTTCTTCTTTGAAACAATTCTTTCTGTTTGTCTTTTGGGGAAATATTACAAAATTTTCTGTTTATTTTTGACTTTGAACGGATTTGGCTTTCTACCTTCTGTGTTCAATGTCGATTTCTTTCTTCTGTCTGACAGTAAGTTCAGTTACGCTCTTACTGTAACTGTCTGGAACCATTAGGTTCATTCTTCTGTGACTAATAGAGCTACCAAAGTGCATTTTCTCCCCTTACTGTCGATATTTTTTAGTGTATTTTTGTGCTTAAATTCTAAAGCAAACCAATTTTAACATGCTTTTATCTTAAAAACAAGATAAAAAAACCTGACCGCATAGTCATTATTGCACTTTGGAGTTCATAATTCATACCTGCAACACTGAATATCTCATTGGCTATTGTGCCTGTAGCTCTTTTACGTGGCATATTTCTTGATTATCCAAGATATTCTGCTTGTCTGAATGTCAAAACTACAAACTATTAAATTTGAGTGAGTGACTTCAAGAGTGATCATAAATGCTGCTTTTCCAAAAGTGTTGCTACAGTTTAAATTATAGATCAAATCCTGCTAGGCTTAGATGAGTAAACAAAATAAAGTCAGCCCACGTGGATAAAATTCGGTCACGTGATTGTGGATTGAACACTGATGCAGCTGTCTGGCTTACAAGGTTTTGGCTATTGCTGTGTCTTACTAAAAATTATTCTCCAGAGTGTTTTACTCTTTTGGATAACATTTCTATTAATAAATATTTAAACTGATTATTCATAATGTTGGATTTTGAAATGGGCTTTCAAAATACAGGTTCATTTTTCTTTTGATTGATTGCCCCTATTACTAGAAATGACAGATTTTTGCATGCAGATATAACTAACTCTTTGAAAACTTCATAACTGACTCAATATATGTTAGAGTATTTTTGTGCTTCCTCATTTGAGGGATTTTTTGTTTGTTTATTTGATCTTTCACTTTTACTGCAGAACTAATTTTGCCAAAACCAATACTGATTATATTTTGTATTTGCTAAAAAGAACTTCTCAACTTTTTTTTCCCTGTTTCCTTTTTTTTTTTTTTTTTTTTGAACTAAATGTCCTGTCCTCCCTTCCTCAGTCATCACTCATGAGCGTGGTAATTATTAAAAACAACCTTTACTTTATTTTTCCTCTCGTTAGCTTTGTGTCAGCACTGTACAGCTCCTGAACACCATTAGACTTTTTTTGTTCCTGTAAGACTTTTAAACTAATGGGTTCTTTTCTATTAATATTATAATTGTGTACTCCAAACATTTTGGTTTTTGTCAACTCTCCCCGCTTCTTTGTTCTTCCTCCCTTTCTCAGGATTTGCACAGTAACTGGCACACTAGATGTAAGAGCAGCAAGCTTTTTAAAAATTTCTTTCTTTTGGGGGGGTTTTCTTCATTATTTCTTTCTGTTTCAGTTGGCCCAGTATTTGCAGTGGATGAATGTTTGAAAATATATATCTATATCTATACATACACAGAGCCTTGTGCTATAGTCCTCCTGTAGTATTTATGTTGTTACTGAATGTGGCTTTATCGCTGCATTGATTTGTGTAAGCACAGGAAATCAGTGGTGGAGCCAGTGAGGATTCAAGGGCGGTTAGTAAGGGGAGGACTTGCCACTGGCTAGGTTTATCTAATGCAGTCAGAAGTTGATACAAGGAAGAGGTGGTGCTTCTCTAATTTAGGGAAACAATGTTTATAGGTTTTTCCTTGCTTTGAAATCTATGTGATGTGCAAAGATTCCTATACCTCTATATCCCTCTAAAATCAAGTTAAAGAGGAGCTTTGTAGGAGCATTTGCCATGAGCATTGAAATGAAAAATGAGAATGTAAAATAAAAAAGTGTACCATTCATTAGAAAAACTAAGCACAAACCCAGCAGATACCTTTTCATTAGTCAAATGTTAAGGAAGGAGTCAGGGATCTGGATTTTTCATTGTTTTCTGAGTGGAAATTTTCATTTGGCAGTTTAACAAAATTCTACAGTTAGGATCATGCGTTTGGTTCCCTTTAATGGTACTGGACAGTGGCAGCAGCAATATCAAGATACAGTAATCACATTATGTCAAAGATTTCTTGGTGCAAAGGGATAACATTTGGTAACAACTCCTTTTTTACAGAATATTATCCAGTTATTGGAAGTTCAAGAAACCAGAACAAAACAAAGCCAAATCAAAAAATCCTGTACTTTTTCTTTTTAGGGTTGCATTATTATGCTACCTTCAAATAATAATAATTCTTTTATTGTGAAGCACACCTTTTTAACTCATCGCAAAGTAGTTTACATAAGAGTTTTAGACCACTGGTATTAATGCCTGATAGCATTATGAAAGCCCAGCCAGTGCGTCTGTGGGGAAATTCCTGTGGTTAACAATTTCCAAACATCCTAGATTTTATGGGGTAGCTGAGATCATATGTCTGCTTGCAATCCTATAGATAACCACCTATCAAGCACTTCTAAGAAAGTACTGATGTTAGATGTGAAAATACTTTATTCCATTCCTTTTTTCAAATCAGGTACTTGCTCCATGAATAATTAATTACTCCTCAATTCAGGAACATTTTATTGATTCTCAAGGGAATAAAGTGATGTAAGAAGTGCTCTGTAGCCTGTTTGCCATGACTTCTGAATTTGTTGCAGAAGCATATTAATGAGTAATTGTCATGGGACTACTGCCTATAAACCTGAAACTGTTCTTGCCAAAGTCAAACAAAAACTGCTGTTGATGGCTGTGGGAATACAGTCAGCTTCTCATCACAGACAGCTTGTTTCTAGTCCCATGTCAACCTTGGCAATAGGCAGAAAGCCCTGTGTTGAGTCAACAGGGATGTCAGATTTATTGCTCTGTTCCAGCTGTTTCTTTGTGCTGTCCACATCTTAAGTTCCTTGTCCTGATTTTCTTCTGACTAGTTCCTACCTTCCCTTTCCAAACCCTGGAACCCCCACTGGTAACAACATTGATGGTTCTTTAGCAAACGTGTTTCTTTCTTGTTTTTGTGATGTACTCAATGTTGTATCTTCTGTACTTTTTTTTATTATTATTGTTATTCAATTTGTGATTATTCTGGAGTTCAAAACCAAAGGCAGATAGAAATGCTTATTATCTTGTGATGTTTTCTCATTTAACGATCACAGTCTATTTTATTTCACCGTAAGTCACAATAAGCTTGAAAGTGCAATGTTTTTCTCCAAAGCAACTTGCTTTGCTTGCCAGATGATGCAAAAAGTTTACAATGTTTTGTTAGATTACCTTGCCTTTGCTAGGTGCTTTTCTAGAGTGGTATTTTTAAAATTTTATTCTTTTTTTTTCTTTTAAAAAGACTTCACAGAGAAACTTGTGTGTGTTGGAATTCATTTTTTTTCAAATGTAATTCACAGTCACATGATGAATATTACTTACCATTTGAAATGCCCTGCTTTCTAGATTGTTATGAGAATGTCTGCATAAAATTGCTCTTTTCCGTGAAATGTGGTCAAATATATTGGGCTCATTTTGCAGACATGAAAAGAAGGTTGAGGATGGGTCACTGAAGCAAAGCTATAATTCAAACCAAACATCCCTGAAACAGTAATAACCTTCAAATCTCTCAGATATCATAATGAAAAACACATTTTGAATTTGAGGAACTTTTAAAATAATTAAAACAGATAACCTCTACAGAGAGGCAATTGCTTATAGTTTGAATTACATGGAAAGGTGAATGGGTTCCTCAAGACTGAACAACAAGCCAGCTGATAGAATTAGGAAAATTTTACATCTAAGATACTAGTTACTCTGACTACCAGTCCTTTTTTCTGAATATTAGTGGCACTGTTACTTTACTGAGAGTTTCAGGAGAACATTACTAGCATCTCTTGCAAACATAATGTCCCATTCTCCGATACTCATTTGATTTGTATTGACATTACTGTTCATGCTACTGTTGTTAAACAATGTCTTCAACAGACTTAATGTTAGTAAAATGGAAAAAAAAAAAGAAGCCTTCTAAAATTCTGGCCTATTTTTAGACTGCCCTTTTTTTCCTCTCTTAAACATTGTGAGAAGAAAACTCAATTTCATTTAATTGTTATTACATTTGAGAGACAGTTTTTAAATAATCACATGGAAATGGAAGTTTCAAGAGAGAAGTAGATCTTTTTTGCCCCATAGCTGACAGTCTTTGTCATGTGCTACTGTGTCGCCTTTGGTACTAGGCCAATTGATTTCTTCATTTATAAAAGAGTCCCAATTTCAGACAGGTAAAGAACGTTTAAACTATAATTGATAGGTTACTGCCAAAATACTATTTGATGGCAAAACATGAGTATTCTGTAGTGAGATCATAATTAACACTGGCAAGGTAGCCCCTGTAGCTTTTTGAACGTTGAACGTATTTGTACGTTTCTATAATATGTGGCATCAAACAAATATTTCTAAATAATAATAGAGGTAGGCTCTTTTTCATTGAGAATAAAAGAAATTATTAAGCATGGACGCATGCACTTTCAAGGAAAAAAATATGTATTTCATTTTTTATTCAATCTTATTTTTATTTACTACACATGGTACTTCTGTTCTTGTACGTTGCAATCTTAGGCTTTCAGTTTTACACAAACTGCAGACATAAAGCCTTCATATGTGTAGCCATATCATTTACATACAGCATGAGTAATGGCAGCATTTTAACTATTTTAACACATGTTTAAGCAAATATATTCGAGTATATGCATCATATCAATGGAAGTTAAAGAACACAGTGTCTTGACACTCTAAGCCATATGATATGCAATGTGTATATTTGTAAGTACATTATCTGTATAAATGTTTGTGTGTGCTGGCATGAATTTGTGTGCATAGCAACAAAGGTGGTTCTCTTAGATTTTGTATGAAGAAATGTATCTGCACGCCACTTCTATAGTACCCAGCAAGATACCTCTTGCATTCAGTAAGTAACATCTGAAAAACAAAATTCCTGGCAACACCAACGTTACCAGTATTTAATTTAAGTCAGATTATGGTCATTATAGAATGGATGTAGAAGTCTGATAATCAGGATTATTTTAAATCTCAGTATGGCCAAGATTTTTTTTATTTCACTTTGAAATACATAAAATATTATTTTAAAAAGAACAAATCTTTCAGCTTATGTGATACGGTATACCTAAACATCATTTGATTTTGCAGAATTTTGGTATAACTTGTGTTCGTTTTTTGATTTCTGTATAGGGGAGCTGAATAAAAGACCTTCCCAAACCCTTCCAATATTATAATTGGAATTTATTTCATGGCAAAGTTATTCCTGAATTCAAAGGGGTATACAAAAAGCCAGAAGATTATTTCACCATAAACTAATCTATGTGTCGTGTTAGCTTGAGACTTGTTTCTCCTCTTGTTCTGAAAAACATTAGCTGATAAGAGGTCAAGAAAAATAGAGGAGGAGAAATATTAAAAAGAACGTAAAATGGCCAAAAGGAAATTTATCTTGAATTTATCTTCAGCTAGTTTAAAGTCAGAACATTGTATGATGGAGTTTTGAAGTTCTCTCCTCAATTTGTCCTCTTTGTCTTTATTTTCCTACTCAGCTTGGCCAAACTGCTGCTGAGGCTTTCAGCCTCAGTTTTTATTTTATATCTGATTTGTTTAAGCTTATATTATTTTTATTAGTCTGCACATGTACACATCTTTCCTGGGGTGGGGGAGGACAAGAAAAATGATTTTAATATGAGCTGGGTCCCACCCTATAACCTAATCTAGCAAAGCACTTTTATACCCTTTTTTAGTAATGTCTGTGATGAATCTAAATAGATCTTCCTAAGTGCTTGGCTGAAAGAGGACTGTAAATTGTGCACCTTTATAATGTGGTGTCTCGAAATTAGTGGTCAGAATATTTATCACCATATGATCAAGTGTAATACAATCCACAAAAGTGGATACAATGTTTCCTTTTAAGATTAAATGGCAAGCATTAAATAATTGATCCCAAATAAAATTAGAAATGTTATTTTTAAAATATTGTGTTTTGTATAAACCATAGCAATAGTGCTATAGATGGACTTTACTAGAATTTTGGCATAATAAGAAATATTAATAGATATCTATCTCTAATTATAACTTATTCTATAGTCTTATCCATATAAATGGCTTAGATTCAGTGACATCTTAATATGCTAGAAATACATGATTGCACCCTTTTGCAGGCTTGATTTTGCGAACTGTAATACATAAGCAATTTTTCTTTTGAGTTATTGTTTAAGATCATTGCCATCTTAGTGGTAAAGTTACATGCATTGCATGTGTGAAGGTACAGGCTCCATAAAACATAAGCATTTCTGTAGATATAATGCTTGTTTTTGCGAGATGCTAAATATTCATGTCATTCAACAAAGCACGTGACTCAAAGTGTAACTCTAAGCATGTCAGGAGTTCAGTTAAATTTAAAAAATAAAGTGATTAATCCTGCAAGTTATTCTATACTCTGGCCTTTGGCCATCAACAAATGTAAGTATGTTATTGGACTGAACCTACATATGATGTTGAATAATATATTTCCTGAATGCACAGATTCCCCTGGATTTTGCCTCATTGCCTTCTCAGACATATATTGGATGTGTGCATTAATCAGCACTGTCAGAAGCAGTCATTTATTTTTCATTGCTTAATTAGCTGAAACAGTTTTTAGTCTTCAATGAATAAAACTGCATATCTGGTATTTATGTCTGGGACAGAGAAGAATAACATTAAATATCATTTATAGTAACTGGTGCATTCTTGGAAAAAGAGTTGTGTATTGTTTACCATAAGTACACACCTGGAATTAAGAGAAAAAACATTTTATCTTTCCCTATGTTACAAGAAACTGTATTTGCATGTACTTTGGTGATACGTGCTCTTGTTACCAAACATTATGTTGATGGGAGCAGAGAATAGAGTGAGATAATATATTTTTAGTACTCAGATTAGTTTTCAAAATTTTTTTGCTTCCTAATCCTACCATTTTACTGAAGCTTCTCACTTTAAAATTCATAGGCTGTGGACGGGTGAGTCCATTAGCTTGAATGTGTAATCATTCATGCCTTTGTGTACAAAGAAACCTCTGATCCTGTTCCTGTTTATAAATATTCTAAATTATAATCTATATTGTTTATAATTCAGCTCTAATAATGTAATAATAACAATAATATAATTAATCCAATCCTTTATAGTTATAACCATCAATCAATATAACAATGTGTCAATAATTATCAGTGTAATCATTGTCTATAATTTCCAGTCTGTTAGAACTTTCACTTTTTTTTTCTTTCTCTCTCTTGTTTCCTTCTGTTCACCTACTTGAAAAAAAATTTGATTTGACATTGGATTTGGAAGTTCAAATAACAGTCAAAAATATTTTGCCATTAAAAAAAATCTTTTAAATATTTCTGCAATTTTCTTACATTTTTATCTCTTTTCCTTCTGTTGCCTACAAATAACACTTCACCACATATTAAAATGATGTATATTTTCAAAATGAAAGTTTTTATGGTTTCCGTTTTTGTTGCCTTGATACACATTCAGAATACTTGTACAAAGCCCTAAATGGGAAATTCCTCACATTTAACAGGTGATGTTTATTTGTTTTGAACACCTCTGCTGTTGTCCTCCTTTCATTAGCTGTCTTTCTACTTCTCTTTCTCAGTCTGTGACTTTTTCCTAGGTGAACAGATGTTTCCCATCTTCATACTGCAGCACAGAGTACAGTACTCTGTATACTGGTGTAATTGAAATGGTGGTGTATTAACTGAGGGCTTTATAGCATACTGTTTTCCTGTGAAGAAACAGAAAAATGGTTTGAAGCTTTATGTATTTTGATATTAGCTCTCTACCAAAAAATGAATTGAAGGGCCTAATTCAGCAAAGCACATAGGTACATGTTCATCATAAGTTTAGTACTTTATTTTATAAAGAGAGATGGATGCCCAACGTTTATTTTGTGTCAGTGACAAACTGGTGCTAAATCCTCATTTGTGATTTTTTGAAAATTTGAGAATGCAGATATTTGTACATTTCTGGGGTTATTTTAGGGTATTTTAAAATCTATTTTAAATCTAATAGTTCATTTGAGAAACATTTTTCATTGATTTGATTAAATCTTCTGTATTTTTAAGTGCCTGGCTTGTCATAAATGGGAACCAAACTAATCGAGTCCTAACCTTTGTTTGTAGTGCAGCATTCATGCCCACTAAATTAAAACAAGAATGTGAATCATGGATTATTTCTAAAATGCTGCCAAGCTCATACTGCCGCATTTTATAAGGAGAACCTTATGTTTTATAATTTATCATTATTTAGAAAAAAACAAAGTATCTGCCAAGCACAAGTCATATGTGCTTCCGATTAGTGGCTATAAATTTTCTTTCTTCTCTCTTCTTTTAAATTAAATGTGGAGATTTTCTTTGGGGGGGGGGGGTGTGGGGAGTTACTTGGCAGCCTGCAGTAATTTGTGCTTCTGTCTGGCCTTTCTACAGGAGAAAAGGTGATGCAGGATGATGAATTCACATGTGACCTCTTCCGCTTCCTCCAATTGCTCTGTGAAGGACATAATTCAGGTGTGTGGGCAGGCTGCTGGTCAGTTAGGCCAAGGTGATGGTGACTGAGGACAAAAGCTCATCATTGCTGACGGTTTGGCAACTTTCATAAAATATTATGAAAAATGGTTTAGCTGCTGGACTGTACATGAAAGGAAAATATTTATGTGGAATGAAATTTTCTTTCTTTTTTTTAATCCATTTAAACTTTGTAGAGAAAATAATGGTTTCCAAAATGATGAGTTTTGGATCTTGACTTATTGGGAAAGGTAAATTATAGAGAAAATGTACATGGTTTATAAATTCTAGTCAGTGATTGAGAGGGAAAAATAAAACAGGAAGGCGTCTTAGTATATTTATCATACCTTGGTATTTGTAGACTTTGTGGTATGCTATTTGTCAAAAATGACAGTTGGAATTTTATGTGTCATTACAAGGACATAAAGGAGATCTTTGAGGAAGTAGCACGTTTTTAAAATATGAAACCAAACAAATACCAGTCATTATGTTAAGCATACTTTCATTTTTAAGGATGTTTCCTGGAAGTCTCTGTGGTATTATTGAAAAAAAAAAAAAAAAGATTTTTAGCTATTGGACTTATTTATGACTTTGTGATCAGGAATTCTATAATAATGGAACTTAATTTTGCCTTTTTTTAGCAAAGTATAGACTAGGTGTTATTCCTAGTATTAATGGAGTTCTAAAGGTGTAAAACTGGTCAGAAATAATGCCTAGTTAAAGTTTTACAGATGAAAAAGATGATGAAAGTTTTGGCTTATGGTTTTCTGACAGACTGATATGTGATCTCCACAATAAAATGCTAAAACTCTGAGAGTTAAAAAGTTTGTTGCAGTTAAAGTATACTTGTAAACAAAAAAGATTTTCCATTGCTTTATAGCTTTTATGCCAAAGCTGTACTTTCCTAGATCACATTTAATCAGAATTAATTTGAATGTGTAATTTTGTAAGTGTTTGACATATAAATAAATATAAACTAGACTTTTCTTTATGTTTTTAGATTTTCAGAATTACCTGAGAACTCAGACTGGTAACAACACAACTGTTAATATTATTATTTCCACAGTGGATTACTTATTGAGAGTTCAGGTACATTAATTCATACACTAATGAAGTAGATGACATTGATTACGTGCATCTGTGTAACATTTACCACTACAACTTTTTATTTATTTTTATCATAACGCAGTATCTATTTTCTATTTTCTTGTACATTTGGTGTTCCTCATAATAGTTTTGTGTTTGGATATCCCTACTGCACAGTTTTAAACAGAAACTAAAGCCAGAATATATTGCTCCTTTGTCTAACTTATTCTATATATTTGAATCTTCACAGCAGATGATACTGTGTCATGGCCGCTTTCTGCATTGCTAGATGCAGGTCCTAAATCGTTTTCCTATTACTGAATGGGAGGGGTATCCCCACTGTCTTTTCCTCTCCCAAGAAAAGAAGTCTAGTAGGAAAAACCCCACTGACTTCCTGGAGGAAACAAAGGCCAGGTCTTTCTGCTGCTTTTTTGGTATCAACATTCACCTAGCCTCTCGCCTGAGATGCTCAGCTTCTGTCTTCTGTTCTGAGCTGAGCTCAGATCCTTTTTTCTTTCCTATTTTTTCATCTGTGTGCTTTTTTTCTGGTTATTTGTTTTTCTTTTGATGATTCTTTGGTCCCTTTCTCTTTATCTTGGAATTTGTCTAGGTTCCTAGTGTGTAATGCAATTCAGATTCTTTCTTTGTAAATCCAGTTCTTTCTATTGTAGATCCTTTATTTCATGTGTCTCACCAGATATTGGCTCACCTTAATGCAGTGAGAAAGAAAGCCAACTTTTTCCATTAAATGTTCCTTCTTTTATATTTTTTCTCAAGATGAGTATACATGCATTGTCTTATTATGTTTACATTAGGGAAGCAAGATCAAAGGCAGACATCTTGTACTTGAAGACTCTGAGTTTCGTAATTTCTCTGGAATTTCCTTCAGTAATAAGTGGTTTGCTGTCACAGAAGTTCTATTTACAGTAAAATCAAACTTGGCCCTTAACATCAAATGTTTGACTTTACCAGAGGAGGACCTTGATTTGTCACCACATTTGTCCTGCTCACTGAAACCCGTGTTTTTGAAGAGAAAGTCTGTAATTCTTTACTGGTTACAGTTCTTTAAATACTGTTATTTTGCATTATGAGAGTCAAAGGTGATGAAAATGTGAAAGACTGATGTCAAACATTATCTGCAAAAATATAATGGAGTCTTTTAACCAGCCAGAGCAGGTAGAAGGTAGATATGTGTTAAATAAGAGGTAAGCATCAGTGAATAGGAACTCACTTGAACTGTGGATTGAATTAGCCAGTTTTTGACTGAGACTACTGAGACTATTTATGTGGACAGTCATGTGATGACATGGAGTGAAGTGTAAGATTTGTTGCCTAATACAGGAAAAAAATAAAAACAGACGCAAGTATGAAAACCATTTAACCCTTAATCTGAATTCTCTCCTTAATCTTTAAATATGAAAACATCACATTGTCACAACCCATTAAAGAATAATGAAAAAAAAATCTGTTTCCTGAACAAAATAAGTGAAAGACATAAAATATTTTGCGATAAACATTAATCATTTTTACCAATTTCTCTTTTCTCTCTGAAAATCCACAGCACTGCACATGATGCTTAATCTGCTATGTTTGTTTTAAATTTACCGAATTAAATTTTCCCTGTATTTATTTATTGGGTGTAAGAATTCTAGTCTGTGAAAATTGATCTTTTTGAAGTTGCCGTTGTTACCAACACTGCTGCTTAGCCTTATACATTCTCTAGAAGTTGTAGGAACAATAGTAATAATAATGACAAGAAAATGATTTTTATTGCATTGCTTTTTTTGTTGAAACTTTTAGTAACTTTCCTTTGGGGGAGACAAAGAAGAATCATGCACACAAAGGAATATTTGTTCCCACTATTGACTAGGTGCCAAGCACACAGTATAAAGAGAGATTGTTTAATGAACAGCATACAGCATTGCGCTGCCAGTGAATACTCCTTTTCAGAATGCAATTGGTTGTGTTTGTAAGAGCAGATACCAACAAATCTAAGGTTTTTTAACTAGATTTTGAGAGTTTTTCTTCATTTCAGTTTATTCCTGTTCCTATTGATTTCTCTTGAGATCAAAATATAATTCTTGAAATCATACTTGAGAATTTTTGATCATTTAAAACTAAATATTAAATTAACTACTTTTAAAAATTCTAGAATACTTTTATAAACTAAACACTTTTCAGAACTATATTACTATCTAATGTTATTTTTATTATCCTTCTGAAGAACCAGTTAGAGGCAGTTTTGCTACATAATCTCTTTGTGCTTCTCACAACTGTTTTTAGGAATCTATTAGTGATTTCTATTGGTATTATTCTGGGAAGGATGTTATTGATGAGCAAGGACAACGAAACTTTTCCAAAGCCATCCAGGTTGCAAAACAGGTTTTCAATACTCTCACAGAGTATATCCAGGTAAATTAGTTTCATTATAATTTTATGGATTTTTACAGAAGTTCATTGTACTTTTGGCGGAAGGATCTAATGTAGATAGACGTTATATCAATAGATATGTAATATAGATACATTTATGCCTCAGATCTATTTTAGTACTTTTATTTAAGTAGGAACTGAAGTTTTGAAACATGTATAACTGTCACTACTCTTTTGGAACCTTAGCAGTTTAGCCAAATTTACAGTTATTAGTAGATAATCTTTGTAGGCAAGATAACAGTTTTTTTCTTTTTTTGTTAATTTGGTCCAGACCTTAGCAGTGTTACACAATTTAAAGTTTTCACTTTTAACCCACTGAGAAACTAAAGTCAATACAAAATGTAGTCACATAACTAGTCAATAAAGCATTAGATTGCATGCTGTGTGAGGAATAGGGCCGTTTTAAGACATCAATGCCCTGTTTGAAATACTCAAGTCACATGCTGTATTCGAGAGCTGTAGAGATGTTCTTGAGATCAACTCCACAATAAATGAAAAGAGCAAGCTGGCAGGACTTGATAAACACTACTGAAAGGTTAATGAGGAAACTAAATGTCCTGTGCTTCAAGAAGGCTTTGGTTTGCATGCAGCAAATAAAGAATGTGTTGTTCACTGAATGATTAATTTAAAAATGTCTTTAAAAAAAACCCTTGTTCCATGAGATTTGTCCATACTATATTCCTCTACTCTTAATAATGAGGTAAAGGTTCTATGAGAAAACTCTGGAGATTTTGTAACTATTTGTCTTTTCTGATAATTAGCTAATAAGGATTTTATTCAATGTCATTTCAGTCACCAAAAGATTTTAGATTCATGCATTTCAGAATATGGAATGTTTGGAAAAATATTTCTTTAGTGATGTGTTCTAGAAAAAGTAGAATATGCTGGAAAAAAAAAAGGATCCTGCTTTTCTGATCTCTTACACCAATGTCACATCAAGCCTTTACAAAGATTTCTGTTTTACAGTACAAAATAGAGAAGAATCAGCTTGGAACTTTGTACCCCTTCAGCACTTGCAGTTTAAAGTTGCAAGCAGATAAAATTTTTGTAGTTCTGAATTAGAACATTTGTACTTGGCTAAAGTACATTTGTAGTTGGCTAAAAAAGTCAGACTGTGAATGATTATTAGAAATGGGCATTGCTTAGAGTCAGTGATGTTATGAAACAGATAAATCTATATATGTTTAGTTTTTCATGGCAGTTTCTGCCTCTATGTTTTCCTTCCTATTTTTATGGTTTCTTGCAAATAAACCCTGCTTTTTTTTTCTTGTCGCCTGAACAGGGACCATGTACTGGGAACCAGCAGAGTCTGGCACACAGCAGGCTGTGGGATGCAGTGGTTGGTTTTCTTCATGTGTTTGCGCACATGCAAATGAAACTGTCTCAGGTATCTTTTCTTGCTTTTTCCTGTTTAAGTTACTAACTCTTTAGTAAAGATCAACTGACTTGTTAATATTTTTGAGTCATTAATAATAGAACAGTTAATAGAGGAAGTATGAGGATAAGTAAGAGAGACAAAAAGGTGGTCAAATAGAGCAGATTTGAGGGTATAAATTTGAAAATTACAGTGGACGTGAGTAGCAGGCTTGTAATAGGATTACTGACAGTAGGCATGAAACCAATTACAGATAAATTAAGTATATAACCTGAATTCAGAAAAAATAGTCAGGTCCTATGTTTTCATATCAAAGTTCTGTCGCCATTTTTTCTGCAATTTTGCATGAGTCTTTTATGCAGGAGCCGTCTTCCACATTTAGGTGTCTAGTTCAGTGCAGGCATCCTAAGCCTCTGCAACTCTTCTCCTCTCAGTAGAGAAAGAGGGTATCAGACCTAAGAATAGGTGGATTACTTTTGGATGTTAGTACTCTTTTCATGGGCTATAGAGGTGGTATAGGAGACTGTCATAGACAGCTCCTTAGAGGGCTAAAATTAAATGAGAAGAATCCTACCCTTAAGCAGTATGTTTTTTAGCTTAACTTTTAAAGAGCATTTAGTATGCCTTAGTAGACATCTCATTTGAGTGCAGAGATCCTGAATTTTTTAAATAATCTGACATTCTCAGAGAAAAGTGTCATAAGCTTGAAAATGTTTTTTGGTTGTGTTAAGCAATACAACTCTGAAGGCTATGAGGTTTTCAGTTTTTGCTATTTTGATTCATTACAGATCAAATATCCATGTAAGTATTACATCAATGTGTTACATACATGTAAATAGTATCGCTCGAATGATTTTCTCCCCTGCCCTTGCGACTTTATTGTTGAAAGTAAGTTGATTGCTTTGATCTGTAGACTTTGTCAGTGCTACAGATATGCTTCTCATTCCTTATGAGATAGATGTCTTCTTCCAGAAGATGGCATCATAGTGAAAGCTGTTTCTCAAGAATGATGAAAAGAGAAACAGTGAATTTCCACTATACACATACTATCATAGTTACAAGAGCATCTTTATTATTTTAAGAATGGAAAAAAAAGTTAATGATTTGATAGGGCACAGTAGTGACTATTGTGATTTCTTCCTGAAAGGGCAAGGCAGCACAGACACAGAAAGTGATATCTAAATAGTTATAGAAAATAAGTCAAGCACATGGACACGGTGTATTGATTATGAAAGATGATGTGACTGTTGACAAGACTTTGTTTCACAGTAATGACAACTTTATAGCTGTGCCTAGGGTGGCTTCATACCATCTCATGATTACTGCATCTAGAAAATAATGATGCTCACCCTGCCACTTAAGAGAGATCCGAGAAGCTTTGCTCAACAGCCAAGTCCGTTGTGGTGCATGGAGTTAGTTGTGCTATCCTGTGGAATGACAGGAACACAGTTTACTCCAAATGTATGATAAATAGTGATGGTGTCTTTGCCTTGTGTAGAGTTCAAGCTCTTGGCATCTGGGAGCTCATTTGGTGAGCCAGCATAGCCTTGAGCATGACCAGAATAGAGGTGAGGGTTTTTTTGTTGTTGTGTGTTTATACTTATTGCAAGAATATTTTTAATAAGCTTTTCAGACTCTGTTGAATTATCAGTTTTCAAAGGTGTACAGCCTGGCTACATGAATTTATAAGGAATTGCCATAAGGCTTTTCTCTGTTTCAGGGGCCTGTCTAGGCTAAGTATTTAGTCTATTGTAAACCAGAAGTTTCCAAAGCACTTTGGAAGAATATTTGGAATACAATTTCAATAGGAACTAAACTATGTTTGTTTTTTTTTTTCCTTCTCTAGTCTTGCATTAGGAAGCAGCTAGGTGAGACTTGTGGTAGTTTTTAAAAAATCTCTGTGAGTCAGAGAACAAATTCAAAAATTTCTGTCTAAATAAACAAAGATTGTCCAGGCTTTAAGCACCTTGAAGTAAGAAGCTTTGTAGTGAAAACTTGCAAGGAACATTAATTTGCTATTTCCAATTTTTTGTTTCAATCCAAGATGCAAATTGTCATAAAGTACATTGAATTTGTTGTATTTACTACTGAAGCCCGGCAATGCTCGAGTAGACCATAGTGACAGCATGATGCTGAGTATTACTCAGAAGGAAATGAAGGAGTAAAGTTCAGCAGCTGATAATGAAATCAGTCATTTTTGAATTATGTTACAGTTTGAGCTTTGTGTACTACTGCCATTGTTGTTGTTTTTACAAGACTTTACAGCTGTGAACTTGATTACACCGATAATGGCATTGTTTTAGGTGACATGGAGCATTACAGAGACATAATCTGTGAGCTTGACATATCCAGTTATTGCTTTAAAAATTTTCATCAGCTTCAGTTTTCACATTGTCTCTATTAAATTATTGTGTTCTAAACTAATGATTCTTTACATGTCTGATCCTGTAAGGAGTCAAGCAATTAAATGTATTTACATGATATTATCCCCTTTGATACTAACAGCGTCTTAATTTCTAAGTCTTATTTTCCAAGGTGAAATCTGCGTGCACATATATAAATGTCAAAAAGTCAATAGATAAATAACATATTGTGTTCATTATGTAGGATTCCAGTCAAATAGAATTACTTAAAGAATTAATGGATCTTCAGAAGGATATGGTTGTCATGCTGCTGTCTATGCTGGAAGGTAGTTCAAATTTAATTTGAAATTCTCTTTCATAGTTGTTTTAGCAATGTTTTTACCTTTCTAGATTTTCTTCATGTTAGAAGTAATTCTTCATTTTCCTTTTGGTTTTTAATTTTTGTTGTCAATTGTGACGAGAGTTACTAGATCTTAAAGTACATGGGAGATTTATATACAGTAGTTTAGATCATAGTTTATACTAATTCTGAATGTCAGAATTATATAAAAAGCAGCTCTGGCAGAAGTTTTATTTTGTTCCCGTGAATTTGGCTTCTCTTTTGGCTTAGGTGAAGTTATTTACTAATGAACTAGAAACCCTAAATTCTAGCTACTGAACCATTTATCAGTCATTTTATTAACAGCATTACTGTATTGTATTTATATTGATAGTGATCTTAGCCAAAAGGAACAAGCTTTGATTTAGCTAGGGACTAGGTTCAAGGTCTGTTTTAGCTAATATCTTGCAATTATAGTTTTGCAAGAATACCCAAGAGTACGTGATCATTATCAAGAGCTATTACTATTTCTTTATCTATCTTTCACGGTATCATATTAGTGCTCCTGAGAATAGACCACCAAGACTTACACAAATATAGATGATACAAACATCTGTTTTTCCTTTTGCATCTTAGAGGTACTTTATCATATTTATTTTCTTAAGTAAACTGGGAAGACAGCAAGTGCAACAAGGATTACAGTGATTGCAGTGTAGCATGGATTGTGACTGCTGCTGCTTGGCTTGTAGAAGGTCACTGGGAAGCAAAGTAAATTCTTAGTATGTGTAAGCTGCAGTCTGTGAGCGACCTACAGAGCTATTCATCCTAGCTGATGTGATGCCAGTTTTGTCTATGCCACGCTACAGTAAGATACTTTAGTGTTGCTCTTAAAAGCTGCCTCGTGTTTAGTATGTTATTAAATTTAACAGACGTCTCTCTGTATGGTCTGCTAATTCCTCCTTGGTTTTCCTGTTTTTTCCATGTCTAAGGATAGTGTTTTAGTAAAAGATTTCTAATTTACAGCAGACTTTTTTGTATGAGAGCTAGTCAACAGCTTTCATGAGTTATTATTAAATGCTTTTTTTTGCCAAAATATTTGCTGCCATCAATATCTGTTACTCATTGTCATCATGTCTAGGTAATGTTGTGAATGGAACTATTGGCAAGCAGATGGTTGATATGCTTGTGGAATCGTCCAACAACGTGGAGATGATCCTGAAGTTTTTTGATATGTTCTTAAAACTTAAGGATTTGACTTCCTCTGATGCATTCAAAGAATATGACCCTGATGGTAAAGGCATAATTTCAAAGAGGGATTTTCACAAGGCAATGGAAAGCCATAAGCATTACACTCAATCTGAAACTGAGTTTCTGCTATCGTGTGCTGAAACAGATGAGAATGAGACCCTAGACTATGAGGAATTTGTGAAGCGGTTCCATGAACCTGCCAAAGACATTGGTTTCAATGTTGCTGTTCTCCTGACCAACCTCTCAGAACACATGCCCCATGATACCCGCTTGCAGACTTTTCTTGAGCTGTCGGAAAGTGTCCTGAATTATTTTCAGCCCTTCCTTGGACGCATAGAAATCATGGGCAGTGCAAAACGCATTGAACGAGTTTATTTTGAAATAAGTGAGTCAAGTCGGACTCAGTGGGAGAAACCTCAGGTAAAAGAATCAAAGAGACAATTTATATTTGATGTTGTAAATGAAGGAGGAGAGAAAGAAAAGATGGAGCTTTTTGTTAACTTCTGTGAGGATACCATCTTTGAAATGCAGCTGGCTGCTCAGATCTCTGAATCAGATCTGAATGAAAGGTCAGCAAATAAAGAGGAGAGTGAGAAAGATAAGCCTGAGGAACAGGATCCTCGAATGGGTTTTTTCTCTCTTGTGACTATGAAATCAGCATTAGTAGCGCTTAAGTATAATTTAATGACTCTTATGAAAATGCTCAGCATGAAGAGCCTAAAGAAACAAATGAAAAAGGTGAAGAAAATGACCATGAAGGACATGATCTTGGCTTTGTTTTCTTCTTATTGGAGCATTTTGATGGGCTTACTGCATTTTGCATATAGTGTCTTCCGAGGCTTCTTTCGCATTGTGTACAGTTTGCTACTTGGAGGGAGCCTAGTAGAAGGAGCAAAGAAAATCAAGGTGGCTGAACTACTAGCTAATATGCCAGATCCTACTCAGGATGAGGTGCGTGGGGAAGGAGAAGAAGGGGAGAGGAAACCAACAGAAACTGCTTTGCCTACAGAAGATCTGACAGATTTGAGAACTTTATCAGATGATAGTGATCTACTCTCAGATATATTTGGTTTGGATTTGAAACGAGAAGGTGGCCAGTATAAATTGATACCTCATAATCCAAATGCTGGTTTGAGTGATTTATTAAGCACTCCTTCCTTAGTTCCGATGCCTGAGGTGCAGGAAAAAGTACAGGTAAGTATATATATTTTTTTCTGCCATATGTTTTTCTTTCCCGTATGTTAAGTATAGTCTTGAAACAAAACTTGCATCTACGTTTGTTTTTTGTGATGTGTTTTTTAAAGAATCACATATAATGATTAAAGTTTAGCCTCTCTCAGGTCAGAAACTTGAAGCCTCGCAGCCTTCACTAGGTATGTGGTTTTTTGGGTTGCTGTTAAATCAGTGTTAAAATGTGTCTTCATAAATGTAAATTGAAAGATAATCTTCCCTCAGTGTGTCAACAGTTAAAAAAAAAAAAATCCAGTCATAATGTTCAGCACTCTATGTATCCTTTGAACTAGGTTTAAAGACTGTATGCTATATAATAGTGCCTAGATACTTTTCTTTTATCTCTCTCTAGGAGCAGGTGAAAGAAGATGAAAAGGAAGAGAAGGAAGAAACAAAATCTGAACCTGAAAAAGCAGAGTACGTATTACTCTAAGCTGTGATACTACAAACTGTAGTTTGTTTCACTGAAGGATCAGTTTTTACTATACTTTCTCCTTCACCTTTAAATTATTTTGTCCATTCACATTCCACATATATATATATATATTTTTTATTCATCCTCATCATCAGTGGGCATTTGCAAAGAAACAAAATGAAAATGACATCACTCAGAGATTTCATGAATTTCCTTCTTGCAGCAGCATACTTTGTAATGTTGATTTAGTTTCTTTTAACTAGAATTTACAGAAGTCATAAGGTAACTTCCTGCCTTTCCTCATAGGAGTTAAAAGGTTACCCGACTACATTTCCAGAAAGTAGTCCTAGGAGTTTGCATGTTGCATAAACAAGAGATATTTATTTACAAAGGCATAGCTGCAGTGGTCCCAGAGTCCACTGAGAATTTTGATAGAATCAGTATATTTTGTAGAATATTTTGAATCTGCTGAGGTAGTATTTTCTGAGAATTAAGTCTTCTGTTGGACTGTTCTCACTGGGCTCATTTTCATCCATTTGTTCAAGGTATTCTTGGCAAGCGTGAAAGCTAGAAGAAAACCTCTTAAAAATCATAAGAGCACTTGGGTTCTATAGAATAATTACGCATCAGTGGTAGAGCTTGAATCTGTTTTGCCCATTCCATTTTTTATGACATGTTTTGAGTTACTTGGATTTTGCAAAATCTTATTAGTTTGATATAATTTTGATGAATTACTCTAGTACTCTTATGTCTTTGTGCAGAACAAACATTTGTTAAATGATAATTTTAGTCTTTTTAAAACAGCTTAAATTCTCACATTAGTGATAGCTCAGAATAAAAATAATGGAAAAAAAAAAACCTTGGCTTTAAATAGCAAAAAACATGGCACTCTCTCTTTCTTTATTCATGGTTCCTGCTGTATGATTCATGTAGCTAAAATGTCACTGTCCAAATTTCAAGTAGATTCTTTAGTTTCAAGCTCTGTCCCTATTGCCCTTCTGGAATGACAAAAACTGTTCTTTTTAATCAGTGCAGCAAATTTCCAAAGCAGCCACTACAACTGTGTGGGAGTGAAGGAGTGTCTTGCTGACTTTTGAAGCTGACTTTGCTCTTGACTGGGGTGCTTGGATTCTTGAGTTTCAGCAATACCTGTATTTTTTGTGAAGAGTGCGGTGCCTGGCACTTGTTAGCTGCCCTGAAACCAGTCCTAATATAAGTCAGAGTTTCAAGTGAAAGTTCCTTGAGTATATTCCACTAAGAAGAGAAGCCTAAGAAATCAGTTATTCTGTTTGTAGACAGATACAGAGAAATGAATAATGTAGCTTATAGTTGCCTCTCACTCTGGTTTGGCTTCAAATGGGCCTCTGTGTTCCTTTCATCTAGCATGTGTCAGGTCAAATTAGCTTCCAAGAAAATTCACAGTTCCTTAGATCATGTGTTTGGAGTAGGTAACCCACTACTGACTTTGGCTTTCTGTAATCGGGGCACATTGTAATAATCACAGATCAAAATATTGTCAAACTTTCTTACTCCTCTCTCTGCCTGGAGTGGGCACTTATGAAATCCTCAGCTGTTGGGCAGAAATGCAGAATTTGAATCTTGAGGCTTGGCTTGTAAATACAAGAGAAACTGAAGTTTTCTGCAACCTTTTTGAGAATCAGGTGGTTCAAGTGCATGAGGTGAGAGGGGAGCTCTTCACAAGCTTACAGACATTTTAGTGTGCAAGTATTAGCTGCACAATTATGAGGCAGAGTTTCAAGTAATAAGGTTGGCAGATTCTTGATTGCCTGCCTCTACCAGTTAGCATCCTTGCTTCAAGACGACAAATCAGTAAGTATAATTATCTGTAGACTATCACCCTTGCTAATGCTTTGGCTGAAGAGGGATAATTCTCCTTGTTATCCATGTGGATACACTGCATGAATCATGACTACTTGAGCCTCATGAGATCTTTTTTCTTTATGGGGCTAGCTATAATTTTTTGTTTGTTAATTTTATTAATGTGATGTTCTTTTGGCTTCACTTCTGCCCTAAGAGGAGAAGATGGGGAAAAAGAAGACAAAGCCAAGGAAGACAAAGGAAAACAGAAATTAAGACAGCTTCATACTCATAGATATGGAGAACCAGATGTTCAGGAATCAGCTTTCTGGAAAAAAATCATTGCATATCAACAGAAGCTTCTTGTAAGATATTGTATTTAGATGTGTAAGCTGTTGATTGTGTTTAGATTTTGGGAGGGATGTGTACCACAAACATTCTACCAAGCTGAAGAAGACAAGTTTGTATCTAATAAATCTCACTCATTGTTCTGTGCACAGTCAACCTAAAAAAGACATAAAGGCAAAAGCGTAATGAGAATGATAGAGGAAAAAACCTAAATAATTTAATAGACAGGATATTAATTCTGAGTAAGACAGTTATTGCTGAAAACACAGGCCTTCAAAAAGCACTGCATTTTTATTTGAAAATGAGTATTGTCTAGTCTGGAACTTTCACAGCAGGTTGTGAGCCTGAAGGATTTCATTTCCCCTGAGAGACTTCTTTGGGAAGTGATAAGCTGTCCTATATAAAGAATTTCGTAAGGTAAAATGCTTAGCCTAAAACTTCTTAGAATGCCAAATATAAGTATTTTAAGAAAAAATGTTACAGATTTTCATGAAATAGCAAATTAGTTTTTGAAAACCTTGTCCTCCTACCTATGGAAAATAAGGTTAATTAAAATAATATAACTATCTGAGAGTTCCACCGTCACATACAGTATCTTTGAATTACTGTAGAACTATATAAATTAGTTTTTACTAGTCAGGAAATTCCACGTATATTCTGTGAATCTAGACTGAAATCCAAAGAAGAAATCACTCTTTTTCTGTATCTGTAGTAGTAGATATAATTGTAGGGACAGCCTACTTCTAACATGAATAATGTAGCAAAGCTAGAATACTGCAACCACAGTCTTAATAAGGAATTAGGTGTTTAAGTTTTGCTTTTGAACTCAGCATCAAGTGATCTAATCATGCAGCAATCATGCAAATTGCGTTTAATTTTTCTTCTAATAGTCTCATTTAATAATTTCTAGCTAGTCTTCTAAGGATAGAACTGAAATATGGGGGGATTCCCATGTAAAAGAGAAAAAAGTATTGAAAATATATGCTGGAAAGGTTTGTGCATTGTCAGGAAGAGAGGCAAGGGAAAATGTGCATTTCTGCAATGCTTTTTATAGCACAGTAATGCTCAGTGGAGGGAAGCTCTTTACTCATGGTGCTTAGGTCACAGATGAACTTTTAGCTGATCTGTAAAAATGCAATTGATTTTGGAATAGTAAAAAGATTTTAAAATAAATGTAGATACAGACGTTTTTGTTTCATGGTAAAAGTAATAATTTACCAAGGTGTAAAACGCACATGCAAGAATATAGAGGTACAGTGAAGATAGAGGTACTCATAACACAGTTCAGTCGTACTGTTACATTGTGGTGTCTCTGTATTGCCTCTGTGTATTGATAGTGAATGTAAGAAGCTGTTAGAAATCCTTCCTCTCTTTCTGTGTGAAGTGAAACAAAAGGTCCATTAGCCCTTATTGCACATACGGAGTATGAGAGAATTTGTAGAATATATTACTCAAAATGCTTGATTTTTCTTTTTTGCTATTTATAATCCTGTTAAAAAGCTTCTTAGGGGGAAAAAATACCCTTAGATTAAAAAAAATTTAAAACTGTAAAAGATAGCCTCTCAGAAAAAAAAAAAGATAAGTCTGCCTTCATTTGAATATGCATGATTATGTACAGATTTGATAGTGATATAGTTGTTTATTAAATACATGATGTGGAGTACAGGGGAAGAAGTTATTTTCTGGGAAAATGAAATGCATTTGCAAAGTTGGGGTTATACGGTATGTATGTAAGCTTTCTTCAGCTTTTCCTGATTATCTGAGGGTAGTACTTTGCAATGTTGATTTTTTGTAATTGTTATTTAATAAATAGAAATGGATAAATAGAAATGGTTAATAGAAAGATAAAGATAAAAGGCTATGGGTATTGAACTTCTTGGAAGTGAATCATAGGGAAGACATTTAAACTCCAGAGCCTTTAGAAATGTAAAATTTTTTAAAAATGAAATGTCCCAATTAACAAGGAGAAATGACTATAAATTTACATGTTCCTTTAAAACTTAAGTATTCAAACAACTTTAGAGTGTAGGCTTGGGCGAAAAGAACCACATTGGAACAAGATCTCTCATGGGATTTCCTGTGCTTCCACTTTTATTTTTTGTTGATTTTGACATCAGAAAGGACAGAAAAATGTGAAAAATATTTTTAAGACAGAGATTTTAAAGCTATTTTCTGACTATTTAAGTCCTCTTTAATAAAAAGATTCACTTGATAGCATTTATCACACACTCTGAACACTATCATGCTAAATGCTAAAGCAAAGTGTGGGAAAAATATATATATTTTTTTCAGATAGGGACTAAACATTCATCAACTTTAGGTAGTTTAATTTGTTACAGAATAGAAAGTTTCCTAACAATTTTAATAAGTAACTTGAAGATCAGGTTATCATCACTAGACAAACTATGTTTTATTTTTCTTTTCAGAACTATTTTGCTCGGAACTTTTATAACATGAGGATGTTGGCATTGTTTGTTGCTTTTGCCATCAACTTCATCCTGCTCTTCTATAAGGTAAATTTGTCATAATATAATTTTCAATTCATATACTAAAAATCGTTCAGGTTTCCTAGCCAGTATTTTATGGTATAAATTGTCTAGCCTCATAGATTACACATCTGCTTCATACTGCCACTTCAGATATCTAGCAAGGTGATGGCTAAAGTGTTTGGGTGAAGTAATAATAGTCTGCCAGTACATGAATAGCTATTAACAAAGTTCCGTGCTGTGACAGAGGCAGCAAAATGCACCCATGCCTCAGATGCTCTATTTTATTGCACAGTGATTTAGCCCAAGCCCAGCTTCACTAACAGCTTAACGTAATATGTGTCAGTTGAGGGGTTTCTTCAGCCATCATGCTCACCTGACAGCAAGAGAAAGTTGTATTTTAAGCTGCCTAGAATACCACTGATAATCTTTGGCAAAGCCTTTAGTACGGTTAGTACAACTCTAAAGTTATCAGGCTTCAATCAATTCCTGGCAGAGCCTTACTGAAAGATTACGTGTGGGAATGTCAGGAGTTCACTGAGATTCTTCCAAAAAAGCTATGCCCTTTCTTGCATTAGAGGTGATGAATTCAGTATGGACCGAATTTGCTGGCATGGAAACAGAATTTAAAAAAAAAAAAAAAAAAAAAAAAAAGGTCATAGACTGATTTAACAAGATGGAAAGGTCTCTGTGAGGTAGTCCCTGAAGACGTTCTGCAAAAATTCTTTCCTCACAATTACATCATCCTTGGTATGATTATCTTCAGTTGTACTACTTAGCTTGTGGCAGTGCGAAACTGTCAAAGGCGTATAACCATTACATTAATTGATTTGAACAGGTTTCAACCTCTGCTGTGACAGAAGAAAAGGAAGTTCCTGTGGTACCTGCTGGTGAAAGCTCCAAGCTGAACAGCCTGGAAAGCGACAGCAACAGGGTCATTGCAGTGCATTATGTCCTGGAAGAAAGCAGTGGCTACATGGAACCCACACTGCGGATTTTGGCTATCCTGCACACAGTCATCTCCTTCTTCTGCATCATAGGGTATTACTGTTTGAAAGTAAGAGAAGCTGAACCTTGTTTTCTTTCTAGCTCCCAGCTTTTTATCCATTGAGTGGTGTAAACTGGGGCATTGTTGTAGCGACTTTGCTTAAGCAGATTGAGGGACTGTGTGAAGAAAAACTATTAGTGTACCCTACACAGAAATTGGATTAGGAGATAACTTCACGATGTTATGAGTCAGAGCCTGATTTGCTGAACTGGCATTCAATCAAAGATCAGCATTTGCACAGTTACCGTGCTAGGCATACAACTAGAGCAGTAATCTGTATGAGAAACCACTTGTGACTTTCAGAGACAAACAGGGAATGCGCATGGCCAGAGGAAGCTGGGTGACAGCATCCACATTGCTTGTCTGTCAGCTGGGTCATTTGAAAAGCATGCAGTACTTTGGACTACCACTGCTGTATGTTCCTACTATATCCAATGCCCAGTTCTTATGCATTCCAATTGTTGTGTTTTGGCAGGAACTTAAATCTCTTTAACAGGAAGATGATCTCTGATAGGTAAAAAAATAAAGGAGCCATCTTTGATGGCAAAATCCTGCCTCTCATTTAGGCAGACCAGATGCTATAAATCTATGGAGCCTGGAGGAGTATACATGGAATGTACTTTCCCCCATTTTTATGCTCTTACCCAGGCAAATAGTGCAAGACAGTGTACTAAACTTAGTGGACCTTTAGTCTGACCCAGCATGGCTGCTCATTTGTCCTTACAAGTATAATTTGTTAATTAAGACTTTATATGTTTCTTTTTTGGCATAGAAAAGGTATTATCCATTAAAAAAGGAAAGGAAAAATATCAAGGCCCAATCTGCAATAGCAAAGGCAAATGGTCATCACACTGCTGCATTAACTGCCTGATTTGTACTTTAAGTGTCTCTGCAGGTCAACAAATACTAAAACACATTCTCCTGTTTTACTTGTTGGCATGTAGCATAAAAGCCCAGATTTCTGGCCTTTGAGATTTCCTCTTCTCCTGCCTCCCAGCTTTTCGACCTGTATACAGCTTTCCCCAGATTGTTTTTCTAAAATTACATTTATTCTCTGACTAGAAATGAAAGACATCAATATCATTATTTGTCATAATGAATGTCCTTCTTTCCAACTATGAAACCCTTAAGAAAAGACCACATGTGGTTTCAGTCTCTGTCTTTAGAGATGTACTGCTTTTAGAATTAAAAATCTGTGGTGGTTGCTTAGCATGAAATTCCCTAAATTTTTCTCAATTAGCTGTCTGAAAATAAGGTTGGAACTGTTGTTATCATGTCTAATTTAATCGCCATCTTATTTAAGTAGTCTAATTTTCATTGTTATTATTTCGATATACCCATGTTTAGTCTAGACTAGGAATACAGCCACCTTTGCAGAATAGCTGAATTTTGAAGAGCTGTGAAATAATTCTAGGGAAAAGTAGGATTTACTTTCAAAATAAAAACCTAATCAAATGATCCACTCTGTATGTTAATGCTGTCAAGCATGCATTTATGTTGGTAACAGATTTCTGAGGAACCATTAGCTGCATCTGCCTTCTTGTGATGTACTTTTGAATGTCATCCAGCTGATGAAAGAGAGCTGTTTGCTAGGTAAAGCCTGATCCTAACTGCTCAGGTGTCCCAACTGCTGGCCAAAAAGTACAAAGCACAAAGCAAATATATGAAGTATGAATGTGGTTTAAAGATTTTCTTTCTGGTGCTCCTGGTCTTTCTTTGCTCTCCATGCTGTGTAACTTTCAGAATTGTTTGACAAATGAAAAGCAACCTCTAGTAGTTTCTGGGTGCCAAAATGCAATCCAAAAGTGTGATCTAGGAGATCCCAAATTAGTATTTTTGCACTTGATGTCTTAAGGGTTTTAAGATTATTTTCATTTTAGTCCTTTCACTTGATTAGTCCTAGTAACTCCATGGCACTGTGGGACTATTCTGTTTGAAGGTGCTATTTTATTATGACAGTGCAGTACACTATAGTTGTATGTCTACGAACAATCTGGTCCTTAGGCATCTATCTCTTCACAGTATTCTTGGCAGTAGCCAAGACTAATGGTTTAATGGTTTGAAATATTACTTTCATTTGTTCAGTTTTTACATTTAATTTTTTCCTATCAGACATCTGTTCTTAAAAGTTTTCAGATATGTCAATGCATTTTAACAAATTTCTGATATGTATTTCTGATATGTTTATTTTTTCAACTGCAGGTTCCTTTGGTTATTTTTAAGCGGGAAAAGGAAGTGGCAAGGAAATTGGAATTTGATGGGCTGTATATAACTGAACAGCCCTCAGAAGATGACATTAAAGGGCAGTGGGACAGACTTGTTATCAACACACAGTGAGTTTTTACTTTGTTTCTGTATAGCTTTGCAAGGAATTATTTTTCAGTCTCTGCAGTTATTTAGTTGATCATCAGGCTTGTCAGAAGTGAACAGTTATGATGGCTATATTTCCAGCACAGGTGTACAAAATATTCAAGGAATTGTAATGTTAACATTTGGTATCACTTTTAGTCATTTTTGTTCTCAGGTTTTTGCTTTAAAAATATTTCTGTTCCTTAAAGAAAAGATTGCAATGAATTTATTTTGGCAAGCACAGTGATCACAGAATCACAAAACAGTTGAGGCTGGAAGGTGCCTCTGGAGATCTTTTGGTCCAGCTCCCCTGCACAGGCAGAGTCAGCAACAGCAGGTTGCCCAGGACCTTGTTCAGTCAGGTTTTGCATACTTCCAAGGATGGGGACTCCACAACCTCTCTGGGCAACCCTTTCCAGTTTTCTAACCACCCTCACAGTAAAGAAGTGTTTTCTAATGTTCAAGTGGAATTTCCTGTGTTTCAGTTTGTGCCCATTGCTTCTTATCCTGAAATTATTGTGATTGTTGTGTACTGCTGTCAGTTAGAGAGTGAATTACACTTTGGATCCTTTTAGTGTTTCTTGGAGACTCTTCCTGGTGGGACCGTGTGACCTAACTGCTTTAGTCAGCTCTGCTGCCATTTCCCAGCTAAGTTAACATGACATGCTCAACTCAATTTGATAACTTTCACTGCAGAGATGATAGCTAGCTGATGATAGCAACAAAGAGCACATTTGAAAAAAAGCCAGTAGTTAATTCTTGTGTCATCTTATTGCTACTTACTACTACTACTACTGTGTCTCCTCACAATCCTCTAAAATGTAATTTTTTTTCTGTGTTTTTCAGGTCTTTTCCAAACAATTATTGGGACAAATTTGTGAAAAGAAAGGTATATGAAATTAATTTAAAGTTTTAATGCGATTTTATTTTCATGTTTGGATAAATGTGGATTACACTTCTTTGAAATATAATTTTGATCCACTGTAGATTACCATGTTTACCATTTTAAATGGAATTCCTTACTCATCTTATGCTTACAACTACTTTCTTTTGTTCAGTTTGGATATTTATTCTTTCTAATGTGTTCCAGATGCAGCTTATTTTCTAAAACTGAGAAATTTCAAATACATTCATGTAATTCTGTGGACATGTGTACACTTGTGTGTTTGTTACAATATATGCAAATTGTTTTATCTCTGTATATTTATGTATATATCTATCTCTCAAAAACAGTCCTCTGTAAGTAAGGACTTTTGAAGTTCATTTCTTATAGATATTATGTCAAACGTTCTCATCTTGTTCTTAGTGAAATAAATGTTATGTAACACCATATCTTACAACAAGAATAATCCTTCTAGGATGTTTGGACAATATTTAAAAAGGGAGGTGTTTATGTTGTCAGACCAGATTTATTCTTCTTTCATACCATTTTAATGCCAGCTTACACTCACGCTTTTGCAAACATGCCTGCTTGAATACTTGTATCACTTTTATTTCATAATACTTTTAGATGAGCCTGGCTAAAAAAGAGCCTGTAAGTTATATTTTCACTTTGCTATAGAAAGTATTTTTTGCATGTTTGAAGAAGTAGTTAAATATGTATTTCTATCTGTCTATCGAAACACAGAGGAAAGAGTAACTTGCATAGAGTACTGAAGGAAGAAAATAAAATTCTACATTGCCTCTGTCAATGTAGCAGGTCAATGCTGATGAAAGATTCCTTTTCAAAAGGAAAGGAGCATGTTTCTAAATTGTGTGGAAGGTTTGGTACTTTATCTTTGACTGAGGAACTGTTCTTCACAAAGTTAAGTGACTTCAAGTACAGTATTTCGCAAAGAATGCTTTCTTTTATATAGTTTTTTTTAATCCCCAGGCTAGTGAATGTTATGTCTTGATATCTCTTCACAGTCAGGAAGCACTGTTCTCAGGCAAGTGAAGAAGAAGGCGTTTCTCTAACCTATTCACAGAGATTTAAAACATTGATTATTAGAAGACTGCAAAATACCATTTCTTACCTGCGGGAGTCATTCAGTTACGATCTTTTAATCCAAATCTTCATATTTCTCTGAGTATTTTTCTGCAAATGAGAAGGGACAGGTTATATTTAAGAAGGAGCTGTGCATTCAGTGGAATGAGAGCAAGTGAAATCCTTGGTCCCATCATTTAATTACTCATTTCCATATACAATTCCTATGTTGAATTTTGTTAGAAAGACAAAATTTAATAATATTGGAAGGGGATAGTTAGAATTCATGTAAAATCATTTTTACGTGTTACCTCTCCCTTCAAAATCTTTTGATTCTTACATATCATATGTATATTATGTATTCATTGCATTATTAAATACCATAAACTAAGCTCCTAAAATTATGCAATGGAGCTGTTTAATAAATGGAGATACCTTTCATGACAATTTTGATGTGAAATGCTTACCCTTAAAAGAAGAAAACCAAAAGTTACAGCCAACACTTTTAGGTTATCTAAAGAAACTTTCTAAACAAATACATTTTGTACCTTTTTTCTTAAAAGAATAATTAATAAGGGCCAAACACTTTTTCAGAGAAATCTTACTCTAATCAAAGCTTTTCACGTGCCTAGGATATTCATATATTCATAACATTTTTTTTCCTGAGAGTCCTTGGGCTGTATTTTTTTGTGTCTGTGAGGACGTTGACTTATTTATTCTCCTTCAGCTGAGTTTCTTTTCTCTTCCTGCTATCAGCAAGTAGGAATGTATTATTTTTGACACCTCTTGTATTTATCAAACTGATTGAAATTGAGCAATAAAAATTATTACTGAGCAAACTGATAGACAGATGGAAACAAACAGACAAAAAAGATTGTGTGTGTTAACCTTTTTGTCTTCAGAAAGCAAGCTAAAAGACAAGTGGTCTATCCAATTGATTTTCTTGAATATTCTTCCTAAATTTAGGTCATGGATAAATATGGTGAGTTCTATGGCCGTGACAGAATCAGTGAGTTACTAGGAATGGACAAAGCTGCTCTCGATTTTAGTGATGCTCGAGAAAAGAAGAAACCAAAGAAAGATAGCTCCTTATCTGCTGTGTAAGCATTTGCTTCTGGTTTGTCATTTGCTTCAAAGTTTGTCATTCAGCTCGGAATCTTCTTGCTGCTCTTTTATATATGGCAATATTACTGAATAATATAGTGAACTTAATTTATTATAGACACTGTAACATATATGCAGGACTCTACTGTTCTTTGTGTGTGAAGATTTAGTTTAGTGCACAGCTGTTTCAATGTACATTCTCACTATTTTGATAAAGTATAATTATAAGTGGGCTGGAAACTCCTTTTCATGGTTCTCTCAGTTCAACTCAGGCTGAAAGAATAGACAAAACTGACACTGTTTATTCTGATAATAAAAACTCATCAAATAAATTTATGTGCTCAAATAGTGACCAGTAAGATCTAGGAAGTTAGATGTTTATCCTTCACATCTTTTCATAATTTGTTTTGCCTGAACTACCTCCTTGCCTATCATCTGAAAGACAGACATGGAACAAAAGAAGTTCTGAGACATTCATATAGTCAGAGTAATTGTATTAATTTTTCTTCCTAGGAGAAAAAAAAAGAATATCTTCAGTTTCTGCAGAGCACTGCAAAAATGTATTTTCCAATGGTGCAACATAAAAAAAGTTTTTCAAATAGATGGACAGAATATATTTTAACAGTTGGACTTTTAACACTACAGAAATTCTGGTGTAAGAGTTTATAGATAGTTTTCTTTAAAAGTAATATTTGATCAGTGGATTTACAAGGATTATGTGAGGTATACAATAGGGCCTCCAGTGAATTAGAGCTACATTGAGTCAAGGGCTGATTTTGTAAAGATAGATCTGATAAATAAGGCTGGAAGGTATGAGATCAAGAAAGAGAAGTCATTCCATACTTCTAATAGCTGAATTTTGTGTGGGAAATTTAACAGCTATGACAGAGATTTATAGAACTGTTCACATAAAATATGTGCTTCAAAAATGTACATGTATCCACTTTTGACCAGTTTCAGAAATGAATCCTAATGAAATGACTAAAATTCCGATATATTCCAGATTCAGCATTTGAAATATAATTACAGTGCAAGAAAGAGAGAGGTGGGAAAAGCACTGGGGGTGGAACCCTTCCTCCACTGTCTTTGGGCAAAAACCTGAAGAATGGATATAACCTGGTGCAGATCCCAACTCAAGTGTCCCTGCTTCTTCCTGTGCCCAGATGCAGGCCCAACAAGATACCTATGTCTCTCTTAACACAGGAGGAAAATGCAGCATATAATGTTACAAATGACCAGGGTTTTCTTCTGTCTTCTTGACTCCTAACTCCTACCATTCCTTCTCCTTTCCTTTGTGCAAATGACCTGGGATTGATTCCCTCCCATCTGTCCTGCAAGTGACTCGGAGAACTATTCTTGCAAGTGACCATGCTCCTTTAGAAAATCCCGGCTGTCCCAATGATACACTGCATAAAAAAGTCCTCAACGTACTGTTATATTTTAACTCTGAAAGAACCGTTCAGCTTAGAGATGCAGTCTTGAGGTACTGCTTGCAGTACTACTTAAATACAGCCAACAAAGGAAGATGATGCAGTCGCAGCTTTATGGTAAATTAGATAGAAAAGGCAGTTAAAGTTTGCACACTGAGAATCAGGCAGTGCACTATTTTCTTTTCAATAAGTCTCCCTTCCAGAAGAGGGATGTCACCCACTTGCAGCAGGGATGGTGTACTTGAGAGAATAATAGGAAAGACACTAAGATAAAAGTTATTTCTCAGAGGTGATGTAGTGAGGTCAGTCCCTTTGCTTACTGCTGGTTTTGGTTCTGGTGTCATCAGTCTCCACACAAGAGGCAGCTGGGGGTCAAGCATCTGCAGCAACCAGCGACATAGGACTAATTTTGTAGGAGACAAACAGGACTGAAAGTTGGATGCTCAGATGATAGAGAAATTCTTCCCCTTCAGAGAAGAGAAAAGTGTGAACAAATTCCTTGTGAAGAATCTGATGTTCCGGTAGTTTGGAAGACAAACCATATCACAGGTGTTAAGTGTACGGAAAATAAGTGCAGTTAGCCTCAGACTGTGAAATTAAAAAATCTTAATCTTTCTTATCACAAGAAACAATAACCTAGGTTTTCAAAAGATTCTGGAGCAAGTAACTCCCTTGTTAGTTATGTTTTTTCTCAGAGACCAGTATTGTCTATGATGAACTAGTGGGCCTTTGCCCCAGATGACAGTCGGTTATCCCAGCATATTACACTATTTGAAAGAGGTGTTACAAGGAATCTAGTCTTCCTGGCAAAGAATGTCTCTTATCCATAATGGCTGGTGAAAAAGTAAGGTGTTTTATCTGAGGTGGTTTGTACACCAACTAGAATACCCACAATTTATATTTGATGTGACATCAGCACAGCATAGATTTACAAAGCTGTGGATGTGCTTATTTGTCCAAACAGAAGTATGTATATCTGCAAGTTGGCACGGTGCAGTAAGAATGATAACAATACTTCTTTCACCTTTGACACATTAGTAAATAAGGGATGTTTCTGATACTGGATGCATTCTACTGCACAAACAGTAACATCAAAAAAAAATCTTCCTAAGCACCTACATTGAAATGCTTTAGTCAGTAAGAGTTACCACATTTTCCTTAATGATTTTGTTATACCTTTAGAAACATGAATTTTATTACTGTCCTCCAGAACTGTTCTCTGTGTTAGATTAGCCTCCTGAAACAAGTTGAAAGAACCTTTAACAGAAAATGTCAGTGTCAGCTAAGAAAGTTGGTGTGAAGGGCTATTGGATTAAAACTGACTCTTCCTGGTTTTAGTTAATACATCATTTTGGAAAAGCATTAAAGACTACTGCAAGACTGTTTTTCATCTTGAGCTTACGGTAATGGTAGCTGCTTTCCAACTGGCAATGCCCTAAACAGCTCTGATGTATAAACATTAGAATGATTCAGGCTGAAAAGTTCAGCATTCTCTGATTCCAGTTAACATTATTGTCAGTGGATGGCCTGAGGTTTTTTTTTTCTTTTTAAGGGAAGAAGGAATAGCTTTTGAAAAACTACTACCTTAGATTTGGAACAGCTGATTACAGTAGACCTTAAGAAAGAAACTGTAAAAACATCTGGGTGCTATTGTAGGTGATGGAGTACTACTGCAGCTTGTAGCCAAACCTAATACAGGCAACTTTGCAATTTGTCCTATCATTCACATTGTGCATTCTCACACTGTGCTGTCATCCACTGTCACTGAACTCAGCTACTATAGCGATCACAACCTGTGACTGCCTGTTCATCTGTGCGGAGAGAGATCTAATTCAAAGATGCAATAATTTGCTGGTATTGAAAGTGCATATAAATTAATTCAGACTATGAAATTCATCCAATATAATACTAACCAATGATATTCCAAGGGAAACCTGAAACCATACTTTTTGATTTCCTTTGTCTTTTTATTTTTTGTATACATGGTAGTCTTATAATTCTTTGAGCCATTTGATGAAGGTGGTGAGCAGAAAAAAATAGGAGAATGCAATATTATGCATATTATTATTATTTTTCTATCCATATCAGGCATGCTTTAAAAACGTGAAAATATGAAAGAATAAACAGCTCCTTTTTCCATATAGGTCAATATTCACATTGTCTGTAGGAGCTCTATAGGTACTACTGTTTGCGAAAGATGAAATCAGCAAAGGTAAATTGGCTAGGGATGGGTTCCCTTTGTGCTAATTTTTTGCTGTTTCATGAGAGATTATGTTGTCAGTCCATAAGCACTCCTTTTTAGTCGGTGTGTAAGACATAGTTATGAATAGGCAGAATGTAGTTGCAAGAATACACTTGACACTGGAAGTGAAAGTAGTATGGGATCAGAATAAAGTGAGACATTCACTAGGTTCAGTAAGATTTTCAGAAATAAATTTATTGAGGTTTTGGCTCATTTTACCGCCTGAATATGTTATTGAATATTTGAGAAACTGTTCTCAACTTTTCTGACCTTTTATGATCTCTTCTAGGACAGAATTTTCAATACATTTTAGATTTCTTTAATAACTCCATTTCAGGATATAAATTTTTTTTTGTATCTTGGTGTTGTCAACAATGGTAGCAGCAAATCTTAACTGAGCTGGACCATCGTAGGAGAAACCGTTGGGTGGATGGTCAAGCAGCATTCCTAGCCTTGATGAAAAGGCTGCATGCTGGATTTAGCTTTGTGTTCCCTATTCAGTTTGCAGCATAACAAAATTTGCGGATCATGAACATGAGTCTTACAATTCCTTACAATATTTGAATATGAATTTTATTATGGATGCACTCTCCATGCTTTGCTGAGTGCAAACTTGAAAGCCTGTTATGTAAAAGTTTCCTCTCTAATATATATAGTTTGTGTGGTATATAAATATAATCCCTGCAATCCTAATCAGACAGTAAATGTCACCCAGTGACCATGTTCAAAGTCACAAGGGACAAAACTCAGCTGAGATCTTAGGCTTTAGTTTCTACAGAGTTCTCTGCTGTGAAGGGAATAAATTAATCTCACTCATTGCTGACATGAAAACAATTGCTGACAGTGCCATAATTCTGCCTAGTAAACATTAATCAATTCTGATTTTTAAAAAAAGTTTCATGCCACCTTATAAGAAGTTTTAGATTTAGATTTGTTAACCTGATAATTTGCTGCACTCTTCTTTGGTCTTTGCACAGGTTAAATAAATAAATAAATAAAATGGAATTTGAAGTCAGATGAATCTTGGTGAAATAGAAAATAGACTCTAGCATTCAGCATTAATCTCTGTGCTTATATTATTTTTTGCCGTTGCAGAGCATTCTGCCTTTACAGAGCATTAATAAAACAACGGCACTGCTATTTGCTCTGAGCAGTTTCTTGCTACGTACATACTCCCATGGAAGTTTAGTGAGGGCGGCAAAATGCAGTTCACCATGAATAAAGTGAAACAAATTGACCCTAAATGAACTACCATGACATCTAAACATTTTCTGTGTAAAAGCAAATGAATATATGAAAGATTTGCCTTGAAATATTATTATAGAGTTGAGAGCAAGGATCAAATATTTCATAAATCAGAAAAATTTCATTACGTTTCTTCTGCTTTTCCCTTTTTGTTCAAGTAGTTTAGTACACTTCAGAAAGAAAAAAAAAATGACTCCATTAAAATAGGCTGTAGACTCTTTTGAGTAGAGATCTTGGTCTAATTCTAAATCTATAATTTCTAAATCTATAATGGTGTTTTTCCATCACAGTGACTCCACTGATACCTCTGTAGTATTTATACTAATATACACAAGATGCAGCTCAAGTCTTTTGCCATTTAATTTGATGTATAAAATAGTGTAGATTGTTGGTTGTATTTAAATAATAATTTTGTATACGGTACACATAGGCGTTTGTCTGTTTTGATGGCAAAGTATTCCTTGGGCATTTAGAACCCAAATAAAACTATTACTTTTATGTGGTCAGTGTCCCTGGCTATGAAAGTAAGATTTTGAAAATCAGACCTTGCTAGGCTAGAGTTTAGGCTCTTGCTAGGCCTCAGGTAATTCCATATAAATATCTGGCACAGAACTGCTATTTACTTACATGAGACAGGTATACAATATCTGTTTGCATTATGCCTATCTGTTTAATCATTGCCAGTAGCTCTTTTCATTTAGGAACACTCAACTCATTCATATTTTAAGGATAAAGGTAGGTCAGATAACATTTTCCATACTATTATTTATATTTATTCCTGAATTGTGATCCATTTAGAATTTATTTTTGTTGGTATTATACAGATGTCCCAAATAGCTACCATTCCAAAAAAGACAAAGTAAAAAATAGAGAGGAAGAGCACAAGCAAAAGTGATGTCTTGTTTGGTCAGTTTTTTGCAAATATAAGTTCTCTGTGGGGTGGGTGGAGGGACAACCCTCAAACAAATAAGCAGTTTAATTATAGTGCAAAAATATAGTCGAAAGTTCAGATGTATATTTGTTTAAGAATAGTAGAAGGTGATGGAGTAAGAGGAGAATTAATGCCTAAAGGAGAGATATAAAGAAAGAGGATAGGAATAATAGTTTACAAACTCAGTCTGTACAACTGAAAATTTTGCCGAAGAGAGAAGAAAGGTAGAAGCGGCTAACTGGCTAATAAAGGAAAGTGAAGAACACTCTGAAAGAAGAAAATCTCTCGTGTAAAACACAATGGTTATGTGAGGCCACCATGGATAAGACAACCTTGTTATAGAACTGAATTAGACCTTTTAGTTACAGCCAAATCTATAGTCACCAAGAAGCTACAGTGGGAACGTATGCAGCCATATGAAAAATTTGTTTGAAAATTGCTTGCCGTATGTACAACTATTTTCTCTCCTAATGGAATACTATCAATAAGCAGAAAGGTATTAGAAATAATTTTACTAAATGTCCACCAGATGTAGATTTGCTAATGTCTATAGATAAATAGAATTTTAAATTTGTATGTTTAGCATGTTTAAATGGACAAGGCTATTTACATTATGGTAGAGTCCAAGGTAGCAAGAAACTTGGCAAACATAGATGATTTACTGGAAGAGAATAAAGACTAAAGATGAATGAAGGAGAAAGAAATACAACATATAGATACAAGCTAGATCTTTATTAGTACTTCGTATGGCTGTGCAGCTGCGCATCATATCGCATGGTTTTGTATAGCATGAATAGAATCACAGTCCTCAAGTACAGTGGAGTTCAGTGTTAACAAGTGACTTCCCTCATGGCAGAGTGACTTTTGGGAGAAGTGAAGCAGGGTAGAGCCTGTTGAATGTAGGTAAGCAAAGAGCCATCTAGTTTACTGCATAACGTGGAAAGATATATGGCCCAGGGTCCCTTTGAGCTTGGAGCTCAGAGAAGATGGAGAAGAGCAGATGTCTACTAATCATTTGGAACCAGCTGAGTTGCTATATTCTGCTTTTAAGGAGGTGCAAAAATATGTTAGTATCACATATGCTTCAGAGACTTGCAGAGACTTTCTGCTTTCTTGACGCAGAGCTACTCTAGGACTTCCCTAACAAATGTTGTGCAACCCAGTGTACTATTGGATAGCACAGTTTTGTTCATGGAGATGATGGGCACTTTTTAACCCAGTGCTTTGCTGTTCCTGAACATGCCTTTTTTGTAAGCAATTTCATCTTCTTGCTTGACCAGCTTTTAATACTCATTCTTCTTTATTCACATTTATTCCTGACATCAGTAAGGAAAGGACACAGGCTCTGGGATTCATTTCACTTCACTTTATCTGTCTTTAGTGTCATGTGACAGTATCTGAGAAAGTCACCTGAGGTAGGAGTTGGTGAGGAATTGGCATTTTGGCACGCACGTTGTCTGCCCTTTGTCAGCATCTACTTTAGGCTGAGATGAGTCCAATAAAAATGCCTGTTTCTCTCTGTTGACTATAAAGAGAGTCCCTGTAACTCGTATGTAGATGATTACATTGATCAGCGTTAGATCAGATGAATCCCAACCAGTATTTATTTTTTTGTTTCAACTTTTGTTCCTGACTGATCTAGAACAGAGAAAAAGTGTGAAATAGAACAAGATTCCAGTGTGTTTCAGCTTTCAGAGAAATAGCTGTGGCCTCCTATATTTATGGCTCAATACCCTTTTCTGTAGATTGTGTTGTATATTTTCCCATTGTGTTTTTATATTAAGTGCAATTTATGTATTTATTTTTTACAGGCTAAATTCCATTGATGTTAAGTATCAGATGTGGAAATTAGGAGTTGTTTTCACTGATAATGTGAGTTTATCATTTATATAAATATGTATTCACCTTATAAAAAGATATATACTTAACCTAAAGTGCTTCTGAAGGGGTTCTGAAATGTTTTGATTGACATGCATTTTTTGACACAAATGGGAAAAATTTTAAGAAGAGATTGAACAAATGTTTTCCACGTTAAATTGGTATTAGTCTATAGAATTTAATTTTTTTTTCTTCCTTCTGATATGCTTATTTCTTTGGGAACAATAATCAAGTGCTATGCTGTGAAATTACAAAGCTGTCTATATCAATTCTAATTGTCATTTTTTGTATTGTACATGAACTTTTTATTTACAGTCCCTTGAATATACTTGGAGCACAAGCAGATCAGTATAGTTAATATGTGTGAAATTACTATAATTTATAACACTCAAACAGATAGTAGGATGTGACACAATGAGGCTGATAATTCTATTCATCTGTATATTTGTCTTTTTTTTTAACAAAAAAAGAAACAATAAATGAGGCTGCTCAAATATTTTGGAGTTCAAGATCTCACTCGTATTGATATCTGGATTACCGCTTCCATAATCAACTTATTTTTCCAGTGAAAAAATGGGGTTGGGGAACAAACAATTTTGGAACTAGGACTGCTGGAGAATGAGAGTGATCTGACTTCAGCAAGGAAGAGGGGAATTTCCATGTTGAAGCTGGGAGGATAACATGAGACAGCATGACCTGTAAAGAGTCAGTTCAGGAATAGGTCTCCTCTAAGGGAGGGTGTGAAATTTCTCTTATAAATGTATAATTGTCTTTCTTTCCAACGAAATATTAAAAGATGGGGGAAAAGATGCAAATAACTTTTTTTGTAATAGCTAGTAAACTACTTAAAAAGTACTTAAATGGTAAATCAGAAGTTTGAATTACTTATAAAATTCCTTTTGTTAATTTCAGAGTGCTTTCATTTGTCATTTACCAGCGTAGGGCTTTAATATTTTAATGTAATTATTCAGAAATTCAGAAACAAAAAATCATTCAAATCAGAAAACTTTTTATTTTTGAAACACTAACAATTAAGGTTTTTAAAATTTATAAATTTAAATTTAGAGTTATCAATTTGAACTCTTTCCTGTGAACTCTACATTTGCTGATTTAATTTTTTTATACAATAAAGAAAATTCTCAAAGATCTTTGGCAAAAATATGTAAAATCATTTTTGTAGTTGTCTATTTAAATGAAAAGCACATTCCAACAACTTCTGCTTTTCCTTAATTCTGTGAATAAAGTCAGCCATAATAGTTATGAGTTTTACTTTTTAATGTACTTGTTTTTTTCTGTTAGTCTTTCCTTTATCTGGCTTGGTACATGACCATGTCAGTCCTTGGCCATTACAACAATTTTTTCTTTGCTGCTCATCTCCTTGATATTGCAATGGGATTCAAGACATTACGAACTATCCTCTCATCAGTGACCCACAATGGCAAACAGGTATCAAGAGCGTCATCTCTTCTCTCTTTTCTTTACTTAAGAAGTACAAAGGACTAATCACTCCATGACTGACTTCAGCTAAACTCTGAAAGCTGCTCTGCAGGCTTGACAACAGAATTATTCTTTCATCATGAAGTTTAGACCTTGTTTCCATGGGAAAACTAGCTAGTGGGATTTATAACCATAAGAAAATGGCACTAGATCATATGGCATTAAATTCATTCTCCAGCTGTTAGGGTAATGGTGTCATAAAGTCACTGTTCAGAAATTTTTCAAGGTTCATTTAAAGAAAGAACCGGCTGAGATCCAGTTACCCTTGCTGTTAGAGGGCTGTTTCAGAACCTCAGTCTTTTGATAGTAACAAATCTTGTCTTATGGAAACTATAAAAGCTGAAATTGTATTTCTGATTTTAAGTAGAGAAAATAACCAAGGCTTACCATTAATTCAGATATGTTGTAGGAGCAATGCTTCATGTAATCTGAGATTTCTAGTATTCCTCAAGTATGGCAGCCTTCCTAGTACAAAGGACCTTTATAAACAGATAATGGTAAAAAAAATCCTTTGTTTGCTGGAAGAAGATATTCCAGCAGGACAGCTAATATAATTCTGCTATGCAAAAGGGTTCGGGAAGGTAACGTAAAGGTCTTCTCTGTTTTGTGTACTTATTTGCAGTTGACCTAAGATGGGGCTTCAAGCCTGTCTTTATACTATAGGTGCTCTAGAAGTCTGATGGCTATTGCTATTTGGAAACTTATTAGTAGCAATTCATTGTTTTTATTCTGTTTTGCTTTAAGCAACTTTGATACTAGTGAAATGCAAAATCTTAGCAATTATTTTTGTAAATATGAACAGAGTGATATGAGAGGCTTTCTCTGGCAAATTTAATTCTGCCTGCAAATGCACTGTCCTCGCCACCAGTTTTTATGAATTAATACACATTGCAATGAACATGGTTTATATTCCAAAACAGCTAATGAAGTATGAGATATTTAAGAGAGAGTCTTAGTTTGAACTCACCTTGATAAACTGTTTTAAATTATGTGGTTAACTTAACAAGTTTCATTTGTGCAACAAAAAATGGCTTGAAAAGTTACAGGAATCAACATATTGCAGCATTTGCCCTTTGAAGAACAGATTTTTTTTTCTTAAATTCTTAATTCTAATTTCTTGAAAGAACAAAAACGGGGAAAAAAACTGTGACTGAATACAGTGAAAGAATTCTACATTAGTTAGTGCTGTATTTCTTTGATAATCTGCTGCTTTTTATCTTAATATCACAATCAGATAGCTATAATTACACATACCCTGTAGAAATTTTGAGGCCTTCTTGTATTAGTCTTACATTATGTAAAGTGGAAGCCCTCCAGGCTCATGACTCTAGATTGTGTATATGATTGCTGTAATGTCACCAGGAATTGTTTCTTAAGAAACCTTAACAGCAGTTGTGTGAGAAGAGGTCCATGATATGTGCATGTGAAAGTGGATACAAATGACTGAAATTCCTTGCTGTTACTGAGAAAAGCTTATTTGATAGAGTTTTCCTATTATTATCATTATTATTATTTCTGACATACCAATGGAAACAAATACAGTTATTTCTTCCTTAAGTCTGTATCAGCCGTGTATGAACTTCATCTCTGTGTAACGCTGCCTGAAAACAAACCTTAAAAATTTAGAAGCAGTGATCATACATAGTTTTCGAAAAGTGAACCCTACTATAAGCTCCAATTAAGATTCACAAATTAGTCCTGAGTTGTTTTTCATATTCACACTTATTCTGATCCACCAGAAAAATAACAAAATGTAATTTTTACCTTTCTTCAGTGGTGGCAGAGAACTAGTATGACATTGTCAAAGAAAGAGATAGGGTAGTTGAATGGATGAAAAGAATTTTCCAAGGGCAGTACATGTATGTATGCATGGATAGGCAAAATCAAAGCTGCTTTTTTTTTCCTTTTCCCCACATTATGTAGGTCTTGTTTTAACCTCTCAGCTGTGTGTCCATTTAACTGTGCCTATATACTTTTGGCATAGAATTTGTTCTGAAGTCTTTACAAAGTATCTGTAGTGCAAGGGCATTATTTGTGATACACAACTTTTTAAGTCTGGCAATTAAGGAAGTGAACTGTCAACATGCAGGACATCACAGTTCACTTTCAGCTGCTTTCCATAGGGCTCAAGGCAAATTTTTAATGATGCTGCAGTTGAGCAGTGGGGTAGTCTTTAGTGCTTCTGAGAGGTAGATATTAAAGTAATACAAAGAGTCTGTTTTATTTGTGATTCCATAATATAAGCAAAACTGTTGCAGTATTAAATTATTAGGAGGTAATAAACTTCTAGAAATACTATATTGTAATTAGATAATATGTGATATTAAATAGTGTTATTATTAGCTATAAAACTTTCAGATATACCTTTTCTCTGTGTGATTACAAAGCTTCTGTATGATTGTTTGATTGTGTATGTAAGCACTAGATTTTGCAAGGTTTGTCTGTATAGTTATTTTTCTGAATCATAATTTTCTTTTGAAAAAACAGCTGAAACGCAGTCTTTGCATAAAAATAACCAGGTATATTACCAAATGCTACAGATATGCAAAGAGACAGAGAAAGTAAAGCAAGTTTCACTTTTCTCAGGGCTTACTGTTTCCTTCTTTTTCTTTTTGCAAAAAAAAATTGTATGGCATACTTGCATGGTGTTATTATATCTGTTCTATAATTTTGTCTTCCAGCTTGTGCTAACAGTGGGATTACTGGCAGTAGTTGTATACTTGTACACAGTAGTGGCATTCAATTTTTTCCGCAAGTTCTACAACAAGAGTGAAGATGGTGATATGCCAGATATGAAATGTGATGATATGCTAACAGTAAGTCTTAGTTTGCTTTCTGCTTTTTTTTTCTTAAATTGTTGCCCTTTTTTTATCCTGTGCTTCATGTAATTCCCATTCATATAGTTATATCATTAGCCAGTAACAGATCATAAGTGAAGGTAAAGTAACAAAGAATATAATGAAGATCCATAACAACAGGAGATATCCTGTATATGTTAAACAAACATGTCTATGAAAGAATAGAATAAATGTGATGGTATTCTTTTCTATAGTTTCTCCAAAAATGAAAACCAAATAAAAGCCAGGAGACTGAGCCAAGTCAGTAAAGGGGAGGAGGTACTTCCGAGAAGGTAACACAGGCTATTCAAGAGGCGTCCCAGTTACAGTCAAGGACTTTCATAAATAATTTAGGTTCTGAAATGCTTGTTTAAGCTTAAAAATCAGTCAGTTTTCACTGGCATCGGTTCTGTGCTCAGAACCCCTGACAATAATTTATTGCTTACTGAGATAGTGCCAGGCTTTGCAGTTGTGGATGGTGGGACTTACACCACTAAAAAAAATGCGAAGATGTTTTGATGTTAGTATTCTCTTAAAAGCAATCATCTACAACAAAATTAAATGTATTTCAAAATCTTACACAATATTAATGACTTCCAGGAAATTAACACTATGTAGTTTAAAAGCCCAGTGGTAAGATAAACTCTGAAAGGAGTTTAATATTCCTGTATTTTTGTCCAGTTTGGGGCCAATCAGTACAATAAAGACATAGATAAGCTGTAGCATGTTCAGCAGAGGGCCCCAAGATGGTCAGGAGCTGGAGCACTTGCTCTTTGAGGAGACGCTTGGGAGAACTGGGCGTGTTTAGCCCGGAGATGAGAAGGCATTCAGGAGGTTGGGAGCACCTAATAATAGCCTTCCAGTGCTTCTGAGGAGGTTGTTGAGGAGGCTCTTTACAGCAGGAGTGTGGCAGCAGACAAGGGACATAAAGTGAAACAAAAGAGATTCTAAGTAGATATAAGGTAAAACTTTTTCAACATGAGGACAGTCAAGCAGTGGAAGAGGTTGCTCTGAGAGGTTGCACAGTCTTTGTCCTTGGAGGTTTTGACCTGACTGGATGAGGAACTTTGTCTGACCTCACAGGGGACTGCCAGTTTGGACTGCAGACCTCCTGAAGTACTTTCCAATGTGACCTGTTCTATTATTCTATGAAAATAGTCTTATAAAAATGCTATTATATTATACAGGAATGAGTTCGAATAACATGTGGTATGCTATACAATCAGGGTTTTCTTTTATAAAATCTGTAAGACTCACAATGTAATGCTGCTTAAACCCCCAACATATTTCATATTTTATCTGCAATGAAAATATGCTTTCACATCAATTTTTTCAGCAACAAAGCGATAGCCAATATGCAGATGTCAAAGTGAGGAAGAGAGTGTGCAGTCCCTTTTTACATGAAATTGCTACACATCTTGGTGGCTTTATTTTCTCTTAGCCTAATCTATCTCCCAGTGAGTTGCATGAGAGCAAGTTTTATAGGAGGAGTGAAAGTAGGATGTGGGCTATTATATGAATATTGATAAATGATTGTAGGTGCGTGAAGGACAGATTGTGTGTTTGGAGGGGAATGTTTCCCTTCATTCATGGCAACAAAGACCAGAGAGGTAAGGAGGGAAGAATGTTTTAGAGTAGCATAGTATCTTGAAAGATTGCTGTGTGTACTTATGTTATCAGCTTGAATGCGTATGGCTGCATTTGCTGTGCTATGTTCTTTTTCTCTCTTTTGGCACTTGATTTTAAGTCTGAGGTGCTAAAGGGACTAGTTGTCAGATTATTCTTATATCCACTCTCTGCATCATTTTCTTGGTTTGTTATTCCTTTTACTGTTCCCTAAGTATTTATATCTGTGTGCATATAGCTCTTTTCTATATGAAGCGTGATCTAATAAAAAATTTCAGGATGAATAAAAATATACTTTTAAAGTCCAGAGAGCTTTCTTGAGCTTGAAGGGAAGTGAAGGTTGAGTAATTACCCTTAAGGGCAATTTCTGCAGTGCTCTTTGTAAAGACAGAATTTTGTGCTCTTAGGTTGGAAAGACATAAAGATCTGAAGAAGATCTCTTAAAACTGGTGCATGAAAACTTCACTTGGCCAATATGGATTATTGTTACTGGCCTCACTACTTTTTGAAAAATAGTGAGAACCCAAGATCTATGGTTTCCAGGGCTACACAGAGATGAAGAAACCAATCCCCTGCTCTAAACCTGTGAGGCTGATATAATTTAATAGAAAATTATGATAGCACAATAGAGAATTTTGCATTTTCAGCAGCCCACATTACTGTACTCAGCCCTATGGTATTGCATTTCACACTGTAGTTTTACAGTTTTCTCCATTATTAGCTTATCTCTGCACAAAATTCCTCAAAGGTATTTTTTTATTTTTATTGGAAACACCAAAGATGGGGAAAAATTGGATAATACAATTTTAGTTAAAAGGCAAAATTTTATTATAACTGCAGTTGTTATATACCATATCCTTTCTATGTGCATAAATATTATGATCATTTTATATTATTATTATCATGAATATTTTACAAAGTGAGACATATCAACTGTTATTTGTAAAATGGAAGGATAACAACTCAGCTGCAAATCTAGAGGTAGAATTTGTCATTTGAGCCCTATATTTATCAGGACTAGCTACATAACAGTATTAGGTTTTCAAAGTTTGTAAGTATTTGTAGTTTTTCAACTGTGTGTTAATCATCCTCTGTGCGAATTCAGAAGCATGAATTTGAATTTGAGTCCAGGGGTGCTTGTTGCCAAGGCTAGCCCCAGTCAATTCACTTTTGAGCTGGGGAAATGAAAAAGGGAATGGACATGGTGGTAATCATATTTCCAGCTTTCACATTATTCCATACTGGAACTTCTGTGCATTAATCATGCTGTGCCACTGTGCTTAAGGTAGTTGAACCTTTGATCTTTTGAATTGCTACATAATGATAAAATATCAAATGCTGCAATTTCACCTGTGCAGCAGCATTTCTGCTCCCTCAGAAGTATACCTAAACTCAAAGAAGAGAAAAATACGACTTGATGTGGCCTAGCTGCTAAAACATAGATGGGTTCTGCCAATTACTGCTTTTGCAACAATGGCAATTTTTACTTCTAGCTTCAGACAAACTTTGTATTACTTTGTTTTGTGTTTTTTAGTGCTACATGTTTCACATGTATGTTGGAGTGCGTGCAGGTGGAGGCATCGGTGATGAAATAGAGGATCCAGCAGGAGATGAATATGAAATCTATCGGATTATCTTTGATATCACTTTCTTCTTCTTTGTGATTGTCATCCTCCTGGCAATTATACAAGGTATATGTTCATAGCCTATGGTGAGACTGAAAGCATATTTAGTGTACACAAATCTTAGTTCTACAGTCATCTTACCTTCCTAAGATTCAACCAGGACACCAGGGCAGATTTATACAGTAAATCACACCCAGCTGGCCTTATCCATATGCTGTTCTTCCCAATCTCTGTGTAATCAACAAGCTCTGCCTGGATCAGTGGAAACAGAGAAAAAAGCTACTTGCCGTGAGAACGTTGATTTCACTACAGTTTCTATCTTCTCATTGCCCCATCTAAAAAACTCCTGTAAATGATCAGCAAGGGAAGTGATTAGAAGGAATGTTGCGGCATACCTTAAAATTGCCTTCCAGCGTGACCCATCAGTGTAAGCTTAGCTAGACAAAACCTGTAGCTTTACTTACACTGTACTGCTTGCCAGGATCTAATGATTTTGACTGTCTGGTAAATCTTTAGAATGGTGGTAGTGGTGTGAGAATTCAACCATAGCTTTAAGATGTTTAACCTTTTCTTACCCATAAACTTCTTTTCGGCTTACTGCCTACTTACCTGAATAACCTGAATGAGTAAATAAAGATGCCCGATATGAAACAGCTTCAATATGTCTTGGTTAATGAGAGTGGGAAGCTAGTCAGCATCAGGCTGAGACAGTTCTGTCTTTGAGAGAAACTTTGGCTGATTGTGTGGCTGTTGTATTCTGGATACTGGGTACTGAATTTTGGGAAGTCAGGTTTTTTTCTATTATGTTAATGACTTTTTTTAATAAATATGATTGCCTAAGGAAATTAAAAGCCCTATCTGTTTACTCAGCGTATTTCAAAAGGTTGTCAGGAATGCCCAGAAGACCTTTTATTAAAGTTTGTGCAAATGAAAGGAAGTAAATACTTAATTTTGGAAAAACATGAAGATTTTGCTAGGTTCACTTGCTGTTGTAAATAGTGATAGTTTATTGCTTTATATAAGCTAACAGTTAAGTTATGATGATTTGTACACTAAAAGGATGCATTCTGACCTCCTATGAGGAGGAGTTTAGAAGGCAACTCAGAGCTTGTGGTAAATTGTTCACAACTCTTACTCAAGCAACAGGTTGTTTTAAAGAGTCGGGGGGGGGGGGCAGAATTTCTTATATCCTGAAGTAGCATATCTCCTACTGTTGCTGTACTGTTTGTTTCTTGATTTTGTGTCTGGCTGAAGAGGAGAAGCCGTAACTGTCAAACTTTGAGTATAAGTCTCATGTTGTTTTGATCAGTTTTACAGAATAGTAGTGCCACTAACAATGGTCGAGTTGGTCTTTGTTTGTATCAGTGTAAGTGAAGGGAGAATCATAGAGAATTTAAAGTCTGGACCACTGACCCTGTCCTGATTTTTCTTCTTCCTTTTTGTATGTCCCTGAAATGGTCCTATGCTTCCATAGATCTCCATAATGGAACTTCATTATTAAATGACAGCCATAATGAAAGCAAGATGCACAGAGCTCTGGGCTTCTTTGCATCTGCCATGTAATAAATCCCTGAACTCTATTAAGTGTATATTATTATTATTTTTATATTAAAGCCTCCATCACTGTGTTTATGTAGTATGTAAGGGTCAGGGTTAAAGAACTGTGACTAAAACAGAATTCTGCTTCTCCTTTTCTTTTTTTTAATATAAAACTAAATGGTTTTGCTGGCCATGTTATGGGCCATTTTCTTTGGCTTACTCGTTTTCCTTCATGTATTTAGTTGTTGTGGTTTTTGAAACATATATTGGCTTCTACTAGTCCTGCACAAAATTCTCATTTGATACTCTTTGTCAGAGTTTTGTTCTTTAATTAACTATCACTTTAACTTAAACCCTAGGTTTAATTATTGATGCTTTTGGTGAGTTAAGAGATCAGCAAGAGCAAGTCAAGGAAGATATGGAGGTAAGAAGTTTTAACAGCCCGTTGCTGGGCCATTTCCTATTTTCAGGTTTCCTGAATATCTGTTTAAAATCAAAATGTGATACAGCTAGTGAATAGTTTTTCAAACTGATAGGAAAAGAAGTGCTTCTATAGAGGATCCAATATCATATGATGTACTGGACAAAATTCTACTTTCCCAGCTCAGTGCATGAGATGGAAATTGTAATTGAGAAAGAACTTTTTTGATTGATATTTTTTTAATACTTATGAGATCATAAAAGCTTATGTAAGCATTTCTATTAGTGTCCAATAAAATGGTCTTCAGGCATTTTTATGATGAGAAAACTAGGTTACATCTGGGTTCTGAGTATCTTTTACTGCTCTTTGCTCCCTCCTGTGAAAGAGGTGTGCTGTACTTGGGCAGGATGCTGCCTGTTATGTTTTATGGGATAGAAACACAGTTTGTCAGATAGAAACACAGTTTGTCGAAACTGATACTCTTCTCTGGACATGTTTTGGATCTGTTTGTACATTCCATTTTTGTTTATTTTTCAATGCCTCCAGATCACATGGCCAGTTTTTTGCTATCAGTGATAAATTAACAGAAAATCATATAGAAAGCCTAAGAGTTTATTTTTTCATGCCTTTTAAAGTTTGTAGTACTGTCTTTATTTTCATTTTTGTAAACAACAAAAAAAGTCTTTGTCCATTTCTATATATTATAATGAATTTCATATTTAAATCTTTCGAATCTTCAGACTAGAGGTTTCTAACACTCGGTGTTAATGCCTTCATATTACAGTTCATCTCTCACACGATTTTCTTTTGTTAATCTATGTGTCAAAGTGTCCTGTACGTGGTTTTCTATTCCATCATTTAAATATGACTGTCAGAATTCAGAAAAGTGTCAAGAAGCTACTGTGCTATGTAATCTAAACTAAGAGCATATTAAATTTCAGCTGAGTAAACACAACTGCCATTGAGATAAAGATTGACATAGAGTACAGTGACCGCTACTTACAGTGTTCAAGGAAGAAAAATTGCTTTCAGCTTTCATCATTTCATGCTGTTCTTTCTCCTGACATCTGTTCGCTTATGGGTGCCAAAGATTTTCTTTCTTTTTTTTTTAAGGTGCAAGAAGTAATTCTGATGGTAGTTAAACTTTTATTCAAGTTTTTTCACTGAAGCATCCAGTCTCAATCCCTAAAGGAAACGCCTTTTTGTTTGGCACATACTATACATGATGTATGGCCATTTCCAAGGAAATTGTTATATTTTCACTGAGCTTTTCTCCAAGAGGTGCAAAGTCATGCAAAGTGTTGAAGTGTTGTGTATTCATTCTTTCAGACAAAATGCTTTATCTGTGGAATAGGAAATGACTACTTTGATACAGTGCCCCATGGCTTTGAAACACACACGCTACAGGAGCACAACTTGGCCAATTATCTGTAAGTAGGGTAAAAATGAACTCCTTGCTCACTCATGACCCTTGCAGCACCTGCAAGTATCTAATCAACTCTTTTGTATAAGGAAGACTCAGTACTGTTTGGCTTTGATATGCACTTGTGTTGTCTGAATGAACAACTGAAGGAAGAAGGAAGACTTTCTTTTTCTCTTTTTCTGATAGGACCTGTGAGAAATAAAATTTTTGTTTCTGGGAAGGCTGTTTTGACTTAGGGAAGAGATACAATTCTGTGGAGACAGGAGCAGAGAATGAACAAACTTTGTTATCCTGTTTCCTACTTGGTTTAGTGTTTTGCAAAGTTTCATGAAGTACTTGAAAGCGAATATTCAGAAATATACTTTTTGTGTCTAACTATATAATTGATGTATTCCGTTCATTCTTTATAAAGGGCATCAAACAGATCTCTTCTGCCCTTTGCAGAAGTGATGTAGGAGTGCCATTGCTAGTTGTCAGTCACAGCTGACAGACACCTGGCAAAAGACCTCTTTTTGGTGTTTATGATTTTCTCAGATTTTCACTGTCCAGGCAGAAAGTTTCAATAGTTTGATGTCTACGTCAGACTGAATATTTTTTAGGGTTCCAGCAAAAATGAGTGAGCAGCTTTATTCCCATTTCCAAAAATAAGATGAGAGAGAGAGATGTTACTTATTAAGAATACCTAGTACCTTTATGCTGCAGTGGAAGGATTTAAAACTGATGGTTGTTGTGCCAGGGATGTAAATATCATGTTCTATGAAAAATTACCTCGTGTTTCATGTGACTTAAAAAATTAAATTATTAGAGTTTGGTAGTTAAATTCATACAAAGAACTACAGAAATAATGTGCTATAACATACTTATCTTAACTGCATTATCCCAAGAAATTTTTTTAATGTTTTTGTGCATGATCATATTTTATATTTTTACATAGGTTTTGAAAGTCTTTAACAATGAGTGAGATTTTGAAATCATCACCTAGTGTGTGTCAGATATCTCAAACCCCCAAGCCTAATGTATTTTAAAAATTACAAATTTTTTTCTGCTCATGTTGATCTTGAGTTACACATGCTAGTAAAATATCCCCAATCTGCAAGTTGGGTAAGATAAATCTTTTAAGGATCTTCAGTATTTCTTTTTCGTTAAAAAAAAAAAAGAAAAGATTTCAGTGGCTATTCCTTGGCATTCTCTGTCTACCTCCATGTTAGTGTTCCAGGGTAAGAAAATGTCTATTATAATTTTCAGATTAGAAAGCTTAGAAAATCTTCACTCAAGCTGAGTAGTTATCTACTATAAATCAAATGAATCTCTTGCATTTTGGCATACTATTCATTGAATGATGAGTAAATATCAAAGGTGTCAAGAAATTATGTCTAGTATATCTGGGAATGCTATCACAAATATTCTGGAACTTGTAAGTCCAAGAACAGCATTTTATTGCTGTATGCAAGATACTGAAAAATATGCATTGATCTATGGGTTGCCTAATGCTTCCAAATACTGTATTCATAATAAGTATTTCTTTGCTTGTAGGTTTTTTCTGATGTATCTTATTAACAAAGATGAAACAGAGCATACAGGGCAGGTAAGTGGACAACCCTATGACTGTTAACAGTTGCTAAAAAGTTATCAAAATCATGCAGGCTTGGCAAAACTAAGAGTATTTTAATGCATAGGTCCCTATATGGTAAGTGACTTAATTCTCATTCTTCTAAACAGTTCTTTCGACTTCAGTTGCCTAGTGTTTGACTGAGCATCTATTCTGCAGTACTCTCTATTCCTATTTTGTTGTCTTACCTGATATTCTTAAAGTATGACTCCCCTAGAATATAAATACAAACTATAAACAAAAATAATGAGAAACGGAACACTTAAGTGTCCCATGAAAGCAAGACTCTTCACTTCTCCCTGTTGATTCTCTTTTTTATATTCTTTGTCCTTTGTTATTATACATCAATTATATGAGATTTTAAGTCTCCATTTTCAAATAGCTTTTTTTTTTTTTATTGTGCATCTGTGGAAGGCATAATGGTGATATTTTTGCCCAAGAAAAATGCACAGGTTGAGTCCACATGAAAGAGTGTGTGCGTGTATTTGAAATGAAACTTGTGAGAATTTTTTTCCCAAGGGTTTTCTTCCTCACTGTTCATTGTTCTTTTAAACTTCTAATGCTTCCTGCAGCTTCCTTTAGATACAATTGTCAGTAAAAAAGGTAACAAATTTAGAGACTAATGGATTTTCTAGTGAGAGCCTTGCAGCTAAACTGAGTAAATGTTTAGGTGTTGCAGCTCAGAAAGTCCCCAAATGAAAAGCATCATACACATAGTCACAGATTTCTATCACAGGGATGATACGCTATAAATTTATGTAAGTTGCTCTTTTTGAACTCTAGTGTATATACTGGACAGCTATAATCATATTCCCTGCATAAATCTTCTTAGCTGGGTGAAGTAAAAGATTTCATGTATTTCCTTTGTTATTTTTGAATATCCATCTTTTCTTTGAGAAATTCGTATTAAACCAGATAGAAATCTTTTTGTTACTTTTTAATGCATAATATTGTGGCATTTGTGTTTGCCTTTTGCTTGGCATATTATGTATGTAATCTTACTATATTTACTGAAGCCAGCGTGTGTTTTCTGCTGATTACTCAGTTTTGATACTAAAATATAAATCTCACTTAATCTGAAAGTTTAGAGACTACTTCATACTACATAAGTTGTGTAACAGATGTCCCTTCTTACATGGAATTTGTATAATAGAAAGCACACTTAAGTGTTGAAGCTAAAATGGAAATAAAGCTCTTTTTTTTTTTTTTGCATGGTGTATGTGCATGTTTTGAAATGACTAATAAAGAAATTCAGTCAAATTTCTATGAAAGAAAATATTTTGCTTATGTTGCTTTTTGGTCTTGTGACCAGCTTTACTTGAGCTTTACAGTGTTCCTGGATGTGAAACAACAGCTAAACTACCTGGTCCTCTTCTATGTGTTTCCCTAGTGCTTTTGACTAGGTAACAAAAATCAAAAAACTACTCTATACTGAACAAAATAATTTACATGATTTGTAGGTTGATATACAGCAAACTGATATGAACAGAATCAGAAAAGTGCAACAGTTTATAAATCAAAAGAAAAACAAAAAAAGACATGCTTGATACTTTCTCATTGAATCAAGTCACTTATTTACATTTTGTTTCTTGCAGGAATCCTATGTATGGAAAATGTACCAAGAACGATGCTGGGAGTTTTTTCCTGCTGGTGATTGCTTCCGAAAACAATATGAAGATCAACTAAACTAAGCAGAGATGAGGATTTCCGCTTGAAAATATGTCCATGTATTTCCCAGCTCTATTGGGAATGTCTAAAAGATTTCTTAAATTCCCAAAGCTATGTGCTTTTTGGAGCACCAAAGCTCTGTTTTTAATGACCTGACTGTGCTTTTAGTTTCTTGTGTATTTGCTTTGAGAACACTGGAGTAAAGAACAATGAAAAATAACAGCAACTCTGGAAAACAAACCAACCGCTCACACACACACACACACACACACACACACACACACACACACACACACACGCACACAAAATATCCGTATACATAACATGTACACATAAAAAGAGACTTAAGACAGCTTATTTCTGAAACTGCCAGATGACACCCTTGTCTCTGAGATCACACATGGGGTGGCATGGTAGCAACACTCATTCAATCTATTTATTTCGTCATCCTGGAAGGAACTATATGTAGTTCACGGAGCACTGTAAAAGATTGTTGTGGACACTGAGCTGTGGGGAAATAGTGCCTTACTATATGTGGGTTGAGCTATGCAGAAGATGAGTGCATGGTGACATCTTTTTTTTTTTCTTTACATTCTCCCTTTCTTCCAAGTTAATGTTTATTTTGTGTTCTTGGTGGGCTTGGGAGGAAGGGATTTGGTTGTGCACATCTTTTTAATAAGACTGGAGTGTCTCAGGACAAGAGTAGGCTATTCTCATCAAGCTAATTCCACATTTACCTTCCTCTTTAGCTCTTGCTCTTATTTTGGTAATGCTCTGATGCAACACTGCAACTTTATGAAATCTTTGTATGAGAACAAGATGACTGCAAAAAACACTTTAAGAAGAAATGTTTCATTGCATGTTTATTATGCAAGTTTAAAACAATCAAAAAAGCCAACCTTCAGAAGCAAGTTGATCAACATGAGAAAAACATTCACAATAATATATCCATAGTAATAAAGTGTTGTGGGCTTTATTGTACATTTGGAACGAGTGTCATCAGCCAACAATGTATATGTTATGAATTTGATGGTAATTTGGGTTTCTTTTTCTTTCTTTCTTTCATTTCTGCCACCTGTGATCAATAGTGGAGTTGAAGATTTTCTCATTAAATTATTTTTTAAAATCAAAGCTGAAGCAATATCCATTCAGGGATTCCATCAGTTGCATCATGAAACACCAATGATGTACATTACTCCATTTTGAGTCCTTTTCAATTGTAATGCCAGTCTTTACAAATAAAAAGACAGATTCAGAATGGAAGCAAGCTGGTTTTGGTAGCATGTGAGATCTTCCTTATGGAGTGTTTTTATTCTTAGGGAGTATTTTTATTAATCCCTGAGTTAATTACATCCACTTCAAAACAGGATTAATCTGCTGTTTCCTATAATGAAAGATTTTTTTCCTTCTGGACTTCATGCTGTTCTGTCTCTCCACCTCATTTCTTTACAGGCCACAACTTTATCATAAAAGAAACTGGCTATGCCAATATTCAGGTATAACTAAGAGATGTTGTAACAAAGGAAATAATCCTTTAGGAAATAATAATCCTAAAATATTCTAACCCAAACTTTCAGTTCAGCTGAGTATGAACATTGCTACTCTGAAATTGGGATCCTGAAGAGATTCTGGTTTAAAATTCTCTCCAATTCTAGACCCCTTGAAGCCAGAGTGTGGGGTGAGGGCTGGCAATGGTGGGAGGGCATGAGCCAGGCACTGCAGCCTCAGTTTGTTTTCAAATTTAACTCCCGCCCAGGTGGGGGGTTCATTCTGGCCTTGTTTTCTCCCTGTTCAGCAGAACTCCATAGAACAGTTTTGATTTGCTTTTCTTGGGTGTTGCATATTTGATCTAGAAATCAGAGATAGCAATAACATTCCTTTTTGGGTGTATGTCATGAGAAGAGTTTTCCCATGACGCACAGATATACACACACGCGCACACTCTCTTGGTGTTGCAGATTTTACTGAGAAATATTTAACTAGTGATTCTAACTGATGTTTCAAGACCTCTTTGTTTTGAAAACAAATTCAAGTGGACTTTGTAGGCAAAAATGGGAATAAAGTGGCATGTTTCTTGAACCTCAACTTCCATGTTACCTGGCTTCTGGGGCATCCCTGCTGTTGAATCCAATATTCTGTATGAAAAATAAATGTGAAGCCACACTTAAACATTATAGTCTTTCAGGATGAGATCTACTGATTGCATAGTGAGATAAAACATTTCCTTTTAAGTACAAAAAACATTCATTTGTGGAGTAATGTTAATTATAGCTTTCACAGAAGCAAGTTACTTCCTACAGCTAGGAACTGGTTCATTAGGGTTTGCAAGATCACTATAGAAAATGGATGCAGAGATGATGGGAACTGGCTTGGATAGACCCTCAGCCCCTGGTTGTGCTGTCCCCTGCAGAATGGCTGTGGACTATCTGTGACTCCCTGAAACTTCGCATTTTTTGTTTCCTTCACAGCACAAAACTTGCTACTAAGAGCCTTTTTTAAAAAAAAATACACATCAGAGGGAAGAAAAGAAGCCCACTTTAAAATTAAAAAAACAGAGCACAAGTCATAGAAATTGTTAGTGTTTATTTTAAGATTTCCAGTGAATCCTACTGATTTTGACACTAATGTTCATTTTTAACAGGACTGCTATTCAGGCAGGTCACATACTGCATGATGCAGAAAGTGGTATCCAAGCTAATATTGTTTACTTTGTTTTAGAGTTATACAAAGTGTAAGGCAATTCTTACGGTTTGTTAAAAAATAACTAAATTTATTGTGACAAAACTAATATCTTAGAATTTTAGTGGATAAGCTTCTGAAAGAGTATGTTGTAAAGCAGTCAGTAAAATAAGCAATTTGTTCATATGAACACAGCCAACTAATATAGACAATTCACTGCTTTTATAGTTATATTAAAAGAAATGGACATTGGCATGTTCTGTATACTAGCACAACGTACAAAGGCAGGTAATAATATGCCACTTGAAAAACACGACAGTTTTAAATCCAAGAAATTCAATTTTAGTGCTTATGTACTCAATATTTAAGATATAGTTATGCTTACACTAATGCTTTCTTTTTTTCAGCTGTTGTCTGAGGTTGTTTTACAGAATGTGACAGTAAAACTGTAATTTTCAAGAGGATCTCCTACTCTTTATTGAAGCTACTGGAGCTTTGCAGCTGTTTAGCTCTGAATGTCAAGCATAAAGAAAACTAATAGCTCTAAAACCTGGAGTACGTCCTAGTGTATTCATGTTAATCTCAGCAAAGAAACCAAGGGATGAATAGCAATAGAAAAACAAAGTAAAATGGAAGAGTAGTCGAGGTATGAATTATGAAAGTTGAATTACCCATTCATTTTTATCTATATTCCCACTTACGTTGAATTGAATTGTTAAGCAAAAACCCCTTCACTTTTTCAGACTAGCTTCTAATAGTCTGTGCTTATGTCTTTTTTTCCACTAAAACTTAGAAGTCCAAGTCTGTGTTTTTTACTGAGAGAATCACAGAGATGGGAACAAAAGAAAGGCCACTCATTTAATATCCTTGGGCCATGTATTACTATAAGACTGATTGCTGCATCTTGGCCACTAACATGCTATTTAAACTGTTTTTGAATATTTTTATGTGTAGTATCTCACTGCTGTCACAGGACTCTTACTAATGAATATGACTTGCATGAACACTTCTCTTTATAACTCTTTTGATAAAATTCCTACCATTTTCACAGACTCTGAATAATTGCCTTCACTGTCACCTGTAAAGTATTTATAGGTTGTAATATTTTTTGAGTTTTTTTATTTTCTAAAGTAGTGTGCATTTTGATTTTCTTGTTCATTAGCTAAAACAAATCTGGTATCATTGCAGTGTCCATAACATCCTCTATTGGGCTAAGACTTCTGTCTCATAAAGAGCACAGGTGGCTTTGTTCTCTGACTAAATCTGTCTATTCTCATATTTGTTCTCATAAATGTAGCTTCTTCAATCTCTCTTCGTAAGTCATAGCCACTTACATTTACATATCTATTTGCTTCTTTTGCAATTTTCTTTAGTTTTTCCATAGCCATGCTAAACCACAGAAAGTTGGTTGAAAACAGAAATTCAAATTAGATCATCTTACAATCACTAATATTCTTATTGTAGATTTTTAAGATATTTAAATATATACATCCATTTCTATGCCAGTTTTGTTTGCAGCTACCTCATTTACTTGTTTTTTCCTTTTTATGCCTAGCCTGGATTAGGATTTTCTCTGTAGTCTGTATGCAATTTTAACAGTATCTATGCAATTTCTTCTTTCTAGTTTTCTTCCTAATTATCTCTTTGTTTTGGATATTTGTTCAGGCAAAAAGGTGTGTCTGTCTTAAGTGGTAAAGATGACTGTTCTCAGCAGCTGAAGATCTCTCGCAGCCAAACAGCATCACTCTGCTGTGCAAAAGGAGTTCAAGAACTGAGACAATTTTTGATATGCACAGCTTTCTTTTGTAACAATATAGCCATGGGCTGATCTGCAGTTGCAAAGTTTTGAGTTACGTAGTTGGGTGCTGGGTAGGAAGTTCTGAACTAAAGTTCATCTGAAAAATGTTTTTAAATTTCTGAAATGTAAATGAAAAAACTCATTGCAACAAATCACAACAAACCAAAAGACTTTGCTCTATCAATCCATGGTGTAAATGCTCCAGGTTCACATGCAAGTTGTATTTGTCTGCTGTGTTGCTCATTAGGAATCTCAGTTATTTAGACTACTACATCTCTTTATTAGGAATATGTTAAATAATGATTACCTTTAGAACACAGAAGGGTGGCTAGATACTGCTGAATCATGTGATTCAGGATTTGGAATGAATAAAATAGTCCTGATTAATTCTTCCTTGCATACTACTAGTGTCATGAGAAGGAAACTGTGTGAACTGAATGCATTAGAAAAAAAGAGAAAAAACAAGGGAGAATTATAACATGGAAAGTACTGAAGTAAAAGAATAAATAGACAGATGAAAAAAATAATATGAGAATTAATGAATATGAAAGAGGACAAAATAATTTGTAGGGGGACAAGCCAAGTGGCTTTGTGCATATTAAGCTTTTTTGAAGTACATTCTTTTTTATTGCTTTTTTGCCTGCCAGTAAGTTACCGCTACATAAAATGCCTGATGCTCTGTTTCATTCCAAAGATTTTTTCCCTGTTTAATTGATTTTTCCTTTTTTAATCAATTAAATAGCTAGCACAAAATGCCAAATATATATACAACTAAACACACATTTTTCCTTTCTAACCTGCACAGTATTGTGAAGAAACATGAAATGGAAAGAGTAGGCTGTTTTGAAGTATGGAGGTTGTTTGTTGGACAGAAATAATAATCTTTTATACTTCTAAGAGTATGGTTCCATGTTGTATTTTTCCGCAGCAGAGCCAACCTGAAGCTGTTCCCAGTCCTCGTACAACCAGCTGCTCAATACTGCCTTGTGTTTTTCTCTCAGTTAGTTACATTTTATGGTTTTGGGTAAACCACAAAATGCAGTGAACCAGATTAAGTCAGTTGTGGTTTTTCAACAGGGCAGCAAATGCTTGAACTGGCAGTGCCAATGGTGTTATACTGTAATCTGGAAATCAGCAAGGAATAAGCACAAATACAAAATAACACAAAATGCATATTATATAGCTATTTTTCCAATAGACATTCTCTTCAGAGATACTGTAAATTTCTTTTAATATCTAGTTTACTTCCATCTCAAAAGAATGCTTTATAATTACATAAAGTAACTGGCCGGCTGAATAATCAGGAGAAGAATGAAACAAGAACACTGATGTCTTTTTGAATAGCAATTGCATTCTGGAAAAGAATTTGTATATTAATAGATTCTCTTGAAAGAGAAAATTTTTCCCTCTGTTTTCAGAAAATGGAAGAAAAGTGTAGGGTTACAGTTCTGTGACTAGTGAAGTTCAGACACTTTTTCTTCCCAGTTAGAGCATCTGGAAACTTTGTGTGTGTAGGGTGACTATGACAGCATTGCCTAGAAACAGATGTGTTAGACACATGCCTTGAACTCTTGAATTACTGAATATGTCTCTCTTGCAGCTACAAAATGAAGTGGTTCTGGGACAGGTGATCTGCAGTGCTGTGATAGTTCTCCTAATGCCAGTGGTCCTATATTCCTGTATGTTTCAGTAGGGGAAAACATTATTATTACATGAAACCCTCTCGGAAGTAGCAGTTAGGTTGTACTTTTTAATATTGGTTTCAAAACTCAGAAGAGAGGCTATGTATGATTTAGTCACTCCCAGAAGACTCAGGGCTTATAGAGAGTCATTGAGGATCTCAGAGTAACTGTAGCCTAGATCTCCTAATTTTGGCATGTATCTATTCACCTAAACCTTGGAATACACTTCCTTCAGGGTACACTTAATAGTCACTAATAACTAAATAGATGACTTTTTAAATATAGCATGATTAATTCTCTCTGTTCTAATTAAGATGCACTCAAGCTAGGAATAAACTTTAAGGATCTTTTTTCCTTCCTACTCGTCAACTGCACATCTTTTGAGGTATATTAGAGCAATGCTATGAATTGCTCTAAAATTAGGCATCAGCCAAAATCTTTCACACTCCCCCCTCTCTCAACAACTGTCATGCTAAAGTCTTAAAAGTACTGCAGCCCCATCTTCCATAACACATGGTGGCAGAAGGCAGGATTCAGCAAAGTATGAGGTTTGCTTTACTTTAGCATGTCATAGTAACATCAATAAAAAGCCATGTTTTCAGTTTGGAAAAACATCCCAATGTCAAAATCAGATATAATACGTAGGAGAGTATGTCTTGAAACTGCTTATGACAACTTTGCAGCGAACACTATACATCCTTTCTCTGGGCAGTAAGATATGCATAGTCGTTTTCTTGCTTGGTGGGTTAAGTACGAATGCAGCATGCCATGAAAATAAAGAGGTGGGGGGTGTTGTTGTACTGTTTTCACTAGACCATTGCTTCGTCTAGACAGGACTTGGTAAGAAAGGAGTGTTAATTTACCACCCTGGCTCAGAAGGATGGATTTCATGTCTTGATTTAATGTTTGACTGAGAAAATTCCTAATGCAGTAAACTGGAGCACTTCATAAATACTAATATCGTTTTGTACCTTTCATCCAAATTGTGAAATTTCTCTTCATTTGTTTGTTTTCTACAAGTTCTTTCTGAGCAAACCATGTGGCAGGCCTGAAGATTTTGTAAAGAAAAGACAGCTATGTGGAAGTAATTTGATTTGACTGGAAAAAGCTGCTGAAAATTGACATCATTGTGTTACAAATGAGTATGCATTGTAAAAAAGGTGGATAATTTAATTTTGAATGTTTATAAAATGTTATTATGATTAATTAGATAGTGAAGTTAGGTAGTATCCATGAATATTAAACACCTTAAAGAGCTCCTTGTACGATGTTATGAAGACAACACAGGCATTTTGCTTCATGCCTTTTAAGGAATGGAAAAATAAAATGAAAGGACTTGAAATAATTTTAAATCTTGCAAAAACTACTAGTGAATAAAACATGCTATGTATGAGCTGAAAGAAGTAATGGTTCATGATTTGCTGCAGAATTTTTTTAGAGATTAATAAATTGCATTAATTGTGAAGAAAGTGTTATCCTCAGTTTTGAGCCTGTCGTGCCTGTAGTGCAAATCAAAATGAAGGTGGCAGAATGGATAACATCTAGCTTAACCAGTGGCATCCAGTGAGTTTGCTATTCCGTCCAGTGATGGCATGCCCAAACGAGGCTAAGTACATCCAGTTCTGAAGGTGTCCTTCCCCGTCTACCTCAGTGCCAGGGAAAGGATGACAACTCACCATCTGTGTTGTCTCAGCTGCATTATTGGCTCTGTCCCCTGGCAGCAGACTGCATACTGCTACAACTGCTGATACACAGACGCTTGCAGACACTTCCTCGTAAGAAAAAATTAAAGTTAAATTAATTAGACAGTTAGTTGCTCAGTGCTGACAGCAAAGCATGGCCTTTTAACATCTGATCCTAGTGGAGGGAAAGAATAACATTCACAGATAACTAGGAAATAAACTAGTGGTATGACTGGAGAATAGAACAGGAAGCTGCTTTTGGCTCCCCCCAAATAGGATAAAATTTCAAGCACTAAGTAAATTATTAAAGGTATTTTAAGTAGCTTCAATTTATATTAGAATAAGTGGCCTCAAAGATTTGATTTAACTACTAGGCAGTTTTTACATGCTTTGGAATGTTACCCTAAGATGTTAATAAGCCAAGTTGTTGCTATTGAATATTAATATAATGTTAAAACTTAAAGCCAAGTATTTAAGAATTCAAATTTTTAAAACTTAAAATTGTCTATTTAAAATAATTATTCTTTTTGGCACTCATTCATATGTACTATTTTAAGCCAATTCAAATGATAGACAATATGATTAGTTATCTTTCTGTGGAATGCAGTGTTTTAGAAAATAGTGATTTCTAGTATTCTGCACTCGTCTCCTAAAAGAAAAAAAAAACCAAACCGTAGCTGTTTAAATAGATGTGGCATAATGGAATGAGCATAGGACAGGAAATTCAGACACCGAATTTCATTTCTTCAGTGGTTCTGTATGCTTGGACAAGTGGAGGATTATATAATAATGTAGAGATAATCAAGCCATCTCCGAATTTGCCTGTTTCTGGATCACCCTTCAAAGGTGATCTTTCTCTTCATTATTCTTGACTGTAACCAGGCATGAGATAAAAGCAAGTTTGTTTTCTATTTCTTCAGATGTCTGTCTCATATCAAGAGGTTAATATCACGTAATTTGCAGTTCTTGGAAGCAATCGTATGAAAATCCAAAATAATTCTGGATTATTTCAGAGAAAATGTAATATAATTTTCTTAGCTGTTAGTCTTTTTGCCATTTAAGAAGTTTCTCTCTTCTCACTTAAATTTTGCTTCTACAGACATTAATAAAGACCCTTTCAGATGATGTCTGGAGAGTCACAGATTATTATGGTTAGTATCCAGATAGAAATGATTCTTTTTTTCTTTCTTCCAAATCTTCACCTCTCTGTATCACTCTTAACATGGAAGTGGTATGCATATATAGGCTAATTAGAGAATTTAGTTAGTGCAGAGTGGTCGTGGAAAGCTCAAAAGTATATAGTTTGTGTTCTATAAAATTGTTGTTCGTATATTTTTCACAGAACTGATGTATGTATTTGGTCATAAATACAGGACGTGTGAAAGAAATCCTTGTGTAGTCTGCAATTGCTGTAGCCTTTTATCTGGAGTTATTTGATTAAAAAACCAAAAAGTCAAGGTAGCTAATGTGCTTGGAAAGACTAATATGCGTATTTCACCTATTTTTATGCAGACTGTGAATTCCTTGCCTTAGGAATAAACCAGAGTTTAAAAGGGCTGGTTAGAATAAGCCTCTAAGGAGAAAATCTGAATAATACTGCTCAAAATTTGCTTCTGCCGGGAAGAACGATTAGAAAATGATTCCCATTAAGTTTTTTTCCCATTGTTTGCTGCTAATTTGTCAAATGGGGCTATGCAGCCTACAAACACTGGAACTGTGAAAGGCACCTAGTGTATGAGACTGGTGTATAGTTAACATTTTGCATGTATGATCAATTCTTGATGAACTGTTACTCAATTACCCATCTTGCAGATTAACTACAATCTGCATGCAGAGACATCTGTGCTGGCATTGTTTTGACCAACCTAGACCTAGAATCAGTAGACAAACTTATTTTTTATTGTGCATGTGGATTTACCACTGTAGACTGGTGTAACTCAGGTGTTCCTGAGCCCTAGTCACGCCAGCTGATCTTTCTTTTGGCCACTGCATGCTCATTGTATTTTTTTTTGTGGCCTAATTTATATCTCCAGATTTTGGGCTATTTTAATTATCTGGGCTTCTTATCACCTTACTATTTGTAAACTGTTATATACTTCAGGAATGCACAGACTATAGCCAGTGGGCCATAAGTGACACACCAGAATTCTTCCAGCTTTGGAGAGGTTGTCTGGGGCAAGATGAGTTGTTCTGGCTCAGGCGGCTTGATCGAGGTGCCCTATTTCTTGATGAAATTGACCCCTTTCTCTCCTCTGCATGTGTGAGATGCACAGAGAGATGACATATACCTGTCCAGTTGCATGGGAAAGGTGAAGCATTCCAAAGAAATATGGCAGCCAGGAGAAGAGAGAAGGAGAAGAGAATAGCCATGGGAAAATTTGAATGTTAAATAGTCTTTTTAAAAGACAGTATTTTTCTTGGGAAGTCAACAGTACAAAGATAAAAATTATTATAGAGAATACAGACAGTCTGCATATATACAGTATGAGGCTTCCCTAAAATACACTGCACAGGTTACTACCTACGCATTTCGCAGTTGTCTCTGGGAAAGCATGACTGGAGTATGTTACTCTTATTAAAACAATTTCCAGTTTTCATACGTAGTTTTGCTAAAAGGTTTGAACAACCATCTTCTAATTTAAAAATTCATTTGTTATTCTGAGTTCTGTTTCGAGTTCTGTGTCATCATTTGTTTACCTTTTCTGCATAAGGTAGGTTTGTTTGTTGTTTTACTTCAGCTAATTAGGGCTTGGGGGGTATAGAGGAAAGTGTGTCTGTGACTGGCTTTCTTATGTTTAAAATGCCTTTTTTAAAGGAAAGATTGTTTAATTTAAATTTAAAGAAGTTCTGATTGTATATCTGGTTGGACTTCTGTGGAAGCTTGTTCTGCAGACAGTTTGCTCTTTGTCTGACATGAAACCTCTTACCAGTTCTCTGTATTTATATGTAGACTCCTGACATTGTTTCTCATTCTGTCAGAGAAATTCAACGAATTTTCTGTAAAAATATACCTCTTTTCTGAAGATGATAGTGGATTTAACAGGTTGTTCTTTTTTTAGTCATTTTTTTTCCTGGTGAAAATTTTACATTCCACTAAGACCAAAGGAATTTCCTTCTCCTATAGAAGTCAAAGTAAAATAGAGACCAGAATAGGGGACATCAATATGATACTGTATAAATCCATACTTGGCCTTCGTCTTGAATACTGTGTGCAGTTCTGTTCCTCTCATCTCAGAAAGAATATAGCAGAGTTGGAAAAGTTTCACAAAGAGCAACAAGTATGACTAAAGTTATGAAGTGGCTTCTGAGTGATTTACAAGAGTTTTGTACAGAAGACAATTGCATTTGTTAGGATTCTTCAGTCCATAAAAGATACAACTTAGGAAGAATATGATACAGCTATAACAGGTCTAAAAAATCATGAGTGTCCTGGTGGGTGGGGATATAAAGAATAGGAATAAGAGCAAAATTCAAATCCTAAAAAAAATCAGTAGTAGATTTATGGAACTGATCAGCAAAGGATGTTGTGAATGCTAATAGTCTTCAAGGACAAACTGGATATGGAAGAAAATTCCATTGAAGATCACTAAATATCTAAAACCTCATACAGCTCATGAAGTCCTCTGAGCTGAAAATAGTCTGGAAGAGTGGAAGGGCCACCAAGATGGTTGAGGGCCTAGAGCACAATCTCTCTAGAAAGACATTGAGAGACTGAGGTTGTTTAGTTTTGATAAGAGGAGACTGGCTACAGTGTGATTCAAAAGCAGTCTACAACATCCAGAGATGATTGAGCCAAACTCTTATCAGAAGTGCCAAACTATGTAACAAGAGACAATGGTCCCAAACAGTGGGTTCTGAGGTTTAGTTTGGACACTAGAAAAAATCTTTTCACTGGGATGGTAGTGCAGCACTGGAACAGGTTGTCCAGGAACCCCCATCCTTGGAGGTTTTCAGTGCTCATCTTTAAGTGAGAGGCTGGACTAGATGACATCAGGAGTCCCATTCAACCAAGATTTCTATGATTCTATTAGATGCAGACATCAAATCTGTTCTTACTTTTCCCTAAGCTTCCAATTATGGAGACAATACATTTTGGAGATAGGATGCTGGGCTTCAGGTATATTTAGTTGGATATATTACAGCTACTCCAGTGCTATGTTGCACTATATTACATGCATATAAGTAAGTTATAACATATCTGTACTACAAAATCTGTATGGGAAAAACCCTATCTACAGGAGATTTTTTTCAGAAGCACACCATGATTTAGAAAGGTATTGAAAATGGAAAGGACTTTAAACACATCTATGTTGAATATTTTTTGCCTGGGATCAATTTCTGAATTCTCAAAAATGTTGAAAATAATTCTAAGAGTTAACTCTGACCCTTGTGGAAAAATATTAAACAATTTGTATTTTCATCAGTGATAAGGTATAAGACTTAACTCCCCTTGAAAGGTAATAATCTCTATATACTTTTCACATGACATACCATAGATGTGGTTCTTTGCTGTTTTAAAGAGCTTATAGTGCTGTCTATGCTGGCACCTTAGGAAAGGCAAAAGGCTGTTATGCAACAGATTTGACAATCTGCTTTCATTTCTGTTTTCCTCTGTTCCCTGTCAGCTGTCATGGCCTTTACCTTTCTATTTCCCAAGAGATCCTCCTGTGACCTATCACTTCACTATCACAGTATAACCTTGTTTATACTTACATTTGGAAAGAACAGACAGCTAAAATGTCCAGTAAAAGTCTTTTAACAAATGGAAATTGTCACCTTGTCAAGACACATTGGTCAAGAACACCATCATACAATTATCTTGCAAAATACAGTTATGAGAGTCCTACAATAAAAGTAGTTTTTATGGAACAGAAGCCTTTATGTTTTGGACAAAAATGAGTTTCAAAATATTTTGTTAGTATTTTCTGAAGGCATAAGATTAAAAAATATATTTGAACTTCCTTATAATTTGACATCACTACAACATTTTTCTCAGTATTTTTAAGCTACTCATTATTTAGACAGGTAGGAATCTGAATCAGCATTATGTATTTCCTTAAACTTTAATTAACTGAAATTGAGTTGCACTGGTATAAATAACAGGAAAATAGTTAAATTAGAAAGAAATTCAGACAAGCACTCTCCACTCAGGTGAAGTATGCAATATGCAGTTGTAAAAAATATATCTCAGTGTATATTTTTCACAATATTATAATTATATACTTTTATAGAAAGTACAGTTCCCTTATGAAAAGCATAGAAAGAAAATTGTTTTTGGCTAATTCCAAGGATGAGTGCTCATTCTGAGGAAAAATACTGTAAAGATTGACATTTCAATGTTAAGTAATTTAGCTGTGTGTATATTTTTTCATATTTGCTTTCTCTTGTCACTTATTAGAACAGCAATTTTTTGTTTTTCTTTTAATCTTTCTCATTAATGAAAAGGATGCCACCCAAAAGATCAGGGAGTACTGCCAAGTATATACATAATTTTCCAAATGATTCCAGTGCTCTCATTCTTTTCATCTTTCCTTTTCCTTTTAACCTTTGTAGATGACACATGAAACACAAAACAAAAGAAAAGCTAAAAGGCCGTTGTCAGCCACCAAGTGACTCTGTCATGGAAGATTAGAAAACATGATAATACAAAACATCCACGTAAAGTTACTTTTAGATATTTCAAACATTAATTTGTTTCATATTAACTTGTATTTCATCTCCAGGAAAGCTAACTTCTATGATGAGATCCAAAGATATTTTGAGAAGGATCAGCCTTTCTACGCTGGAAATGGTTGTATAGGTGATACTTCAGAGGCAAAGCATTTGAGGATCTACTTTATACTTCCTCTGAGCCACAAAAGGTAGATTTCATTTGAATAGATTTACACACTTCAAAGGCATGTTGAGACACTGACAGCGCACTGCTCAGCAACACTGGAGACTTCAGAAGTGCTGCACAGATTCGGCTAAATCAGTCCTTGACTTTAATGAGGTTGTTCTGGAAATGTTTGGGAGGTGACAAAGCTACTATAAGTGCCATATCATCAGTCTCTAAAGAGCAGATTTGCAACTTACTGTGCCTAATGCAAACTGCTGTTGTTATTCTGCAGGGGTTTAACATAGGGTGAATGATTATCCTCATCCTAATGAAAAAGCCCTGCTATCTAGGGTTCTGATAAAAAAACTGGTGATTCCTCCTTTTTGTTCTGGTTTCCCGGTCCAGCAGGAAATACCTATGAACACTGTGACACATGCAATGTCAGCTCTCTCATCACGAGACCTCTGTAGGTCTCTCATCATTCATTTCTTTAGGAGCTGAAGATCTGATCACCTTATTAATAGCTAAAAATTAAATATAAAATTTGCAAATATAAACAGATGTCACAAATTATTTTCTTGATCAGTAATCACCGTGGATTCCTTAGCTTTCAAGGTCCTGTGGCTTAAAGACTTGTGAAAAGTACAAATGCCTCCCATATTGAAACTGTGAGCATTAGATGTAAGGCACTGTCAGGACCCTTCATGGGCAGTAGACAGAGATATAAAATGTCTGGAAAAATTGAAGCTGTTGAAGCTGAAATGCTAGTTTTTGCACTACTGTAGAAATCCCTCTCCACAGTGCTGGACATGTAAGAAAGCCTTGAGTGCCTAATACTTTTGAAACTTTGGGAACATAAATAGAAACAAGTACATTCAACACTACCCAGTTTATGTTGCCAGGGGCTGTTTTTATTCTTTTCTGTTGGAGTACTGTTATAGTCTCAGATTTACTGAAGGAATATTGCAGGAAAGGAAAAAAAAAGATTGTGTGCCCCTTTTGGGTGTTGTAAAGGCATGAAAACATTCTATTTTCTGTTCCTCATTCCAGTTCAGGATTTGCGAATTAATGGAATTTTACAAAAGTCTGTAATGTAAAGACTTGTTTCTCTTAAAACCTTTTGAAGCTATATGAATTCATGTGTCGTGGAACAGAACCATTCTTTGGTGCATTTACAGGTCTGCAATATCTCTTTATTGTTGTGCAGCCATTTCAGTGTTTTTCCCATAAGAATTTCTCCTCTTGCCTGTGCTGTATTCAGCCTCATTTTAATTGCTCTGAATACTCCATTATTGATTCCTCATTTTACAGTGTTATCTGTTCAAGAAGTGAAGTGAATAATTACATATTACCAAATGTCACACTTCATAGCAACTCAGCATTCCTTTCCATTAAAAATACTCTAGTTTCCCTTCTAAGGTGAAGTTAATGGCTAGCAATTCTAGAAAAGATCTATTAGTACATCTAGTTTGTCCAGATATTCTGCAATTTCAAGATGTTAGCAGTTTTAAGAACCTGGTAGAAAAATATTTTACCCGGATGCTAATTCAGAGATTAGTTTGCTGCATTGAGCAATCATGAATTATAAGAGTTCACATTAGAAGAATCGATTCTCTTGGGAGGCAGTCTAAGAATTCATGTGGTCACAAAAAAAAAGAGATGAATCAAGTAAAAGAAAACAAGATCCATAAACTAATTATAACCGAAGAAGGAAGGATGATCAGTAATTATGATCAAATATTTTTTGGGAAAAAGGGAATGACTTATCTAAGATAATTAAATGTCTTCTACAGAAGTGTAGAAAAGCAATCAAAACTGAAAGACCAAAGCTCATTTATAAAATAGTGAAGTTTTCAAAATGTAGTTGTTGCCTTAAGGAAAAACATATAAAATGCAGGATTTGTATCTTATTTAGAATGGGTCTTTTTAGGCAGAATAGGGAGCAACCTTCATCTAAATGGAACATGCAAAGTACCAATAGAATCCAATGAGATTTTATATTTTTGGCAACAATTTTAGAACTGGTGAATTTGGTAGTGGGCAGATATATCACTGAGTACTTTTTGTATGGTGGAATTTTAGGACAGCATCTGACTGTGGCTGAAGCAATTCAAAAGTTGGATAGTATCTGACCTGCATGCTGAAAAACATTTAGCCTCTTTTATATGCTTTGCTGTATGCAACCACCAGGTGTGGCACAAAGATTGACTGGTGAGGAATTAGAGACATACACATGATCACCCCTTCTCCAGCTTGTTATGGATACAGGTAGAACAAAGCTATTACCAGAATTTACCCATTTGGAACTCTGGAGGCTTAGTAACCAAAATGATGCCCTGAAATAATTGCGCAGGTGCATGCCCGCTTTTAGGTTTCTGGAAGAAATCTGGGAGAAGAGCAGAAGACTTCCAGATATCTTAAATATTTTTGGACAGACTTTTAGCCTTTGAGACTGAGAGAAGTATGGGAGGGGCGTCATTATTCCCTGAAAGGAAAATGCAGGGTTTCTCCATTAATCCTGTGAATGCTTCCTACCAAAAACTTCATTCTTTACATTGTAATGCAAGGCAGAATAATATAAAAATAGCCTGATCCATAAGGACAATAGAAATCTTAATAACTTGTGTATACATAATTTGTAATGGGATACTCGTTAGTAGCCTCAGTTCTTTTAATGAGATGATTATTGCTTTAGGAATAAGATAGAAATAAGAAAATTTTTAAGTTGTTAAAAATTGCCATAAAATCACCAGGTATTTAATATTTCCATTAAAAGGAAGAAAATACAACAGGTTATATTCATTCTTGCATTTCCATCACATCCATGTGAAGTGAATGGTCATTGCTGTTAAGACAGATCTAAAGCAAAGGATAGCAGTTTTTTGCTGCCTTTACAGCTGACTTTAACCTCCAAAGGCATTGTCTAGAAAACACATTTAAAAACAATATTAATACTAAAATGAGAAACAATAGTAATACTAAAATGAGGGGAAATGTGGTAATTTAGGTGCTGAGCTGAGACTGTGCAGATTTAGATTCTCTTTGTGGTTCTTTTATGTACTCTCTGTAAACTTATCAGTCATCTCTTCTGCCTGTATCTAACCAAATTATCTGGCAGCATGTCTGAGACCTAAAGTGAGGTGAATGCCCAGCTGTATCTGAACTTCTAGTCAGGGTGAGATCCAGGTGTGCACCACTGCCTGGTTTCTGAGGACAATAACATGGTCCCTCAGGCAAAATCTGCTCAAGTCCCTGATTTCGAGTTATTTCATGACTGGCTGAGGCACATTAAGTAAGGAATGCCTTAGCACATTGTAGCAGAATGTGGCCCAGTTATTCAGCATGTTGTTTCAGAAAGAAATGCATTTTGAAAACAATTCTAGAGTCTTGCAAATCAGACCAGAGGACAATCAGATTTGACAGCGTTATTACTTTTGACCACTCAAGCGCTTTAAGGTGAAACAGGCTTTAGACTTCCTTGGCTACTGAAGAAAGTCACTCTTTGGTAAAAAATGGCAAGCAAGTAACGGTATTCAGAAATACCAACCAAGGATGTAGTCACAGGTAAATGCAGGTAAATTGAGTTTGCTCATATCTAGTTTGGTCCCTCTCAGGTTTACCAGTGCAATACTGCATAAACCAACTAGCTTCTGAAGTAAAGAATACCAGATCCTACTGAAACTGCAAAGGAGTGCAGAACTGGATTCATTTAGGAGTCTTGGGTTGCTTGTTTCTCAGCTGTCTGTCTCAGGACAAAAGGAAACTTTTCGTAATAAGTTCATTTGAATTTGGAAGGGGAGAGGGTATAATGCAATGGGATGCTCTGCCACTAAAGAAGAATGTGTTTTTCAGCATTGTTCTAAAATCCCCACTGCCCTTTTTTTATCATATGAATAGCTGTGGGGGAAAAAATGATAAGTGAAAATAGGCAGAGAAGACATAAAAATAAATTAAAATATGAGGGTAATTGGAAAAGAGTTTGAGAGATGAAAAAAGCAGAAATAAAGGATAATGATGAGAGAAGATGATGTAAATGAACAAGCGGATTTTTAACAGTTTTGCCAAAAGCCCCATGGATGCCAACTCAGCAAAGACCAGAAGCTCATCGTCAGGTCTACCTGTACTTAACCAGAGTTTGTGTGCTTATAGATAAGCACATGCTTGTGTGCTTTCTGTGTTCTCAGTGCTCATTTTAGTTGGTATTTTTGTACAATACTTCTCAAGCAGGCAATTTTACTTTTCTCCCTTGGCTAATTTTAGCGTTGACTGCTTAAGAGGTTCTTTGTCTTTTTGATCTTTGGGGCAGAAGAGATTTACACAGAAAAGTGTTTGACTGTCTTATAGGACAGCAGTATTATACCTAACATAATTTTAGACCAATGTATTTATGAATCCCACATGGATAATCATTCCACAAAGGCAGCTCTTGTGCTGCAGGCCAGAATATGAATGCTACCTAAAGCTTGATAGAAGAATTCGGAATTAATCTAAATAACTATTGAACCATGACAATGCACAGTTGTGTTGTCTAAATAGATACACAATATTTACTAACATTCTCTCTTTTCATTTGTTGTTGGATTAGGAACCCTTTCCTATTGTTTACAAGCCTTCCAAAGAGATTTTACTTTTTTTTTTATTTACTGATTTTCAGTGTGTGAAAACTGCCTTAAAATTTTGTTAAATAACTTACTGACTGTCGAAAGGAAAAAAAAAGTTTCTATTCAGAACTATCTACCTTTTCTCGAAAGCCTATGTGAACTTCTGTGGTGGCTTCAAATGCTTTCTTTTCTCGTTATCTTTCGTTGTCTCAAATGCTAGCTCTTTCTCCTTTATGATATGTTTTTTGCTTGTTTAGTGATTAAGCTTTTTCTTCTGAAGCTTCTACCAATGACAAGGCTATTCATCTGTCTTTTTGAAACACAGACCTCCAACTTTTTTGCCTGAACACGTCTTTTTTTCACTTCTGTTTTGTTTTATTTTTATTTCTATTTAAGTTTGAAGTATTTGGGGTTAGAATTTGTATAGGTACTGTAAAAACTAAACAGCATTCACTATATTTTACTTCTGTGCCAAAATTCGTCATCTCTGAAGTCTCTATGAATACTAAAGTTTTCTAACAAAAACTCCAGAATAACATAGGTGCTACTCCAGTCAATATAACACATATGAGACAAAACAGAAGAGAATGCAATCAAAAATAAATATTCCAACACCATTCCCAATTCTTTATTACCACTAGCAACAACTAAAGTTTGAATGTTATCACATACTTACAGCTGCAATAAAAATACAGCTTCAATAGAGCAGGGTATAGTGTTCCTATTCTGTTAATGTCAGCTACATGCAGGGTTATTTATACAACTTTTTTCATTTAACGCTTCAGATATAAACCAATTAAACATACTTACCCCTATAAGAGTCCTTCCATGCTCCAGAAAAAGCAATAGAAAAGAACAAACAAGAGTCAGTAACTTGCTTATTTTGCATAGTCTCTTTTCCTGGTTCATTTAACTCACTAATATTGATGGTTATGTAGTATAAATGCAACGAAAGCTTATTTAGTGTTCATTTAATATTCTTGGAAAAAATCCAGAAGCTATGTTGATGCAGAATAGCTTTGAGCTCTCTTAAGCATGAAACTGAGATCCCAGTTCTTGATATGAGAAAAACATAAGAGAACATAAGATAAAAAAATCATCATGACAATCATAAATTCAGATTTTGAGCCTTACCTTTCGTATGCTCTTCATATCAAAAATTTTTAAATGTCCTTAAACATTGTGACTATTTTAGGTGTTCACAGTAGCTGGCTTCTGCAATTGCATATTTTGATTCAAGCAGGGCTTCAAGTAGAGAAACCTTCCCTCATCTTTGGTGGCTGGGGAAGCCAGTGATGGCTTTAAGGGAGGTGGATTGTGAGGAGAGTGGCCTTGGAAGTAGTGGCCTACTCTGACCTCTGGATCTGACAACAATTTTGTTTACTTCATAATAATGATGAACATGATTTCATTCATATATTTTTAAAAACAGGAGAGAAGATAAATCCAAAATATATTATCTAGTTTTTGTATAGCATAGGCCATTACATTTTATAAAGTACTGCATATCAGCTTGTATTTGAAGAAAGTATATCTTTCAGAAACCCTATTTTTCTGATCTAAAGGTAGCAGGAAGAACAGAATCAGACCTTGCCTTGTATATTCCAATGCTTAGTGAGCTTCACTTGTAGAGATGAAAGTTGTATGTATAACGTTACTCCATCAATTACAGCAAGAAGGACAGTTCTGTCTCTGCTTATCTAAAGCACCTTTTCATACCCCATCTTTTCCCCACAAAGGTACTTATGCTGTGTTGACTCATCTCTCAGTTTTCTTTCGATATACTCTTTACATTTTTCTCTGTTAGATGGTTTCTTCAGACCTCATTAACTATGGCTTTCAAAAGCCTAATTTTTCAAGCACGGGCAGCAGAAGCATATGCAGCATTGTAGTATACCTCTCTTGTGCTGTATACAGACAGAATCAACTGAGCGTTTGTATGACTTATTTATACTGTTAGGGTTTTTCTAAATCCTTTTTAATGAAGCATCATGCTTAAAACATGTATTTATTTCCTTGTGCAATATGACATCTGCATCTTTTCGAAAGCTACAGTTTTCCAGGATAGGGGAGTTTAAGTTTATATTCCCTGTTCATAAGCCTATGACACTTAATAGTATTCTAACTTACCAAGCAGTCAAAATCCCAAACCTTAGAGGACTGTACTGTCCTCATTGCTACAACTCTAAGAGTTTTTGTGCTGTGTGGCTTTTTCCCTCATGTGATTTTTAGGTATGGGTTCCCAGCAAAATCAGTGTTAGTCTGTGGCAGATGGTCTACAGTTGGGATCTGGTATACAGAACAATATCATTGCCTAGTGTTTATTTCTTCAGAATTGCATCTACATATATTTAAGAATTTTCAAGACCATTAAGCTGTCTGAAAAGGGACTGACTGTGCACTTCCAAAAATTATATTATGAATAGGAACCATTCTTCACCTCTTTAGATGACGCGTCATCTTCAAAGGAATTGATCTGTCCTTTGACCTCTGTCAAAGTCACAACCAATGCAGGATAATACTTATTAAATATGAATTTATAACTGTTGTCTCAGGACAACCTCTCTGACTTGTGTTCACTAAAATATAGAAGCAGTTGGTTTGTATATGGTCATTTCTCACCTTGTTGAAGTAGAGAAGTCTGCATTATTGCTATTAAAAAAATGAAAAATTAAAAAAAAAAAAACCCACAGAAAAAAGTCACACTAATGTCTCACCTGGACAGCAGAGTCATCTAGCAATCTAAAACACATCACAGAATCTACTTAATGGATTTTGATAACAGCAATGTATATTTGCTTACTTTTTCAAGTTTTTTTTACCAAGTGTAGCCTTATTGTTACCTGATTTTTCTTGTTTGCCACAATGAGATGTCAAGATCATTGACTAAGTAACTTTTAATGTTAATTTTAAAGTTTAAAAATTTAATTTTCGAGTACATTTTTGAAGTCTCCACAGAAGTGGAGAACTGTTAATTTTTGACAATTTGCTAATTACAGCAAATTAGTGAAAACTAATAAAGTAGGAAAATGTGCATGGGGAAAGGAAATGGATTGCATACATCAGTGATGAACATCATGTTTCCCTTTGAGGCTGCTCATCCAGAATGGTAATCAACAAATCTTTGCAAATTAACCATCTACCTGCAGCCTGATTAGCATCTTTATCATCCTGACAGAAAAAGTATACTCCTTCAGCATAGAAACAAGACTATTTTTACAGAACATATGAGAAACATTGTCACAGGTTTGGAGGAATTCTCTGCAATACTTGTTCTGGGTGTATCTCCTATGTGAAGTATTTGTTATGGGCTTGTTTACACAAGACAAAATTGCCAGTAGAGTGCTGTTGAAAATGAAAATATTTTTGTACAGGCCTAGCTAAAGTATATTAATGTAGCATCTCCAAATGTTTGTTTTGGCCATTTACAAATGCTAAACAATGCTTTCCCTAAGCATTTGGCTGTTTGTTTTCTTGACTGCCCATCTTAGGTTTCAGTTAAGCCAGAACCCCGAAAATAAGGACAAAAATAAATAATATATATATTTTTAATTTCTGTTGTTGCATTCGCTTGAATTTCACATTCAGACAGTTATGAAATATCAAAACAAGATTTTGAGGAAAAAATGTCTTTCTCTTTTGAAATGTTCAAATGGAGGAAATTTTCCTGGGTATTTTTCATATTTCTTAGCTTTTTAAAATGTGAATATGTACCTGAAAGTATTCTATTTAAATACTAGGAATATTTTTGTCAATAAAAAGTCTAGACAATTTTAAAAGAATTGTAAAAAGTAATATGGAGAAAGCACTATCAATGCACACTTTCTAGTTTCTATGTTTATTTATGAAGTTTCAAGAACAGTTGTTCTTGCATGGACAACATTTACAACAGAATTCATGTGCTAGCCATATGAATAAGTTGAAGCCTATTTTTTACCTGCTTTCAGAAGTAATGAGTGGCATGAATGTATCATACTAAGCTTTTGGATTTTATATCAGAAAACTGGAAAATAACAGAATTTCTTTTTGTTTTAATGTTTTGTTTATTTTTTAAAACAGTTTTTTTAAAAAAAGATTGCTAAGGATATTATTTTCTTCCACAGATCTCCACATCTTTAAGCAACACTCTTCTTCTTCTTCCCTAAAATATATATGGTGGGTTTCTTTGCCGTAGTTTGGATCTTTTTTCTATGTTTACTTCCTGTCCCATGCTGTAATGTTCAATTAGGTGATAGAGGTAATGCATATATTTTATGTGCAGATCCATAATTAAAAACAAATTGTCATTTCTGCATGAGCATATTTTTTGATTTATGTGAAATAAGGGCTACTTTGGACTTGTAGTATCTAAGAGGGGAACACAAATTCCGTGAGTGCATAGTCTGCTATAGGGTCCCATAGTTCATTAAAGAGAATCCTTAATGATTCGAAAGGTGAAATGTTATCGAACTAGTGTTATCATGAATCCAGATGAAGACTGTTCTCATGCTGACTTCCTTTGTAAGTACCATGCAGCAATGCCAATAGCATCTAAAAGTTTACTCTTTTATATTTTGAGGCTATTTTACTAAACAGATTATATGGCTGCTCCATAAGGTTAGCTGTCAACTTTAAATATTATATATTTGATTTCTGTTCTTTTCCTTTGTGTTAGAAGTGTTGTAGCCATCTCCTGACCTCTTGACATGAACACTTATCTTTAAAACCAGCTGATCATGTCATGATCATACAGTGTTTTCATCACAGATTCAGAAATGATTTTAAAAATCTACATTAGATTTATAAAGTGAACCTGATTCTAAGGGTTATGTAGGGTTCAAAATAGAGCAATTTTGTGTGTGAAAATCATTCAGTAGCACATTAGTTCTTAAAAATGGAACAGCATAATAATTAAAAAGCTGAGACCTAGCATATTATTTAATGACGCTGATGGAGCTGCTTGATTAGAGATACCCAGAGAAGATTAATGACTGCAGGAAGTATACAACCTTATGGGCTGTCATACAACTCTTCTCTGAAAAGTTTAATGTAGAGTTAATAAATAGTAATTATTCCTTGCCGCCATATGGTTGATTCCAGGCGGGTGAGGGAGGAACCCACTTGAAACACTATTCATGGGCCGCTGGTAATTTGAATAAAAACATAATTGATCGTATCATGAAATGTAAGAGGATATTGTTCCTAAGGGATATATCATACTAGTAAAAATACTGGCTTTCAGTGGTCAAAGATTTGAGGATCTGTGAGGATATCAAAGCATTTGAAAGATGAGTAATTACAATTCTCATTTCAAAGTAAGTAACATGAGAAACAGAGGGCCAGAATATAAGTTGTTTTGGCATGTAAAGATAGACATAAGCATATAACTGATTCTCCCAGGCATTTCTTGATTTTAATGGGAGCTGTTCAAAATCTATTTCAGTGGCAAGATAAAGAACAGAATGGATTAATGGAAAAATAATGAAAGTATTTAATACTCTTCTGGAATCAGACTATAATATGCCACATTAAAACTGTGAATCCAAGCCCTTTTGAACTCTAATGATGGAATCTGGGGCCTAATTGAATTTTTATCAAATTTTATATTATTCAGTTTGGGGGAGGTAATTCAGATAGCTCAACATTATATAATTAACTGAAGTAATAGGAGACAGGCATCCATCTGTAGGCTCCATCTATATGGAGCTTTCCTTGAATTCTCTGACCCATCTTCTGGAGAAGGTTATTTTGCTCTGGTTGTGGTTTTATGGTCACTTTAGTCCATTATTCTTAGCCACAAATTGCTTGTAATGTCAACATAGGTTTTTACCTCAGTGGAAAAGAATAGATCAAAATATGGAAAAAATTATAAGATATACAGTACCTTACTATGTATATGTGTACAGTAGTACAATGTGCAGAGTCAATAACTGTACATATAATAGTATAGCTCAGATAATGCTCTTCTCTACTATGCTTATTTGTTATGTTTTTCTCTCATAAAATGCTCTTACATGATTTGCATTTCCTGAGTTCTACATATTTATTCAGAATCTCAAAAGGGTGAATGTTTGTCAAAATCATACTCACCAACTTCTGTTAAGTTTATTTATCCTCATCTTCTCCTTTCAACCAGAAGGTTATTTCCCCTCATTTTGCTATTGTTTTCTTTCTTCTATGAAAAGGTGTCAGTTTTTTCCAGTAACAAAATGGATTGACAAATAATCTACACTGAGAGGTTGACATAATGCCCTGTAGATAAATGTTCTTTTCAGCGAGTTTGTAAATATAAATATACCAGTAGAGTTCTGATTTTGTGGTCAGAGATAACATATCATGGGTTGATTGTAAGTGAAGACAAATTGGATTCTACTGTTTAATTCAGTAGGAGCTAGGTCAGTGTGTATGTGTGAGAAAAAGTCATTTGTTGCCCTTCAGCGGAGATGGATCTAGCTAGATTAGTTGGCTATACTCAGGCGTTTCAAAGTACTTTTTTCCACATATCAAAGTCATATGTGAGCTTGGCCTTACATATTGGATGTGTTCAGTTTTGCGGAGCCCTATGCAACCTTGCACTTAATACTGTTATGTAAAAGGTGGAAAAAAATTACTGTAAAAACTGATCTTATTGTAGTAGTTTCTCACCGGGAAACAGACAGACAAAGTGAATTATCTTGCAAGTTCTACTTGCTTCTGTACCATTTGGGGTCTCACTGCTGTTCGTGCTTCTGCTGTCTTTCCTTTTGTGGCTAGGGTACAGGGAGTAGAATATGTAATAGTGCTAGATTTCAAGGCTGGTCAGCTTGGAAATGCCATGCTGTTGTTCAACAACCTATGAGAGGACTTCTCCCCTCTCAACAAAAGAACTTTCCAGTAACCAGTTTACTCCAACTCAGTGATTATACCTTTATGCATAGTAATTCAAAGCCTGTTTATCACTTCAGTTTCACATAATTGGCAATCTGAAGGTTTAAGGAGCTTTTAAGTAGTCATTGTGCTGTTACGTTTCACAATAGGAAATGATACTATCCTACAACTGAGTTATTAACCTGCAATTTAACATCAGGGAAAATGTTCTAAGCTGAAGCTTTTTTACTATCAGGAGAAAAAGTTGAGTTAAAGTGAATGTTTAATAAACACTGTTTTTCAAGTCTGGTTTTAATGAATATTTATTTATACAGACACATAGATCCTACAGTGATGGATATAGTGTGGGAACCTAGACAGGGAAAAAAAGAAGAGGATCTTTAATAATAACATGAGAAACTGAACAATTTTGCCAGAGAAATCTTTTGAGATATGCAAAAAGACATATTCCAATGAAAAGAGGAAGGAGCATGATGCCTGTTGTGCTCCTTCAGATACACGGATTCACAAAAATGTTCGAAACATTCTTGCATCTGTTTCTTCCAAGTGGTGCTGTATTGTTCAATTCCATATGCCAGCAATACCAAAAAGATGTAGTGGACAGTTCATTAGCCTCACTAGAAATAGCAGCTGCAGCCTAGGATAACAGTGAATGAATGACTCGTACTGGCAAAATAGAAGACAGGCAGCATTGCTTCACTGGCTTCATTACAGTTTTCTGTCAGTTATAGGGGGTGCTAAATTGATACTTGGTTGAAAATTGATCTTGTTAGTAAAGATAACTAAATGCCACTTCCTTCTTCACCTCCTGACAAGTATTCTGCTTTGTATCTGTGAATTTTGGGGGGAGAATTTGGTGGCAGAAAGCCATGGATCATGTTCCAGGTGCCTGCTATGGAAAGCTACACAGACCTCATAATAAAACTCCTGTTAGAATGAAAATTAATTTATAAAGTAGGAGTCCCTCTCTGTAAAATCCTCATTGGCTCTATAATTATCTTTGCTATTCAATTATTGATTATTTGTGTGCCAAGTTCTGGCTTAATTCAGGTCGGCAGTATAACCACTGGCAAGATATGGAACGAATTTGGGGATACCAATATACCTCTTTTGCAAAAGCAATCTTTGCTTAAAGGAGCCAAAAGATATCTATGTTCTCTTTCTATTCAGTTTTATCTTTTGTCGTAGCTGCTGACAGACACACATTGGATTTCACCAACCAAATGGGAGATGATAGGCTGTGGAAGATACGGTTCAATCTGTATGCAGCTTTATTTTACATCTGTGAGATTACTTTTTACTCAAACTGCTTACTTAGAGTTCAGAAAAATATTTTCAATGAAGATTCCAAGGTTCCTCCTAAAGCTAAGTAACCATCATTTTCTTCAGCCTGTATTTAAGAAACTACAGTACAGGTTTGCAAAATCATGCCATAAATCAGTAGGAGAGGCAAAAAATAAAAAGCATGTGTCTCTTATTAACAACCCCGCATTTGTTTTTATTCTTGGCTCCTATAATAAACAGTGTTACAGCTATGCAAGGACAAATTCTTTTGAATGGGAAAGATACTCTTCTTTTTTCCAAAACTGATGTGTTAAAATCCTATCTTTGCTATTCAGGCTGGGAAAAATCTATCTCTGGGAAGAGGAAGCCAGTTTGTCTTCACTTGTACTTCCCTCTAGCATCTAATGACACTTCCCTCTACAGTTTTTCTGGGCCTGCTATGAATAGCAAAAGGATGGAAAGTCTCTTATGCTTCAAGTGTTTCCCAGGGGAACAGATGTTTGCAGCCACAGGACGCAACTCAAGTTTTTGAAGCAACTGGTAGGAGCTACTCTGCTTTCTGGCTGCAGTCCAACATGGTTTGCGCCTGGGATTGCTCTGATGGATTCTGGCATTCTCCTTTGGCAGCCATCAGTTTAGATGTCGCTGGAGTGCCTGCTGCATGGGAAGCTTGAACGTATCCCACGTGCTGAGCAGCTTTATGTCTGGATGCAGTGAGCATGCTGCTCTGATTGAGCCCTAAGGTTTGGGGAGACCTTGTGGTGGAAGAAGATTTCCTTTGCAGTCTTGGCACACGGATGTTTTGCAGTGTCTGTGTTCTGAGCCAACTCTCGGCTCAGGAGAGAGCAAGGGCTTCCTTGTTCTACAGTCATGGGAAGTTGGCAGGATGTCTGATTTCTATGCAGCAGCCTTATCTCTTCATGACCCAGCTGATCACCCTGTCTGACCTTGAATGGGAAAGGGATTTCCAGTAGGTCAGGAAACGTGACAGTGTGAGGGTATAACTGTAGATGAACATGACCTGAAAGTATGTCTTAGGAAGTCTGCAACTTCACCTGTACATGACAGTTGTGGGAGAAGGGAGGTTGTATGTCATGATTTCTGTTTCACCACAGCTGTCCCAGGTAAGCAGATGTTAATTCTGTCAGTTCTTGTGCTGTTGTTAGCTATTAATGCTCATATGTTTGCACTTAGACCCAAGTGGAGCATGCTGTCGTGGTCACTCTCTGGTGGAAGGTGCAACAGAGCGCATACGTACTGAAGCGTGAGTTCAGGGGATCTGTCTCTGTCCTAGCTCCCCATAATATAAGTGTCTATAGTAAAACACTTACCTAAGATCTTTTGCTGAATTGGACTTTGCTTTTTGGGAAGATGTTCTGTCTGGCAAAGGGAGATACTCTTCTGGCTTGTTATTGACCTGAATAGTCAAGGGGAAGGCCTGTTTTTTCAGCACAGGGAAGTCTAAGTTTTGAGCACAAGGTGTGGTGACCAGAGGTTTGATGTTAATTGTTGTGCTAAATATATTACGCAACTTTTGGAAATGTTAGGATATGCTTAGAGCAGCTCTGGAATACTTATTTTTGTCTCTGGCTTACAGATACATGGCCTTTCATTTCTTAAACTGAACTGGTATGCGCTAGGTTTTAGGAAGCCTATGCTGAGTCTGTCACTATCAGCTGTATAGTTGCTGAGAAAAAGGCAAAAGAGCTGCATATATGCTAATGGTCATGACAAATAATGAACAGGATATTGTTTTGCTGTTTTTTACTGTTGCTGCTGGTTTTTGGTCTGCGCTTTTTTATTTTTATTTTTTTTTAAGAGTCAGTGTTTTCTCCTAAATAAACTGATACATGAGGGAGTTGCATTGCCATAAGTTGCAGTCTGAAATATGTTGAAGGGCATACTACCTTTGGCACATGTGAAGAAGAGGGGATCTGCTAGGACATCCTTGGAGGACTGGAACAGTGTGAGGTTGGTGCAGTTTGCACCCATATTGTCATTATGGTTGGGACTCTACTCACCTAAACTCTCATCTTTGTCAAGGCTTCCCCACGAAGTTTGCTCCAGAGTGGATTTGACCTCCACTAGGTCTTCATTGCAAATAGGGACAACGTACGAAGACAGACATATCTTTGTGAAACAGGCATGAAACCTATTTTGCTTCTTACTAATCTTCTGTGAAACCATACTGAAGTCAATTAAATCATAAGACAGTCAGCTGTATAGGAGACATGGCATAAAACTGCGTTCTTTGATTACATTCTTGATTGTTTTTATAGAAGACTGGTGAAAGCTTTGCAAGCTTAGTTTTAAAGTGAAGATTATTAGAAAAAGAAATTACTTTTGTTTTAGTGCTTGCTTTATGTTTGGCATTTCTGAATCTGATCATGATATATAATCTTTTGAGTTTTAATTCTTTACCTCTGTACATAAGTGTATTAAACATAAATATAAATGAAAAGAGATCATTGACTGTGATATCTGAGAACAAAGACCAGAAGAAGCTGGGGAGAGAACTAACAAGGAATGAACAAGGAAGAAAGTACAACTGGAAATGACATCTACCAAGCTAAGAATACTGAATGCCTTTCTGAATCCTCTGTCTTATAAAGCATGTAGCAGAGTTAGAAGGGGACAGATGAGGGCTACAAAAATGTTTAGGAGGAGCAACAAGATTGGGACACTTCTGTTTGAGAGAGAGAGAGAAAAAAAAAAAAGAGAAGTGATGTTATAGAACTTATCAAGCCAAGAATCATTTTGTGATAATGAAGAAGGATTATTCTCTTTCTTCACAGCACAAGAGCCAGTCATTACTCACTGAAATGATCAGGGTGTAGTCTTAAAACACACACAGTCATAAAATTCAGAATAAAATCATGATGTTCTTTTGGTTTCCATAGCATACCATAGCAACTGAAAGGATAAGGAGGCTGAAAAGGTCAAGGACTGGGAAAACTGTGCTTTTACAGATAGGTATTGAACTATAAAGGGGACACTGTAGAACAGTTAAGTGTGATCTCAGCTGCATATACTTAAAAAGCTGTTGATCTGTTCATTGATATAGGCCTAAATGTACAAAGCATGGATTTACTCATGGCCAAATTAGCTATTTTGCTTTTTTTATGATGGTTATTCCACTCAGAGCTTTGGGAGTTTTTGCATTTCAAATGTTTAAAAGTGAAAAGAATCTCATAGTGTGCTTACAAAAAGACAGAGAATAAAGCAGGATGAGACTTCATAGTTATAAAGAAAAAAACCTCTAAAGGTGGGCAGAGTAGTGTTTTGTGTCTGGAAAATGCCAACAAAATTGTTTTTATTCCAGAATGGAACAAATGTATAAATTCTCCTGAAACAAAATTGTTGTATAAAACAGTCGTCCCAATTTTCATATTCAGAATTTTATATTTAAGTCATGCAAAAAATTGAGAAGTGATTTAGAAACAAGGAAATGCTCCTTACTTAAGTCTCTTCAAACAGGTATGGCAGGATAAGAGAGCATTGAAACAGCTGCAAATTATCTTTTCAAAAGGCACTTTTTCTGAGTCAGAGCTGTGAAATGTGGCTTTTTGCAAATAAGAATACGACTTTTTGTGCCTTTGTTATCAGAGGAAATTGTATAATTGCTAAGGTTTGTAGTTCTCTTTGTTCTCTGTAATTATCACCAAGAAAATACATTACCACAGCACTGGTTTTGCCATCCTCTTGAATTATTCTGGAAATGAAGAATAGGCACAATTTTTCATTTAACAGTTTTCCTTTAACGATTTATTGTATATGTGTGTGAAATTACATTGATATGTATTTTCTTAGTGTGGAGAATCACTGTTCAGCCTTAGTAGCATCCCACAATATTTCCAGTACAGCTAAATCTCATTCATTTTAGAGCGCAATGCGGTTTTCTAATGTTTTAAAAAAAATCATACTTGTCTGTGTCAGTAGTTTATTACCAATACTTTCCTGTAAATAGAATAGGTGTCCAATAAACTCATAAACTCAAGCTTATCTGCAGGATTTGTTAAGTAGGTAATTGTATTCTTGGTATCATACTTCATGTTAGTCTGTTATTTACTGCTTTGTTTCATTTAACAAATGATGTCAATAGTTGTATAAATCACTACTGATCAAAGAAAGAGGTGTCTTATTTTGTGCTCGTTCAGGTCATTTATTTTTCTGTTTGATGGGTAACGCTAATTTCGCAGGATTTTTCAGCCTTAATAAAGCATCACCTTTCTTACTTCTAAGTTTCAAACAAATGAAAACTCAGTGTTAAAGTTTGTACTTGGGGAAAATCCACACTGAAGGTTGGACTTAGCCTCTTTAGGCTTGTCAGATAGCACCAGTTCCACTCTCCCAGGTGGAGATCCCTTTGGTTGCAGTGTTCCTGTGCAAGATGCATCCACTCAGCCCAGGCTCCACGCCTGGAGAGCTGCTGTGATGTTCAGAGCCCTACAGCAGAGCAGAACAGCCTGTGCTGCAGCTGCTTAAGGAGAGACAGGCATGTGTAGATGCTAATACCGTGGATTGTGTTCAGTTCAGACTCCAGAAGGAACATGCAAAAACCAGACGGACTGCTTGACAAGTCTAAAGGGGTACCCCTTGTGTGCACTAAGCTCCATCATCCTCTTACCCTGTCCTTGGTTGCTGACACCTCTGCAAAGCTTCCTTTGTCATGTCAGGGAACTTTTTTCAGTCCTCCTCCTCACTGATGACTTGATGATCTCTCTCCAGCACTGCCTCATTGACCTCTGTGCAATCCTGCAGGCCAGTCTGTCTTGCAGGTGTCTGTTCTTGAACATTTTTGTCAACTTTAATATAACTTGATTAGACCAGAATATCCTTAGCTTCACTGAGGACAATGCAACGAGTTCTCCTGATCCTCCTGCTTGTTACTTTTGAATCTTTCCTCTCCAGTATCCTGACACATTTTTAATACCAGCATTATTCTGTTCTCAGACCTAAGGATTTCATTGGTAACCTTGTTGTTCTCCTGTGACTGCAATGTATATGATTCCCAGGAACCCATACTAGCTGTAACTACTAAAACATTGGTGTGCTAAACTTCTTCCTACATGTAACTTAACATTTTAACTTCATTCTTTTCTGGTTCTTGCAGTGCTTTAGGTAGATTTCACCTTCATTTCTATTATTCTATCAATGTCTTTCCACTACAGAATTTATTGAATTTTATTTGCAAGACCCCTCTGCTCTTTGTGTAAAATTACTTTTTCACAACCTGCCATAGTTGTGTTGCTTTCTGTGAATCAGGTTGACATATACAAATTACATTTTGTTTTCATCTTTTCTTGCATCTGTCTGCCTGTCTCTTTGCCCTTGCCTTATTTTGTGCATCCCTCAGTGTAAGCATAATGATTTTCTGAATGTTCACAATGTGAACCATACTTTTTTTTCTAAGTTCCTGGTGATGCTTCTGGAATGAGGATGCTGATTAGCTGACACAATACTAAGCATTAGGACCTATTACATTGGCTTATGTATATAGTTGTAAACTACAAAAAAAGGCTTATTGATCCTTTTGTTGAACAAGAGCTCATCAAGTTTGGCAGTAGCTAGTTACCCAAGAGACTTAGAGGTTTTATTTCTCAGTTTTTTTTGACAGGCATCCTTTTGTGCTTTGTCTGTTTTACTGTGTGATCTCAATCTGTGAAATTGCAGGTCATTAATCTATCTGTTTTCTTATTCTTGCTAGCGCACGTGATCCTGCTTTTCAAGTAGCTGCTTGCTTTTGGTTTGTGGTGTCACATCCCAACAACAGTTGAGTGTCTTTGTTGTTGTTTTTTTCCTTTTCTGCCTTGTGAGTCTTTAATGTTATTATTTCATGCTCAATAGCTTTGTTCCTGTCAGCAGCAATGGAATTAGAGCTCAAAAATTTCTGATATGTATTAGTACAATCATACTAACTAAACAGAAGTAAACAAATCAACCAGGTCCTGTGGGGACCTGGGCAGAATGGGTTCAGGGCATGGTAATGATAAAAATGTACTGTAAAACCATGAGATTTGGAGATAATGTTAGATATTCTGCAGTTTGCTCTCTGATAATTCTGCACACTTTTCCATGTGTCATTCATCACTGTACATCTAATAGGACATAAATGTCAACTTATTTTTCCCATCTAGTCCTTACTGGCCAAATTCCATCTAGTTCTTGCCAGTAAGCTGGCAGGTATTTTAAAAGACAAAGAAAACTAAACTAAAAAAAGAGACTTGCTCATACAGGAGTAATATTGGACCTCTTTCATTCATATTTTCTTTTTTATAGGTCCACAGGATTCTCCTGACTTGTCTTCATGTTTTCAGGCTGATTGTGAATATGAAATGGCCTTCAGTTCTCTTTATAGTAAGGCTAAAGATTAGTTTCTGTTTAAGGCATTTTTCTAAATTTGATGTAAATTCCTCTTGAAATCAGTCTTGAAGAGTTCCACTATATGCAGCTTTATGGATACGGAAGGGCATATTCATTTTCCTCATGACCGATAAAGCCATAAGAATATAAGAATAAATAATATATACTAAGAATAAATATTATAATATAAATAAGTATATAAGTAAATGTAGTAAATACTTTACTATATGTAGTAAATATACTTTATTATATAGTGTACTTACAGTAATTATATATTACTTATAGTAAGTTACAGTACAGTACACTAGTTATGTTAAGTATGCTTTACTATATATAGTAAATATAATATAGAAGTATATAGGTAAATATTATACATTACATTGCTATATATGTAATAGTATTATAACATTGCAGGTATAACATATATGTACATAACATGTATATAACAAATATATTGCATATATAAATATAAATAATATAAATATTATAAAAATAAGTATTTCTTTTTTTCCAGCTTAGGATATGATGACTGATTGTATGGAGTACTTTGTTTCTGATCAAATCTCTTGAGGTACATAGGTATTAGAATGAGGTATAAATCTCAGCATTTCTGAAGGCATGGTTTAGGCAAGTATAAAAATCTTCATCATTTCAAAGGATTTGAAAGCATGCAGTATTTCCTCCTTATAGTGGGCCAAATCTTCATTTGATTTTTATTCTTTACTAGTTAGTTAATGAGTTGCAATGATTTTAACAGTCTGTTGGAATGAGTAAAGGTGCACAGTAGGCTCTGATATTTATTTTAACTTTATTGTGGGTTGAAAGAGTTCTGTTGCTGCTAATTTTTCGAAAGTACTGGCCCTGACATTTAAAATAAATGCTTTGGATAAAGGAGAAATATTAAAATATTGTGCCGCTTTCCTTTTGAAGATGCATTATGTGACGGGCCATAACTTTTAAGATAAATATTACATTAAGAAGTGATTAAACAGAGAAGGATACGTGGAAATCACTTCTTTATTTCATTTCTCTGTCTACGCAGAAATGCCTGCTTTCTCTCAGTGGTGATGGCCCTCTGGCTGGGTGACACTCCTTTTCCTCCACCCATGCCAGAGGTTTTCTATTAATGCTTTAACCTTCCATTCGCCTCTACCTTGCTTTCCAGTCAGGCACACTTCAGTGTCTGTTTTCTAAAGGTCACACAAAAAGGCCCATGTTCAGGCAATTCCGCAAAAATCAGTCTTGATAGTAGAAACTGAGAATGAGAAAAAGATATACTGACTCTACAGGAATCAGTAGTCAGAAATGAAAAAAAGCATCATTTGGAGTTAGAGACATTTGGATTATGGCTCAAGCTAACAGAGCTGTGAAGACAAGCCATCTTGTTGACTAATGATCTGCAAAGGATGTTTTTCAGTGTACCCAGGCTATTCTGAGACAATGCAACATTGCTGTTCTCCAGATGTACCTATTCATCTGCAAAACTTTTAGCACAGATTGTTCTCCTATTTGTAAACAAATTATTCAATAATCCCAGTGTATCACCAGAATGACAGATAAACAGATGTGATGTGCTATCAGAAGTGGTTAATTTGAGATTTGATAATTCTTCTATGCATACTGCCAATTAGCTTTGAAGAGTAGAGGAATGCCTGACAGAGAAATGTTTCATTTTAAAACCAGCTGGTCTGTTGATGGGCCTTGGGAATTTTGTAAATCTTGATAATAAAATCAGAGAAACAGTTTTAATACATTTTCTTTCATTTTCTTTGGTTCCAGTCACTGTAATTTCAAAAAGTGTAGGTGATTTATGTTGGGGCTTCTGGTCTTACTGCAAATTTGCCTCAAATTTGCCTTCTAAGGGACAAATGGGAACAAGAAGGGGCCACTCTTCACCACTTGCTGTTGCTTACAAACTATCTGTCATGTTCCTTCAAAAAAAAAAAAAAAAAAAAAAAAAAAACAAAGTTAAAATCTGTATTTAATCCATGGTCTAGTCTTACACATCTTTTATTGTATGTCAAAATTAGTGCAACAACTGAACTAGTTTCTCCCTAGAAGATAGCAAAAAGCTAGATTTTGTGAAATAGTAACGTGTGTAAATGTTTCTGGGAAAGATTATATGTGTTTCTACATTTTACTCCTAAACATCCCTCATTCTCTGATTACATTCTAAGAAAGTTTAAAGTAATATGTTTTAAATCTTGTTTGGTGTCCTTCATTTTGTCTGGATAATAGATTCCCATATGTAATAGCTTGAAATTATTCTCCATTTTAATGAATTTTGGCCCTGCTCTGGATGGTCAAGTGATACTTAGAGAAGGCAGAAGCTAGGGCTGTGTAGCTAGGTGGTTAAGGTCCACGGCTGGGAGTAAAGGAGGAATCTGGGGGCTCTGCTTCCAAGGCTTTTAATGTATTATACATTACATTAAAAATCACCTGGAAGCAGATTTCACTGTCACTTGCTCTCTTTCTGGCTATTGGCTGTTGTATTTTTGGCTGCGTGTCCCAGTGGAATCACCTTCAGCTGAGAAAGAGCCTAGAAGATGGTCTTTGTGTTTCCAGGAGGAGTGGGTTATCAAGCTAAAGCTGAATAGCATTTTTGAATGAAAGTGACTAGCTACTATGCTCTGGGTTGCTACCGCTATGTGGTGTAACTCCAAAATTCAGTTACCAAGTCCAGTACCTCCAGGACTTGGGGTCTGTCCTGTCTTGAAGATGGCTCTAAACAGGCAGGAGACATTTCACCTTTCTGCTGTTCTGCCTGTGGCATTTGCTTATCTGCACAGGAGTCTATGTGTCAAGGGAAGGCTGCAATCCAATATATAAGCCCCTTAAAAGTTTTCTGGCTACTGAAGTCTCTGATTTGAAGGTCGCAGTTCTGAATTTAGGATATGAATTCCAGCAAAGACCTATGCTAGCTCATAAACGCTTTCTGGATTATCTTCTGTCTAAAAGCTAAATGCATTACGGACACTTAGGCCCTGCTTTGTAACATTTAACTTTAGGCATTCAGAATCCAGATCCCCAAAATAAAGTCTATGTCCCTGTGTAATAGCTGAGTTAGGCAACTAAATGAATCCATACAAACCAGTAAAAGATTTGAAGAGAGCAGAGATTTGAATCTGCTGCCAATATCCAACAGCTGAATGCTTATCCACTGGCCTCATGGGAGTTAAGAAATGGACTTCTCTCTTTAAAGCTGTTTATTCTGTGTAGAAAACGTATTTAGTGGAACTGGACCTGAACCCATTTTTCCTGCATGAGAGCATTAGTCATGAAGCTGAGTCACTTGCTTACGTCTGACCCTGTGAATAATTACTCATAAGGAATTGCTCATAGCATCACAAAGAAAAACCTCTAATCTCTAGCCTTAGTCTTGCTCCTGAAAAGTGCTTCCATGCTTGAACACTTTGTTTATTAGAACTCCTTTTCCCCCAAAAACTTACTAGATTATGCTTTGCAGGAGATAGATAGTGACAAAAGAGAAAGCCTTGTTTGTAAGCTTTTCTAGGGCTGAGGCAAGGGCTAGGCATTAAGTTGTTTACTATTACATGCATAGTAAATATGTGACTGTTTACCAGAAGGCAGATAAGCCGCAGATGAGCGTGCCTTCTGGGTGTATAGGTGTTAAGGCAGCAGCGCAATAATGAAAATAACAAATGCTATCAATTTTTCCCTTAAGATTTAAAGTAAGTATAATCATGATTTGATTCTTTTCAGCTAGAATTCATCTTGCTGTATTTCTGGTAGGTACTTTTGGCAACGGACAGAAATGTATAAAACTTCTGGCTGATTCTTTTGTCTTTATCTTTTTTGTAGTTAAGCAATTAGTTAAGAGACAGATTAAGCCAGATTATGCCTTCAGTTAAACCAATGTAAGTCAAGCATAACATACTGGAAAAAGTAGAGATATTATGGAGTAAATTCCTTGCAAACATGAGCCAGATTTAGACTGGCTGGTTCACTGGAACCAGCTTTGATTCCTGCTGATTATTCTCTCAAATAAGCAAAATAAATTCCATGCAACTTTCTGTATGCTAAATTTAGCATTAGCATCCCATTAATAGTTTTGAGGGATGGATATGAAGCTTTTCCAAAGATTTCACTGTGTTTTTTTGCTTTTAGTAGAGTTCTGGTGACTTCCTGAGTGATCATTGGAAGTATGGTTAGTCATGATCTTTACTCTTAATATGGATTTAAGAGACTGCTTCCCTGAAGGGATTTTTTTCTAAATGGAATTTCTGCAGCCTCAAAAACCCACCAATATTTTGTCTAGATATTACACCTTCCCTGGCTTTTTATTTTTCTGCATAAATAAGATTTTGAAAGTTTATTTCCTTAAGCAGCACCTAGCAGAGAAGGAAAAAAAAACCCCACAACCTCTGGCAACCATATATTGCGTATTATTTATTTATCTTCAGCCATAAAAAGAGCATGTATCCCTTTGCTCTAGATGCCCTTGACATTATTTTCAATACAGTCATCAAACCATCATCCACCAGTTCCATCTAATCCCCAGCAAAATGAGGAATAGTGAAAGAAAGAAACATTCTCCACCGTGCCCATCACTAACTACTTTCATAAATCTCCTGCCTCTTAAAATCTTGGGGAAAGGAGGAAAAGGAATCCTAAAGTTGATGGATTCAAACCCAGCCCTTTCCAGAACGGAAGCCACAGTTGCTACCTGCTATACAGTCATTTGGCTAACATGGGAAGGGTCAAGGTGTGAACAGATAGACAGTGGCCTACAAGAGTGGTGTTACAAGTAATGCACTTTTGAGCAGTAGAGCTACCATGATTTTACCAAGCTGTCTCCCTGGACCCAGAGAAGAAGTAGGTAAAGTTTTACAATGGTTCTCTGCATCTTCAGTTTTGCCAGGTTTAGAACTTAGCTAGCCTTAAAGGTTTGTCATATTTATATCACATCATCTGGTGGTATACCTCAGGAGAATGTTGTGCCAGTTTTTGCTTGATAAGGGTGCTCTCTGGCACTAATCTTGTCTGTTCTAGGCAGCCTGAACTCAATCTGTATGACAGATGATATTCTGTCTTCTAGAAAGTTTGCTAAATTTTCACCCCAAAGGTGGATAAGAAGCTTGGAGGCTGTCCTACACTCCATGCCATCTACACTGCTAATAAATGTGTCTTGGAAGATATTCTAAGCACTGAATATGCCTGAAATTTTCCCATGCAGATATTAGTCAGTACATCGACATATACTTACTCAAGCAATTATTTTGGCCTGGGCCGATTTTTGTGCAGCAGTGCTGGTGCAGCCACACAGATTCAACGCTGTTCTTCTCTTTACACTGTAGACATCAGCATGGTTTCACGCTAACCAACCATATTTTTACTTACGGGTTGTTTTGCCTTTAATTTTGTCTGTGGCATTCTGAACTCACTGGGGATAGGTAAATAGATACAGTGGAGATTCAGATTTCTGTTTCATGTTCACACTCTTATTAACCTCAGTAGGAGAAAATGTGGGTTCTTTTTTCTGTTGTAATAAAATCCTGTAGTCTATTACTTGAAGAGTACTCCCAAATCTGGCATTTAATTTCCACACTAGCTAGTTTCCACACAGGTCAGAAAATACCTTCTCATTAAGCATCTCAATATTGGAAATCTGTATTATTTCCCTTTAGATGACAGGGAGTTAAAGGCATGACTGGAGCTGATGACTGTATTCTGGGAAAAGAAATTCAGTCCTTAAAAAGTCTTAAGTTATCACCATGGAAGCATAGTAGTTGTACAACTGATAAAGCTGCATTGCAGAGGAAGCAATCTAACTTGTATTTTTCACATAAATTAATAGCTGTATTGCACTAAGGGCTTTTAGATAACATTTTTTGCTTTCCAGATACTTTGCTGTAAGTTTTAGCTTACTGTGAAATATTTGTTTACTGTGAAATATTTGTTTAATCTTTCTTTAAATAACATTGATACAATAAATATAGAACACTAATCTATGAAGTACTGAATGTGCCAGCATAAGTGGGGTGGTGAAAACTTGTAATGATCCTCCTAACATTTTTAGGATTTTTATTAAATGAATAAAATTTCAATATTGCCCTCTTAGTTTTTCACATCATTTTCTTAGGGTACTTGGTGCTGTATATTGTATCCTGCAGTGGTTTGAAATTATTATTTTAGAATTTCATTCTTCACTAGATGATAATGTTATTACTTGTATGTGATCTAGGAGCCATGCTTATGGTCAGGGATCCCCTTGAACAAAAGGATGATCCCCGTCCCAAAGACTGATACATTAGAAATTGTTAAGTTGTGATGCGCACACTCGTAGTATTATGAAAGCTCTTTCAGAAATGATACATGAATGCTGACCGCATAGCTGAAGATCTGCTTCAGCTCACAGATGCAGGAGCAGCATTAAATTCTGTTCAGATCCTGCTCTGCAAATTCAAGCCCATTCTTAAAGATCAGCTTCATGATGGTCTTTCAAAGGTACTTTTTTTCCGTGATGATGATTAACATTAACATGATCAGTGAAGAAGAAAATAAAGATATGCCTATGTAGACTCCTAAAAGCAGACATCATCTTGTTATGCTTTATGTGTTGCGAGGAGCCTGTTCTGGACCCAAAGTGGTGTGACTGCTTATGGGGCAGGCTGAGCAGCTGTCACGGCCCAAAAGGAGTCGTTCAGGACGACCTCCCTCCCCTTGGGACCAACGACCACGTTCGTGATGCCCTTGGACTGAATTAAGGTGAAACGACACCAGCCAACCGGTTTTAAGATTTATTAACACAAAGATAAGGCATGTGGTCAAACAGGATAATTCAATGGCGGTTACTCCAACTAGCTAGACAAGTCCCATGCCACATGTTTCGAACAGATCTTACCAACATTCAACAAAAGAGAGGGAAAAAGAGAGAAAGAGAGAGACAGAGAGACAGAGAAAGATATCACCAGCCGTGAATCCAGCGGCGTCCCGTTGGTCCTCTTCTTGTGGGAGTCTCAGCGGTGGGGGGGTCCCGTTTGGTGGTGGGTGGGTCCTCTTCACCCTGGGTGTAAGTTTTGGCGATGCGCGTGCAGTAATTACAACTCGAGCAGGGTCTGACCCTAGGTTCCCGCTGAAAAGCTTGGAGCCAAATCAAGGCAAATAAAATAAATAAATTGTAATGACATGCATGCAGTAATTACAGCTTGAGTTGGGTGCCTCCGAAGAGGGACCCCAAACAAAGAGATCCCTGGGCAATTACAGCTTTTTCAAATTAAGTTTCCCGCCCCTCACGCGGTAGTTCAGATCAATAGTAATTTTTGGGTCTGAGGTCTCCTGCTCCTTATTGGGTCTCGTCTTTGTTCCTAGGCAGGCTGTTTCTTTTCTCCCTTATCTTTACTGCTGTGGTTTCTACCAACAGGTGTGTCTTCATTCCTCGGGTCCCGCCATCGTCTCTCAAGGTCCTGACAAAGAGGTGGTAACTCCAGCAATTAGCACTGTTTCAGCAGTGCGCAGGAATGCAAACTGCTGGTAACTCCCTTATCATTCCAGTTTGCACCAGCTCTGGGGCCCTTTCTCACTGAACTAGGGAGTGCGGCCTAAGGCTTCAGCAAATTTAGCTACTCATGCTAAGCAACTTTTATAAAAGTTGTGCTAAATGGCAATAATTTACAGTCCAGGTCCCAAAGTCTCTGCTCGATCGTGGTCTGGTTCAGCGCAGGCTCGGTGTGTCCTGGGTGGTTGCAGGGAGACTATTTCGGGGGTTGCAGCAGCTTAGTCCTGTTTCCGCCGGGAACAAATGGCTTGTTTCGGGTTATGGTTTGCTTGCACCTTATGTACCAAGAAATGTTTAAGGCAAAAGTTCACTCATCTGTCCGCCACAGCAGCATACACCGCTCATAGAGTACTCAAAACTTTTTACGGGAATTTTTTTCCCAACACAGGTCTCACTTACTGTCCTCCCTTTTCTCTCCCCAATTTTGTTTCAATGTTTTATTTTTGAAGTATCTAGTTTTCTTTTTTCTTTGTGCATTAGTGCCTTGTTCTGTATCAAATAATAGTCTGAATTTTGGATGGTCTCAGTTTGGAATCCCAATGGTTTTTACATTTCATTTTCAAATCTGGGCAATTGACTGTCTCATATTTTTCCTTTATTTATTTATTTTTTAAATCTTCATATAGTCCGAATTAGTCAGTATAGGGTATCACTTAATTTTTTCTGATATCATTTGGTAGCATTTCCAACACCAGTGCTTGTTGGATTTTTTGAGTATATTCTGTTTTACTAAAAGACTCTGTGTTGTAGCTTCAGCTTATTTTGGTTCTTTTTTACTGTGTAAACCTCTCACAATTACTCTTACAAGGCAGATCTGATTAATGGGTGGCTGGGCTTCTTATTTTACCTATGTATCTCTTTTTTTTTGAACTATTATATTACATGCATGTAGCACACTTGGCAATGTAATGTAATGTAGCCGTTGTTACCTATTACATTTGGTAATAATCTCATTTCTGAATACCAAGATGTGTTTTCTTTGGTGAAGCAGCATGCTCTTAATTACCATTTCTTCTGAGTGATGGAACTAATTATTCTTATTCCATTTTTATTACCTATACTGAGGAAAAAATCTCATTCCTTCATAGGCTTTCCATCTTTGACCTTATAATCATTAAAGACAACTGCCTCATAATATTTTGGATAACTTTCATTCCTTCATTCAGGTTCTTTATAGGATGTAACATTTTATTTCTGTTTCCTCAGTGGATACATACTACAGATGATGTTGCTCTCCTGCCATCTGGCTTTTCTGTTTTAATAGCAGATTCACTCATTGTTAGCTTTAAAGCCCATAACTTCTCATATTGTGGTATCATTCATTCTGAAACCTAATCCCTCTGCATGTGCTGTAACTTTCAGAGACCTCTTTCACCAGTGTCTTGTCACTGGTGAAAACAGAAAGAGCATGTGTATTGCTCGTTTGTTTGGTTGCAGAAAGCTTTTGATATAAACATTGTGTAGTCCATTTTCATTGCTCAGGTAATTTAATAATATCACATAGAGTTTTGAAAAAAGCTGTCCCTTTAAGGAATAAGCCCAGCTTTTGAGTGGGACTGTCAGTGATTTTTTCTTCTGGCTGCTGGGCTCTGACTTCTCCAGTTTGAGGGAGTGTGATAACAGCAAAACAGCAGCCTGTGCCACAAGTGCATGCAACCTGTTGTGGTCATACAATCTCTAGGAAGGGTAGAAACATTTTCCTGTGGAGCAATGTAGTGCTTTAATGAATGAGGTATATATGCCTTTGTGTGTGTATATATATGTACTTGTAAGTATATCAAAATATTACCTTTTATTTGCTCCATCCAGTCTCATTAATTATATCTGAAGTCTCATATCAGGAAAAAAATTATGTCTGTTTTCATTATTCAAGATACTTCTTTATTCTTCTCCATTAGAACTACCGTAATTTGTAACTTTCTAGCTAATTTTGGTAACGCGTTAGGTTTACAGCACCCAGATTTTTTTTGTAGGAATACCACTGATAATAACCAAATCTAAAATGTGAGTCTAGGATATAATATAATTTAGTCTTTCAAAAATTTTCCTCAAACAATGTAATTTCTCAGAGAAAAGCAGTGCACTATAGTCAGGCTTTACTGGATACCTTTTTACTCTCTATTTGACTCCAAAGTTTCTGGGTATTGCATTTGATCTTGGAGGGTATGACAACTACTGTACTGGAATATGACAACTAGTGTACTAGAATTCTATTTCTTTCACATAAACAAGATACTTCATAATGAATGCAGAAAATCAATATCATATTACTACAAGATTGTCTTTAAATTGTCTTGAAACAGCTCATCCCTCAGCTTCAATTCTAACTTCTAATTTATGGGTATATTATTTAATTCACTCTCATCCGTTTATTGCAGACTTCACTTCTCTTAGTAGTGAATTGCCTTTTTCCTTCAAAGTCACTTTATATAAACGTTCTTTCTGCTTAATTCATTATTCTCAGTTTGTCTCTCATTCTCTATCTTTCTTTCTTCAAGGAAGAAAGAAAAAGAAGGCTTTTTAATGCATCAGGAGTTCACCCAATCTATCAAAGCCCAGGCATCTGCAGGTTTCTAAGTCTTGTCCCTCATAATGTGTTTCCACTTCTGTATATCCTATTATTATTTGAAAATGAATATTTGTTACTGCTTTAGGTCGTCTAGTTCATGCTCTAATTACCTTTTTGGTGAATAAGTTTCTCTTCCATTTTCTTAGGGGCCAGATCTAAAGTTCATGCTTTTTGCTTCTTCTGAACTTATCCAATTTTTTGTTATTCGCTTTCCTGATGGCCTTCAGTCATTTCCTCTCAAATTTCTCTTTACTAATCAAATTGGTTAGGAAGCATAGCCCTGACATGCGGGAGCAAATCTGAACTGGAGACAGTTTGGTATGTCTCGGCAGAGCTGGCTTGTAAAAACTACCTGTTGTTAATCTGATCCTGTTCTTATCTATCCACCTCTAGGCCTGGTTGGCCTAGTGAGCACTTTTTCTTTCCCTTACCCCTGCCCTCTTGGCCTTGGACCTGGAAATCTGCATAAAATGCTGCATAAAGAAGGAAGTCCAGCTTTTCTGCCTTCTTGCTGTGCCCCTGCAAATGCTGATTTTCCCATGGCCCTATACTGTTCAGTTTCATAATCTTACTACCTCAGGTCATAACACATCTCAGATCACTTCTTTGCCTATCTCAACAATTTTTCCTGCGATAACCTGGCAAATGTTAAATTGGTGGCTTTCATTTCTATTCACTCTCTCTTCCATTCAGAATCCATTTAAGAAACAGTTGTTTTTAACATTCTCACTCAGTAGTAGGCCTATAATGTGCTTATTGACATTATACCACAGAAATGCGTATTAGAGAAATCCAGGTTCATGATGGATAATGAGCAAATGCCAAACTGGATTTTAGGCAGTTTAGATGTCTTTACTGAATTTTACCACATACATGGTTTTGCTCTTGTCCTTCTGCATTCTGAACCTGTCTACTGGAAGAATTCATGCAAAGGATTACTTTTAAGACCCCCTCAAAGCAATAATAAAAGTTTAATAAACTTCAGGCTAGTAAAATGATTATGAGGATTGATGATACCTTTAGTTGTGTTTTTCTCTCTCTCATGCCTGCCTTCAAATTCATGCCAAGAGCTGACGGAAAGTCCAGCACCATATAGCAGTCATTCGCACAGAGCCAGCTTAAGGCTTCTCAATGAAGTGAGCAAAATGAAATGTTGCTTCGCCAAGGATGAGGTGTTAGGGGCGGGCTGCTCCTACCGGGAGAGGAGGAGGGGGCAAAACAAGAATACAGAGATTTGGCAATGTGGAGCAGCAACTGCTGATTTTGAAAAGGACCATTTAACTCTTCAGTGGTAGCTACTGATCTGCACTGCTTTACTTCTTGCTCTGTGGCTGAGGTAGCATTAGGAAGCCTGGCCTCCTGGTGATGTGGCAGAATCCAAGTAAACTGAGGTGGTATGGATATTTTTCCTGCCTAGAGTGGTCTGCTGTTTCCAGAGGTTACCTACTTGGCCTATGCACACAGTTAGTCCTGTTATTCTTTTCTAATAATGTCATCCCACTAGAGAACAGGAAGAACGTGTTGTGGTGTTCATCCCTTTGAAGCAATGCTGATTGCAGTGATCAATCCCTGATTTCTTGCCTGTCGTAGAATACAGTATAGGCATTTCCATTCTCATATTTTCACTCTGATGTCCTATACTGAGGTGAGATTTAGCTGGCACACATCCGTGAGCTTATTTCCTTAGAAACACTCAGGAAAATTAAGTGTAATTAGTTTTCGAAGTGGATTAGTTAAGCAATGTTGAATCCCTCTATAGATGCTCCAAGTCAGAGTAGAAATGGTTGCAATGCTAGGCACTTGAATTTATGTTAGAAATAATTAAGCTAAATTTAAAAAGGTCACTTTAATTCTGAATTAAACTTTAACCAATCAATGATTGAAGATGGAACCTATGATTTTGTTTCAGCTTCTGGCTTTGGCTGTTTGTGAACTGTTTTGGACCTGTATTGTTTTGGATTATTACAGTTCCATTAAGTATATTTTAGCTCAGCAGCCATACATATCTTTCACCACATTTTTGCAGTATACTGTGCAGGCAATTGGGAAAAATAAAAGGAATCCCTGGGGAATTTTGTTATGAATATTTCAGAAAGGTCTGGATGCAATGGCCTTTTGTGGTGCTTTCTGTTGTGATAGACATCAGAGTCAATGCGACTTTTTATGATTTTAAGAATATCAAAGAATCCAGGATTATTACAGTTTTATGATTATTTTATCTAGATGGTAACTATCTGCAAGGTACAGTGGTTTACAGAATAAGCTCCCTTACTGTTCAGGCACATGATAGAAAGATGTTAGATAGGAATATGATAACAAAGCAAAGCTGCTTTTTACCTTCAGCTGTTATTTTAGCATGGGAAGAATTTTTTTAGGTAGGTATGAAAATGGCAGAAAAACAGTCCGTATAGTTTTGAATGTCTTTTGAAAAAGTAAGCTTAAAGATTGAAAATGCAATTTGAAAGAAAACACCCCTGAAATAGAAAATGCAAACATTTATCAATTTAATAAAAGTAAGGGAAAGAATTGGGAAGCTTTTCTGCCTTAGGCAGATTTTATGAAGACGATACTAGATTTGAAAGCAAGTTTTGAAATGACATGAGTAAGAAATGGAAGTCAGGCTTATAAAAAATCCTAAAAATGTAAGAGTTACAAGCCAGACTTACTGCAGTTTGTTTTAAATTACTCTAGGAAAATAGTCTGGCACATAGAGCAGTGGAGAACCCAGAAACTTCTGCATGTCCCATCTTCCACTAGCATGTATGTGCCCCAGCATCAAGAAAAATATGTCTCATAATGCTAGCTTTGCTGAACTTGCAGAAAGAAGGGACTTCACTGTTCAGTTACTGCATACTAGAGGGCAGAAGGGGGAAAGATTTAACAGTCTGAATGAGGCTGCATCAAGGATTTACTAAACTGGCTTTCCCATCTGTTTCAGGTTTATTTTGCTATAAACAGGAGTAATGGTCCTATTTCAGTGGCCTGAATCACTTTCTATATGCATTATGTATAAGTAGTATGAAATTTAAGTAATTTATGGTTCACCTAGATGAAAGATGCTACATAGACATGAAATTATTGTCTTTCTCTTGAAAAAGAATCATTACATTGCAAACAGTATAAATCAAAAGAACAACTCAAAAGATTGCATGTTGCCATTGAACAGAAATGCCTCTGGTAGTCTCACAGTAAATATGACAGATAGGCCCGCTATATTATGGCAGCAATTAGCTCTTCTGTGCTTAACATTGTTACCTTCCATCCATAATGAGGCATGTATCTATAAAGATGCAGCTTTTATTATTTGTTGACTTCTGCAAGTCTGAGCATTTCTTTATTTAGATACACGCTGATTGTAAGAGCAGGGAAATATGCGTGCCCATGCAGTCCCTTCTTTGCCCTGGGGCAGCTTTCTATTATTTTTGAACCTTCTCATTGTTTAATCTAGTCCATATATATGATCTTAGAGACCAGTGAAGGAGGCCTCTGTTCTGTAAATCCTGAATATCTAGTGACTTCTCAGGAGTGCTGGGAACCATAAGATGACTATAGGAAACTGCCATGGCAGCTAATTTCATCTTGGTGTAAAAATGGACACAGTATTGCCTCAGAACTACAAACACTGAATGTGGGTTTTCACATGTGGCTTATAAGAAAGATACTGAATGGAAGTCAAACATCCAAAATCTATTTTCATCCCAGATTGGTCAATTAGCCTTATATCTGATCTCAGTCAAAAGCCAGTAAAGGAGTATGAAATATTGATCTCACTTGGAGGTTAAATATCAAGTATATTTCCTAATGTATAGACTACAAAGCGCACTAAATTACAAAGTGCACTACAAATTGCAAAGAGAGGTTTCACTTTGAAACACAAGTTACCACAGAAGGGAGGGGAGTCTTATTTCTAGTTAAGAAAAATAGCTATTAACAGTTGAATACACCAGGTAGTACCTAGTTTCAATACAGAGGCATTTCACATGGTCGAATAAGAGAAATGGTGCTGCTTTTAATAGACCTGGCTAGATCATTGCTGGACAAAGCTTCTACAGAATGATTTGCAGGGTGAAAGATTAGTTCTTTCTGGTTCTCCTGGAAGACTGCAAAGCTGGCTATAAACACTGAAATCTTTCACCAGAAACACATTCTATTGAAAGGCAGGCACAGAAGTGTCTCTTGTGCTCCACCCTCCCTGGTATTAATCAAAGTGTTAAAGGTTATGCTTGAACCCTGGGGGTCAACAGGGAGCCTGTAGACAACATTACAATTTTTGGAAGCAGAAAGTCACAGATCAGCAAGGAGGCAAGCCAAGGACGCTTGCTATTTACCGACAGCTCTGCACATTTGCAAGAGAACTATCTTTGCGGACTTGTCTTCTGTCTCACAACATGACTCTGAAGCCTTTGGGGAAGAAGGAGGTAGGCTGTACTCCATCTGTCATGCCCATTTTTTTGCAATTCTGTTGGTATGTGTTTGTATTTGCCTTGAGGAGAAGAAATTCCATCAGCTCTCAAGTTCTCAAAGGATATATTTTTTCAGTAGTCATCTTTTGCTCTTCTCATACCTGAAAGTAACTGTTTCAGTTGTTACCTGAAAATTATGTCCTTTCTGCAGAATATAGAGTTCAAATTTAGAGTTTTTCCTCAATCTTTATTTTACTTTTAGTAGCTTTGAAATATTGAAAGAGTTAAAATATTTGAGACTAATATATTACACACCCAACAGAGCAGTTAAGAATTTGCTTTAAACTTAGCTTTTACAAATAAGGTTTAGTTATATGTTTAATACTAAACAGAAGCACAGCACAGTGCCCCACATCATGTAAACATAACATGACTGCCAGATGTAAAAGTCCATTAAAGTCACAACACAATACACTGTAAGAAATAATGAAGAAAGAAAAGCTAATCTAGGTAGGTAGCTTTCCTGAACGTTCTTGGCTTTTGTGTACTCAGAAGCCTTGATTGCCCTGTACAATGGAAATATCTATTGATCGGCTGTAACCAAAAAAACAGTAGATTTGGTCTTATTTTTACCATGTCCAAAAGCCTGCCACAGCCTGGTACTTTATAGAAGTAAGGTGTACTCTGTGCTTGGAGGACTTATCTTCATCTTTCGTTATTGACTGGAGGGTCAGTTAATATGGCTTATTTGAACTTTCTGGGGCTTTTTTTGATGATGTTTTTCACAGGTTGCTGCTAAAAGAATACCTTTAGCCATTGGATAAAACTGTGAAAAAATGAGGAAAAGAAAGTAAACAAAGTAGTGATAGATTTTTCAAGAGCAGGTGAACAGTAGTGACCCTTTCTAAAAGCTAAAATCAGAGGTTAGCTGAGGAAATGAAAAGGCAATGCATTTAAAAATAATAACAAAAGAAAATCTTTCTTTTACAATTGCAAAAGGAATCTGAGAAGCTTGGATTAGAGATTAGGATTTCAATATCATTTCAAAAGGTGAGACATTTATATGGTTAATAGGAATATCACAGTAAATTTATTAGATTATACAAGATGTACTTATCAATCCTCATATTCATGTACAGACTACCAAAGAGTTATAATTTGGAAGCATCTCTACCCTCTGGAAGTGACTTCATAAAGAATATTATCCTTTCCTCTGAAACCTGTTTCCCACTATGCAAATATCCTAATCAAGGTCTAATTTAAGGCCAGTTTTAGTAGAGGATGATCATACATATAGGTGAACAAGGATCTGTACTGGAAATCACTGTCAAAAAAGAGCTACTAAGTTAAATAAAATCACTCTTGGATCCAGCATAACTACTCCTTGTGCTTATAATAGTCTCTTTACTATTACTGCCATAATGATCACCTTCCCTCAACATGACCCTAGATTTTATGTTAGGTCACCTGTCGCAGATATGAAGCTGCTAATGCTGTTAAAAACATCTTCTTGGAACTTTGAACCACAACAGATTCATTTCTGTTTTAATGCACTGATATTAATTGTGCTGTTAATGGTATGTTAATGTAATTTCTAGGATCATTTGTTATGTAAAAGGGAATGATTAACTAAAGCAACAGCAGTCCATAAATCCTTTAAAAATTACTTATACTCAGAGAGTAGAAAAGCTTCAGCTTTACCCCAGCTTTAGCTTTAGTCCAAGTTCTCCTGCTAAGAAAACAAAAGATTTTACAGTTATTGCCAAGAATTAAATTCAGTCTCTGAAATTGTACTGTAGCCATCCATTGTGACTTATGCAGTCTGGTCTTTACAAGTAACATAGTTTTGCCAGTGTTCATTGCAAGGAATTATGAGAGAAGATGCAGGAAACTTTTTTTCATATCTGTGCCTTGGGTAAACACAGTGTTTGTGCAGGGCTCCCATGTCTGTTTGTACATATTTCATAAAATGTTAGTTACTTGCTAAAATTCATGGATGCTTTCATTTTCCGCATCCCATCCAAATCTTTACTCTTTGCTGATGCTTGTTTTTAGAACAGCCATCTTGATATAACACTTTTCACTTAAGGCTCTGTCTGAAACTCTCCTCCCCAAAAGCAAAGAAAGTTCATATTGCCATGAACTTTCGGGGGACAGGGTTTCATCTCTATGATCTTCTGAAAGAAATGTACATGCTAGTTCACAGCATGATTCCTTTACTATCAACTTTTAAAGTCCTCCTTGTCGACCTTTTGACTGAGACTGTAGAGTTCAAAAGGTACAGAGCAAAGTACTCAGGCTATGCGCTGGATTTTCAGGATTTGAGTCTTAGGGCTTGATGAAATAGAAAATTTTGAGGATATAAAATTTCAATTTGGATATCAAAGGATAGTTATGTTGTCTAACGCAAAGAGCTTAAATGATTGGGATAATTTTGTTTAGCTTCTCTGAGCTGGAATAAATGTAATCCACAGGGAAACCCAATACAATGAAATTGTGTTTATAGGAATTGTTTTAGGACATCAGAGTGATGCAAATTACAATTCTGATTGTTCTCTCTTTCTTCTTATAATGAGATTGTTTTGTGAAAATATCTGCTGGAGAAATAGCTTAATGACTGTGCAGAGCCTAATATTAAGGCACTCCCCATTTTGGAATGAAAACACTCTAACAAGAACCCCCTGCTCCCTCCCCCCCCCCACCCCAATCCCTAACAGAAGATAAAGTGATTGGTGTATTTGAGAAATACTTTCCTCAATAACGTATTTGCAGAAATGCAAAATCCACATGTAAATGGCATAGCTCCCCTTTTCTTTCCTGCTGAGCTGGAGGCAGGTAAGGCCACGCTAGGTATGATAGGAGGGTTTTTTTCCCATTATATTTGCTCCCAGTGTGAGATTTGCCTGTTTGCCTATGTAACATTGAGTCCCAATAGAATATTCCTGTCTGTTTCAGTTGAACTATTGTATTCAATGGTATGCTGCCTGCTGGTGCAGAGCCTGTTGGGGAAAACTGCTGTAGATCACACAACAGAAGGACAAATTTCTGCTGATTTGGTCATATGACAGATCAGGATTTAAAAAGAGCAAACAAACATGAAGATCCTACAGGTAAGGCGTTACCATTAATAACTGCTAGATGGAGATGAGGAAACAGCTGTGAGCAGTTGCAAGAATAAATTTTGGTCTTAGGGGAGACTGTGGCAATCTGGTGGTCGCTCTGTGGTTAAAGTGGCACTGAAATTTGATTTGATCATTATTTATAACAGCTCACTTTGTAAATGTTTTCTAGCATTGCAAATCAATAAACTAATCAACTTAGATATACACTTAAAAAAAATCCTTAAGTGTTTTGCGGAACCCACAGAAATACCTGCTGTTACTGAAATTTGGCCCCTTGTTTGCTTATACACACTCCTGTTTTCAACAGCTCTTCCACAGCACCAGCAGGTGCAGGACTTAATGTCTTGAAGTTTTGTGTCTGTTGTACTAGGAGCAGTAAACCAGTTTGACATGTGGTCTTGCAAGATGAAAACAGAAAATAATTTTGATTGTAAATCTGGAGCAAAGCAATTTGAAAGAGAAAGACTGTCCCTGAAGAACTGAGACAGAAGCATGTCAGGGTATGATTTGAGACTGACAAAGAGACCCTACAAAATAGCTCCTTAAGCACCTAGATCAGTCTTAGTTTATAAAACTCACTAAATTAGGTAAATTAAGTGCATGTAGACCATTTGGTCTGTTAAATCTATTTTCTTTTCTATGTTTAGGTCCTCTTGTGAAATTTAAATATTTCATTTTCAGGAAGTTGTTCTGAGTTTCTGTGGAGCGACTGGTTATATATCCTGACTGGAAGGTTTTCTGGATGAGCTGAAAGCCATTTGGTCTGTTGATTTAGTGTGTTGTATAAGCGGGGTTTTTATAACCCAACCACTGAGGCCTATTTTAGCCTGTTTTAGACTAGTTCATGGGGTGACTTTAAAAGGTCTAGTGGTACAAGGGATGGGGCAGTGCATGGGTTCTTTTCTGCTAATAATTCCAGCTTCTTTATTCTTGAACTGTCCTTTGAGAGCAGGTGAATCATGGACATTCCCCCTTGCCCTCCCTTCAGACAAGCAACATGGTTCCTGTGAAGGATTCTTTTAGAGAGACATAAGAAAGGGAACAAAGAAGCAGCTACATCAGTAACTAAATTCAGATTTGTCGGTTGTAATGTAGTTCTGACTTAAATTTAGAAAATTAAGTGATGGATAAATCACCTAACTGGTTTCCTTACTGATGAAATTGCCCTTATATATGCAAGCACTGATATAGGTATGCTTGTGTATGTATATGTATATATAAATATACATTTATGCATTAAAAAAGTCAGGAACATTAATTTGGCTAAACAAAGTTATATTTTTTTTCTTTCTGTTGTCAAATCAGACTCTATTTTATTTTTTTCTTTTAACTTCAGTAGTAGAGGAAAAGACGGAAAAACATGCAAAAAAAGCAACCTGACAGAGGTCAGTTTGTAAGACTGACCTCTGTTGTAAACTTCCACTTATCATAAAACTAAAAAAGTGCAGGGTATTTGGGTAATGGCACCTATCACCTACCGCCGTATCATATTATTGCAGGTTTTTTTGAAATGTGTTATTCACTGGTCCAAACATACTGCTTTCAATGAGAATTTAATTTGTTAAGGAACAAAGCAAAACACAGCTTTATGCAGAAAACACAAGGGAGACTATATGTAATTCATAATTGGAATCATAATAGACTGTCACACCACTATGATGCCACTGGGATTTCATACAATAAGTATAAAACTGCTTATAAAAATTAGCACTGGCATGTGGCAAATGAAAATAAAATTATGTTACTAGTTACATTGTGATAAATTTACTGAAACATATAATACTCTCAAGGCATGACGGTAAGTCTACTCTGAATCTTTTTGTTGGAAAAGGATGTCTGAAAGTCCGTATCAAGAAATTAAAATGTTTCTTAAGAAACGTGGTCGTACATGTCCAAAATTAGAATGTTTCAAGATTTTTTTTTTAATTCTTTGTTTCTCATTACCTCATGTAAGATTGTCAAATTCAATTTTGGTCAAATCAGACACACACTGATGTGTTTCCAGGTGGAGCTTTTTTATATACTAAGACAGAATTAGCTTGGAAAGTTAAGCCAAGCCCTGAAGCAAACTAAGATAGATTTCTTTGCAACAGCTAAGGAAAAAAAAAAAAAGGCAAAATAAAGCATAGAATACTCTTCTAGCACTATTAAGATAGGATTTGTTTTCCTTGCAGGAGTTTTGAGCAGATAAAGCCTCATTCCTTCATTTATGCTTCTTCCTCCTTCTTCCTCCCCCAGCTCTGGCACCTGTCTCACATCTTGAAGGGCAGTCATCTATATTTATGTACTAGAAGTTCCCTTCCTGTCAAAAGTCTGCATCTTACACGTGCACAGTAGTGTCATCTCATCTTCTACCACCAGTTAACTTAGTCATCTAAGCAAAGCTGTAATTCCTTTTCCCTGCTGTCAGTCATCTAATACCTGCCTGCACGTAGTGCAGTATCCTTCCTTCCAGCAGGGCCCAGGCCATAAGAGGCCTGCAGAGATTTTCCAGAAACAAGGTTCATCTAACTCATCTGGAGCTTCCACATCAATTTGTGTGAATTTGAGTCTTTATGTTAATGGAGAATGTGACTAGAGAGGCAGAAAGGTTAGAAATCAAGATCAGTGCAGTCATTTACATAATATTGCCATATGCTTTGGGAGAGATTAAACTGATAGGTTTTAGTAGAAACATTAATGTGAGGATATGGAATGGGCAAGTGACAGTGCTGTATATGGGTCTATTCTGGAGTGCTGCTACGTCAATCACTGCATTGAATCTGAAGGCTGAAGCAGAAAGCACAAGCACACACACTTCTCTTTAAAATTCTGATTTACTTAACCTAGTTTATAAAGTAAACAATATTATTTTACATGTGATTGCTGACTCTAGAGTAGTGAAATGAGGTGAATGGCAAATCAAAAAAACAGCAATTTTTTTTCTACCAAAGGTGATGGAAGACTGCTGACATGTCGTAGCAGTGTTGGTCAGCACAATGTCCTCAGCTGAGGGAAACAGTTCCTCTCTCTCTTTTTCCTTTGTTCCCATTCTCACAGGGGCTGTGACTGTCATTTTTGTCTCCTTTGTGCTTTCATCCCATACAGGACTTTTCTCATGCATAGGATATTTGTTCTTTGGTCTCTTTGCTATGCCCTAAAACTGGTTCTCCTCAACTCCTTACAACTCCCACGACTTGTAAGTGACCATTTATGTTTTTGCTTATAGCCTTGGGGGCCTTGCTATTATCCCATGCTTGTAATCTTGCGGGGCATCTGCTACAACAGGCGGGATAGACAGACAAGGACCACATGAGAATCTGAATGCAGATAGGCTGGGAAGCAAAAAAGAGCTGAAGGTGAATGAAGAGAGGAAACTGTGATAATGGTGGAATTAGGCTGGAGAAAGGTTGGGACAACAATCCAGTGGGTTTGCTCCAACTCTTGCCTTGGTGTACCAATGCTTTAACAAGTTGTAAGGGCAAAGGAGGCTGTGGAGCTTCCTTGAACTTATGGCTAAGACCTGCGGTGTTCTCTACTGCTTCAACACTGGTACTGTCTATTTCTGTGTGACCTTATCTGGAACAAGCTGATTCTGATGTTACTAATCTTATTATCCCCCCTTTCATATTCATGAATCTATGCCGGTCCCATCACCTTTCAACAGACGGTTGCTCTCTATATGCCAGTAAGTCAGTCCATGTCTGCCTCCATTTCACTGCCTTTCATACCAGATTCTCAGGATCCATATATGATGCTCAGATTGGTGTGCTCCTAGTTTGGCCTCAGTTTCCATTTCAGCCACATTGAAACCGAGGACAGATGTCTCTGTAAATGGTGCTCTCTTCTTATGACCAAGCTGCCTTCCCCCAGTAGCACCAACATTGCTATGTTATTGGAGGAAATATTTTGCATGTGCTGTGGTTGCTTTTCTCTCACTTCTACCTATTCAAGCTGGTTTCTAACTAAAAGTTCCTTTTCCTTTTCCTTTTCCTTTTCCTTTTCCTTTTCCTTTTCCTTTTCCTTTTCCTTTTCCTTTTCCCTTTCCTTTTCCCTTGCCCTTGCCCTTCACTGGATAGCCTACCTTGCTATGCTGCCCACTGCAGGACTGGAAAGCATTATGAAATCTCAGGTAGAGATGGGCAAGGAGCAGAGGACAACCACTCCCTCTCACCTCAAGCAGGTAGGGGAATCAGGAGGCAGTGTTGTAGATGGCTGAGGAGGAATACCATCCTAAGGTGGTTCATCCAGATCAGCAGGTGACACAGATATTAATAGAGGACTCACATCCTGTGATAACAAACTGTTGCTATATTTCACTTAAATAAAATGCTACAGAGGGATGAGAAAAACTTAAAAAAAAAAATGACAAAAGCTAGAAAAAATGGGAAAGATTCAAGTAATGTGCCAGTGCTGCAAAGTACAGAAAAAGAAGTTTTATGGTCACCTGAAAAGCTCCTAAGCAGGGTGTTGGGAAGGAGGGAATGGGTGACGGATGGCTGACAGGGTAGGTTAAAAAAACAGTCCTCTATTGCTGATCTTGCATTACAGTATCTCTGATGTGGAGTCATTTTAGTCTCTGGTGGCCTGTATTAAAACCAATGGCCATTTTTTCTCTTCTGCCATGCTCTGGAGACAGAGTAATAAACACTGCTGCTGTACTGTAAACATCAGAGGGATTCTTAATCTCTCTTTCTCCATGCAACTCTTTGGTGCCTCCAGGGGTTACGAAAACTGGGTCCTTTTCACATGTTGCATTTCTTCTTCTTCAAGGGATGTTTGAGGTGGTGGAAGAATGGCTGGATTCCCAGGGAGTGGGAGAAACATAGGCAGCCCTGTCCCTAAATGTCCACAGAAGACCAACCGGTTGTCCATGCTATGAGCACCTTGAAGAGAAACTCATTAGCTGTGTTAAGGAGCAGTTCGCTTCCTCAGCCGAAGGGGCCTTCAGCCCTCTGTCCACTCTGGTAAGGAAGACCTGTGAATTGTGATATTCTTGAAACAGGATGCCTAGAAAACTTTTTCTCAGCAACCTCATCTGTATCTCTATATGTAAGAGTGAAATTATCTGTCTTCATCTCAGATGAGGAGAGTATAGTCTTTGGAAAGGGAGAACTTGGACAGGCAACAGGGACCCAGACTCTTTTATGAGTCTGAGGTCTTTTTGTTTGTGGAAAACAAGCAGAGCAAGGGAAAACCATCTGTGCTCTTAATACAAATTCTGCTGTTCCTCTTCCCTAGAGCTAAAGCCAGGAAAAACCAGCAGTTCTGTGATATATGCTTCTTTCTTATACACTGTGTAAAAGGAGAACTCATTAACAACGCTCAGCTTTACAAACATGGTGGCTGTTTCAGAAATGTAGGCAGTGGCTTCGTCCATTTCAGGTTATTTATCTCTTCATCCTGCTTTCTGCCAATGGCTCACAATATCCATGCTGCATTGGTCTAGCTGTTTGCTAGTTCTTCTTTCAATTTTCTAGCCTGTACTGATTTCTTACCATGTTAGGGACCTTTCTCAGCTTTGGTCTTGGACTTGCTGGTTGTTAAACAAATATCTGGTCATATTTTTAATTTGTTAGTAATGTTTGTCTGAAATTTAAGAAATGATTCCAATACTTTATCTTTGATGCTGGTAAGCATGTGTTATAAGCTCCTGACTGTCTGATAGTTCTGCACATAGTGAGACATTAGAAACAGAGACCAACTTGAAATATTATTATTTAAGCTCTAGAGATGTAATTGCACTCATCAATTCCAGAAGCAAAAATCTATAATCTAAATACTCACTCTAAAACAGCTTTAATGGAGATTCTGTGGAAATTAAGGGGTTGAAGAGGACTGCAGCAGGATAAAAAGGATATTTAGGTTGTTAATATTGCTACAAAATACGTGCCTGGAGGCAGGAAACAGGGAATCTGTATGAAGCTGGGCACCATACGTAAGCTGGAATTCTGTTTTTTGTGAGGCTTTTGCTGAGGGATTTTACTCCCCATAGTGGTCAGAATATCAATTTCATATCCATGCCCTCTGGAGTTTTCTCTAAGACTTAGCAGAAGACTCAGCCTCAAAGAAGTTATTGGCACAAAAGAAATTTTCTGAAAGTCACTTAAACAACAATTTTCTAAAGATGAAGGCCAAACCATTTGCTTATTGCAATCCAGGAGTACAATGCAATGTCAGCTTTTCTCAGAGGAGAAATGGCACATGTTCAATAACCATAAGCCGTTATATGTTGTAGAGTCCAGAAGTGATAAAAAGAAAATAATAGAAGGAGAAAGGTTGTGTATATCATACCCTACTCGTCTAGTTAGGAATGCAGATGAGGTGGTCACTGAGATAATGTGCACCTGAAGACATGAATGACAAACTACTCAAAGTAATCACAAAAAAAAAAAATGTCCAAAATCAAATATTATTTAACCATTGACTGTAAAAACAGAGGCTTTTTTCTTTTGGTAGGCTGGCATCTGCGTCTGTGGAAATAAATAGTTTTTCTTCTCAAGGCCCTAAGTCTCTTCTCAATATTTACAGAGGTTGGAAGGTCTGCCTTTCTATCCCAGATTAATAATCTTACAATCAACTTACTTACATTTACTTTATACCACTGATTTTTTCATCCTAACTGTTCCCAACTAAATCAAGCTTCTTCGTCAACTATAACTAATATTTTATTTCATTAGGAAGGAACTAGCTGACAGTAAGTCCTCAATTAAATGACAGGACACTAAAGGACTGCTTTTCCCCTAGTATGTACATGCGTTATTTTTGTGTATGTACTCTGGTTATTCAGAGCTCTGATTAGCAGAGCCTAATATGCTCTTCATAGTAATATCCTCCTCATTTATGCAGCTATCACCCTATTGACTTTAAACTGTTCAGGTGAACAGTTTAATGGTATAGCCCTTTAATGTGAAACCAAAATGTGGACCAATATCTCTCAATGTTTTTTAAATGGCAGTATTTGTTTTTCGTGAATCTTAATTTCCCTCACATAAAATTTAAACTGTCAAATATTAAATCACTATCCCATTGAAAGTATTATATGTCTGATGCTGGCATATCCACTACTACTGTAACTGATCTCAGTGCAGATACTCATGGTCAGACTGTTAAAATGTTGGAGTTCAGTTAAATGTAAAAGAAACGGTAGTTATTACACACATATTCAGAATTTTATACTAATTTGAATTTTGCTAACTGCCTGATTGCATATATTCACTGGTTCCAAGCCTAAACCAATCCCAAGCAAGGCAAGCAAGGGAAGACTTTTGCATTGGTTTCAGTAACAAAACATTTGTACCCTTTGCTGGAAAGGAGTAAACCATTTTATGGTAATTAAATACCATAGACACGTGTTTAGCTATAGAGGCGAAAAATTAATCTCCTAACTTCTATTAATTGGTCAGAATATCTGACCTGTGTGAGTCCTGTTAAGAACATATTTATTTAAGACAAAATATTTATCTTCTTTTTAGAAAAGCTGAATGTTTAAATAGCATTGCTATGAATATCTTGTTCTGTTTAAAGTACGGAATCACAAGTCTGCTTTTAGTTTCATAGGTATAACTTCTAACAGCTTCATAGATGTTACAGTGAATTTACTGGAGGGAGAATTGCCAGTTAGTTTAGCCATAGCAATTAAAGGCTTAGTCTTTTACCAATGGACTTCTTGCACAATTTATTTCTCAATTTCCATTTTTCACTAGGGCCATTGAACAATGTTAAGAGAGCATTTTTTTTCTTTTTCTGCATACCTTCATCATGGTCTCAAAATGAGTAGGTGTAAGAAAGACATCACTGTATTAACTTATGTCAAACATTGCAACAGATTAAAAAAATTAGAAGTAATTGTTTAACTTCAAGTGCTAAAACTTTGAAAATAAAAAATCTAAGTTCCCATAAAGTGAAGTAATATAAAAGACATACATAGATAAATATATAGATGTGAGCATCTGTGTGTATATATAAAATTCTCTCTTGGTGTCATCTCTTGGATGGAGTTTCCTATTGTTACCTTGTCTGATCATAAAGCCCAGTTTATTCGTTCTAATGCTGTCAGGTTATAACATCGCAGAGTGACTGGAGAAGCCACCCAGACCCAGGCCTCGTCCAAGCCAAACTGAAGGTCCAAAACCACAGATGTGCCACCAGCTAAAACTCCAGCCCCACTTGTGCTCCTGCAATATGTGAACTGTAGTGTCTGACTAGCAGGTTTTCCACACGTATAGTGCATCCTGTTGCTTTTTGATACAGAGATCCAGCCTTACTGCAGCTGCTTGATTTTCATTTCTCATCTATGGGGGCATTAGTGACTGTGCACTTTCAGTCTCCTTTTTTTCTTCCTTTCCATCTTCTGTTTTTGATTCACTATAAGCCCAGCTGACAATACTTTTTCAGGAATGTTCCCCTTCTATCCCACTGTCTCCCTGCGATGCTTAATCCACAAAGTGGGTCTGTATTTCTGACAAAATATTTTGAAGGGCTAAGTGATTTTTCTTTAGAATAGTGTTTTAAATTTCTTCTCTGGATTATAAGGCAATAGAGCTGGCTAGGGGACAAATGCTCCGTTTTGTGATATATTTTCAAGTTTCAAAATTTGTTTTTGTTATGCATTGGAGCGAAATCAGAATCTCTTGAATGTTTTTCAAAATAATTGTGCTGAAACATCTGTTTTTTAATAAACAGATCAGGCTTTCACCCTCCGTTTTATTCACAGAGGAATTTGGAAAACTTCTACTACTGAAATATTGAAATGTATGTATCCTTACAGCCCTGAAGAAGCATCATGTTCTGATGAAAAAGATTATATACAAAATTTTGGCCAGCTCTGCGTGGTGTCTTATGGACAATACCATTTACAGTGCCTTGCTTCAGAACTGAAATATCTTAATTACTTTTGGAAAGCAGTGGCTTTGCATAACTCTCTGGAAATAGATTTTAAAATAAATAAATAAAAAATTGTCAGTTCCAGCTGAAGCTTTGAGGAAGAAACTGGGAGTATGGTTTTGCTTTTTTCTTTTTTCTTCCTTAGCAGCAATGCCCATCCTCATCTTTGTCCATACCACACACAGCTGCTTACTCTTTCTCTTATTCTGTTTATTTTTAATCTGGATCCATGCACTGATCTGAGTTATTCCATCCCAGAAGGATGGCACGGTTATTGTTAGTTTAAAGGAAACAGTTTTTTCATTATGCTCAGAGGAAGATAAGAATAGAGAATGTGCATGCAGTGTGAATATTTGTACACATCTGTAAAGAAGTCAATACGAGGAGAGAAAATCTGTATGAAGACAAAAGCTTGCTAGTCTTCTCAGCTTTCCTGGTGTGAAATAGGTCATTGTAATTTTTGTTCCATGCTAAGGGTGAATAAATGAATGCAAAAGAGAAAGACTTTGTTTCTAAGGTTGTCATAGTCTATGTTAAATGAAAGGGAAACTCACAGGAAAATGGTTAAAACAGAATAATTTTAAAGGAATTTTTCTCCCAGGAAGGAGCCATTCCACATGGGACATACAAAGTTTTGCAGATTCCCATACAAGAGGAAACTTTAGATCAGAAAAAAAGGTTATAAGGTTTCCTTTAGAAAAATAGATATCTGTACTTCAGTGGTGGAGATTCAATATTTCACCTTCTTTAATGATCCACTGTGGTCAGGAAGTTCATTTCAAATATATGTGAAAGACAAGAAATGTACCAGCTGACCCCATGATGTAACACTGTCTTCATATTGAATGAAGAAAGTACAGTACAGTGGAATGCATCAATAACATTTTTGTACCATGTTAGCCATAGTTATTAATGACCAATACAGTTGTTAATGACTAAACATTACTGCACTTTGTATTGTAAGGCTTTATTTCTTGCAGTTTTAACTGTGCACCACATTCATCTATTATTTTTAGGTATACAATTCGGCAAGATTGTAGCTGTTTGATCTGAAACTTCTCAGCTAAGTGATGGTCCAAGGTAGAATATTGAAATATATTCAAAATACACAGCTACTTCAGAGAATTAGGATATAGAAAAATGCTTTTATGCACATACTGAAAAAGAAATGGCTGAAATACAGTGATGTGGAGAAGGGCCATGCAATTTGGCAGAAAATGGCCTTGAAAAGCCAACCTAGACCACAAAATCTTGAGAGCTGGAGTAAATTTATACCCACAAGACAATTGTTAGGCCTTGGCAGCTGAAATCTTCAAAGATAACAAGCTATATGATATATGGGATGACCCCAAGAAAGCTCATGCTGAATATTTCTGTATAAAGTAGTAGTACAAAATGCAGAATGCAAGGAGAGGGGCACACTGTACCACCAAGATTAAACAAAATACTAAATAGCTGCTCACTCTGAACATCATCCATGGAGTGCACTACATAATGCCAAGAAGCTTCTAGGGAAACAGTAGTATGATAATGTAAATAAGGACTATGATAGTGCATAAACTCAAAAGACACATTTACACAAGACAGTCATCCTTAAAACTGGGCTTTTTGAGTGCTTGCTTTTTCAGTTTTAATACTTTGTTTAATAACATCCTTTTTTCATGTCTGTTTATTCTTGCCAACATTCTCAGTGAGCTCAGCTTGATTAACGGTTATATGGGCTGGCCTCTCTTTCTGCGGAGATGGGGAGATTTCTTTTTCCTAGCAAGAGAAATGCACGCTGTGAGCTATCTTTTCACACATAGCTTCTGTCCCCTCACCCTTCCTCCCAAAGTGCAAAATCTACACTTCCACTGGTTGCAAAAATTTTCTGTATCATCACGTGATATAAAGAAGGAGAGAGGAGATGGTATCTAGCTGCAATCAGCACATGTTTACAATTAGAATTCTATTATAGAGGAAGCTGTCAGCCTTAGTTTAATTTTAACTTTCTATATGTTCCCCCTTTAACAAATATGAATTTAAAGGAGAGCCACTTAGAGAGTCACTTAGATTTGCTTGTACTAACAAGTAATCAACTTCTCTCTTTAGTAAATGATGTAGATAGGAGGTCTGCTTTGCTGTTCGGCAAAATGAGAGGTGAAGTTTTGATCTCTGTGGGCTACTTCATGACATGTGCAGAGCGCGAAGACAGCAGAATGTCAAAATACTTTATGAAAGGTTAAGTTTGGTAAGAGAGCAACCACACAGAGCTACTGTTGTAAAATATTCATGCAAAATGAACTGGAAATTAAGTGTCACCTTTGAAGCCTGTCTACTTTCTCATGAACTTAGCCTCAGAAGAAGCTTTCATGGAACCCTTCAGCTTCTTATGGCCCTACACAATTGGTTCAAAATAACACCTAAACAGTACAAAGGCAGGAATTATTGTGACAGCTGGTACTGCCTATCTGCACTGCCCCATCGCTTGCAAGATCAGGGCAAAGCTCTTGATGAGAATAAAGGAAATGAACATAAGGGAAATGCTGCAAGTTTTAGTTTACTCAGTTGATATATAAATGCATGTGCATAAAAAAACCCAAAGAAGCAGTCCTTCATAGCAGAGACAACCATCTTGACAAGGGATGGGTAGACAAAATCATTACCCTACTGGAAGGGGTAATACCCTAAAATAATGAAGCCCTTACTCCTGCAATTGAGGATATTGGAATTATCTGTGTTTGATGGGAAGAAAAATGATGCTATTTCTCTTGATATTCTGGCTACCATGGCTTCAATTTCACAAAATGGAAAGCAATAGCCAGTAATATTTACTTTAACATTCACTTTACCAACATGCATAGGTACTGCAGTAGAACATTGGGGCATACAATTAAGAACAGTTATATTCCACAAAATATTTTAGCAAAAGATTAACTGTAAGTAGCTTGGGGAGACCTAGTGAAGTCAATGGAATTTAAGAATGTGCTTGTAATAAAGCTAATGGATACTGATACCTGTGTAAAGGCTTTGTTGAAGAAGGGCCTACTTTATGTGTGCTACAAATATATATTTTTTCTTGTCCTAGTCATGTCTGTCCTAATAGTATAACACTATTTTTTCACTTATTTTTCAAAATGTTTCATGAAAGCATTTTACAAGGACAAATTTGGATAACAGCTGGAGGCAAATTGTTTTGGGAACTGAGACTCTTAATTGGCTGAGGTACTAGATAATGAAAGGATGTAATCTATGAGATACTATAGGCTTGCCTTATTAAAATCCCCCACATTGGCACTGATTTGATAAACACCTTTGTTGGGATATATCACAGAGTATATTAAAAATACTGTTAATGAAAAATGAATATTGCAGCGCCTTTTTGGCAGGCTGAATCAATATGCTCTTTTCAATAATTCAGTTTATTCCTCAAAATATCATTTTCTCCCTAGAACAGAAAATAAGAACATGACATAACTACCAAAATTTCACCTCTTTTCCCTTCCTAGCAACACACTTTTTTTACCGCTGCCTACCCTCCCCTATTCTTTCTGAAGCTGTGTTAAACTGTAATGATTCAAAAGAGTCTTGTTCTTGAGATGAATAAAGATCTACTGTTTTCTGAAGAACTGCAGGTCTGAAAGATTGATTTTCACTTCTTGGACCTTATATATTTTATTTGCCAGGTGGAAGATCAGAACAATTAAATTTATGAAGTTCGCTGTGGTGTCCCCCACTATTTAGGGGAAGATGAATGTCAGATCTGACTTGCAACCCATTTCTCTTTCAAGAAGACAGACCAAACACAAACAACATCAGTGGTCTATCACTCTCTGACCTTGGGAGGTTATCACATATTGAATAATTCCATTTCTTTGTCCATTTTATTTTTTCTTATCTCTGTACAGGATGGCTATTGTAGTATGAGGTTTCCCATATATTTGTTGATTTTGGTTTCTCATTTGTGATGTGGTTATCTGCTGAGGAGAAGAAGCTGTCCAGACACCAAGGAAAGGTAAAGGAATTGTACAGCCTGGGGTACTTGATTTGTTGGTTTGCATTTTATATTTCTAAATGAGTATCTATCTCATTAGGTTTATATTTATTGTGGTTTCCTAAGGAAACAAACCTTATGTGATTGAGATTTCTATCTGTTTATTTGCCTGCTCCTTGACCACCAGGGTGGCTAGCTGGCTCTCTGCTGCTCCTTTAATCATAAGGTTAATGACACCCTAGCCCACTCTACCGCATTTAATAAGGGATAGAGATCTTCAAACTGCCACAGGCTGTGTGAAACTTGGTAGGTTGGTTAGAGAAGAAAATTCACCCTCACACTGAAGAACAGGCTGCACTTGAGATGAAGAGCCATCTGGGCTCTCTGGTCGGCTGCATTCAGTCAGCCCTCGTGTATCGAATGCAAATCGGGCCCGCGCACCACCTGGAGCAGCCTGGGGCTGTGCTGGCTCTTGCCCTGGCCAGCCAGGGGACCAGAGAAGGAGCTAGAAATGCTACTGGAGGGTTTAGGGGCAGGGGAAAATAACTGGAGTTGTCGTACATGATGGAGCCCTATAGTGTATGGGGAGAAGCTGCATTATTGTGGTAACAGAGATAATTTAGGAACATAAGATTACACTTGTAGGAAACAGAACTTATCAGTTCAGAAGACTATTTGTTTCCCACAAGAAAGCTCTTTTTCTCCACTCTTCCTGCTGCTCCAGCTTTGGCTTTGAAATGCTACTGCATGTTTCCACAGGAGATAGACACAGTACTGGGAGATAGAAGTGACAGTGCATCGAGCTGTTATTTATGCCTAAAATGTTAAAACTGTCTTCTTAGTGAGTGCATGTATTACATGGCTCAGACTGTCAAAGGAAATCACAGAGCACAAGTCTGAGATTCTCTGCTTGCTCGCTAACTCTGAACATGTGTTTAGATTAGGTATCTAAAGCCAGATATCCTAAGTGTATAAAGCTGAGCTGGTCATCAGAGGTGCCAAATTCTTGTCACATTCAGTAGGAGCTTATGGCTGATAAGTAGGAAGACTGGGCCATTTATTTCAGATGCCTAGATGTAGGCATTCACCTCTAAAAACTGTGCCCTTAGTGTCTTAGCTTTTAAAAGTCAAACATGGTGGAAAAATTGTTCCCAAGCGATAGTAAGCACAAGGTGTCCTTAATAAATATTCAGAAGCATTCAGAGGAAAACTGCTACAGAAATAACAAGTATTGTCATTTATTTGTCCCAAGGGACAGAATTCAGGATCACATAGAATTTTCTTCTTTAGGATAGAGAACAATACTGGAAATCAGCTGTGTTATCAGTATGTGTGTTCTTTGTTTTTTTTTTATTTGAAGGTGAACCTCACCAAAAAATAAAAGAAAAAGTTTTTATATTAAAATTTTATAATTAAAACAACTTGTAGGGTTCCTAACTGTAAGCAACGATGTGACCTTAAATATTACCAGAAAAGAGCTTCTGGATGTTTTCTGTTTTGAAACAGTACAGGAATATTAATACTTTGTTAGGTTCTTATCTCTTCTCTTTTGCTCTGTAGAGCTTGAATCGGAGAAAACTGAAGATGTGCTGCTGCTTTCTTTTTTTATTTTCATTGTTAGGTTTGGCAAATCTTCATCAAAGGACATTTTCAGCAACACATCTGTAGACAAACATCTGTTAGGTAAAGCCCTCTTCAATAATCAAGAAGTGCAAGTCACCTTTTCTGCACATGTTGAGTTTGGAGCATCCTCAGCTAGTGTGGCAAGTTAGGCCAATAAGCCTCACTATGCTCATGACGAAAAGTCCTGCCATCCTACAGACCAAGCCAGGGGTTATAGCTACTGGTCTTGAATGCAGATGTATGTGTTACACTCAACTCTGCTGAAACTCTAGAGAGCACCAACTACATTAGAAACAGCCGTTTCCATGAATTTCTATGGATGTTTGTTGCAGATCTTGACATTTCACTGAGCTGACTGAACTGACTTTCTAAAGATACTGGTGAAGGAAAAATGTGTGGCCTCCAAATGCCTCAGACTGCTGTCATTTAAGGAGTTACATCAGTATCAATGGCTTCTGTATGATTTACTAGTTGTCTCTTCTTTGCTTCAGGGTGAAAAGGAAGAACATGCATGTGGTGTTATAACAGTTTTATTGGATGATGGATGCACTTTCAAAAGATTGGAACAGAAGTGATAGAGAGTGCCTCCAGATATGGCTATCTGTTTAAAAATTACTTCTGGCATAAAAACCATTAAAATTCCATGGCTCCTGACCTATTCAAGCCCACAATCATCCATTTTGTTATATACCCCCTCTATCTAAAATGAAGATGATATTTTTCTTCCGAGTGGAAATAACATCTTGTTTGTGTGGTTCAGATGTTAGAATAGACTTTCCACAGTTTTGCAGCTTAAAGAAAGGGCAATAGTTTAAAAAGGTGTGAAAATGTAATTTGTCTCACCCAAATGTGTAAGAAATGTTAAAAATCAAAATTTCTAAACCAGCTCTCTGGGACTGAGGACCTGTTTAATCCTTTTTTCTTAAGCAAAATAACAAGTATTGAGTTTTTTTAATAATGGTTTTTCAGTTATTTTTACAGACCATAGGCAGAGGGAGAAATAAAGAGTGTAAGAGAGCGAAAGAACAAGCTTTGCTGTACTGAATAGAGGCAAAAAATATAGCACTGCAAAGAGACTGGCTTCTCACTGGTTATTGAGGATGACGTGTGTCACATGAAGTTACTAAAGCAAAAAGATTTTGGGCCTCTTTCAGCTAACAACTTGAAATCCTATGTCTCATTTACATGGAAATTACAGAATGGTAGGGGCTATAATTACCACTGCATTTTTTTTTTAATGCAGATTTGCCAGACAAAGGCCAACAGTGAGTTGTAGGTATGCATGGACAAACCTCAGTCAAGACTCCCCCAGCTTTAAGATGAATCTTTCAGCTGTCACACTATATTCTTTGTATGCCATAAATATTCTGTATTTTCACATCTCTTAAGGTATGTCAGTAAAAGTGTGTAGTCTTTGGATGGAAAAATGATGCAAAAATGTGTAAAGGCTGAAGAGCACTTTTCTAAGAGACCACAAACTCAAGAGCAAAATCTGCTTTTTAAGTACATTTTACATACAGTACATTTACCAATAGCTGTTTTAAGTTAGTTTATTAAGAGCAATATGCCAGTGTTCTTAAGTGGGTAATGGTAGCAATGTCAGTTTTATGATGTGTGGAACTGAAGGTATTAAGGTAGACATTAAGCTTTAATAATTGGTATATGTGAACTACATGTATTGTTTCCCCCTTTTTTCTGTACATACCTACAGTACTATATTGTGGGGGCGGGAGCGGAATCGGTATCAGAGAGGCATTTTTTTAAGGTTGGCTCCTTGAAGTCACCCAGAATTTGATATATCAGCAGTGTCTTGGAAAAGTTTGACTTCAGGGCAGGAAGTGAGAGGATAAAAGAGATATAATATATGCAGTTTAACCATATCTGTGAAATTTATCCCATGAATACCATAATCATTGATGCAGATATATATGCAACAAATATGTCATTTTACAAAGCACCATCACACAGTGCATAATGTGAATCTGGAATATATTTCCACTGGATGTCATCAAAATATACTTGTGTTGCATCTGTAAAAAAAGCAGACTTTTATTACCAGCAATGTTATTCAGAATAACATATGGGAAATCAAAACTCATGCTTCAGAGCATAAATGGAGGGGTCATGAAAGGTCTCATTCTGGCAGTTTACGCTGCTGATTAGATGAATGGAGTGGACAGAGAGGGTTGTCTTCCTCCACAATATGAAATATTCCTTTACTGGAAACAGCTAGTGGGCCCACTGGTCTGACCTACCAAGCAGGATCTTACGATCCAATTGTATATGTCTTCCAAAAATGTCTCTTGCCTTCACTTCTCTGCTGTACTATTTCATTTTGAACAATTTGCACTTGAAGCTGTACTTTGTTTATTGATCTTCTTTATGGTTTTGGCTTCTTTCTTGTGCTTAAATGACATCAGTCTCTGTAAGGTGTCTGAAATCCGAGGGATGATGTTACATCAAGGTTGTATTTAACTTGTGCAATTTGTGTTCCTGTCATGCAGAACTGTTTCCTCTCAGATTGTTCTATAATCTCAAGCAGGAGAAACTAAAAAGAATGAAATCGAACAAAAGTAAAAGCTTCTGCAGAATAAAAAGATGAAAAATGTATAAAACAATCATAGGTTACATGAAGTTCAAAAAACCACCAGGACATTACAATGCTACAGTCTTTTTGGTGAGACTACGCCATGTGTCTTGTCCTATTTCTTTTCATTTTAGTAGTACCAGATGAGTTCCCAAAAGAGCAGTGTCGAGTTCAGTCAGTTTCTGGGTAAAAGACATCTTAGGCACTGTGCATATAGTACAGTAAGGGGTAGATTTATTCTCATGAGACTCTGAGATAGTATTGAAGCAATTCATATTGTGTATTTAAATTTTAGATATGTTACTGAGGACTCATCATGGCCCACTGCATTTTGTTTTCTTTTCAGGACAGGGGTTAGTCCTGCTGTCCTGACTGAATTATAATTTGAAATGATGCAGTTTTCAGCTTCATTCTCGTGGGCTGTGTTGATCGGTCATGGTATCCTTTTTTTTCTTCTGAACAGTTGTGGAATCCCTGTGCATTATTTAAGCTTTGCTCTGCTCCACCACAGTAATGGGCAGGTTTATAGCAAAGACCAGTTTAGTTCAGACATGTGTGAACTTTCGTTACTCAAATCTTTGCTACAAACCCTTGTAGAAAAGCATTGTGAGTCTTAATGGGGCTTCTATCTCCCATATATGGCTGTTTGATTTCCAGTAGTCTTCATTTGCGAGCAGCTTCTCCATTACAATGCAGATTCTTGAACTGAAGTATATTTGAGAAGTAAGATAAGAAAAATTACAGAGGAGGAAAAGTGCTGGTAATCAGATCAAGAGCTGATCGTTCAAAAATTTCCAGGTTTGTCATTTCTAGCTTGTACAAGCAGCCTTTTTAATCTGAGAGATCACCTTCAGTGTTGTGGTCTGAACTTGACCAGCTTGCTGGGATTTGACTTGTGCTCACTCCTATTTCAGAGCTCCGGTAAGGAAAAATGGCATAATGACTTAATTTAAATAGTATTTCCCTACCTCCCACAGCTGCAGATGGAAATGTATGAATACATTAGTCTAGCGGAGGTGATTGATAACAAGAAGTGATGTAGAGAGTAGGAAAGAGTTGTATAATGAGAGTTAGAAGAGCTGCTTGGAGCTGTTTAATTTTAACGACTCTTCTAAATGCAAAAGGGAAGCCTCATACAAAACCAATCCTTTATAGCTCAAATGCTTCTAAAGATAATTTTCACTGTGACTGTGAATACTGTGTTCATAATAAAAGTAATTTATTTAAAATAGAAGAAAACAAACAGACGCATATAACTTATATGATTTCCTTCTTTCTCCTGGGGTATTCTGCCTGTTCCTGAGTTCTGTGTTGCCCAAAACAGGTGTGTTCTTTATCTTTGTATTTACATGATACCTGGCATACTGGTGGTGGTACTCATCTCAGTGTGGGTGCTTACGAGGCACACCACTCATGTTTCCAATATCCTAGGAATTAGGAGGTAGATTCAATACCTTTTTTGTCATCAGCTGAAAATTTGATAAGAGTTTGTTTCTATCATGCTATAGTTTGCGACATCCTTCACAAACTCCAGCATGAGGGAACAAGGATCACATTACCATGCCAGCCATGCAAGGAATTATTTAATTTTGTGAATCATTTGGGTGCATGATTTTAACTATAATAAGGCTACTCAAAATTTTTGGTTGACACTAGTGTATGAAAACAGACATACTTGTGGATGTTGCTGAGGTTAATGATAATGTTTCAGTCTGCAATTGTAAAAGTAAAGCCTGGGTTACTAATTCATGTTGCTATTGGTGAAAGATGACTGAATGAATTATTTAAGAGCAAAAATATGAATAGGATGGCAACTGATGTGTCACTGTTAAGGTTTTGCAAAGATACTTCCTCCAATCACTTTAAGGTTTTAGATACTGTGTGTGTGTGTGTGTGGGGGTTTCCTTATGGAACATTGTTTATTTTATACTTATGGTTAGTTTCTCTGTGAGAATCAGATAAGATAATGTGTTTGTCTGTGTGACTGTGCATATTTGTGTTTGCAAATGATATTTTTTTGATGTGAATGTAAATTTTTTGTTGCAGGGCAGCTATCATTTGGAGGTGAGAGCCTCCTGAAGAGGAGGCTGAGATTTCTGTGTCACTACAGAAGATTTTAATGTTTTATTTATTCTTTTGGGGTTCTGAGGATAAAATGAAGCTTGCTTTGAATTGCAGCATGTCTTTCAATTCCTTTCAAGTTTTAGAAATTTCAAGCAAAGATCAAAGTGAAAGCTGTCAAATTTCTCTCTAATTTTACAGTCTTTAAACAAACTATGTTCACTGTAGTGGATAGACATGATATGTACCTTTACATGGAAGATAATGAGCATAATGTCTTCAATTTGGGGATGCTGTGGTATTATCTTTCTGGAATTCTTGTTCTTTTGGACAGATGTTTTTCATCTGCTTTTCTTGAAAGAGAATTTAGGAACTTTCAGAAATGTAGTTCTTTCTGGTCTCATACTCTACTACTTACTGAATTATATTTTGGCCATTTCTATTGTAAGGCCCACTAGTAAAGAACTGACCTAGAGAACTGAAGATTTGCACAAGCAGCTTTGTCATTCACCTTGGCATGCCTACTTTGATTTACACAAAAGTATACACAAGCATGACTGAACTTTGTGCAACTGTAAATGAATGCAGAAGGTCCCATCTTTTGAAGAAATTAATCATGTAACAGAGTAGAGGTATGTGAATATCCAAAAAACTTTCTATTATGTTTGAAGAATATTTTTTTTCCCAAGTCTGCCTTCTAGGCTCTCCAAACTACTGCGAAAATAAAAAGAACTCTGAGGTAATAGAAACATACAGTTAGAAACCTAATCAAATGTACAGACAGGAACCTTTTCAACGTTAAGGAAAGTTCAAATGATCATGCAGAGTCCTGGCACAGCAGTAGGATTACCATTCAGAGAAGGCCAATAACATTTAAATCTTTTTACAAATGTGAAGTCTGAGAAACTGCTAGAAGTAATGTTTCAGTGATCCTGGTAAAATGAAGACATTCTGCAAAAAGGAAATCAAAGAGATGTGAAAGATGAAAGGTTATTACTGTGAAAAAAGTGAGATAGTCTCTCTCAATTGCTATCTGCAGATGATATTTTATATGTGTAGCATATGTTTTCCTATTTTTTTATAAAATAAAGACATAATTTCCAGAAGGTGTCCCGCAAGACTTGTCTATGCTCTGGCTACACAGAACAGTGAGGTTCAACTCACCAAGATTTCCTGGTACTACCCTTTTAGCTGAAGTATCTTCAAGGCCTCTTACATCCTCAAAGAGAAGAAAAGTTCCATTTTGGTAAGGTTTGCTTTGGTACAAGTATTTTTTTTCATCATTCTTAATATCCATCCTCAACTTTGGTTACTTACCTGGCTTGTTTATCCTATAGTGTCTCTGTTGCTTCAGGTAAAGTGGCAGAGGTTATAAATATGATAAGTGTTGACAAATATTGCATCTGGTGTAGGTAGGTATGATCTTGATGATCAAACTGCACCTATGGCTTCCACCATAGGTCTTCCAGTTGTCTTCCCTCCTGCCTTGTTATTCAAAAGTTACCATTAAGGAAAAAAGGCATTCACAGGCCACAGGGTAATGCTTAAAGTATGATCAAATCATACCAGGTCACTAAGATTAATGATCTCTGCCAGACAAATAGTCTCTTTCATGGCTAGCTAGAAGTTCTTGTATTAATTCCAGTTTCTTGCCCACTCCTCCTTCGCTGAACAGGCCCCCTCAAACATCTGCTGAAAGTATTTCTTTCAAAGGTAAATGCAAGTGCTCAGTCACAATGCAGTTTTAAAAAGCATTAGATGCATTTATCTATGTGTTACCTAAATGAGGAAGAATTCAGTCCTCTGCAGTTCATCCCCTACCTGTTCTGCTCTACCCTGGCAAACCCTTTGACCTGAGGAAGTTACCTCAGAAGGGACTCTGCAGTGGTCACTTGGGTCAGTGTGTGGGAAGACTGAGTTATTGTGTAGGGTTCACTGAGAGTGTATAGCTTCCACCTTGAGCAGCCAAAATAGAAGTGTGGAGTAGGCCCAACTCCTTGAAAAGGAGACTTTCTTGGTACAGTAACCTTACAATGAGAAAATATGATTGCGGAAAGCTATTTCCTTGCAGCAATCATTGTTTGTATTATTGCAATGTCAGACAGTCAAGTTCCTCTTAATAACATTCTCCTTCACAGCCCAGCTGCTTCTTTTTGCCTTCTCCTTCAGTGAAAGTCATCATTCTGCATTTGTGAGAGCATCTATTCCTATGGATATGAATGTGATTTGACAAATTCAGCTTCATGGATAAAGCAGAAGGTTATTCAATTATCTACCGATCACATTTTAAGGGACAAAATGTCTCCTAGACACCTTTTCATCCAATTGCCTAATTGACCATTCTTCCTCCCATTAATGATTATGTTGTGTTCTCTTGAAATTTCAAAAGAAATTACTATCATTTTTGTATGAAAATATACAATGATTAATAATTAATAATAGAATGCATTTTATCTCATTTTGGAGTCATTTAGTCACAGTGGCTAAAGATAAAAGTTCTCCATGGACCCTTGGAAAATGCACTATAGATATATAGTTTGAAGCTGTTGTGTTAAGGCAGAGTGAAACTCATCGTATATATACAGAAAGCTCACTATGGCCATAAAGTACTGCAACTACCAGAGAACAGTTTGGTTTTTTTATACATTTAAGCTTGAAATTACCCAAATCCAGAAAAAGCTTTTTGTCCTTCCAGACACTGTGCAGTCTTGGTGACACAGCAGAACAACTCTATCAGCTGTGGAAAGCAGATGACTCTTCTTCCTACGCAGAAAAAATGTGAACTGACACAGTGTTATGCCTGGGTGCTGTAGTAATAGCTTCCTAATCTTATGTGCGAAATAAAAATAAGAGACATGATAGGTAAAAGCTGTTTCATTTTGTCTCACTTCCTAAAATTAACCAAAGTTAAACCATTTACAGTGGAATAACTGATATATCATTATTTCACCAAAGAAATACTAGAATAAACTGCAGGCCAGGTTTTCAGCTTGAGTTGACTGTAGCTGGAACAAATGTATTTCTTTTCTATCTTTTGCAATAAGCAGAATTTAATGGTGTTCCTACCCTATCCCTATAGTACCTGTTTCCAGACAAATATCATATATGTACAAGAGTGCCACCAGCAATGACAGCATAGAAATTTAATGACTTTGCCATTCCACTCCAACTTGTAGGAAAACAGTGTGCAGCTCCTGAAGGCAGCACATAATGTTTTTACTTGAAGGCAACAGATGATGACAAAATAAATGTGAATAAACCCTGCTTTTTTAGATTATTTTAAAAGTATTATTGTTGGTCCCTAAAACATTCAGGTAAGAAGAGCAAACATGTTTTTCATCTATCTCTGAATCAGAATTTTTTGTTTCATGATTTTTTTTTTTAATGCTCAAGCTTCTTAGGTCATGATGAGGAGAGGCATTAGAACCTTTTCTTCTTGTACCTCATTAGGGAAAGAGATTTTTGCTGTGATTAGCTCTTATACAGCAAGAAGAAAGACAGTTGTTCTTTTGGACTTGTTTTGTGTACTTGAATGAGTATGAAATACAAACAGGCCCTGAGGAAGGAGGCTATCACTGTCCTTATAGACTTTTGATCCTTGTCATTTGCTGTGGGAAATTCAAACCAGCTTTCAAATGAGGAATCTCTGTGTAAGCAGTAAGACATTGTGGGCATTTTTATAATGTGATTTATTTCTGTTTTGTGAACAGAATGAAAGTTGAAATTCCTCTTGGGCTTACCCTGGTAGAAAGGAATAATAATCTTAGTGAATGTAGAGGGGGTATGCTGCTATAAAACTTGTGTAGGATTACTCTCCAGGGATGAATGTGGAGAAATACAGCATAACCTAAAGTCTTACACAGGCTTGATGAAAAGCAACTTTTTGACTTGTGCACAGAACAGATCACAAGGGCTCCTTTTCTGTCTACCTCTGATAACCTAAGATTATAAACCACATAAAATTTCAATATTTACCACTATTTCTAGAGTGAGGGAAGAATTTTTGGGGAGTTTTGGGGATGATTGTGGCTTGGCTCCTTCACACTGGACTTTTCTTGAGTTGTGTGTTTGACTGTAAATGCTGTATGGCATAACTATTATATCATCAGAGTTATATTAATTGATATAACCTACACAGCCAACTTATCTTTTTCTTGTAATTGTGAGCTTTCATTTCATAGCAATTGGTTTTCAGAAATGCCTCTCCTCCTCATTTACAATAGGTGCAAACAGCAGAGTCCTGGAACTCGACTAGATGGATTCTGTTTTGAAGCTGACAGCAGGTATGACTGCCACAAGATATGAATTTTGGCTCTTTCGTCTCTCTAGTAATTTTTACCTTATTCCTACTTTAAAGAACAGAATAAATCGTTCTTGTTAATTCAGAAAGTCCTTACGAGGTACGATTTCAAAGTTCCAAAATTTGTTCTTCAGTCTCTTAGAAGGAAGGTTTCTCATGGTATCTGTGGCATTTAAGAAGCCTGAAGTTATTTGGCAAAATATCATAAATAAATTCAGTTGGGAACTGTCACGGCCCGAAAGGAGTCGTTCAGGACGACCTCCCTCCCCTTGGGACCAACGACCACGTTCGTGATGCCCTTGGACTGAATTAAGCTGAAACGACACCAGCCAACCAGTTTTAAGATTTATTAACACAAAGATAAGGCATGTGGTCAAATAGGATAATTCAATGGTGAATACTTCAACTAGCTAGACAAGTCCCATGCCACACATTTCAAACAGATCTTACCAACGTTCAGCAAAAGAGAGGGAAAAAGAGAGAAAAAGGGGGGGGGGGGAGAGAGAGAGAAAAAAAAGATATCACCAGCCGTGAATCCAGCGGCGTCCCGTGGAGTGTCAGCGGTGGGGGGGTCCCGTTTGGTGGTGGGTGGGTCCTCTTCACCCTGGGTGTAAGTTTTGGCGATGCGCGTGCAGTAATTACAACTCGAGCAGGGTCCGACCCTAGGTTCCCGCTGAAAAGCTTGGAGCCAAATCAAGGCAAATAAAATAAATAAATTGTAATGACATGCATGCAGTAATTACAGCTTGAGTTGGGTGCCTCCGAAGAGGGACCCCAAACAAAGAGATCCCTGGGCAATTACAGCTTTTTCAAATTAAGTTTCCCGCCCCTCATGTGGTAGTTCAGACCAATAGTAATTTTTGGGTCTGAGGTCTCCTGCTCCTTATTGGGTCTCGTCTTTGTTCCTAGGCAGGCTGTTTCTTTTCTCCCTTATCTTTACTGCTGTGGTTTCTACCTCTACCGACAGGTGTGTCTTCATTCCTCGGGTCCCGCCATCGTCTCTCAAGGTCCTGACAAAGAGGTGGTAACTCCAGCAATTAGCACTGTTTCAGCAGTGCACAGGAATGCAAACTGCTGGTAACTCCCTTATCTTTCCAGTCTGCACCAACTCTGGGGCCCTTTCTCACTGAACTAGGGAGTGCGGCCTAAGGCTTCAGCAAATTTAGCTACTCATGCTAAGCAACTTTTATAAAAGTTGTGCTAAGCGGCAGTAATTTACAGTCCAGGTCCCAAAGCCTCTGTCCGATCGTGGTCTGGTTCAGCGCAGGCTCGGTGTGTCCTGGGTGGTTGCAGGGAGACCATTTCGGGGGTTGCAGCAGCTTAGTCCTGTTTCCGCTGGGAACAGATGGCTTGTTTGGGGTTATGGTTTGCTTGCACCTTATGTACCAAGAAATGTTTAAGGCAAAAGTTCACTCATCTGTCCGCCACAGGAACCCAGGTACTCCTGGTAACTGCTGAGGGGGGTTGATGTGATCTCCAGGACTACAGAGTGCAGAGCAGGGGTATTTTGTTCACTTATCAAATTCTGCGCTATGCTCTGGTTTTCCCATCTCCAGGAAAGTTGGAGAGGTTTCAAGGAGGAGCTGCATGAATGATCAGTATGCTAACCAATAATGACAGTAACCTTAAAGTGACAGAATAGAGGCTCTAAATACATGAAGTTTATCAGAGGAAAATTTCAATGTGGATTTATTCATGGTATACACAGGCCTTTCTGGGAAACACAAAAATGGATAATAGAAGTCTCTTTGGTGTCATACACGGAGACAAAGATGATAAGATCCTGTTCATGGAAGCTGAAACTAGCCAAATTCAGACAATAGTTTTAGCAGTGAAGTTGATTAACCATTGGAACAGGACAGATAGGCTTTTGATGTATTCTCTGCCACTAGGAATTTAAAAATTAAGATCAGAGGATTATTAATGAAACATGTTCTAGTTTAAGCACAGCTATTGGATTTGATACAGGAATGAATTCAGGGAAGGGCCGAGTGTTACATGGCAGGCCAGAGTGTATGGTAACACTGGTCCCTTCTGGCCTTTGAGTCTATTAATCTTAGTGAAGAAGAGATGTCCAATACAAATGTAATCTCTTCATACTTGTCTGGTGATCTCTGTTAATGGCTGTCTGGGAAGAAGCGGATAAGTTTATATTTCAGTGACAGGAACCATCCTGGGCTCTTTTGGGGAAGGTGGATGTGATAAGTAACTGGGCCAGAGCTTGTGTCTGTCCGACCACCGTGGCAAGCGCCAGTATGGGGAGCAAAGGGTAGCTCAGTGCTACCTGTCCATACACTGGAAATGAACAGACCCAAGGCACAATTTAAAGCAGCAAGGTTTGTAATGGCGGGACTTATTCCTGAGACACTGTTCTTTGGCTCGGTGCTCCAGCTCTACCTTTGGCTCCCACTGGAGTGGGAATAATTGTTATGTGTGGAGGGGACAAGGTTAATGTCGGACCACCAGCAACCAGGCAAGTCTCTAGCAGCATGTTGTGGGTAGGAGCAGAGGCCAGACTGCTCCTGTTTCTCCCATTGTAGCTGTTCAAAACAAAGCAAAAGCCATATATAACTTTTCTCTCAGGCCAGCACAGGGTGTCAGGCACAGGTGTGTGCTGCTTCTAGGGCAAGCAAGACCTTACAATTTTAAAAGATGTTTAGATTAGGTAAACTTGTGACTGAAGGAAGCTAATATAAGAATTCAACATACCTGCACTGCAATGGCTTACAATACTCTCCTCAGCAAAGGTTATACCTTTAAACTTTAAATATAAAGTGAAATAAATCAATCTTTTCAGCATTCTGCAGTGATCCTTCAACAATACCTGAATTATGATGAATGAATCCCTGCTTCTAAGTGGTCTAAGATGGAAAAGCTGGCAACAACAGTCACTATATTCTTGTTAGGGTGGAGAAGAAAACCAATATTTGCAGATGAAATTTAGCTCTTTGAACTGAGAGTGAGACTGGTTGGGAGGGGGCAGGCACTGACTCATTGAGGAAGGTGGCCTTAAAATCAATAGAACACTGAAAAGAAACTATCTTTGGCAATCTAGTGCAAAAATGCCTCGTCTGAACTTTATGATTAAACTGGGAATAGAGTGATATACCAGAGAATAGGATAATGAAAGCAGAAGAAAAAAAACACTGCCTTTGATTTGATAAGACAAATAGTTAATCATGGCTCAAATGCCAGTTTTAACTAGAGTCCCAGTGTTGACTTTAGTTTGCAATCTCCAGTGAGCTCCAGTCACCTGAACTCTGGTGGCTCTTGTCACCAGTGAGCTCTAGTCGCCTAGCCACACACTTCTGAAGACGCACACATTGTATTACCCTTTAAAAGACAGGATTTTCTTGTCATTAAGAGAGAGGTCTTGAAGTCAGATCATTTGTCATTATTTCCTGCCTCTATCATTTGCTGTGTGATCACACACAAGTCATCTAATTACTTGGTAGCTCAGTTTTCCTTTGTTTAAAAGACGCAGCATGTTACTTCATTCTCTCGAGGTACAGAGCCCTTTAATTTCACCAAGCCCTATTCTTATCCCTGACGCTGGCAGTTACCATCATATCTAGTCTCTGTCAAGAACTAGCAGGGAACTACATTTATAATTCTGCGTGAATTTATAAATGGTAAATATAAAGCCTACATTTTGAAAGAAGCTGTTTCTATGGAACAGTAGGTTTCCCTGTATAAAGCATGATGTACTTAGGTAAAAAGCTCCCTCTCCCCAAGGGAATCATTGAATCAATGATTTAATTCTTGTAGAAGGAAGCAGTTTCTTCACTGCCAGAATTAAGTAGTAAGAGCTTGTGCCTTAGCTTCCAGGAAAGGGTTTTGCTTACTGTCTGGACAGGTGATGGATTATGTCTTCAGGGAGGTTTGAGTGCTGAAAGGATACAAAGTAGTTAAGCAAAAGCGACTGGGTCTGCAGATCAAGATTTTGTTCAGTGAATAAAATACACCAGACAACTGTCCTGCCAGGACCGGACCCCAGCTGTGTATGTACTGTTACAGCACTTTAGCTACATGAAACAACTTTTTGGGCTAAATTAGAAGTATAGGTAGTTGTGAAACGATCCACGTACTTAATAACCGGTAGTGCAGTATAAGATCAGAGATGTTGCCAGCAGCACCTCTTCCAGGCTGCCCAAGCTGCTTCAGGAGTTTGTATTGTGGTTAAATGAGATGCAGTCCCAGTAACAAATATGGACCAGAATATTATTCCCAGTAAAGCAGGGGGGAGAACATCTGAACTGTGAGGGTCCCCTTGATACTGTGACTCACAGATATGTGATGATTGTATTTGAAAAACCCTCACAAACTTCAGTGCTGTAGAGGTATCTATAAGCAAAATACTGCATTTTCTTTGTTGACAAAGCCCAGTGATACAAGCCCACTAAGCAGATCTTATTGCTGCTGAGGTGTTGGCTTATTAGTATTCATTATTCACTGAGAATGCCTGTTTATTAGGTATTCAAGTATATAAAAAGTAATTTCAGTATGTTAATCCATTTCTAAGCTAAATGTCATGTGCACACTACAGATAAAATTTTCTGCAGTGGGATTTATTATAATTTTTGTTTTAGAACATCAGCAAACATAGAAAGCTAATTATTTTGAGAAGAATTAGGAGACTGATGAGCCTTTTTTAGTATGTAAATATAGCTGTAGGCCTAAAAAAGACTTGAGAAGGATACAGAGGACTGTCAGTAACTGGAGAGTTCAGAATCATCCTTAATGTACATGGTCAGTTGAGTACCAACCCTATGCATTAGGTCTATGCCTGCTCCTTCTTTCTCCTAACTGCTTGAAAGGCAGGATGGAGCTACATTAGGAATATTTTGCTGTTTCAGCTCTTCCAGGATAGATCATTTCAGCCTTTCCTGCCAAGTCAGGGAGGAAAGGTTAGTTTTGACAGAATCAGTACTTTGAAGGACATTTGCTGTCAGAGCTGTATATTGATCAGGGCATACCTCATGACATCCTTTCCTAGCTGGCAGAAATGCATAGTGTAGAGCTGGCTATTGCCAACCCAAGCAATGATCCTCATTTTCAGAGTTCACATGGTCTTATTTGTGGAGCAATCTTTTACTGTATCAGACCTTCTTGGGGATGACAGCTTCACATTACAGCCTGCTGAAGTCAAGTTCCTTCCCTCCATCAACAACCGGATGGAGCTCCTGAGGACACGAAACCGAGAGACTGTTGGCTTCCACCTCACACTTCATCTTTGCGAAGTGCTGACTGGTGTTGTAAGCAGAATCTCACCTAGACTGGATCAGAACAAAAAATATTTAACTTCTGTAGCTATGAGCATCTCACACACTATCGCTTTTGTTATCTCCCTTGCTCCCTTGCTGTCTTCCCTTCCTCATCAGAAAGCAAGCTGTAAGTCACATGAACACTTGGATGATTTCCGATATTTTTCGTAGGTACCTTATACCCAAATCAATGTGTGTTAGGTCGATCTTTCTCATAATAGACCCATAAGCCATTTCCTAGTGCTCTGTGGGACAGCAAAATGGATGCATTTGTTCTGACTATCTAACAGAGGAATTAGGGTGTTTGTGACTGTGGCTGCTACTGCCTTTGCTCCCTCTGGTGTCTGCTACAGCAGCAAGCCCAGCTCTTCAGGATGCTCTTCCCTGGTTTTGATCTCAGTTCTGCTCTCTTCTAAGGCAAAAACAGCTTGACCTTGGCACAACCTGCCTCTTATCCCTCAAACAGCAAATAGATGTTTTAAATCTTTTTTGATGTATTTGTGAGTTATGTGGTATTTAAGAAAAACACTAAATAAATATGTATCTGATTAAGCATCCTGAATTTCATATTGTAAAAATAATCTAAATGGAAAAGAGCAAATTTGCATAGAAAAGAAAATCACTTACAGAATCAAAAACCACTCAGTGAGATCTGAAATTACTTTGGTTTACTGTTTTTATTGACATGGGGGGGAAATTCTATACCTCATACTTAGCATAAAAGGATTAGTGTCTTTTGCTTTATACTTCTTTTTTAATCACAGATTGAATATGCCTCTTGTATATGTGCATGTTTTCATTTTTTAAAAAACAGTAATACAGAGTCTGTGAGAAAACAGTGTAAAGTTAATATATTTTGTGTCTACGGTTACAACCTCTTCAATCAACAAAAGACAATTTTTAACTCCAAGACAGACAAGATCCCAAATGTTGTCTGAGTCATGCTGTGATCATAATAAAAGCTGTCTTCCAAAACCCATAGGAAAGACCAGCCTTTCCTTTTCCATAGCCTTTGCTCCTTCCCCTACTGCCTTCCTTCCTCCGTTTTAACATTTTGTAACAGGCTAGCAACTCCATAGGAAGACAAGGGGGAAGTTTATTAAAAACAGAAACTGAAATTTAGATCTTTCTTAGCTAGTTATTGTAAGACTACTACTCTCATATATATAAACTTAGACTTTTTTGCTTTTGTAATAAATTCCTTGCTGCAGGGTGGACCACAACAAGCAGAATATATAATAGTCAATGTTAGACAAAAATGAAGCAATCCCACAAACTAGGCACATGCTGGCATTCATTTGCCTGTTTAGTTTGAAGGCAAGATTTGCTGAACTGTGACCAGATTATGTTTCTTAAATACAGCAGAGGTCACCAGCCATCCAACATTCTCTGCTTTTGAGACTATGGGATTAAGAGCTAGCCGTAGAGTTAGCCGTTTGTTTGGAGTTATTTACTATGGTAGAAGCAAGGTCAAGATACAACTATTACTATGCAGACATGAACTATGCTGTATTTTGTTTCTGCATAAGTTTCCTTTGTGCCTATCTAGACCTCTGAGAAAAATTTTAAGTGATTTCATGTTAGTCGTGTTATTTTCTCCATTCTGCCTAAACTGCCCTTGCAGCCTTGTAAATACAGCATAGCCTTTTATTGACTGACATCAAACTGTAATCACTTTGTACCTGTTAGATAACATATTTTGTTCGGGAAAATGGCATAGCTGTATAGATGTGAATAAAACTGCAGCAATTTTCACCGGTAGGTACTTCAGTTTACAAAGACTAAACCATTCTTTAATTTTCAGATTACAGGTTTTGATCTATCAAAAAGATTGATATCCTATAAAACTATCTAAAAATGTATTCATTGTCCTATAGTAACATGAGTCATAGCCTCTAATGACACGCATAACATATTTCAAGGTCAGTTGCCTCTGCTTACAAATGAATCCTATTTTTTTCATATTTCTGTTGTGCCACTTATTTTAGTGAATACTTTGGAGGTGCTAAATTTTTGGCTTTTATGGTAACGAATACATGATTTGTAAAGCACTGGACTCTGGAATCATATGGTTAGCTGGAGATCTTTTTTCTTTTTTTATTTTTTGAAGTGTCTTCTAGTAGACCAGAAAAGTTAAAAATATGTTGTAATGTACCCTGGACCCTCATAAAACAACAGGTGTGTAAAAGTCCTCATAATTTTAAATAATGTGTGATTTTAAGGGAAGTGAATATTTTTTTTTCTGGGGGCAGCAAGTGAAGTAAGAATCATAACTTTCAATGTCTTGAGATGGGACTGGCACATTTTTGCTCAGTTGTATCTGCTGACTCCAGTGACACAAATTGTATGGACATATTTTACAAGAAAGAGGACATATTCTCTTTCAAGGCTCTTGAAACATAAACGGAATTAGAAACAAAATTAAAGTTCTTGAATACTGCATACTATCTAAGATATTAACAGAAAGGAGAAAGAGGAACTGCAGCAACTGAACAAAGCTAGATAGAAGAGTTCATTGTACTACTTCTTCATTTAAGAAAAAGTACTGAAATGACTCCATCTTAATGTGTGAACACAGCAGAGGCAAGGGGACAATCTCTAAGGAAAAAAATAGTCCTTTCATCCATGTACTGCAACTATTTCACTGTCAAAGCACAATCAACGTGTTTTGGACCGCTGTTTAGATAACAACCCAAACACCCTGAAAAATGTATTTGTTTAAAAATCTTAACTAACTTTTATTGAAAGGAGTCTTCAGTTTAACTAAAATTACTCCCTCATTCTTGTTCACAATGATACATTTTCTCTAGGATATACCATCTTAGTTTTTCCGCAAGATCAGCTCAATGTGACCTTGACGTCACAAATGGCATGTAAGATTTTTCCTGTTTAAGGGTTTGCTTCCAAGACATTGAGTCACATCAGCTCACGGCAAACTCTGAGAAGTTTGCTCTTCTCTTTCTTTTGCCATCTACCTGCCCTGTATCCACTTTATAGACAGTTTAGTCATTTATGAAAAGCTTTCTCTTCTTCCTATTCAAAGTCAACTGTAATCAGAAATTCATCTGTTAGACAAATATCTTTTTATTTAAACATATTTTTGAAGATCTTCTGTCATTTCTCTCTTCTACTGACAAAAATTTGCTTTACCTTTTAAAAAATGTATTCCTGCATGCTCTATAGAGCCAGTACAGGTCTGAGAAAATAAAGAGCATTGAATTCAACCTCTTACATAATGAGAGGAATTTTTCCCTGGGTCCCTCAGGACCTTTATCAGAGCTGTTTTGATCACCAGCCAGAAATGTGATCACTTTGACTTTCTTTTGCCAGAGTGTGACTTTGCAGGGGTGACAGTTATGTAATCTATAATTTTATTCATAATTGAATAAATCTGACATAGACACTGCTGAGACAAATTACTTACGGATTCACAGTTATAAACAGAAGTGTGTAAAAAATGGCACTTTGAATGTGAACTCAGTTAAAGTGTGGTATGACCTGGCTGAGTCTTTGATTCAATTTGGAAGTGCATGCTGGCAATTTACTTTGGCATCACTGAAATTGCACTACTATAGATGAAATTTGCTCTGTTTACTCTGTTTGTGCTGAGTTCATTATGATTAAATATGCCACTTCTTTAACTTAAAAGAAAGAACAATAGATGTATGATTTTAAACTTCTGTAGCCATATACAGCAATATTTCTAGTTTATTTCTTATGCTATGTCTCCCACTCACTAGATAGCATCCTCTATAATTGCAATCCAAACAGTCTAAGAATTCAACATTTCAGTCAACAAATTAAATATTTTCCTGCTCAATAGACTTACAAGAAGACAGTATCTGTAGCTATGCACTTTGGGAAGATTTGCAAGACCTTTTCTGCCTGTGTGTTGCATTTCTGCATATAGTCCCATTGAGTGAAACTGGAGTTATTACCTTAACTTTGATTTTGGGGGAGAGGGCAGAATTTAAATCTCCAGTTATTACTGGAGAAATGCACAGTGAGTGAAGAAGACAGAAAGAAAAAACTGTACTATGTTTAAAAAACATAATATACAGACTAAACAATTCCACTGCTAAATCACTTTCTATATATATGTTTGAACATAAGGGATGTGATTCTAATTTCACATTGATGCAAATCAGTAATCTCTCCACCAGTGTCACAGGCTCATAGATTTGTGCTGCTTTCTCATTATAAAGGAGCTGTAAACCCTGTTAAAGTAGTTACTGAAACAGGGTTAAAAGCTGTTTTACATTGCAAAAGTACAGCAAAAGCAACTGTGAGATGGCAGTAAATCTAGCTCTGTGGGGTTGCACTAACATAAAACCAGCGTGAGATCAGTTCAGGCTCAACACATCTACCCCAATGTCAGGGGTAAATCAGATGACAGAATGCAATAGCCATACCATGACATGGGATCATTTATCTGTAGGAAGAGAGCAAAGCTCATCGAGATTTCATAATCCTCTAATATTTATGTCTAAGCAGAGTGTCTTAAAGCTTGAATTACACTGTGCTACATAATCACAAACTGCTGCAGGACCTTTCTCTTTGAATTCTTAGTTGGAAGCATTAAAGAAACTCATGAAAGTGAATGCTTTAGTAGTGTTTGATTCAAGTAGAAGACTATTCAGTAAGTAAGCCAAAACTTGTTAGTTACCTTCCTTAAGCACACTCAAAGTAATCGGTACTTCAGTAGTTCATTATAATCAATTATATCAAATATTTTGTCTACATTAAATCCTTTGTAGTGACTCTAGAGGATGGATTGTTATCATTTATGAACTGGTAATCATCATCAGGTAAATATAACAACAGTGACAAGGCATAGACTTGAAAATAATTAAATGTGTTCCTGAAATATTATTTTTAATTTGATCCTTTCATACCTTTTCTTTGAAAGGAGATTTTAACTCTGGTACACAAAATGTCACAATATACTCCTAAGCAACTGGTAAAGCAATTGATAAAAGCAACCTTTTAGTATATGAATTTTCTGAACTGCCATTGGTGTAATTAAAGCTAGATCTTATTCAGTGGAAACATGAAAAAATGGAACTACAAAGTTTTGAATTTATTATAGCATCAGAGCAGTATTTTAAGAGTCTTGTAATACAGTAGAAATCTACTTTTTTAAACCAGGTCTTGAAGGCGTCTGATGAATGACCTCAAAGCCTAAGAAGGAGTGGGTGACGTTAGACAACAAGGTGTGAATGATGAAGGATTTTAAATCCGAGTGAAGCAGACATTAAGTCCCATCACATCCTTTTGACTAAGAGAAGAGAAAGAGAGAACAAGAAAGAGAGCCAGTCTGCTATCCAGAAAAAAATAATATGCTGGAAAAGAGAGAGCAGGAACGTGATGAAGGTATTGCAGATTTTCAGAAGCAATGGGACTTTAACTGGCTTCGTCTGTGAAAGAGGGTAAATGGGACCTCATTGAAACACTCCTGATGATCTATGCAGAAAATGGTTTAGAAGCTGCAAAGGCCAGATATCTGGGAGGGCATGTGAAATTTTAAAAGGTTATACATGCTTTAGTATTGTACCTTTTATAAAGTGTTTTACTAGTGTTTCATATACTCTGTAGATTTATTTCATTGCGTGCAAGTATTCTACAAGCAAAGGAAGAGCAAAGGCATCGTTCCTAATTAGCAGCTATTTATTTGTTGCTTCCATTTGTTAATGCTTATCAGAAGAGTAAGGCTGTATGTACTCCACAGACTAAGCTGTTTAATATTTCACCTTTATTTCTTTCCCCTTTTCTTTATTTTCAAACAATTTCATTTCATGCAGCAAAAACTTTTTCTTTGAACTGGATGTTCCTTGTGTGAATGACCCAACTTGATATTCAGCAAGCACCATAGAAGCTTTTCGAATTAAAATGCTTTAAGTTGAAAATCCAGTTGTACATACACAGATGCACGCCTGCATACACACAGACACACACATGTGCCACAGAAAACAAGACTGGAGACAGTATCGGCTCTTCTGCTAAGGAAAATAGTGAACAATCAGTACAGCACAGCCCTAGTCCTCTGCAAACTATATAACGTTTTAAGAACCCCAGACTAACAATCCAGGAGCTGTCTTTGGAAATAAACCAATTTACTTGAAAGGCTTTGCTTTTAAAAAACCCAAGCTTTAACTGAAAATTACAGGTGCTACGTTCAGCCCAAGAGTCAGACAGCCTCATTAAGCGATATAATGAAGGAGAGTTGCTGACAGAAAGGCCCTGGCAGGTGACCCGGCCCAGCCCCTTGTGGATGCAGGCTTATTCCCTGCTGTACATCTTCTGGTGTTTCTCCTAGTACGTGGAGCAGGTAGCCCATCTTGACATGGCATGTAACTCTGAATCCTGACTCCAGAGTACTTTTTCTGTAGAAAAGATGTTATAAACACTTTTCATCCCCCGAGTATTAGCTGTTTGGGCTCATGTGACAAAGGCATCCCAGCTTGATAGATGCCTGCTATAATTATTATAATTTCTATTTATACTGCAATTTATATTGTAATAGTACCAGAGATGCCAACCAGAACTGTAGTCTAAAGTGTGCCTCGAGCTTAGCAAAGGACATACTGATCTGTATAATTGTTCTCTCTTTGTTTTCTTGGTGAAGAATACCATAATGATGCATTTAATTCATTTAGATGGTCTATGAAGAAGCACAAACTGCATGTGATTCTTCAGGAAGACTTTTTTTTCTTTGTTCATGTTTTGTATTCCTTTTAGGCTAAAAGTGTTAATCGGACTGATGAGAAATGTCATGCTCTTAAGTCTGCAGGAAAAAGGAGTCACTAATTACTGCTACCTCCATCAAATAAGGCACTTAATCACTTACTTTCTGAAATGATGCAAACAGTCCCTTGTAGATTACTCATAGACTTAAAGTCAGCACTCATTTAAGTGCTTCACTGGATTGCAGCCAGGCTGCTCTGCACTATGTAGGATACAGTCCTTTTTGTGTAAGAAAAATTTTAAGACTTTTTGAAACAAGGATCTTTTTTCATTTGCTTGAGTCCACTGGGACCCTTCGCTCACTTAGATCACTTTCACCTAGGCATGTTTTACCCATGTGGAGACTTGCAAACAGGATCATACCCAAATTATAAGCATGCAATGATTTTGTACCTTAGTGTGTTGTTATGTTCCCCTTGAGTTACTTGTTACTTGTTACTTAGTGTGTTGTTATGTTCCCCTTGAGCAGAATTCAAAAATTCTGCTTCTCTGGTTATTTCTACTTATCTTGGCTAGCTTTAGCTTACGTACCTTGTCAACCACAGATCAGCAACGACTTTCTCCAGTGAAGCTGAGCCTGTCTGTGACTGGGCTTTGAGTCACAGGCAGCTGAACCTCACAAAACTGGTCCTGGGTCATATATGTATATACCATGTGTGTTTACTAAGATTAGTTGTGTTGGAAAGACACACTATGTCATCACTGCGCCGGGTGTTATCAGGTAGGGGTGTGTGTCTGCAGCTTCTTTGTTTTTCTGCTTAGCCTGACACCATTAATGTGCATTAGGTACAGTCAGAGCACCTCTGGGAGATCTGGCTTCTCGTGGGAACAATGAAGCTGTAAATCTGAAATTTGTACCTGAAGACAGGTAGCAAACTTTTCCAGCCTTAGCCAGGCTGATGGCAGCTTTAGTTACACACAACAGAAAAACTGATTACATGTAAAACCTTAAAGATCTGCTAGGTTTAGTTAAGGTCGTCCTACTTATAGGAGACTCCAGATTAAATTTCAGATTTTTCTTTTGTGTGAAAAGCTGACCCTGAATACACCAGGGTTACCAGTAAATGTTTCATGTTTAGGTGATGTTATCAGAACACTGTTCTGCCTGACTGATTCCATATGATCTTAGCACATATTGAACACACTGCAGATAACACCAATTATCAGAAGTGCAAGTCTTCAGTTTTTCTTCTGGGTCAGCCAGCATGATTGCAAGATAAACTTCTCCATAAAAACTATAGTTTTTTCTTCAAAATACCTGTTTATTTCTTTCCTTATCCTCAATTAAAAGGAATTTGTGTTAAATAAATTGATGTTGAATAAATTTAAGCCCCCTGGAGAAGTTTTCATGCTATAAAACTAGCATTAAATTTGCATCCTCAGTAGGAAGGATTGACCAAGCAGGGATTTTTCTAGAGGTATTTTCTGCACAGTTCAGGAATACTGTGACACAAATTTATACATATAAGGGCATATTTTCTTAAAGTTCCATCTGATTTAGAGAATTTTTGTGGCTTGTTTTCCAGTGTGACACTAAATTCTTTCGAAAAAGCATTTCATTTACTTTAGGGCAAGTGGAATGTGAATGCTTCACAAAAGTTTAGTGTGATGGAATTTGTGAGGAAGACAAAGCAAAGCAAAGATGCTTGTGGTGCCATTAAATTTGCTATGTTTATTGTGGAATTAAGCAAGGATTTCATTCTCTGAGGATGCTTATTTGCCACTCTTTGAAGGTCCTAAATACCCTTCAGAAATTCAGATTTCCTTAGACATACAGCAGGGTTTCAAATTGTTCATTATATTTCTCCATCCTTCACTGAATATAAAAAGAATAATTTTAAAGCTGATTGGAAGATGAGTTAACATCACAGCTAGGGAACAGGTTTTAGAGCCTTTGCCGTTGGGATGCTTGTTTAGATTCATTCTGCATGAGTAGTCAACAAAATTCATTACTAGGTGATTATCCTTTGGTGTCTTCTATGAAATGAGTCTGTTTTCTGTGGCTGGTCCTGTGGGTGATTACTGCTGACAACCCCCTTGCTGTTACAGACACAACCCAGAGCTGTTGTCCTGCATAGTTGTGGTAAACTGCTTCCCTAATGGTGCAAATCAGGTATTTTGGTTCTAGAATGAAAGTCCTCCATGAATCATTGTGTACATACTTTCTTTGGAGATAGTCTCTGTCCACGTATTTTGGATATAACTTCTGTTCCTTTGACGTGCACTTCCTAAAATAGTGTTAAGGTTTTTCTTGTAAAAATCATAGTGTATGATTGAAAAAAATCATCTGTGTAGAACAGAAGAGCCATGGATGAAGCTTATTACCATTAAATCTGTGTGTGTGGGCCAGAGTACATGTGTAGGTGAAAATGTATATAAATATGAGCACACTTAAAAACCCTTAGTGACATATATTCTGCTGATGAGACAGATCAGCTTTCCAATGTCTGTTATCCTGCAGGGTGAATAATACTTGGCCCTTTTCAATCCTTTTGAAAATATTTTGATGTATGTGTTTTGATGTACTATACTGCACTCCCAAGAGAGGAAGTGCTACGGTGTATTTGACACTCTACCGTATATGTTTGAAGACCACATTTATGGTTCTGGTTGACCATTTCAAACTTTGCTTCTGACAGCTTGGCACTAATGCAGGCTACGTGTCACAAATAGCTGAGGCAGCTCTGTGAAGTGACAACCATCCGGAGCTTTCTGGTTCTTTCAAACTGACAGCCTTGTTGTCCTCGAGAATTTCATTCTGTTTTCTTTCCTTATTGTCAGTTAAGATGAGTAACAATAGCAGCATTTTTCATTTGACCCTCCCTGCCATGATTTCTCTGGATAATCATCAAACACTGCTGTGCTCTGTATGCTTTTAATGCCAAATGGTCATAGAGCTCTCCAGAGGAAGCTGGTTATTTCTCTTTCCGCAATTAACCAGCAAAGACAGAATGAACTGTTAACTCAGCGCAATGATGTCAGAAGTGAAGTGGAGATGGACGTCTTGTGTCAGATTCTTAATCATCATTTATAACTATGTAAAATGCTATCAGGTCACAATGGTTTTGTGTCATGCTTGCCATGTGCTGACAATAACAGCCCTACTAACCACAGAGCAGTTGAGAAGCAGGCCCTTAAGTCTCATGACCACCCAACTCCACTGATGTACTATAAACGGCTTCTGCACTAACCGTCTGACATCATTTAGTGGGACATGATTCTTTTGATGCTGCTTGTTATTTTTACTGTGCCATTCATTTGTACCATTAGTTTCCCCTTAGACATTTCATGATACATTCACACACACATCAATTATTGGACAGAAAACTCCGCTGGGAGCTGGTCTGAGTGCCATTATTCTGCTGTGCCCATATTCTTGGCAGCAGGAACAAGCATTCACTCCTCCAGCAAAAACTTACGTATACTTTTTCCACTTGTTTGTGGAAACAGGTGTTTAAGACTGTACTGCAAATTCTTTTGTTCTTAAATAATAATTAGCTTTTGCAGGAGAATTTAAACATTCTTCTGTTGTTCCATTGTGCCTTAGAACCAGATGTGAAGAGACATTGTTTGGCAAGGTTCGGCTTTGATTAATGGCTGAACTGTAGCACTGGGCAGTTCCCAGAGACCCCTAGCCTGTGCTCTGTCTTGCTAACAAGACGGCCATACCCCACCAGTGTAATGTGTCCTGAGTCGCAGGAGGACAGTGCAGGAGCAGAGGTAGGTCCAGTGCGAAGGGGAGGACTGAGTCTACCTCAGCCAATGCATAGGTGAGAGGACAAGGCAGGCTATGCACACCCAGATGTGGAGGGGCATTCCTCACAACCCAGCTCTGTATCTGAGCTGTGGTAATGGCCAGGCCCAGTAAAGGTCACATTTCCCAGGGACTGTCTGGGATATGAAGAGAAATTTAGTCCCTTTCCTTCTGCACTTTCCCTCCACTGGTCCTCCTGTTTGCTTCCCTCATGCAGCCACTGTGCTGCTCGGGATGCAGAGAGGCTACGAGGTTGTGATGAGGACACAGGTGCTGTGTTAGAGGAAAAGAAGACAGGAGATAATGGGGAAGGGGCAACTGCAGAGGGCTACAATCTCCTCACTCATATCTCAGCCCAGTGAATCAGTGCCAGGAGTGTCAAATTTGCAAGAGCATAGCTAGTTATCTGGCATAAACTGAGCTTCCTCCAGCCCCAGCCCAAGACCTGTGAACGTTCTTGGAGCTGGGTGATGCACCTAGGCTATGCCTTGCCTCTCCAAAGTGTCTTTGGGCCCAGTACTGTGCACAGCACACTACAAGGAAGGAAGCATTTTTGTCTAAAGTTGCCTAGAAAATTGGATTTTAATTCAGTAAAGTTGTGCCTACTCTGTGCAAACTGGTTATGTTTCCCAGCTCTTGGGTTTGGTTGCATGCCCTGGACTTGTCCCATTTGCAGTTAGGCTTGATTGCTTGTTTTACCTGAGTTTCTTTCAGAAGTAAAGCTGGGTTCATGGACTAGAAAGAAAGCATGTGGTTACTTTAACATGTGCCCAGTTTTCAAGATTAGGGGACCAAGACAACAGGGTATCATGTCGACAGCACTTGCCCTACAGTCTTAGCAAAGCCTTGGTTAGTTTTACTATTATGCAGGTGCCAAACAAAACCAGAGCCCTAGCAAATGCATCCTGTACAAACATGTATTAAGACAGTAGGTTTTGCCCTCAAAACTTCAAATGCAAATTGTATATGCAGACAAAAGATGAGAATATAAACTTTATTAGCACCACCTTTTTAAGCATGGAGCGTAGAGGTGCAGAAAGTGAACCTGTCATTTGCTTACACCCAAAGCTCCTATTTGATGGTGCGGGGTTGGTGAGCTTCAGGCCATTTACTTAAGGATTCTGTGCGAAAGCTGAAGATTGACTGAGACTTCTTTCATTTGTCTATTTTGTTGTTCTGTTTTAGGTATTTGTCTTAAATAACTTTATGGAGGCTTGCGGATATCAATGTCTAGTGATCGGATTTACCACTGAAGAAAGTCCAATGATTTTAAATGTCACTTTGTAATGGATGATAGGTAGCTTGCTCCCAGTCACATGAAGTATATTCAGATGACAATTCATATTCAGACTTTTCTGATTTTGGTTCCATTAGTTTAATTGTCTGCACACCCCTTTTCCTCTAGTCTTGCCATCTGTTTTCCCTTCTTATAGCCTCGCTTCTCAATTTTAAGTGTGGGTAGTGGAAGAAAAATGTTTAAAAATCAACCTTTTGGATTTTGCAATTTTTACCAGAAAAAGGCAGGGAAGAGTAGCTAATCAACTCTGTCTTGCTAAGAGAAGAGCATCTCTTCATTTTCTCTTCTTTCTCTTCCTTCTTTCTTCTTTCTCTTTCCTTCTTTCTATCTTTCTTTCTATTTTTTCTGTGGAAAGAGGTAAAGACAGGAAGTAAAGAAGAAGCAAGAAGGAAAGAGGAAGTAAAATAAGAACATGTGCACAGCTCTAGGGAGTGTGTGTGTGTGTGCGCGCAAAGCAAGTATTTTTCTTTGTGTACCCTTTAAAATGAGGCTATGTCTATATTATCAGCTGCTAACAGTGAAGTCTTTCTGTGACTGAGCTGTCAGTGCTGTTGAGGATCTTCTGAAAAACCCAAAGGCTTCAGAAAAGTGTATTTTTAATCTTTGGCTCTGCTTCCTCTATTCTTGTCATTCAGGCAGCTGTGTTAGCATAGTCATAGGTCTTGGTCTGTGGGGCGTAAACACTGAAAAGTGTTAGAGACCTTGGAGCAATAACAGCTCTTGGGCTTTGCTGTGCATGAGCCTGAGACACATGTAAGGCTGGCTTTCCTAGTAGGACTTGAACTGAGACCCTAAATTCAAAAGAAGTAAGCTTTGCTTAGGGCATTAAAAAAAAAAAAAGACAGTTACATTTTCACTTTTTGCCTCCAGGTAGTACAGAGTCAGACTCACTAAGTATGTCTGGAAGGTTTTTGTGTGGTAATAGACCTGAAGTGATAGTTTAAAGACATTTTACTGAAAATAAAGGTTAAACAATGCTTCTGAAGAAAATTCAGTAGTTGCTTTTGAACAGATAACCTCACTGGCTTCTGGTGTCCCAGTGGAGGTGTGATAGCTGGGTACATGACTGAGAGACGAAGTGTTTGGGGGGCTAAGGGCTCCTTTTCTCTTTGACAGTAAAGACTTTGCAGTCTTCATTTTCAGTCCCAAGTCTCCATTTAGTTGAGGCACCTCTCAACTGTTACAGAATGTGTCTGAGTTATCAAGTAGCCTTCAGCCAGCTGCGTTAATGTTTCCTGTGATAATATAAAAAAACTTCCTTTTCTGAAATTTTTGTAACATGCAATAGGCATTTTTATTTTAAAGATAGTTTAAAGGTGTCTTTTTTTTCTTGATACATATCCAAATCATGGGCGAAGAACCATGCAAGATGGCTCCAGAGTACACTTGTAGTCAAAATACTGCCATAGCCATGTCTGTGCAGTGCAGAGTAACTGAGACAAGGCTCTCCTGCCTCCACATCTCATCTAGTATACATAGCACTGTGTGCTCACAGGCTTTCGCTCGGACACAACTTGGTAAATCTCTCATAGGAACATATTGTAGGTATTGATAAGCTTTTTTGGACAAAGGGCGAGGTTTTAGGGGTTTTCAGAGATGGTGATAGTAGGACTCCATTTAGATATTTCTGGAGAAGGCTCCATAGCCAGGAAGCAACACATATGAGCAGAGGCAAGGCTAGACAGGGCAGAATGAAGCTTGGCCAAGCTGATATTTCTGTATTGGAAGCCACTAATTTAGATGGACACATCCAGAGTTTCACCAAAACACAGGAGGACGAAGTTGCCTGTCTTTTAAATATGTGACTTAGGCTTCTGAGTTACTCATGCACTTTTGAAAATGTTCATCATTTGCAGATTAAATGGTGCCTATATCTAAGCTTATTGCCTAGGATAATTTATCTGGGGTAGGAAACTCCTGGGTAAGTCTTCCTTTATTTTTGCTTGTTTAACTGACACAGGCAAAAGATCTTTATTTCAGATCTCCCAAAAAGCAAGTAGTTCAGCTCACATTAGAAGTCAAACTGCACCTTAATGCCCAAATGTTTCTTTCCCTATGAAGTGGCACAGCCTGCTGTAGCACAAAAATGTCACAGGCCAGTCAGACTCTCCCGGCTCTGCCATGCTTTATGGAGACTGTTTGATTAAAAGTCTTGATGACATTCTGAGCACTGTTGGATGAGGCTAGTTAAAATGAAAACAAAATAAATACCTCTGTGCTACAGTTATGAGAGGCATTTCTAGTGCTTCTTAGCAACGTAGTCCCAAAGCACAAAGTCTGTGCAAATAGCTTCAAGTGTAAAGAACAGATACACATTCCTGTCATTGTTAAGTCTTTAATTAGAAAAAAGAGAATGAAACTAACACCAAAGAAAAAGCTCATTAACTGGGGAAGTCATGGAAAAGTACAGCCCTTTCATGCTGAAGGTCCCTTAAGACCTGATTGCAGGCAGTTTTTGCTGGACAGGATAATGTGGTGAAATAAAGTCTATCTAGATCTTTGAAAGATGTTGAGAACACATAATGGCAGGCTTTGCCCTTGGCAAGACTGCCATCTCTTGGTGTAGCAGGAATCTCATGATACTTGGGGTTTGGGTTAGAGGCCTAGATCTTGGAAGCATGTGATTTTTGTGAGAATCGGAATACCTGCTTTTTTCAAAATATGTTTTGAGTTACACGAAGTAGTCGAAAAGTCTGACTTCTAAAAGTTCAAAAGGCAAAAAAGGAGACCATCAACTTTGTTGGCTGAAAGAATGATGAGATTTCTACATATATATTAGCTTGATAAAAGCTAATGATTTCTAAATTCAGTAGTTTCCCCCTTCCCCTGTCCCAAACCACATAAGTCAAACATTTAAAACAGCAATTGGAATATAGCCTTTCAGACTTCACAAAGGAGTAATACACTGACAAAACTGATTGGAAAGGGATACCCAGCTCCGGCTTAGGTGACTGCAATCATTAGGAAGTGCCATCCTGCAGCTGTACTCTTTTGTGGCTATCTCTACTCTAGAAGCTTTTGCTAATAATAAGTGACATGGTAATGAACATTTCCTTTATTGGGATTCTACTATTTTTCTTGACATAGCTGACTTTGCTCACTTGATTGATATAAACTATTGTTAGGAAAAGCACTTTTTGGTCAGGATTAATTCCATCTACTCTACATGGGTTTGCTCACATAGCTGTGCTGGCAGACCTTAATTAGCATACACCAAGCACAGTCCTCAGTGACTGAAATAGTTAGCTCATGGGCAAGGAGAACTCTAGAAACATGTTCTTCTCTCCACAGCCTGGTCTAAGCTAGATCTTTTATGAATTCTCCTACTGTTGCCAGAATAGGGTCATCATACTTGAATGATTTTGACAGTAGTGAGATTACTGGAGTAGACTGAGATCAGTTATATTAATACTGTTTTAGGTCTGCATTGTAACTCTCATGATGTGTTTTGTCTAAGACAAGCACTGTTGGGGAAAGGAGGTGTTTCCTTCTTTTCTCTTCTTTCTTTTCTCCTTTTCTTTTCAAACCACTTTACTGAATGGTGTCTATCAGAATCAGGTACTTCCAGTAACATGAAGCAGTGCAGTTTCTTTTTGAAGGAATAAATAGCCATATATAGTCATAGAGATAACATAAATTTCAAGTACTGCAAATATATCCAAATTACTAATGGTAAAAAGTAGAAATATTCAAACTTGATTTACATGTGTATCTCTGAAATAGTATCTCCCTTCTGAGGCAAATGTAGGAGATGTTTGGAAGCTAGTGTTGAAAGTTGAAAAGCTTTCTAAGTGAAAATGAACACACTTTTCAATGCAAATGTATATCTTTTTGGGGGGAAATTGTAGGGTTTGATCTCCTCCACCATCACCACACTTTGCCTATTTGACAGTATGAAGTAATGCTACAAATTTTCCTGAGAAATCGTTATGTCAACTCACGCGGTCCACAAAATAACAGCGGAAGGATGGGGCTACAGTAGGTAAGACTCTTCCTTTTTGAGGGTTCTTGTCATGTTGTCCATTATCCTAGGAAGTCGTCTTTATGATCAGTTAGCCATTTTACGGTATAATAAAACTATTTATCTATCTCATTTAGACTACACTGGGAGAGTTTGTGCCCATTAGAGTCACTGATAGGCACCGGTAGAATAATTGTGTTCAGTTTGGGTTTGTCATTCCTGCTGGAAGTGCATTAGTGTCTCCCATTACCCATGGATGACTGACATTATGGGCAGTACCTGTTACATTCTTTCACACTGGAGGCTATTAAACAAGTGTTTAAGCCACAGATTTTAGATACTAGATGCTGTAACAGCTCCAAAGAGGCCCTTTGGGTGTATCCTGACAATGCCTGCTTGGGGAGCCATTAGGCTGTTTAGTATTAACGTGATACATTGCATTGGTTCCTTGGGTGCAGTTAGTGTGTATTATGTTAATGTGAACTTAGGGATTCTTTGATTGACTGATCTGGGAGAATAATTACTTAGCATGCTAAACACCTAGATGCAGTTGTTGATTATGCAGCCAGACCATGCACGGTGTCATCATTTATAAGGAGTTAAATCTTTTAGCCTGTTTTTATTTTTTATTTTTTTATTTTTATTTTTTCTGCAGTGTCCTGACAGCAATCTGGTTGAGTTCAGGTTATATTTATTCTTCCAGCTGAAACATGGGCCAGTGAGTGTGTTTCATCACTTCAAGACCTATGGCTGTTTACGGCCTCAGTGCTTCCCTCTAACTCAGCTGTACCTCCGTAACTTTTGGCTCTCAAAATGGGAAAGGCCTGCTTCTACACATGCCCTTTCCCAGGGGGTCTCACCACCTCTCTTGTGCTGACTCTGGCTCCTGTCTGACCCCTCACTGATGCCATGCAAGCCTGAAAGCATTGAAATAGTTTGCTACTCTGCAAGTCCTACAACTTCTTGATCTATCACTTGTTCTTTTCTCTGGCTTGGCTGTCTTTTTTCTTTTCTGCTAGAAAAAGCACGAAATAAATGTGTGATTTCCCTGATGGTCTCCTTTCCCTAGCTAACAAGCATCTCACATCCCTGATCCTTCCATTTACTTCTTTTCCTGCTTCAGTTTAATTTCTGCCTGCCCTTCCCTAACTTTACTCTTCCTTAATTCCTTCTTGTTATCTTCTCTAGATGCTTTTCTAAGATCCCAGGGAAACTCGTGTGTCACAGTTCTGTCTGCTTTCTTGAAGTGTGTTGAATTCCCTCCCCTGATGATCTAGATCCCTGAAGCATCCGATTATGATTATGCATTTGTCCTGACCTACTCTCCATTTCATTCAGTTCCCGCGCTGATGGGTGTCCTCCTGGCCCTTGACAAAATAGGCTGCACAGCAATATAAGGATGGAAAAATGGCTTATTTCCTTTTCACACCTTTAGTAATAAGAGCAGAAGAGTATAGTGTGTCTTTGCAACAAAATATGAAAATGAAACACATTCGTTCTAGTTTTCATTTTTCCTTCTCTCCCCTCCAAGCTCCCCTGCCCTTTATTTCCCTTTGCAATCAGCAAATGAAAAAAGAAGGGAAGGCAGGGAAAAAGAAAGGGAGAGAAGAAGATGAAACAGAAAGAGACTGTGTGAGACTTTAAAATTTCACCCTTTTTGAAATCTTGGCAATGAAAACATTTTAAAACAGTGTTTTTTTTTTTTGTTTTCATTTTCTGAGTCAGTTTTCTGATTGTCTCCTCTTCCTTATTTCCACATACATAGGTTTCCTCCCCTTCCTCCTCCAAGTCTGGCTGCTCTGCCTGTTCCTCACTGCCCATGGCATTAGGCAGTGGCTGACTGTGCTTTGCGGGTCTTAGTGGGAGATGTAGGTCTAAGAGCCCTGACTGAAGAGGGAAAAGGATCTGAGCTTTTCATTCTTCAAAAGCTGGACTTTTAGTTTCATCACTTTTATCTGGCTTGCCTTGTCACAAACACATTCAAGAAAGTCCCTACAGTTTTCTTCAGGTTCTTGCTAGTTGCTGAGGCCTTTTATCTAACCCCCAGTGATAAGCCGCTTCCCAACATGTTCCCAATTATCCTTATGACCCCTCATCCTCACCCTGAACACTCACATCAAAAACTTGTCTTCCTGTTTTCTTAGCCTTTGTTTTCCTGGCTGACTTACAGCAGGTCTACTAAGAATTGAATCTCCTCAGGGTCTAAATATTCTTTTACATTTCCCCATTAGTATTCTATTTTTTTATTACTCTCCCTGTTTTAAAATCAAGATAGAAATATCAAGTTTTCATCTTTTTCAGTTTCCAAAAGTAATTATATCTTAAAATTCTTTTGCAGTACTTTAGAAAAGCAAGCTAGCATTACTGTTAGCATTATTGTTGTTATTGTGGGGACAGTGAAGCGCAGTGAACACTTAATACATGTATCAGTGAAACTTAAGGTCGGCTTATAGTGTTTTGCACAAGCAGGGGAAACATGGTTTAGCCAGTATCAGACAGCATTTCAGTCCAGCAAGAACTAGCTATTAACCTGCCATTGACTAGTTTGTCAGTGAAAACTTCTCCTTTCTGTGCAGGACAAAAGCAAAAGTTGAAATACTGGAATTTCTCCAAGGATAGAAGTTTCAGTTAGCTCAAGTCTTCTGATTCCCAGTCTGGTGATCTGTCCGAGTATATTCCTTATGAGGCACACTCAGCTTCAAGTCAAGCCAGTCATGGATGTTTCCCCTCAAACTTGTCGCCTGGATAGTGGGAGTCAAAAGACCTTCACTTCACTTTTATTTGTGGTCAAATACCCTTTCTCTCCCTGCCTTCTTCCTGTACCTTATTATTTTTATAGGAGATTCGTGCAGAACTCATGATGAAATCAAGATAGAGATCATAGGTGAGTGAAACTCCTTAACATTAACAGAAAGAAAACTCTAGGTGAGAAATCCAGCTTGTGCTTTAATATAATGATTAGTTTTCACTATTCAGGCTGCTTGCTGCTTCTTGTGCTTTTGCTTTATGCATTTAAAAGTATCTTGCTTTACTCTTCTTCAGTGTGGAAGACTTCAGAGGCAAGTAAACATTGTCAGCTGTACAGAAGAGAGAGTATGCAGTGGCTAGAAGAGGGCATGTTTCAAAGCAAGTAAATATGTTTCATTTCTGGTCTTAGTTAAGGTCTTGTTTGTGACAATTAATAGTTTAAAAGCTACTAGAAAGAAGGGTAATTTTTTTTTTTTTAATCAGCATGGTTCCTTTTAGAAGCAAGAGTAGTATGTTGCCAATAGCCCTACTGATGAAGGATGAAGGAGTGTTTTGGGGAAGAAAAAGTGAGGCTCAGGCCCACTTATGCCCATGTTAGCTTTCTGTCTCTGGGCTAGGAAATGACTCTAAGTTCATATGCAAAGAGGAGCATGCGAGTAGGAAACAATTTATAGCAGTTCTAAATCATGCTGCTTTTTGTTTTGTTTCTAATGTGTGTGCCCTGGTGTTGCGGCCACTTGGGGAACTTTTATTGCAAATACCAGTCAGCCCAGACTGATCCAAAACAGAGAGCAGTCAAAAAGACTGCAAATCAGCCTCATTAAAAATAATTAAATACAGGTTCCTTCATCTTTTTGAAAATGGTTCAAGAATTGGAAGCTTCATCCTCAGCTGGTGCAAATTAGCAGACCACTAGTGATGCAGGTACTTTACACCAGCAAAGACACAGATGAGGGCCCTAACCTTCAATCTCCATGTAACAGAGTAAATACAAGCCAGAAGGGCATGTTCTTGTACGGATGGCTTGGCAGGTCTGCAAATGAACCTGCGCACACCAGAAGAAATGCAGAAAAACAGAACACAGATTTGTACCGGTCAGGCAATCCAAATAATCTAGAAAGAAAGAGTTTAACTGTGTCTGTTTATGCATTAGAGTGCTGACTCCTTCATGATCTTTAGGGACATACACACAAAAACCCAAAGGTGAAGAGTTTTGGTACGCAAAAGCTCTTTTGTACCACTAAAAAGATATCCTGAATTTTGCTCAAATGCTTAAAGAAAGGTTTATAGGTAACACAGAGAAGCGTAAGTGAAATCATGAATCTACCTGAGTTGGTTTAATTTAAACATGAATTTGCCATCCACCTTGAAAGTTCAAGTTGCTGAGAAAAGATAAAATATGAGTGATTGGAAAAAAGTCTGTGCTTTAATCTTCACAGTGAATCTCTTCTAGAGACTTCAGTGCATTTTCTTCTCTCTAGTTCACTACACAGCAACCTCTGATGTCAGGATCCAACCAGGGAACCTTATCCAAAATTTGTTAGCTAGAATTAACTGTTATAGTGAAGGTGCAAAGTGCAAAAGGATGTGGACATTTTAAGACCTAGGCTAATGATTTTTAAATACTTATCGTTGGCTAGTGCACAGAAATCAGAATTAGAGCAAAGACACCCTATAAATACAGCTTATATGTCCAAGGATGAAGATTTTACTTCTCCTTTCCTTCCAGCCTTTTGAATTGTATACACATTCACATGAGGACAATTCTTTATTATGTTTTGGGATAATTTTGGGTATAATGAAATCCATATCCAGTGGATGCCTCCAGCTATTAAAGTAATAGTAATGAACAAGAAAATCTCAAAGAAACAGTTTCTAGAAATACATTTAAAAAATCTCAAACAAGAAAAATATTTCATTTTCTGAGTACTGTTTAGCATACTTTTGGAATAACTCATTTTATATTGTCAGTTCATACTTCACTCCCCAAAACAATGTAAGTTGTTCTGGCTTTGAGAATTTTAGATGTAAATATCAATACAGCAGTTTAGGAACTTCAAGTAAAGTTGTATCTCATAAATGTTAGGATAACGCTGCCCAGAGCTGTTTCAAAGACAGCTATGAAAGACAGGATAATATATAATGCTACCCGTTGTGATGAGAAAGGAAAATAGGCCTGAAATGCATGAGAGCCTTGACATACGTCTTAATTCTCAAGGAGAAGATAGGTAACTTTAAAGGCAACATGGCTCTCAGTGATGAAGAGGATCAAACAGTTAATACTATTTACACTTTAAAATAGAAATTTAATAAAATACCTGTTTCTCCTTGATCTGTTAAAGTAAAGGTACAATTAAAATCTTCATGTTTCCCTTAAACAAAATTAAGACAGCTTCCAACTTCTTAGCAACTCTTTTTTGTGGTAACACCTAGTCCCTGCTTTAACGTTTACAGTGCTTCCTCTCTCTTCCCCCACGCACACAAAGGACACTGTATGGGGCAAAAAACCCTAAAATTCATCCATGATACAGAAAAATGATTTCATAGGGAAACTGAGGCAGGGATTGGATAATTATTTAAGTTAAAGACTAGAACAACTTTTTCATCACTTTTCTCAAAAAAGGATGAACTATCTCAGTTGAAACTTTTCATGCAAAGTTAATCTGGTGGCTGACATCCAGTTTGAATACTAAAATATGGCAAAGATAAACACCTGAAAACAAAGTCCTACAATGGACTCTGTCAGGCAACCTAATCGTAAGTGGTGTGAATGACAAAGCCTTGAGTGATTAAACTGGGAATCCATGATTTCAGTAAGGAGAAACCACTTCACAAAATTATTCTGTGTAAAATGTGTAATATTAAATTGAATAAACTATAATAATTCTCTCATAAAAAAACAGCTGAGGTGTTACTAAACCCATTATCATTATAGCGCTACTTAGGCAAATTTCGTATGCTGACGTCTGTGTGGTGTTGGACAAATTTTTAATTGCAGTCAAGGAAACATTAGGATATAGTTTAGGCTGAAAGTTTAGAGACTGCATAAAGAGAATAATGTCCTACAAATAGGAATGTTTTAGCAGATCTGAAAAGAGATCCTGTATTTGCCTGTGCTACTGGTTCTTGCTGGTGGTGACAGCTAGGAAACAGTCTGTACTTTGGAAAGGATTGTAAAAGAAAATTGAATTTTAGAGTAATGTTTATACTCCTAACTGAGTAAAATATAAAGGGGAAGCAAACCAATAGTGTATGGAAGAGTAAGTCACATTAAAAAAACCAACACTGTTCTACCATTCGAGTGAATGTGTTGCCAGTACTGCGTGGAAACGTCTAGTGCCTTTATGATATAAGCCTGCCTCATGCTGTGGGAGTAACAGTTTTCAAGCTGTCTTAAATCTGCAGTGATGGTCTGTCTTAATAGAGCAAAATTTTCAGACAGCTCTTGCGGTGATGCAGGTGTTGCTGTGTGCCTCTGCGGCTGGTAGCGCAAGGGCTGGGGGCTGCAGTGCAAATCCCCCTGCGCCCTGGTCTCACAGAGTCTGCCGGGGCTGGGACGTGCTGAGGTTACAGTGGGGCAAAGCTGCTCTACGGCCACCTGTATCTTCATCCCAAAAGGTAGGCTGGGAGCCACCGTGGGGCACGTGGCACCTTGTCTATTAGTTTTAACCCAAACAGGCGAAGTCATTTCAGAGCACTGGTAATCTTAGCAGCGGAAAGCAAAACAGCAGGATGTACTTGTAACAGAGGCAGGATGAAGTGTCCTTTGCTGTTGGGATTTACCTAAAATGGCTCTGAGTGTGTGTCTGCTATTTACCACGGAAAGGAGAAAATAGTGAAAGGCTTTCTTCTTTGGTTTTGCTGTTTCTCACTCATTTTCATGGGGCCTACCGTGATGCGAGTTCACTATTCACGGTCCCATTCACTATCCTCTTCTCTTCACCCAGCAGGATTAAGCCAATGAGATCAGGAAAAGTTGCAATATGTGAGTGAGGCCTCTTTTATATAATCTAAGCTGTGAGGAGAGGTGAATACGTAAATATTTTTTATGGACTGATGTTAGCCAGGGACTTGGCCTGAAAGGTTAAAAGAGCACCAAATCCACAGAACAAAAAGGTGGCTGAAAAGATAGGCTGTGTTTCTTCCAGGAAGGAGGAGACAGCTGAGCGATTCTTGCTTCAGCCAGTCGTGAGGCAGCCCAGAGGAACACTTCGGGCCCCAAAAGCAAAGGCTTACAGAGCCTGTCAAGAAATTAAATGCTGCTACAGGAAAAATAGTTCTTCATAAATTGAAATTCAAGCCCTCGGAAAGCAATTCCTTTGTTGTGGCTTGGGGATTTGACCCAGATGCATAAACATCACTGACGATAAAGAAGGAAAAAACAGTGAATATTTTGCTATCGAGTGCTAGCTGGGTCTTTGAAAACGAGAGCTTGAGATTTATATTATTATGAGGCTTAGTGTGGAAACAAAACAAAACCAAAAAATCCCCTTAAATTAAATGAGGCACAGTGGTGGCTTGGATCTCCTTGGCGTTCTCTGATGTGAGAAAAGGGAACGAGCAAGCGGCACGCTGAGCCATTTCGTCGCTCAGTATTTCCGGGGTATAGCAGGGCCTGCTTTCATTCCAGTTTCATGCTATGTGGAGAGCACACTGCTTTTATGTTTTTGCCTGTTCAGTTCTCCCTGTGGAAAAAAGAACAAACCTGTAAGTTTTGAAAAGAAGGTAAACTTCTATTAGATGATTTTCACCAGGCAAATTAATTGCTGGCAGTGTGGGAATGTGAGTATCTTGCTACTTGTGAGCTGTAGAAAAGGGAGTAGAGAAGTTTTTGAGGGAATGGCACATTTATTTTCCTGCAGTTTTGAATCAGAAAAAGCTTACTCTATAGAGAAAGAATGAGAACGGGCTATAATTTCTTTTTGGGGTATAAATATTTACTCTTCCAGCTCTGGGCCACTTACTGTGTTTTGATTTTATCTCATTAGAAATTGCATCTTTTAGGTAAAATTTGATTGAAGCTAGTTCTGTTAAAAGATGAGGGTGGGGAAAGAAATTAAGTAACATAAAGGCCAGAGCAACCTTTTTCTTTCATGTCTAAATGAAATGTTTTGAGTTGACCCAAGATGCAGTTTTCTGGCTTTTTTCCCTCCCTTCCTTCCTCCTTGCACAGAAGTGGTTTTATTTTTTAGCATTCTCCTCTCCTATTAACCTTTTAAAATTCTAATTTAACTTCAAAACTGAAACACTAATTCAACCATTATGCTATAAAATGCTTGAAATAAAAGATTCTTATGTTTTGCTTCGCCAGTGCCCAGGCTGATCCCTTCTCCTGTTGTGACACACTGCAAATATTGCAACCCAGAGCAGAGCAGGATCCAGCTGCACAGAGAGGCAGTTTTGTGTGTAGACCTCAGTGAAGAAAGAGCTCTACTTCAAGTAGCATAAAAATATTGCTTATATTGAATTGAAAGAGAGCTGAATTAAAGGAGAACAGTTGTTGGCCACCTTGAAAGGTTTAATTTAACCTGACTTGTATTTTTTGTTTTGATCCTTAAAAAGTTCTGTTGGAATGACAAGTCTGTTTTGAAATACTGAAATGAAACATGATATTTTGAAAATGTTGAAACAAAATGTTTTGACACTGTTATAATTTCTTCTCCTCAATATTTTTTCTTGAAAACTTTTGCTAAACTTGACCTTAATTGTGACAAGTTCACGTGTTCTCATATTCATATTGGAGGCCTAATTATGCTATTAGTTGGGCTGTTATTCCATTCTAGTCATGACACCAGAAATAATGGCAATGAAGTGAAGGAAGAAAACATTATATTTAAGGGACAGATGAGAAAAAATGTCAGCTGAACAGAGCAGAGGCCTGGAGCCACACATTCACTGAGACCCCTGAGGCTGAAGTGTCCTCCCACATCTTATTGCAGGTTGGAGAGCTTTCAGGTGTCACCAACAGCCTCTGGAAAATACTTCTGCCTCCCCCGACCTGGGTCGTGCCTGGCCTGGCCAGTTCAGATGGTGACCCAGCCTGTTACCCTTTCAGTGCCATCAAGGATGTGCTGGGGAGGTGGGATACCCTGTCCTAGGTGCAGGTTTGTAGATTTGCTACACCCTTGTGTGAGGACTGCCTTGTTGCTATCCAGCTGATTTACACTTGGGTCAGGTTAAGGAAAATATGTGAATGCAAAGATTTGTTCATAATATCCCAAACAGATAATATATTTCAGTATATTTTTCTTTCATGCTTTCACTGACATTTTTATAAATATCTGTGCCTGTGCTATGTAATATGGATAACCAAAAATTTGAAAAATTGGATCAGAAAGATTTTTGTCTCTCTTGTTATCTGCCGTGTCACTTCCCTGTTGAAATGGCAGTAGTCAGGAGTACAGCTTTGCTCCTCTGCTCTTGGTGGATCGTGTTAGCTCTCAGAAACAATCTCCTCTCCAACGTCTTCTAGAGGGCTGGGACCTGAAAACCCATTCTGTTTCCTCCTTAACCAGGATACAGGCTGGACACCCTTTAAAGGGGAATAAACATTTCTTCCCTTCTCTATTGGCTCTTGATGGAGAATAGACGTGACAGTAATTAGTCACTTCAGGACAGTAGGGGCTTGTGGGAGCAGCCACTTTCTCTTATACATCTCATAATGTATAGGATAATAGCACAAGTTATAATGCAGCTGGTCATTGGGGCATAAAAGATTTTTATCAGGAGGCCATCAGCATTAATGATTACTCACTGGAGACCTTATTGGGGATTTGACTAGGATATCTAACCAATGAAATCAGCTTTCCATCATTGTCACGTTTTTCAACACTGACATAACTAAGCTGCAAAACTTGAAAAAATTCAGAGATGTCAATCCACCAAAGTTGAACTGAATCTCCAGAAATCTATGGGCTAACTTCAAATGCATTATAAATCCACTAAAATCAATACAAATGCACCAGAGAAGAATTTGACTTATAGGTAAAATGTCTGTGAGAAACTCCTGAGCATCATCCTTCTGAAGCTATAAGTAAGTAAGTAGTAAATTTAATTATCCTCGTTATAATAAATAAAAATAACACATCAATAATGAACACTGTGTTTGAGAGCTGTTCTTTCTTCTTTGAAAAGTGGCAGCCTTATAGATGTCTCCAAAATTCTTCAAATGCCTTAAGAAACATTTGGTGCAGACTTGCATGAGTTTCGCTAAACAGAAACTCAAGAGCAGGGCCCTCAAGAGCAGTGTTTTTCTCTTGGGGATAATTCTTGCTCCATTGCTACCACTGCAGCTCCCATACCTGACTCGAAGAATTACTTTGGCTGCATCCTGTGGTAACTGTGATCAAAACACAACTCTTGATTCATTATACAATCTCTGGTTAGTCATGGGAGGGTCAAATTCTCTTGTCTCTTTTAGGATATGATGGTGGTTAGAGAAAAATACGTAGTTAAGGCTTGGCACAGAATGAAAATGGTCCCTTTTGACTTTTCAGGGATTACTGAAGAAGTGCAGAGAAGTATCCTTATCTAGTTAATATTTTCAAAAGATGTGATTCTACTTTTTTGGTCATATAAAAGGAAACCACAGCTGGTGTTTACAAAAAAAATGCATTTGGCTATTTAGAACTAAGAACAATTTTTGTGTAATTATTACCTGGTTCTCCAGATTTTGAAAATAAAAGATCAGCAGGGGGATGAAGCATGAATATAGGAATATCAAACAGCATATAAGATGCTCCACATTTTTACTGTTCTTTTTTTTTACAGAGGTTTTTGACATCTGGAATTACTGTGTGACCTATAATAATTACAGCTGGGAAAATTTACAATTGTAATCAAAATAAAAACTAAAATATGTCAATATTTTCTGGCCACACATGAACATTCTGTTTGAATAGAATTGAAAATGTTTTGTTTATCCAAATCTTTTTATTTTGTTTTAGCATTTATGATATAAGAATGAATTAGTAAGCCTAGTAAGCAAATATATATTCATATACATGGAGTATAGGTCCAAACAAAAGAATTCAAAGAACTTTAAGTTTGTGATGAAAAGTTAAACTTTATTACATATTGTTGAAATGAACATTCCTACAAAAAATGTTTTGTCTTTGAAAAAAACTTCATTTGTGGAAGATTGTTGTTCTCTCAGTCTTTTTTGGCTGAGTTGCATTCTCACATGCTACGTTTCAGCTACATGGCTGAAATGGGAGAACACAAGGAGGAAAATTCATAGTCTTAATATTGAATACAAGCATATTATTTTCCATTTTTCCTTTATTTTGAAGGTAGATTAGTGAGGTCATCTTCTGAACCACAAGGAGAGTTTGAAATAATGCTCTGAGCACTTCTTCCTTCTTCTGACAGATGACTAATAGCCACTGAATAGCAGAAACTTTCTGCTTGGCTGCCAGACTTGGCCAATGAGTTTTTTGCTGGCAAGGAACAGCTACATAGTGCATTACTGAATGCAGTTAGCAGCACATAGCTCAATAAGTAATGCTCTCCAATGTGCTATTTTTCCAATTATTCTTCTTTTGGATTTTCAGATCTTTTGCAAACCACTTTGTTACTGTGCAGAAGTCTTTGCAATGGTTTCCTATTTTGAACATGGCTGTCATGGGCTTAACAGTGCATAAAGATAGGAGTGAATGCAGAATAAATCTTCAGTGCTTACTGAACAGGGAATTTTCCTGAGAGTAATGCTATGGGGAAACACAGAAATCTGTGGGGATGGCATATACTAGAGAAGTCCAATGGCAGTAAAATGTAAGAAGAAAAGTTAACGGAGGGAGGTTACCCTTTCTACCTCCTAAATGAAAAATAAAATAAATCCTCAGATCCACTAAATTAACAAAGTATTAACCTATTGCAAAATCATGTATTCAATTTAGATTGAACAGTGGTAAAGCTGTAACCCATCAACGTTTCCTTTGGATTTAATAAAGCCATTATTATATATCAATTAAATATTCACTGAAAGAGGGGAAACTCACTGAATTTTAACTCTATGCCATAAACCCATTTCCCATTTGATATATTGTTAGCTTAAAATTACAGAAACCCTAAGTGCAGAAAGTAGTTCTACTCTTCATACCCTGCTATGCACTCTGTATAGGATAGATAGTACTGGTAAATTAGATGGTAACTTCTCAAACTACTAATTAACATAGATCAAAAATCTATGTTAATGTCTTCCTTGTTCGAGCTTTTAATGTAGAAATTAAATGTGTTAAAATGTCAATTTTAGTAGTAGCAAGGGCAAAGATACAGTATGAGAACTGATATTGAGTAGGGATAGGTTTTTCAGTGTTGTAACACGCAGGACTGGCCCTGCCAGCCATTTGTCCAATCAGACACGCATTTTTCTTGACCTGCTGAAAGCAAACCATTTCTTATGGTGCATCTGGAGGAGCTGCACTTGTTTGGGGCTTTATAAAACAATAATGTGTTCTTAGGAAAGACCTACATTGGTACTGGATTAACTCTGAACTTTTCTTCTTTGTCTGTTCACAAGCAATGACTCCATCTTCTGTCGGTGACATCATTGAAGGAGGTCTCCATGTGGAAGAGCAAATTCGGATTCATTTTGCATGACAAGGGTGATTAACGTGGAAGAAATTATTAGGAAATCTTTCAGCCAGCTTTTAAGCCCTGCTTTTCTTAGTGCAAGAGTTCACAGTGCAGTGTGAATTTATGGCCACATCTGGTTTTGCTGTCACTCTTCTTTAGGGCCATCTAGACTCCTGCAGCCATCCAGTGAGTCCAGAAAGATGCAACAGAACTGTGTGTATTCACATCACCAGCCTTTTGATGGCTAAGTTGTCTGGCTGATCACTCTGAGCATCCCGTATATAGCTGATGGAAAGAATGGGAAGAATAAATCTCTACAGAAGGTGAGCCTGAGCAGGATCCTAATTTAAGCGCTTGCTCTCTGGAAGTCACAATTTTTTTCTACTCGCTGAATAGAGATATTACAGAAAACTTAACCAGGAAAGAAAGGTACCAAAAGATGGATAGTGTAAATATTTCCACTGCTACCAAATGTGTGTGTAAAGAAGTTCCTATTTGCGTTGAAGAATCAGCATGAAACTCTATTGTTGCTATTTCCCACAAAGAAATTTATTCAATCCTGCTTTTTATGTCTGTGCCACCTGTGCTGATGTGAAATCATATGAGATCTACCTGAGTTTCTTCCACTAAATGTGAGAAGCCACCTAATGAACAGCTTGCCAGGCACTTTCAAACCAAAGACCAAATGCAGATGAGAGAAGGCCTCGGCAAGGAAGAAGGCAGTGAAAGTGTTTACAAAGCCCTGGGTGTATGTCTGTGATGTTATATGTGGTTAACTTATGAACCTATTAAGCTATAGCTTTCACCCTAATTGAGCCTTGTAGGAAATAACTCATCCCCAGGGCAACATGCTGTGAAACGGTGGAGTCAGAAGGAGCAGTTTTAGCGTTGGTGCACTCTGTGAAGACCTTATTTCTCTCATGTAATGGTGCTCCCTGGAGCTTCTGTGAGGAACACTTCAAGGTATGTTATCTGAAAAATGAAATAAAAACATAGTGCACTTTGAGCTCATGTTGAAGGGTTTCTGAGGACACGGCTGTGAGGTGGAGAAAAGGCCTCTCCGGGATGAGTAAGGCAATAGCTTGAGAGAGCTGTGCCTTTTAGCATGCAGCTGTTGAAATGTGCAACACACATCGGTAGAAATTCAGACTTTTCATCTCCCATTAGAGGAGTAGAGCAAAGATCTTTCACCTGGAAAGATTTTTATTACCACATAATGATCTTTAAATGTACCTATTAAGCTGTCGTGCCCTGTGTCAACCAACTCCTGTCAATTTGTAGCTTAATAATGCATACTATTTCACAATTTATTTACTGCATTGTGAGGTAAGTGGCTTAATTGTAGGATAATAAACTCTTGTAATCCAGAGGGAATAACGTTAGCATGCATAACTAGAGTGACTCGGAAAGGTAAAATACTGTTTATTTTTCCTTTTGCACAGCTAAAAAACACCAAAGCTTGTAAAACTTTAAAGAAGTTTTGTAATATGAAAGACCTTTTTCTCATTTGTGTGGATATTCAAATTTTAGAGGCACATGAAGATCTTCCAGGCATTAACTTGGTCTTATATATATTGCGGCACCCAGGTTTCATTTATAGCTTACTTGAAACACTGTTGGCAGAGGATAAGGCCACTCTTACAGAATTGGTGAACTAGAAATACTGATGGAAAGAATGTTTATCTTACACTTTCTAAAGGCACACAAGAATAATGTGTTAGAAAAATGATATATTCAGAAAGTTATCTAATATTACCTAATCTTAGCAACTTGCTATTGTTCTAGTCCTCTTCCATGGCTTTGTGGGACAAGGTACTGTGTTCAAAAAATTAATTCCAAATTTGGAAATATTTTATAGCATTTTCATTTGAATTTGGCCCACTTTGCACCTGAATTTTAAATGTTCCTCTAACTGTAGGCACAAAGCTCAGTTTTTGGAGCTGATTAATGCTTTGGCTTCACTTCAGCATCTAATCAATCATGACAGCCATTTACTGCATTGCTCGCTATAAAGCCATAACAATTAGCCCTTAATTCCAAAGCTGACTACAGTGTGGCACATTCCTTTTAAAATGCAGGTCATCACATGAGTATTTAAATCAAGACAGCCTTACTATATTTGACTTTTCTGCTAACCTTTCCTTTCTTTTCCTTCATATATGATTTAAGTCACCTCATATGATTAGAATTAGTGTGTCTGATCATGGTAGATGAAGCATTGCATATAAAATGGGAAAGGATCATGCCTTAATTTCATGGGGTCAAAGCTCTTTATTTCTTAGTTCCCTTGGAGAAACATGGGCTATTACTTTCTGTTCTTTTCACATTGTCTATTTTAGCCAAAATGCTGCATTTGTTGAATAGGTTCCACACTGTATATCCCCCTTTTAAAAACACTGTCAAATATGACTCTAGTTTTGTTAAAGGGATGCATACTGACCACGTGAAAACTAAGCTGGAGTGAAGATAACAGCGAGAGGTAAATGAATTAGCATAAATCTATGACACAGTCACTTTGGTGGGGATGTGTTGAAAAACTGGGCAGTTTATAGTGTGGCTTATCACAGGTTACCCCTGACACCACAGCAGCTCTCAGATCAAAATTTCCTTAGCTGGACTTTTATTCTCATAAATTAAGGCCCTTCAAAGATACCCTCAGTCTTCTGCTTTGACTTTCAGAATCTTAAAAGAAAAGCAAAGAATTTCCTGCAAACTGAGTGCTGGTAAACTATCTCTTACTTTGATGATGAACGCAATTTTTGTTTCATTTTTATTGCTTTCTGGTGACTTAATGGGGCAAGTTAAAGAACAGTGCTGTGGCTGGTCTGAAACTTGTGGTTTGTTACTGCCAGATTAATAGAGATCTTCGACCTGCTTTTCTAAACTTTTTCTAAACTCAGCGCTAGCAAGTTGTGCAGACCACAAAAAAGAGTGCTAATCAGTTCATCTTCCACAAGAAATTCATTGCTCAATCTACTGCCACCTCTGCCAGACGCTGCTTCCTGAAGTAAAGAGGAATTTGCTTAACCTGTAGCCCTGAATCTCTGTGTAGGCAGCTTCTAACAGACATAGCCTGTTTCTCCTTTTGCAAGAAGCATGGTGCAGCAGGAGCAGATCAGCAAAGTGAAACTTTTAGTATCAAGAACCAAATGTCCACAGTATCCACGTTTCAAGGGTTTTACTTTGGATTAACACTATCCTGGACCTATGGGTAGTGTGCCCATTAACAGATGGGTTATATTAAGTACCTCTTTCATTTAGTTAAGTCCAAAAGAAATCCAGTCCATGAGGGGCTAGTGGGAACATTTGGGACACTCATGTCAAAAGCGTGCTCATGATCCAAACACCCCAGTAACTCCTAGACCAATGCTTATGATGAACATCTGTGACTGGCACGTAAAATCTAAGGCTGTGATTTTGCTAAAAAGGAGGGAAACAAGGTGCGGGAAAGAAGGCAAGGAAATCGAGATGTTTTCTGCTGTGGAGGAAAGATCTGGAAGCTACTGCCTCAGTGTTCTCTGTTTCTGTCATTCTTCCACTGATGATGGGGAAGTTTCCCAAAAGGGAGAGGACTGAAAAAAATGGCCTTGAAGGAGCTGGCATGAGGTTTGCAGTAGAAAGAGCACAGAAAAGTCTAAGATAATGCAGACTGGCATGTTTGGCAAGTCAAGGGCTGAAGCATCAGTGAGAGAGGGATTTGAAGCTGAAGTGAGGAGTGGCTGTTTGCCTATACCTTACCTGTGCTACCTAGAAAAAAATCTGAATTCGGAAAGGGAAGAGTTTAATTAGCACTTGGTGGGATGAGGTATAAACCTGAACAAAATGAACAACTGTATTGCAAAGATACCAAAGTGCAGGCTTGATATCAGGGAAGTGAGGGCACCGTGGCGTCCGGACCTCTGGCAGAAAAGCCTGTGCTGGTTCCTGCTCTACCTTTCACTGCTCTCCAGCACATGGCTCAGCTAAACATGGCTCAAGATGCTACACTGCCCGAGAGCCAGGGGCACTGAGGTACAGCAAGATGAGGAGCTGGGGAAGTGCCACCTGCAGAGGAGAAAAAGAGGCTCCTATGTCCATTTTTACTGATGTGGTATTTCCCCGGAAGGAAGTGTCACTAGTTAGTTCTTGTTCTCACCCTGTGGTTCTGAGCAACTAAGCTACTTCTGTTTTCCTGACCATGCCCAGTTTCCCCATGCCTCTTCTCTCCTCTGCCACCCTGTATCTGCTTCGGATTTTGTTTCTTACCGAAAGTAGCAAAAAAGAATGAATCTGTTTTTCACCTGTGAGATATTCAGTTGGAGTTTCAATCTGATGTTTCAATAAAATTTTGAGGAAAGGAGCAGAGGGGAGAGGAGAGGAAATCAAAGTTCTAAGACACAGAAAAACATGAAATTGCTAAATTGTTTAATTTCCACTGTGTTGTATGTTGTCCGTTTCATTTCAGAGGAAAAAAATCCAATAAATAATCTTCTTTACAGGAGATAAGAAACTAGAATGTTATTTTTAATAATTTTTCATAGCATTCTTGAAGGAAGAAACTTTTATGAGGTAAAGAGAAGAGGAGATCCCCAGACAGCTGGTTATAATGGAGCAAGGGGGTGAAAAAGAAAGTAATCACCTGGTAGTGATAAGCTTTCAGACTGGTATTATTGGAAAATATTTCTTCTTACCAAAAATATAGAATCAGGCAAAAACACTAGACCAAAGAAAGTACTTTTATAGCATGTTTTAACTGTACAATGTTTTTCCCTACAAATATCATTTAGCCCACGTACCTAATAAGTTTCCAAAAGGTAAAATAAGAAATAGGCGTTCATAGAGGATCCATAATTACATCTCCTGGCTTTAGAAATGAGGACAAAATAAATCTCACACATTTAGGAGAGATCTTCCCCAGTCTTCAGAACATAAACAACTCCAAATTGTTTATTGGGTTAGAATGAAAGAATATAAGAATTAAAGTTTTCCTATGGAGAAATTACTTCATATTTCTTCAGCATAAGGTCTCTCTGAACATTTTCCTCAAACATCTGCTCTTGTCTGTAACAAACAAAATGTCACTGTCAATGCTTATTCTCAGCCAGCGCAACATTCCTTCAGTCCTTGTCCTCAAGACAAAGACTAACAGTGAACAAAGGTGTTTCGGTCTTTTTGGCTGCCTAGTGATGTGTTTTCAGTAATATTAAGCCATCCAGGTGATGTTTTTTTCTTCCCTATCGTCTCTTAAATGCATTGTACTTAAGCTATTTTCAAGCATGTGCACCAAATGGTTCTAGGATTCTGAGCTGAGATTATAAAAAAACACAAAATGAAACTCATTTGTCATATGAATAACCTCAAAATTAGATCAAGAAATGGTTCAAAGTAATCTATTCCTAATACAATATGAAATATGAATTATGAGGTTCCTTGCTTAATATCTGTAATGCTATCAGCTTTTAAGAATAAATAATATTCGTAGATAATTGCACCAGAGTAAAACTTGCAAAAGGTTATAGCATGTATTTTCTATAGCTTGGCTTATATGAGATTTCTTTTTTTTAGCTTTTTAATGCTTCTGGGCATTTATAATTTATGGTTTATATTAGTTTCTATAGGGAATATTTAATGACTTTTCCTGTATTAACAAATGCAAGATCATATAAGGAGTCAGACAGTTGGAGAAGAGCCTCTGTCAGATCAATTTCACTTTTATTTTTCTTATTATATATCCTATTGCTAAAAGATAACAAAGGGAAGTAGCTGCTCTTTCTGATCTTGATATACATATGAACAGAGGAGTGAAAGTCCTTCCCCAGATTTGCTCAGTTTGCTTTGTTCATTAATCTGTGTATTTGAAAATTGATGACCAAATCTGAAAGCCATGTTTTTTTATTCCTCTCCTTTCATGTCTGCAAACCTCTCATCCATATCAGATATGAACATGGAGACTAACTATATTTTCTGAACAGCTGGAGAAAAGAAGATTTGTGGAACACTCTCACTATCCTTCTTTGCACATGTCCTTGCATGCACTCAAGGCCTGGGTTACTGAAGTAGCAAATTGATTGTGACCATGTTAATCTCTATGACACTAGATCTAGATTCATTTGGTGGTCTGACAATCCAAACAGTACATCAGAAAGGTAGATATTTTGGAGTACATTTTGTCCTCCTTTACTAGGATCCTATGAGAAGTACAAGTAGTGGAATAACGCATCACTATTTCCTGCTGATATGCCATTCCTTATGAGAAAAATTGGCTTACTTTGCCTTTCAAGACAATAAAAGCATGAAAAGCCTCATTGGATAAGACTAGTTTCTTTCACATGAAAAACCTGTTCAGTTATTCTACAGATGAAAAAAAATACTCCTTGCAACATAGACAAATGTGTACATTCATCCAAGAAATGACAGAAGTATCATCAGATTACAGCAAATATGGCCCAGCACTGCCTTTTATGAGATGAGTCAATAGAAAGTCACCCATTCACTTGTAATGGCTTTTAATGTGCTTTATTATTTATAGTCATCCATGGAGAAAATATTATATTTTAAGTACCTCTTTCCATTGAAGTGGATGCACTGTATCAGGGTGGGATTCAGTTGCTTAAGCATTGTTTGGTGCTGCTGTAGTCACTGTAGGGTATCCTGCTTCCAGCCTCCACTATGTCCCGGCATGTGCCTCTCCTAAATCCTGTCATATGTCAGGCCCGCGCTGTTGTCTTGGATCCCAGTAGTGCGTCAAATGGTTCCAGTTACTTCCAGATGGATCTTATGCTTAGGCAATTGAATTATGCTCTCACTGTCTCAACTAGTATTGTTACTGTTTTTATTGCTTTTAAAGGGAATGTGTTTTGCTTATTAAAAAAAAAAACAAACCAAAATAAAGCATTGTTCTGGCTTTGTGTCTGCACCTGGCCTAGATTCAGTTTATCCTTCCACAGAAATATCTTTTTCTGTAGCCTGAAGAGATATTTGCAATTATAGTAGAATGCATAGTCCTGCAAATGTATAAGACATGGCAGTTTATTGAACTTTATTGGACAAAATAAGATAACTCTTATTTTGATTTTGCTCAAGCTTATTTTAAATTAAAGTCCATGAATAAAAATTATTTTCAAGCGGAAGGTAGAAGTGTTTTTTTTCTAATAAATTCTCACCCTTCCTACCTGTAAATAAGAATAGCATTATCTTTGAGAAAGTGAGTTTAAGTATTCTTCTGATGTAGAGAGCGAACCTGATATAACTGTGTAGAAGTATCATAGTTTTAATGTAAAAAAGGTCTGGTACCTTCAGCTGGAGTCTGAGTCTTTGAGATGCTGATGGTTCTCAACTCTTGCAGCTGACGAAAGTGGAAGGCTTTGGAAACCTACAGAAAACATTCTAAATTCCTCAGCATTCAGCTCTTGGGTTTATGTGTTTCTTGTATACTCGTGACCTGTTTGTAGGTAGGTAGAGTCACAGCTGTTCCTGCCATGCCAAGAGAAAACAGAGGGCCTGAATCCCAAATCAGTTAGAAACTGTAAGGTATGAAATAAACAGCTTAAAATTACCCATATATATTCTGGTAGCTCTTTATACAGACTCTGGGAAGATTTCCCTGAATTCAGTGCAGTAATGAAGGTTTAAAATCAATGTCCATAACAAAGATGTGAAATAAGTAGGGATGAAGGGAATGCTAGGAAGTTAGACAACCATTTATTTTTAATTTTACTATGGGTTTCGAGCTTGTCTACCTCCTGTCTAGTCTTTCAGGCCTAGTCCTAAGCTTATTGAAATGCATTCTGAAACAGAGGTCTGAGAGTACATTTTGTCAAATGTGGTACATCAGGCATGACGGGGGGACCAGCAGGCTTAACTTGCTGAGCAGCAACTCTCTCTCTTCCCCAGTGGTGTCCACTCTCCTTATCTCTGTCCTTCAAAGGAAAAGGATCATAAACTGAGGTACAGTGACAAAAGAGAGGATTTTTCTTTTTTGCTTTTTGTTTCTAATCCCTTTTGCCTTACAGGCAATGATACAGCTGCCTTCATTTTCTGCAAGAAAATAAAAATTCTGCATGAACCCGGGAGAGAAGATGATTTATCTGGGTTACAGAATAAGGAATGCACTGGATAAGATGATAGCGGTCAGAGCAGAGTGAAAAAGACCCCTGCTTTTATTTTCTTGCCATATTTGTGCAGAGCTGTAGTTTTTTTGGTTTTTTTGGGGGGTACCCAGAGTTAATGGGAAAAATTCACGTCCTCTCTCACACAGGGGTTTTTTTTTTTTCAGATGCAGTTTGGACAAATTCCAACAGAAGTCCGCAAGGGGTGGATATGACTTCTTCTAATAAGGTACTGTGGCTGTATTCCCAGAAACTCAGCTCTGAATAGGAAAGAGCAGCCAAGGAGATATAATTTTGACTCTTCTTTCCTTGCATATCTGCAAACTATCAGGTAGGAAGCAAAAAACTTGAGCAACCTTTTTCCATACCATTCTAAGTTATTAAAACAGTAATAACAATACAAGACCCAGCTGTACTGTGTCAAACCAATGGATGAGGTTCAGTTGTCTAAACATAGGTGTCTTGAGTAACTTGAGACATTCTTGGTCAAGACAGGATCTTTGGCTAACCGTCAGGCACTCAGGCACAGATATACAGAACTTATAAAATAGCTGCATCTGCCTGGGATGGCAAGGGGAGTCCGACCAAAATATGCCATTGTGCCTAATATGGCACTAGATTTTTACATCAGAAACCTAAAGGTCAACGCTCATGATGCATTTATGCTCCATTTTTATTTGGACTTCAAAGCATCTAAATGCTATGTAAAATAGTGTATTTTTCCTGACTTGTGTATTTGCACATTTAATCATGGAGACCTTGATAGTGTGGTGAAGAAGAAGGACTAAAACAAAAACTGCATTCCTTTTGCAAGTAGAAAATATTAAACTATACATATTAATCGAATATGTAAAGGATGAGATGCATGGTTTCTATAAAATATATGTAAATGTGCTATCTTTCAACATGTGCTACTAGAAAAGGACAAGAGAAATTGTGTTATAACTTTAAGTACTCATTGTTCTTCATTCTATTTTTGAATCACTTAAAAGTTAGGAAAAAGGCTGTCGAAGACAAAGCCTAAATATAGCACAGAAGGAACGTAAAATTAGGGAAGACTGGGCATATTCTTAAGTGCCATTCTCTGGTTTTCTGTTCTGTAGCTTGCCTAAAGCAATTATGATTTAAGCTTTAAACCCATAAGAAATCAGCAATTAAACAGCAGTGAGGGATATCTCACAATACTGGTGTCCAGATCAACAGGAATCTCTCTTCTGTGGGTATAATGGGCCAAGTTCAGAATGTGTGGAGGGGAAATACAAATTCTTTCATTACAGATGAATAAATACTGTTCTGACAGGCAAGACAATTATTGCTCCAGCAGCCAGTAACTATATTGCTAAACTGATTGTTTAGGAGGAAATTCATCTAGTTTGCTACTGTTGTACCTTTATATAACCTTCCAAAAAGTAAGTGGAAACAATGACCAGCTTGCTATGATTTTAAATAGAAAAATCAAATCCAGTTCTTAAAGTTTCCTTTAGGCTGTGTGCATAGACTCAGAAATGTATCTTTAGGCATACATATCTCTCATTATTGTCTGTGACTAGTCAGACTAATCCACTTTTTTTTTAATGTCCTAACTGAGTTGATGACTCTCTTCTGTTTTCCTAAATGCGGAGAGACAGTCAAACTGCAGTGTTTTGTCTTTTACTGGGTTCAAGGGAAGAGCAGTCCTTTTGGCAGCGAGGCTCTAGCTTGTGAACTCCCCAGCTCTGCCATGCTTATTTGTCCCTTGTAAGAACTTACTCTGTTAGTGAAGCAGCGAAATCAGTGGGAGCAGTAGTGCTGCAAGGATCTAGAAAAGACAGTCTTATTCTGGTCCCTATGTTGGGTCCTTTGTATTTTATTATTGGCACAAAAGAGCCAGAGAAATGTCCCAACACACAGAGAGAGTTTTCCTCTCACCTCGGTGAGTTCCCCAAGTGCTATGAAGCTATGAGAGTTAGCACCTTCCTGGGAATGAAACAGATAAATATAGCTCTGAGCACTGACTGCTGGAAAGACTTGGGATGGGGCGGGGAGGGAGAGTACAAAAGGCTTCCTATGACCTGGGACACACAGCTTTATTGTACAGGCCAGTGCCTTCATATTCATTCTCAGCTTGAACTGGGATGTAGTATAAGACTGTAATCCAAGAAATCACTTCTCAATAGTAGCCTGACCTCTTAAGAACTTCCCTGCTCAGGGAAACTTCAAGTTTCTTTAAATGTCTACAGTAGTGTCTCCCACCTCACCAGGATGCCCGCGCCCAGAGCCTTTGCAGAGCTGGGCAGCTCTGCACTCTGCAGACATCTAATTCTAAGAAACCATAATCCTTCAACTATGTCCCTGGAGGTGCATGGTATGGTTGATGTTGGCAGCATGCAGTTACCATAGCCTTAAATGAGTGGCTTTCAAGCAGCTCTGACAACTTTCTTTAGAAAGACAGCAGGAGAAGGGACATGCAAAATCAGTGTTGTACATGATTGTTTTACTTTAAACACAGAAATCATCCTGGGGCAGAACCCATTTCCCCTCCCTCCAAAAGAGCAGTAGAAACTATGCAGTGGAGTCCTGCTTCCTCTTAGTTGGTCTCACTGGACCAATAAATGTCAAATATTTTGTACACAGTTTCATACTCTCAGTCATCGATAAATCCTTTTGATGTACAAGTTTTTGTCTGACTCAATTTAGCAAGTTTGTTTTCTGTGTATTTTGTGGTATTTGAGTATTCCCATAGTACTCTGTGGCTTGCCAGTCCACAAATATTCCATAAACCTCTTCCCTTTCCTTCCTGACCAGAGGTGACAGTGGTGCATAAGATATTTTGCAGTTCACCAAACACACCTCGAGACCTGGGAGAATGACTCTCGGCTTCACTAGATTTTTTTAAAACTGTTTTTCTCATCCTTAATTAGCAGCTAAATAGATTTAGAGGGAGTACAAAATAAATAATTTCCTGTAGTAAAAATATTTATGTGACTGAGTAACAGCGTTAAGTAGCTTGGTAAAAAATAGAGTTCCAAATTCTGAGCACTGCTGCCTTGATGTTGACTGATATTTGAACTCTGCTACTGAAAGCATCTCCAGTCTATAAATTGTTAGCTTTCTATGATATCCAACAGGCAGCAGAGATTAATTGTTACTATTTAAATTTCAGTATTGACAGTATTTTCAAACAATCTCTTGGGCCGTATTCATGCAAACTTCATAAAAGTCAAATAGAACTACAAGCTGGTATAAAACAACCACTCAACAGTTCCTCATACTGTGTGCTTAACCTCTCAAAGCTGTCTTCCCTTAAGAAGAATCCTCTCCACAGACAATAAATATCACTCAGTACATGCCAGAGCAACTCAGCAGATGCATCGCTGGTTACATCCTGAGAAACTTAAAATTCTTTGCAGCATGTACTGAGCTAACGGAAAGGGTTTAGTTTGGAAGGAATTCATTTTTCTTTTTAAGTGGGAAAAATTGCTTAAAGAAATCAGCAAAACTGAAAAGGCTCGGCTATGCAAACAAAATGGCATACAGCTATCTCTTAGCAATGAGCCTAAATTCATGCATAGTTAACAACTGGAAAATGTGGATGCAAATTGGTGGACTTTAACCACCCTGCAGCACAAGAAATCCAGGAGGTTTCTGGAGTGCACTGATGACAGCTTCCTAACAGAGATGGAGGAGCTGATGAGGGGAGGTGCTCTGATGGACTTCACACTTACAAACAAGGAAGAACTGGTCAGGGTGTGAAGGTCAGGGGCAGCCTTGGCTGCAGTGAGCATGAGTTGGTTGCATTCAGGATCCTGAGAGGAGGGAGCAGGGCAAAGACCAGGATCACAACCTGGGCTTCAGAAGAGCAGATTTTGGCCTCTTCTGGGGCCTGACTGGAAAAATCCCAGAGGAGAAAGACCTGGAGGGGAGAGGAGTCCAGGAGAGTTGGCTGATTTTCAAGGGCCAGCTCCCCCAAACTCCAGACGTTACCATTTTCTTTGGCCTTGTTTTCTCTTTTTCTTTTGATAATTAGACCACAGTGGGGAAGACTAGTGGACTGGACTGACCACAGCGTGCTCCGTGCTGCTTGTCACCCCCTGCATGCCTTTTGGGGAGACCTGAACAGCACATGTAAGTGAAAATTGGGTCCTCACTCCCATTTGTCCTTTCACCTGTCATTTGATCTTTCCCCTTTCTTATCACTCACATTGACCTAAGTGTCATTTCAGACTTAATAAAAGTCTGGCTTTGGCACTCCGGGGAGTTAAAACTTTTCTAACACTGCTTTGAACCTGTGGCCAGAAAAGGAGCTAAAAGTAAACAGCTTACCCATCTTAAATAGCAGCAGTGAGACCCAGGGGAGGTCAGGTCAGGCCTTGGAGGCTGATAAAACTGTTGCATCAATGTTTTTCTAACAGCTATGTTGCAAATATCACAGCTTCAGAGGCAGAAATTACTTTGTCATCTTTGCCATTCTTTTCTTCACACTTCGTGTTTCTCTCTCTTTTTTTCCTAAAGGAAACAAGATAATAATTAGAGCACCACAGAAGATACCAAATGTTTTGCTTCCTCCCTAGAAGTGTCATGTGAAAGATGAGCTGGAAAGCTGTGTTTTTCTGTCAGCTCTCAACTTCCAAAGGGAACCATAGTGTACAGTTAAAATGCAAGTCAGGCTTAGCATCGTTTTGGAATATTTCATCTTTTTTTCTTCTGCCACATATTAATATAAGAATAACTGAATGTGGACTATTTTCATAGGGACAAGGGAGATCAAGGACTCTCTATTCAAAAGTCTAACCAGTGTTTAAATGCCTAGTGCTTTTACATGAGAACATAACATAAGAACAGCCACATTTTGATACTTAGGAAAGACTAATATAAGTGTATTTCTCTCCTAGTACTCCCCAGCTTTCAATCAGCTTAAAGTTTCTGAGCTGGATGGTGATTCTCTGTATTTCTGTGTGTCTCACTCTTCCATGAATTCCTCTAGTCCCACCTTCAGCCTGTATAGACTTTTATTATCTGCCACATATTTGGCAAGGAGTTCCACATTTGTGCCTATTTTTTCCATCAGAATTAGAACAATAGCATAGCACCATGTAAGGAATGCAGGATTTAAGTCAGGGAGAGCAAGTGGCTGGCTACAGTGCCTGTTGTAATGTGGGGATGCACAAAGAAGAGGAGCCTTTTTCAGGTCACAGACTGTGCCAATTTCCTCAAAAGTTTATTGATAATGTATCCAGTATGGCCTTTTCTGTTTTGAGGCATCATGAATTTGTAGCATCACATAAAAACAGAGCTTTTTAAAAATTTACTGTCTTAGGCGGGACCTCTCCAGGCTGCAAATGACTAAGGCAGATGTGGATTTGCAGGCGGGTGAGTACCAGTCAGTGCGGCACACGCTTCCACGCTATGTGATGTGATTGGGTAGCTCCCGCAATCAGATCAGAGCTGGATCGATTCCTGCCCAGGGAATACCTCATTCAAAACTTAGTGGATCAACTCTATCTTGAAATCTCTGCTGTGGGGAGGGAGAAGGGGTATGTACTGAGCAGACCATGCGAGGCATGCTTCTCCTTCAGCATTTTAGCTCAGATCAGGAGCTTGCTTTTGATGTGAATCTCCCATAAAAAGATGTCGTCAGAGAGAATCATTTCTCATTTTCAAGAAAACCTTGAAAGTAGCTGAAAAGTTATTCATTAGAGTTTTTGTTATAGCTTAAAGACTTGAGGCACTTGAGGCTGTAATCCATAATTTCAGGTGAATAAGAGTTGTCAAACTTGTGCTTATCAAGAGTCTTCTGTCAAAGTGAACATTGTAATATTACTAGAAGGCCATGGGCAGAGAAAAGGAAAGGTTAGTTGTGGCATGAGAACTGAAATCTACACAAGAAGCATTATAATTGGCACTAAGGTTGTGGTCTAGACATCAAATAATAGTTTTGGTCTCAGTGTTAAGCTGCTAGTCAAATTTTTTAATTGGGATTTGCAGTGAGACAGCTACTTTCTCGAAATTTATATGGCTGATCTTTTAACCCCAAGCCAATTCTGAGAGTAATGTGTTTCATTGGTCAATGTTACTCTGATTTGGTATTGATTTGAGTAGACTTTTTTACATTTACCTCAGCTTTATATCTCGGTAGCCTAACTTTTATGCAAAAGTAAAATCAAAGAATTGATCAGGGAACTGCCACAGGTTTGGAAAGTGACAGTAAAACAATAACAGCAAAAGTTACTTTAAACCTGCATCAGTTCCCTCACAGCTCTCAATGCAGACTCACAAATAGCAGTTGTCAGCATGGCTGAAGGGTGATGAAGTAAAGGGAGCACGATGAAGGAGAGTGGGAACTCTTTAAAATCTGCAGCACATAATAGCTGAGTAAATAAAGTGCTCTTCTGGCTCTAGCTAGTTCTGCAGGTTAGGCGAGGCGTGCTCAGCATGATTCCCAGGACTCACGCTGGCCATGCATATGATCTCTCTGACTAGGATAAAGCAAATATTTCCTTCCAAAACCTTAATCTGGGTGTTACTCTAGTAGTTAGGATGCTCCACTTATTGAAACTGCTCCCTTTCACCACCCCATTACATAAGATATCGAAATCCATTCCTGTAGGCAGTGTGAGGTGTTTAGAAGTCTATAAGTTTTGTAATTTGTAGACAGAAAAATGAAAGCATTTGATAACCCTGCCTGTCATTCCTGCTAGAAGTGCTTTGCCCTGGGCATGAGCAGAGTGCACTTTCTGACTGCAGTACAGCAGCAGCTAGCTGGATGCAGCACTGTGGAAGAAAAAAGCTCTCTCCTAGCAAAATCAAAGGGGAAGCAGGGTATGTTATTTCCTTTTTCTTGTCCTAAGGCAGCGTGTCATGGCCCAGGCCACAGAAAGGGTCTTATGTCCAGATCCAAAATAGGACTTGTGTGGTTTATGGGACTCAGTCAAAATTTATGTGAAAACTCATTCTGGAAGCACCTAAACTTGAATTCACCTGACGCCCACAAATGTCTCAGTTTTTGACAGTGTTGAACAGATGGCAGATCTAGAAATTAAGCGTTACTCTGCCTATCTCCTCTCACCTCTCTCAGGTGGGTGTTTTCAGAGTACGCTAAATGCTCGCCTTCCTTGAGTGTATGAGATGCAGCTATAAGAAGGACATTCCTCTATAGAGAAATGAATCTCCCATATTTGGTGGAGCTTAAGGTGAGCCTAGCACCAAAATAAACATTTTTGTCAGAGGAAGCTGTCTTTCGCTCTTTGGTTGTTCTTGCCATTCCCTTGTCTGATGTCATATTTGAATCCTGTATTTTCTCTGTGCACTGCTGCATGCACCAAAGCATTGTTTTTTTAACCAAAAGAGGGAGCGCAGTGTTTTGGAAAGGAATTCACAAGTATGCAGAGGTTGAATTAAGTATGCCAAAAATGTTTGCTCTGTCTCATAAAGTCACAGAGTACATATGTAGAGGCATACATGAAACCTGCAGACCAGAGGTCATACAATTTACTTCTCTGTGATCTGGAGCTGATCTGTGGTGGCCGGATGTTTGACACAGAGGAGCACACTGGTCTTTCACAGAGTCTGTAAGCTATATCTGTAAGCAATAACAGAATATTTCTCCCAATAAGTAATTCTGGTTCCACTTCAAGCGATTTGTCTAGGGGGAGTGCAGAAGATCTGAGAGTTGTTTGAAGAGGAGAGCAGGGCGAAGGCTATGTTTTTAACCAGAGCTGGATACTATTTCTGAAATATATTCTGGCCCAGAGGGAACATCACACACTCCTCTGTGCATTTGATTCCCACCTTTTAGAAGGTGATTAAGAAGACTTACCTAAGCAAAACCTCCCAGCAATCTCAGATGAATGGTGATAGCCAGAGCTTAACTGATTTACTTTAGATTTACACTGAAGATGCAATCTTTAGACTTTCTAAATTGTACAGCAAAGCAGAAGGGACTTACTGTAGCTTTACCTTGGCTAGAGATATTCCCTGCTAAAAGGATATATTGCACGTAGGGCAATTTTTCTTTCGGTACCATCAAAGCACTACAAAAACTGCCTCAAGGGTGAGGATCTGGCCCTCAAAAGTGCAATTTCTCTAATGCCATTACTTGCCATACATTACGCTGTCATCTGTTGGCCAAATGTATTCACAGCACTTGAGAGATTTATTTAAACCATTTCTCCTAAGCCTGTTCTTTGCTATTGCATTGTGTCAGAGCAATCAGCAGCAGCTTGACAGCTAGTTGGCTACCAATCTTTTCTAGAGAGTGAATCACTCAGTGACATTAGGGAGATTCCTAACTATCACCTGTGAGATTTATTGATGTCATTACCAGGGGAGATGCATGCCCACTTGGGAGAAGCAGTTTGAAAAGATGTATACGCAGGTAGGGAGATGGAAGGGGACAAAATATCAGAATTAATTTAAAAGCTGAACCAGTTCTATTCTGTAAGATGTTGTGCATGATGAATTGATCCTTTGCGTAGGGCCTGAGAGAAGCTCTGTGGTGGCTGAAATTCTTCTGCTTTCTGTTTCTGTATGTTGTATCTTTAAATATCTACAAATTCTGCCTGTTTGCAGAAATTGCAGGCACTTCTTTTCATCTTAACAGCCTGTCAAAGCTGTAACCATATTACACCTGCTCAGGTAATCTTTTTTTCATAATCTAGAAAATATAGGGCAGATCTAAAGACATTTTTAAGGATCAGCCCTCCCTCAGCCTATATGTCTAACATAACAGTATGACTTACTCTGCCTAGTCATAGGATAACATGAATTGCACTCATTAACTTAATTTTCTTGAACACACAAGAAAAATTGTCTTTCTTTTTTTCACATTGAAAGTCTGGTTTTACAGTTATTGAATAATTTGTTCCCTTTATAATATGACAGTCATCCTGGTAACTATAATGAATATTTAATTTAAATAGCAACAAGGGTTAAATGCTCACTAGAAATATATTTTTACACAGAAGGATATGGCAATGCATTTAGATGGCCTTCTGAAAGCTATTCTCAAACTTATTTTAATATCTCCCTATTATTCTGTTCCTGATGTATTATAAATGTACATTGGGCTCACAGATTCTTCTGATGAAAAGTAATTTCCTTCAAATGACAAAAGAAAAGAAGTCTCAAGTCAGTATTTTTTTTCTTTTTGTAAATGGACTCTTCCTTTTTAGAATAGACTTTTCAGCATCTGTATTCTCTCCCGTTTCAAACAAGCTCCATGCTGGAAAGCCTCATATCTCATTCCCCAAATACTTGCAACAATTCCAGTGTTTATTGATCGCAGCAGGGCTCCTTAATTGGACTGACTTAAGCTGTGTGAAAAGTCCAACACCAGTGTATGTAAATTGAGTAAAAGCTTACACAAAAGCAGTGTGTGGCAAACCCCTGCTCTCCCAGAGTTGGGATCTGCAGACATGCTGGAGCTCACCCAGAGAAAACACATGATTACATGGAGAGACAAGAAATAAGACCGGCTGGTACTAGAAAACAGAAGCTGTCCTCATAAAATAATATTACTTACATTGCACTTTTGGTCTCTAGAGCACAAAATGCTTTTTGAAATAAGATAATCATTACCCACTGGAGCAGTAGCCTTGTTCTGGGATTAGATTAGATTTTCTCTTAGGTTTCTTTCTATTAGGTCACCTTCCTCACAGATGGCCATGTATGTTTACATAAACTTGGGGTTACCTTTCTCTGTGTGTTGCAAAAGGAAAATGAGCTGAGAGGCACCCCTAGATAGTTATGATTTGATCTGCTCAAAGCATTTTAAGATTCACGTTCCAAATCAGTATATTTAGCTTGATTAATATATAAATTCAACAATCTTTTTCACATAATAATGAAGGGGCTGCCTGTTGTCCTTAATAATCTGTGGCACTTCATTGGTATTCTCACATACAGATGCTTCTTTATATGCCATAGCAAGATGTAGGCTGATTCCTTTCTCTCCCTTTACAGGTTTCCTGTACTGAGGCACCTATATCTATATTTAGCTTCCTAAATTACTGATTCTGACAGTAAGCCTGGTGAGTACTTGCACTTGCATTGATTTAAATGCTATACCAAGTTTGAAAAGACCAGCTTGGATAGAACTGTAAAGACTCCAAACTGGAGATAAATGAATTTTGACAACATCATGAGGAGATGTATTGTCCTGTTCTGCCTCCTCTCATTTCCCTGTCACAGGACAGACTGCAGATATATTGTGGGGATATTTAGCTCCTGCCCAAAGCTGACAGGCTTCAGGGGGACAAGAGGCTGGCAGACGAGAGCTTCAGCAGTCATCGCTAGCATAAGGGTAAGTTACTTATCTTGTTTTGCTTCTAGGATTGCAAAAAAAGAAAATGACTTGATGGGCACCTCTACCTTCTTTTTCCTTCCCCATCCTCTCAGTGGTCTCCAGGGAAGTTCAGAACTGAGTCCTGTGACATATATGCTGATATGATACCTCAGGTAAGTGTATGAGACCCCAAGTAAGCAGAGTATCCATCTTGCCTCATATTCAAAGATATCGGCTTGGTAGCACATGCATCTCCTGCCTGCTTCCCCTGTCATTCATGTCAGGAAGTGAGGTCAAATGCATGTATTGAGGAATATTTGTTTTCATGTGGAGATGCACTGTTAAAGCAGCAGAGTTGGAATACGCTCTCTGCTGAAATAGCTAAAGTGTTATAAGAATACTGCAGCCTACGGCACTCCGTGGTGACCTCTCTTTTTTTCTTGGTGTTTGTGTTTTCCTTACCTCAGCAATGCTCATGGAAAAATACCAATCTGAAAAAATCAAAGTGCTTCTGGGGAATTTGCAATTCTGTCCAAACTTTCAGATGAAACCAATCAGGCAGAGGGACCATCCAGCCATGCTGTCCCCCTGCCTCATGTGTTTTCAGTCCACCCTGCTTTTCTAGCGTCTCTTCTCCGCTGCCTGGCTGAGGACCTGCCAGGAGTCACCCTCATGGCTTTTTGGGCTCCTGCCCTGCCCCTGAGCTCCCATCGTCTGCCAGCCCACTGCATGAGTGGCTGAGAAGCATCTTGGTGATCCGGCTTAGCTGTCCCCTGGGCAGCTTGGCTGTTTGGGCAATTAGTTTCTTGGACTGGTCTTTTTCCCTGTGAGCTGGATGAACAAAGGGAAAGATGTTGGCTCACTGTGCTGGAGAGCTTCTCGGTGTTTTGGAAGCAATGCAATGCAGATTTCAGTTTCTGTGTGGGTTGTTTTGTTGTTGATTTTTTTTATTCTGATGCAAGATGACCTTGTTCTCTAAAATTGCAAGTTCCTTGTAGAATTTTAATTCTGATTCCCAGTCAGCTCTAATTATAGGTCAAGAAAATTGGATTTCAATTTTTTCTTGATAAAGATGGTTGTATCTTAATTTTTCTCCCAACTTCTTCAAGGTGATCAAAACAAGTAATGAGTTTTGTTAGCAGGAATAGTATTAAGACTTGGGAAAGTTAGTTGTGAAGATTATGGATGACCTTCACCTTTGATGTGTGACTCCTCCTTGAAACTTTTATCTCAGAAGAGAATTTAGCTAAGTGCCTTTTTTGTTTGTGCCTTTTTTGTTTGCTTGTTTCATGAGGTTTAGAAAAGACCTTTAGACTGGGTTGAATGGATTTTTTTGTGTTTTATCTTTATTTGTTTTTATTAATTCACAGTACCCCAACTTATTCCTTTCCTTCAGGGTTTTTCCTATTGAATAGTAGTAAGGCTTTTAAAGTCAACCCCCCCAGAGAATGCTCAAAACAAAAACCAAGTACTGCATTTAATGTATTCCCCCAGAAGAGATGTAATTTTAATTTTTGGCTATATATTTGGCAGAGTGTAGCTTAAGATATTCTTTCTTTCTGATTGAGTTCAACAGCTGAGCTTTTATTCTAATAGAGGAATACTTATTGTAACAGTTGCCTTTTATCACCCCATTTGTGCCATGTACTGCTAGAACCATTAGCACAGATGACAGGACTGAAGTCCACTATCAGAGCGATTACAGTCAGCAACTGGGTTTTCTCTTGGCTTATATGTAATCATTCATTCATCTGATCAAATGAATTCAACCCTAGAAGTTCTCTGCATGTAAATTATGTGGTACATGCATAGGTTTTAAAACCGATGTCAAAGAAAACCCACAATCATAAGTCTTGCTAAATCTTCAGAGAGAGAAAATCTATCCTATTTTACAAGTTGCTTCAATTTTCTGATAAAGGAGTGAGATATAAAGACATTTGCCTTTCCTGGAGAATATGTGAAAAGATTTTTCTTTTAGCATGAAAAGAACTTCCATATTTATTACTATTTTCCTTGATATAATCTTATGGTAAAATATTATTTTATTTATTTATTGTATAGCACAGAGACTGTCTGCAAACAATTTCTTTCTTGTCTGAGGACACAAAGAAATCCAGAATCTTTTCTTTTTTCATGAATGTTCTTTCCAATGTTGATACTTTGGTGCAACGAAATGTGATGGGAACAGCCATAAAGAAGGAAAAGAAGTCTAACCCTGTGGTTGCCATAAGGATGGCACAAAGCAAACACTTTAAAAGCAAAGAAAGAAACCATGGGTGGAGCGTGGTGCAGGCCTGAGTCACAAGGGGAGGAGAAAGATGTGTATCTCTGTTAGAAGGGCAGTCCGGAGACCTGGGCCAGGGTTTCAGCCCCGTATGCCACAGCAGTCGGCTCTCACCGTTGACAGTTGGCATTAGGTCTTGTCCTCAATCACTCCCCGCATTACATTTCTGAACCTGAAAAAGCTCTTTTCATCAAAACTGGCATATTCTTACATGCGAACCTTTCAGTTTTGCCAAATAAACAGTAACACAGATTTTCCTGACAAGTCCTAATTAGAGAATGGTTGAATCCAGCATGCTGAGTAGCAATTTGCCAGCATGTTGATATTCAGCCTCAACCATGAGCATCTCTCCCATGTTTGAAGCCCTACACCTGAGAAGGCCATCCAAACTCAGAGGTGTTGAGGGGAAATTGGAGGTAAGCTATAAACTCCTGGCAGGCCAGTGACCAGAGTACTCCCATGTAGCTGTAGGAATCAGAGGAGCACAGCCACCTTTGGCTTCATTGTTGTCAGTGGGCTGGGCAAGGCAGTCAGGTGTTTCCAAAGGATGGTTTCCCTAACTGGCAGGCATCCAGCGTGCTCTGTAATGATATTTTTTATATATAGCAGTTTCAGTGGTCTTTCCTCCTAACTCCTACATGAAGTTCACAGTAGGCATTTTCCTAATGGGCCGCATTTATGTTCCTTTACACTGAATTTAACTTCCTGCAAACACACAGTGTGATTAGAGAATAAAACCCAACACCGTAACAATCTGCACAGTCACTCTTCTCATGCCATATCCTGAAAAATGGTATTCCCAATGGGTAAAAAAGAAAGAAATGTGATGCTGCCATCTCCTCTGTGTTCATTTTGCCTTATTAAAATTGCCATAGCTCTTGGGATAATTAAGATTTTGTCACTTTTGCACCTCATTAGTTTGGTAATTCACAGTGGGAGATACGTTGTTTAATGGCTTAAAGTATAATCCATTAATTGAGGTCAAACTCTCCTTATAAGCATGGGGTTTGCTCCATCACTAGTTTAGCTAGCTGTCTAAATAGTGATACATTCCTAATTCCTTAGTTTGTCAGATAAGAAAGAAGTGCTCTATATTTCTCTTACAGTCCATTGCAACATATTTCCCAATGAAGGAAAGAAAGGTGTCTAACCCTTATGTACTTCATGGCTGCATGTAAGTCAAAGCTCAGACGGTGTAATACACTGTGTAATGAGTTGGGAAAATTAGGTGCCTCGCAAAGGAGACCCAGCAGTGTATACTGAGTAAGGGGGCTGGCTAGAGTGAGCCACTGGAAAAAACAGCAAAGGGATGTGACCAAACTCACATCTTCTCTGGCATGCAAGCTGCAAGGGAAGTGTTTTAATCTGTTTAGGATGTCCATGGGGAGATTTAGGTATCCAGTGGTGATATGAAAACTACACTCTATAGTAAGGCAGCAGGGTACCCGCATCCTGTCTAGCTGAAGCCAGGCCATCCAAATTGCAAAACAGTGAGACTAACTGGAGAGTGAACAAAATGGAGCCTGACTTTTGCTAAGTGATTAGTTAGTGTCTGGCAGGCTTCCTTTCTGGTCTTTATACTGAGAGGAAAAATCTGTAAAAAGTCTGACGTCCCAGAGTTAAAAGGAAAAATTAAATAAGAATTAAAAAGGGAAAACAGCATGACACAGTGACTGCTATCATGTTTCATGTTTGGCTTATACTTACCTTCCCATGTTCAGGAAAACATTTAAAGAGTTAACTCCTCCTGTTATAGAGCTCTGCTTTTCAAAAGTGATATGATTACATTTCTAAAATAACAAGATACTGATAATGAGTCAACCTTTTTCTTGGAATTTCATGTCCATTATGTGTCTTTTCAGATACCATTGCCAGTAATATTGTATAATTTGATGGCACTTTTGATGAGGAGCATTATTTGGGCTGTAATGAAGTGTATTATTCATTAGTATTTTATTGCCAATAGCTTGTTTGGTACTGAGAACCAGGTTCCCACTGTGTATCATTTTCCTTTATTGCTGTGATTATCACTAGATAACCCAGTGTGATTCATGGATTAAATTTGATTTTATTGTTGTAGGCATTGTAGTGATAAATAACTGCAAAAGACATGGAGACAACACTAATTTAAATTTTAATTAGTTGAATTGGTGTTAACAGTTTTAGTTAGCTGTATTCTTATTTTACAACTCTGGTGACTATAGCTGCAGAGAAAAACTAGCAATTAAAAATAACATGGAAGAAATGTAGTGATAGATAAACACACAGCTGAAGTTGTATCCATAACTGGTTCCATGCCTCAGTGAAGAAAGGTTTTGATTAACGATCTAGGCCTGACACACCTGAGCTTGTTGAGTAGCATGAACTCCACATCATAATTCCTGCAGTTATTTATAGCATGAGCTTCTTACCAGCATGGCGATGGGCAGACCGAGCATCTTCTGCAGTGTGTGAACTGCTTGGTTCCTTCAACATCGCGAGAGTCCCATTTTACAAAACTGCAGCACAAAGGGACTAAGGGGCAGAGCCAGAAAGGACTTTGGACCAATTAAAAAAAGTATTGAACTGACAAGTTCCCACCAAATTTACAGGTGCCTGGCTGGAAAAAGTGCCTAATGTTCAAACAGCTTTTGATTGTAAATCTTAGGCACCTATGTAGAACCACCTAAGCCCAAACTGAGATACCAAACAGGGGTTCAGAGGCCCCCTAACTCAGGCCCAAATCTTATTAACACTCCAATTTTTAACACTGTAATTCCTCTGGGTCTAAAGGTTTTCTTTTGCTCATTGCAGAAATGCTTATTGATTGAGTATGCTAGGATTTCTCTTACAAAAGTAAGGTAACCAGGGTCCAGAAGCTGAGTGCTCCTCCAACCATGCCCAGAGCCCACTTGCAGAATGAACTTCTCTTTCCTGAAAATTGCCCGCTAATTCTGACTGAATTAAGTGTATGACTGCATAACAACTCCCTTAATTTCATAAAATGTCTTTTTGTCTTGGCCACAGCAGGAAATGTGAATGGCACCGCACCAGACCTACATCCGATTTAATATTTCATATTTTCTTGATGTAGACAAGAAAAAAGGTTAGAATGTTTTGTACCAAATTGATCTTTCACTGAGTATGACTTCAGTAAAGAGTTTCAGGGGAAGTGAAGGGTCATTTCAATGAGGTATATGAAAGAAGACATGGAGATGGACAAACAGGAACCCAGGAATAGAGGGAACCTTTAGAGACAGTGAGTGCAGTCCTCTCCCATCTCATGTATTATTTATTACAGCCATGCAATTGCTTCTGTAATTTGATCAAGTATCATCTTAAAAAAAAGCTTATTTTATTTCATTTTTGCATCCACAAATCCCATCAGAAAGCTATTCCAAAACCTTCAATTTCCAGGACCAATTTAGAGCCAATATCCATCTCTCCATTCCATACTCCCTTTTTGCCTTTTTTTCCAGTCTAAATTCTTCTTTCTTGAACACGGGTGACCAGAGTTGTAAACTGTTTTCTAGCAGAGGTCTCACTAAACTATGTTAGCTTTCTGTGTCATTGGAAATAGCTTGCCTGACACATTCTGAAACTGATCTTTCCAGGTCTGTATCACAATGAAGCCTTATGTTTTTACTGTGCTTAACCACTACACACACAGATCCTTTTCTTCTTTCAGCACTTGCAGCTGCCAAGATTACACTTACAGCAAAAATTCTTACTAAGAGTTTCTAACTTTTATACGTACTATTTCATATAAAATTTATGCCAGTCCTCAGGATTCTCTAGTTCTTTTTATATACAGCAATGCTCTTCTGTATTGTTAATATTAGTTTATCTCAGTTTTGCTGCATAATTGTAAGTATTTCATTTCTAAGAAAAGACTTTCAGTTAGAAGAGGAAAGGGTTCCTTTATTGTGTGCCCTTTTCCTTTTTTTGTTTCCCTTATTGGGAAGAAATGAAGGAGGTGAAGGGAAGTTAATTCACTTCTGAGCTTGCTACATCCCTGATTTTCCTATGCAGTTGTCTTTCACTCTGCCAGCACTGATCACTTCTTGATCCTTTCAACAGTGCGGAGTTTGTTATTAAGGCAGAATTTCATGTTTTGGAGAAAGGAATGTTTTGTCGATCCAAAAGGTTTCACTGGCTCGGCAGGACTGTATTCGCAGTGACAGCTTTCAAGCTGAGTGATAAACGTTCCCGCTGCCTAACGGGAGCATCTGAGAGGCAGTCACTGCATTCAGTTTATGGATATGGTATAGAAAGAGGGAACACACGCTTCTGTAAGACATATGTGTACAGCAAGGACAGGTATGGGATCCTTAGTGGTTCTCTGTTGATGCAGATTAGGAGAGGCTGTGCCATATAGCTTTTGATATGAATACACAAGATTGTCTTAAGGAATAGTATCTTGTATTTGAAAAGATTAAGCAGGTTTTTGTCTTTTCAAGTGGCTAGGCTCTGTGGAATAAAATGAGCTTAAATTACTCTCTGTTGCAGTTCTATGCCTTCCTCTTCTTAGGTTTAATAAGATTTTTTATGGTTTTGTTTTCAATAGCTGGGCCTTCGTCTGGGCTGAGGCAGTTAACTCATAGCCGCCAAGATGAGAAGCCGTATGGATGTTCTTCAAGCAGTATATGGAGGCAACATAAGAAGCTAAACTTGTTTTTGTGAGTGGGTATGAGAAGCGTGTGGGAAAAACTAAGTGTTATCTCCCTGCAAAGCTGGGAACAAACAACATGCTGCTAGAAAGAGTGGCACCCTCTGCCCACAGGCCAAATTCACACTGCATAAGCAATTCTGCTGTCTGGTGCATGGCTCCTTTCTGCCTTCTTTCCCCACAGACCATGGCAGCATGACCCAACACGCCCCCACCAAAATGCAGATGCAACATTAAGAGACAAATACATATCTCAGTTGGTGGTAGCCTGTGTGCATGAGGGTAGGGTGAATGGCTAGTGGGAACGCCTAGCAGCTTTGGGACAAGCACATGTCTAGCTACAAGGCAGAAATTATGCAGTGGTGTGTGCTTCCCTTATGAGAAGGTATGAGGCATGACCTGGACAAAAGTTTTGACACCCCTATGTTGCTATATGAGAACTAAGAAGAAAAGATGACTGAAAGAAAAAAAAAGAGTCTTAATTTTTTTCACAAGTTTGGTCAATTAGAAGGGGAACCGTATCCCCCATCTGTAATAGAACAAACTTGTTTTTTAAGATGTTTTAATTTTTTTCATTTCTCAAGTTCTGAGGGATTGCTGTTAGGTCAAATAAGACTTAAAGCAAATCCTGTCATATAATGTTTCTTTACAGAGTGTATTTGTAGTGAATGAACTTGATGGCAGCAGGCTGACAAGTAAGACAAATATTGTTTGCAAATGCCAAAAGGCGCATGAGTAGAGTGGAGATAGGTATCAAGTTCCACTGGACACACTATGACAAGTATTAAGCCCTTGTGTTTAGCTCAATACTATCAAAATGAAAACACCATGATGTGGGCAGCCATACAAGTATTAACGGCCCACAAGAGGGAACAGGCAATTCCTGTGCATTCAGTACAGGCAGGCAAAGTACTTGGAGGAAGCGGGTGTCTTAATTTAGTTCATACAAGGGGAAAATTAATCATATCCCAAAGTAATGAGCTCTCAAGATCTCCTGCAGAGATTTTGACTTCATTTGCAAAAGCAGAAGTTGCTCAGTTTGAGTCAGTAGAGATGAGAATCAGACCCACAGAAATCCTAATGATGATTTCACATGCATTTTGCTGTCAAAAAAATTGTTTTCCCTTGTTGTGCAATATTTCATTCTCACAGGCTCTGAACTTTTAGAGCTATAGGACTGTACGGAGAATGAAAAATAAATACAACTGAAGAAAAGAGCAGGTAGAAGATCAAAACTTGGAGGCAAATATTCTACACTGAGGCTGCAGACTGCATGATTCCCTAGTCCCCAGTCTTCTCCAGGATAAAGACAGAGTTACACCTTTAGGAGTGGCATTCAGAGATTTTATTTTCAAAATAGTTAACTGAGTTTTAATGTGTAGCTATATATGTTCTCTTTTTTCCCTCTTAAGCACTTCTCTGTGTGCCATTGTGGCCAGTTAGCATGCCAGGCATAACATAGCACCACGTTAGTGACTGCCAAGGTGCTTCTGAACCAACTAGTCGATCTACACAGGAGGACACTGTCCATGGAATAAGAGCCACGAAATGAAAATAGAAGTATTTTGTCTGAAGGGACATTTAATGTGAACAGATTTGTTTTTTCCTTCTCAAAGTATATGCTGTTACCATCCCCAAACATACAATCATCACAAGCTTAGCTTATTATTTCAAATGGCACTTATCAGTTTTTGCTTCATTTCTGTGCTTTTTTGTTTTGATTTCCAAAGAAGCAACAATGCTTTGAGATGAAGTAAAATGCTAATGTTAATTTGAAACTGAATGTTAAAGAAATCCATATTTAGTAAGTTTCTGCATTCTGTGCAAGCCTTTTTACACAGGGAGAAACACTCTTTCCACAATTGCACGTGACATAGCTGAGGGTGTAAAAAGTTAGAGGCAAGCGTGCAAAAACTTAGAGTGTGAATCCAGAGTGTGACTCCTGAGCACAACACAGCCCAGTTCAGGTGCAGTCCAATGCTAGAACCAGGGCACGAGATGACGCTGCCTGAGGCCGGTTGGCTGCCTGCGATCCCTGCTGGGGAAGGGGACAGCAGGACTCGCCAAGTCCAGGGTGCTGGTTCACCCTGGGACCAAGCTGCAAACTCAGCTGTCCCCTGCTTGGGGCCTTTTGGATGACACTGCTGTCCTGCCCGAGAATGTTGAGTGTCTGCGGATGCTGCGGAGGGATTTCGCTCTGTGGGGGCCAGCTCAGGCTGTCCGCCTCTGCAGGGGCCCCTTTCTTAGTCAGAGCATGGGCAGATGCACACACGCCGATCTCTCTGTGCATCCCAGCTCTCCCGCAAAGCATTCGCGCCCGGACTTTAACTTCATTTCCCCTGTAATGTTTACATGTTCCTTAGAAGTCAATACTTCCTTTTTCCTTTATTTTCAGCGAAAGCAGTTGAACCAGGCACAGATAATTTTATTCACCAATAAAACTTCATGGTCAGATACTAAGAACTAATCTATACCTTTAAATGATATCTCCTTCCATCTCCTCTGTTTTGGCATAGAGTCTTTTTAGGTAAGATCTTGAATTCTGTAGCTGCTCTGTGTTGTAACTTACTCTTCAGTAGATGCTTTGTGTCCTAAACTTCAGCGTATGCAAGACATCATTTTAATACTCTGTAATAAAAAGCTTTTAACGTACTTTAATGTAAGTAGTAGTGAGAAATATTCAGGTACAAAATTTGTCTCTCCATTGCCCTGTCATGGTTATCCTTAGGAACTTAGAAGCTGTGACTAAGAAATCCTCATTTAGATGTATAATAAAAATTTTAATAGAGGGAAATGTTTTCAAAATCTTCACTGCTCTAGTAATGGCAGCAGCAGCAGCAGCTGCTCTCTGTGTTTTTACATTTCTTTGAAAAAGAACCTCAGAGTTATCCTTCTGAGCTACACTGGAGTTATTTCCATAATCCAATTTGCTTGTGTTTACTCTCACATCTAATCACCATCACAAACTGCTCAAGAACTTCTTGTATATAAGCTACAGTCAACATCTCAGCTACAATTGCTATCCATATTAATGATCCCAAATCATCCCCCCCCCCCCCATTTTAAAAAAAAAGGTAGTGACTCTTCTTGCAACAAAATCCAACTTTATCTCCTGGTGAAATGTTACCACTGCAGTCACTGCCGTGATCATGGTCAGTGCACCTCTGCTCGCTCCAGGTGTGGAAATAGAACATAGATGCAGCCTTTGATTATGATCATTCTGTCTGTGTTGCAACCTGGTGTGCTACTAGATCCTTGATACTGCTCTCTATAAAACCAGGATTTAGCCTAAAACTTTTCAGGGAGAAAATCATCTTTAGATTGTAAAAGATTGACCTTCTAAATTATACCTAGTTGCAGATTCTTTAAGTAGACTATAGATGTTCTGGAAATGCATTCAAAACTTCTACATTTCATTTAAGGTTTTTATATAGTTTCTAAAAAAAATCTATGGACTCTTTGGATTTAAAGGAGTGGCATAAATGTAAATATGAATGTAATATAAATGTATGTCTAAACCACAAAGAACTTGCTCTCAACCAGATAGGTTATAGACATAAAACAATTTTTTGGCAAAAACTGCAGAAATTCCTGTAGGACAGATTGTAATATTTCTCTGTTGTTTTCTTGAACTTTTTCTTCCCCATTTCGGCCAGCTTCTTCCCTCATAGAGATATCAGTGCAGAAGTGGAGCGAATTTGCATCCTATTTTCAGGTGATCTTCTCTGAAACACTCACCCTGTCATTTTCCAGAGGTCGATCACAGCTTGTTTCGTTCTCTGGCTGCACCGCCTGGTGTCAAGGCCTCCCTCTCCCCTCCCAGCGGCTTGGAGCGAAGCCTGCATGGCTGCAGTCCCCGGGGCCCTGAGCGCTGGCTTCCCAAATGCCTGTGAGGAACCGACTTAAAAATGTTCAGCCTGCCAGGGAGCGCCGCTCTGCCACTACGTTTGAAAGCGCTGCCCTGCAATCAGCAGTCATGCCTGTAAGCGGGAGCCTTTGCTGTTTTCATAGAGACCAGCGCACCTTTTTAGACTTTTTCTTCCCTGAACACCAGTTCCTGACTTAGATTGCAAATGTAAAAACAGAGGGCTGGTCTAATACAATGTTTAACAGCAAAAAGTCTGAAACCCGTGACTACCTTCACCCTTTATGCTTCAGAAGTGCAGTTCAGTGCAGTTTTAGGAGTCACAATAGGAAATTTCCTCTCCACACCATTTTTTCCAAGCTTTGTGGTTTGGTTTTGCTGAAAGGCTGAGTTTCTTCAGACTGGACTCTACACAGGAAACAAAATGCAATCAGTGGTTACTCAGCTGGCTCTGGAAAGGTTCGATTGTTTGAGGCTTCCTGTTACATGCTAAATGAATGGAAAGAGAGGTGTCCCTTAAAATAAGGAATGTCTCGTAAGATAAGAGACAGGTGGTAATTTAAGAGTGAAGCACTGTGGCACGACTTGGTCATACCCTGCTAGAAGGTGGAAGTCAGGATTTCTTTGTGCTGCTCTAAAAATTAATAATAGGTGAGAATCAGCAAGTCAAAATGAGATTTTCTTCAACCACAAGATTAAACAAAAGTCTTGAAATGTAATTGATAGTGCCTGACACTAATAAAAGTTGAACCAAAAATATGTAACTTAGTTTCATATTCACTTTTCCAAACTAAATGCATATATTTTAGTCTCTGGATTAATTCACTGAAAATATGTGGCAGATTTTCACTGATCCAGCAGGTGAAAAAAGACTGCTCTTCTAGTTCCTGAGTTTTGCCATGGTATTCATCACTGGCTAGTACCATCCATCACAAAACTGCAGAAGGGATTGTTACTTTCTGGAAACTCAGTGAAAACACTGTAGCTTTACAGTGGTGTCACTCCATTTGACCCTCCTGGCACTTCTTACTTTCTTCTAATAGAAGTGAGCGTACAATCAAAATATTGGCTTTAAGCTACAGAAAGATCTTCCCTCATTGCATAAAAATTTTATCCGCAGGTCTTGAAGACTCTTCTGCAATAACTGCTGGGTTGTCAGTAACTTTCAAGCAGCTTAACATAAACGCAATGAAATCCCACATTGGAGCACTGAAGTGGAGGAATTCATCTAGCTGGAGTTCTGAAATAGCTTCTATCACTGTATTATCTATCCTGCAAGTAAAAAAGTGCCTGGAAATTTACCACGTACAAGGGTAGAATGAAAATGTTCCTCTTCTGAGCCAGTTGCTGGTCTCTGATCTGCAGGGAAGATTTCCATTACCTGCTTTGAAAGTCATTCTATACAGAAGAATAACAGTGATGACATATAATTTTAGTTCTCAATGGCAAAGCAAAATTCATGAGGAGCAGGCTGCGCACACAGAAAATGAAACCCTGGAAGAGGTCAGTATTACTCTGGTATGTGAGATAACTGCTGGATTGGTATTTTGCAAAATGTATCCTTATTTATTTATTTATTTACATCTTAAGTAGAAATATCCTGGTTACTCAAGGAAAAAGAAAATCAGATCCCTATTATGAAGCAGATGTTCAAGAAGAGGTTAAATTCTAGCTGCACCAGAATAACATGTCAAATTTTCAGAAGGCAGGCTGGCTCTGTTGTAAATATACAGTGCCTGATTAATAATCAGTCTCTGAATTCTTTCTGAAAAGGGTAGGTCAAAATGCTTGCCCTAAAATCCTTTGCAATTACTAGAAAGACTCCTGTGAACTCAAGTTAACACTGAAGATCCCTCTAATGACAGTAGTGACGAGACTGCAAAATACATGGGCAGATATTGCCCATCACGCGACGTATCCTGCCAGCTTCCTCACTGCCCTGCAAACTTGCTGTGGGAACCAGCTGTGTGAAACTTGGGGAAAAATTTCAGGAGATCAAAAGTTTTGCTCTGTATTGACTCAAAACTTTAGCTGGGATTGATGCATGAGTTTTTTTCGCTGCTTTTTACCAATTTGTTAGGTAAGCTGTTGACTTGTTTATTTGGCCTAATAGCAGGCAGTGAGCATGGACTGAATGAGTTGATCATTTTCCTTAGTATCTCTACAGTGATATACTGATCCTACCTCATCACCGTGACACGCTGTGTATTTTGACCCCCATCTGAGATTGTGTTTCTTCCTAAAACATAGGCATGGATAAGCCTCAGGAATAATATAATTTAATGCTTTTGATTATGTATTTTAGGAAAATATTTCAGTTTTCATTAGAAGAAACTTTCACTAAAAACTATGAGCGACTTCCTAGAGATTGCTCCCTCCGAGCTGGTGATGAGCTGACAGCTCCAGCTGTTAGGCATGCAGAGTAAGTTGGTGCTCTTCACTGGGCTATGAGAACAAGGATGTTCTCATTGTAAATCTGTGCTGTCATGCCTTTAGTTTTTTGAATTTTCAGACACATGCTGGCCCTCTTCCCCTTTTTTTTCCTCTCTTAAGTGGGCTGTAATTCTGCCTGTGTAAATATCTCTTCAGATCTCTGTTTAGCATCTGGGGTTGTCAAGAAGCCACTTATTGATTCTCATGCTGCAGCTACTTAAGTTTCTCTGTGAACTGCTGTAATTTGTGATGGTGTCTGTAGTTCCCAGGCTATGTGCAATGGCAGCTGACTGATGCTGTGTCACCATCCTAGGGTGCATGGTAGAGCAGACATCTCTTGCTGAAAGAATCACCTCCATTAGTGACCTCTGAGACATCCCTCTCCATTTGGAAATCCTATCCGGGTACCTCTACATCTGATGTGGTTCTGCTATGATGGATTTTGTTTTTAAATGTGACTTACTCCTGTAAGGTAAACTGAAATTGAAACAACCATTTAGACCAGGTTAAAACCCCTGTACGTATTATGAAAATTCTCTAGTTCCTGGCAATGATAAATTACCACAATAAATGTTTGGTATCAAATGAGATATGCAAACATTTCCCAGAATTGTTAAGACTCAGTGTATTGGAAGAAAGAGCATATAGCCTTTAAATTTACAAGTGTGGCCTGCTTATTATACAGCTGTTGGGTTACTTTTAAATAGCTATTCTCTTCCCTGTTTACTATAATTAAATATTTTTAACTTTGTGTCTTACAAGGTGTATGTTACAGAGTAGAATGTAAGTTCAAGGCAAAATAGAAGAACAGTATCGTGTAACTTTAAGAAAAAAACAACGATCCCAAAGGTATCTAAGCTGCAGGAAATCAATGTCTACTCTGCAGTGCTTTTGGAAAACTCACAAGAGTTTCATTTTTACCAAAGGCTGATCTGCCAATCTCTCAGACACGTCTTACACACAGCAAGGCAACAGGAACCCTCTTACACATCAAAAAAGGTCACTAGCCAAATTATCAAACAAGAAAAGATAGTGTGTCACAATTTCTTCTGCTAAGTTGCTCTAAGATCTCCTTCTAGACAATATACACCAAAAGATTTTGGTAGGCTTTTCAGAGTGAGTATAAATTTCCTAGCAAAGCGATTCATCTGTGTATAGCCCTTGTGCTGTGGCTGGCAGGCAGCAAGGCTAGCTTGGGGCAAAAGCAAAGTCTTCATACCTTTGTCATGTGTTAATTAATGACAATCTTTCAACACTGATTTCAGTTTATTAGTGTATCCTTTATGATTAGCCTTAAAAATATTTCAAAATAGTGTTAAAATGTTGTGAGAAGCAGGTTACAGCCCTTTGATTTGGAAAATAACAGCTAATGATACCAACATGATTAACAAAACCGTAAACAATACAATTGCAAATCTTATCAGCTATTCATATACTCATGCATTGGCTAAGCTGATCTCATTTGGAATGGGACAGGCTGAGTGCCAGATGGACACTGCCTTGAGGTGAATGTTTTTTTCTCTGCCAAAGTGCCAATTTTGAAATGTGTTTTTGTATTTTGCTGCTCTCAGTCCACCCCTTATAAGCATTTTCCCTGGACATTTTTTGGTTATATTACTCAATATGTTGGAGGTCTTTTGACTGTTTGTTAGTAATATTCATCTAAATGCCTGTAATTACACTGCTAGGACATATGTTCCTATAAATTTTTAGTTATATTACTCCTGCAGCTGTCATTTGATTAGTTCAGTACCCTCATGGCAGAAATTCATAAAATAGATGTATTCTTGCAGCATATTAATCAGACTTGAAAATGGTGTGATTTAACCCTTTGTATATACTTACAGTAACTCTTTCACTGGGGCATTGTTTAAGCAGACCTTGACTTAGCTGTAGGATTACTTGAGTTTTGTCTCTGTGTTTATATCAGCAGAGATCCTAGTCGGCAGGGAAGTTGGAAGGTTAACCTCTAAATGGTGCTAGTCCTGAAGCTGATGGAGGTACAGCTTCACTGCCTGTGACCGCACTGATGCGCCTGTCACACTTTGATTTTTCCCCGGAGAACATGCTCGTGCCACCGGCTGTCTGCCTGAGTCTCTGAAAGGCCGGTGCCTCCCAAATTTGTAAATTACTCTGCAGTGTTTTCACATTGTTGCCTCTGAAGTTTCCTTCATAATCTTGAAAATGTCCCTCTCTAGCATGTTCCCCTGCCAGAAAGAGGGATCTTCTGAGTTAGTTTGGCCAAGAGTCAGTATGACCAGAGACCAGGATCAAATTTGTCCCCAGTGACTCTTATGATTCACATGTCCCTGAGCCTGGGGCTATCTTTCTTTTAACCTTTTCACGACTGAGCTTTTTGGCTTGATTAGCAATGGCAATGATTTTGCCTGCACACTTTCCCTACATTTTTATTGAGGAATAAGACTGGAGTGAACAAGGTCAATGACTGTGTTGTTTAAATTGCTTGAATAAACAAAACCAGTTAAATCAAAGTTCCATGCAGATGATTTTATCCAAGTCAGTTTGGCTATTCTAACCTGAAGCCAGGAATGCCAAAAGATTTGTCTGTGAAAGTATTAGTGCTTTGTTGCTTGAATATTCTTCAATGCCCTAAGTTATTGCAGAGTATGCATGATTTGTTTTATGGAGAAAAGCAGTTGTTGCTTTCTGCCATAATGTACTGTCAGAGAGATAATCCAGTCATCTATTAGCAATACAGGTTAATTTAAAAACTTAACAGGTCAAAGAATGATTCATCCGCTTTGATTATTTAGTGTCTTTGTTCCGTTACTTGCATTTTATCTTGTCATTTCACCATTTGGATGGGGAAGTAGTGGAATTCCTGCACTGAAGCACAGATGGCACATATTTAAGTCCGATGCAATTTGCAAAATGTCCGCTGTTAAAAGGCAATTATTTTTATGCATATAAGATGATTTTTCATTCACTATTAGCGATGTCTGCTGGTAAACCACATACTTTTCTCTCATGAAAGTTATGCCTGCATTCCTGCCCACCAGATTTAAGCATAAAGGCCTGTGGCTTGAGAATTTGCTTAGAGATTTCACATGGCTTACAGATGACTGCTGCTAGCAAAGAGCACTAGGTCTGTGACAATATCACTGTCATGAAACTAGTTTTTCACTATAAAGCAGTAAAAGCACCAGCACAAATCAAGTGTACTGCAAAAGTGAACTGTAATCATCTAGTCTTCTCATCCCCTATACCTCTGTTAGGTCTAGTCCTAGGGCACTTAACGCGTGAATGTTTTATTATGACTGGTATAGGCCAGTTGTTTCCGGCTGTCAAAGAAAACAATTGAAAACACAGACTAGTAAAGTTCTGGCACTTTTCAGAGTGCATCATGTTTTGACAGCAAGTAATGTCCTGCAACAGGGATACAATAAATTGATTCTAGTTCTATGAAATAATTCCCCAATGGATTGCCACTCTTTTATAACAAAAAATATTTAAATGTTTAATGATATTCAGTAAAAAATGTGTTTTTAATTATGACCTTATGCCACACTGGGGAGCAAATGCACTTGGACTCCCTGAGTGACAGCCTCTGGCGATATTGGACAAACTTCTTATCTGGCCTTGATTCAGTGGAGCAATGCCACTTTAGAGCTGCTGTATCTCTGATCTGCTAATACCCTTAAATAGCAGAAGTTTTATGGGAAAGTGATTAAAGTATCACTAGGAAATAGCCACTAGGTTGAAAGATGCTTTTAAAAGGTATTACTATCCCAGTAACATCTGCTATTACTGTTCTGAAAGATTCTTTTACCAGCAGAGTAGCTAAAGGCTGAAGTTTGATAACGATATTCCATCATAAGGCAAGATAGCACAGTGGTGAGTTAAGCAGGGACTGAACTCGGGCATATGTTTCGGAATTCATATAACTTTTATTTAGTAGCAAAATCCATGCTGGTTTCAGTGGTGCTGTATAAGCATTGTAGTTGGGACCAAAAATGGGTTTTGGAGCAAATCTCACAAATTTCCCCATTTAATGTAATTTGGCTCACATTATGGAATGGTTTCAAATCCTGCAAACCAGATTCCTTTCTAAGAAACTAAACCAGAAGTGCTCCATTAATGGGCATTCAGCCCACAGGACCGGACCTGATCTAATCTGAAGTAACCTCCTGCCCCCAGGATTTGTAAAATATAGACATCAGGATCTTAGATGTTTGCCTCTATAGATATTCTCTTAATAGCCTGCAAGACTTGCTAGTGCTTATGTTATGCTGGTGCTCATTAAACCATTTTTAGTTTCTTGTTTCTTTCAAATCTGCCAACATTTAAAAACTTTCAGACAAGTTGCACACAAATTTCCAGTGTTCTGCCTTTGAGACAGCGTGCCAGCTGCATCCATCTGTGTCTCACTGGAAGAAAGGAGATATGGAAATAGCAGACACACAAAAAGACACGGGGGTGGATTTAAAGTTAAACCAATTAATTCCATGTGTCTATCTTCCTGTTACCAGAAAATGCCTGACTGGAATTGCCTCTCTCTGCTTTCTTGACAGTTCAGTGCAGGCCCTTATTTGGCAGCGATGACCTCCAAACCTCCCCGTAACCAGCTGCATGCAATGAGGCATGCAAAACTGGGGGTCCCTACCATCCATTGCATTAGTAGCACTCACCACTGGTGCTGCTTGACAGCCCTTCCTTCCTTTTTTATGGAGCACATACGTTAGAAACCGTACTTCCCAATTTTCACAGCTGGCCATCTCACTGGGTGGTTAAAACCTGATGGTAATTTTATGCCCTTCATCTGACTTATGGAAATCCATTAGATCTAGAAGGGAAAATCAGGGGTGGCTTTTGGTATGGAAGATGTGGTGCTTGTGTGGTATCCAAACTTTGATTACTTAAGATACTAGAACAATAGCTCTGAAAAATGAAGCCAATTATTTATCCATAGAAAAGTTAACATATGCATAAAATCTTTCCTCTGCTGTTCTACCCAAGTGCCTTAATGTTGTTTGGAATGACTACTGACAAAAAGAAACCTCCTTGCTAACTCTGTTTAGAGCACAGCCCTGGATTTTTCTTCTCTTCTCAGTTAAGTTAGTTCCCTTGGTCATTTAAATCAGACTAACTGTTGTTTCCACATTCTTGTCCGAGGATTTGCCCCACAGTTTCTAAGGATAAATATAAAGCTGGCACAGCCAGAGTTTTTGCCTACTTTTAAGCTCCTGCAGGCACTACGGATTTGAATATTCAAATCAACCCTAAAGTTATTGGTGTTGCCTTCTTTTTTTAACAATGAAAAAAAGACACGCACAAAAAACTAAGGATAAGGAGGTTCAAATGAAAACAGGCCTGATGTATAGGCACCTATGTACGCATGAGGAAGATAGATTGGCAGCTACTCAGCTGACACCACAGAGCTCAACATTTAAAGACAGATTTCCAAAGAACTTGGCAATGTCACTTAGCAAAGATGAAACTTTTCTTAATAAAGAATGCATATTTAGACTTACTGAATTTGTGTTCACTTCATCAAGTTATTGGGGGTGGGCAGAGGGGAAGAAAACTCAATGCAATGTTCTAATTTTGAAACTAAATAAAAATTAAAATGTTTGTTTTGAAATGGACATTACATTCTGAAATTAATTTAATTATCTTTAAAGGTTAAGACAAAAGTGACAGCTTTTCTTATACAGATAATTGAAACACATTCACTTTTTTTGTTGATTAATAATATCAATTATGCACACCTTACTCTTTGATATCCAGCACTGTGCTCTTTAGAAAGCCTGGCATGAGCAACACATCTTGTCCTTGCCTGTTTCAGAATGTTCTTTTATCGTTGATAATAGTGTGTGCAACCCCCTTTTTTATATTATAAAAAAGGTAACAAAAATAATAATCCTGCCATTAGAAAAAAGCCTGAAATGCAGAGTGTGACCTTAGGCATATGCATGCACTGCTCACTAGGGCTTCTGCAGATTAAGAGAGGGAAATGATAGTGATGGAAACAGAGTGCTGGTCTAATGCTGGAATGAGAGTCCATTTTCCAGTAAACACTGTTTGTTTGGAGCTGGAACCATTTCTGTCTTTCTCTCTATATGGTGGGGCTATGAAAGTTTGGCTGAGTCTCTGCTGATTCCTGTCAGAGGTAGAGGGCCTAGTAAACTTACATTTCTGAGAACATTCTTATGCCGGATTCTACAATCTCTTAAATAGCCACCACTATGTTTCTAAGATGGTGTGCACTGTGTTCCAATTTTATAATCCTCAAGGTTCACCTTGTGCAGGGGAAACCAGAAATAGGTTAGTTCAGTTGCCTGTTTTGTTTCAATAGCACAGAATACTGGGTGAATGCCAGAATTGTAAGGTACTGATCATAATCAGCATTTGTGTACATGGCATCGGGATTTTCAATTTCTTGCACATTTGACTTCTTTGTTTAAACTTGTAATCATATTCATAGATAATCTTTCATTAACAACTCTCTTGTCAGAAAATTAATTCTAGGTTAGGCTAGAGACTTCAATCTGGAAATCTTAAGAGCATTTGATTTAACTAACTCATCATTTGCTTTGTTCACATCTTAATCAGCTCTTGAGGATCAATACATTTTCATTTAGTATAAATACTGGATTGGAAAAATAGTTAATACTATAAGACTGGTGCCTGTTTGGGCTCATTTATGTATGTATTCTGCTTGTTAATCACTAGCCAATTTGAAATGAAATGTACTGCAGGGTCTGAGTTGCTTTATTTCTTTCCATTGACTGAAGAATAGAACGAGCTGGTATGGAAGGCTTGGGACTTTGCCCTGACAAAAAACTCAGTCTGTCTGATTGCAGAACCTTGTTTTCTTACCTTAAAATGCAGACCACAGATCAAGCAATTCCCATCTTTCACTCTTCATGGCATTGAATTGTCTGCCATTTAAGGTTTGGAAATTAATTCCTGGTTTTGGCTGAGCATGTTTAGTCCTCATCACTGATGCCTTTGCACATTTTATTTTTTGTCATGATTTTTAAGGCATGCTTATTTAGTAATGAAGACTATTGGAACGTAGAAAACATTTCAATAGCTGTTATGAATATGTGAGGAGAAATGTCTTGTATGAGTTTTGTTTTTCTTTTTAAAAAATATTCTCTTAGTAGTTTGGTGTAGTTGAAAGATACCTAAATAATCATTTTATAGATTGAAGGATTATCAAATGATGTCCTGTGTTTGTGACATCTATCTTACAGGCAGGATCCCCATCTACAAGAAAATATTTTGTGCAAGCTCATCTGTCTTTGGAATCTTATCACAGGATAAATATAACACAGGATTGTTTCTACTGCATGATGTTCTTAGATGTTAGAAGAAAAATGAATTACAAAATTATAAAAGAATGACAAAACCAATATGAAACAAATCCCCTAGTCCAGAATTTTCTAATTATTTTAAGCTGTGAATTATGGAACTAGTAGTTTAGAGGCAGTTAAAAGGTACTGAAAATCAACAGTAATCAAACACCTAATTCGGCTGCTTTTTTAGATGTGAAGATGCTTTAATGTCTCTACAAATCTTAATAGTGAGACTGTCCAGTGAACATTTCTCTTCCTGTTTACAACTGTACAGATATTCCTTTTTTGCACATAATTTACAGAGCTCCATTAATCTACAGTCCTAATGCTACTTTAAATATTTCTCTGCTTCCATCTCACTTCTCTTTAAAAGCCTACATGCAATGACATTAATAGAAAATCACCAGTGTTCCTATAATAAGTGGATATTTTTCATCATATACTATTGTGACTGCTAAAATCTCTGTTGTTAGGAGTGACAGTTTTTTTCAATGGATGTATTGTACCTACTGATCTTTAATGCAATAAGGTCTGAAACTACATCTAAGGTCAGACACCAAAATAAGTAGCTTTGGCTTCTGCAATGCTGCATACTTACAGCTTGGATGAAATCGAAGTGCCTTTAAGAAATTAAGAACTGTTATTCATATTGCCAGCTTCTGAAGCTGACGTAAATGGCTGTGACAATACTGAAGACTCTACTGAAATCAATGATACTGTGCTCTTTTATACTAGCCGAGGGTCTGAGGCACTGCCTTTTTGCCCTGTGTTTCATTAGCTCACCTGTTCCTCATTCTCACTGGCATATTATCGTTCTTTACAATGTGACTATTACTCCTTTGGGCTTTGCATCCTTGAAAATTCCCAAACAAATAAACCTCCAACTCTGTACTTGAGCTCACAGCTAAACAGACCTCAGAGCCTGAACGTTTGCCCTAATGTTCAAACAAAAGTCTTCACAGGGCAGTTTATACCAAACTTAAGTATAAAACCTTGTGCCAGCCTGATGGATATCTTATCCATTTTGATGCTTCCCTTAAAATAGGATCAAATCATGACATTAATGTAAAATCGCTACTCTGCCTTTAAATAATTATCATGTGCTTTTGTAACTAATCACATTACAAGGACAATGGACAATTCTGATCGTTTCTCTGATAGATTGACTGGGTTGTTTTTTGACTTGCTATGCTGCTTTGTTGCTCCTAGCTTGCCATACACAGACTTTTTACTTGTATGTTTGAGTCATTACTTCTGGAATTGGAAGATGATTAGAGTTGACCATTGGGGGCTACATAGTCTCCCTACTTAATGAGAGATGCATAGTATATAGACTTTGCTTCTTCCTTGCTTTGCCTGGCCTTGCTTTCTCTTTCCCCAGCTCTGCTCAGTTTTGTGGGTAAGTATTACAAAGCTATGGTTAGTTTGCAAAGTGCAATGTACCACAGAGATAGAGCTGCTAGCTCAGGAGAACAAAAGAAATGTCATTTGTTTGGTACTAGTTTAGCATACCAAAGCTCACTCTTGTTTCCCTATTCTACAATGACTTTAGTGTCATCAATATCTCCAGTCACTTAAATCCATGTGCAATATAGTGTCTGCTCTAATATTTTGTCTGTCTGTCTCCTCTGCCAGGAATTTCTAAAATAAAGTCTTACATTCAGCGTAATGCCATCTGTGATACAATAGTTTTGAATAGTGCAACATTCAAAAATCTCTTTCTGTTATACAGTTCAATGTTCCAGGCATCAATGGACAAAGCAATGCAAATTTTGGTGATTGCTGGCAACTTCCCAAGAGAGACCAGAAGGGCATTGAGAAGCCCTGCAGCCACAGTACAAGTCTGCTTTCTCCCACCCTTCATTAGTACACGAACCACCTGTTGGTGACAGCCGAAACAACACTTTTAGAAATACTCACCGTCCCCTCACTACTTGGGCCTGAGTTTAAAAGTATTGATGTTATGGAATTAGAAAGAGGGAGTGAAGAAGAAAGGATGAGGTAAAAAGAACAAGTATTTAAGAAAAGGAGTGGGGGAAGGAGGGCAGGAAATCAATAGGAAAGTGAGGAAAAATGAAAAAAAGACCTACAAGTTGCTTCTGGACTGGGGAGTCCTGGTTTGGAGTCAAATGAAAAACATAAAGCATGCCAGTTCCCTAGGCTGGGCAAGACCAGGGTGGATTCTCCCCTGGAGAAGAGGCAATTTGGGGCATGCTGCCTGACCGACAGGGCAGGGGCCACGCCGGGGAGATGGCAGTGGGCGCAGCTGAGCTATGAGAGGCTCCGGGTGTCATGGCTGAGGGAAACGATGGCCACGGACTGATCCACAGGGAGCGGGCGAGTGCGCCCCCCTGCCTGCTGGCTGGCCCGCTGCCTTTGGGAGGTGAAATCTTCAGATACAATGTGTTATAAGGTTGGTAGATGTGACGATGTTTGTTTATGGCAATGCTGTTTGGAAACCATAGGCTGCAGCGCTGCAGGATGTCAAGGATCCCCGTGAGGGAATTTCTGAGGTTTGATTTTGGGCCTGGTTGCTGCTTTCAGTGGTGCGTTGGCTGGCTTACGCTTAAGCAGTAGGACAAATGTTGGATGTCACTGCTTGAATGGCAAGTGAACGTGAACTGTGTTGGAGGAAGAGACCTTGAGATCCTCTTTGCAGCAAGAGGATTTGCATTTTAAGGCTTCCCTGATGAAAGATATGTTTTCCTAAGACTATTGTTAAAAAAGAATACAATTGCATCCTGCCTGCTGTTTACTAACTGATTTCTATGGGCATCTGTCCTTGTCAGGCGCTCCTGGGAATTTCAGTGAGAGGAAGAGGAAAGACTGTATCGATCTTGAGGGCTGTGTGCTTGTGGATGGGTTTCTGTGAGGAATCCTTTCACGTAACAGGTGAACTAGCACTGATCTGTGTAATTGATTGCTCACTGATTCTGTTCAGGAGATATGAGGTTTGATATGAGGAAGGGACGTGTCTTCAATTCAGTTATGGTAGGGAAATAAAATTCAGGATTTATCTGAAGGAGATGATATTCCTTGACAATGTGATGGGAAACATTCATAGTTTATGTTCACTCCCAAACAAGGTTGGTCTGCCAGAGAAAGCTGACTGACTTTAACTGAGAGTTACTTAAGTCCTATCGATTTAAAACCTACATTTTCTAACACTCTGTGAGGTTAAGAACATTTTGCTTTTCATGCCAACACACTGACTAACTATAATATTTATTTTACTGATTCAGCAAGTGATTTAGTTCTTTTTTTAAACATGGTATAGCCATAGTCACTGAGTTTAGTGTTGATATCCAGAAGCTCATAAAGGATGTTTTAAAATAGCTGCAGTGAGGGTTTGAGCTGTGATATTCAGGGCAGTCTGAGTCAGACACCACAGTCTGCATTTGTTTGAGCTGGTTAGATTTGGATCCACATATCAGTTTGACCTGTCCATAATATCAGGTTGGAATAATTTGGAAATAAGTTTGTGGTTCAGAACAATCTGGTAAAAAAAAGTGATTTAATATAATACTGCATTACACATTGCAACAGGGTACACAAGTCAATAGATGTAACAATGTGCCTATCATCACACTGTAGTTAATATCTGAGTCAGAAATTTTCTTTTACCTGCTGTTACACTCAATATCTTGTCAGGGGCAAAAAAGAAACACATCTTGTATATAAAGCTAAGAATGTATTATTAGTATAATTGAGATCATAGCATTCTAAAAAAAAGAACTATTATTAATGCAGATCTAAGACAACGAAAGAAAAAAGAAAATAAAGAAATGAATGCTATTGTATGGAAAAGGTCTCAATAAAAAAATTAAGTTAAAATTGTTATATGCGCATTTCCTAGTATCTAACTCATTTCGTGGTGTTATGCTCACCTTTTCACTGCCTCTCTGTGTCCTAAAGTTGATAGCAGTGTATTTTTGGGTGAGTATGGTGAGTCAACACAGTCTTTTGTTGGGACACATATGATGTTGAAGCTGATGGTTTCTTCTTTCTCACTCTAGGATCCGCTTGGGTTAATTTTCATGTTTTCTAACAGGCTTTTGCAGCTCATTTTTTCTTCATTGGTCTGCAAGTCCATGTTACTCTTATTTCACTATGGATGGTGACTTTTATAGATGTTAGATACTTGCTCTTTAGTCTCTTTGTTATCTCTAAAATCGTTTTTCTTTGTCTCTAGGTCTGCATTACTTTAACTGACCCCTGGTGAGTTGTTTAAAGCCATGGGGCCTCCAGTGTCAGCCTGTGGCCTCTCTCCTGTTATCCCATGCCTGTCCTCCTCTATGCAGCCTCCTGTGTCCGCTTCTGAAGGCTTCTGCTATCATATTAGGCCTGTATTTCTCCACACCACAATTTTGTTCCTGCCAGAAATACTTAATTCCACACAGAATAATTGCTTTATACTACTATCTATATAACAATTATGGTTGTATCATACAGAAATAAACAAAAATAAAATGAATGAGACCTAGCCATGAGGAATTGCTCTTACAGCTGAACCAAGTAAAAAAGAAGCTGCAAGCAGGTCACAACGAAGTCAGACCGAGCAAGCCAGGAAAGCCTCAGCACCAAGGCCTTGCAAAGCTGGTGCAAAGCCTGTGGTCTGTTGCTAGCACAGAAAATGCCGAGCTCCTGGGCTACAGGGAATCAATTACTCATCTTGGATGAGTACCCTAGATTAGAGTTTAGCTTTCTATTCTTGCCTATGAAATACATGTTTTCTTTAATAGCTCTGTCTGACTCTGTCAAAATTTTATGTAAAAAATGACCATACTGTATTTTGTCCCCAACCAAACCAGAATCAACAAACTGTAGGTCTTTCGCCATTACAAATATAGGCAATTTCAAAAAGACAGCTTGCACTGTATTTCTGCCAGAGTATCCAAACCTAATAATTAGCCATAAGACCTTCAAAATTGCTGAAGTCTCCCACGGTGAAAGAATAATTCAGTGAGGATTAAGTAGAAGTCGAATGTCCCTTTTGGGCTACAGCTGAACCAAGTTAAGAGATTATGGTTATATGAGAATACTGCAGATTATTTTAAACACTCAAAATGATATAATTTGCTTTTTCAAACTCAGCTCATTTTCCCAGAGTTGGGTGGGAGTAGACTGAAATGCAGTTATGCTGGTGTATCCGGGGTGATGGTACCCCCTGGTAGGGCAGTGGAGGTGCTCGGTTGGGAGTGGATTGAAGGGGAGGTACTCCCTCACCTGTCTGATATGACACTTTAACTTCCACCAACACGTTTTGGATCAGCTCTTAAATTATATCAGCAGCCCACAGCAACAGTTCATCTGATCTGGGAGCCAAGGAAAGTTGGTGAAGGTTAGGCTTATGTATTACTTAGGTGCCATTGAAAACTTAAGCTTTTCCTAGACTCTCAAACCCTAGTGATAAAGTTTAGTCCCTTTCTTTTTCTTTTGCCCTGTACTTTTGGTATTCTCCCTGCAGAAACTGGCATGCATCTTGTTTTTCCCTTTACTGGTAAATGTATGCACACCTCATGAAATTCTTTTTGTTTAATGAAGTCTGATCATTTTATAGATACTTCTACATATGGCATCACAGATGGCTGTTTATAAACCATTTCAAGGGATGGAAGAAAGAGAAATCTTTTGACATTGGCCAGATATGTCAGGTAGCAATGACATTGCAAATTTAGGATGTATGCTAACAAGAAGTTTTATGCCATTTAAGTAGCCTAGTGGCTATTTTAGATTCTGGGGAATGCTTTGGGGTGAATGGTAGGTGATCCATATTTCCTGAGAGACTTCTAATAGAAAGTGCAAACACTGATTTTGGCATTGTTACAAAGATCAATGTCCCCAAAACACTGTGTGCGTTTCCCCCCCCCCCCCCCAAACAACTTTCTTTATATTCAGAAACAATTAGAATTTCCTGCATGACCAAATGGGTATACAATTTACATTACTGTATGGAACTCCGCTGGAACTGAGTATTGTCTACAAAAGACTTCTCTTTAAAATGTTGATAGACAGAGTATTATTCTTTTTTCCTGCAGGAAGCTCTAATTTGTAGTTTTTTCCTTGTATTTCCACCATTTTACTTTTGTTGAAGATATTTTTCTATGATGTGTCAATTTTTTTCATATGGCACATGTTTACTGAAGAAAAAGGAAGAGAATGTTACAAACAGAGTATAGTTTTGCATGCTAATAAAATAAAGGTAGGCACTTTGGCCAATTGCTGTGAAAAAAGACCAGGTAATAAATGTGGTTCGTTACTTCCATTAACATGGCAGAAGAATGAATGAGAAGAATGAATTGATTATCTGGGATATACATGAGGAACTAGTTGTGACATAGTGCTTTCTCTCCACTGAAGCCCTGAAAGCACTCTTTTTACTTGCAGGGCTGGATCCTTCCTCTGCCTGGCATTGTTCATCCTGTTTTGTGTGTACTGTTCAAGCACACTGTGTGAAAGACTGTGACAACTCTTCTGCTTCTTGGTGGCAGGAAGAGTTCCCTATATATAGTGCACATTTAGATTTCTTAATGTTTTACCTTTGCTTATAATTATATTCCTTGCAGTGCACTGAACTCTTTCATTGTCCTTAGAGTCAAGTGAAGCTAATAGTTTGTAATTAGCTCTTCCCAGATAAATACCACTACTTTAAAGAAGATGCAGTCCAGTCTGATCATTCCTGTTTAAACTTTTCAGATATTTGTGAACTTACTTTCAAGATAAACATAAATCCATTAACCTCCATAGAATAGACAGATATTTTATTTTTCTGCCTTCATTTAGATTAACTAATTTAGGTTAGATTTGACCTTTCTCATCAAAATAATTATTATGTGGATGAGAAGGTTAAATTAAGTAAAAAATTTGCTTCTAAATTTATTTATGGAATGTGAATGAAATCTTTGTAAAAAATCAATTTCATTCCAATTTATGGGCTTAATACAGGTGGGAATAAAAATATTAACTAAGAGATCTCTGGACTTCAGCAAATCTTCAAAGGACATGAGGAAAAGAGAGCACTGGATATGAGACAAAGAGAATGAGACTGTGAGAAGTAGCATCAAAGGTAGAATTCTTTCTCGCTCTCTCTTTTTGAATATATTTCATGAAACAGGATGAATAAAATGTTATCTCCCAGGTAGCAGAAATGAAACTGAAGAAATGAACATCATAAATCAGGAATACTTGTTACTAATGTGTGGTTTGAGTGCAGTGATCAAGAACATAAAAAGAACAATATATTTATGTTTACAGAATTTTAACTGAATTTTCTAAGTCTACTCCAATGCATTTTTATCCTTCTATCAGATTTTGACTGCACTGAAATAGCTGATGATCTAACTGATCTCACTACTGGGAGAGTCTGAGAACTGTTTTCTCTTTGACTTGAAAAGTGAAAGGCTGGATGATATATGTCATAAAATGTATTCTCCCTTCTGTGCATTTTTTACAGTGTGAGATGAAATGGCTTTTCAAGTGTGAGTTTCACATCAAAACTTGGGTACTGTTTATTTGAAAATACTTAAGAAAATTTAGACACTTACAGAGCAGAAATAAACAGATTTTCTGGATACCATTCTTTCTCCCACTCTTGATAATGATGCTAACTGCCTCTTTTCTTTGTTTTGCCATCTTTTTTGCCTCTCTTCCCGCTGTTTCATTGGAAAGACAGCATCTCTTCTGTCATATCTCCTCTTCAGTATGCATCATGCATAACAGAAATACCCCAAATAACCAAGTTTGCAAACAGATTATTCAAGGGAGAAGTAACCAACCCATAACCATTAAGAAGAAACAATTCAGTCCCAAGAGGTTTGTAAAAGAAATGCAAGTATAGCAAAAAAAAAAAAAAAAAAAAAAGGAATCTACAAAGATGTAAAGGATAATTGGTGAAGGATTTCTCTGTCAGTGTCTTCCTAATGCTAATCACTTGCCTCAGCTGCAATACCTTCTCTGCCAGCAGCACTGATTCTACAGGCTACCAGATCCTACCCTGCCGGATCTCTGCCTTTGCTCATCTATTTCCAGCCACTGCAGCCCTTAATCGCCAGTTGAACACATACGCTGGGCTCATTATGATCTGATTCATCATGGTATTTTGAACATACAATTGGTCTGCTATATTTTGCATGAATAAATCAGTGTAATTTCCTCCTAATTTTACATCTTCTATTATATCGCCTGTTCTACCTAGAATGGCCTTCAAAGCACAGAGCACCTTCTTCCCCTCATGTTTCTATTTCTAACAATATCCCTGCTCTTTTTTCATCAACATTCATTTTCTTCTATAAGTACTGTTATAGAGTGGTTTGTCCTGTTTTCTTTTTTTCTTTTTCTTTCTTATTTTTATGAATTTTAGGGGTAAAGAGTGTGGATCTAATATTTGGCCTAGTGGTACTTCAGATTACATTGGTTGGGGTCTGGCCTATATCTTATGCCCTTAGTTCTTGTAATCTACATGACTCCAATTAAGTTAGTGAAGGCTTGGTGTCCCAATCCAGTATTGGGAAGGTTTCATTACGATCCCAAGGATGAGATTAAGACGCTAAAACTGGTCAAGTATCGTACAACCTTTTAACTTTATTTTCAACGAAGTGGGGAGAAAAGGTGGGGAAAGGCGAAGGAGAGAGGGGAAAAAGGGTAAGGGGAAAAGACAGAGAAAGTTGGAAAAGGAGAAAAGAAACCAGCTACCACCACTCCAAGTCCGATGATGTGCCTCTGACCCCGCTCGAGACCTTCAGTCCTCCCCATCTAATCCACCCCTCCCCCCCCCCCATTCACCCAGTCTGCAGTTTTTATAGGTTCCTGTCCCACCTCCGGGAGGTGCTTCCTCACTTCCCATGCAGATTAACTGTCATGCGCAGTCCGCCCTCTCGGAACCTTCCAGAAACGGGCTGGGGCATCTGGGGGTCTCCTGCTCATGCGCAGACTGCAAACGTGTACGTGCGGTTCGTGCCAGACGTGTTGCTCCCCTAGAAGCCTTCTTCTGCCCTTTTCGTGCCTTTTTTCCCTGTGCAGGTGCATGAGGTTGTTTACCTCGCGGACGGCTCCCGGGGGCGCCCGCGCGGCATTGCCCGACACGCCTCGGTGGCGGCAGCTCAGCAGCAGCAATGTCGAGACAAAACCGCATTTAGTACTGGTTCTCTACACTTGGTATAACATTTTGCTGTAAAGGAAGCAAGAAAGGTAAATGTTTTGGACCTTTAGGGCTATAACCTCAAGCAAGATGGGCAGAACTGCTTCAGTGAGTTAGTTGAATTTTTTCTAAACAAATATTCCTAATTTCAGTCTGTGAGAAATTTTGATTTTTTTTCCCAGATATTAGCTCAGATCTTTCTTAAAAATAGCTTCTAAAAGAGGCTTTTGGGGTACCAAGCAGCTTTCCACTGTATTGTCCTCCATCCATCCAACTTACTTTCAGTTCTGTCTGTTGTCATATAGTATTGGCATGAGAGACTGGAGGCGATATTATGTGTATTAAACCGCAGGATTGTAATGAGGGTCGTTAGGAAGGGTGAGAGATCTATACAGCGATGCAGCTTCTTTCTGTCATTAACACAGGCACATATCACGTGGATCAGTGCTAAAATACCTCTCATGTCTAAGTCCAAAATGAGCTCAAAATCAGAATACACGTCCTCAGGCAGTTCTGAAATGGCATTACTGCTTGCTTGTGCAATTCTTCACGTGGCAAGCATTCATTTTTAAACATGATGCTTCAGCTTTCAGACAATCAAGGCCAAAGCAAGGTCTGCAGAAAGTGCAGGGCTCTATCATGCTGCTGGTATTGTGGCATGTCTTTGCCAAAGTGAGGCATTTCAAAGACTGAGGTGTTCAAATAATGCTCGATGTGGGTGAAATAGGTCAAGAAAAAAAGAAGAAACATCTAAAGTGTGGCCTTTATATATATATATATGTACACTTAAAAAGAATCAGTTAAACTGGCAGATGTCCTTGGGAAATATATCATAAAATCTGGCATCAGAAAGTTCCTGCCTAGTGTTAGAGACTTCGGATATGGATATTTTCAGAAGCTGGGAAGGGAAATGCTGCTTCAGTTACACTTAGCCTCCTCTCCAGCCCTTCCCTCTACACTTGCCCTCCTTTTCTGCCTGGATAGTTGCCTGGGTGGAAGAAGTTAGCTGCTTGGGGATGGTTCAGATCCTGCTACCTGTTTGACTGTCTGTCTGACGGCAGATGTAATTGGCTAATTGGCTTAGCAGTGCCAATGCAGGCATGGTATGTCCACTGCTTTCTGGGCATGTTGCATGTACTGCCAGCACTTTTGCAAGGCATTTGTGACCATATTTCTCTCCAGGAGTTGTCCCGATCCAATATCGGGGGGGGGGGGGGGGGTTCATTACGATCCCAAGGACGAGATTAAGACGCTAAAACCATCACAGGGTGGGACTGCTCCTGGATAGTCGCTATCAATTCAGCAATATTTGGCACAGCGGCCGTCAATGGGCCTGTATTGTTATTTAGTCGCCGATAGTCTACGGTTAGTCTCCACTTACCGTTTGGTTTTCGAACCGGCCATACAGGGGAATTGAAGGGGGACTGTGCTGGGATCACAACTCCCTGTTTTTTCAGGTCCTCCAATACTGGGGTAATACCCTCTCTTGCTCCCAAAGGTAACGGATAGGGTTTTACATTAGTCAGCCGGGAAGGGGGGAGGGGAGGTGCCGCTTGCAGCAAGCGCACTGCCACCCCGAAATCTCCGGTTAGTCTTCTAACTTGAGGAACGCTGAAAGACCAGGAATTTCCCTGGGTATCTCGCCACTGTTTCCCCTTCAGGACATCTATCCCTAAAAGATTCATTTGAAAAGGCCCCACAGCCACCATGGTGTCCACAGGACTCTCTTCCCCTGGTAACCACAATGTTACCGGGGTCATGGGCACAGTTTGGGTCTTCCCCAGAGCATTTAAAACTATTAGGTGTTTGGACGGGACCGAGATGCCACACCGTTCCGCCTCACTCCGTGTTAGCGCTGTAATTTGGGCCCCCGTATCGATTAAAAAGGTTACAGGCCTTTTCTTCGGCCCCACCGCTACGGTGATGAACAAATCTCCTTTGTTATTGCAGGTGAGTTGTCTTATAAACATCCGCCCTCCGGGGGGCGGAGGAGCTAGTTTTCCCACCGCCCTTTCATCCTCCTCGAACTCCTCCCCCACGTTTAACGCCGGTGCGGGGGGTGGTTGTGGTCTGGGCAGGGGTCTCTGTCCAGACCACTTCCGTACCAGGAGCTCTAGTTTTTTGGTCGGGAGCCCGTCCATCAAGTCTCGGGGCACGCCTTTTTGCAGCCCCAGTTGCCATAGTCCCTGCCGGGTCAGGGATCTTTCTCTTCTGGCTAAATCTGGGCTCCTCCCAGAAAATGCCAGAGACTTGCTTGCTGGCTCTGCCGCCTGCACGGCCCTAGTTTCCACCCTTTGGTAAGTCCAGCCGACTGGCCCGTATTTCTTCCCATAATTAATCAATTCCTGGGCTACCTCCCCCCAGGTCCACACCTTTTTCCCCAGCCACCGATGCTCGGGGGTTACCATCCCCTCCAGGGCAGCTGCGATTCTCTCCTCGCGGGGCACATCTTGGATTCTCCCCTGCAATTGGATCCCAATAGGTTTCAGGGAATCAGGAAGTCCCCGTATTAGGGGCGTCATCCGCTCGGGATCTACTGGCAATAACATCGGAGAGCTCAGGTTCGGCTTGAGTTCCCGATCGTACATCATTTGCAGACAAGCTGCTTTTTGTACATTTTCCAGCAATTCATCAACGGAACCTGTTATAGCTAGGGGATCCCCCCTTTCCAAAGGGTTCAGCCCCCCCGCCCAATATGCAGCCCTCTGAGTCAGTGACCACAGGGCTCGGCGATCGCCGGTTGTCAGGAACACGCCCGGGCCCCAATATCCCTCTGCCTCCTTTTCAGATAGCAGGATCCCGTCCCCCCCCCGACAGGGATACCCTCCACACGTATTCGGTTTCGGATTCCCTAGCTGTTCTGGCAAAATCTTTTTGCAGCTTGGCCAATTCGGTAGCTGTGAAAGGGATTTCTTTGGTAACAACCTGGGGGCGGTTGTCGCTGTCATCCTCGTATATATATTCTGTTTTGACTAGTGGGCACATATGGGGGGGGCGTCTATGGCCTCCTTTAATCTTTTTAGGTCCCTTTGGGGGTAAATTTGGCATACCCCTTTTCCCTCGAGCAGCACCTCAGTTTCGGTGAGGGCGTCTGCCTCCCTCAGGAGCTGGTTTCTTAGCTCCTCTTTCAATATCAGACCTTGGTGCTTCTCCTACTCCAGCACCCGCTTGGTTTCCCGTAATTGTTCTTGCAGCGGCGTTACTGCCGCTTGCAGCGCGGCATTCGCAGCCTCCGCCTGACAAGGTGCCCCCTTCTTCTCCTCCACCGCAGCTGCTAGGCACGCTCCTAACACGGCACAAACAATAGCTTTCCCTTTTCCTCTCTTAACTTTAGCTTCTTTTTGCAAGACCGCTATCCGGTCCACTACACTTTGCAATTGGGACCAATGGTCCCGTGCCCAGTCTCGTCCTGAGGGCGAGGGGCGAGAACAGTGTACTTCCAAAAGGTCATATAGTTTCTCGATTTCTCCACAAAAGTCGCCTGCCTTCTGAGCGGCCATATCCTACAAAGGGGATTTTGTCCCGGGAGGGCCAAACCTTAAATGAGTCCAAGTTTCCCCTATACGCTCCCAGGAGGCCAAACCGTAAGCTACTACAAAAACGTCCTACAAAGGGGATTTCATCCTGAGGGGGTCACACCTTAAAATCCAGGTTTCCCCTATACACCCTCAGGAGCCAAACCACAAACTAGTACAAAAATGTCCTACAAAGGGGATTTCATCCTGAGGGGGTCACACCTTAAAATCCAAGTTTCCCCTATCCACCCTCAGGAGCCAAACCACCAACTAGTATACTAAAGATCTCAACATTCACTCCTTCCTTACGCTTTGTTCGTCTCCGGCTGCTTCCCTCGCGGGAGAGCGGAACCACGGATCGGAACTCCGCACTTGCTTCGTACTTGTTCGTACATCTCGTTCACACACACTCGCTCAGCACACCATAAGGTTGTACGACACTCTCGTCTCAAGGGATCCTGTCCGTGATGCCAATTAGATGTCCCGATCCAATATCGGGGGGGGGGGGGGGGGTTCATTACGATCCCAAGGATGAGATTAAGACGCTAAAACCGGTCAAATATTGTACAACCTTTTAACTTTATTTTCCACGGAGTGGGGAATAAAGGTGGGGAAAGGCAAAGGGGAGGAGAGAGAGAAAGAGAGAGAGAGAAAAGGGGGAGAGAGAAAGAGATATCACCACCCGTGGATCCAGCGGCGTCCCGTTGGTCCTCTTCACCCTGGGTGTAAGTTTTGGCGATGCGCATGCAGTAATTACAACTCGAGCAGGGTCCGACCCTAGGTTCCCGCTGAAAAGCTTGGAGCCAAATCAAGGCAAATAAAATAAATAAATTGTAATGACATGCATGCAGTAATTACAGCTTGAGTTGGGTGCCTCTGAAGAGGGACCCCAAACAAAGAGATCCCTGGGCAATTATAGCTTTTTCAAATTAAGTTTCCCACCCCTCATGTGGTAGTTCAGACCAATAGTAATTTTTGGGTCTGGGGTCTCCTGCTCCCTATTGGGTCTCATCGTTGTTCCCAGGCAGGCTGCTTTTCTCCCTTATCTTTACTGTTGCGGTTTCTGCTGACAAATGTGTTTTGATTCCTCGGGTTCTGCCCTGCTTTCTCAGGGCCCTGACAAACAGGTGTTGTTCCAGCAATTAGCACTGCCCCAGCAGTGACAGTAGGTGTTATCTTCCAAGGTCCCGACGAAGAGGATATAATCCAGACCCCCCCCCTAATTAACACTGTTTCAGCAGTGAGGGGAGGCTTTGTTTCCCAGGGTCCTGGCGCCCAAGCAGGCCTTATTTCAAAGCCTTGACATCCTCCCTCCTGGAGTGTGACGTGCAAACTGCTTGTAACTCCCTTATCTTTCCAGTCTGCACCAGCTCTGGGGCCCTTTCTCACTGAACTAGGGAGTGCGGCCTAAGGCTTCAGCAAATTTAGCTACTCATGCTAAGCAAGTTTTATAGAAGTTGTGCTAAGCGGCAGTAATTTGCAGTCCAGGTCCCAGAGTCTCTGTCCGATCGTGGTCTGGTTCAGCGCAGGCTCAGTGTGTCCCGAATGGTCGCAGGGAGACCATTTCAGGGGTCGCAGCAGCTCAGTCCTGTTTCCACTGGGAACAGATGGCTTGTTTGGGGTTTTGGTTTGCTTGCACCTTATGTACCAAGAAATGTTTAAGGCAAAAGTTCACTCATCTGTCCGCCACAGGACTTCACACAAAAACAGGAGTCTGAACACTGTTTGCCACCTAATCCTGCACCAAATGGTGCACTTGCGGCCCTGTGCTTGCTGCCCGCTCTGCTGCATTGAATCTGTCTCTGAAGTATCCCCTCTTTGAGACACTCAGGAAAACCTAGTGAAAGCAGGTTTTCCTCAAACAGGAAAGAGCATGCAACAATCCCGCCTGCTGTGAACTGCCAGCTTAGTGCAGGTGACATCACACCTATGGGTGTGCACCCTGTGAGTGACATGCTTGGGCAAAAAAGTGACCTTCCAGGTCCAGAACAACTGATGTTTTTTTCCACAGGGCTTCAGGATTAGAAAAGCTTTTCTTTGCAGTCTAAGTCTCTTGAGGATCTTTTTTTCACCTCTGAACTGGACAATTTGCTGTTCAAACAAGTCACAACCAGTTGAGTTGAAAGAAAAAGCAATTTATCTTCTTGAGAGTGTGTTTCTCCCGAGGCCCAAGGTGCCGTCACAACAGCCAGGAGGTATACTGCCACATGTGGCTGAAGAGAAAAGGCTTTAATAAATTTAGCTATGATTACTGAGAAGAAATCCTGGGCTTATGCCTGCAGAGGCATTTCATTTTCAGAGATAGCTGATATATAAAAAATAGCAGACATTTTTTTTTGTCTGAAAAATAGGAGGTAAGAGGATTTGCCAGTCTACCACAATTTATTTGTGGTTAGACAACAGTGTCATTACTTTCCTTGCTGTATTCGCTTATCTTTGTTGTTTATGTTTCAGAGGATTTTGCACAAATAAGTAGAGCTACTAGGTGAGCTATGTGTGTGTTTCTGTTCTGAAAGTGCAGGGAATTAGCCTATTGTTTGAAAGGGAATGCGTTAGGACACTAGAAGATGGTGCTATTATATTCTGAAGTATGAATCCAGCAAACGGGTGCCAGACCATCTGTAATCCTCCTCAGTTTTGTTTGTGACTGCAGAATGAACTGGGATGGGAATTAGCAGGGCATTAAAAATGATTTGGGGTATGCGTGTGCAGACCCACTTCATGCCATTTATTAGCAATTGTAATTCCTCTTCAAGAAAAATCACAGCAAGAGTTCATTCAGCAGCCACTGGTGAATAATTCTAGTCATCCAGCAGGGAGAAAACTCTATATTCAACGTGATAAAATTATGGAATTTTCAGATGCTTGGGTGAGTTCAGTGGCTAGATTTTTCTTCCTCTTGAATTATGTTTTGAGTGTCACAATTAAACCCCTTTATCCTCACAGGCTGTATACGGAAATACATGGAACATAGAAATAAAAATATTTTTCTTAACATTTCGCATAGCATATGCTGCAGGTTTAGATCCAATGGTACAAATCTGCTGCTTTAAGTAATTCTTAAGTTCATGGAATAACATGAAATCCCTACTTGCAAGGTCAGCACACAGCCATATGGGCTTGTGGTACAATTGGAGATCTAGAGGCCTCAGGGGATTACTCTTGATTCTCATTCAAGTGAAAATACGGTCTCACTGGCATGCTGTTCTCTCCAAATATCCCCAAATTGTAAGGAGAAAGAGAGCAGACTTTTCTAGGGAGTAATTCACAAGAAGAACTCCAGGTATGTTCAGTGTCCCTCTGGAGTAACCTGTCTCTTTCCAGTGACTGTACGAAAACCCCGGAGAGACCAGGCAGGAAAGTGAGAAGTGCCCATACTTTTCTCTGTTGCCCCACCTTAGGCTGTGCTCCCTGCGCTCCCCACGGCCTCACCTTCAGGTCTGGATCTCACCTTTGCACTTTTGTTTGGCCCCTTGTAGTCATTCGTATCTTCAACCCCATGTCCAGTCCTGAGAGACATCTGTGCAGTAGTTTCTGTAGTACAAGGTGTAGTATATGCGGAGAGGTAAAGGGGAGAGTGAAACTGGATGCTCTGGCACCAAGGAGTGTCAGTGCAGTATTTTTCAGTGGTTTTTTTTTTTTTTTATTAAAAGATCATTTTTCCTCTGCAACTCGGTGTGTTTATGCTGGGATGACTGTAGTTCATGTTAAATCCAGCTCTGTCAGCAATGCCGAAACAGTTGTCCCCACTTAGGCAGTTACTGTTTGCTACTCAGTGGCAGCGGTAATTATCTGTCCTCAGGAACACATAACTTTTTTCCTATTAGGTTTCTTTATTTTTTTCCTCCCTGGGAGAGGCCTGGTGCTGGGGAGGAAGAAGAGACAGCTCATCTCACTTCGCAGCCTCAAGAGTTGTCTGCCTGCACCAGCAGTGGCACCAGCTCCTGCCTTCAATTCCTCTTTTCCCTCAATGCATTGCAGTTATTGAGGGTTTTGATTTCATGCTGTGGATGATGAAAAGCCTTTGTAGCTTGTGTGTACGTGAGGGGAAGGGATATTCATCCAGACCCATGCTGACTTAACAGCTATCACACAATTTCTTGTGGTTCTGGAGGACAAAGCATAGTGACTTACCTGATCCCTTCCGGGACTATCTTACTAGATAATTCTCAGGTTTTTCTTATTTCTGGCCATAAATAGAAATAAATAACTAGCAGCAAAGATAGCAGCTTGCCAAGATAGCTGTGAGTCAGACAAGAGATTACACAGTTTCTGAATTTAGAGGTTTTATTCTCTGTCTTTTATTACTCATTGTGGTTTTCTGGTGTCTTGGGATGGATTTGTTGGTCTGCTGTGACATTGTTATTTGGATTTTGCTGCTTCTCTGAGCAAGAAAGTAGTTTAATGTGTGGAAAGCCCTGACTGTTATGCTATGGCTCATAGTGGAGCTGCCCTTGAGCTGTGACCAGCCATACAATTAGTAGACATAAGTTTCCTCATGCTAAATTATGCTTTCAGTGAAGATAATAAGAAAAAATCTGGAAGCTACTGGGCAGTTATTTACCCTCTCTTATGCTTTGCCAATGGGTGTTTAGAGAATGTCATTCTGTACAGAATGTGGGCCAACGTATTTTAACTCTAAGTTCCCATCACTCTGTGTGCTGGTCACTAACATCTATTTTGTAATAAATTAAATTTTCATGCTTCTGATGGGACTGAAAGTTGTCTTTCCTGAATGCTACCTAAAGCACTTCCTCAGGCCTGTCAGCTGCATCAAAAAGAAGCTGATGTGATGAGATATAGTACAGGACAGAAGGCTGGATTGCCAGTGCACAGCAGCCAAAGAAATGTCATTGGTGCGAGGGAATTATGTCTCTAGAAAGATATGTGAGCATTTAACTACATGAAGTGGCTCAAAGTATGCAAAAATAGTGTTTGAAAAATATAAAGGGGCTCAAATACCCTTTCTTGTATAAAGCTTGGAGGATCTTTTGGTACACAACTTCCTGGGATCGAATCCCAGCCTAACCTGAAAGCAGAATATAGGACTTTTTCATGACTGCTGTTTTCTTTCATGCTTGCACACTTAATGTAGCCACTTCTGAATACTGCAGCCCATCCTCTCACTCTTCGCCCCCTCCCTAATGTGCTTCTACATTTCTGTGTCCCTGAAGCTCTCTTTGGTGGGGAAACAGTCACACCCTTCAAGGTCCTGTGAATGCATGATGGGGAAGCTAGGGATGGAGAAAGAACAGGGGAGCATAAGGATGCTCAGAAGCTGATATAGTATCTGTATTTGGATGAGCTTCATCCCAAATGTTCATTAAAGTGCAGAAAATATTTATGGTTATGTTGGTCCTTGAGAAAAATCAGACAAGGTAATGGCATAAGACCTTTTTATAGGGGCAATAAATATTATGTATTATAAATAAGCCTTGGAACCATAAAAATCCCTCCTTGGCCACTTGAAAGCTTCTGTATTACCACTGTTTCATAATGCACTATAAATAATAGTGGTTTTCATAGACCAAAGCATACAATACACATGAGACTTTTCAGTCAAAGTCACCCATTTTCCTAAAGGATAATGAATGATAAATTATTTATTGTAAGATTCAGATTATTTCTATTTTTGCCCAATTTCTGAAGAGAAGCTCACACCTATCTCTAATTTTGTAACTGCAGATATTCACAAGCACAGAGAAACATTGGTGCAATCAATGGCATTTGGATATCTGTCAACCAGGTTGAGTTATGTCTCTCCAGAGATGAGAAGCAAACAGATTTTTTTTCTTTCAGAAGATGGAGAGAGGCAGTGAAACATTTCAGGGCAGCACAGAGCTGTCCATGAAAGCACTGTGTGTGTGTTTTTTCCTCTATTGCAGAGTGAATGGTACTGATCCGCATGAAAAATAGCTATCAGAGAGGCCTTTGAGGTATAAAGATATAAGAAGCAGGAACAGAATTATAACTCTAATGTATGCATATACAACACAACACCCTCAGACCTCAGAAACATTATCACCATTGATACTTACTTGTAGATATATCTATTTAATTTTGACGGCATCTGACTACTGCTATTCCTCCCTGTGTCATTACTAACGGCTATAGCCAGTGAATATCTGTATAAAGATAAAATAAAAAGGGACACATATTAGCAGCAAATTATTGAGACCCATTAGTTGCTTGTAGTTTAGCAGAGGACAAGAGCTGTATCTCTATGTTGAGAGAAAAGATAACAGCAAGCCTGGAGTCGTGTGTTGGCTGCCAGCTCAGACCATTACAGGATCCAGCTGTTAAATCTCCTGTCTTCTTCTGGCTCCCCATAGCATGAAAAGGGTCCAGGAGTTTCTTGGTCCTTATGATCTCTTTCCCTAGAAACTCTTCTTGACAAATCAAGTCCCTGGGATACTGCCTGTCCATGTGGTTATCTGGCAGTATTGGGAAAGGGAGAGCAACACACACTAAACTGCATCATGCTCAGCCAGGCAAAGTTTAATGTCATAACATTTTCTTCTACAAATTTTTACATATGTATTGCAGTTTTCATAGGAAAGAAAAATGTCAGCTGTTGGCCAACTGAATGTATCGTATCATTATTCTTCTCTAGCTGCCTCACACTTCTAAATGATGTTTCTGGCCACCATTATATGCTGTTTATCTGTTTTTAACTTCTTCTTGGAAACACAGCAAAACTGCTACTGGCAAAACTGTTACTCATTCTAGTACACTGCACAGTCCCAGGACCCATTCTCTGGCCCTGAAACTAACTGGCATGTTTTGCCCATGTCCATACTTTTGAATTACTTTATCATTCAAAACAGAGTAGATGTATCTGGATGGCTTAGTGGGAGTTGTCCCTGGCCCACACCAGGCCTCAAACCATCCTCAGGAGTTGACAGAGAGTGCTAGATGACCCCTAGTTCAAAACTGTGCTAATAACCTTCCAACAGTTGTGACGTAAAGATACTAAAATTATGTACCCATGTCCTGGTGCTGTTTAATTTACTAGTTTAAATATATCCATGAAGAGCTGTATTCCTCTGAAAATGCAGATATCTCAATGGATTTCAACATGCAGGTCATGTTTGAATGTGCATGCATACATGCGTGCTGTCATATATGTGTGAAAGCGTGACTGTATTTATGCTGAGGTCGACACATTTTTCCATGTGCATGAAAAACATAGCTGAAATTTTCCATGTTCTTTTCCTGTCACTCCATCCCACTGGCTAGATTGCTGTCATAGGTATTGCTCCCTTCCTCCACATTCCCTTAGAGGCAGACAACTAGGCAAAGTGACTCCTCCGGCCCATTTTTCAGAGACTCTTCTGGGCTCCTGGTGGCTTCCATGGTACAGGACTTGCTGTAACTGCAGCAGCTACAGCCTCTAACCCTAAATGCTCCCTTGGCCCAGAGAGTAGCTTGAATGTTTTTTCACCCACTGTGGCCTCCTGAGCTTGGATATGTTGAAGGTCTGCCTCAGCAGCATGTTAGTAGGACAGAGTGGTGATCAGCTGAGTGTAGGCAACCAAAGCGTTGTCCTCAGTCTAGGCAGCCTCTTTAGACGTTTCTGCTTCTCTTTTGGCTTCTCTGGCTTTTTTCTGACTGAGCCACATAAGTCCTGGGTGCTCTGCAAGATAAGCCTGCTGGCTTCCCCCACCTCTGGAAGGGTGTCTGATGGCAGCTTAGGTATCTAAGTCTGGACAGATGATGCCATAACTAACATGAAAGCATCTCCACAGCTGCTCCCTGCTCCTTCCCTTGTGCTCACCCTGGACAGTACCACCTTGCCCTCTTCCATGCAGGCCTGGCACTCTGCGAGCCTTCAGCTGAGGGCCCTCCACAGGCTAGCTCTAAATTCAGAAATTCCTCTTGCACAATAGCTCTAAAATGCAGACACTGCTGCATTCCCCCAGCTAGCACTCCTGCTCCATCCCTCACTGTTTCTTAACTTGATTATTGCAACATCCTCTCACCCTGCTCTGACAAAGCCCATCCTGCACTGCTCACATTTATCCATGATGATGCTAATTCTCGCTGTTTTTCCTGTTAAAAACTCTGGCCCCATCTGCCCTCGCCACATGTCATTCTTCTGGCTCTCCTTTCTCCATTGCTTCTGACAGAAACATCTTGTTTTTGCTTGGAAGCCATTACTGGCTTCATCTTGACTAGTAAATTAATAGTGCCAGGGCGTAGGCAAAGGCGCGGGATGAGGTTGTCTGCACTGTTAAACTGTTTGAACAGTCCCTTGCATAGTTTTGGCCTAGGTTACCTAGCAGACAGCTCCTGGGAAAGTTTGGGAATTAATAGAAGTCAGAGCCTATAAACCATGGGCAGTTTGGATAGGGCTGCTCTATTTGCAGGCAGAGTTTAATAGGATGGATCTGACCAGATTGTGCCAGTCCGCCTCAGGACCACAGAACGAGCTCTGGCATTATCTCAGACATGTTGTGGCTCGGGCCTTTCTGGAGATCAGAAATAGTGGTAGATTTCTTTTGCAGAAAACTGAAGTGTATAGTCACAAGTAATTGAAATGTGTAATAAAATTGTCATTGTTACATGTTTTCTCATGGGACTTACCCTCCCACTGTGTTACTTAATTACTGCTGCTTAATATCCATGCTATAAACAAGCTCTTGGTTCCCCTGAGATTATTTCAGTCACCTTTACCAAAGCTTAATGGTCTGGGCAGTGATTACAATTTTGTTATCTAGTAATTACTCGGTGAAGTAATCGACTCTCCAGCCTTTCGCAATGCAGAGAGCCATCTGCCTGTGAGTTACCTTTTCATGGAGAAGGGAGAGAGATATTTTCCAAAAGGTTCAACACTGCTGTCTTCAAAATCACACTGTTGTAATTACCAGTTCTAAGACAGCCTCAGACTTGCCTTTCCTGTGTACAATCTAATTGATGTATTTCTCATAGATGCTTGATTTGTTGAATCTGTTGTTGCACTTAAAGCATTATTATTGAATTAAAATGTTGCCTATAAAAGAATGGATAGATGCCTAAACCTCCAGAGTGAAAGCTTCACTCTGGGCTAAGATATAGGAAGGCATCTATTATAAGTGACAAATTTTGTTACAACATAATATAATTAGGGAGGTCAGCTGTTTCTCGCTCTAGTTCATTACTAAGCTATATTAAAAAATTACTTTGCAAACACTGGGAGTGTTGGACTCTGCAGAGACTGCTCAGCTGCAAACAACTGATTTTTCACAGAGGGCCTTTGGTTTCACAGACATTTGAATGATTGGGTAAAGTTGTCTACTAGTGGTTAAGATATCCAACCACATGCTGCTGAGGACAGAAAACTGGGCAGGGACTCAGGAAACAGCTTTCATTTCCAAAACTGTGTCAGTTTGATGGATGACCCTGGACAGTCACTCCACCTTTGTGCCTCATTTTCTCTTCTAGAAAACATGAACAGTAAGTCTGACCTCCTTGATACCTACTGATGAAAAACAAAGCATAATAGATGACCATTATTATTGCTGTTCATGAAGTGTTATCCTGTAGTTTAGTTTATACAATCTCTTTCTTTTAGATAGAGAAACAGTTTTAGGCCTCTTTCCTCAAGTACATGTCATAATGAGTGTAGCTAGTTTTCTTCTATTGCTCATTCTGCTTTAAACAAGGTATATGATTTTGAGGAAAAAGCATATGGAATCGATCCTTCATTAATAAGGTTTTGTATGTGTATGTAACATGTAACAATTACTATTTTATTACATGTTTCAGCTACTTGTAAGTACTTGTCTACTCTCTTAAGTTTTCTGTACAAGAAATGATACCGATATCTTAAAACTAATTGCTGCATTTGCAAAAAAAAATAAAAAAAAAAGGTATTTATACTCCCCATAGAATTAATTAAACGACAGAAGTTATGCTAGAAATTGCTTGGTCACTGAAATGTATGACCACTATGGAGAGAAAGGATGAGATGAGCCTGGTAAGTCTGTTGCAGCTAGGCTGTCTGTACATCCCATACTCCTCTCCCCTCGGAGGCTGCAGTACGGGAAGGTAAATCATGACTCTGCTGGTGATGTTTGAGGCAAGCTGTGTAAGCAACCTGACAGGCATTCAGTGCTTCCTCATCCCTCCAGGTGTGAATCCTGCAGATGATCTGTCCCAGTACAAAGCTGAAGAGCAGCTCTGTATATGGAATCGATCTGCAACTCTTCCATGATGACTGACAGAGCAGTATTTGAAGAGGGGAGAAAACAGACCTTTCATTGCCTGGTTCTTACCTGTTGGACTCAGGAATCAGCAGGAATATCTCTCACCCAAAAGGCAAAAGTGGGAGGTTATTTTTAGCTTCCAAATGTGATTTTTCTCCCTGGCTTATGGCCTTCTTTCTTTCTCTTCATCTCCTCACCTGAGCACTTTTTCTTTCTTAGACAGAAGCAAATCCTTAAGACTTAGGCGATAGAATGATTGGCTGAATTTGTCAGAGAAATTTCAGGAATGTCAACAATTTTATGTTTCCTACATTTTATTCTGCCCTACTCTGACAGATACAGCTGAGTTTACAATGGAAAAACATACAACTGCATTTTAATGTCCTGTGCTGAAATACAAGGAGCCGTAGAGCAGATTTTGGTGTGAATTACAGCAGTGCCCAGGAGCCCTCCTCATAGTGCTTGATGCTGTTGTGGTAGGTGTTGCACAGGCACAGTTGCTATTGCTATCTGACCCTTCCCAGCTGCTGTGTAGGACAAGAAAAGCTTTTCTTTCTGGTGCTGGGAGGACACGGACTACCAGGCTGAGTCCACAGCTGGGTGATGCCTGTAGTGTTAGTTTGCTTTGTAGCACATAGGGCTGGTACCTCAGCAGAGGTCAGGGAGCTGCGATGCCTCCCCAGCTGTGCCTTGGGACTCCATGGCCTGGGTCTTGGTGCACTTATATCTGGATTTGAGTCATGACTGATTCCTAGCGAGAGGGACAGTAGTTCAAACACACATCCTTGGGCCTCCTATTTCTTACTGGCTGGGTCTAAGCAGCTGTGTGTCCAGTGTGCCCACTTTTTTGGTTGCCCCTCAAGCTCCCAGCCCTCTCTTCCTTCTGTAGGTAGCGTAAAGACCTATGACATTCAGTATCTCAGCAAATTGTAAGAGTTACATAGCTAAAGCAGGACGTGTCCAGCACTGGAAATGTTTCTTAATCTCTCTGGCCTCATTCAGCAGAGAACTCAAGCTGATACCTAGTTTAGAGCACTAGCCATCTCACTGCAGTCAATGGGATGACTGTGCACTCTCACGAATATGTCCTTACAAATCCCTCTCAGGTGAGAAAGTGATGTCTCTGCACTTCTAGGCAGGAAACCAGCCCCTACAAGTCCTGAATCCTCATGGCTCTCACCCAAGTATTTGTATCCTTGAGTAGTTCCTTTGGACTCCAGGGAATGGCTTGTGCTTAAAGTTAAGCAGGTGGTTTTTGCTATCTGCTATCTGCTTTGTGTTCCCTAAGAGTAGTAAGTTACAATTACTTGTGACTACATAGAAAAGAGTTGTGAAGTATATTGAATTCCCTAATAATTCGTGAAAATTAGGGTATTGCGGTGTCTGAAAGAGAAATAACATGGTAGATAAGAAGAACAATCTGATCCCAAGGAGGTGAACCAGTAAGGAAGGTTTGGGAAGCATTGTTCCAGCTGGCTGCTTGGATCTGCCTCCTTGAGAAGGCACCACGTATAAGTTACTGCAACAGTGATAGAGGGGAATATATATCTTAAGTGGTTTCAGTGCATTTGAAATTTCCCACTACAGGTTTATGCAGATGTAATTCAAAATCTGCACATGAAATATTTATGTGAGAAAGGACACTTACAGCCAGAACAAATAGCATGGGAAATATAGCACTGCAACAAAATGCTGTATCTGCATTTATTGTGATTAGCTGCAAAACTGACTAGTTGCAGAAACAAACATGACACACTAGGAATTTATATATTTAACTACATCTTTATGATGATTAACTGTTCTCCTTATGCTTTTAACCTCACTAACATCCATCAAAAGAAATCAAAGACCTTCCTGGTTGATCCTTCCAGTGCAGTTGTTCATGAAAATAGTTCTGAACATATATTGCTTAACTCTAAATGAGACATCCATTGTAGCATATCAGGAGAAAAAGGACATGAGAAAGACTGATTTCTTTTTTGCTTAACTCTTTTTCTCCAATATCTCTGAAAATTCTAGAGGGAGATGTATACTTATCAGCATATTAAAAACACCAGGCAGGACATATTATAGGAGTTACAATGATTCACCATGATTTGAAAGTCAGTTTGAGCAAAATAAATTAATTTTCAGCCTAAAGAAAAGGATTGGTTCTGTTTTTGGAAAATGCAAGTTATTATTATTATTATTATTTCAGCTAGGATCTTTTAAGAACTATATATATTGTGAGTCACTTTCCCTATTTTGTGTTGTTCTCCATTTTCACAGCACCTCCCTTCCTGACTTTAGCAAAGCAAATTTCTCAGTACTGTGTGAAAGGCTGTGCTCCTAGTGATAACACTGATGATATTTGCAGAACTGGGAAGCCTCCTGAGAAAACTTGTTATGCAGATCCAGAAGAATCAGATAAGCTGCTTTTACTTCAACAGGATCAAAATTGAAATGACATTTAAGAAAAGCATTTGATACGTGTTTTCAGATTCTCGAGTCTGTTTTAAGCATGTATGAGGAGGAGGGCATCAGCTGATATGAATCAAGGTGAGGGAGTTCTGCCAGTCTATATCTGCTTAACACCTGCTGCAGGGAGCTCCCAGCACTCTGGTTAGTAATTCAGCCCATTAAAGAACTTTGAATTAACTCAGTGAAAACAGCTAGAGATGGTAATTTATAAGAAGGTAACTCGCAACATCTGCAGACAAGGACATTTGTAGTTGACTTGGTGTGCAGAAGGTAGAAAGGGCGCAGAGACAACAAGTGAGGAGAAAAGAGCTCTTGTTTAGAAACATACTTTGGAAATAAAGGGAATTGGTAGAATTCACAGTTCACTGCTTGCTTAATCAATACTACTAAATAGTGATTTGTATGCACCCTAATAAAGAGGGGTTTCAAGAAGATAAGGTATGATATTTGTATATCACTTACTTTATAAGAGACAGCACAATGCTTAGGATGATGTGTCATAGTTTGCTTCTTTTTTTTTTTTTTGTTAAATGTTGGTGATCATTTTAACAGTTTTAAAATCAGAAAAGGTAGTGTTTGCCTGTACAAAAATCATAGATTTTTTTTCTGTTGCTGCTTTAGACTGAATACTTTCAGTGCCTTTGTTAATGTGCTTTACAACAAATGAACTATATTATGTTAATCACTTGGAGGATATATTTGATTATTGGGTAAGGGCTAGTGATTTCTAGTCTTTACAGTTATGATCTCTTCTTCTAGTATAGTATATACATACTTAACTCACATTTTAGAAAATATGCCAGACTTGAGGGTTTTTGTAGTAATCTGTTGGCTCGAATGGTGATCTAATTTCTGGTAGACATTCAGAAATGTTTAGCAGGCATTGAGTAGTGACAAGATCTCTGTGGGCTCAGACTGTCTGCCAGCTTCTAACCTCTTGTTCCTGTGTCAGCTTTGCATGTGCGGCAGGTCCAAATCTCCATGTGGTCCAGAGAGTGTGGCTGCAAAATCCTGCATCAAAGAAAGCATTATTGAATTCTTGCAGTCTATGCTGTCTCCTTATAGATAAAGGCCTTACTTTCTAAGTATTTGTAAGAACACTTGGATATATGATATAACTGTTGTAAGTATATGAAGGAAGAGAACATCTATTCAGCTCTGCTTTAATTTACAACTTATTTATTTTTGACTATGTAGAGAGTTGTGATGATTCTATAGAGCTCTCACTGTAGTCATCAGCAGCACTTTCCTGAGGCTATCAGATCTTTTGACCTCAAATTTTTCTTATGAAAATTACCTTAACTTAATCTTAGTTTCAGTTTCCAATCAGAGTTTCACATTCTGGTGTTTTGTAATGAGCCAAAGTTTTTTGAATGCCACTTCATTTCAGTTGTACACAGTAAATTCTTACCTTGCAGTCAAAAACAGAGCAGACCAAAAGGCAAGCTACTGGAAATTGTCATCCTTTTGTGGATGACTTTGTGGACAAAAATAATTCTTCCTTCCTTTAAAAATTACTTTTTTTTCTATCTTGGGAAAGGTGTGACAGCATTTGGCAGTAAAGTACAGGAGAAGCACTTGATACAGGTTTTTAAATTCTCAAGGCTTGTTACAAGCAGATATTATTTGTCCCACTGCCAGCAAAACTTTTGGGAAAGCATAACTATTTGTAAATATTTCCTAAAAAAAAAAATCAGTGTTCTATACATTTTCAGACATATGCTGGAGACTAAGAACAACATAGATCTAAAGCAGCAGAGAAGAGTGGTTCAGAGGGAGGGAGGGAAGGGTGGAGGGCAGGGTATGTCTGGTGGTAGGAAGAGTGGCTGATGAGGGAGGTAGGAGCTCAGAGAGGGCTGGAGTACTTGGGTTCCCTCTTTCCCTGCATGGGGGAAGGTGGGAAACTGGTGATTAGACACCAAAGGAAGGAGTCTAGAGTTTCCATGGGCTCCTTCAGGTGGCTTTCTGTGATACTCATCCTTTTCCCAATCCATAAATTTTCTAGAACAGCTCTGCTTCCTTGTCCACCCCACCTGCTTCCCCTCCACCATCCCCTATTCTGCTATCAGCAGTCCCTTGGCAGCAAGTTTTTCCCCTGATATCTTTTTATAGTATTCTAAGTCCTCCTATCTACCTGTTGACTCTGGCTTGCAGATTTCACGTGGGACAGAGCCTAGAGTGAGATACAGCAGGATTTTATCAAAATAAGCCTCTCAGTCTTAGGAAGGTGAATGGAACCTGTTTATTAATCTTTCTGAAATAATTGAGAAGGTACTCAAACAGTAAAGCCAGTCTACTGCTGTCTTACAGGTAAAGCATCAACGAAAAATTCAGTAAGAAACTAGCTTGTCCTGTGGAATTTGTATAATTGCTTTCATGAATGTATTCAATTTATTACAATGCCACACAACACCTTGAGGAAATGACACTACAGCATGCATTTGTACTGCTCATCTTATTTTGTTGTGTGTTTAAGCAGAATTGTTGAGAAGTACAGTCCAGTACATAAAATGCCGTACATAAAATGCCAGACATAAATCACTAGTTTTCAGAATGTAAAGCATTTTACTACTAAGGAAAGATCCGGACACATGGTCAAGAGAGTAATAGAAATGTAGATTTAAATGCAGAATGATCTTTTTTTTTTTTTTTTAATCACTGTGTACTTGCTGTTCTCATTTTATTGCTGTATTCTATACTTTTCTGTATTTTTAGCTGTTTGTTTCATCATTATTCTATACCTACTATAAATAGAGATAAAAATACTGAATCTGAGCAAAAGTTCTTTTTTTGTCTGTCATAAAAGAGCTAGTAATAGCTACAAGAATGTTCATCAGTTTTGTAGCCTCTTTTGTAATTGAAAATGCCATCCAAAATTTACTTATTTCCAGAAATGTAAGAGCTTTTGGAAAAATCTTATCTTTCCCTACCATATGTAAGAAACTGGAGAGTGCAGAAGGCAAAAAACAAAAACCCCCACGCGTTATTTTGTTCATTTTACAAGTTAATGATTGTAATATTCTTAACTGCTAGGCAGTGTATGTAAAGGTCATATTTAAAATAAATACGAGCTAAAAATAATTAAAAACTTAAAAGTACTTTGAGCAAGTTCATAAAATGTAGCAAATGTTAAGAGTACAAATTCTTTAAAGTAACTTGTTTATATTGCTTTAGGTAGAAGTTAAGTGCCAGTAGGAACTTGTGGCAGAGTTAAAAGATATGGACTATAAACCTAATTCTGCTGTTTAATACATGATGGTTACATTTTACAGAATATCTCAGTTGAAAAAACAGATTATTACACTTATCTATATTTTTAAGGGCTATAGGATCTGCAAATAAAAAATACCTAAATAAATAAAGCATGTTGTAATAATCATATATCTGAACACTTTGGATTCCAGGGTGAGAACAGACCATGAAATCTTACTTTCAAATTTCATCTATCAAATGTAGATGTGGTAGAGATCTACAGCCCCTAGAGAGTAGAGAGTGTTTTGAAAAAATGTCTGTTCTAGAAATGTATATTTTTAGTTAATGTGTGTTAGTAAAATCAAATTTCCTTTCAAAGTAGCCAAAAAATTGTATATTGTCCTCAGCTTTTCTTCTCACAGAAGGAAAAATTAGGAAGGTGAATCATCTGCTTCTGGAGAAACTGATTTTTTGTTAGAGACTGCATGTACCTTGAGATACAGCTAGATATTTATTGTGAAGTTAAATATTTATCAATGATAGGCTCATCTGCAGCACCTCTAGCTGTGAGAATGGAGTGGAGAAACTTTTTCCCTCTTCAAGCTCAGTGATGTTGCTGGGGGAGTGTCAGAAGCTCCCTGTTATTTCAGTGGTTTCCAGCCAGCTGTCAGGTTTTACCAACCATAGTGGAAAGGGAGACCCAGACACCACAACAGCAACCTGCCATGGCAGTGAATGAACATGTCACAGTGTTCTCTCTTTCAAAAAGAGGTGAGGTAAGAGAGAGATGTGCACCAAGGAATAAAAGATAGTAATGGAGAATATAATAGAAATTAAAATGTAATAAATAATGCAACTGCTTTTTTACTAGTCAGGATCTACTTAGAGAAATTAAATCATTCAAGTGCAGCCTGGGGCTCTAGGACTGACTGGTGTTCAAGGAGCTTCTGCTTGTTTTGTAGCTCTTTCTGACTTTGCACATCATTCATTTTTGTTCGTGTCAAACTGTATGAATCTCTGCAACAGTAGGACCTCTTTGCCAATGAGCATGTTCCCTTTTCACTCTTTGAGATTTGCTTATCAGTATGCAGATTTGCTTGTTGATTGATATGAACAGTCTCACTGGAATGAAAATAGATATTTTTTGTAAGACCTGCTCATGCATGTCTATGAGGCTATACAAGTAATAAATTTAGGCATATGTGTATATACATATATAAAAACCTACCTCTTTCTCAAATTGTTCAGCCACACAAAAACAGAACATACTTATGATATAACTAGGCTAAAAATGGGGCTGATTATTTGAGATACCTTAAGATCCACATTTGAGAATATTTGATGATTAATACAACAGATATAAAAGGTAAACCAGAGCTCATATACAGTCAATGGTAGAATTTTGTCATTTTTCATGCGTTAAGAAAACGTGATATGTGTTTGCAGAGCGAAGACCTTGGTTTAGAAGCTTCTTTCTTGAGTCTTTCATTTATATTCTCTATATAGTTCTGAACATGCTCACTGTGGAATGATTAACTGCGTATGTTAACCAACTGGCTTTGGCCTCCTGGTGGAATTTTGTTAAATTTGGGGCATCTTACTGACCAGATTCCTCTCTTGAATCTGCCTATGACCCATGGAGTAAAGTGTGTCCCTGGCTGATGTTCACCCTGCTAAACACATCCCAAGATAAGATTTATCTGTAGCACATATACAAATAATTGAGACTGGTGAAATTATACAGGAAGAGGGCTTCCTTTAGCACATCATTGTTCCCTACTCCAGCAAAAATTCTATGCAGGTGTGTCTTCACAGTATTTTATCCATTTCATTTCTCTGTGCTCCAGTTTGAGGCCTAAGAGTTATTTGTAGGTATCTCTAGATGAAATAATAAAATTTTCCACCTTACTCAAGTGAAGTATTTATATAAAATTTTGTCATGATTCAGTCCCTCTTGTTGCATCTTGGCATCTTTAATACATAGGTTGCATTTTCTTAACATCTTGGGCATAATGCAGAAATAGTTTCAGTTCCATGGGATCTTCATCTGCCATCTTTTTGTTTCCTGAATACCCAAAACTAATGCTTTCAGCCTCTGGAAAACCTGTATACTAACATATCTCCTAGAAAGACTAGCAATCTCTGCAGGCCGGAGTGGTCAAAGAGCTTGAAGGCAGCAGGATGTGTTGCAAAATTGCAACTGCTGTAAATATATCTTCCAATGTGGCATGTTAAGAAGTTTGATAACACTTCAGTAATCTACCATGCACAAGCAGTTAATCTCTTCATGTGCCGTAAATCTGACAAATTATGGTTCTTAGCCTTGCATTGTATACTCCATGAATCTGACATGTCCAGGATGTGCCACAGCTGCTCAAGAACACACTGAATTTGCTGCATACACACAGATCAACTGCATAGTGAATACGCCATGGGGCTGATAAATCCTGGACAAACTATGATCACTGCAAAGTTGACGGAAAGCCACTCTGCATGAGCAAAGCTGGTAGAGTCCTGTGAAAAGCAGTAGTCTAGCAAATCAAATGATAAATATTGCAAGGGAGCATGTACCCAGGACTGCTGGGTGCCGTTCTTCACCTCAATGCAGTGTGTCTTGTCATCGTTCAGGGTGCTTCTTTGTACTTCAAAAGCAAGCAGACTCCAAGTCTTGGGGTGATAAATGTGTTGAAAAAAGGGTCCTACTTTTTTCTTGTTCCAGCTAGTTTTGAGCAGAGTCAGAACTCAACTACTGAAACTTAATTCATAAAGATAATTTATATCTATAAGCCCTCTCCTCTTTGCCAGATTGCTAAATTGTACTGGGATATCATTATGTGTTCAACCACTGCTTTGAAGTGTTTTGTAATAGTCCAAACTCTTGTGGAATTGCCACTAGTGATAGCTTCTTAGTCAGATGTGATGAGTACAGTAAGCAGTTTGTAGATCAAAATTATTGTCAAAAATTGCCTGTATATGCAGGAAAACTGCTGCCTAGTACAGTAATCTGAATGCTTCTGATTGTTTACATTAGAGGTACATCACTCTTTTCTGCAGAATGCAAACTCTTTCTCCTTACATTTTATTACACATATTTTATCCTTGGGATTGCTCAATCTGCTGACAAGAATGCAGATTAACATTGCTTGCAGTGTTTGTGAGTATGATGCAGACAGAATTTCTGTGGGGGCTGTGTAGGACTATGCTGGTTAATATCCTGTGCATTATAGAACATCTTTTACATGGTGAAAAGTGACTCTTATGGCCAAGCTCACTGACCTGTTTGAATTGCTGATCTGCAGTGTTTATTAAAGTTTTGGAAGCCATTCTTAGTCTTCCAAGACATCTGGGAAGGACTGGTATATTCAGAGACAAAAGAACAAAATTCATTAAAATTTCCTGGGGGGGAAAAAAAAAAGTACTCTAAAAATATGGCTAATGAAAGTATAAGCTGCTCTTTAGACCAGAGGCCCACTTTTTTTGCCATATCGATTATACAGGTCCTTCTGTATGAAGTTAAACACTTGACTGGCACTGTTTTTTTTCACTGCACTTCTTTAAGATATCAAATGGGAAAACTAAAGGGGACTCCTTGGTTCCTCTTGAAATGTTTAGTACAGTTCCTCTCTCCATAGTGTTATTGAATGCCCCAATATAGGTAGATAGGAAGTAGAGGTTGTCTGTCTGTCTGTCTCAAAATGTTCTACAATGGAAAATGTAATAGCAGTTCTGCTGGTTTCTTTCTTTCTTTCTTTCTTTTTTCTTCTTCTTTTTTTTTTTTTTTTTTTTGCTTTTATGCTGAAAAAATAAAACCAGAATATTTTGTTCCAGCCTGTTTCCAAAGATTTTATTTAGTTAATCTGTAATGCTTAACACTGAATGGTATTTCCTAACAATTCCCTGGGTGTTGTTTCAGAGTACATTCTTCCCTGTGAACTGAATTCCCCAGTGGACCACACACCCTATGACACAGTGTAAAATTCCCCCCTGAACAAAGTTGTGTTACGTGTTCTGAGATGAGCATAATTACAGAGATAGACTGATAAAGTGCCTTACACTTCAAGTCCTGTAATGCACTGCATTTTAGCTTATTTAAAATGAAACATTCTGTATCAGTCCTAGGCTGAACTGAAATGTGAAAGGCTTCCTTTTGCTCAACACTTTTGAAATGGAACATTTCAGCATTTTTGAATTGCTGGAATATTTTACAACGTGAAAATGTTTGCTCTTCTAAATTTTGTCTAGGCAAAGAACAAATGTTGAAACAGCACATCTCCCCATTGGATGGAGATTTGAAATTTGGTTAATGTTAGATTGAGAGGAAATTTTTGTCAGGATAGCTATAGTGACCCTATAAACTGAACAAATGCCTACTGTAATGTTCCTGTATTTGCAGTTCTCATTAGCTGACCAGGCAAAGGAAGGAAGTACTGTCTCACATTAATGAGACCATGTTCTGCAGAAAAAGGTATTGCTGGCTCTGGGCTCAAGCGTTATTGGGGCTAAATATGGCACTTAATTGCAAACACAGAGTGGGAAAAGGTGCAGAGTCACTTCATCTCAAAAGACTTCAAAATTTATGCCCTGGCAAGCACGGTCCTGCTTTAAGCCTGTACACGAAAGACAAGTTAAGGGCTTTGGATCAGCTGTTGGCTGGCAGTCAGTATTCCCCACAGTATGTAGGACTTTTCCCAAACCTGTCCTCTGGAGGAACCATGAGAGGGGAAAGTCATTTATGAAATGTTAAAAACTGAGCCAGCATCAGAATTAAGGTCAGAACCCAGATATATCAAACTCCAGTTGGCTGCAGTCACTGATAAACTGTGCACTCATCTTGTTGGATGAGTATGAAGCATGTTTCATGATGTTTCATCTAACAATGTACCGCAATGAATATGCACTCAGTCCAGAGCAGTAAAGATTAAAACCAGTAGAACTGCACCAATGACTGCTAAATATTAATACAGTCCCAGGGGCTTGAGCAATTGAGATTATGACAGGTAATTTCTTGCCTTTATAAACTGGAACTGTTGTATTTTAAAGCATCCAGAAAAGCATCCTTGTTTTAAACTGTACTCATGAATACAGCTACATGTTTCAGTAATTTGTGATCCATAAAACCAAGAAGCAATACATTCTGATTTATACATACTGAGAACAAATTATATTATTAAAATGACACTTATTAAAGTGAGCATAACTGATACCAATGTGTTATCAAATGTCAGCTACTCTAATCTCATATGATGCAAGTGAGCAAGGCCATGGATTTCAGTGAAGCTATGCTAATTTACATCAGTTTGGTAGTTTGGTCCCATATATTCTGTAATCAGGAAAAAAGAATATAGATTTGTGGAATTATTTTCTTTGATAATATTTCAATTGCTCTTCTTTGCTGGATTTATGAGTAATTAACTCATAAACCAGGCTGAATTAAATTAAATATAATTACTGAGTATTACCTATGCATCTGCAGCTCAGAGATTGTTTTAATGAATTACTGTGCTATTTATTCAGTGTAAGTCTACCAGATGCATCATCATCTTTGAATTTCTTTGTTTCTTTACAGGCATGAACAAATGGATTTGGGGAAGCAATGTTGTAGGAACTGGGCCTTACAGCACTTTCCTAACTGTGAGTTTCCATGTGGGAGCTCAGAGAACATTTCATACTGTTTACCATCTGCTCTCTATTGGTAAAATGGAAATACTGTTATGAACTACAAGGACTATGAATGAAAAGAAAAGGATAACCCTTACTGTTACATTGAAAGCACCAACACTGAAAACATAAACAATACATTATTGTTCTTTTCATTGATAAAATACTGTTTTAATTTTCTCATATAATTGTCATATAATTCTTTCTGTACCCCAAAGTAAATCTAGCCATTTTTATGCATTTGTACTCAAATTCGTATAAAGTATCTGGTCAAGAAGATAGCCTCATGTCCTCGATTACAGTAGAATTATGGGTGGATCATAAGAAACAGAGATGTTGCTAACCTGGTCAGACTACAGCTTCCTCCAGGAAATTCCTCCACCACCACCACCACCCAAAAACTAAACCCCAAATCCTCTACCAGGAAAATTATTGGAAACCTCCCTTTTTTCTCACAATTATTCTCACTCAGAGACAATTGACCAAATGAACAGGATGAATAATCCTAGTTCAGTAAATAGCTACTTCAAATGAAATAACTACTGTTTATTTGGCATAATGACAAGTTTTGTTTTATTCTGGGAATATAAAGATGCTGCATTTAGAAGCTGAATCTTGGATATATGCTGAAGCAATTTTTTCTGCTTTGTTCACTGAAAAAGACGATTGTATCTAAAAAAGACAGGACACCATAAATCTCTGCAAAGCTTTTTTTTTTTTTTTTTTTTTTTTTTTTTTTTTTTGGTGAGCTAGATATTCAGTTGTTCAGCATTTGGAAGGTTTTTGAATAGTCTTAGCACTATTATATTTAGCTTAAAATATGTCACAGGACAGACCTACCTTCACTTCATATGGGAAAATGACTCCATAGATTCAGAGCATTTACTCTCAGGTAGATTTCCTTGAATATTCAATTGATATGGGCCTTCTCCAAGCTTCAATCCAGCCACTTAGATTATGACTGTCATTATTTCAAATTTAATATTCAATTCCAAGTCAAGTTTTAAAAGAAAAATGGAAATATTAAATATAACTGAATTTGAAAATATGAGGTGCTGAAAACTTACTTTTTTTATGATTGGACCTTCGATATTCAGCATTCAAAATTAGGTTATGCTTTCATAGATTTTTACCCTGTGCTTGTTACAATGGTAGCTTGCTATACTGTATGCTGCAGATTTTTAACTGATTTCACTTGAGAGTAAGAAGTCTTCTTAAAATTTATTGTAATGGTGTTAGTTATTATTTTATACCTTGTGTGTACAACCACCAGTGTGACAGTAATACTCTAGACATGTCTTGCTGTACATCTTGCTGATGTTTTACATCACATCAGTAAACATGCTTAACTTCAGGCATAGTACCGATTCCACTGTGACAGCTGTGATGTAGATGAAAATAGACATGTGCTTAACTGTTTGCGAAATCCACTTCACAGTGTGCTCTGGGGGATTATGTCATCCTGTGCATATGTAGTCTATTCTATCAGCGGCAAACTTGAAGGCTTTTTACATAAAATTACTGTGCCGTATACAAAATGACTTTCCATATCATGGGTGTGCTCAGCGAGACTATGCACTGCCTGTGAGCTGGACTGCACGCACAAGCCGTTCAGAACTTGGGCCCTAATATGAAAGGTGGGCAAAATTTAAAATATAGTAACAATTGGACTAATCAAGAATAGCTTACCAAATTACTGTCTGTTTTTAAAGCAACAAGGTTTGTAAGAGTATACTGTTAAAACCTAGGGGAAACAGAAAGTTGCATGACATTTATTTAATGGGTAGGCTGTTCAGCAGAACAGCTTCTTTTTGGGTAAACAGTTTGTTCTGTATTAGTTTCTTGGCTTCACCCTAGTTACATTATTGGTTATATTACAGGATTGAGCAAAGTAGCTAAAAACAAGACTGCATCAAAAGAAATCACTTAAACTAAAAGGCAGTCTTCATAGCAGAAGTTATTTTCATTTCCTTTAGCCAAATAATTCTTTTGTGATAGTCAATTAGGTATAGAAATAGCCTAATGGAATAAACTCTATGAATTATAGACACTGCACAAATGTTATCACCAGACCAGAAATATTTCTCATAGAGTGCACTAAGACAAGATAATTCACAGTTACAATTTCTGTCCTATTTTGTTAATGAAGGGGCATTTTAGATTAAAAGATCTTTGCCTGCTTGTTCACTTTTAAAAGAGGCATTTTACACAGTTAGACTCATTTAGGTTTTTAAAGTGAAGAAGAAAAAGTGTGACTGAAATAAAAAATGTTATTTGAAATATTTGGCTACTTAAAAGCTCAGTGGGTATAGACTGTGTCCGTATTTTTATTGATTCTTCTGCTCATTTGTCTGCTTACTCGGAAGTGTTTTCCAGCCAATGAAGCAGCTAGGGCAAAGTGTTGCAACACAGTATCAGTACTGATTTGAAGTCATTTTTGTCTCTTGGATGGATGGTCAGCATTTCAGCCAGCCAGCCAGACTGCTTCCAGTGCCTGTTCTTTGTTAGCGTGTTTAGGAGGAGACCCTTTCTCTTAAACTTTGTGTTAATTATCTGTATTTCATGCCCTCTTAAATCATCAAGACTCTAGCTTTTCTGTCTGTCTTGTTTCCCAGATACAACCCACATAGGCTATTAACTGGCAGACATAGGAGGGAGTCGTCTGCAGCAAGTACTTCAAAATGATTCTTTGAAGCCTGTAGACTGTTAAAAGTTACTCCTGTTTTAAATATGAATGAATGAATGGAGGAAAAGGGGGAGTCAGTGCCATGGGTCTGATCAGAATTCATCAGTTCCCCAGCCACAAATGCACACTGAAGTTCCTTCTCCTATTTCCCAGTTTTGCTCTGGGGAGAGTGCTTTTTGGGTCTTTGCTGAAGTTGACTTTTTATTTTATTTTATTGAACCCGTCATAACCTGGCATTGTTGGATTTTCAATGTAGAAAGGTGCTAACCAGGGATACAGTCAAAGGCGCCTACAAGTAAGAAGTGTCTGGTCTTAACCTGGTGGAGTGTGTCCATTAACTTTATCTGGCTTGTGATTCAGTTTTTGTGAGAAGAAGTAATATTGCAACATGTCATGACTAATTGCACGGATGTTTGGGATAGTCATCATCATTATATAAGATTTTCTTATTCTCTGCATGTTAAAGGTCTTTTATAAGCCTTATTTTCCTTGTCTTGATGAAAACCCTACCCTACCTAGCCCTTCCAGACTACCCCAGGAAAGCTACTGAGTGAAAAATTTGTGAAGATGCCCAGTGCTCTGGGTTGCCTTTCTTGTGTTTCTGCAGACAATCTTTTGCATGATAACACGGAGAAAGGATTGTCAAGTGCATCACTGTGCGTGGAAATCCAGGCAGAATAGAGCAAACTGAGGTTACTAGCTATGGGCTTACGGAAAGCAGATCCACCATGAAAGACCAGTCATGATGTATAGCTTACTAAAATGAACGAAGAGACTGGGTTATGAAAAAATAACTCATTAAGTCAGTAATAGAATTTTGAATAGATAATTGGGAGAAAGCACTGGATACATATTATTAAAGGACAAAAACATACAAGGTATTTGTGTATTAAGTGATAAAGAAGGTATTTAATATGACAAAATATATATTGGCATCTGATTTAGGATGCTAGCTATAAGAAAAATTCCCTCATTTAAAATATGAAAATCTCTGTTCAGCAACATGTCTGATATTGTGAAAACTGTCCATCAGAAATATAGCTGAAAAGTAAAGAAATGCTATATTTCGCAGACAGCCGACTTATTACCTTAGTCTGGCGTTAGCCATTATTTTTATTTGTATTTTAATTTTCTTCTTTTACCTCTGCTTGATTTCTTCTGTAATAGTAATTGTGAAAATAATTTTTTTCCTCGACAGATTTACAATTAGTATAATGGAGGAGTGGTATGGAAAGACTCTTGGAAGGCAGGATGTGCCACCTCTCTTCTGTATGAGTGTGTTAGTAGTCTCCAGAGAGAATAAATGAGAAAAAAGTAACTACTTCCACTTGCTGCTCATACAGGCCAGATGGCCAGATGTCTCAGCCACCACCTGCAGTGGACAGTTAATTTCAGTCAGTGACACACTGTGCTAGGTCTGAGTAGGATTTAATAGCCTGACTTGTATGGGAAAAAAGGATCTGTGACCCCATCTCTTTTATGTATGTCAGTGCCTGATAGAGGGAGATCTATGGCTGGGCACTAATGTGCTTTGGTAGCATAACTAGAAAATAAAAATGAAATAATGATTTTGGACAGGGACTTACAGAAACTCTGTGAGGGCATGTCCACAGGGTTCAAAGACCCCTGAGCTAAGAGAAACCTGAGGTTATTTCTCTTGCCTACTGCATTACATGGCTATTCTGCTTCCAGATGCAAGCTGGTCATGTTCAAACAGAGCGAGTGTCCCTGCACTTAGCTCATGGGTCTAAGAGCAGCATATATTAAACCAATTAAGCTGCCTCTGTCTGTAAGCCTACACAGACCCTTTTTTTTTTTTTTTTTTTTTTTTACATTAAATGTGTAGTTTATTTACCTCAGAAACAGTGCAAGTGAATCTTACTATTTCATTTTTAAATGGTGCTTGTCCCTACTCATGATTTATATATGTTCTGTGCCAAGCTAGGGTGGCTCTCGCACCAATCACACTGGGCAGTGCTGTTAAAGAGAATTTCTGGCTGTCATAACCTCGCTTGGGTAAGTTCTTCCCAGTCAGCTTGGTAGGCTCTGTGTTTGTGTGTTTTAGTAAGTTTAAGATTTTTAAATATTTACTTTGCTATTTGATTTCCTGTTGGAAAATGGCAAGGCAGGCTGTTTCTAATATCAGTGAGGATCTCTTCACTCTGTGAGGTTACCTTTCCTTAAATTAAATGCCCTCTTTACAGGGGGATAAGAAAGAAGTCAAGCCATCATGAGGCTGTACCAGGATCTCAGGTCACACAACCCTATGTTTGTGTTCAAGCTACATGCCCATGCCAAGGTTGTATTTTCAAAATGTCTCTTAAAAGTTACCAGGTATTTTTGCTCTTAAATCCCACTAAAAATTAACAGTCTTGCTTGTGGCACAGAGATGGGCAGGTTCCTTGGGTACTTCTGGGATAACACAGGGTCTCCTTTCCCTGAAGCAGAAACCTCAGGGTCACACAACAAGAGAGGGAACCAGTCCTGTTCCTGCAGGAAGGCTAGGGCCAGCCTGAGGCTAGCAGCAGCACCGAGTGGCTAGATGACAACTGGCAGCATTACAGCTGAAATCCTGCCCCTTCAAAGCAGGTTGTCATTTCTGGTAAAAAGATACAGTGTCCTGAGCCCCCCGAGAAGAGCAGGAGCCCAGAAACAGCTGGAAAGAAAAGACAAGGATGAAGGTAAGGTGAGAAGGTAACTGGAACTCTGTAGGAAAGTGAGACAGGGGAATGGCAGAGCTGTCCAAAATGCATAGGGAACAAACTGAGTACATGAAATTAATTTGCATGATTCCTGGGCAGAAGAAAGCACTGGGTGAACTACCGTGCTCAACCAGCACATATAATACTTGACAATCATTACTAGAAGAGATCTGAAGACTACAGATCTACAGGACATTTAGTGCTAACTATATTTTGTGCACTTAAGGAGTTTAAAAAAATATATAAAAATGCAAAGATGTAAAGAATGCATATATCTGTTTACCAAATGTTTATGCTTTAGCAGTACAGTCACAGTGTTGAAACATTAATCTTCTTGACCGCAGTAATTAAAAAATGCTTAAGCTATGATTTTTGAGTCCTTGTTCATTTTATTAGTGCCAAATGCTTCTTCATTGACAACACAACTACGTGGGAGATGGGGGAATTCAAACACGTGAGGCTCATTGATTCCTGTGAAGAAAGGAAAATAGTTTTTCTGGTGAAGATGTGAACAAGAATTAAACCACACCACAGCACATGCAAAATGATTATGTTCTGTATTTTTGACTGGGATAGTCTTGGCAAATAGAAAATAGTACCATGCTGAGAACAGCCGAAGATAGCAAAATACTGGCGAACAGATTCGTTGGTATGCTCAGTGCTCCTTCATTTGGACATCATTGTACCCTGAGTTAACCTGGCAGTGAAGCAGATTTTACAGTTGGTTCACGCTGTTGGAGTTGCAGGAAGCAGTCAGAAATTCCAAGAGAATCAAGGCCAGGATGTCTTGTGTGTGTGGGTTTTTTTTTTTTTTTTTTTAAAGGAAAAATACAAAAAAGCATTGTCTAAGGCTACAAAGCCAACACCTGCTCTCTAGTCAATTTGACAGGACAGACTGACATTTCAGAGCTGCTATAGTTATTTAAAACCAAACTAATCTTGAGCATAATTGCTGTGACAAGTGTACAATCATAGGGCACACCCAGGGCTGCCACTTGCCATTTATCTGCAATCAGCTGGAGGCAAGTGAAGTTTGGCTTACAGCCGGGAAGTGCTCAGTTTGATCCTTGCAGCTAGAAGCTTAATTTAGGGCCAGATTTGCTGCTACTGTCCTGCCTTTTCAGTGCCATGTGAAGGAGTTCCCTTGATGCGGGGGAATTCATATATAACAGAAGTGGTGTGCCAGTCCCTGAAATTCTGGGTTTAATGGGTATTCAAATGTTTAATAGGCCTGGTTCAATAGGTATTGAAATGTTTCATGGTTGGGAAGGGGCACAGTGAAACCCTGCTTTTCATTTTCCACTTGTGACGGACCTACTGCAGACTGTGCAACAACTCAGAGCAGCTCCTCCACTACTTAGCCATCCTCCATCTGGAGACAAGACAGCATATTTCAGTCCCAGCATCTCCACATGTGCTGCGATTCAGGTGCTCGATGGCTTTTGTTGTTTAAAAAAAACACTGATGAACATTTTGTAAGTGATTATTACTAGGTTAAAAGTTGTTAGTTGCTTTGAAATAAATGACCTCCATAATGTGTCTGGGCAAAGGTGGCACTTTGGCCACAGCTCTGGTCTCCTTCCTCCCACACGCATAACCTAAAGTCTCTGGGGTCTTCTTTGGTGATTATTTAGAGCTCGTTATATAAATTAAAACCCATGGCAGTATTATCATTCCTGCCTTAGCTGCTCAGTGCAGCTTCTCTCTTGGAAATGACCATTGCCTCACCTGCCAGCTGAGTTACTTGTGTGTTTTCCCAGACTTTCTCCAATACAAATGACTTTACTGGCATGCATACTGTGTTTTAACTGTTCAAACCAGCCTAACTCATTTTTGACTGAAACAAATTATGGAGTGATTGCCTCAAACTGGTCAGTCAACAGATGTGACTGAAAAATGTCTTCCAACTGAGGTCAACTGGGAGCATTAGCCTCTACAGCCGGCACAGTTGCCAAAAGAAAATGAGCATACACAGCCTTGGCAAGCCTTCTGGGGCATGAGCTTTTGTCTGGTCATCTGCACAGTGCCAGCTTCTGGTTTCTGTTTGGGATTCAAAGCCTTACTCTCTCAGAAATAGAGAAACAATGTGGTTCCAGTCACCAAGGAAAAATCTGTCTGTGATTATTTCTCATGATGTTGCACCTTTTATATTAACTTACTGCTACATAGAGAAGGACCAAAGAGAACAATGTCAAAATGTACTGAAAAAATGCAGTAACTGGAGTAGTTGGTAACTCTACTAGAACTGAGGCAACAAAAGAACCTGAAACAGTTGCAAACCAGGTCCTTAAAACATGAATTTTAGTTTAATCAAAACAGTATTGTCATCTCCAGCAATAGATGGTTGAGTAAAAGTTCAGGAGTTTTTATGATTTTTTTGTTGTTGTTGTTTCTAGTTCATCATATTCTTTTGCTTAGTTTTTAGTCCTAGATTTACAATGAGAACTAAGTGGTCATAGCCCTACTTTCTCTACACCCACAATGTTCATAAATCATTTTTTAATGCACTCATGACTGTTCTAGTTAGATTAGAGCTGCTATGGACATTTCGGAAGTGATCTTGTAAATCAGGCCCTGTAGAACTGGTAAATAGAGAGGGAGAATTCAGTTTTCTCCTGTAGTTGACATGATGGCATTTACAAGGAGACTGGATGGACTGATATTTTTCTGACTATGCAGAGAAGAATGTTAGGCCCCCTCATTTGTTTTTCTGTTTTGACTGATTAGTGGAAATGAAGGGTAAGATAAGATTTAGTGAGGCTTCAGATCTGCCCAGTAATTGAGAAAAATTCCAGACATGAAAGAACTGTCGTGTTTAGAAACCATTAAAGGCTGAAAAATACTCTCTGAGTGAGCTGGAAGAAAACAATTCTTTGAAAAACAAATAAAAAACCTTAGAAATTGCTTTCAGAAGTTCTTCAGGGAGGTTGATTGTGTAACTGCCATTTTTTAAAACACTTAATTTGTTTGAATGATTTTTTTTTATTGTTTCATTTAGTTGAGTGTCTTGACTGCACCAAACAGGCAGGAAAGGGCAATAGATCTGGCTTCCAGCTGTGCACTGATCAGTGACTTATTAATTGGCTTCTTAATACCTAAATTTGGAGCTCATTTTTAACTAAACATAACAGAGCTATTACTGGTGTTACTACAGAATTCATGCAAATGAACATTACTTTTTGCTGAATAAAGCTTATGGGTGGTTCTGTTTGTATCTTATGATTTGTTCTTCTGGTACTAATATATGCAGAAAGTAATGTCTAAGAGGAGTCCTTTTTTGTTTGTTTGTTTTCTTTTCCGTTTCCATAACTTGAGCTGGGAGAGGAGGAGTAAGGCTTCACACCAAGCTCTGGTGTAAACGAGCAGTCTCATGTTGCCAGTTTGTTTATTTTTTGATGCATTCCACAGAAACATTTACAGAAGCATCTTAGTTGCAAAGAGCATCTTCGAGTTTCAGCGAAACAGAAGTGTCACAATTCTCAAGGGAGAAGATTAAATGGGAGGCATTAATCTCAGAAACAGAGAACACTTGCTGTACTGCAGCAGCTAAGGTAGCTGAGAAATTCCTGCCTCTCCCCTGCTGCAAGTTTCTTCCCCTGAGTTCCCTCAAGTAGCATAAAACCTGCCTCCTTCTGGCAGACGTGTTTGAACTGGGTTACGAAGAGACTAGAAATTCAGTAGTGCTGGCAGAATGGAGGGGCTGGTAACTTGTGATAGCAAAGCACCTGGCTCATACCTAGCTCATTTGGAGAAACATGTTTAATTGGATGCTCATGGCCAGTTAGTTTCCAAGCTGTAATGTATTTCTCAAGCGTGCCAAATTGCAGCAAATTAAACTGTTCTGCTTCTCTGCCTTATGATAGGGATTGCCTGGGAAATCACTGAGTTAGCAAATGCTCAATATACATACTAGCCATTTCTCTATTAACATGTAAGACTTAGTCTCACTGTTCAGATCATAGTGACATAATGTATTAATTCTTATCCTTCAGAAAATATCATTCTTCTGGGGTCAGGAGAGAAAGCATTGATAAAACATTTTCTTTTGGCCTCTCTCACTTATACTATCTTCTGAAAGAGTTCATTTTTGTCCAGCACCTTTTCATAATTTTTACTTCTCAACAGGTGAAGCCAGCATCTGAATAACGTTGTTCCTATGTCCCTTACAAGCAGAATTCTTCTAGCCTTCCTGACGCTACAAACCAAATCTCCATCATAATTACATTAACTTCTAAAAGTGTTAGCAGTGTTACTGCATTACCTCAGGGCGTAAAGGTGTAAGGAATACAGAGGACAAAGTATTTAGTCTTTTTGCATAAGAAGTACATAAGCAGTAGGAAATACAGGAACTGGATTAAGATCTTCATGATCCATCTCCTAGTAATATTTTCTTTCTAGCAGGACTCTGAGAGGGATTGGCAGGGAAGGTCTACGTGAGTTGTCCCTTTGAAAATTTTGCCTCGGTACATGTTCAGTTCATTGCTCAGCATGTTATCTCTCTGGGCTGAGCCAAAGACCCAGATACAGACCTCTAGGCTATTTGGTCAAGGGAACAAACAGATCACTTTTCTTGATTCATGCTTGGCCTCAGCTTATCATTATAGTCTCCTATATGTAGCAAATACCTTCCTCACATTTCTGTAAATAACCTACAAGGTTCATTTACAAGCAGAAAATCATGCAGGTAGGTATATGAGGTAGGTTCTTGTCTGTTGTGGAACTGCACTTTAATGGAAACAGAGAAACTCTACAACAACAAAGCCAGCAACTGGTAGCTGTGGGCAGCTTATGCTTCAGGCACTGGGGAAGTAAGTGATTGCCTAAAGCAACAATCTGCCTGGGAGAGCAAATGATTGTGTGTAGGAGATGTGCTATTCAAATACCACAAAGTCATCTTACTAAATTATAAATTTCAGAGGTTAAAGAAGTTTATGAATATGAATTGAGTATTGTACACTAAGTGGAAATATGGGATAGCACAGTGGTGTCTGAAGCTAGTGTAGACTGTTGAATATGTTTTTCTTCTTGGGAGAGTGTATTATTATCTTGTTTTTATCTGGGTGACATGGTGATTGACAGTTGGAGTGAACGCAGCCAAAATATTTCCACAATTATTAGACTACAATGAATTCTTTTCATCCACCTTCACATTCCCTTCGGGTTTGTTTCTCACAGACTTTCAGCTCTTGTAGTTTCCAGAGAAAATGCTTCCAGACAATGGATTTCAAAGTACTTTTCTGGAATTTGTCTGAAAGTGCTCATGCACTCCTCTCTCTGGGTGTTCAGACAGCATGACTTCCCCACACAGGGCCAGCCCCACAGGCAGGGAATTCTGCACTAGGATGCTGGGAGTAGTAAAGAGACTTGGGAGCCAGACTGGACAATCAGCTGGCCATGGTAATATAATGCCCTAGACAGAAATGCTAACACATCTGCCTGGCTTTCTGAATAGCAAGATGACATTTGGAGTGCTGTATCCACTTCAGACGTGAGTTGGAGAGTGTCTGGAGAAGTTCTACAAGAAAGATTAAGGAATTAGCAAATGAACCTCTATAATACGAGAGTAAAGAAGCATCATCAATCCAGCTGATGGTTAAGAGCCAGCTAGATGTGATTTGGTGATAGTTTACAGTGGGAAAGAAATATGAGAGCTGTCTAGTCTATAAAAAAAAAAGAGAAAGGTATAATTGTTCACCGTGGTGCTCTCTGGCTTTATAATCTCCAAATCTTTTAAACTAGTCTAAATTCAGAAAACTGTGATCAACTCAGAGAGTGAAGGTTTAAAGAGAGTCATATCAAAATATAGTTGATGCCATCACAACATGGGTGGGGAAAAGAGCTACACTGAGGAATGCATCGAATGTGCATTAATCCTCTTTTCTTGTTTCACTTGCAAGGATGCAGTTTATTGTCTTTTTTAAAATATATATGCATATTCCCACATTTTAATCCTAAAAAAGAAAAAATCAAAATGGATGGATTTTTCTAATAAAAAAGTGTAGTAGAAATATTTAGCAATATTTTCATTTATCCTCTTTCTCATCTCTGTTTTGATAAGCAGTACTAAGGCTTACTGACAGCAATAGCCAATCCTGTTTCCTTGGAAATCAATACCACAAGCCCTATTAGACTTTGGTGAGTTCAGGGTCAGGATTTTAATTTCTATAAACCTGAAGAGGACTTATATGTTTAATTCAAATGGTTAAAATGATAGGATTCAAACTATTTAGTTCTAATAACACCGAAATATAACTTCTGATCAGATGTTGTAAATTGTCAATAAAAGCCTGGTCAAGTGTTTACCTAGGTCTAAACATGCTTCCTTCTTCTCCTTAAAGATCTCTGTGGCTTTTTTTCTGAAAGGCCCTGCTGAAATATTTTTTTTGCTTTATCTAGAGAAGAATGAATGAAAGCATCTGATATACTAAACAGAGTAGGAAAGCCTTTGAGGCTAATCGTCCATATATTTAAGGAAAACAAAATATTTAAAGAGAAAGAGAGCCTAACAATTCTTTCATTGTCCTGGTCAGCTAGTGCTTCGAGGGAACCTGGCTCAAGGAATTCTCCTGCTACAGGTAAACCAGACTGTTCTCATTAGAAACATTTGTCACACCTGGAGTTGGTCCTGGACAGTTCTTCATTTGGACAGCCCAAGTGAAAGTGGATTGAAATGAAAAGGGGGCTGTGATTACTCCAGAAAAGGACAACAGGCTAAAGGTGGGAGTGAGAGGAGGAAAAGAGAGTTCTTTGTCTTAAGTTCATTCTTAAACCTGCATAGATCTAACTTTAAAGTTGTGTGCAGGCAAGCTGCTGGACCTAATAAAGTACTCTGAACCATCTCTGTGAATCATGCGAGGAGGTATCTCCTGATATAATTCCAGGTGTATGCCTGCAACAAGTAATTGGCATTTTTACAGTATGGTTATTAAAGTAATGGATTTAGGATGTGTTAAAGTGAAGCTCTGCATCATTTAAATATAAAAGCTCCTCTAAATTCATGTTTGCTAGCCTCCTCTACTATATTTCTTTTACCTGACTGCATAAATCAGAATGCCTATATGGGGGCCAGAAAGCTTTAGGATTCCAATTCACAGCACGTAGCAAACTAGATAATCACAGCTGCATATTAGGATGCAATCCCAAGCTAATTTAAGATTCTGATAATATCTAATGTCTTTAAGGCTTAGATTTATTTATTTATTTGTTTGTTTACATTGTTTCCTTTAGAGATTCTTTTAAATATATTCCTCTAAGTCACCTGGAAACCGAGTACACTGAATTTTTATCTCCATGCATTAAATCTATTTTGGACCGGGTGCAGTTATTAATCACTGTTAGTCCACATGAAATATTTGACATTCTAAGCAAATAATGATATATTACGTGAGTAACCGAAGCTGAAGTAAAATGTATTGTCCATTATTGTAGCAACAGTGCAGAGGGATAATTCATTGCTGATGCCATAAATAACAGGAGATTGTTATTGTTTTATGTCAGAATGATGCTGAAGTTGTTTTGCTATAGCTGCGTTCTTCATAGTCATATTTATCTCTTTTTCTCTCTTACCATCCAATTACTATGTAGTGATTGTAATAAAAAGAGAAATAGAATATCCTCTATTGTACCTTGTCACACTATTCTCCAGCTCTTACTGGGAAGAAAGTGAAATGGGGAGATATTAAAGCAAAATACTGTTTTTATTCTCCAAATTTTTCAGTGGCGAGTATTCTTTCTTTCTGTCTTCTGCTCTACAGTAAGCTCATGAAAGCCTCTGTTGTGCTTTCATTAATAATTGCAAATCTCTCTTCTCTCTGCCTTCTTCCAGCTGTGACCACGAAACATCTCTGTGGCATTTTACAAATGCTTACAAAGAGGAGCAATATTTAGGGAGTCTTTAATAAATTTCTGCTGCTGTTTTTAATGCTTAGTTGCAGAACCTAAGGTTAAAGAAGAAGCTGGACTGTGCATGGTGATCTTGTTTGATTATCTTGATATCCTTGCTGCCATCAGGTTATTATGGTTATCCTCAGGAGGAGAATGAAGGCTCTCTGAAAGATGCTGCTTTTGTGGGGTGATCTATGATTTCTTTTGTGAGGAAAATTCTTTAACTTTATCATTTCTGAGCTTGGATCAGAGTTCAGATCATGGAGAAAAGAAATATTGCAGTTCTTAGCATGCTGAGCTCAGGTTCATCTTGGCTTTGCTCACCTTACCTCAAAAAACAGCTGGAAAGTGGCAATGGGGGAAACAGTATGGACACTGTAAAACATTTTTTCACACCCACTAGGGATCACCTGGGAAGTACAGCAGAAAAGAGTGTTGGTGCACAGAAAGATTAACTCTTACACAGACAGTGGCACACAGGGAAACATGGACTCCTTCAAAAAAGTACTTTTCACTTCCTTTTAAATGTCATCTTATACTTTCTAGAACAGAGCGGTAATTACTTCCAGCAGAGCAAAGTTCCTTTCAGCCGTGGGGCTGTAAGTCCTTTCGATTTTCCACCAGTCATCTACACCCACTTTACCTATTCAAGTTGAATGGTTTTGTCTGACATGGGCAGGGGAAAAGCTGGGGCTGCATAGTGCAGGAGGAGGGGTGGAAGGATGTTTTCTGGATAAATCTGCACACTGGCCACTCCTTTCTCACAACAAAAAATGACTATGAAGGAGAAATCAGCCCAAAACAAACAAAAAAGCAAGAAAGAAAACTAATGAAGACTTCATGTTTCTCTCGCAGTATGAGAAACTATAGAAAGCCAAGCTCCTGTGGCAGACAGCGCTTCTTCTGGTCTATCCAGGTCCAGAGTTGGGTCAGGAAGAGCTCAGGAGGGTTTCAGATGGTCTTTGCTGTGCTGTCCAAAAGGCATACTAACCATCATGCTCAGCACATGCTTAGTTGCACATGCAGAACAAATCCACTTAAGGAAGGCAAAAGAGCAGACAAAGAACATTTGAATAGGTTAAAACCTACCTGGAACACCACAGATGATGCCCTGAATCTGCTTCTGGGGCATTTTCTGATTAAATATGGTACAGCTACTCATGGAAGTTGTTCAGCAGTGCTAAGGGTGAGGAGGAATAAATCTGCAGGGGTAGAGTGTAATTCATGTTGGACACAGAACTGTTTCTGCACATTTTGATTACTATTTTAAAGTATAAGGTCAGAAACTACAATTGATTAGTCAGGTTAGTCAAAATATGCAAAAGAGAAAGAAGGAAGCCAAAGTTTTATTTTAGACTCTGTGTTCTTTTTTCCATTTCATGCACATTTATTATTATTATTTTACAGGTAATGTAATATAATCTAAATAGCTTATTAAAGGGGATAGAGAAACTTGTCCTGTTTTGGAACTATGCTACATATTCACGAAGAACACAAAAGGCCTTGTTCTACTATGATTCAACAGATTTTTGTCACTGAGCTCTCCTGCTGCATCTCACAAGGAGGCTTCTCAAATGAATTCATTCAGACTTCCCTATAATTAAGAGAACAGCATGGTATTTATTTCATGCTAATCATTTCTTTGACTTGCACATGGAGTTAATTTATTTGCAGGAAGTGAAAGGTTTCCTTAAAGCCTTTTTGAATACAGGCAGTGTGGAGAAAAGTTTAAGCAGGTCTGCATCAAGAAAAGTTTCTGTAAACGTTTTTGAGAGAGTATGTGGCAAGGAAGCTATTTCTTATGTTTTTTAAAATAACTAAAAACTATTACTCTTCCTCTTGAGCGGGACCATTTATATTCACTTCTAAAAATATTCTGTACATTTTCAGTATATTTGAAGCTGCAGGAAGAAGACTTAGAAATTTGCCCTGGGGAGTATTGAAATCTGTCGTAAATTGCTATTGGTACAGAATGGTCTCTTAAGTTTAAAATAGCTATACGGTAGTCCAAGTCACTTTTTTTCCCCCTTAACTCAGAGCTGACATCCATTGAAATCAAAGTGGGATATGTTTCTTTACTCTGCTTTGTATCATGTTTAAGAGCAGTTCCCTGGAGCGAAATGAGCTCTTCCAAGGTGGGTAAAGGCATTGCTATTGGGAATAATTTTAATGCTGAATTTATGTATGGATGTAGTAAGTCAAACTAATTTCATGTCTGTGCCTTCAGTCCCATTTACAGAAGGACTCTAAAGGGCTCAGTCACTTGGAGTGTGAGCTTAACTCAGTCTTTTAAGAAGTATTTTTTATTATACTTTTTACAATTAAAAAAACAGAGCACTTTTCTTGCTGTTAACAGACATTATACTTTTCAGTGTTTGCTCTAATCTTTCAGAGGAGACTAAATTTGGGAAATTCTTCCACATCAGATGCCATGTTAGGAAAATAGCAGGTGACTGTAATTGGGATAGTTGTGAAAGAGATTACGCAACTTTAAATGTGACACTTACTGCAAATGGCCATCTGGCATAAGTAAAATGCTGATATTAAAACATAAGGATAAGCTCCACAAGTTCAGCCATTGCATTCAGTGTGTCTGCTGTCTACAGTGTCTGACCTACTGTGAGGCAGGATCATGGCAGCATATTGCTTTAAGAGAAGACAGAAAAAATTATGCTTTTGTTTAAGTTAGCATCAGAGAGCTGTTGAAGATGTATGCTGCTTCCATGTGCCTCAAATGTTTCAGGCTGGGCAGGTGCCATTTCAAGTGACAGTAGATGTCCCAACAGACAAAAAAGAATATTTAAAACATTGAGTTATGCTATATACCAGTATTACATTAAATAACATAAAATTGCACAGATTTTGAAATCAGACACAACTTTTCACACACACAGGTGCTTCATTGGCTGGCTTGTTAAACAAAAAGAGAAATGTTCACTTTCAAGAACCTGGGATTTCATGGATTTTAACATCATTGATATATGACCTCTTTTTCTAATGGTTGATATGAAATCACCTGTCCAAGTCCTCAGTTAGAATTATCTTTCTGAGTGAAGCTCAACTGATTCACAATTAATATATTTTTTCTAATAAATCAGCAAGTTCATTTATTGCATTAGCAAAATTCTAAGAATCAAAGAGGGGGAAAAGATAGCAGTCATTTGATTCTTTTCTTTCAAAGAGATATTGTGGGGAAAAAATGTATACATCTTAGTGTATTTAAAAATAATCAAAAGTTCTGAATAGCTTTTAAAATTTCTTTTCATCTGTTCTGAAAGTACTTAGTTGGAAGCCTTGAAGAACTAGACCTTTCTGAAATAACTTCCCTGATACACGCTGTATGTTTTGTCTTGATCTCTGTATTATTTAATCGCTAATGCTGTGTACCAAAGCTATGTGCATGACAACAATGCTTATTTCATAAAATGGTATTTAGAGGCAGAACCAGAGGTGAAATATAAACATTGAAAATGAACTCCGCTGACACAATAAAACAATCATGTTTAAAGAAAGTTGCCATGTATTACAGTAATGTATCACAAATTTTAACACTCAAAATGAGTTGGTAGAGCTGGCAGCAAAATGCATCACAGTGACTGGAAACGTCCTTCCAAAAAATGCAAATGCTGGTAAAGATATGTATCTATTTATCTATTTAAGTTGAAAACTAGTGACAGAAGAGGACATGAAAATTCCTGTAGAAATGTAGCAAATTCTGCAAAAGTGTTGCATTTCTGTCATTTGAAGATGCTGCAGCCTCAGTGCCGTTGTGGAGGGAGTGCAGCTGTCCTCACCTGTTCAGGTAACTTCCACACATACAGAAAAGACAGCTTGGAGAAAGTCAGAAATAAGTGCTGCTGGAGAACTTGTGAATAGTTAAAAGCTTGTTTTTATGGGAATATTAACTAGCTATACAGGAATAATTATCCCAATGCGGTTATTCTAGATTAACTGCCTTCCAGGTTCTTTCTCTCTGGAGGAAATGTAGAGAGGAGGTGTCTCAGGGAGCTTTAGCTACTGGGCTTTAAATGCACCTCCCCTCCTCCTTCTCTAAGCACAAATCCCTCGTGGAGAGCACATATGGAGCAAAATAAACCCCAAACCAGCAAGGAGTATGCTGTTAAAATCATTCAGCTGATAAAGGTTGATAAAGCTACACTGTGTAGCTTTTTAATGTAATGACTGGTTAGGTAGTTCTCTTAGAAAGTATCTTTAGTGCGACCTCAAAAAGGGGACTTCGGAGCACTGTGTCACTCATGTTTCTTGAAGACGTTGAAAAAGCATATCCTAGGACTGACAGTGCAATTAGACAGCATGTTTTGATAAAAGCTAAAAAAAAATCACTCCCCGGATCTGTCAGAATTACTTGTGATTGTAAAATGAAAAACAACAAAAGGAAAAAGGCATACAAAGTATAAATGCAATATATTTATGCAATTTACAGGTGTAAAATTCAATTCCTGTTTAAAGGTTCCCTAAATGGAGACATATTTTATTTTAATTCATGAGGTACAATTTTATATACATTCAGTGCCTGGGTTTGTTGAAAAAATATCAGAATATGTTTACAAGCAATTAAAAAATTTTTGAACCCACGTGAATGTTATTTCTCTGCAGTTTAATGTGGGTGACATGGCTAAGTTGGTTGTATTTGTACAGCTGCCCCTTGAAGGTGATGCTACACCTCAGCTGCTCTCAGTGTCTATCTCCTCGTATAGTTTTAAGTGGCGGTGGGCAGCACATATTTTTTGCTCTGTGTCTACACAGTGCGTAGCCTTCCTGTGCATGGTGTCACGTGCCAGGACATTATGGCGCAGCCTCATTCTGTCTAATTAAGACATGATATTAAGACATCTGTGGTAGGACTCCAATTACCTTATGCTCCATATGTAGCCACAGAAGAGAGAGAAATATTTCCAGATGGTAACTCATCTAACTTGCTCTAGATCCTACAAGATGGGGTGCCTTGCCCTGTCTCTCTCTCCTAAGTAACTAGGAGGTGTGGTTGATTAATAAAGACAGACACAAAATTTTTAAGCATCTATGTTTCAGTAAGTAAAATCCTACTATTTAGGTACCTCTGCTCGCAGTGGAAAGTGAGCAGGTCTGAATAATTAAGTATTTCCCAATTTTGTGGGGGAAGTCTTGCTCTCTGAGTAGGTTTCTAATTGCTGACAAACATTTTCTTACAGTGAATGGTTCACCTCACCAAACCTCTGGGGGCCATCTTTAAAGCTATTGCCTCTCTTCCTCCATTTGGCCTCAGACCAGAAGACAGTGGTACCCTGGGCAGGTATTGGGTTTTTGTTCCTGGATAGCTGACTGGAAGATCAGTGAATGTTATGTAAAAGTTTTCAAAAAATCATGTAAGTTTAGGTCTGTGGAATTCCAGGCAGCATTCATGAAGATGAACAAATTGCCAGAAGGCTCTCAGGTAAGGAGTAATATGACCCCAGGAAATGTAGCTAACCAAAGAAGAGTTTGTTTTGCTTTTGTCCAAGCACAGTATAGTCAATATTTTTAGGAGTCTAGCATGCCTAATTGCAGCGGACATTTAAATCTGAGGAATGAATATTAATGCACTGTCCTTTTAGCTAATTCCCATTCTCTTAGGAACTTTCCAGATAAAATGGTGATGTTAAATTGACACTTGTGCCAGAAATAACTAAAAAATGTAAATATATGTGTATAGCTATAGATCAATATATGTTCATTGCAGTCATGGCTAATAATGCTAATAATAATGTGAAAGCACATTCATGACCGTCCCTGCTGCAAACAATCTGAATGTAGAGTTGAATCACTGTGCAACAGAGAAGAGCAATGTCAGACTTAGCTAGGTAAGATATGACAGCAAAGTTACAGCTGAACAGGACAACTGAATAATAGAACAGTTCCTGAGAACAGCTTATCCATTTTCCAATTAATGAAAGACAATCTCTCTCCCTATAAATATTGTCTCATATACATCCTCCACGCATCATGGCTGCAAAGGCACTGATATTAATGAACAACAGAAATTGCTGAGAGTGCTATTCCTTGAATATTCAGAGGACGCACAGTGCTCGTAGTGTTTCTTGCTTCCCTTGGCCATAATGCATCACAACTTGAATGAATACAGCTAGAAGGATGTTCGACAGCAAATATGATGCTGGACTATTATAGAAGGTTATTTGGAGACAAATAGGCATTCACACATCCCTAGAGGCAACTCCTAAAACCTTTTTTTGTGTTTTCTGGAATGCAGAATGATCTACACTCTGGTCCAAAATGCAGGAATTCTTATGCAGGCACAGAGGAGCCCGAAGGTGAAATTGAAGATGTTAAAAACAGTGTGATGTGGAAGCAGACTGAATGAGAAATTTTTCTTCCAAATAACCTTTATCTCCCACTGGCATTGAAGTGTATAGTTGCTCACTGCTACAGAAAATGTTACTGTTTTTTCCCAAATGATCTCTCTGTTGTGTCACATTCCAGAGAACTGATGATGAGTTTTACTGTCAGAAACTGAAGAAAGAAAGTAGGTCTCCTGGAAATTAGAGCAATTTTCTCACACTTCCTTTTCCCTTCTCACCTTATTGTATATCTGTTTAACAAACATTTTCTCTCATCTCTATTTAAAATATGTTTATATTTTAATATGGAAAAACCTCCTAGATTTCACATTTGATACTTCAGGGCTCTACAAAGTATTGCAAGTAAAGAGAACGTTTGATAAAAAGCATGTTTGGCAGTGTCCTCCAAGGAAGGGTTAGTAACACAAAGGACTGGTGCAGGATGATTTATCATTCAGGGGCTACTGCCATCAGTGACAGCTCTGCCATGAAGAGCGGTTCTTAGTGGTCTGCTCCACCTGAGGTGGCACAGAAAAATGAGAGCGACTGGTGAAGCATCTCTCCATCGGCCTAATCAGACCTTCTACAAGTCTGCTGTCACCATCAAGACATGAGGAGAAAGCAAATAGCAGCCAGCCAAAGCTGTGCTGTGAGGAACATAGGAAAGAGCAAGTCAACTGTGGTCATTTTCTTATTGGGGCTTTTCATCATTAAATTGTCAATGTGCACTTTTTTGCAAAGTGTCTTTGCCTTCAAAGTCATCCTTATCTACAGTTTCAGACAAGGAGAGGAGATTTACTTATTTAGAAGTGGGGAGGTTTAATAATTCATTAAGGTTGTGTGGCATAAAAAATGAACTAAGAAAACAGTTGACTAAATGCACCAAAATTGGGGTGATGTGATCTGTTTTCCATTTACATGTGAAACAGAGAAGGAAGACTTTTCTTGCTTAAATTTCCTACAAAGGATAAGGTAGAAAGTCTAAGAAATTGAAATAATGGTTTTAGAAATCTGAAATTGCTAAGTACTCATATTAGTACTTCTCTTGTCATGTCTATTGCTTCAAAATATTTTAAACAAGATTGAACTGTCAGAAATCTGTATAAAACTTTTGACTCTTAGGTATACAGAAATTAAGGATGATTATAAAAAAGGCAAAGAGATGCCTCTTGCTTGTGTTTCCACTGGATATAGCTTGTGATTAAAAATAACACAATATCTAGAAGCCAAGGTACGTATTCATGGCATATGGAAATGGCACGCCTCTGGCCCTAAACTGTAGAGGCATTTCCATTATTTTGCCTCAAATAAGAATTTAGCTTTATAACTGCCTTAGGTAAATGGTGAAGTTTTGCTATTTTCTGACATTTTTAAAGAAATTGCCTGCAAATTTAGAATACTAACTTGAATACTATAGGGTTATATATATGTTCAAAACCTCTGTATTTTCTACAAAGAGTTGAGTTTATATAAGAGGCTTGTTGCATGGAAATTTATTATTCTTAACTATACTACTTTACCCTGGGATTAAATTGCTGTAAGGTTAAGCTGGTAAAACATTGCCTTTTGCTACCTAAGTATTTTCAGGAACAAGACAAATATTTCTCTACTTATATTAGATATTAGCTCAATTTTTTCTTTTTTTGGACAAATGATGATTACTGGGAAGGAGAGGGTAGCTCAAAATAATCCACACCAACGGAGAGAATTTGCAAGTCCAGTATATTTCCTCCTTTGCAGGAAGAACCCATATGAACAAAAGACCAGCTTCATCAACACTGTCTTTTGGGTAGAATTTTATTAGATCAGATTGAATGCAAGATAGATGAGCTTTCTGAACTCACAGCTGCTTGTAGGGAGCTGCAGGTGCAAACACATGAATCTCAGATTATTTTCATATTATTGTAAAATAAGCAAATAATTGTATTTGGCTAACCCTTTTGGCACATGAAATGAGGACTCCCAGCTACCCAGAACAATCAATTTTCATTACCTTCTTCTGTAAGTCCATAGCCCTCAGCTGCCATAAATTTCTCTAGGGAAAAAGCATTCTGAGGTCATTAACAGTGTTGTCCTCCCCAGATTTCATACACTGTTTTTTTTGTGTTCAATAGGTCTCCTTTAGGCAAAGCTAGAATAGAAACTGTGGGTCTGGAAGAGACTCCAGTATCCTTGTGGAGGTGGTATAAGAACCTGACTTAGTGGCCACCCTTTGTATTCATTAAAGCAACATTTGATCATCAAAACTGGGTTTTACCCACCAAAGTTTGCTATATCCTGCAGTTCTATGGCATATATTCACCTCCAGAGAATGGTTATGAGCACATTTAGCTTACTAGTATAGTCAAAGCCACTGAGTCTGGAGAGAATCTGTGTGTCAGGCACCGATAGGGAGCCTGTCTCATGAAATTACACTAACTCAGGTGTTTAGGATTCTGTAACTTTGCTAAATTTGGAGAGTTTATAGGAACAGAAGAAAAACACACCGACCTGCATTGTCAAGTGGCCTCCTGACAATTTTCAAGATGCTGCTCTAAAGGATGATTTTTCAATGAAACGATTATAAGATTTGTTGTTTGCTTCCTTCTTAAGAGAGTGCAAAACACAATGTTTGCCACAATTATTTTCTGTTTTTTTCTAACCTGAAAAGTTTCAAACAAATTCAGACTCCAGCCCACACGATTCAAACTTAATTACTAAATTTTGGGAAAATTATAAGCAAATGAAAACAAGTTTCCTAAAAGAAACCGTTCAACATATTTAACAATATACAGTTTTCCAGTGCAAGTATTCTACATAAAACATTTTCAGGTCCATTCTTAGAAAGGCACAATTCTGGTCTATAGGCCCATATACTTTCTATTTGAATATTCATATATTCTAATATCTAATGATTTATACTAAAATAATTGGAGTTCTAGCATCATGGCACATAGCTATCTGTGGAGTTACAATATTTTATTGTAAAATATGAATATTAAGATTAGGTGTTATTTTTCTACACACATCAACATTCTTTGGCATATCATCATTTTATTCATAGTAACTTACATCTCTTTATTATTTCATGGTCTGAAAGAGCTATATCTGAGAATATGTGGGTAAATTTATGTAGAAATCAAAGTATGGCCAACAAGCTGTGGGGAAACTGGTCATTTACATTTAAAACTGGATGTAGAAATAGAATCATTAAATGTACTAGTGAAAATTGACAATTAGCAATGTTTAACTTTAAGATGAATAATGAGACTTTACCAATGCAAGGAGATTTATCATTTCCTGTAGACCCTTCCAGAAAGAGGTGCCAGTAGAGTCAGTGAGCTTTACAAGAAAAACTGGCTGTAATAGCTGACCCACTGAAAACTCAAAGGCTTACAGAGTTTAAGAATTATTGCAAAGTTCCTGTGCCTATTTGCCCATCTGAGTGACAAATAATACTGACACTTTTAAAAATTCATTTATTCAAAGAAATGCCATCTCATTGTGTGATAAGTTTACCTAACAGACAAGTCCTTCAGACAAGCTGAAACTTTCATCCAGATTTTAAATGCAATAGAAATACATGGCTGGTTGGAGGACAGCATACAGTCTTCTCAGCCCAAAGTTATAGCAACAGGAGTTGCTATGTTCCTGGAAACCATTACAGTAGAGTTTGCTGTGGTTTTGTTGGACTAGACAGTGGCTTCACTGTAGCTGTGGACAGTTTTGGTTGGATTACAACATGATCCATGAAACACTAGGTATTTATATATTATCCAGCAATAAGTCATCCCTTTAAAAGTCTTCCTCCAAACAGGTTTTACTCTGCAGGCATTATGTTACAAGCTGGATGAAACTGAAAAATGTCTTTCCCATTCAGTGATCTTTGAGGTATATCCTATGACTTTTCTCATGAAAGGCCAAACAATACTCAAAACTCAAACAGAGGATGGAAAACTACATTAATTCCCAGGAAAATATTGTTGACAGATGCTAATTATCAGGAAAATGTATGATTTTTTTTGTAGAAACATAGCCCATTTTCTAAAAACAAGTGAGGAGAGAATTACATATTTTAAATTTTATTCCAAAGGCTTTGCAGTATTTGTAATATGCATAGGACTGAATAATTCAGGGGAATGTCCCTAGGGTTAAGTTCAGTCCTCTTCCAGTTTCCTGAAAATATTTATTTTTTTGTCAAGTAAGTCACAGAAGTACTTAGACAAGCTCTGAGACCTCAAAACAGAATGCAACAGGGCTTTACCCTTTCCAAAACTAATAATATGAAACCAATTAATAAACCTCAAGCTGTGAACAAATCTTTGTGGAGACCCTGTTCATAGAATTTGCAAATCTTGTAAATAATTCTAAATAATTCTATTCTTTGATAGAGATTCTCCTTATATTTCATTTATTGCAAGTATTTGAAGAATTTATCTGCAAGAAAAAACAAGTGGAAGAACCAAGAGGCCCATCCCCAATATGCTCATCTGCTGTATTACATGCATTTATATACACAAGTGTGTGTGTGTGTGTGTGTGTGTGTGTGTGTGTGTGTGTGTGTGTGTGTGTGTAATGATTCAATCAGACTATCAAGGAAAAAAATGCCATGTAGGAAAGGAGACCAGAATTGTTAGTTGATATCTGAGGACAACCAGACTTCTGGACAGCTGGAATACGTCAGCAGCGGTACTTATTCTTAGAATTTGTTTAGCTGAGGAATGATCAGTCAATATAACTTAAACTCACAGTCATCTTGACTTCAGTTCCCTGAAGAAGACTGAACACAATCAAATCGTTGATAAAAGCCCAGAAGAAAAAACAGGGGTTGCCTAAAAGCCAGCATGGGTAAGTCAAAAAAAAAATTGCAGAGCTCATCCCGTTTCCATCTGTGACACCGCAGAACCTGTATTTCTGTGAATCGCAGCACAGCTTGTACCTCTCCACTTTTACAAGACTTTTGATGTTGTCTCCCCAACGCTCTCAAAAGTGAACTGGGGAGATATGGAAAAACTGGAAAGACTATAAAGAGGGTACAGAACTGATGAAGTAGCTGCACTCAGGAAATAGGAAAATGGGAAGAAACACTGCTTTAAAGCACTCTTCGAGACAGCTTTGCTGTCTCCAGCACTGGGGGACTAAGAAGTCTGACAAACTCCACTCACAACTGTCAAAGACATTACTTGATTGTGCCTTAGGAGAGGAAGAGGAAGTAGATGACCTGCTTTTGATGAGCCAAAGAAACTAAATGTCACAAGACGAGAGATGCACAATGAATGTGAACAGTTACAGAGAACAAAATAGTAACAATCCACATATGTTCACTGATTTTTAAATATTTTATTAGTATTTGAAATACTTTATTGGATGAAATCACACAAGTGTATCTGGGTTCTTTTTTGCTACTTTCCATTGGTACATTTTGGATCATACTTGCTAAAGGGTAGACTCAGATGTGCAAAGTGTTTAAAAAGAAAAGAGGTATTTCCTCCATGTCTTATATCTAAAATTCGGCTTATTTGAAACACATCTAGTCAAAAGGTCTGCTGTTTTTAAAGACAGATGTTCCCCTTGTGACTTAAAATAAAAGCTTTAGATCTAATTCAGACCTGATCTGGAACACAATCTTGATAATTGAAGGGCTAAATTCGATCCTGTGTTTCAACCTCAGCTGTAGCAGTGGTTCTATGTCTCCATTATTCCTAAAAAGGACCAACAGTGGAACATTTATTAATAAATAACTCAATAAGGAGAAAAGGAAGAAATTAAAGAGAAAATTCAAAGTCAAATCCAAATGAAATGGTGACAGTTCAGTTTGAAATGGCAGTATGGTATAGCAGACAAGTGGAGAAAGCCAAAACATTTAAAATGTAACAAAACTACATTCATATCACCAACTGTATGCTATCTCAATGCATATGAACATATTTATATAGTTCTTTTTTAATTTTGACAAGCATCAGGGACCATAAATGATAAATGAAGATATAGCTCTATTGTCAAAAAATCTCTTCCCCCTATGTAAAGCCAGAGAGGAGATGGGATGTGTTTTAGAAGAAAAGTTAGAGTGGGAGCTGACGTTTTACAGCTGAAGCCTCCTCCTGTTAGACAAGCTGACCCTGAGTTTTTCTGCACACAGGTATAAGTTCAAGGCACTAAAGGAATCTCTACCAATCTAATCATAATGCTTTGTGTTTTCTTTACACACAGAATGCTGGTTGTAGAGAAATTTTGGCCAAATACTGTTTAATATACACACTTTTAAAGACAATGAGAAGGAGAATACAATTTTATCTTTACTGGTGTTTCAGTTGAATAACTGCTTCATACTGATTGCTGTTCCACCTTGAAAAGGAGAGACATTTTACCAATATATATCTGATTTTACTGGGATCACACTAGGCCTTTTACTGGTAAAAGGAATTCAAGAAAAAGAAAAAAAGCCCTAAAAGAAAACCCACCTGTTACTGAAACAATTTTGATGATAAAACTTTCAAGAGTATCTGCCTCTTTCATACAGTTTGAAAAAGTCTATACAGAAATGGCCCCACCAACCAAAACGGAGATATTTAAAGTATACGCATTTGCTGATGGAGAAGCTTTATCCAAAACAGTCAAGGTCAAAACAAGTCCTTTTGAGATCAAACGAAATGCTGCTCTTATACATGTGTACTTGAGTAGTTAAGACATTTATTTTCACGGATAGGAGCTACTTCAAGTTAATGTTCTAGTCAACTGGGCAGAAACAAGAGTTCATTCCAGAATAGTTTAATGCTCTGTCCTGAAGGACAACATAAGGCTTAAAGCAGTTAAAGTTTTACCTGAAAAATAATTTTCAGTCAACAAAATATTTGGTGTTGATTTAAAGGACTTGAGAGATTAATAGAACTACAATAGCTTAATAGAACGTACAACATTTCTGATGCAGCACATTTGGTACTTACAATTAATACTAGACTTACTCCAATGTGCAGCATGAAGGTCAGAAATACTGAACTCACTCTGTCAGCAATGTTTTCAAGTCTATTTTTGGCTGTAGCTTTAGTAGAGAGATCATTCTTAGCAGATGCTGAATTTGTCTGCAAGAAGAACAATGGAGAGTTCAGAGAGCTTGGGAGTACACCAGCTGGGGAGGGACAAACTCACTTGGTTTGCCTCCTTACCTCTGCAATGCAAAGACAAGAAGGTGATTATTCAGCTGCTTAATTTAAAGAGACTTGGATTTAAGCCAGTGGAAAAAGTGGGACAAAGATAGGCCAGAATATTTAAAGAAATAATGGTGTCAGGAGAAACTCTGAATGTCTCTTAATTTTTTGCTGTGAATTTTCTTTTTGGTAGAAAAACTTTTAACTTTTGCCAAATAAGGCAACTTATCTGCATTTGACAACAGATTTCTATAAAGCTTGATGGGTTCAGTCCATGTGCATTCTTGCCCTTTTAAAGCAAGTTTGAAAGGTATGGACCTTTTGGGTTTCCAGTGAGTTTCAGATGAGATGCAGTAGAGTAATATATGTTATTTTTATTTTTTTTAATTTGAGATTCAAATATGAATTTCACCATTTCACAAGCGACTGTAGAAAAAAAGCTGGCTTGCTGTATTTTGCTGTAAAGGAGTTCGCTCCTACAAAACTGTTTTGGCAGCAGTCACAGCTACCTCAAAGCTTTGCAGAAGTGTAGCTAATATTCAGTTTTGCCCTCTTAGGCACCTTTCAGTTTTCTTTTGGTAAAGCAAGGTGAATGAAAGAGGGAATCTGAGAGGACTCAGGGGGAAGGCGGTAGCCCTAGGAGTTGTAGTTAGGAAGGGTAGATAATAGGGGTCAGGACTGTACTGGAAAAGGGCTGGGCAGGATTTCATGGTTCCTAGGCAACAGAAAAAGTGGGAAGGTTGGAGACTAGTACTTCTAATCTGTATTTTCAATTTATAAGTTCCTCTTCCTCTTTTACGTCCCTCAAATATGGGACCTCCTTCCCTTCAGCAGTCACCTTCCACCATTCCTGGAAGAAGTGGCCTCTTGTTCTCTAATCCTTCAGAAATCTGTTACTCATACTGGTGTGCCTCCCAGTAATTCTTGGTGGCAGGAATAACTCTAGGAACTTCAGAAAACTGGCAGTTTAGAGCAGCTATAGGATGCACTAGCCTGCACTGGATTAGAGAAGTGTGAAGAATATCCTTTTTGAATGCATACTACAGTAAGATATCTGACTGTCTTTAAGGATAAAGTAACCTCTTATTCGAGGTCTGTGTGGCAAGATGGTAGTTTAAATTCTGCAGCTTAAATCTTGTGGCACTGCTGTGTTGAGTTCTGAGTCAACTGTGGAAAAGTACACAACTGAGAGGTACTGCCAAATATGAAAAAGAGTTACTACAAACAAAGACAGCATTTAGAGAGATGACTGAGGCTGCATAAGGGCATGATATTCTAATCTGAATTACTGATGACAGTAAAGAAGGAAAGAGGAAGGTTTCATAATTCTTTCATATACACTTCAATATTGCCAAAAATGCATTCCCTATGGGCATTCATTTCAGTAGTGTCCAAACCTAATATATGACCCTGTTTAATAATGCTAGTCAAAGCTTTAATGGCAGTCTCCCACCTTGTATCAGTCTATCTGTATCAGAGATTATAAAATTGCTGTATGGACTTTTGCATTAAGATACTTGATTTTATAAGCCTTCAGCCATCAGAAGGTTTGACAATTGATGTCAAAGGGAATAGGAATAACGACTTGATAATAATAAATATAATTACTGTTGAATTCAGCATGATTTACCTGCTGAACTATCTAAATATATTTGGATTTAAGTGCCCCTCTACATCCTCATTCTCATTTCATTTAAAAAGAGCTCAAGAAAGTATTTTCAAAAGCAAAAGTTGAAAGCTAATTTTAAAGAAAGCTGACCCTCTGGAGAATTTTCTTTGCCATAAGATATGCAGCTTTATGCATAGACTGACCACAGAACAGCAGCTTTTTTTTGTGTGTGAACAAATTCTCAATGATCAACATTAATTGTGTTTACGCTGTAGAATGACTACTGATTTGCTAGTTGCTTCCTATGTATATATGTATATATATAAACTATAAAAATACCATTCGTATGTGAGGGTAAATGAGTCTTTTCCCCCAGTTCTCCAACACCAGTAGTCAGAGAGATGCCTGACTCTTTCATGTGAATCCTGCACCTGCAATGTTTCTGCTAAGCATCACTACAATTGCTGAAGAGCACAGGGGGAGAGCTTGCCAAAATTTTCCTTTTTTAAAGTGTGTTCCTTCTGCACAGTTGCTCAAAAGGTATGTGTGGGTGGGACACAGAGAAAGAGGGAGGGAAAGACAGAGACTATTGCTCTTTTGTACTTGAATTATATAGATCTTTCATTATTTTCTTTCATCTATATTTTAACTTATGCAAAAAGATGCTGAAACAACACATACATAGCCAAGTCTAAGAAACACAAAAGGAAACAACCAGTTGTTATGCTTATGATCACTTCAGAATTAAATCTGCTTCAGTGAATCAGTGAATAGACTGATTCTGGATCCTTCCTTCTTCACTCACAAACAGAGGTTCCCCCTACCTCAGTTATCCCAAGCTACTCTTAAATGAAAATATTCCTTTGATTGACCCAATTCTCATCTTCTTCCAGCTGCCCAGTATCACTCCTGCTACCAGACACAATTCTTCACAAATATCCCCCATATTTCCATCCTCTTTTCCATAGCTGTAGAAATAATAGTTTTATGAATACCGAAGATAACCTTATTTGTTGTAATATCTTCCTTTCAACACTTGGCGTTTGCTGAAGACATTTGCTTGTTGAGACATTTAGACATCTGTTGGCACAATTTGTAGATTTCTAATTTGCACATTCAAAAGACTATGGAAAAAGATGTAGTTGAGTAGCTGTAGCTGGCTATTTAAAGTTTCTGACTGTAATGATGATCTCTAGTTTCAGAAATACAGCAAAATATTAATCATTACAAATAAGTCTAGAAAAAAACAAAAACAAACTGGCATGGTCCATTAATACAATGTTAAAATAGACAGTTGTTGATAATGGCAGTTTTTCTGTACTACACATCTACGAAAAGGCTGTTTTATATCAGGTATCCATGTTGTGATTATGGATTATTCTAATATTTTAATTTCTGGCAATAATTTATCATAATATACCAGAATTTTGACATTTTATTATATTATAGTTTTTATTGAACACTGTGAGCTGAATGTACCGTGCTTTCTTCTGCTAGATAGTCAAATCAAAAATTGATTATTACTTTTTCTGAGCAGCATGGCTTCAGGAAATGAAAAAGAAGCAGCATTTATTTAGGAAAAAGGGAAAGATACTCAGTCAGACACTAAATAAATTGTTTTGTTTTGCTTTAGGATTATTTTTTTCTTTTTTCCATTTTATTTTAGGTTAATATTTGGAGAAAAATAATGTCATTGTAAACTGAAATAGAAGATTTCCAGTTCAAACAACCAAAGTATGCGTCAGTCTTTCTGAAATGAAACATTTCATTGCAGATCCATCAAAATGAATATTCTAACATTTTAAAAAGATATTCCTTTGGGTTTGAGTCTTTTTGGCTGATACTTTTTGCAAAATCAACCTGAATTCCATTTCATTCAGAATTCAGAGATAATTGATATACCAGATTGCAATCTTCCATTGTTAGTCTGTTGCAGTTCCCTCAAAACTTCTTTTTCTTTGGCAAACAAACTATTAAAAAAAATCTAGTTTTATTGCTATCAACTTTTAAGGAAACTCACCAAACCAGTACTTTTTTTTTCTAGCATAATCAGAACAAATTAATAATGATAATTGAAAAGAAAACTTGAAGTTTGTTTGGTTTGCATCTTTACAGATATTAAATTTCAGGATTACAAAGCCAAGTAGAATACTTCATCTTCTTATCTCGATTAGTTGAGGAAAAATGCAGGACCAGAAATGCTGAATGTGGGCTGAGTGTTTCCAAATCTGAAAATTACTCATTTGAAGTCCAGTGAGAATCTAGGACAGAGTCAGGATTTGTTCTGTTATGAGGGTTCAAATTGTATCCCAGAAGCTCATACAAAGCATACCTATGTCATACACCAGAGTCCCATCCACCATTTACAGTCTTTGTCAAAGGCAAGGAATATGTCTTTGATAACCGAATCCCACAGAAATGATGTAATGGTATTTAGCAGTTTCTAGGCAAATGTGACAGGAGCATTCAGGATGCTTTGCAGAAAAAAATGAACTGTAATTTGTCAAAACATATTCACCTTGATAATACAGAAGCATCAACACTGATTGGTGCAAACAGAGATGTTGTTACCTAAAAGGAGTCAAAGCTCATATGCCTTGTCAAGAAAATGTATTGTGTTTCCCAACAAGAAATGCAGTAAAACATGACTTGCTCTTGACTGCTCGATTGTTTGATTCCTCAGTTTCTTTTATTGATGCTGTCATATTGTATTTTGCCATCTTTTACCAGAACAAGCATGTGAGAAATCACTTTCAACATTTTAAGGCATCACACGTTAGATTATATGTAAGTAAAATGGCTGCCAAGAATTCTTTATGCAAAACACTCAGTTTTTTTAATGTTCTCTTTCTAGCATGTTAGATTTCTCTCATTGGAAATCAAACACAGTGAGTTATATGCATGTCTAGAGATAATAACCTCTGTAGTACAAACAGGACTGGACTGCAGGGGAAACACAATAGTAGTTTAAATATTCCCTTCCATTGTTTATCCAAAAGCTCTTAATCCCCCAAATGTTTTAAAAGTCCTTATGTATATTTCTGCCTTGGCAATAGTTCTTCTATAGGTTCTATCTAGTATGCTGGGTTTATTGCTAGCTATGATGCACACTTTCCTCCTTTTCATCATTTTCTGACCCTGTGTGACAAGATAGCCCAGTGTGAATCATGTTTTGTTCTAATTGTATCTGTTGCATCTTCATTTTTCCTTTACATTGGCCCTTAAGTGCTTCATTTTCCTAGTTAAAATAAAGTAAAAAAAAGTTCTTTTAAAGTTCCAGCAGTCACAGAAAACACACTTCAGCAAGTACTTTCAGTTTTCAAATGCATAAATTGAACTGCATGACTTGTTTGAGAAACTTCAAATGGAGAATGATGCCATGTGATACAATGAAAATGAACCAAAAGGGAACACTGAGAATAAACAGAAACCTTAGATTTCTCAGAATGACACGTGCTTGGAAAAAGTGAACGCAAACATTGCTCAAAATCAGCACCACTGCTAAACTTCCATTTCAGCTGCATTGCTTGCTTTGGTCTCTGCAGCAATGGCTTACTTCCAACCTGACATTTATCAGATGCCTTAATTTACCATTCTTGACAGTTTACTTCTCACATGCTGGGTGATTTGCTTATCCCACTGGCTTAAATGAAGGACTACTCAGGTTAACAAATGTCTAAACACAGCTATTCTTCACCCTCAGATATTTTTCCCTCGCGTTTGTGATCAATCTCCACACTTTCTTGGAAGTCGTGGAATCCAAAGACTTCCAAACAAACAACCAGTGGAGTTTCTGGGAGGAGCAGGACCCGAAGGCCCTTGTGCTTCCCCTCTACAGGCGCCCTAGTCTTTCTCGCACTCTTACATCTGTGTCCTGGAAGCCTACAGGTCTTATGAGTAGTCCTGGAGCACAAAGTACTTGCACTGGGCTAAACTAAGCCATAAGTTTGCCTTAATTGTGCCTGGATAGCTTGTTACAGTCTCTATCCATGGCCAGAGTGACTTGCAATGCTAGGAGGTATGTCAGGCAGGGAATCTGAGATAAAGAAGTCTGGAGACATAAGTCTTGAGTTGAAACTGTTTCACCCTTCATGGGATAATTAATTACGTGTTGAGCCAGAGAAAGAATAATTATAGGATAGTCACTAGGGCACTCACATGGAAGGGGAGTCTCTGCTGCGGTAGATGTTTGATTACTTTACTTCATTAGGCAGTGGAGAAGGGACTGGACCTGTGTTGACTGAGTTGCCCTGGGTACTTTGTTTGACAGCCACTCTTTTTTCTCATCCTTTCAGTGAATTGCTAATGACCATAGACAAAGATGAACAACCTTATCCAGGAGGCAGTGAGAAGTTTGCTCCATTTCAAACCTTTAACATAGATGTCCAAGGAATTTCTTAGCCGGTGAAAGATGCTGGATTCAGTTCCCAGCGTCCCTCTTGTCCCCAGTTCCCCACATCATGCATGCTGTCCACTCACTGAACAAAATGAGGAAGCAAAAGATACCTTATTGGGATCCCAGTTTTATTTCATTAAAAGAGATTTTTTTTTTTAATGTATCTTGAGAAGGGGTGTAAATTTCTGAATCCTAAATGGAGGCAGTCACTTGAGGATCTGGGATATTTTTTTCTGGCTAGCCAGGAAGCATGGCAACCTGGCTTTTATGGTACTTCTAATTTTAGGCATTTATGCATTTCATAGTGCTGGTGGTGTTTTTTGAATTCAGCCCAATAATTATTGTAAGATATCACAGAGGAAATGGTGGCATAAGAAAGAACAAGGGTTGAGGAAGGGCTTGGTTTTATTCACATTCAACATAAAATCAGTATGTCCTCCAGGTTTTTTTTATGGCATTCTCCTATTATGTGTTAGTAAGCAATAGAGCCTACTTTTGGTGTAATTCATCCACTTGGAGGCATATTTTATTATTATTATTATTAATTATAAAACAGAATGGCCAAGACCATGGATTTCATTCTTTAATGATCAATTTCTGTTAGTGAGAGGATGAAAGGACACTGCTATGCAACAGAATTTGGTATTGCTTTGCTGCCTTACTGGAGAAATGCATTTCTGTGCTTATATTCTCCTCCCTGAACTTTAAACATGCAAAAATTAACCTTTCATCTGGAACTACTCTATGCCACGAACAGGAGAACTGTTTTAATAGCTAAATAATGGATTCTACAGCAATGAGCACTAATGACTGCAAACACATAAAGAAATTAGGTTTAATTAGAGCTGTGTACATGTCATTACCACTTTTAAGCTGTGTAAAAGATACAACTTAAGTAATTAGTTTATGTACTAATACTCTACTGGTGACTGAATCTTGTATCTGTGCTGGAAAAGCTGACAGCAGAACATTATTGGTCAGCCCTGGATGCAGGATCTCCTGGGTTATCCTGGGTCAGATGGTGCAGAATACACTGTAAAGAGGAACTCAGAGTGTTATGTCTTGCTAAATGAAATATTGAAGTACTTAATTTTTTCTGCCCTCAGTGCACAGCAGGCTGTGAACGATTTTGTCAAATCGCGAGTATGGGTTTCTTGTTAGTCATGCTTGTCCCTGGTACAGGCTCAGGCAGCCAAGCTGCTGCTTTGAAGGTAGCAGAGAGGGGCATGAAAGGAAGAAATGGTGGCATTTTAACTCAAGTTCAGGAAAGCAAAAAGCTGTGGTGGCTTAAAACATTCCTTTCATGCAGTAACCCACCTTCCTCCTCACCAGGAGTTGCGGACATTTTTGAAAAGATGGCAGAAGCTGAAGTTAGTGTGCCTTAGTCATTACGGTTCACTCTGTTGTACTACTGCGATCCCAGCTTTGTTGGTGGTTAAAGATCACATGTCAGCTGGGGACACATTTTCCATCTTTCTGCCACTGTTATTGTAGTGGTGTTTGGCAGAAAGATGGGGTGGACAGATGGGACAGAAGCTTTCTAAATTGCCTTGTCTAAATTCACAAGATTCATCTGTCAGAGCCCTCCATGACGCTGATTACTAATGCAATGTAGGGCTTGAGAGCACTCAGAAGTTCAAAAATTCTGCCCAGTATGTCCAGCTGATTATTTTTTCCATTTATTCTTTTCCTTTTACTGGAAATCATTGATATGTGTCGCATCTAGGTAAAAATTAATTGTTTAAACAAACTGCAACTCTGTGAATTGGAATTCTAACTTGCCTATTTCTCATGAACACACATCTTAATCGTTCTGCTGTTTTATTTCAATGATTCTCAAATTCAAGAACTTCCTTCATTACACAATTTGATGGGAACAACACAGAGGTCTGTTTTAGCAATGATGAGCTTAAGAAAAAGATAAAAATTTGAGATGATATGTCAGAGACAGAATTATGGGATTTTTGTGTGTGTGTGTGTGTGGTTGGGCATTACCCAGAATTAAAACGTAGAAGAAGAGATGGAGAAACAGAAGCTGTCAAAGAAAACGATGATAAGGCAGAGCATGATTTTTAAAGGCAATGCCAAAGCAACGGTTGGAGAGAGAAGAAGGGAAGGAAAATCAGTAGAACATGATGTCATCGGCACCGACAGAGAACCATATTTCAAGAAAGAGAGTAGTTCTGTTGGTACTAAGTCAGCTGTCAGGTCCAGGTGGATGAAGCTGAGCAGAGTCTGTGGTTTGGTGAAGAAGATTCCTTACAGATTTCAGCAGAAGTGGCTTTTGATGAGTTCAACCTGTACTGGAAAATGCCTAAAATGAAACTGGAATAGAAAGTTTCCAGGGGAAGCAATAACTGATGTAGAGGTGAAAGCAGATAGGATGACAACTATAGACAGTTGACATCTCCAGACTGGAGCTGTGCTCATATGGGGTTTTAAAAAGAGTGAAAAATAAATTGTGATGGGGTAAAGACCAGAAGTGATGTAGCACAGGGATGCATGAATGGGTTAACCTGTGGTAAGTCAAGCTATTCTAATTATAAAAAAGCTATGAATACATAAGACAGCCCTTGGAGCAAGGCCTTCAAAGTGAAAAATTTACCTGTCAATGATTCAGGGATAAATATGTCACATTGTAAAATATGTGCCAGTCAGCTTTCTTGCTTCTCACACATAGCCTGCTAGTCTGTGAGAAATTATCACAAAACAGTTTTCTCCAGTTTCGCATTTAGAGTCTTGTCTGTCTATTCAGGCATACTTGCATGGAGAAGTTAGTGAGAAGCAAAAGAGAAAATAAACAAAGGTGCAAGAGAGATCAGGAGAATAGATATGTCCCTCAGGAGAAGTGAAAGGTGAGAAGGGAACAGTTAAGAAATTTCTAGGTCTGTGACAAGAGAAAAAAGAGAAAAGAAATGTGGAGAAAAGGAAAAGAAGTTGAGCTGAGGAGAAACAAAAAGTCATACCAATTATTTCACAGAAAATGCTGGGGATATCCTTTGCAAAAATGAGATGTGAGGTGGGAAGACAAGTCAACCCAAGGGAAGAATGGTGCAGAAGCTGTCAGGTGCCACTGCAGCAGTTTGGAGAAGAGCTGTGCAGCTCGGATGCGGGCTGCACCAAAGGAGGGAGGCAGTCTGTGCTGGAATCAATCAGACTGCAGGATTTCAACCTCAGATACTTTGAAGTGTTAGGCTTTTATATATGCATTTATATGTATATGTATTATCATTGAGAATTATGAGACGCAACATTGGGAGATGCTGAATTTCAGTGAGGCTCAATTCCACCTTTAGAAAATGAAAGCTAAAAAAGATAAACCTTGGAAAGGTTGAGAGTGTAGTAAAAGCTTAGTAATAACCCTTCCTTGACCTTCTGTCCAAATAACACGGATTACAACCGAATTACAAAACCGTCTAGAGAAGCTAGGCTCATGCTTCTCATTCTAGGGACAGAAGGTCAAGATGAAACCAACACAGTCACACAATTAGGGGAAACACTTTTCACCATATTTAATTGGAAGATTTTGAAGGGCAGAGGTCCATAGCTCACAAACAACAGTTGAACCTCACAGTACTCTAGGAGCTGGTAAGCAATACCTTCTGAATACATATGTGAATAAACTGTGGTCCAGAAAAGTTAGGTCACTGCCCAAGACGTGTAATTTTATACAGTTTTAATAAAACTCTGGCTACTTTGATGTTAAAGCACTGATGAAACTTTTGCAGGCTCATCCTTTCTGTGATCGTGGATGTTTCTGATTGTGTGCAGAAAGTAACATTTGTTTGTTTTATATATTACATCAAAAAAAGGAACAGTTTCTGAAGCAAAGGAACAGCCCCTCCCTATTCTTTCATCTTTTCCTGTTATTCTGCTACTTTAGGTAACCTGTGTCTCATGTTTTATTTATTTTCATTTCTAAAATTAATCGAGTCCACACTCTGGAGTTATTCCAGAATAAACTAGAATTTGGTTTTTGAGTGATTATGTGAACCAACCAACTACAGCTCATGAAACATTCACTTTTTTAAAAAGAGTTTAAAGGACTTCAACTCATCTAAAGTGTTTTTCTGAAATAAAAATCTGGGTCCAGATTTTTTTGCATTCAGAAATCATCTATAAGATTTGTCAAATATTTTGACTGAAGGAAACTGGATTATAGACTGAAGTTCAACAGCACCAGTGCAGCAAGCACTTAATCAAAAACAGTTCTAACAACTTCAAAGTGCCTTCTTGCATCTGCATATTCATTGTGTGCTTAAGATTCTTCCTAGAACAAGCCCAATGTGAATACAAGCAAAAGTATTAATTATTAGTCTTCACTCAGGAAAAACTGCTCAACTCATGTCTAACATGTCCAAAATAGAGTCTAGAGTCTTTGGCTCTATTTAGCTCATTTTGATTGCTATTTCTATGTTTGATTCCATTAATGTTTTGTTTTAATTTATTGCTTAATTTATAGCTTAATAATATCATATATTCTTACATTAATTAATATATATTGTATAGTATATTATTATATATCATTATATACAGCTTATGATTATTTATAGCTCTCTTCGGTTCTAGATGAAGAAATAAGGTTTAAGGCTAGGCATCACTATCCATACTTACATATTTTAAGAGATAAGGACTGTCTTTCAGAACCACTGACTGTCTGCACTTCCTGTGGCTTCATGAGCTTCACAAATATTAAAATTAGGTAGTAAAATTCTTATTTTGGCATGATTTTCAAGCAGTAAATGCCCATCTTCTGGGCTCTCTATTTGTATTAAAATCAGGGTATATGTCTAAGTACTTCATTGAGGATCTAGATTGCTACACTTAGTTACAGCTCATATTTCTGCTTAAATCAATTAGCAAATATAGCTGAGCTTTTATTAACTTCTTAAATTAATGTTTTTGCACTTGTCCGCTTGTAGCCTTTGGCTGTGGCCATGCAAAACAAGTCTCAAATTGTGCAATATTGTAATTAAAGACTTCATTACAATAAAAAAAATCTAATTTAAAATTTCACATGCATCCTTAATCCTGTACTTCTCAAATTTGACTGGTCATTTTTGCACATGTTACTATTCCTCTGATACAGTATATGCATACATGGTATAGGTATTTTTATCCAGCCTCTTTTCTAGCAGAATACAAGCATTTCAAGTAGCCTATAGGGGGAAACACTGGAGATGCAGTTACAAGACAACAGAATGTAAAAGCAGCTTTGTCATTTTGAATGACATCCATAATGAGCAAGTTGTTGAAAATACAATGAATAGTCCTACAATTTTGACATGGAAACAATCAGTAAGAAGTACTAAACAAATTATTTTTTCAGCATTTAAGGTATGCAATGTATCATAAATCAAGTGCAAATTACTAGCAGGCATTCAAGAGAATGAAAAATATGTTAAAGAAATACCATATGTAAATAAAACAGATTGTCAGTGGTTCTTAAAAATGTATCATAGCAGGAACATTTGTTCTAATTTTGCTCACTGTATCCAATGTCATTTAAATATGTGGTTGAAATTTCTTATCAGATGACATTCATCTCTTCATCTATTATACTTCAAAGTGACCACAGGGCTAGACCCTAGGAAAAAGCTGGAACAGATCTTTAATAGTCAAAGAACCAAAAATTATGAAGATCTGAGAATCTCTAAATGAAGAATCTTTAGAATTACAGATGGTGTTATTAAGAATAGGCTTAAACTATGCTCGAAGGAGAAAATGAGTGACTGATGAGACAGTCAAGCACAAGTTTCATTTGCTTTTCCAAAACTGTAGCCACAATTAGAGTGCCAGCCACCATATACTGCTGTCTGTAGTAAAGATGAACAGATGTTAGCCTATCATCTTTAGCAGCTGCACTATAAATTAGTTTAAGCACTTTAAACTTTATCCTTAAGGATCATGTACTTTCACTAGAATGGTGATATGACAAAAATTCCTGCCTGAAACCAAAGCTGAAATCAGTTTTATACCAAGCTGAGACCTGTAACTTCAACTGAATAAGATATATATGCAACAAATATTGGAATCAGTTCCAAGGCTCATAAAACACATATGATATACAGGAATTTTGGACCTAGAAGGTTCAAAACAGGATTTTTGAACCATGGAGGTAAAAGATGGAGTTAATTTGAGGGATTTAAAACTAAGTTTAAATTAATGACTTTACTGATTTTGATCAGCCCAGTAATTGTTTGGTACAGGAGACTTTGGGGAATGGGTGACTTCCCCAGTGTCAATTCTAAACTAGGGAGACTGTGCTGATTCTAATTATTCATAATTTTCATTGGCGAGCAGGCTCATTTGCTTTCTGTCATCCTTAGTGGAAGGTAAGATAATTTTTTACTCATTCTTGAATGGTATCAACCACAGCAGAAGCTGAGTAGGAGGACAGAATCTCTAGATCATTTTGACTTTTTTTTTCTTTTTTATACTCTTGTTGATTTGTAGCCTGATGCTGCAACCTCTAATCACATGAGAAATACTAATCACAAGATAGACACTACTAATATTAGGACAACTTCAAATGGTATTCATATTCTAGACTTTTTACTAGATTCTTTCTCTAATCTTTCAAAGAAAATTAAATCTAGAAATACCATTCTTTTTATAGAAATGTTTTCCTGAAATTTCTTTCACTTTTTGCATCAAGGATATTTTGCTAAGGTTACTACCTCATACAACTAGCTCATGTCAAGTAATATCACTAGTAGCTATTCTGTGCATTGTGCCAACAAACAGTTCAGAACATGAACTATTCTTTTAAAATGCACATAAATTAGCAGTGGTAGAATAGAAGCAGCAGTAAGCACTAAAAACAGTGCTTAAATGAATCAGCATTACAGCCTTTGGATTTTGTATGGCTTTGTTTTCACACTAGGAAAACCTTTACTATTTCATTCTAAGTATCAAAGGCAAATATGACATTTTATTGTTTTTTCTTTCAAAAAGAAACACATCTTCCAGATAGTCAGCTTCTTGATAAATGATCACTGGAAAGCTCCCTAGAGACGATCAGCTGAAATGTATGTTTCTGATTTTTCTGTGTATATTTATCAGAATTACATCTATAGATCAATGACTAGCAACCAGCTACTCTGAACTACTGTCTCTTGCCATGTTAATACAGTGCAATTTTGGTTCCTGCACCTCTTCCACTGAATTCCATGGGGGCAAAATTGTAAGGTCTTCTAGTTTCTAGTATCATGAAGTTAACTCCATCATATGGTAACCATCTCTGAATTCCAGAGTGATACCTTGAATTCAGAATACCTTGCCTGAACAAAATAATATAATGCCCTATAGCTCTACTGTTACATTACATTTGGGAGCATGCCGTGTACCTAATCACAATCCCGACCTTACAAGCTTCATTAAAATGTGACTTTTAAATGAAAAAAAAAGCCTGATGAAATGTTGATCTTTTTACTGTAATCTGGATAAGGAATGGAAACACAATTCTAAACCTGGAATTTTTAATGGACATTCCCTTCAGTGCAAAGGTTGATGTTGCGTGTTTGTAAGCTGGGGGCTTGAGACAGTCCTTACGCATGAAGGGTATGTTGCATGCATGCACCTTGAACACATTCAGTTGCATTAGTGATTGTGCATATGCTTGTTTGAAAGAGCAGTTAACTTCTTTAAATCCACTGCAAGACTTCTAAGCACTTTTGTGTTGAAAACCTATGCAAAAGCTCAGATTACATTGATACAATTCGATCCAAATATAGTTGAATATTCATACTGTTTCCTACTTCCTAGACCTTCAGAGGCAGATAATGAGCCAGAAGAGCTAGTCATAGATGGCCCCTGTGCTAGTGGTGGAGGATCTGGGATCCCACCCTATAGGTGGGACTCTCCAAACAAAGTGCAAAAAACAATTGCATGAAAAAACAAGGCTAGATGTCTGAAGAAGCAAACAAATTACATTTCATGTTCAGTTGTGCCTATATGGTCCTTATATTATAGACCAGTGTTATATCAGTTGTTATCTATTTTCCTAACTTTCTTTCATGTATTTTGATATTCTTTTCCAAAGTACTCCAGTTTATGTTGGAGTGACGTAGATAGAACATACTCAGCTGATACCACATACTTTTGCCTGTCTGACAGAGTTATGTCAAAAATTGCTATGATAACATCTAAGCAGCACATTGAATATTGATCTTTAAGAAAAGAATCCTTAGATTTTAGATAAATTCTGTGTAGTCAGCTTTCCCGTTGCTTTTAAAAAATACCCTGTTATGTAACCCTCTGATGTAACCCTTCCCACCCTCTTCCCAGGTTCACAAGTATCTTCAAGAGAGCTTTAATGCCCCATCATCTCTGCTGTTTATTTAGGCTGGATTCTTTTTCACATCTGACCGAAGTAACAGTATTGAGAAGGGAATTCCTCCTTCAAAACAGGAAGAGAGCCCACTGCTGCCATGGGGATAGTTAAACACCATCTGTCATCATCTGGTTTACCAGGAGTATTTCTAGGGCTCTTTTTATTATGAAGTGAAAGGAGTGTCTCACAGAAGGAGTCACTAGTGGGTGACTTTTAAGAACTGGTGATTCGGCAGTTTTACACAGAGGCCTCCAAAGATCTCACTGTAAAGATCTGTTGCTAGAGATTGAGTTCCAGTGTTGAGGAGGACCTTGACCCTAAAATACAGTAACATTATTTGTACATGCCATTGGCTGAGTATCCAAGTATCTGCTCTTTGAAGAAAAGTGAAATGTATTATTTGGCACAGCAAAGTACAAATAGATTTAAAGTTATTTGAGTTGCATCTCAAATGCTAACAGAACAAACTTACCTCAATTCACAGGACATTATCTGTTCCAGCTGTATGGTTATGACTATAAGCTACAACTACAACCATTTTTCCACCAAAATATCGTAAAAAGAGCAGAGGAGATTTTTGTCTGATATGTCCTCTAGATTTACATTCAGACCAAAAAGCTTTAAGTGTCTTGAATGGTGGAAGGATAAATTCAGGTGCTCTAGTGCAGGCAGGCTCCAGTATATATGGAAAAAAAAATACAGAAACCTTCTGTGGTAAATCCACAATTACAGAATCCATAAAAGCTTAGATTTACGTCACAGGGCTTGTGAACTGGAGTGCCAGAAAAAGTATTACTACACTGTCACTTCTTTGAAACTCCAGCAGCTGAATTCTGAGATTTATAATGCTACTATTGAACTGAATGATATGTGTGTCCTGTGAAGATACAGCTGAGCCACAGAAAGAAAACTTTCCTCAACTTGCTTTCTGCAAGTGTAAATTATCTTGTATATATTGTAGACTGGACAGCTGAGGTGTAATTTGTTTCCTCTCTTGAAATAAATCTGAATGGTGAATTGTAAAGCAGGAAATGCCCATGAAAATTTTAGAAATTACCTTTGTTATTGCTGGTATTTAGTATTTTTCATTCCTAAATGCCTGTGAAATAAGACAATGAATTGTCAGGCTATGTGGAATCGTATCTGGTGACCAAGCAGACATTTCAGCTACTACAGAATGCAGCTTCCTGCTTATCTAAAGGTCTGTCCCTCATAAAAAATACTGCTTTTTGATGTGTTCTGGCTTTTATTTAATTTACAGATGACTTGGAAAGTTTTCCAGTACCTGATCCCCAAAATTAGAAAACTGTAAACAGTTCCTGATATTGTCATAAGAATGTCCTAAAAAAACAGATTAAAAATCCAACAGCACTTTCCCTTAATATTTTCTTCAGAACCTCTAGGCTGTACTTGGCTTTTTTTTTTTCCCCCCAAATGTTTCTCTAGGTAAGCTTCATTTTAAATGTTTTAAATGGGGACTTTCACTGAATCTTTTCCCTTCACCAGCCACAGTTTAAAGAAGAATGCAAAATAACCTAAGAGAAAAACTTAAAGAACCCAGTGCGGTAAGAATACTCCATTTTGGAGCTGTTGAGATCAGCTCAGTCAATGAGGCTGCCAATATCTTGGATGACCTAAGAGGGAGTGATAATTAAAGCTACAGTCAAGAGTCTTAGTAGTAGGGTTAAGGAGTGAATGAGCACAGGGACTGGTTTGCTTGAGGTGCAAAGTGAAGCACTGGGTTGAGAATATGCAGTACAGAGATGTTTAGAGAATGAGGTAAAAGTATGACTGCAAGATAATAACTAACTTTCATTTAGCAAAATTGATGGTATCAGCAATGACTCAGAGGAACTAGCTGCACTTGGACTATAGGTAAGAATACGTTCAGAAAATCTCTGATAGGCTTAATACACCCCGTAACTCTATGTCTTCAATATTACTGCAGTCCACACCTTGTGTGATTAAGGCTAACATAGTTATGCTAACTATATTGTAGTCACAGGGCTGTAGGTTTGACAGGCAAAGTCTTACTCTGAACAGCTTTCACTCTAAACAACTATTAAAAACATCTCAAAAAATTCAAGGCATAATGATAAAGTTATCCATGAGACATCTGCGTAGAGACTATTTAATCAGATTTACTTGTCAATTTATTAGTAAATTGAAATCAATTTATAAGCTCTCAAAATTAGCCCTTAGTTGTAACTTTTCTGCAAACACTCAACAATTTATAAATGGACAAAAAGTAGGATTCCGCACTCAAGACCTGTCTGGACATGAAAAGGAACTAATCCCTGAAGGTTTCAAAATATTTCCAAGAGCCTTTAAATGGAAGACTGTCAAAATATTTCCAAGAACTAACATTGTACAGACTCCTGCCTACCAGGATCAAATTGGCTCCAGTAATGGTACCATCTGGCTTTTCAGGTCTGATGTCACAGGGCTGGCAAAGACTGAAACAGGGAGAGACATCTGGCCATGTGATCACACCAGGGATTACCTTTCCTAAGACATTGGAAATGAAAGGCTGGGTCCAATGAAACAGTGGGATAACTCTCAGTAACTTCTGCGAGTTTTGAGTTAAGTTCTAAAGTGCATTGCAGCAACCCTCAGAGTTACTTTTCTGAAGACACAAGAACATTTTCATTAAATTTTGTTAATAAAGACTCCTTAATAAGCCATGGTGATTTATGTATGCCTTAAAATAGGAAATGAGACATATTATTGAAATTTAGCCCTGTTCAGTGTATGTTTAACTGTTATAATATCAGGTTCCTAAAAACAAATTGTGCCAGCACAAACTGCTAGAAGAATTTTAAACTACTGTTTAAAAACAGGCTAGAGAACAATATGGGCAGTTATAGAGAAAGTCTTGACATGTCAGTTATGTAGGAATCTGCTGGGCAAAGAAAACTTTGCTCTTCTTCCACTTGTCTGTATCTTCATTGTGTGATTTAAAATAAAAAGCGAACAAACCCTAAAATATTAATGATATGATCATTAATATAAATATAATAACAAGCAAATGTGCAAATTATTCATTTTTAGAAAGATTTTTATTTACCAAAACATTCTATGTTGCACTGATTTTTTGAAAGCAGGATGCTTTACAAGCTGCATTTTATACTCATAAGTTTGAGAAGGGCAATGGAGGAACAACAAAGCTTTGTAAGCTTTTTGAGCAACCTTGGGATAAATTTCAAATCATATTTTCTCAGTTCTATGGGATTGTTTTGAAATGATGTAGAACAGTTTTGTTGTAAATGTAAATGGTGTAAAACTTCTGCTTGAAACGATGTAAAGCACCATACATTTTTCTTTGATGTAAAACTCTAAGCAGAGATATTGTGATACATACCTGGACAACTTGAAACAGCTATTTCAGACAAAGATATATCTAGGTTAGATAATGCTTGGATGAGATCTGTTTGGGGTTGCTTAGTAGGAATCAGGTGTTTTATTCAGGAAATCTCCTTAGCTGCAAATAGACAGTGGAAGAGAATCTGATACTTTCCTTTAGGAATACAATAGTATTGTTCTTTTCTTACTTTTCCCTTGATGCCCACTTACAGACACAGCTGTAGATGGGATATTGAGTTAAATGGTTTGAATCAGTATGGCTGTTCTTATGCTATGTTCTTCTCATCTTAATAGGAGAAAGATTATTTCTGACTTGCACAAGTGCAGAAAGGTGCTGCTGGATGATCAGAGAGGACAGCCTATCAAGCAAGGAGGCATAACTTTAGATACAATTACATATGTAGATCTGTAGAATACTAATGCTTATCATAGTGAAATGAAATCTAACATGGACAAGAATATTGTTTATAAATATATGTACATAGATGCATACAAAGGGTCTGCTGAACACAAAAAAATGGAATTTATAATCACCAAAAGAAATTCTGGAAAAGCTTTCTAAGAGGAAAGCAACAAAAATCTCAATGAGCTTTTAAGAAGAAATTTTATAAATGGCATTGTAATGACAAGGTATTTGTGATAGCCCAGGACTGACTGTGGTAACTCAGAAAATCCCTTAAAGTTGCATGTTTTTATGAAGATTAGACAAAATAGTATTGTTCCAAACAGAGTTGTACAGACAGTGGCAGCACTCCTGTGTAATACCCTGAAGTAACGATCATAAGGTTTGCTTCAAAAGTGCGGTCTTGAACTAAAATGAAGGCTACACTTGCAGAGCGCTGAAGCCCAAGATACTCAAAAGTAAGTACACAATAATGCAGCAGAGTGAAATGAAAGGTCAGGAGGTATCTACTTGTTTGCTGACTGCACAGAGCCCCTTCTCCTTGGTGCCCCTTTCTGATGCTGGGCAAGAGTCTGAATCACCTGCTAGCTGTGGGGAACCATCAATGAGTGTTACACACCAGCAGCAAAAACTAGGACATACCAGCTCTTAGCAGGGGAGCATTGCCCCCGTGCAGAGCCACTGACTTGAGTACCAAACAAAGTGTGTTAGCAGATCACTACCCTGATCTCATAAACTTTGCTTGAGCTTTGCCTTCAGCTCCTGTCCTGGAGTTGTCACTGTCAGCACTGGGCTTTCAGTACCAATTTGTCCTGCACTGTGTCTCCTGGTCCTCAAGTATCGACATAGGTGGCCTTGAAAAGCAGAGGACAGCTGAGCATTTCTGTCGAGCATGTCACTAGCATCTAGCAGCTACATGCCCTCGTTGTGTTGGGGACATAATGTCTAGAGTCAACTGGGCTTAGTCCACAGTGCCCATATTACTTTCTCTTTGCTACAGTCTATGTGCGCACTTTGCATGTTTTCTTGATAAATTTTCTGAAAACATTTCTAATTAAATGGAAATGAGGTTAGGAAACTTTATGTACAGCTTCAGAACATCTTCTTGTTGCAGTAGCTCTGCCATAGCTGCAGCTGTTTTCATAAACAAGAAATTCTCATTGGATTGCTCATTTAGAAAATGGGAATATGCCTCTACATTTGCTGTTTATCTGTTTAAATGTCATGTTTAGTGTCTCAGAGTTCTGGTAAAAAAGATTCTTGGGCAGCAATTTTGTAGATATTTTTTTCTGAAAGGTCGTTCAGAATATCCAGAGAGAAGGTCATTAAGAAACTTATATAAAACTTCTTTTCTCAGTGACCCAGGTGTGCATCCAGCAGCTTTCTCTCTTAGCACCCTATCTACAGATAATTTCTTACAGCCGTAGGGCCCAGAGTTTTTACTCTTCCCAAGTCAACTTCTGTTTATATTGCTCCCACAAGCAATCTCCCATCTGCAATCCTCCTGCCGTCTGACTCACTGACTTCTGCTTTCTATCAATTTAGTCAATCCTTTCATTGACCTCCCAGACAGATCTCAGGCAGTATTTCTTCTACCTGTACTGGGTTGATTGCTCTCTCTCTTTTACTTAAAGAGTCTTCTTTGTGCAGCGTAATAGTTTACTACTCCTGTTGATCAGTTTTTCTGTTTTTTCTTGGTGAGTGGATTGCTCTTATCTAACTCATCACTGTTGGCACTTAGCCACTTTCTGCCATTACCAGAGGGCCTGTGAGAATTACTGATTTTTTTCTTTCCTCTGTATAACCAAAACAGCTGTAAAAAAAATCCACTCAGAAGATATTTTATTTACTCTTGTTCTTGAAACAAGACCATGAAAAATGGCATTTAATTTAATATGAAATGTTTCATTTAACTTGAAAAGGAATATTTTCTTAAGAGTGCCAGAAAATGAAAGCAAAGAAAATGGCTATTGATTTGCCAGCCTTCTAGAACAGCTGGTGGTTAAGGTTCTCCCTGAGCTAATAGTTTAAGCACTCATATTATTTCTGGGAAATTCAGATTGGTACCAAAATCTTCTGTAATGAGCTGAGTGCCTTAAAGAATATTTTAAATATCCCTCTTCTGTCCTTTCTATTGGGACTGTTCCATTCTGAAGAGACCACAGAGTGTATATAGTGTAAGAGGAGAAATTTCAGCCTGATGAGTAGGACAACCGTGAGTATGATTTTGGCTTGTGCTTCAGCAATTATTTTTAGACATTGTGTGTATAAGTATGTATGTTTACACACACATATGCATATTATGCACACACACATATATTTATATACACAGACAATATTCCTATAAATGCATATATGTGAATATTTATAATAACATACACACACATACAGAAACATATATATGCACCTAAACAGACAAATGGAGTCACAGTTATTTATCTGTTGCACGATAAATAACATCTTTTGCTTATTTATGAGAAAACAAAACAGGAAGATTCAGAGTGCCCCCTGCCCAGCTCAGAATTCCTGCAGCCTCGGGGATGCCAGTCCAAGCCTCTCGACAGACCAAGTGCAGGGGCCTGCATCCTCATCCACGCTGAGTACTCTGATAAAGTATTATTTGTAAAAGGGACAAAAAGCCACTGTTCTGTTTTGTGAAGTCAGTAAAAAATATTCTCAGGTTAACCAGTTTAGGGGAGATCATCTGCATTTGCCAATGTTTAGCCTCATACTTCTACAGCTCTGTATATCCTTGCTTACTTCAGGAAGGAGCAAGATAAGCTGCCATGTTCTTTGTATTCTTTTTATTTCATCTTATTCGTATTCCCTATCATTTCTTTTGGGACTCATTTGCTAGCCAATCTTGTACACTCCCTATGTGCCTATCCCCTAAATTCTAGCACCCGCTGTTTCACTCTATTGCAGCCACTCTTGCCTAAGTTTTTAACAACCTTTTCTGATGCTTAAATCTTAGGACCACTATTTTCTCTTCATTTTCCTTAATCTCCCTGCTGTTTCTGACTGTTAAGCATACCCCCCTCCCCCCAAGAATCCTCCTTCTTGCTTTTTTTTGGAGATTTCATCCTCTCCTTTCTCTTCCCCTATCTATACAACTTTAAGAGACTTCTCTGGTGACTATGCCTTCCCTATTCTGGGAATAAAATGATCTCCTGAACCATAGGGGTAAGTGCTGATTTTTTCAAATGTGCCTGAATTAGAATGATTCCTTTAACTCTGAGGTATTACAAATGCATACTAACCCTAAAAGAGGAGTCATTAGTTTGGCCGTTATGGTACCATTCCTTCAAGTCCAAAATTTTTTTTCTCCTTGGATTACAGACTCTTCATGCTTGTGTATATAAATATAACATGTAGTGAGAACTGGCAGAGTAGGATTAGTAGTTTGTTATCACAAAACAAGATAGTTCCATGTAGTTTATATGGAATAGTTAAATCATTGAGTAAAATGAGAAATTTAAAAATCAGAATATGCAGTAATGTCTAAAACCTCACCCAACTTATGATACTCATGTAAATATTCCACGTTAATATAACTTCAGTGACAAATAAGTTGAAAATAAATGGTATTGATTAACATTGCTAAATGACAGTTTCTGAACAGTAAGCCAATTATAATTAAAGAACTCTGACTACAAATATTTTTTGGAGAAAAAAATGTATTTCTTTATATTAGTTATGCAAATACCATGAAAACAGAATTTGCTGTGAATGAAATTACTATAGCAATGCAGGACTTGGTAATGCCTTTGAGGCAGAATACTACAGCAGGAGCACTGCAAGGTTACCAGAGGCACAATCCCTCATAAATTTCCCAGAAAATCAGGCTGGTATTATGAGCTCTGAGGATGATGCTCTGAGATTTGAAAGGTCCAGGTTCAATTCCTGGCTCTACTGCAGATTTCCTCCAGGCAAATCACTCACATCTTGCTGTGCCTCAGTTCTCCGTCTGTAAAAGGGAGATAATGATTCCCTGCATCACAAAGGGTTTGCGAAGATCAGTTCATTAATGTTTGAAAGGTGCCGTGCTGGAGAGCCTACCACTACCTAACAGCTTGGGAGTACAGCCTCAGCAATACCCCCTCAAGCTTGTGACGAATATGATCTTTTGCGGAAGTTTGCTTTGCTTCCTCTTTCCCAGTTTGGTGAGAGTGGCTCCAGTCTTTTGTGTTTTAGACAGTGCATAGATTGGGAAGAACTTGCAGTGAAGGAAATTGTTTAAACAGTCATTTAAAGACTTTTTAGGAGAGGAGAATCATCTCTCATTTTTTTGATCTTGTTCCCTCTCCACCCTATGCTCTGATTTTGATATTGAGATATTTTGATATACGGAACTGGCTAACACAGTGGAAAGTTTATTTGTTCTTTTCCCCCTCTTTTTGTATAGGTTTGACCAAAGGAGCCTATTTATCCATGGAAGAATTCAGCAAGCGTTGCCCAACAATCAAACAAAAAATGAAAAGTATTCCTTTCTCTCCTGCAGTATTACTACTTAAACAGTTTTTGAAGGACAGCATTTTTCAAACCTGTAAAACTACAGAGAGTTAAAAGATTAACAGAGTTACTACATTATCTGGGCCTGATGACTCTCATACACCATATACTTTGTTTTACACACATAAATGACCAAATAAAATGTTACATCTGTTATTTTGTTGTTAAGTTCTAGACATGAATTTCCAAGCTTTCCGTCCCCAAATTTTAGTCCCCATGCCCTCAAAAACAACTAAGAGGAGATGGTAGAATCCCTCAGCAAAATCCATCCAGATGGACCGAGGGAGATGTTAGATGATGAACACCCGCGATGCTTTCTGCCAGAGATTTTGTACTGCGAGGTCAAAAGAGCCCTTATGAGTATTTTTTTTTTGCCAGAGAATGGCCAGTGATAGACCTACTATCCGCAGTAACTTTGTACTAGTTTAGGCAAAGATAAAGTTCCAGTCCTGCTCCAGACTAGTGAGCAGTTAGTCACATTAAATAACAGATCATTGTTGCTCAGAGTGTCTCTGATGAAATTTGATATTTGGCTGTACTATGTTAGGGATGAACAGTTCTCTCAGAAAACATTGTGAGAAGGCAAAGCTGAAGTGCAGACAATAAAAAAAATTCAAATTCATGCAGTGTTTTTTTTTTCTTTTTCCTCTCGAAGTTCATGCCTTCCCTAGAGAAAGTGGTCTCGTTCATTATGATGATCATCCTGCACATAAAGTCTTTCATTACTGAATTTTCTCCAGCTTCCAACTTAAACCATGTAAAAAATGTCAGGTAAAGAAAGAGACAAAAGTGAAAACATCTTGACTAAGGTGTTAATTTGTTTGAAGAGAAAATTGCTATTAGCATGCCAAGAGCATGTGGGTGGTTTCAACAGTAGCTAGCTGCTTCTCTGGATATTTCCCCATTTTTCCTTTCAAAAGACAGCACCCAAAAATCCAGTTTTGGAGAAACACAGATCTGTGAATATTGTATCTGTGATTCCTAGAGAAATTAGTTTAAGGAAATGAAGTAAGAAGAATATTCATAGCTATAGTTCTTAAATTTATTAATTTCTGCAAAAATTCCTCAATTTTTGGTGCTATTATATAAAGAGTCTAGTGAGATTACTTAAGCACATCACCATTTATTTAATAGATCACTTAGCAAAGGAATAAATTCTTCCCAAACATCAATCTCCAGAACTGGAAAATGCTAGTCTTCTGCCTATAATTCTTACACCTGCTTTATTAATAAAATATCCAAGTGCAAGCTGCTCATATTAAATGACAAGATTAATGTCTATCAACTGTGGTGCTTTCTCATTTTCCCCTTAGCTTTAATGTTTCTCTAAAATGGTTTAATTGAGATCAATGGGAATAGTGGCAGAACGAAGTGCAATTCAGCATGAGAGAAAGATGTGAGAGTTGGGACTGATAGAATAAGGGATAAAATAAGAAGAACAAGTAGCTTCTCTGCCTACCTGCACACTGTAGTGCAAAAGGGCTGGAGAACCATTCTGTATTTCCCTCACTTCTCTCCCTTCTGCTGTCACTAATCAAACAGTGTAAAAGCAAATACAACAAAAGCAAGTAGGGTCTAATGGCAATGACGCGGTATGGAGTCCTTTGCAACAGCCTGGCTTCTGTTCAACACAAAATTTAGCCATATCCTGTGGGAGACAGGCAGGACCTCTATGTTTTCCATGTACTTAGAAGAAAAGAACAAAGACCCTGGCTTTACATTGTGTAGGCTTTCCAGCATTCCTGGAGTGGAGATATGTGCTCTTTAAGAGCATCAGCTGGAACAGCATTTAATCACATGTTCAATCTTTTGTGTTGTGGATATATTTTTCTGTGTTCAGAATTGCTGCAGGTTATTTTTCTTAAGTAAAGAAAAATGAGCCAGCTGTTACCAAGGTTTTGCACAAACTGTATTAGAGAATGAGAGGAAACACTGCCATTTAGACATAAAAAAGAGTGTATCTGGCGTATATACATATATATATAGCAAATATATAGCTCCATATAAAATATCAGTTACTTATTCACTGATAAAATGAATGGATCAAATAAGATACAGAACGTTCTACACTATAACTGAGAGTCTGGAGGGAGGCACCATTAAAGGCAACCAGGGTGGGATTTTGTCCTTGATACTTGCCCATCATAATTAATTTCCTTGAAACTGCATCTCATATTTGTCAGGGCGTTATATATTAGCAAGCCAAGGAAAATTACTTTTCCCCCCCCCAGACGTCTTTAGTCATTGCGGTTCAATGCCGATGCACTACCGCTATGTCAAAGGTCTCCTTGCCGAGGTAAATGAGAGGAGCTGGGGCCAGGGGCAGTGCCTGGAGAGGGCTGGAGGAGCCAGCGCCGCAGCTCCAGCAGCCTGCGGGGGATGCATGGAGAGCAGGACAAGCAGGTCAGCCAGCTACAGGACCTTCTTTTGAGGGGGACAGTGGCCACATTATGAAGTCTACAGTACGGTCTTGTAACAAGGATGCACCATGGCTTGGTATCTCAGATGTCTCTTCAGATATGGTCCTCATCAACTGAAGCATCAGCTTCTGCATACAGAAGTAGCAAGCACTTGTTAAATAAGCCATGCTCACCATCTTAGGCATTCAGATATTGCCTAGCCAGCCCTGTGTGCCCCCAGGTCCAAAAGGCATATCCTGCTTTAACTCTAAACAGCTAAGTATCAAGCTTTAGTACTGAGCAGTCATAAACAAGGCATTCTCTGCTTATCCCACCTACAGATCCCAATTCAAAACCAATTTTCTGAACATATTCACTAGCTTGGGCCTTGGATAAATCACAGCTAGAGTAGGGGGTTGTGGTGATAAATTTTTCCCTTCCTTTCCCCTCAGATCCTACCAATCTGCAATTTGCATATTCAGCTTTATTCAGCGTTTTCTCTGGTCAGAACTTTTTGATCTGAAACCTCCACAGAAAAGCTTTATGCAAAAAGGACTCTCTAGACCTAGACACTCCTAATCTTCTATATAGGAACTGTGCCAGTAGCTAGTTAGAAAAAGGCACAATAGCTATGTTTTTCTTTTGTCAGTATGCGACCTCTATTTAATGAGCATTGATCTCTCTCCTGTGTCTTTAATAAACATCTGAATTTTCAGGTGATAAATTTTTTGCTCTAAACATAAATATTTGTCGTTGTTTGTTTTCTCTTAGCCTCTTTACTTTGCTTTTTTTCCTGTTAATGTTGTAAAGCATCCCATATGACCACTAAAGTTTTGCACACATGCAAGCACTTTCAAATAAGTGTCCTCACCATCCTCCTTATTTAATACTGAGCTCCATAAATATACAGACATTGATAACTGATTTGTGTTCAGATTTCCATCTTCCTTCCTGACAAGGGTCTCAGTTATTTCTCTGACTGAATTTTCCCACTTCATGTGCAGAGAAATCTCTGTATGTCCAGGGATCTCTGTAGACTGCTAGGAAAGGCAAGCATGAAAGTCCCATAGAGTTCATTCCCTTCTTTCCATTAAAAGCTTAAATTCTTCCCATTATTGGTATGATTTTGAAACTATAATTGTCACATCATTTTCATATAATATTATTCAAATGCTAAAGCATTCTGTCAACAGTTTTATTTAGCAGTTCTTTTCTTCTCAGGCTACATTAAGCTCTGAATTTGCACCTCTCTTGCTCTCCCTTTCCCTCTCCTTCTCCCTTTCTCTATCAATTTTAAATGAATTAAAGCATATGAATAGAGAAGAGTTTCTTAAAATAATGGCACTTCACATATGCTATTTAATCATCCAGTTATCCCTATCTGCCTTTCTTCACTGAGGCTTTATAATCTAGAATATAAAGAAATCTAATATCACTAGACATTTATGACTGCTGAACACCAGCCTCAAAGCGACAATCTTTTTAGATTCTTGTTAAATTTCATTGCATTTGGGCAGTTTAACTGATTAAAAAACTTGCAGCTCCTCACTGCATCTGGTTTGAATAATATATCTCATACACTTTGGTATAAAGTTATTACACAATTTCAGAACAATATCTTTAAGTGTTATACATGGGTCATTTCAGTGCTACTGAGGCATTTACCTATACATCCGAGAGACAAGGAGGTTAACATAAATAATACAGGTTAACCTTGCTTGTCTAGTCCCCAGTGAGCAGCTGATTGAATACTGACAAATGAAGCCTCTATTGAACAAGGAAGCAAGTGAGCCTGCTGGATGATTCCTGCTCCCTCACTTCCAATACTTAAAATTAACATCCTTGAACAGTCACTTACAGTCATAATATCCACCTGAGTGAGCTCTATGAAACCAGTATGTTGGGGTGTACATGTCTGAATATGAGCCATTCTGTTTTACTGATGATCTGTGAAGATCTGTATCACTGAGTATTTAGAATTAGCTCTCTTGCAGAGAAGTCTGCCTGAAGTTTGAAACTCACCTTTTCTGAAAGTTAATTTTTAAAATTCATTATAATGGCTTAATCCATCTACTTGAAATTTGAATAAATGAGCTTCTTAAACATCTATTTTGAGCCAATGTATGTCATTTATTATTTACATGTTCCCTATTGAGCAAGGTATAAGCATAGTATTTTTTCCAGTTCCATTTTTTAAATTAATGAGTTCACATGTCAAGATTTTCTTAAAACTTTCTCATGCAAATTTGGTTGTTCCGACTTTTTCTCACCATTAGAAAATTGTTTTCTAAAATAAAATACAATAGAAACTGCCATTGCTTTCCACAGAAACATTTCCCAGAGGGTAAAATTCATTTCATTCACCTAAAAAAAATGCAATTGTGTTTTTCTGAGGAAGTTTTGACAGTTTGAGGGATTTATACACATTAAATGCCATTTTGTTCTATGAATACCATCCTGTTAAATTCACTTTTAGTTATAGCCTTCGCCTTGCAGGAAGAGACAGTGTCAAGTCCAGATGGGAGCACCTAGCCCAAAGAGTGGGTCCCGAGGGCGGGGGTGGAGGAGCCTCTTGAAGGCCAGCTGTGCACAGAGCCACTAAGGGGATCCCCTTCTGGCGGGCTGCTGGCGCAGCACAGAGCCAAACCGATGGTTTCCACAGGAAACCCACGTTGCAGATGGGGCTGGAAACCTCTGCGGTAAGCAAGTAGCTGGGAAGCTTTCGTTCTTTTGTGAATGATCTGTCACAGATGTGGCGGAAATGAGTTCTGCTGTGAACAAAGCGATACTTGTTCCGGGCTGGAGTCCTGTGTTCCTACATCTTTGCAGGGGCGCAGGGACCTGGGGGGGCCATGTGGGGTCCCTTGCACTGCCCAGCAGCAGGGGTGCTGCCAGGCGGCGAGGCTCTGAGCAGCAGCACTCCTGCACGAGGGGTCGGACAGACCGCTTGGGGGGGGGGGGGGACATCCAGGTTTATTGCATGCATCTCCGTCTCAGCCACGCTCTGCTAATAGTGCTCAAAGGCCTAAGCAGGGAATTTGGGGGCTGCTGCAGCTGGACACCATAGATGCAACTGCTGGTTTCCAGGCTTAACTTGAGCCCCAGAGGAGAGGAACAGGGCTTACTACTCTCTTTAAGGCCCACAAGACCTTCTCTTAAAGCTGCATCTGTTGACAAGCATCTCAAAAGCAGCTCTAACCTTGTAATGTAGGGCAAAAAGTAGAAATCCTTGGTAATAAGAGACTGGAAGCAATATGCTATGACTAAAATGGCCTACTGCTCCCAGACGGGCACAAAACAGGTAACAGCAAGCAGACAGAACGTGGCTACTCTGAAGTATGTCTGTTCCTCAGGCTACATGGTCTCATTTACTCTACATGATCTTTGGGAACTGTGTGTTTGTGTTTACATTTTATTACTGGTATACCACAAGACTTTGTAAAATCATATAGTTTAGAGGCTATTTTATTTTATTTTATACAGGATGCTTTATTCAGAGCTCAAGCACAACAACACTGTGGTACGCTGTATCTATCTGCAGGTATGTGTCAGCAGTAGTAACCAGAATGTTCATATTTTAGAATAAATGTAGCAGGTGCAAAATTAGATTCCTTTTGTTACGAAATATCTGGTTGCTATATTTGGCCTGATTTAATGGGTATTAAGAAGCCATAAATGGGAATTAAGGTGAGCAGTATCAGAATTGGTACTATGACACAATATTTTTAGAAAAGCTATTCTAAATATGCCAGGAAATTTTATCCAAATTTTTCGTTCCTCCAAAGAAAGAAAGATTAACACTCTCTCATAATTCACATCCAGTTCTGTTATTGACTCACAAGAGAGATTACATAGTATAAAATCATTTTGGAATTTTGGGGTCCAATTAAATAAACCTAGACATCGTTTTGCTTTCTTAATATTTTACATTAATCCTTTGTGGATCTCCAAAGAGTAATGAAGTATAGAAATCAGCTGCTGTATGAAGTGGATAAATACATGAAGAAATGAAGACAAAAGTAATATGACTACAGTCAGTATTTCTGTGTGCAGAAGAAGTTTTGTAAGTGTGTAGGCCTGAATAAAAAGGTTGAAATGTTTTTATATGGACAATCATTATTCACTCAATGAAATTCCAGAAAGTTTGCTTTGTTTTTACACTTTAATTCCCAGCTAGTTAGAACAGTAATTTAGCAAAACAGATAGTCTTACAAAATAGTTAAAAAGACTCTTGACCCATTTTTATTCTCAGTTCAAGACCATTTTTGTGCAACTTCTAATAAAATCTGGGGACAAGGAGAAACCTGACCTGTAACCACTGACTTTTCAGAGTTAATGTAGTTTAAAGATTAATTGTTTTTTCACGTTTTATGTCTATGGCATCAATAAGACTATTCTCATAAAGTGTCACTAATGAGTCCTGTTTTGGATATCTAAATAGTAGTTCAGTTATAGCTATGTCTTTAACGTTGATTTATATGCATGAGGCGATACCATGTTTTTTTTCATAGAAAGATTTATTTGCATAGAATCCTTCTGTATGGTTATGATATAAGCAATTGTAACAAATGCTCAATTACCCATTATCTCTAGAGATGAATATATTAAATATAGCTATGCAATTTAACATTTATATTAATTATCTATCTAATATTCATGTATTTTAGGTAACTCCTTCCATCAGAGGCTTGTATAATCTTCATCTCTGAGGACCATGTAAGTTTTCCTTGTAATCATTAATAAATGGTAGTTGCGAAATAGCAGAACAAATAGTAAAGTCAAATTACAGCTCTCTAGGTAAGTCATAGGGAAAGTTTCAGATATTGGGAAGCATTATATTTAGCCATTTTGATGAAGTTAACACTCCTGATACTCTGGAAAAGCACAGAATTTGCTTATTTCCTATTAAGTTAAGTGTCGCAGGAGTTGTGCAACTTCTAAAAGGGGAAGAGTTGCAGAGTTAGAAACATTCTGACTACAGGAGTGCAGTACTTAACATGGTATGTGGAACACAAGTGCAACCCTAACCCTCTTTGTGGGGAGTTATAGAAACAGCCTTTTGTTTCCGTCCATGGAAACATACTTCTCTTTTTACAAACTTTTGCAAGTAGTCATCCCTCTCTGTCTATGACTCATTCTTTATTTGTATTTAAAAAGCTTTAAGCATCTAGTGAGGAAGACCAGCTACTGCTGCATAATTTACCAGTCACACATCATAAAAAGGTGAAGTAGCTGTTTGAAGCTGGTGTTTCAAAGCCATTCATAGATTCTGTTTTTCAAAATATGAGTCAAGCACATCCAGAAAAAAAAAAAAAAAAAAAAAAAGGATGACCAGAATCCAGATCAATCCATGCATAAAGAGGTTTTGAATGGGAAAATACGGTAAATATCTTGGAGATGTATCTGGATAGAAAAGAGGAGTAAAGGTCCCCCTAATCATTTAAGTTGAAAAACCAAAAATCTCCTGAGAGTAGTTTGACTTTGGTGATGATAGATACAATTAGTTAGTTTATCAATTAATAAAAATAAAACAATAAATATGATTCACAAGAGATTGGATTAAATTATCTAACGGGCTTCTGGAAAGACTCTTAATCTCTTTGTCCATATTTGCCATCTCAGAAATGAGGATAGTAATAATAACAATGCTTAGAGACCTTAAACAGCAGGACTTCTGTGATACATGGGACATGGTGCTGGCAGGAGTCTTCTCTTGCTGTGTCATTATGCAGTGCACAGCAGGACCTCACTCTGTTTTGGACGTAGAAGCAGTCAGTAAAGACAGTAGTTATCATGAAGTCATAATGTTCTGTGGCTATTTTACCCTAGCAACACTTCATCCAGTGTTAAGGTAAAGTAACATTTATAGGTAGCTGCTGCTAGTTACCAACCACAGTTAGTGCCTGTTATTGATCAGCAGGAGTTTTTGCCCTGCGGTGGAATATCATACCAGCTCAGTTGTTCAGAAACCTTCATCAAAACAAATTTCCACAAAACTATAATAGCTGAGCCAATTGCCTTGACCGCAGCCAACCAATTGTACTGCTGTTACAAACTGAACTCTACTTAACCATTACACAGTGGGTGTTTGCAAGTTAGGTGCTCCAGCTGTAGATAGTGCTGACTGAAGACAGATGTTTAATTATGCCAATATATGTCAGCCATTCAGCCAGAATGAAGGGCAAAAGTTTTTGAACAAGCTGCAACGGAGTAATTAAACTTCTCTGCCTGAACCTTGAAGCAGAGAGCTTGTGATTTATGCACCTGCAGTAAACTCCTCATGGAACTTCTCTCTTAGTGCTGTGTTATGCTCTGAGAGGGATTAGCTACATCACAGCAGAATGATTCCTGCCAAATATTATGAGATATGTTATAAAACAGAGCAAGCTTCTGTTTAGGAGAGAAAAACAGGGCCTACGGTTTTTGTATTGTGTGTGTGTGGTATTTTTTTTTTTTTTTACAGCCACTCTTTACACTGTGATTCTTACTATAGAAAAATTTCTTAGATGCTTGCATTTACTGGCTGTGAAACAAACAAAAGAACCCCAAAATCAAATCAGAAAAAAGTTATCTAGATAAATAAATAAGAAATAGCTGCTAGCTGCATACTAATATTGAATGGATTTTTACTTCTGTACCAAAAAAAAAAAAAAAAAAAAAAATCAGTGAAAAGGAATTGTCTATAGTTGTTTTGGAATAGATTGTAACAGATTAATTTGAATTTCCCAGGGAAGTATCATACCTTCCTATCAATAAATGGATCTGAAAAGTGACATGTCTGAAGCAGTGTTAAGATCTTCCCAATGAAATTTTTTGTTGCTTGTCACATCTGCTATATAGAAAATCCGTAAAATTAAAAAGAGAAAGGTTAACAGTCATTCTGAGTTTCCTTAGCCTCTATATGATCAGTGTGAATATTAAAACTGTGTGTCTTATGCTCTGTAGCATAGTGAGTCAGAGTAACTAGGCATAAAGTGCCAAAGTCACAAGTTCATGGGGACAGATAGTAGTTTACCATAGCCAAAGATCTAAAAGACCTAAGTAAAGTCAATAGTATTTTGTAGATGTGGTTAAGAAACTGGAGCACTTCTACCAGAACATTTGATAGTGTCTGTTTTCTCCTCCAAAGAGTTATGCTTATCCATCTCTCACATATAAGCCAACCTTTAAGAGATAGGCCCCAATAACTTACTCTTACACTTACACTCCTATGATTAAGAATGTGTTTTGCCTGGTAAGACCAGAGCCCTTAAGCTATAAGGTATCTGCAGCTACAGAGACAGATGTTTGAAGTAGGGGACACTCAGACTAAAATTGTATTATAGTGACAATTTAAAATATCTAGTTGAGGGAGATTATCTGGGGACAAAATAATAAAACAGCATTTAAACAGTCAAAAGCCAGCAGTAAGGGATCCCAGCTACTAGCCATAGCCAAAACCATGCCAGAAAAACAGGAAGGAAAAAAAAAATAAAGAAAGAACAAAAACTGGCAAAATGATTAGGTAGTTTTATATAGATACATTGCCAACTGTCATGTAAAATGTTTTAGTTAAGATAGTCAGACATACTCTGTGTATGTACAGATGGATTCTGTGTATATCTGATGGTCCTGTAATTCAAAGGGAAGATGCTCCTTTTTCATTCAATATATCAAAGCACTCCTCAACGCCTTAGTTTTATCTGATTCTTTAAACTCAAGGTTGAGTTAGGGAGAGTATTTTAAAGCTTTCATTTTGTTTGCTTTTATACAGAGATCCTATAAAGCATTTGTATGGAGAATTATCCTGTGAGAAGTAATCTTATGAAAACATACATATTATCATCACTCAGACATAAAACATCCAAAACTAATCTCATTTTCTGTCTGCCTAAGAACCTCCCACTTCATTCCTGAACTGACTAGCAAATTTGAATGCTGAAACAAAATTCAGGCTTTCTCAGTGAACTACATAAAAAATAATGCAGAAATCTCTTGGTCATATAGCTACATATGAGAAGACATATGCAAGAAAGCTGTCAAACTAGGAAAAAAAAGACAAGAAATATACCATACCACAGCTACAGCTTTTCAGAAAGACCTTAGCATTTCTGATAATTTGATTTAATTTCAAAGTATTTATTTTATTTATATATCTATATCTATATCTATATCTATATCTATATCTATATCTATATCTATATCTATATCTAATCTATATCTATATCTATATCTATATCTATATCTATATCTATATCTATATCTATATTTATATTTTTATATATATATATTCTTTGTGTTCATATACCCCCCTCTCTTCATATACTAGTGGAGTGTGCTTTTGTAGGTTAAATCCACTGTTATGGCCAGTAGGAGCTCTGAACAGTCTTAGCTGTTTCTCTGATGGAAGTAGACACAATTCTTAATAAGCCTGTTTACAGTTATATGGGAAAATGAACGTCAGCAGTGCAATAGCATCCACCTAGTGCACTTGGTTTCATGGCCTTCTGGTATTTATATCCCTAGAGGTAATTTTATTTAACACCAGTCATTAAATTAAGCAAGAAGGATCATTCATTTATTAGACATATCTTATGCATTAATGAACGTCTCACCTAGCAGTGACAAACAGCCTGAAATAATTATCCTCAGCTAACATTAACTACAAGAACTGCATGGTCCTGTAGATACCACTGTTAGGATGAATTGAATATTAAATATCAATAATTGCTGTCAGATCTCTGTTAAACAGCATCTCTGAGAAACTCTCTTTAAGTACTGGATTACTGGACTAAGTATATTTCATAATCTGATGTTTTAATTCATAAGTATATAATAGCAATATATGAATTGTTATATGTTCCCTAACGAAGAATAATATATAAGAATATATATTTTTGTAGAGTTCATTGAGTTCTTTTCGTATGTTGGCTGTTCTGTGATATTGTTAGTAAGTCAGGTCATATATGAAAACCGTCTCAGGAGGCTGGACTGGAAATATTTGCAAAATCATGAAATACAAGCATGAGGTGAATGCAGACCTGTTACTCAATACATGAAGAGTAAGCAATAAAAATATTACAAAATTGATTTAAGAGAGGTAAAAGAAAATAGAGGTTTTTTGCATGGTAAATAGTGAAATTCCAAAATTTGTTGATGTGGGAAGCTTGAAAATATTATCAGCAGGTTCGAAAAGCATTAGACAAGTTCAAGGACAGCTTCTCTGTAAATGGATATTGAAGGGGCAGGCAGGCACATGCCCTCCTGCATTCCTACTACAACCCTTTGAATGCTTGAAGAGTATAAGAGGAACAGATCACTGGTAGCAGTCAGGGTATTTGTTATCTCATGTTTTCTTAAAGGACTAGCAGATAAAGAAATGACATAGAACTCATATGCCAGAAATTACCTATGTTGTTCAAATATCCTGAGGATCTCAATCTATGGTTGCACGTAGCACTTCAATAGTTGGACTGTTCCACCATGGGTGTGAATGCATACTACTTTTTTACTTTCTTTAAGAACACTTGTTTTCACAGTGTATTTTAATTGATGAGAAATGCTTATCAGGTTGTTGGGATTACTTCAAGAGGCTGCGTGTACATGTGGAAGAAGAGCAGAAATTGGGCCCCGCTCATAAGATGTTCTTCACCATGACAAGTCCTGCTGAACACTGTAATCCTTGTCCTTACCAAGAAGAACAGTCAGATCAGGAATGAAGACATGCTCACAAGGAACCACAGTGCAATTGCAAGGAAGAGCTTTCATCTACATGTTTTACCTTCCAAGATCAGTCCCAGTTGAAGAGGGAGAATCCATGTGTGTTAAGCCAGGGAAGGGGCAGGAAGAAGGAAGCGAGCACTGGTGTGGATCATCACTCACACAGTTCAGCCGCACTCTCAGCCAAGCCTGGGACTTAAACAGAGCAATTCAGGCATTTTGAATCTTGCATGATGAATTATCTAGAAACACTACCTCTGTACATTAAAGAGAATCAGTAATCCCTGTTAAGGCTTACTTTTTGTCCTCTTTTCTTTCCTTCCAATAGTCTTAAGCCTGCACTCAGCTGCTATCACATAGACATTTCCAAACAGCTTCCCTGTGGTGAACAGTGGGATTCCCTTAAAGCAGTATTAAAGGAACTTAAATATAGGCTGGAGCCTGTCCCTACTCAAAGGTCTATTACAGAGCAGGATGTGAATTTTCTTCACTCCAAGCCTCTGAGCAATAATGAAACAACTTTATTAAACCTTATAGTTGTTACTATAGTCTCACAGCGGCTTCTGCCTCTCTAAACGTGGAAGTTTCTCTTTCACCTGAGCCTAGAAAGAGGATGTTAAGGATCTTCATCCTGTAAATTCACATCTACACTTCTCCCAAAACACTCTTTTGCATTTGCAAGGATGCCAGACCTTGGACCCAGCCCAGGGCCATGGACGCTGCTGACCTCAGGAGTGCTGCTCCCCTCTGCTCACAGCGCTTTGCAAATTTCTCTCTCTTTTGGTCTTTAAGGGTCATGGAAGTTTGGACAGGTGAGGAAGTCAGTCCCAGAGACACTGGTAAGGTCATACAAGATGAAAACATTGTGGTGCAAATCATTAACACAACACAGAGAAGAAAACTGAGCATCAGAATGTTTGACAAACTGCTCCTCTTCCAGGATACAGACAGAAAATTCCTAGCTTTTAATGCAAATTACTCTTGCAGAAGTTGAAGAGAGACTTTTTTGAGAAAAATAGTGAATGCTGTACCCATCCTCATTACTGCATTACTGCATTACTGCATCCTCATTACTGCATTACTGCATACCTCATTACTGTACTGTGTACATCCAGATTGTATCAAGTCATTCAAATGCAATGGAATAATTTATTTTTTTGCAGATTTCAAACTTGCTCCAAATGTTTTCTAGCGTTTTACGTCTTTCAGGTATGTTCTTACAGACCTTTTTCCTGATGAAAACAAGCTCTTTCTTTTAAGCGTTTTTTTTTTTATCCTTTCCTTAAAGCCATAGCCTTATATTTATCCATTATATTTCTTGCTACAGAGAGGGATTTCATCATTACAGGTGAGGATTAAACAGCAGGAACACAGAAATTAAGAAACAAGTATAATACTACTGTACAACTGACCTTAGTGTTATGAGTAAAGAAGAGAAATACAGAGGATTAAAAATAGGCAGAGCTATCCGAGTTACCATTTATTTCACATATTCCATTTACCGCAAGCAGATCTTTTAAACTGATGGCAAAATTATTAGTATGTTTCCATTTCTTACTGAAATTATAGTAAATGTTCTTGGTTTTAGCAGTGAGATTCCTAAGCTACATAGAATCTTTCAATCTATTCACAGCTAATGTTAAAGTTGGCAAGGAAATTTGCATTAGAAACATTTTATCCATGATTGATTATTCCATAGGATAGAACTAACTTTAAAATTTCTATTGCATCTCCTTAACCATTTCTATTCTAGAGTTTAATAGAATGAAGCAGTAGCACACACTTTTGCACATAAGCAGAAATATATATGCTTATATTAAATATTTCCTAAAGAAATAGCTCTGAAAGTGAAACGTTTTCTTTGTCTCAGTCTAATACCTGTTTAATCCATAGGATGCCTTCATGCCTATTCAAGTGAGAGTTTATAATATTCTGCATTGAGGAGAACAAGTATGCTAAAAAAAATTATATCTGGAAGGCTATTCACTTTTCTGTATAACATTGGTTTTAAGTGACCAAACATAGAAGCCAGACAATAATCCAGTCTCATCCAATGCAGTCAAGTCTGCCTTTGGTGTCTACATGAGAAAAGCCTGACCCTAGTAGTCCAAGCACACCAACTCCTGTTTGTCATTTTTAAAATCAAAAAGGTTTGCCATTGAAATCATTTAGGTCAAACACTTGTGGAGTTCCACGTACCTGTTTACTGAACTCATCAATTTGTGTTAAAATTCAAACGGCAGTTTCAAGAAACGGAGCCTGTCTTCGTTTAGTAACATGTTTCAATATTTAATCATTTTTCCTGATAAAAAATGTGTCTTACTTTTTAATTCAGATTATTTAAAACTTCCAGATATTAGTTGTTGCTAAACCTTTCCCTGCCAGATTCATTTAACCTTCATTATCAGGTATTTTTCCCCATGAAAGAAAATCATCACTTGCTTGTATTCCACTGTATATGTATTCAATAGTTGTTTTCTTGGTACATGCAGAAAACTACTGATATTATTAGAATTTCAACATCTTCCTCAAAGTTACCAGAAGACCCCTGTGTGACAGCATATCTAGTCTAGATTTAAGATGGATCCTTAGTCTGTACTTAATTCCAGTGCTTTAAGTATATATACTAACTCAGTAAGAACGCTTTCTTGAAATAGGGTCTTCAACAGAATTTTTGGGAAGTACATTTTGGTAGAAGAGCTAAAAAAAGATTGAAGGATATCACCTGTAAAATATGAAAGAGAGCAATTCAACATGTTCACATAAATGTTTCTGCAGTGTTTTCAACAATAATTTTCTTTTGCATCTTTTTTCAAAGGGCTACTGAATATTTCTGTGGGTCATAATCCAAATTTTTGTGTGTCTGATTTCCTCATCCTTCTGGAAACCTCTCTGGCCTACAGCATAAGTTGAAGAGACTCTGTGGCTTGTGTAACTTCTGCTCAGCTGCCGTTGAATCCTTGGCAGCTGCCCCTTCTCCTTCCCCAGCGCACCCCAGCATACCTGCCTCTTGAGGGAGAGGAAGCTGGGAATTTAGACTTGTTCCTTCAGCTCTAGAGAATTAGTGAGGAATACTCCTTGCCATCAAAATTTTAGCCTCTTCAGCCTCATTTACACCTCTAGGCTGATGTAAGGGGACCGTGACAGAGGGAAAAGATATCTAGCCACAACCTGCATCCTGGCCTTTTTTCAATCGTCTCCCTGGGAGATGCACTCCAAAGGCTTAACCTTGGTGGAGCAAGTATCTGAGAATCTTTTTGTTTCTCTCTGCTGCTTTTGATGCTGTATTATATGTTCTTCATCACTTAGCAGTGAGTATGATGCTGTCCGAAGCCAATTATTTAGAGATTTTCATGTCATCAGCTTAATATAGTATTGACAATTGGCAAAGGAGAAGAAAAACAGAGAAATGACACATGTATAGATATTTATAATGGGAAAGGTTTAAAACAAGCAACATTTAATGAACATAAAAAAAAAAGCCTAAAAATAAGCCTAAATAATACCTTTTGTATTTATTTGAGGAATATTTGGCAATAAAACAAAAGGCATAGGCAAAATGGAATGCTGATGGTTATTTTATTATGTGATTTTTTTCATCTTGAAGATCTTGGGAATGTTTTCTGGGGTAACATAAAGGATTTCTCCAAAAAACACAGGCTTGTGATTTTGTCTCCCTACTCTTCTCAAACACAGTACTCTGCCCTCTTTTGATGACTTATGACACCTTCTCTGCACATGACTCTGGGTAAATCATTGACCAACATGGTCATTATAACATACTGCAGTATCATATGCGAAAGAAGGAGAGAAGAAGAAAGGAGACAGAGAAATATCTGTGCAGTAGCTGTAAGATACTGAAGCTTAAGGGGTATTCATTGTTTGGAGTTCTTTAATAAAAATCAACATCCCAGTGAAAGTGTAATATGTTGTCACTCAGTGTCCGTACTTTGGTTATTTCAAAAGAATTAGGAAACACCGGAGAAAGAATACACTTGTTCATCAAATGTCTTCTCGAAGCTGCATCAAAAGGATGGGCCTTTTGACGCCAAACTGTTCAGTGAAAATAGCTTTATTTCTGTTCCAAAAGGAAAACTAAGAGCTGAAAATTATGTACAAAGGACTGAACTACTTCTTTAGGGAGGCTTTAGGTGAAGCTATTTAACTTTCGCTGTTACCACTTCAGGTTTTTCAAGACTGTAAAAAAATTGCTTCTTAACTGAGATTAGATAGAGAAAAAAAGTTATCCTCTAGAGATATGCATCCATCTTAAGTGAAGAGATCCCCAAACTTCTCTTTGAGATTAGTTCGGTCAGGCTCTTCACATTAATGGGAAGATCCAAGTCTAGATACAGTAACGGCTGTAATCCATGTACCCTAACTCTTAGTTGATTGGAACATACAGAAGATATTTGACACAGAAAAGTTTCTTTCTCAGAGAACTGATTTTGGAGAGTGGAAACTTTAGATGAAGATCACTGTCAATGAGAGTCATTGAATCTATGTGAAACTAAATCCAGACATCCATATCCAAAACAGAGTTGGCCACATTAATGTTAGTTAATCGCAATGTAGAGGAAAGAGATTGCTAGGGCATTGACCTTGCATTCTGGATCTGCAGGTGTCAGGTCTCTGCTCTACCTTTAGTTGAGGGACTCCATCCTAAATCTGCCAGAACAATGACATGAAAAATGGGGCTCATTTCACCATCACCACCACATAACCTGTGGTCCAAAGCTTAGAACTGAAATTTGGCTGTGGCATAACAATCCAATCAGATAACTAAAGAGAAAGAAAGATACTGATAGTACTGATGGGAAAATGATTCCACAAACTACTTGTGGAATCTCTCAATTGTAATTCCTTCGTGAGTGACTGAAGGATGAGATCAACATTTCAACAACTACTTTTTGTCAACAACTGTTTAATCATATCAATAATGAATGCACAGCAATAATTTAGTATTGATTCCAGTAACACCTTTCTACCTCCAACGGTTTAGACTAACACCATTTTGAATTCCTGAGGTGAAGAACTTGTACAGTATATCATCATACTATTTAAAGTTTATAGAAAATATCATAGTAGTAATTACTATCAATCAGACTAATTTAGACACTAGTGCAATAGTTGCTTAGTGACCACTTTCTCTTTCACCATCTCAAATTCTGGAGTGTTCTTTTACACCTGTAACAGCTGTCCCATTGCGCTCTGGCTGTTTTCTCAGAGAAGTCAATAAGATTCATCGCTGACTTCAGGGACCAAGAGCTGGCTCTTAATTCATTCCAAGCTGAATATATAGTTAGAATAGTTTTTCTTATAGCTGCTACTGTACAGTTTAACTACTTGAAGTTTCTGTCTTTTCTGTTCTTTTCTTGTTTCTGGGAAACAAATTTTATAACAAAACTAAGTCCTGAAGATTTTAAAGGCCTGAGCTAAGAATATAATATGCAAAGAGTAGAGTTAACAGTTTGTTTCTCCAAAAGAATTTTGTTTAGTTCAAGTATTCCAAAGTTTGCAAAAAGAGAATTAGGTTTATAGGGACAACTACTGGGTGAATGACAATTAGCAGCCCTGTCATTAGCAGGAGGCAATCAAATGGCCTCTTTGTCTGGGATAAAGAGTCTCAGTAAATATGAAAGAATTTTCTCCCCGCCAGTCCTTCCAGCTTCTTAATCATGTTATTTACTTTAAAACTAACCAATCTGCAAGGTACACCTAGACTACTGTGCTTAATAAAGGCTCCCCATCCTAGATGTTACCTCACTGATTTGGCCTAATCACACAATAACTGAATGCAAGTATAGTAGAAGCTCATTTTTATTGTATTTGTAAAACTCAGCCTAAAGTTACTTAGACAAAACAATTATTTAAGAAAGAAAAGTTTTCAAAGGTTAGTAGGGCTGGTTAGGTCTTTTGTTACTGTATTAGACTTTGGCAGATAATTTTAATTTTTCTTAAAGAAAAAGAAAAGTATCCTAGGACAAAACACCCATGCCAGCATGTGCACTCCTGAGAAATGCAGTTTAGATATCACTGAGTGTCACCCTTCTGTAGGGGCAAGGTTTCCTAGAGATTCTTCACTGTACATCACCTTCTCAACTGCGAGGGCAGACTGCACTGAGCTCTAGCACATAACACACAGGGAAAGGGCTCAGGAGGCAGTATGGCAGTAGTTTGGAAATTAACCTACTGTGAGTTTAGGAGGACAAATATTTGAGCTTTCAATTTTTCTCTGCCAGTAACTCAACTATTTGCGTGGAGGGGGGAAAAAAACAGTTATCTGAGTCATTCTAATGAGAATGCTTACTGTTAACAAGAATTATTTCAGGATTTTAAAATCAATAGCCAGGAACTTTTCCCTGTGGCTGGCTGAGAATATGAAGGATAAAAAAAAAAAAACGTCCTGGGACCATTTCAAATATAAGCTGTCACTATTACAGTGATGAGAGTTAGTTTTCTGTTTCTGAAGGTTATATAAGTGTTGCAAGTGTGCTTTCATTTTGCGTTATAATACAAGGAGACCAACCTAACTTATTCTTTTGGGACCACAGCATTCATTCCCATTCTTCCTAGTTAAGTCATTATGGGCAGCTGAAAGAGAGAATAAAGAAATGGACTTTGATAGCAGTGAACATTATTTGGGTTTCTTTCCAAATCACATTTGTAGGCTGCTAAAACAATGCTAATTGCTTAAATTCCTACCTGAAGGCTTTATAAATTCCACCATTTGCCTTGAGTGTTGTCAGACAGAAATGATCTGATTCCAAGAGCTCTGTGGTCAATAAAAGGATGCACCTTACTACATCTGGGAGAACAATTTGGGGGTTGTAAATTAAATGAGAACAGAGAGTTACAAGTATTTGAGTTGAGTTGGTTAGTCTTTATTGGGCTTGTATGTCACATTGTTCACTTCCATTCTCTTACTCAATATCCTTGAGAGCAAATACAAATTTCACATTATGATTGGTCTAATAGGTGACTAAAACACTGTTTCTGCAAGCATTCCTGCCATTTCTCATTTCCTAAAATACTCACAGGAAGGAAATGGAAAAAGGGAAGAGTACTTGTCTTGTGGATTTATTTACAAGTTGCAGTCATAATATCTGTGGAATCCAATTGCAGTGTTCTATTGCTTACTGACAATGTATCAGCAATGCTACCTGTGAGGAAAATTTACCAACAAATTTAACAATGAAGAAAAAGGGAGAAAAATCCAGAAAACTAAGAACTGTATTAAAACATTACTGGGAAGCTCAGAATAATCAGGAAACATCTGTAGAAAGGTGTACTAAAATCTAATTAGTTACAGAAAATTTTCATACAGATGTCAAGATTGCGTGGACATATCTTATTTTAAATATATAAAAAACACATGATGCATCACAAAACCTTGCTTTCATGTACAGTACACTGTGTTGTAAATTTGTGGGTGAAATAGCCTAGGTGAGGAGACCAACATAGCTTAGTGAACTTTTGAACCATTACTAATATATACTGAAATTGTTAGGAAAGGGTCACACAAATTTATGAATTGTGGGGATATTGTATATCTGCATAAATCTCATTTCAGCAAGCATTCCAAGGAGGGAAAAGTGATAAGAGAAATCAGAGGTTTTTTTTACTAAGCCAGGTGGCAAAGCATCATTACACATGCAAAGACATCTGAAGAAATCAGGTTTCATCTAGCTGTATGAAGAAAAAACATGTAGCCAATACAGGAACAGACACGCATAGAACTGCCCCCCAAATTATGAGGGCAATAATAAATAAACAAATGACATGATGAAGGAATGCCTAGACTTACTGCTGTAAAGATCAAAAAAACTGAAGAAATTAAAACCCTCTAGAATGTTTTCTACCAGATACCAGGCAATACCTGTGGTGTTATAAAAGGATTATGCTTATCGTTTGTCTGCACTAGGAAGGATCAATATGTTATAGGAAAACATCCACACACCAGCAATAATTTTGGAGTGCAATGTCTGCTTTCTCTCTCTATTTGATGAGTAAGAAAAATCATTTTATACAACAAATGTTCTTATTCTCCTGCACTTTATATTTTAGACCTGTCCTTTCAGCAAATTCCTGGCACTTCATTTTGTAATGATGAAGGATAATTGGATGACAATACTAAAGAAAGAGCAAAAACTAACCCATGGGCAGGAGCCCATCATTGTATAGCTTGCACGAATTATCGATATCTCTATGCTGCTAAATAAAAGAAGATGAAGAGCCAAACATGATCATTTATACATCTTAGCAACTAGGTCACCCTCTGCCTCTGCCTGGGACTGCTCCAGCTAGCTCTCTCCATAGGAATCCATTATCGTGGGAGCAATATGAGATATGATTGCAAGCCAGGTCATACTACTTAACCTTGGGACCAAGGACCTGCCCTTGTCTTTTCTTCAGCAGCACAGACATAGCCTAGGAATCTCCGAACACTGGCCTAAAAAGGAGCTTGTTATGTGCCACTAGAGGGGCGCCCAAGATTCTTTCAGGTTCTGGGATTAGTCGTACTGAACTTGAGAGATCATCATTTGTCAAGTGTAAGAATTTATTAGAGATAAGCCGTTCTGTACGTATAACAGATGCTAGACTACACTAAACAATTATCACCAAGCAAACTACGAACTACAAGTATAACGGAGCTAAAAGTATAGTAAAGCTAGAGAACATAGCAGGACCAAAAAAGGAATATGTATGTATCAGAGGTTTATGCTCAAACCATGGGTGCACGCTACAATGACCTCTTCTGCCCTTTCCCTGTGCTTATGGGCCACCCCTCTGGTGTAGTTTTCCCCAGATTGTCTTCACCACGCTTAAGCTGCACCAGAATGATTCATGCCCTCCCTGGCAGTTGGCATCAGGGGGTCCCTGCTGATGGGTGGGTTGTCTGGTCTGCAGGCCAGCTGATGGTGGGACCGAGTCCACACACTGAGGTAGGTGGCTTACTTCCTTTTATCTTTCCTTTGTTCCTGGGCTCAGTTCAATATCCAGTCAAATAATGCCAGACCATAGTTACACAGCAGCTGCATGGGCTCAGTCGGTAACAGTGTGCATAACAGCAGATAACCCCCGGTCTGGTTCTTATCAGTCTGAGCTGATGAGCTCTGCATTTTTGACTCTTGTACGGTTTTTACTCTTGTACAGACTGACTCCTGTATGGGCTTACTGACAGGTCAACTCGTGGAAAAACCCCACAGCACCCGGGTGCTTACAGTGTGAGTCTGCGGTGTCACAAAATCTCCATCATGTGTCCCTTCCCCTCTGTTGACTTAGTTTGTTCCGCAATCATGGGGTTGTTGGAGGGTGTGCCACTAGGCTATAGCAACCCCACAGCGTGGCGACTCCGTCATGGTGCATCCGGGGTTCCTTAACCCTTGGGGACCACCCCAGGGCAAAACCCTCTTCAACGGGCTGCGCTATCCTGAGTCCCACTCTTGCCTGTGTGGTGCGTCACAACAGGATAGGAAGGCTGATTTGAAAGGTTCAGTATGTGTGGTTACAGCTTACATCCTTTAGTTGGAAGAATGAGGCAGAGCTGTTCCTAGGCTTAGCTTGTAGCTTGGTGGAGCTGTCAGGTATTCAGCTGTACTGTGGCAGGAACAGGGTTGTCTTTTGGGGGGAAAAGGATAACAGAATCAGTGGAGGGCTCTGTTTAATGGGACTTAACACTTCCAAAGCTGATGACCCTGAAAGTTAATCTTAGGCATGTTTTACAGTACATCTGAAAAAGTGTGTAGGCTCTAGTCTTGTTTTTAGAGAAGTGTATGATGTCCTCAGGAGAGCTCATGAGGAGAAACAAGAAATGCTGCACTTCGCTTCCATCGGCTCATCTAGCATCAATGAAAACTTAAGAGCATGTTCACTTTTTACCATCTGTTGACATGTTTTTTCTAAATGCTGGCAGAAAAAGAATCAGCCAAGGACCAATAGCAAGAATGCTGTTTTTATAAGTCCTTTGCCATTTTGAGTGTGAATATACTTGATATTTTACAGAGAGGTTTACAAATTCTGTACAAAAACCAGGAGTATTTGTGAGATAAATTGGCAATATCATTTTAAAAGCATATTTCATGCTCTCGCCTTAAACCCCAAACCCTTTCTAGAAGATCTGAGTTCCTTTATGTCACAATAGAGTGAAGAATTTCTATAAGGCTGTGTTTTCTTGGCTTTGTTATTGTTCTCTGGGCTTTTATTAGCATAGTTGATTTAACTCCATTAATTCTTCTCACACTGAGGGCATTGTCAAAATGTTAATTAATGGTTAGATTTTTATACTACTATTATTATATATTTGACATACGCTTTTAAACTTTCAAATGCCATGGCTTGAACAGCGTTCAGATATAAATGCAAACCAAGCAGGCTTACATATATTTTGCTCTGACAGAGTTCCACACAAGCAAAACCAGGGTCAGCTGCAGTCATCTTGAGACTGAAATGCTGGCATGCAGCAATGCCTGCACTCACAGAGGAAGGCATGAAGTGTGATCCTAATTTAACATAAGCACACACCAAGATGCCATGCTTCTCACTGACATAAAATACAGTGTGTTCCATGTATTGAAGTGGAGCTATTTAGCACTTACACTAATAATAGTGAAACCCAGTCTGGGCTTACGCATTAATTCAATGGCTGCTTGTCTAGCAAGGAGAAGACAATCACCTGCTTGAACTTACAGTCATATCTGTATTTGTTTCCTTTCAAAAAGCTGTTTGTGAGAAATTGAGTGGATGTGAACAAAAGCTTTCTTGTATGCAAAAGGGTATGCTCGAAAACCAGTTCTTGTGAATTATCCTAAGCCAAGTTGAAAGGAATGAGAGCACAGCTGAGTCTGCTGGAGCCACATGCACCTCTGTTAGGTTATTTCATTTCAGGTTTTCCAGAGGACACTAAGCCAAAGCAGTAATATATTATCTGATTTCTATATGCCAGCATCTCTGCACAACCCACTGCACAGGCACAACTTTTCTGGGACAAAAGGATGATCTGAAGTTTCTAAAAAGAAAGGTTAATTTAAAAAATGAATAAAAAAAAGAAATGAGTGAATGGATGATCCTTCAGTGGGCTGTGAGTACCCACTGGAGCTCAGTTAAGAAAACACCTGTGGCTGTTGAACTTTTATTGTTAATCTACTTAGTAGTCAGGTCAGTTCTGAAGGGAAAAGGATCTCAGATGTAGAAGAGTGCGAGACATACAAATGCAGTGACCTTATCCTGAAAACACAAGCTCCTATTTTTCTCCACAGTATTTCTTTTCTCTCCTTGTTCTGAACCAGTATAAACATGTATGTTTATTTAATTTAAACACACATATATGGATGTGTTAAAAAGCGCAGTCAGAATACATCATCGCTGCATCTTATTGATTTTAATGATGTTGCAATCATTCTGCTCATGATGGTAATTCTTCCCAGGGTAGGAGAAAGGGGATAAGGCTTAGCATATTTTTTCAACAAATTAGATGAAATGAAAAAAAACGATAATACTGTCCTGAAGCTGAGCTTCTAGCAACTTTACCTTTTTCTCTCTCCAAGCAGTTTGTTAATTTCCACCCTGCAAAAATGACTTCCTCCCCATACTCCTGTGCAGTGAGCCACCTTTGTGGTCTTCTTCCTCTTCTGATTGTACTCAAGCCTGTGTGTTGTGTCTCATACAGGAGCATAATCTAACAACATCTTTGCAGACTCTGAAGTGGATGCCAATTTACACAGGGTGAAATTCAGTCAGCCCTGAAGAGATTATATCCCAGCTATCTCAGATAACGCCTTTTCTACTGCTGCACACCAGCGCGTGACTGGAAGGCTTTCTGTGTGTGTTTCAAGGGTGGAATGCAAAGGCTTAGGAAAGAGGACATTATAAATGGTGAGTCAAGCCCAATGTTTTCTCTCTCTCAGTGTTTCACTAAGTGAAATTCTGAGGTTTTTTGCTTCTGAGCCAGCAGTAAAGGGTAATTACATAATCATCTAGACATGGGAAGTATGTGCAGGCACCATAGTGTGGAATGCTTCGAAAAGGTACTTTCTCTAAAATCGGTAACACTGCACAACTGTATATTCCCTTGTCCTCACCTTCCATTTCGCACTGGTATTCAACGAATCTCTGTGCTTTCTTCCATTAGTATTTATAGCAAAGTCGCTAACTTCCTCCTAGTTTACCTCTCCGCAGTGTTGGTGGCAAGCACAACACAGCTGTGTCAATTTGGCATCAGCTCAGAAGAACTTCAAAAACAAACAAATGAAAGAGAAAATATTTGTAAATACCAATTCCATGCTTGAAGCTAGGGGATTAAGGGAGACTGGATGATTCCTGTTTGAAGAGACTTCAGGGAGTTTTATTTTTGGCAGGTAGACTCACTAAAATGCGGTTACAGAATGTGCCTTTTAAGTTCCAGAACATATGAGTCACTCCTGCTGTCTGGTTCATGGCAAAAGGCTATGGAAGAGCAGTTTATGAAACATGAAAAGCAGAGAGAGAAAATAACATATGGTTAGTGCTTTCACTAAAGGAGAAGCATGCAGAGCATTACTCCAATAGCATACAGCATTGATCAGCAGGCCTAAGATTGCTTGGACTCTAGTTTCTTCTCTCTTCTTCAGCAGCCTAAAGGGGGTGGGGGAAAAGCTCCTCATAAGCCTGCTGTGAATGGATAGCTTGCTGAATGGATGTTCATGATTGCCACATTTGCTAAAGTACCATTATGCCTCAGCAGTGTGTGGCAGTAGTGTTGCAGTCTCTTAGCAGAAAAGTGGAACTGTTAAAGCCTATTTCTTTTCCCCTGACTTTAAAGCAAGCTAGTTTATAGGTGTTTTCTATCAGCTATTTCAGGCACAGATACAAACTCGAAAACAATATTTTTAATTATCTGTGTCAGCTTATACCCATAGCTTTTCTGAAGAGCCAGGATTCCTACATGGAAAATCAGCAGGAGAGATTCTATCAAGCATCTTAACATGGTTAACGTTAAAGTGCATGCTCTGGATTGTATCTGATGCAATAAATTGAAGTGGGCAAGGAAGACCTTTGGCTTATAAGCAGGAGACCTATGCTTTATTATTGCCTTCTGCCATCTGAAAATAACCTTTTAATTTGTTTTTAAGGTTTGACATGGTCATTTATGGATTTTGATCTTGGCATCTTTTGCACTGGTATGGATAGTGCTTGGCTGAGATCCTTGAGATTACCAAGGCTATTGTAATATTTAGCAAAAGCCTTTTTTCTTCCTGTCAAAATAGACATGTTGACACTCAGGGAGAAATGTGCCCATGATACAAAATTTTCAGTGGCTGTCTTGAACTTGAAAATTTCCTTCCTCTTTTCTTTTCACCCCCTTTCATTTTCTGCCTTTCATGTAGTACAATTATATTCTCTACTTCCTGAGTGTGGCACTTTTGCTGAGTCTGAGACTTATTCCATTATATTTTCATGATGAATTCTTGATTAATTTCTTACCCTCCCTCATTAAAAATGCAGAATGAATATTCTGAGTCTTTTGAAAGAGAGGTCTTTTGAAAGAGAGGTAAGCATCATTTTGCTTACCCCCATGCTACACTTTCTTTTGTGGTTGGGAAAGTCCTTTCATGCATTTATAGTCATATATGCAACCTATGGTTGATGCTGGGCCTACCTCAGAGGGCTGGCATGAAGCTCATTTTATCGAACCCCAGCATTGTGGCTTCCTAGATGTGGAGAGGAGAAATTCATAGCAGCTGCAATATGAGCAAAAGAAATAAGAAAGTTCATGTATGAGAAGAGTTAAAGGAGGAAAGAGAGCAGCAAGGGGGGACAGAAGAGGGCTACAGAAGCTGCTGCCAGTGGCCATATAACCAAAGAGAGTTACTGCAGCTTGTGTTTCTGTCGCATCCTCTGTGAAAATTGAGTTCTCACTTGCCATGAAGGGGCAAGAACTTATTATGCAGATCCTTTAGAGGGGATCAGCACCTGCTGAGATCTGCTAAGGACTGGAAAAAGAGAGAAAGAAAGGGTGAACAGGAAGCCATACATCTCGCTAGAGTTTAATGGAGCATAGACATCCATAAGAACAGGGGAAAGGTGCCTAAGGCAATGAGCTTTCCCAGATACTTAGGTGTTAATGCTGGAATTTACAGTCACTGGCTGTGATGGATTAAAATAATCTGAATTTTAAAGTATTGCTCACTATAGCCCTCTGGAGCCCCTACCTTCTGAAAGCAATGGAGGAGACAGCAAGGAACACTGCAGGGTACCTCTAAAGAGAGTAACAGCCAAATTGCTCAGCAGTTATTATTTCTTTCTGCCTGACACATTTCTTTTTCATATGGACTGGAAAGCCCTCAAAGGGTCATCCAGTCCAACCTCTTATAATGCCTATGTCATTCCTTACAGATATTTGTTGAGTCTGTCCTTCATTCCACTTCTTCTCTAAAGAATCAGGACACTTTCCAAGGAAGTATTTAAAGCCTTTCATTTTTGTAATTTTTTTTAGAGTAAAGGATACAACAGACACTGTTTATAAAATAGAATGGGTCTGCCTGTTTATCTCCCCTGGAATTCCAAGTTGCATTTGCTAGACCATTAGGGACAAGTCTCTGTGTTTAGACACAAAAAATGAAACATTTCACACACTATCCAATGCTCACTTATTCAAAGAAAGCTTTCACAGAGCTGCAAAGGGATTCAGAAAACTACATATTCTGTCTCTTGTCCTGACTCCTTACCCTTTATCACTCTCTGATTCTGATCATATTGCATGTCACTGATATAAGGCACACAGACGTGTCGCAGATTGCTGTGTCTGAAGATCTAACTGAAAGGGTCAGCTCTGTTTACAGCATACGCTAAGCAGTACAAAACATTGCACCATCTGGGAATTGTCACGAGTGAAAAGCACAGTTTTGGCTTATAAAATCTGCCCTGGCTTGAAACAAATACAGTTATGCTCAGTTTGTTAATTCGCCTTGTGAACTGTAAGGAATGACCTGTGGCTTGCTTACTCCACTAGAAAGCAAATGGACTCTAGAAATACCTACGCTCTGACGAAAGGCTCTTCTGTCTTGCCTCAAGTTCAATGCCTAGTGATGTTTCAGTGACTCCTCCCCCCCTTCAGACCTAACAGTACCATCAATCATGACTGAACCAGCTGGGTCTACTGAGTAGTCATTTGCTAGACAGCTTCATTGAGATCTAACTATACTATTATGACCCTTATTAGCATTTGCGTTTCACTCCACTTCCATGGTCTTTGTGTTGGTATATTTAACTGGTTTTAGTACAATGCAAGGATCTGAATAGAAGTTTATTATGCAAAACTTCTTGCTGCTCCAGTAATTGATGCCTTTGGCCACTAAAAAGCACAAGCCAATAAACAGAATTGTCAAAAACAACAAAAATTGTTCATAATCTGGTTCTGGTGAGAGCTTGTGACATTTAAAGACGAGTATAATTAAAATTCATACAAAATAGGAACAAATTAATATGCATTTTTAAAATTTGTATCTGTTTTAAGTGCAACATTTGGTTGCACATATGTCTACGTGCAAACTTAGAAGAGGAACAGAATCTTACAGTGTCCCAAGAAGAAAACACTTTGTGGGAACTGCCTTTGGCTACGACTCTACCTCTACTAATATCTCACTGTGAAAGACTCTGGGATGTAATCAGTACTAGTTTGAATTCGCCTCGCTCTGCCGTGCTTACCTGAAGCTGCCACTTTAGCCTGATTGTAACCAGTGGGGACCTCTGAGCAGATGCTTGTTTGCTGTGAGTAGCTGATTTAATGAGTACTGACAGACCCAGAGAGTTGGTAGCGGGTAGAAACGTTACTTTTTATGGACTCTGCAGTCTTAACAAAGTCTCACAGTAAATGTCTTACAAACATCAAAAAGCATAGTGTCTTGTTCATTGTCTCAGTGTAATAGCAAAGAAAGGCAGGCTGGCAAATGGAAGAATATATTAAACCTTGCTCTGCTCTCTCTTCCAGCTGGATACATGTACTCATTGCTAGCCCTGCTGTGCAGAGGCTGGGGGCAGAGGGAGTGCTGGTTGGAGGGGGCTATTCCCAGGGGTGACATCTGCTTTTTGCATGAGTGACGATGGGCTCAGCCAAGACAGGACAGAAGGGGACACTCGCTTCTGGCTCCTGTGCTGCCACCTTGGCTTCAGAGCTCAGCCAAGTGGTTTTCTCTTGAAATTAATTCAAATTAAGGATACTTCCTACATATTCTATGCTCAAAATCTCCTTTAGTTATTTGAAATTAAAACTGCACTACCACAATACTGCTATACGGGGTAGCTCTTTTCACCTGTTCCTACCCTGGTCGGAAGTGTAGGTCCCAGCTATGGACTGCCTTTGTCAGGAGTGTTCATCGTTGGTGTGTCCTCCCTTGGTGCTGCAAGCATGGCACATGAGCATATGGCAGTGTCACAGTTAATAACAACGACTCTTGGTGGAAAAGGCTTCTAGCAATAAAGGTCACTTGTGTTTGAAAATCGGGTAGGAAATACTAGTAATGATCTTACTTTGTGTTCATATCTTTAGCAAAAGTTCTTTTAAGAAAAATAGTAGAAATGCAAAGACTTCTCTATTTGAACATTAATATCATTCCAAGACCACCATTCCTTGTATGAACAAAGATTACCATGTATTTGTCAACAGGATGTCAGCCCACATGAGAATATGGAAGGGAGAAGAATAGTCTTGTTCAGAAGATCCATAAGGAATTCAGGGCACATCTGGGACATCTATTTTTTTTCTTTGTAACTTTCAGAGAGATGAGACTGTGGCCTATGTATCAAGCAAAACAATTTGTCTAACAGGATAAGCATTCAGTCTGTAAATTTAGTTGCCCAAGTAATTACCCTTGCTAGTCAAAGACTTGCTGAGCAAGTCGCTCTTGCTGAATCCATCCTTTCCAGGGTTTACAGATTCCTCTTTTTTTTATCTTAATTCCTGTAGTGATCCAGGTGAATGTGGATCCTGTAGCCTATTGCCTGATTTTGCATGGGAAATGTGCTAACCAGTAGGTAGGTGCCTTGGTATCTTTCTTGTCAGCAATTTTTACTTACCTGTTGGTCTATCTGACCATTTTTTTGTTACTTTGCTAAATGTACCGTGAGCCATAAGCTGCAACAATCTAAATAAAAAGCTGAAACAAAGAAAGGAAATACTCCATTTGTGTCTTTCTTTTATGCTAGATGCAGATAGTGTTTACATTGCTTTCCCCATTTACACACTGTAATTTTCTAAACAGCGAGCTCTTTTCCTTGTTAAGGTAACTGCTTGGTTAGGCTATGGTTTACCTTATTATTATTGGTACTGGCCTGTAGGAGTTTTCTGATGCCTATTCCTAAATTTAAGCATTTTGGGGTTTAACTATCCTGTATTAGACACTTGGAGGCTACCTCAGGCAGTTTTGCTCCCTGGGTTTTTTCCATAACCAATGAAGGTATACTGGTTCCTTCAGAGATGAACTCTGATCACTGAATTTAGGATCCTGAGCCTTGTTTCCCTTCTCTGTTTCAGATCCATTCACTGAAAAATGTGTCCTGAGTTTTACAGCTGCTGAACATCAGAGATATTATTATTTAACTTAGTAACAATTAATACATATTCAGGATGTATGGAAATACTAACTGCTAAGGCAGTATTGTATTGAAGTACTAACTGTTTAAATCCATACATTAGTAACCTAGTTTTAGGATGGTAAAGAAGTTTTTGTAAATGCTGGTTTAAAATTCTCTGTGCATCAATTAGTCCATTTGTAAAATTGGGAAAATACTGCATTAAAAAGCATTATGGAGATTACACAATTAATATTAAAGGAGTTTAAGACAAGTGGTAGGCTAAAAAGCACTAAAGGAGTGGAAACAGCTGATGATTTAGCTATGTAATAATTTCAAGATTTCCTGTAAATAAAATTGCATTCTTGGTTATGCTTATTTCGCAAAGAGTAGGTAATTGTTCTAATAAGTCTGAACAATTCTCACATTTTTGTGGTTTAATATATTTTATATAGTGTAATACTTAAGTTATTTTGTTGCAGAAGAGTATCTGTTACTATTTATCAGGCAAAGAACATACAGTATAGTCGGTTCTGGCCCAGTAATGCTGTTATTTGCCAATTCAAATCTCAAGACAAAAATGTCAGTGTCAGTTATCCAGTATGTATCCCAACACTTGTATTTGTAAATAGAAGAGAAAGTGAACAGGAAAAAAAAAAAAAAAACAAACAAAAAACCCCACTCCCAGCTGACTGCAGAGAACAGAAGATGGCAAAAAATTAATTATGTTGACTGTCCCCAAAGCCCTTCCTTAGGGTGCTGTGTGGAAGGTCTGCATGGTTTCCAGGTGCCATTCAGCTGTGTGCCACTCACTGCTTTGACAGCCGTCTGCTCCGCAGGGACAATATTAGTCTTAGGGGACATTGCCCCATTCCTTTCCAACCTTAGCTGAAATTGGCAATCAGACATTGAAATAAATAGATTCATCTCAATTTCTTTTGCCAGGTGTTACTCTGGGGTTCCCTGGGACAGACGATGCTCCATGGGCGTATTTTAGTCACAGTAAACTTTATGCATTTTTCTGTTTTAAAATAATGGTTCCAGTACACAGTGCAGTGTTCCCTTTACTTATTTTATTATAGCACAGTATTCTGATATCTTTGTTTATTTGTTTTTTCACTTAGTATTTGTCTGGAAAAATACCCCTGACTCAGGAGTTAAAGGCTTATTCTACTTCCCCGCCACTTCTCCACTGTGTGTTACCCTCCCTTACCCCAGCAGGACTCCTTTGTAAGAATAATGATGAGAGGCACAGGGTCTCATTTTTGAAGTTAATGTTCATGCTCTCAAGGCATACATGTATGCATGCATGTGAGCTAAATTTTACAGGAGGAAAACCTGTGGGTCCCAAGTGCCAGTCCACCATCACTCAGGGAGGGACCCAGCCACAAGGCCATCATAACAGAGATGCCTCCGTGGCCGCCTCCTCCAGACACTTTTGGAGAGCGAGAACTGAAACCACAGTCTCAAATTCAACAGTACGTTTTCATACTAGATTCAGCTCCCAAAAAGGATTTTGGCAGTGGGATGTCTTGCTGCTGGATCCTGCTTAGGTAGTAGGTTTTGAAATGCTCTGCCTAGTTAGGACAGAGACAGCTTTGAGGCACACAGAGAAGTGAAGGCATACACAGAGGTGCGATTTTAGGCTTTAGCTCTGAAAAACAGTGAGACACTGATGGATTTTGGTTAATATCACTTGAAAGTCGCATGTTTTCAGAGTCACAGATTTGTACTTAGATGTCTAAATTCTACCGCATGCCCACTCTAAGTGACTTGCTATCTGAATGAGCAGAGGGAAGTCATCCAGATATCTCAGCCAGCTGAAGCATCCTGAAGAAGCTCATAGTCTCTACAACCTTTTCAGTACTTTTTTGGGTGTTACAGACATCATGCATCTGCATAAGTGACATAGCTTCTTTAGTAGAACTACAAACTACTGATCCTCTCCTATTATATTTCTATAGCAACCCAGGTCAGAGCTTTCTCTATAAGAAAAAACTTTGAAGTCTTATCTTCACAATGATTGTGATGATTATCTTGACTTCGCAAGGGCAATCCTTACTGCAGGCATTTCGAAACAGTCTCAGAAGCACAATGCAGAGTCTTTCTATTCTCATCTTCACATCTTCAGGTTCTGGTGGAATACTGGGTATTGTGTGATGCCCTAGAATCAAATATCTTTTTTGACCTTTTCACTTTTTTCCATTAGGAAGTAAAAAAAAAAACTTTCAATTTTTAAATAAAAAGCTATAAGGCTCGGTAAAAGCAGAAACATTATTAAGAAAATTTCCTTTGAGCAAACATGCATTTTTAGGGAATAAATCTGACCACTTCTAGTTGCTTATCAGAGAGCAGAATGACCTATAATAAGCTCTGACAAAGTATTTTTTGGATGGCAGTGGTACTGCCAAGCTAAAACCAGTTGAATTTTTCCCACAGTAGGCTCACATGCAAAGTTAACTTTAGAATTTAGTACTCAGTTATTAACAGATACAACAAATTGTAAATAAGTCAGCATTTGACTCAGTACTGTTTCAGAGAATGTAAAGATACATGTGTATATATAAATATATACACACATGCACAAACACTTAGTCGCATTAAGAAAACAGTTACAAGGGCCTAGAAAACACATGCTGACATTTAGACAGAAAGCGAATAAGCATCTTCAGGTAAACCAAGGGGTAAGGCCAGCTGTGAACAGTGGAGCCTTCCACACTGTCACTGAATGCATTGCCAGCTTCCCAGGTGTACATCTGATGGGCAGCTGAATAGGATACGAAGGCTTTGAATCCAAAATGGTTCCCCAAGGGTGTTTATTTGTCTGTTTAGCTAGTTTGGGCTTTTTTTTCTCTCTTTGCTGTGAATATAATTGGGAAACTGTTTTGGAATAAAGCACCAGAGAAAGCAGGCTTCGACTCTCCAGCAATCATTCACCTGGTTCTAAGAAGTCTGAGAAATACTGGAATAAGGATGGGGGGTGGGCTTGGACCACCTTGAATGATGCTGAGTTGCTTCATCTTTCTATGCCTCATCTTCTCCATCTGAAAAATGGAGAGAAGACTCATAACTTCCTTGGTAAATAGATAATATTTTTTTCAGTGAGGTAGTTAATTTGAAGTAGGCAGCATGAATTACTTTATTCAATATCCCATGAGGTTTATTTAATATCATATCGCTCGATATGAGGTTATCATTCTTCTTTGCATGTTTAGATAAACTTGTGGTCACTAAAATGATATGCAGGACAGCAGTTCCTAAACATTCTCAGTGTAGCAATTTCAACATAGCTTACAGTAGTTTGGTAAACAATGAAATGTTATTCTGACTATTATGGTTTATTCAGATTTGCAAAAAATATTATTAAGGGAAAGTTACTATTCTGGGAAATTTCTAACTGACAAATGCAATGATTTGTAAAGGAAGATGATTAAAACCAGCTTGGAGTGGTTTGGTTGGAGAAAAATATTACAGTAGCACAAGACTAGGTACAGTTCAAACACCAGCAGATCAGTGATTTAAAATGAAAGAGTTAGGAGATCTTTTGTTGCACAGTCCAATTGACTTCCAAAAGAACAGCTTTCTCCACAGTTATTATATATCTGCAGGTTATACAAAAACAATGTGGGCAGCAATAAATAATTCCTCATTCCAATTACCTTAAGGAAGCTATTGAAACTAAGAAGAGCTTCTCAAACAGCACTGAGCATCACCTGCACTTACGACACCTTACACAGTAGTGGCAAGTGGAACCAGCAATATTCAGCTGGAAAAGCTTTGACTCCAGACAGCCATTGCAAACCTACTTTCAAAGGAAAAGGAGATGCAGTCAGACAGAGGACAAATATGATATGCACAAGTTTAAAAATTTGTGAGGGAATGGTGAAAGCTTAGAGGGACTATCCGACTAACCAAATCAGTTTGTATTTGAAGTAGGTGGGGAAGAAAATTGGACATAAGAACCACTTTCAACCTTAATGTCAAAACAAATACTGCCGCTTCATCCTGACACCTCCACATGATGGCAACTGTCTTATAGTGATTAAATTAAATAAACCACTGAGAAGAATATGTGAGACAAGCCCATTAAATATCTGTCTTTAGTTAGGTTCATCCTTTTAAATGGACATTCAGAAGATTAAAATCTTTATAGAAAAGACTTGGTGCTTACATTTAAAAAATAGAATTAACAGTCGAGAAAACATTATAATGGAGCTTTTTTTTTTTTGCTATGTCAAGAAAATATTATAACAAAGTGAACATTTAACAGTTATTACACTCACAGCCTCTCTGGCTTAGAAAGAACAAGGTGAATGACAGATATCAGATATTTCAGCATGTGGAAACAGCTTCTCCTTTAACGAATGCATAAATGTATCTAAGTATGTCCTTTAATTCCCACAGACATGTATGGTACCTGTGCACTCCTGTTCAGCTGTGAGACACTCTATGGTAAACCCTGAAATGGTTATTCTGTTTGTTGCCAGTGAACTGACATCATTTTTAAATTACAGTCCCACCAAACATGAGAATATCAAACCTTAATTTTACAAATACATTGAAAAACACAGCCTGACCTCACTAGGATCTTATGAACAATCTTAATGCAAAAAGTTGCTCATTGCTTTGTTTACAAACATTTTTCACTAATATAGTAATTCACTGTAAGGTTACTTGTATTGCTTTGATAAAAATACCATGTGTTCCCCCCTACTTTAAGGATAAACCGTCACAAACATATCAAAGTCCATGCCTGTTTTTCTAAAAATAAACACTGTTGTGTCTGTCAGTGAGATAAGTATAAATTACTCCCTTTTGAGATTCCCCAGAAGTCTTTCCACCTGAACATATCCACAGCCATTTTTTCTTTAAGTCCTAAGATAAGCAGAAACTGTGTTCCTGTGATTAATGTGGTGTTGAACCAGCGCTCTGTCATTATGGAGCTGACCAGAGAGGTTTTGTCCAGAAAAGCTGAGAATCAGACAACCCAGCTGTTGTTTAACAAAAAATGAGGAAAGCTTGCTTCATTTTTTAAAGTTTCAATGTTTTCCCCTTGCCTCAAATGTGCAGCACTATGTCCCCTCTGCAAACCAAACACACACAAAGAACAAAAAAGGAAAGAGGCCAGAGAAGGGAAAAAGGAAACAAAAGAGAAAAGTTAGCAATTCCTCCGAAAGTTTTGTGCTTAAAAATGATGGCTTCTTTCTTATTTAGAATTTATTTAGAAACACATACCATTTTTCAGCCTCCTCTGATTTCCTATAATGTAAAATAATTACCAAAAAAAAAAAAAAAAAATCTCTTAGACTGCACTGTAGCATATCTGGCCTCAATCTGGAAGCAGATTGAAGCCTTTCAGATTTAAACTGTTTCAAATTTGAAGCTATTTGGACCAACTGGCCTGTGAGTTATATAAAAAAGCACAAAAATGAGTATTTCAAGTACAACTGCAGGTAATGAATAATTCATAAATTAGGATTGAGTGTCTTGAATAAATAAAAAATGATTCATTTCAGGAGTCTGAGTTTGAATAATAAAATAAATACTGCTTGAGAGCATTTCATCAGTTATATCTTAATGAATGTTACTCACAAAATTATCTATCTACCTTATTTGAAAGAAAAGAGGAAAACCTATGTATCATATAACTGTGACTCAAATAGCCCACATGAATAACAGTGAATTTCGTCTGAAATAAAACTAAGACATAAAGCACTGAATAAACTGAGAGCTCATCGGTCATCATAAATATAGTATAAATATGTACACATAACCATTGCAAGCAATGTATATGCATTTAAAAATATATAACTTTATATATATTACATATCTATCAAATGAGGCATGGCAGTGTTTTCCATGTTCTGAAGATGCAGGATGGAAAGAAAAAGAAAGGTTGGTAGGGAAGACGAAGTGGGTTTACAGGTAAATCAAAAATGCGCTTGCTCAGAGTGTAATAATCTGTTATGATGTTGGCAATGTAAAACAGCTGAAGGGCTTTGGGAAAAGAATGCTCTGCCTTTTTTTTTTTTTTTTTTTTTTTTTTTTTTGTAAACTGAATAATGCAATTACTGAGATTAGAAAGAGCCATGCTAAAACAAAGAAAAGGAAAGAAGATGAGAAGCAAGAGCTGATTTTAATGTAGCATGAAATCTTTACAATGTTCCTTGTTGAAGCAAGAAAGCCCTGAAGAGTAAAACATGGTTGCAGAAAAAAACTGAATAAAAAAATCCCTTATTAAATGATTCTAGATTTAAGGAGGCAGATAAGAGTGGAATGTTAGTATTTTTTTTCTTGTGTTTTTTAATGGATTCTAAAGCTACAGAAAAAAACTAATGAGTTCTCCCTCCTCCTGATTTTGTTAGAACAAAAACCGTGAAGTATTGACACAGAATGCAGACCCTAGATTTGCTATGCAGATTGCTAGTTGTCCACTTTTTCAATTAAGTGTAATAAACGGGATTCCAACCTAAAAGCACTCTGTTGCAAAAACATCCTTGGACACATAAATATGAAACTTACTTATAAGAGAGGTCAGATTCCTTGATTTTTATATGACTACGGTTACATTTATTTTTTTCCAGTTGAATTAAAGCTTGCTAGCTATAGAGCAACCACTACCCATTCTGAAGAATTTACTGTTTTAGTTCTTGTGGTAGAAGGTGTAGGAATGATAAGCAATATACAGGTTAGAAGAAGCTGCATGTAATATATTAAAAGGCCTAAGAGAATGGAAAAGCACATCACTCAAATTCTTTCTGCAAATGCATGAAGGAGTTTAAAAGCTGATATCAGGATGCTGTAAGCCATCCTGCCAAGACAGAGTCTCCTCCCAAGCTAAAATAGACTGAAGCTGAATTGCTACAGTGGTATACACTGATGAGCAGTAGTATACACAGAAATACACAGAAAATCTTCCTGGAAAGAGAGAAGTTTGTTATAGATTTGTATCCTATTCTTTTAGAACTCCTTAGAGTATTATAATGGTTAAAAGGAAACATATTGTCTATTAACTTAAACATTTAACTTTTTTCTTTTTGTAGAAGCTTATTCATTTGATGGCTGCTGATTATTGTTCTTATGGAAAAGTCATATAGAATTTGATTTCTCTCCCTCATAAATATATACAGAAAGAAGCTTTGTGATTAGAGCTAATAAATTTGGAATTTCCATTTTCAAGAATTTCTGAAAAACTCATTCTAGAACAGAAAACAGAAATTTGCAAAATTTCCTATAAAAGATAAAAAATTGACAAAATAATGTTGAAATTATCAACTTTTTATTGTTAATAAACAGGCTTAGGAAACAGAAAATGTGAAGCCTGCTACCTGCGTTTCTGGATCAGTCACATGGTTCAGAATTCACTGAAACCTGGAAGCTTCAGTAACCGATGCAAGAAGCACTGGCACTTAAGGGCCTCAAAAATCTCCTGTGGGCAGCTTTGCACAGAAATGTGTATGCAGAGAGCGACAGTGGTAGTGGGGTCACGTCTCGGGAGGTGCAAGGCTGGGAGGTGCATGGTGGTGGGGCGGCTGCCCCTCGGCTGCTGCCGCACCGCGCCAGGGAGGCTTTCGCAGGGCCTGGACAGGCATCAGACCTAACAGCCACGCGCCAGGTGTGAGAGCAAAACCCAGCAGCCTTCACAGAGGATGCTTGCCTGTGTGTTTTTTTTTAATTCATTGATGCTGACAGGTGCTTTAGAAATGTTTTAGGCAAAACCTGTTTCTTTATAAAATTTCAGGCTTGTTCTACATGTGATACACTCTGAATTAAAAGCATGAATATTAGCAAAGGGGTCAGCTTCAAAGGTGCTCAGCATATGAGGTGCTGGAAGCACCCAGCTCCCACCAAGAGGGAGCTCAAGGTTCTCAGCAATTTTGCACAACTGTGTCATATGAAAGCCTAGCTTGTTCAGCCAGAGCGAGGGTTCTGGGATAAGAGCCGGCAAACAGAACAGTTCACGGCTCCTCGGGGAGCTGGGTGCAAGAGTGCTGGCTTGGAATGGCAGATTTCTGAGGCTCAGAAATCCCCTGCCTTTGGGGGAAAACTCCCAGCAGTAGCAAGGCACTGAAGGTGAGGGAGCTGTGTGTACGAGAATTCAGGTCTCTGCCACTTTTTGAGTGCAGATCTTCAGTGAACTCCAGCTCTTAGAGCTCAGCTGCAGCGGAAGCACAGCTTATGCCAGCTGAGATTCTCCCATCCTCCTTAAGTCTTACACGGCACGCAGTGCTTGTTCCTGCTTAATCTATGCCATCCTTCAATTTTAAAATAACAAGCTTGTAGCTATTTTATAATTGTTTGATTTCTTCGATTGTTATAGAAAGTCTTAACAAGCTGCTTAGGTTCCAGGCTTTTTTTTTTTTTTTTTTTTGGGGGGGGGGGGGGGGAGGGCAGGGAGAGGAAGGATTTTATATGCCCCAAACTTCACCACTTATAAAATAGGACCAATAATATTTCACTTTCCAAAGTATCTTGACATTTTGCCAATATTTATAAAGTATTTTGAAACTTTCCAGTTGGAAAATGTGTGAAGAATCGTTAATTCTACCTTCATTTATTAAGTTATGTGTAAATATTTGGTGTATTGCTTTGCAAGCTACAACCTTGAATTAGGCAAGTGTGGACAATATCTTAATAGTAAAACCTCCTCATGGATTAGAACCTATAGCAGTAACTTAGATGGAAAGTTAGTATTAGGAAAATAGGCCATTTTTTTTCTCCTCGGAGCTCTAAGATGTTTGGGAACAGGTTTATACTTTCCTCCTTGTGCACTGCCTAGCTTGTTGGAATTGTTTTCAGAAACAAATAATGAACAAGGACATAACAATTACAGCAGATGGAAACATAAGAGAGAGCTAGATATCCTGTTGCTGCCAGCTTTCTTTAGACAACCACCAAGCATTCCTCAAACTCCATTTTCAAAACCTTTATGTTAACTCGTATTTGCAGTACAATCTTACACTGGAAAAAAATACTATTTTATCTAGACCATTCCTTTAAAGGAAGTATCTCTGCATAATATATCTGAACAATTCTTCAGAAGAAAACAAACAAGACAATTTAATAACTGTACATTCAGGCAAAAGCCTATAATAATCTCACTACTTTTCTATGCAATAAAAGATAAAGCACCAGAGCTTATTGTTTGGCAAGAAATATTTATTCACAAAAAAATTGCACAGAACTAATGCCTTCAGCTGCCTACATTTTTTTTACCATAGTTAATCCACTTCAGCAAAATGAAAAGCCTGAAAAATGTGTACACATTAAAGGGCTCCATCCCCTTAAAGTTTCTTACTTTGACAGAGTGCTTTGATGCAGCCTTAGTATAAATGAGAATCAAGCCCTTAGGCGAATGCAAGGTCCATTACATTTTGTTAGGGCTTTAAACTCAAGTTTCCAAGGGCATAAATGATTACATTCACAACACAGGGAAGTGCAGAGCCAGATCTGCAATAATTACAGTAATGCTCTAATAGGAAAAATTGGATGAGCAGCATATACAAAATGTATTCTCATTACTTTGTAATATTTTGATTACCAGTGAGGCTGTTCATTTGAAAAAAAAACAACTTGAACCATGAAGACAAAAGCTCAGAGATGTTTTTCAGTGATATGCCAGTTCGGTTGTGAGGCATGTTTTGCTGCTTATCCAACAATTACAATTCTTGTTAATATACAGTAATCAAAATCTTAATTTTATACTTATTAATTGGAATGCAAAGGTTAAAAATAGATAAACGATCCTTCTTCTGGTGTAATTGGGCCTACCAAGACATGCATGTAATTATCCTTGGTAAGTTTATGAAACACGAACTTCATTAAAAGTAATCTGATTAAATTGTGAGATTAATTATTCTCAGCAGAAGGCATCAAACTAAGAGTTTCCACGCATGTTAATGAGTGAAACATGCTATACTCTAGCTCACCCAGACTAAAGAAGGTGCAAATTCTGTGCCTTAATACTGCAATACTGCATAGTCTTGGTCTGTTCAGCATTTAGAGGACCTGTTAGAACCTTTTGAATTGCATTTACTTATCCTATAAGATAAAATATGAACTACGAAGCTCTAATGGAAATACCCTCAAAACTTAAAGCATCCATTGAATTTAGGTAATTAGAAAAATTACACATTTATTTTCACTGTAAAATACTAACCTGAATTTTTCAATATACCTTAAAGAACCAACACATTTAAAATAATTAATTTCCAGTGTTGCAAGAAGGTCACTTAAATAAGAAATGAGCCAGCACAGTCAATGATCTACTCTGAATCTCTCTTTTTTTCTTTCCTTGTGGACAGGAAGGTTGTGCATTCTACTTTTTTTAGTGACCTTTATTGATCTCTTCTATGAATAGAAGTAAGGAAAGCTATTTTTCCATGTTTAATGCAAAGATTGGAATATGGTGAATGCTGAGAGTTTATTCCCCTTCAGGAGAAAAATGGGTTTTGAATAAACTGTGCTGACTTTGTACTATTTGAAGACTCCTTTCTGTTGGTAAGCTTTCTGATAAAAAGTCTTTGCATTATTGAAGAAGCATAAAAAGGACAAAGTGGGCCAAGAGAATCTAGTACTTTGTTCCTTTTTTATTACCATCCCTTTCATCACCCTATGTGGGATGCAGATTTGAGACATCTGACAATTAAGACCTGAACCAAAACCCTCCAAAGATACTAAGGCACCTTCTTGCTATGAGAATCTTTGACATCGATATGAACAGAAACAGCATCTTAATTCTTTATTTATTAAGCAAATGAAGTGAGGATTGTGTTTTGTCTCCATTCCTCTAACTGGTTTCCTTCCTATCCCCTGCCTTTTATGCCCTTAGAAGGAAATTCTTCAGTTTTTGCATTCACCGGCTTACTGCTTCCAGCATACTTGACACATCTGTACATGTTACTATCGCTTCTGCATACAGCTGCATGGTTTATACCTCTTACTCCTGTTTAACAGTTCCCTCTCCAGCTTTACAAGATCCTTTTCATTTTTTAGCATTTAGATTTCTTAGTTTATTCTTCCTGGGTTAAGAGACTGTCATAGTCGAAATAGGGAGTTCATTATTCCACTCATTGAAGGAGCTGGAGTTCATTGGAATCAAATACAATGTAGTTTGGGTATTAGGAAAATTTATAGGGCTATCTAGGGAAATTGTGGATTACCCGTAACTGGAGGTTTTCAAGAACAGGTTAGAGAAATGTCCATCAGGAATGATGTAGTAGTTCTTCCTCCAGCAGTGTGATGGACAGCAGTACAAGGGACAAACTACATGATCTAAAGTTTCCTCTCACTTTACATTTCTGTGAGCTGTGTGGTCTCCTAAAGCCAGCTATTTCATGGATCCTCAATAATTATTTGTCTACAGAGGTGTCTAATACAGCAGTTTTAATGTCTTATTGGGCACTCCTTATATGATTGGGCAAATTCAGTTATTGATTAAAAAGATATGTCTGGACTAATGCCTTTAAATTTTAGGGATTTATTCATCATTACATGGCTGCAATGATAGCTATTCAGATACATGCACGCACATATGCACAGAGCTGTATCCTAATGTGAGCACATTATCCTTACAAGAAAGCTCTAAGAAAACATTAGCCACTTATTTTTGACATATTTTGAATTTCCATGTCCATCTGCAGTGCTGTCAATCTTAGAGCATCGGCTAAATTCAGCAGAGCAAGAAAAATCTCTTTTCCTCCTTCTCTTTGAGCATTGTAATTCAAACGAACACAGAGACAGAGGAGATATTTTACACTGTACACTAAGCTGTCTAAGACATCAACAAAGGGGAAAAACTTCTTTCTTGACAATGTGATCTTTTTAACCAGTGTGTTTAGTTTATAGTTGCGCTTTTTTTTCTTCAAAGATCTGTCAGTTTATCTCAGAAAGAGACTGAGAAATGACAAGAGGCGAAAGAGTACATTTTAAATCTTAAACCTGTCAACAGTGCAGTACTTTTCATAGACTGGACAGTCTTCAAAGCAGGAGATGTGTATTTGTACGTGTTTATGTAATACCTAGCATAATAGGCCTTTAATTTTCATTGAGGCCTCTGAACTGTTGTGTTATAAATATTTAATAATCGTGTGTCTGTCTCTCCATCTCTGTGTACTTTGTGTTTAAATCTCTAGGTACATTGCTGTTTATCACACCCGAGAATCACTTAATGCTCATGTCAGGGCAGCTGGTAGTGCAGGAGGCTCGCTCTGTGTTCTCTCATGGATAATTTACTGCTGTATTTTCCTGTTCAGCTGTTCCCTCAGCTGAAAAGGGGGTGTGGGGGAAACTTCTTCAACTGTAAAGAATGTATTTGTTTTAGCTGCATGAAAGCAGAGTCTCCAGAAGGGTGAGAAACCCTATTTAAACTCACAGGGGAGCCTTTGTGCCATCAAGTCAGGTGCCTGGATGTCAAGCCTAGGCTACCTGTGTAATGAGCAGAGCATCCAGAGGGTAATTCAGTGCACTTAAGAAAATATGAGTGCTTTAGATTTATATGGCACTGTGGATTTCAGCCATAAAACCTGTAGAAATATGTTATCTCTATCTCTCATCTCCCTTTCTCTTCCTACCACTTTCCTCTACTGATGGATTTTGGAAGGTTCTCAATCATATTTGTAAAAGCTACATAAAAGCTACCTAGTGAGTTTTCTGATCAGAAAGCCTTTGGACTTTTGGCACACAAAGCCATTTTTGGTAGAGTTTACAGAAGCACAGAATCACAGAATAGTTGGGGCTCGCAGGCACCGCTGGAGAACATCTGGTCCAACCCCCGCCCCAGTCAAGCAGGGTCACCCAGAGCAGGTTGCCTAGGACCCTGTCCAGTCAGGTTTTGAATATCTCCAAGGATGGAGACTCCCCAACCTCTCTGGGCAACCGGTTCCAATGTCCATTTATAAATGAAATTATTAAATCTATCTGCATGAAACTATTAAGTGTATTCACGTTAGAATAAAACCAAACATGTAACATGCCCATATTGCACTCTGCAAACACTAGCTTCAAAAAATTGACCATTAGTTCTTATGGAAGAGCAACTATACTAGAATACTGTTGTATAAGATGCAACAGAGCAGCACCCAAAGACGTTAAAGCAACATGCCTGGTTTGAAGCAAATAAAAAGGAAAAACAAGTCCTTTGCTGTGGGTACATTTGAATAGTCTATGTTAAGAGATAAGCAGATGCTCCAGCACTGGCATAAAAATAATTTTATGTAAAATCCATACAAGCAGCTTTTGTCACAAAATTAACTGTCTTCAAAGCATTGTTTGCTACATTTCCCCTAGATGAAGTAAAAGCTCAAAGCTATTATTGGGGCATAATTCTGGTCATCAAATGAGGCTTTTCTTATCCAAAGTAAAGTTTGAATTCTCATTTCCACTACAACTCTTTATACTACTTTGGTAGTTTTTGGTAGCCTTCAAAAGGCCATATATCATATTTAAAGTAATTTAAAACCAGTTTATACTACTTAAGTGACATTTTAAGGATTCTGTGAGAATGAGAATGAAGATTTAAATGTGCATGGGAAAGTTATTTCTCTCAAAATCTTTAACAGCACACAGGAAATAAAGGAATATGATTGAGACAACACATCAACAGCAACAGAGCATTGGATTGCAAGGCAAGGGGTTTGAGGTTTTCCTTCCCCAAAGGATGATGATCCATCATATGGATGACATTTGGCATGATCTTTCCCTCTGTTGGTAAGACGGAGAGAAATGTGAAACGGAGAGGAAGAAACCAGGATACATTTGTAAAGCACTGACTTCCACGATGGACAATAACATAATGTGATATAATTATTTTTGTGTTTATATATTTATCATCTGCCTTTCTCAGAGAAAGATTTTGTATGCGGTAATATCAATAGAGTTAGAACTTTTAGCACTTTAGAGGTATGACCCTGTTAAACTGGGATGGTTAAGTAAAACCCCAGTTGTAAAATGTTTTGAATTTCTCTCTTTTCTTCTGATCCATTTGCTGTGAGATCTGCTTTATGGCTAAAAACTATCAACACAGTACTGATTGACTTGTTGTATAAAGCAGCTAGGGCCAAATACATGGGAAATGCTGGTCATATCCAGGCATCAAACTTTGTTTTTCTTATTATGCATAGCACATACACAAGAATTCCAATGATATGGTTATATGTGTGGCTGTTCACTTAAATGTATAGAATCTTATCCTAAAACATGAAACATATACAGCTAGCTTTTGACAGACCAAAGGCAGACTGTACAAGTTGTGCTTCAACAATTGCACTTGCAGGGATAGCCACTGTGATTTCATATGAGCTGTCTGAAAACAGAAAGGTGATGCTTGTGTTGATGTACATATATTATATATTATACACACACACACATATTATATATATATACACATATATACATGTGCACATATATATATGTGCATATACTCATATATATATGCACATATATAAAGTGGTGAGGTCATTGCTGCCTTAGGTACTGCTATATTCTCTAGTCAAAAATGATCTTGACTACAGCCTCTCTTTTTTTCACTACAGAGTTTACATATCTGATAGATTATAGAATGTATGGAGTATTTATAAATTACAGAATTTATAGACATTACATAGCTGAATTTACGTGTGCTTTATATTACCTATCTTATATTGGAATGGAATACTAGAATGGGAACATGAATGCAAGGGAAGGCCAAATGAAATGAAAAAGCATTAAATTTAATATAGCTAAAAAAGATATACACTCTTTGTACAACAGATAATTAGTCAATGAAATTCCTTGTCAGAAGATATTGTGCATGATTGCCTAATAGGATGAAAACAACTTGATATATATGACTAATTGTAATATCATGCATAATTGCATTAGCTAAGCTGAAAATACATAATGGATATCAATACTCTTGCTGTGGGATCAAATATAAGCTTACACACTTAACAGAGTAGGAAGAAACATTCCCCATAGACATCTGATTCCATAATCATCAATTATGTATTTGGAGAGACATGGATTTTAAGGCCAGCAGGGACTGTTATGCTCATGTAGCCTGACCTTTGCATAAATGTGTACACTGGAATTGCATTAAATCATCCCTGACTCAGCTCATAGCTTCTAGCTATGTTTCAGAAAGACGCTGAACGTGAGTTTTTTGTCTTGTTATGCCCTTAGTTGGAGAGAATAAAGAGTACTTCTGTTTTCAGCTCAAGTCACTTCTGTGGATATGATCAACACACCTTTTAACAAACCTTGTCAAGCTGCACAGTAAACTCCATATAACGGTGGGATATTTTAGTCCCAAGAAAATATTTAAAGTTTAAGAAAATAAATATACATAAATATACATAAATATATATATAAAGTTTTATTCTGATTATTATGAAAAGATAAAGTTTTAGAATGTGAATCAATAAAATCTTTACATCAAAAACTACCTTAAACAATTTTGAGCTATTTCTATTCAGTATTGATTTTTTTTACAGTTTTTAAAATGTTAGTTGCTCTATGTTGGGGAAAAAAATCATTGAACTGGGGAAAACCTACTTTTTTCAAATTTAGGAGAAAATCAGAGGCAGCTATTTCAACAACTTTGGTACCTTTTCTCAACATTTTTGGGTTAAAAGGTGTATGTGAATCAATCTTCCCTGTGAAGAGGTTCAACTTTTAGAAAATAATATTGTTTGGAAATAAGCTGTGCTATTTTAAAGGAAGAAATAGTCCTATTAAGTATTGTAGATTTAAACTTTTGTTTTTCCCTGTAACATATTTTTCAGTCACCAGCACAGCTTTGTAGCTCTTCTCCATATCTCTTTCAGTTTGTCCTCATCTTTCTAAGGATGGACACCATAACTGGAGACATTATCCAAATCATTATCTCGCCAATGCCTGTGAATGCTCTAGTTCCACCTCTCTACTTCTATGTGATATCTTGTGTCTATAAAATAAATGTTTTCCTCTCTTAGCTTTTATTTGTACCGTGAGAACATTTTTTTGTTGTGTGTGCTCAGTGGTCACACATTATTTTCCATCTCTACATGGAGATGACAACAAGTGCTTGACAACATGGACCGTAGGTGTCATCTGTTGCTATATGGTACACGATGTCTGTGAAAGGCATGTCATTAGCTAGTAGGAGGGGTATGGGTACTCACCAGCAGGGATTCAAAAATGTCCTGAAAATATGAGTGGTCTATCCATTCCCACCCACGTTTCTTTAAAGCATTCAAATAATTCTATCTTTCAGCAAAATAATGTTTGGTTTCCAACTGTGTAATCTTGAACTTAAGTTTGTAAGACATGTGCAAGGGTATTTCAGGAATTAAATGCTTGAAAAATGCAAGGATTTATTTTTTTTTCCCCCTGAAGTCCTTTTGTTTCTCTGGATGTAATGTGAATAGAGACTTTCACAAAAATGATGACAGGAAGTGATATCCAATCTCTAAAAGTTTCCTGTTGCTAGAAGTCTTATGTCTAGCTATGGAGGCAGCTAGATATATTTTTACACATCTTAAGGAAAACATGCTATTTTCATACCATTAACTACAATTCAGCAGTAGTTCAACTACAGTTAAGACTGTCAGAATTTAGTAGCTCATAAAGTGACAAAAATCTATTCACTTCTTGACAGAAATTTGACAAGCAGTATTTCAACTAACATATTTTAGGCACTATTTCCCCTAAAGGAAAATAATATTAATCTTTTAATTAAACACTGTTTCATCATCAAAATTTCAGGGTACCAATCACAGAACTGCAGATAAAATATAGCTCTTTTGACAGCAAAAATATAGTTCAAAAAGTGTCAGATATTCAGCTTAGACTTAGACAGAGTTGTATTGGTATTAAGCATCTTCAGGTATAGATTGAAAAGCTTCTTGAGAATCCTTCTAGGTAGATGTATATCTGTTATAAGTGGGAAATAGATACACAATAGATTCCACTCTAAGAATTAATCTCGGTGTCCTTAACTACTTGTGTGTTATTCTTCTCTCAGTTAATCTCGGCAATATATTAACTCACTCAAAGAAATTATTCTTTCAGACTCAGTTCGAATAGGATCATGTAATATGATCTTGTAGAATCAGACCTTTCCTCTTGGAGAAAAATACTAGTTTTGCTGAAATATGTGCAAATCTTCTATTGGCCTCCAACAGGAGCCCAAAAAGAGTGATTTGATTTTGATCTCTTTTTTTATTTTTTCTCTCTTATTGATCTTTACTAATATCATTTTTTCCCTCCACATTGTATGTACAGTTCTGTTGTTTTCACTTGATTTCATTTTCTATCTGTAAAGAAAATGTAAGAGTATCAGTGGTATTATGTGCATGCCCTGAGTTTATGACAACAGAGAACTGAGGAGTAAGTATCACAGATCTAACCTTGTCTTGTTTTGCCACTTTATATTTGGCTTGTGACTGCAATTTGAAAAGCTGAACTACATGTAAAAAGTTAAAAAAGGTCACTTGAAAAGAAAGCATTCTGTTGAAAAAATAGCTTAAATTTTATACACAGACCAGCATATTTCTTGTCAAACCACACTTTATTTTACGAATGGTTTCACCATTCGTAACTTTGTCCTAAACTTCAAGCTTTGTCTTAATTTCTTGATTAAAAAGATTTTTGGGATGTTTAAGCTTTTTCATTCACTTTGAACTAAATATACAGGAGTTTTCTGCCTGTTTTCAACTGTCAACTCTTCATGCAACTCTGTTATTAAATGGTTGAAACATCTTTTGTAAGCACCTTGAGATTCCTTGGCATGGGAGAACACTGTATGACTTGAGATTGGTGTTAAAGTTTACTTACAGAAGAAACACTTATTATTATAATCTTTTATTGAATGTTCCTTGAACACCTGTAGTTGCTTTCTGGTTTTCCCCAAATGACCCTAATCATGAGAACTGAAATCTTTTTGCAGGCTTGTGCTTTTGAGCATATCTAAAATATTACTACAGGGACACCGTGAAAAAGGACAAATGATTTGCTGCAGCAGAAGAAAAACGTATGCTAATATAATGCAACAGGTTGCTTAAACTTCTCAGAGGGAGGAATCCAGATCTGCTGGAAACTTCAGCTGTAAGTGTCTGTGCTGCTGTCAATGCCACTTGTGAGTTATTTTACATATCCTGTATTATTTATGTAGATTTAAGTGATGGATGATGACATATTTAGTTCAGTCTGATTGCTTTGTAAGGCAAATTTTCCTTCGAGAACATCCAGCGAAAGCAGAGGTAAGCAGCTGACTAACACCAGGTGGAGCAGTTGAAGTCAGGACCGATGCCGACCTGATAGAGGGGTGAAAATCTGGGTCCTCCCACCCGGGAAATGAGCAGAAGCATGCCACCACTCTCCTCGCTGCTTTTCCACCTACTGCTCATGCTCTGCACTTTGGCTTTTGAGCTTGGTCCACTAGCCTGAAGGTTGCTACTTCAAAAGCTGAGTCGAAGTTGAGACTCAGGGTTTTTTAAATTGTTGATAATAAGATGTTTTTCATTTTTTCACTCTCTGTTTTGTTTTCTCTGTCTTTGCTGAGTCCTGTTCCTCTTTTTCACTTATGCCTGTGAAGACTATAATTCATACCACACTATACATTTGCTATAGTTTAAGGTTCATCCAGAGCAATGACATACTCTCAGCCTGCTGCTCCTTGCAGGAATGTCACTGTTGCTGTCTACTGGAGGATCTCCTTACCCAAACAAAGCGTTTAGTGATATTAGCCCTTTGCTGGCCTTGCAGTCTTCCTCTTGCCACTGCTTTTTAAGGATTGAAATATTTTCTTCTGAAGAGAGTTTTCCAAGTTTTTCCAAGTCTTTTGGATTTTCTTTCCCTCCCCTCACCTTTTTTCTCTACAGTTTTGTTTTTAAGCCGAACATTTTTCTTTTGCTTTAATGTATTGATCATGTATCATACATTGTTTTGATAAGAATATCAGATATTCCGTCCCCCATTGCTTATGAGTCATAAAAAAAAAAAAATGGATGGAGAAAATAAAGCTGGAATATCTTTCTCTCATTTATTTTTTTTTCATTTTTCTTTATTGGACACACAGATAGCATTATCTCAATCACAATAAAAATGGAAACTTCAAAGTCATGTGTCTTAGACTACCTAATAATCCAGAAAGAAGGATAGCACCTGATAGCTGTTTGGTGCCATCCTTTCTTACATCTATTTTACCCAAATACATTCAAGGATCACTCTCACATTAAGAGATGTTCAGCTGTTTGTACTCATATGGGCAGAGAGAGAGTAGTTCTCTCTGTATAAGCAGGGCTAGTAACAGACGCAGAGATTATTAAAGAAAAGGGAGTAACTGTAGTTTTTCTATGTTACACACGTTTAGAAGGGATTTGGGAAATTGTTTAACTTTGTTCCCTTTAAAGACAAAAAGGCACAATAGGACCCTTTGGTTACAACCTGTGTTATCTGATGGCTAATTTTATTAGAGTTTAAAATATTTCTCAGTGGATTAATCTTGAGATCTGCCTTTTTAAATCTGTGCCAGCTTTCTCTTTTTTTCTGCCAGAAATAATTACCTTGTAGGCATATAAACTGAATTTATGCAAGTTATATATGATTATATGTATTCTATGATAAATTTCTTCTCACTGGGGTTCAGGAAGGATTTCCTTTCCATTTTTTTCCCTTTCAATTAATTTAATGTTGGTTAGTTGACTAAGGCTTTCAAATCCCAAATTTAAATTATGAACGGTATACTTTTATTAGAACTTTATTGAGATACTGCTCTATTTTTACCTAAATGGAAATAATAGCTAATGAATTTGAGAAATAAGGTCTCGGTGGGTGGAAGCTGAAGAAATCTGAAGAATTAAAAGAAGCAGAATCTATTCCAAATCCCACCAAAGTTCCCAATGAATTCCGTACAAATTCAACAGGACTAGTTCATGGACATTATAGAAGTACATTAATCTTTCTTTAGTTAAATGACTTAAAATGATCCCTTTTGCCTGCATAACATACAAAACAGTGTTTTTCCTTGAGCTTTGCTTTAAAGCTTGTTCTAAGTTTTCAGAGATAAGTACTGATTCTGGAATCCTGTCTGGAGATACTGAAATAGGGACATGCTTTTTGCACCAAGACAATCCATCCCTTTTGAATAAATAAGGACTCTGAAAGTCCCTCAAGAATTGGTTAGTCTTCAAACCAATTAATCGCTTCAGAAGTTACATGTTCAGCATTAATTATTTCTCTTCAGACCAAGGCACCAATTCCTAATGGTGATAAATGGTAATTGTTTGGTACGGGTAGTCTACTCATTTTAAATAGATTCCATCAATTTACACATTTAAGAAAAAAAAAAAAAACATTAGTTTACTCATAAAAGGAGAAAATTCATCTTGAAACCATTTTCCAGATAGACTGCAATGCTTGGAATGTGAATAACTATGCATAGACACAGAGATTATATGCAATTTTTTGAAGAAAATTGCCAATGTTACACACAAATCCTACTTGGGAACCTTTCAAGATTTATACATTGTACAGTTTTGTAAGTATCTCCACAAAACTAAGGAATCTTCAGTTTCCAAAAAACTCAGTTTGTGTTGTCGTTCTGGATGTAACTTGGAAGGACCTTATTCCTGTCACGACAAAGGTGCTACCCCCCAGTAAGCTGATGTCTGGGTTCATCACAACAATTAGTGACAGGAAACCAATTCTCTTACAAAACAGAAACAGTGGTCAGGAACAGCTCTGAACTGCTGGTTTCTTAGAGGGCACTATGTTAATTTCTGGTGCAATTTACAGCCTCTAGGAGATCCTTAATTCAAACAGCACTTGAAAGAGATCTTTTGTAACTGCTTACTAATTTGGAACTAGCAAAATCTAATAATAGCTGCAGATAGAAAGCCATGAGGCTTGGGAACTGGGCAGGAAAGGCTGAGAACTGGGATAGGAGGCAGCTTTTTGTCACTGACAGTGCAACACGTGCTAAGGCAGAGCTCTGGCTCAGAGAAAGGGGAAAAATCTTCAAATAGGAAGCAACTGCCCTAGGAAAGACATGTCATGGAACACCTTTTAGACCATACTGGTGATACCTCATGTAGCTTCTTTGATTTGCCAGTGAACATTTGACAAGCCAAGATATAGCTTCATCCACTTCACTCAGACCTTCCCCGGGGGATACTTCTCTTTTCTCTTCAGACAGGATTTTATCTGCTTGTCTTTATACCCAAGGATGGCATCGTTGTCTTACCTATCAGTTTCTATCTATACTTTCTCTGATACCGAACACTATCTAAGAGCCAGGAAGTATCTGTTAAATAGATATGCTAACAAGTTTCATAGTACAGTGCAGCAGCTGTCCTGAGTTAGCAAAAGAAGTACTGCAATATATTTAGGCGATTAAGTTTAGAACAGATTTTCCAGTTCAGTTTGCAAATGATTGGGGATGAAATATTGGTTGATATTCTGTTATTATCTCAGCTGGAACCTAGCCAGAGTCACTGTCACTATTAGAGAATAGCAAATTTTTTGTTGTAACTTAAAAATATTCTACAAAGTAGCCTCAAGAACACCTCCCTCAAGCATAGATGCTGTAACTATGTGAAATCTCATTCAGTTCAAAATACCAAAAAAGTAATCACTATGAAGGATTAGCAGCCTGGAAAATGTGAGTTTGAATGAGAAAGTGATATACTGTGAATGCTGCAGCAACAGCACTCTTGAAGCCTTGGAAAACACCAACACCCTGTCTGAACTGGAAGCAAATGTGCAAGACCGAGGATCTGTTTCTTGTTCTGTATCTGTTGTAGGGGATCTTTACTTACTCACTCTCTCCCCGCAAGGATAACACCTTAGCTGCAGCCACAACACATTCAGTCATATCAAAGCTTTTCTTCTCTCTCTGGTGCACTGAATCTTTAAGCATGCCATGAATGTGGAATGGACTTCGGACCTGAGGCAAAGCAGGACTTTGATCCCATGTCTCAGGGTGCTACTTTAACCACTGAACTCTCTGGTGAAAGGGCAGCAGGAGCCTGCACGGCTGTGAAGGAAAGCTAATTCTCCGAGAAGCCTCAGGCTGAGATCCTCAAGGGTCTCAGCAGCAGTCAGAGGCAGCCTGGCAGGCAGCAGTGATACTGGGAATGAATAATGAGATGGGTACAACCTCCTTCCCGCATTTGCTAATGGTTGGGCAACCCACTCAGCGCTCTGGCTTTTGCAGCTCCTGTGAATATGTCCAGATGTTTCTAGTCACCTAGATCTTAGATCTGCTAAGGCAGCCAGCCAGATGTCTGTGTCCTTTTGTAGATCTGAGGCCAGTCCTTACTATTATTTCCTTCTGTTACTAACTTTGCTTCTTCATATCTTTTTGTGCATTTATTTTGTTGTGTCTGCTTTGTGTCATCTTGTGTGCTTTTCTTACTATGTAATTGTTTTTATCTGTCCTTCTGCCCTTGTTCTATGACTCCTCAAGGATTACTTCATTGCCAAAATCTCTTTCTTTACAATTACTTAGAGCTCTTTGATCCTCTGCTTCTTGAGCTTCACCCTGTGCCTCTTACTCTCTTCAGCCTCGTCTGACATTTACCTTTCTCCAGCTATGGGACTGTCAGCTTTCTCCCTGCTTCCATTCAGTAATTACCTTTGTATTTTCAGAGTTCTGCATGTTCGTCAGTGAATCGGTAACTGCCAGATCGTAACCTCTCTGAAGCACATGCAGAAAATTCAGTAATTTTCAAAAGCTCAGATCAGGCAGAACTTCCATTCACCCCTCTGCTGCCAACCTGCCACGGCTGGGATGCTTCCCCTGTCAGTCGTCTCATTTTCTAGATTCTTTCTTCCCTCTGCTCACTTTACCCCTTTTCTTCTCCTCTCTCTGATCATCCTAACAGAGCACTCTGATTTTCTCCTCCTAGCCCATTACCCCACAAAATCCCCCTACAGGAGAATTTATTAATATTATTATTATTTTTATGTTTATGTCAGCCCAGGAGAGCTCACACCCTCTTTAGCAAGAACCCTCAGAAGAGCATATCTTACTCTTCTCCCTCCACTCTCATGCAATTTAACTCCATGGTTATTGGACCATGCTGATTCCTTTTAAACCATTTTATTTCTTTCCCTTTTATTCCAAGAAGTCCTAGATATCCTTGCCTGCTTTCACTGCCCAGGAAATCAAGAGGGATTTTTCTCCAAGTTTTTATTTCTTGACAGGTTTCCCTCACAGCCCCTTCTTGTTCACCTAGGAAAGCCCAGTACCACTGAGATAAAGCCCTACTTGCATTAGCCCTATAAAATGAGCAGGGTCATTCATGTTATTACAACAGTGTGTAAGATAGTGGCTGCCCTGGGAATGGCACCCTTTGGTGCAAGGATGAGATGCAGCGTGACACAGGAGATCACAGACCAGCTTGTAGGTAGGGGAACAGCCAGCATTTGATGCCTTTACTGTTAGATTTTAAGACTTTGTGGGTGGATTATGATCATCTGCTCTGATGCTTAGGTTTGACCTCAGGTCAGTTTGGTATTCATTTGACACCATATCTACCAAAGATGGGATAGTTATCCCTCTCTTTCAAGATCTTCTTTCATATTGCCTCTACTGAGACTTCTTTTTCCTCTTTCTCTTTTACACTCCCTCTTTCCTGTTGCTTTTCTTTTCGTTGCTTCATTTTCTTCCTTCTAACCGAATCAGAATATGATCTTTTAAAAAGGCCTTTGTGTTGTTCTGCTTTTGCCAGGCTCTAATTTGTCTCTCTCTTTTTCACAATACCGAAATGTGTTAATTGCTAAGTTTTGTTCCGGTATCATGCAGTCCAAAAAGAGTTCCTCTTTAGATAGTCAGGGTATGATACTGATCTCATGATGTTTGAGACCAATTCAGCTGATAATCTCAAAGGAATTCCTCTTGATTTATCCTCAGTACAATGAGGTCAAGCCCTTTGAACACAGTAGACCTGCAGCATTTCATTTTCTATTACAAATGGTCTTCAGAGAACTGAAATAGTGTGACATTGACTCTGCTAATTCTTGTGCTATTTTACAAGGGAAAACAAAGGGTGACAATTTATTCTTTTGGGATCTGCTCAAGACTAATTTTAATCTCTAGACTTCAAAGGGATCAAAATATCACCATCTATTTGTCTGTCATTTCAGATTTTGTTCAATACATGGACTTTTGTGTCACAGGAGTATCAGTACTTTTTCATTCTACTGCTTTTACCACAAGAGCAGCAATTGTAACACTGTTTGAAGACCCTGCGTTTCGCTTCCCTGATCCAACTTGCAACTCAACTGATTTGATCATTTTTAGTGCAACTAAATGTATGACCTAACATTTCACTCACAAAATTTAATCTTATCCTTTGGCAAATTTTGTGTCTTAGCTTAAACAATTTGCTATATAAAACGATATAGTTTTCTTCACTAGGGTCAAGCATGTAAACAGAGGAATTTCAGATGTACCAAGTAAATTGTTAGGTTTCTTGTAATACAGCTATGTTTCGTTCACATTGGATTATTTATGCTTAAGTTCAAAGTTTGCTCAAACTGGAAGTTCAAATTGAAGTTTACCATAATGGGTATGGGACAGTCTATTACTGCAAGCTTATGGTTCAAGCATATACCTCTATATCTTGCTACCAAGCAGACTTCAACAGTCTCTGGACTGGATTCTGGACTTCTGCAGCCCTTGGGCCTCTCTCCAGGTGGTCTGCGCCGTGCAGATAAAGACCTGCTTCTTCCCCTGTTAGATCCAGCAGCGACTAGGCTGGAGAACTGAGGCACCTGCTAGGACATTCCAGGGACCAGCCCTGAGCAAGGGAGACCTTGTTAGACTAAGTCATTCTCAACTGAAAACAGGTTTAAGTGCAAATACAAGTCTAACAGCCAAAGTGAGGAACGGTTAGTGATATTTATAAAAGGCATTAATGAAGAAATAGAAACTACAGGTAAAGCCATAGGTGAAGAATATGTCTCATTTACTTACATAAGGGGTGTTTCCAAAACGTTTCACATTCCCTCACTCATCTGATTGGATGTTTCTCTGTTCACGAGGTGTTAGACAGGAGTTCAGGCTTTGAACGCTTCTTATCTCCTCTCTTGGGGAAGGATGCAGGGTTTTGTAGCCAGATTTGTCTTGAAAGTCTTTTACAGTGACTAGACCAGTTTAATCTTTTGTCCTGAATTTCATCCTATTCTCTCCTTACATAGAATCAGGGCTCTCTCCCTTCCAATGATATGTAAATGCCTCTTTGCTATATTAGGAGTCTCCTCAATTTAACTGTCTAATAAACAGTTCTTTAAAACAAAAAACTCTCCCCTATCTCTTGGGTAGCTACCAGGCCTTCTTCAGCAAGCCTTAAGATTTTTATCAAAGTGTAGATTAAAAACAAACTTGATACAAATATCTTAACAAGTTAATGGCATGTAGCCCACTAGTGTGTCTTAAATGACATCCAGTACAATAGTAATCTCTGCTTTTGGGGACACAATAGGCTTGAGCTGGCTGACCTCCAAATTCTTCTGCATTTCAAAAATGTGTTTTCAAAAACTTCTGCAGGAGAAGTTAATGAGTTTCAGACAGCTTTTAATTCACGCAAGAGCACTCTGTATGCACATTCAGGTATAGCTATACCTCAATGGGTATGGAACTACTGTCTAGTATTTCTAGTGATCCTGTTACAATCAATATTTCCCACACATTAGCTATAAATTTGATGTTCATAAGGAGTTCATAAATAGGTATCACAATGAGTTTCTTTATAAGAGTTACAAAGAGTATGATGTTATTACATGTTAAATGTGATGTGTTTATGTACTTCAGTGACAAAGTTGGGATTGTATCAAAATAGTGCTCATTTTCACAAAAATCCTTGTATTCCATGGGTGGGAAAAAAAGAGAAGAAATTCAGCAGTGAATAATACAGTCTCAGGAAGAGAAAAGGAAGTGCAAGGTATGAGAGTCTTACTGATATTTCCTTTCTGTAACTATTAATTTAAATAGAGGAAAGAGAATAAAAGGAGAACAGTGTGAAGCAGGCAGGAGCTTTATAGGTTGTTTTTTTTCTCTCCTCATTCACACTGCACATTTTCATCAGGGAGTTTTTGACTGATGAAATGCTAAGGCCTAACATTTATCTTGATCCCCAAAGGGCACATTGAATGGATGACAATATTACCCTGAGTTGGAATAGCTAATACCAGAACATTTTCAAAAATATATTAATCCTCATACCTGATGGCTGAGATCAAACTCTATTCGGATGAGAAAGAAATGTGATGTGGTGGGCCTACTTTCATGCACAATTGGTTATATCTTCCTGTGAAGCTTTTAATACTAACCTCTAGAAATGGGATGTTGGAGGGGGAAAACTATGAGTTGGAAACTGACAATTTTCTTAATTTATGGTCGTACTGTTGCTGTTGCCTGAATTTGAATTCAGTGCTCGGCTTGGAACAGCAACAAGCACGTGTGTGTGTGTGTAAGAAATTACCTGTGCCTACTGACCAGATGCAGTTCTTAGTTTCATTTAGAAGTGACTTGTTTTATGACACATGATTTAACTGGACAGTGGAAGATGCTCACCATCCAGCTCATACGATTTGCTGTGTCAGAAGAGGAACAAGTTGATTCTGCTTATCAGGATGATCACAATTTCTAGAAGATATATTTCCAGGTAAAACACTAATTTTTCATCTTTAAATAAAAACAGATGGATGAAGTGCAGACTTCAAATATCAGAAGGAGGAGATAGAGTGGGAGTAGAGCCAAGCACTAGCTGCTTCCCTATTAAGCAGAAGGTATGATGTTTACATGACATAGGAGACTTCTGCCTCAAACTGTGGGTCTTCTGTAGATGACAACTTGTAGGGCAGTGCTCTCTTACCCCATCCGTGGGCTACAAAAGAAATCTGAGTTGTGGGTTTTAAATTGCAGTAGTTCTATACCTTGAATATGTTTCATATATTCAGATGTAAGGTATATATGTTATTTTCAGCTCTATTTGCAAAGATATCAATTTGAGACACATTTTTGATCCACAGAACTTTCAAGGGACATTGAAAATGTAGAATATTGGAAAGTAAACTAATAGCTTTTCCTTCTCTGTAACCCATGTGTTTCAAATGGATATATAATTAAATGGAATTACAGTATATATATTACATTCTAATGGAAGTCCCAGGCTTTTTCAATTTACAGTCTTAATGGGGGGGGGGGGGGGTGGGAGGGAGAGGGGGGAGAAGATTCAAGGGTATTCAAGTTTCTCCAGCAGTCTTAGAGCAGATTCTTTTCCTAAAACAACAATCAACAGTGCAGTAGCTAACAGTGCTGACACTGAGGTGTTGTAATTAGACTTAAGAATCACTGTCCCTTTGAGTCAAGTGGAAAGCACACAGCTTGCTTCCCAGTCTATCAGTCTTATCATCTGTAGAACATATGGTGACAGAATTGCATTTGAAGGCTTTCTTCCAGCCATGAAGACTAGAAACCTCATGTACAGTTATCTCACAAACAAAAGAGCGTGAAGGCACTGGAGAGCCAGTTTTGGTTGGATCACTGAATAGAGCGTCTGACCGTTCATATTTTTAAATAAAGACTATACAAATAAAAAAACAAAGTTCCCTCAAACCCTGGTGTCTGGGCTTCCTCCTGTGAAAACTGTAACTCTGCTTATGAGGAAGCTGTGCTGTGGAAAAAAAACCTTCATTCTGAAACAGGACACTGTAGAAAAATGACTGGCAAATTGGAAAATATATATCTTTTGTCAAAAATATATATCATATATTGTTGCAGAAACATCGGGGGAAAAAAAAAAAGGTCCACCAGCCCCCAACAAAACCTGGCTTGCTAAAATTACAGAATAAACCTAAAAAAAAAGATGAGAATGACAAAATGATGAAAAAATGAAATGAGCTTTTCACATGCTGCTGTAAATATTTAGATAACGGAGGGTTTTATGGAAGGAACAATAAAATTGACAGAGCATGACAATGCTACTTTATATGCAAACAATGAGCTTTTAGCTGCTTTTCTATTTCATTTTTGCTTCTCTAAAATGTCGCACTGTATACCCATTTGTAAAACGAGTGCTATGGTAATCATAAGGGTCGAAACATGTGAATAGGGGCAACATATGCAAAGTAAAATTATACCTTCTAGGAGAGAAGCTGAAAGAGAGGAGAAAAGTACAACTTTGTGGCTCATAGTTTCTCCATTAAGTTCTCCCATGTCTCAAGCTTCTGAATTTTTCCAACTCTTTCAGCTAATCTAGTAGAGAGATATATCTGCTCCTTACAAACCTTGTTCTTCCTTTTTTATTTACTGCAATAGGCTCTTCCTTGTTTCCCTAACATGTTTTATTGAATGCAAGCACTCTGAAAAGCAGCTGCAAGATTGAGACTATCGCTAATTATACACTTCTTTGTGCAATACAGTTGAAAAAATCACATAAATATGAAGAATGATGGATGAAGAAGATTTTTTCAGGAAAAAAAATACAGAACTAATCAAATATCTCTGAGATTCTAAGGTCATTTTTCAGTTTAACTACTCAAGATAATTGCATGGGTAATATTCAGATGATTTATTTTATTCAGATGTTTTTAACATATAATTGTATTATGTTTTATTAGCTCCCTGGAGACTCATCAAGCTCTTGATTGTGCTGTATGTCTGTGCCATGAATGTACAGAAAAGCAAAGACAGAGATCTCTGCTTCTCCCTGGGAATGCATCTCCTCCCCCTCATTCCTTCCTCATACTTACCAACTTGAGAAGAGCTGGTGGTCACCACATCCTGACATCTGATCCTAACATTCGGGGTGAATCTGAATTCACACTGTTTATCGGCAGCGATCCTTAGCCAGCACTATTGCTCCCAAACTGTGTCCAGATGGCTCAGGCCAAACTGGTGGCAAAGAGTGTGTCGGGGTGAGACAGGCAGGAGCAGGAAGGAAAGTCCTTGCCCTCTCCCTCTGCCGTTGACTAGAACAGCCTCAGATTCCTAATGGCTCAGTCCACTAATATATTCTTCATATCCTGATTAGTTGCAAATAAAATTACGGATCATGGCTGAGATTATTGCTCATTATCCTTTCCCTAAAGGCCGTCAGCAATTCAAACTGTTTTCCTGAATTGCATGCATTGTTACATTTTGCTCTCTGCACATAGATGACTATAGGACAACCAAGCAGTAAATATGATGATTAGTACATAATTATTGAATATATTTGAACAATAAAATTTCCAAACATGCAAAAGTAGCAGACCAGGAAAATTAGGAAAAAAAAATATATGTATATAAAAATTATAAAAGCAATATTTAATTCTACAGACTAAATCATCATTCCTTGTATAGAAATGACTCCACACTACTGATCATCCTTTCTTCTTTCTTCTCTCCATCTTTCTCTCCATCTTTTCCAGTTTTATCATATTCTTTCTGAGATTCAGAGAGCAGAATTGCAGTACTCAATTCCAGTACTCAAAATGTGGGCACACATATAGACATTTTTCATTTTGTTCTTTATGACTTTCCTTTCATTTGATCTTTTTTGACTGAAAATATGGGAGCTCTACTTTACATTCTTAATCAGTGTTTAATCACAAGATCATTGCATCTCTGTATATGTATTAAGAATGGGACAGATATATGTGTATGTGGGAAGGTGAGTATTTCACATTAAAATTTCCTTTTTTTGCTGTAAAAGGTAAATACAAAAGGAAAAATAATCAGAAGAATGAAGTCTGAATTTTCACTGGTCTAAATGAAAATAATTCTAACAGAGATACTTGGCTTCAGCTTAATCTGTTCCATTATTTTTCCTGAAAACAGTTTCATTTTGCAATATATCATACAAAATATTTTAAAACAACCTCAGAAAAAGAATAAATCAAAAATTTATTTAGAAGCTGACACTTGCTTTTTATTTATTTATTTTCTTTTGCTTTGGTTAATTGGTTATTTTCTGATTTTACATTTACTTTGTTATAAACGAAGGAAAAAAACAAAGAAAGGAAATTCTGGTATCTTGTTTCTGATTTATTCTTTAAGTCAAGTACTCCACAAAAGAACAAGAACATAAGACAGTCTAAAGCACAGAAAAGCTCAAATAAGGAGAAATTCAATCAAACGTATGCACACCAAAGAAGAAACAATTAAAGGTTATGTTGTTTCATGAATATTATTTTCTAAATCGTTCTCTAAAATGTTTTAAAAAGTTTTAAAACAAAATTACTGAGTGTTACTTTAATTTTGAGGATATTTCTCTAAATAATGCTCATGGAACCCCTGAGGTGTAGAGCCAGCTAAACTACAAAGGTGGAGAACAGCATCTTACATATTTCCCTGGCTTTTGGATGATTCACAATGCATCACTTTTTCTCAAAAGTTCCATCGCCAGGGAAATGCCATTCTTTTTATGCTCTTGCTGAGAACTCAGACAGAATGAATATTTCGACTTGAAAAGAGCTCAGCAGAAACACAGCAAACCAAGAAGTCAAAAATAAAGTCTTTTGTCTGAGTTCTCCCAAGCTGCTCAGGCTTTAGCTTCGAACCTATCATATGCAACCAATGTGGCTGCTGGTGCCTTATACATTTGTTACCTGCTTATGAAGTGGTTTAATGTTTGAGGCTAGTACTCCATGCTATTTACAGGAAGAAAGAATTGTGAAAGTCTCTTGTATGTCAAAAAATCAAGCATTGTAATTATAATAAAGATTAATTTTTCAAGAATGTGTATGTGAAACCTTTTGCCCTCCCCACACACAGTACAAGGCAGAATATAACCCTCACTGGAAAGCATTGGTCTGGACTGCCTAGCACAAAAGAGACTGGTCATTTAAAGCAAAAGGTATGTCTGCCTGCTTTAACAACCCTGTGATATCATTAATGTATCTGTGAAAATATGCAGTCATGACTTGTTCAGGTGGATCACCTGGACCACCTGCTAGTGGTGTCAAATCCCAGCATTTTCGTTATCCTGAAAGATCAGAAGTGCAGTTGCTCATGGTGCTAATTTGGTGGGCACCCGCTCTCCTCTGCTCGGCCGCAGAGCCGGCTGAGTGCCTCCTGGGTCTCCTCCTGCGTGGCGCCGGGCTGTGTGCCAGCACCTGATGAGTGAACGCCACAATTTGTGTCCTGGTGGCTGCGAACTTAACTTCAAAAATAATTTTTCTTACAAACCGGTAGAGAAAATCATAATCAGGATGTCATCAGCCAGAGTCCTGAACCCAGCAGCAGGGCTAAATATGACCACAGAGTTCATTAGCAGGCACTGCATATGTTCTTGGGTTTTAAGTCTCTTTGAAATATCAATTATAAACAAGTGTTTGCACTCATACAGGTCAGTACTATCTTCTGTGCAGCAAGCTAAGTTTACAGCAAAGAGCAAAATGTCTGGAATGGATTTGAAAGAAACTAATTCACCTGAGATTTACGAACTTTTCACAGTAGAAAGTTTTTGGCAGCTGAGACAGTTCTCAAGACATGATGTTGGAAAAAGTTTGGACTACCATTTTCTGCAGCTGCTGGCTGCAGTACAAACGACTGGCAGAATGATCAGGAGTAAGCGGCTTTGCTGTTTCAAAACTAGCTCTAAATCACAGGCAATCCCAGATCTTCAGGCCCAGGCCTCCATTATCATAAACAACCACATAATACAAAGCTGTTACTATCAGATACAAGCTGGTATTAAGTCGGCATCCCGTTTCATCTGTACACCCAAACTTACTTTGAAAGCCTGCAGTAGTGCCAGCCTGGCTTCTTCATTAATGACTAAGTAGGTTTCTCCAGGAAGCATCTTGCAGCACTCTAGATCATTCCAAATACATGGATTTTTATTTCAGCACAAGCAATAAACATTGTTGAAGAATATTCCCTCTTTTTCTAGCATTGTTTAACTCATGGAAAATTTCAGCTCTAACTGCAAATACTCCAATATTTCTTACCTTTAAAAAGAGTTTTTTGCTTGCAGTGGGTGTCTATCAAAAATAGGACCTACTGCTTTCTATAATGCAAGAAGAACTTTAAGATTTTAGTAAAACATTATGAATAACCTGCTGACTGTATTTCTTCCTGTGTCTAATCTGTGTCTTTAATAGGAATAGACTGACTGGAAGTGCTTTGTAAATGAGGAGGAAGGGAAACCTATTCAAAAGAACATGTAAGAATTCTACTTACAGCAGGTATTTATTGTTCCCTTAAAATACGGAAACATATCATCCCTATACAAAATATGCCCTAAATCAAGACTTTCCATTGAAGCAAATGCTCCTATACATTTTTTGATTGAGAAAGGGAAAATGATCGAGACAGACATTTTTTTTCTTTTTATCTCTGCAATGTTTACAATTCTGCACAAAACCACTGGCATCCCAGTTCCTTTGTGTTTCCCTAGGGAGTCTATAATGACTTCACTTAAACAGCTCATTTTCCTTAGAACTGTTGAAAAAGTTCTGAAATTCTCTTTCAATTAGCCATTAGCTAAAACTACTTACCCAGCCTCTGGTTTTAAAGGTTGCATGGTCCCTTAAGAATAGTGGCTGTTTAAGCACCTGTGTCACACCAAGGTTTTAAGACACAAGTTCTTCTTGACAAACATGTTTTTGTTGCTTCTTGATCTCCTGCAAAGTCAGCTAAGCTTCCTTGTAGATTTTTCCTTGGGGTAAGATTAAAAACAACAGAAAAGATGCTTTACTTTAAAGCAGTTGAGTGGTTTTGATGGAACTCTATGATAATGACCAAATTGTGCATGAAGGGAATTGCAATTGCACGGGAGAAAGAAGAGGTAAATAGCTAGTAAATTAGCCAGTGATGACAATTACCCGTTCAGAAATTATGTGCATTTTGAGTGCATATTTTTTCCTAAGTACCTTCAGACAGATTTTCTGAATGGCAATAATATCATGCTCTTCTTTATTGCTGGCCCAGCTTCTAACACTTTGAATCATACATGATATTAGAATGTGTTCTTCCTCCCTTGTACAATGCTGTAATCAATACCTAAGAAAAAGCATAAGATACATTTTCCTTTCTAACAAAGGAATCGGGAACTTGGGTCAAAGCATTTCTTCCCTGTCCATTGCTGAAGCCAAATAAACTAGCTTTTGCATGGTGGCACTATACTCTCAGTGAGCTAAATTCTTCTTACAGATAGTTTAATATAGCTTTGGTGTAATGCTGTGTAATTATGAACTCTAATTGGTTCCTGCTGATGCCTAAGGAAACTGTAACAAAGAAGAAAATCAGTCTTGTGGGATGATCTTTTTTGTGGATTTGTTTGATTATTTGATGATGTGAATGTCATTTACAGGGAAAAACAGTATGGCTGCACTCAGAGAGCCAAGACATTTCTTAAAGAGTAAGTTATAACAAGTACATGCTTAAGAGATAAACATGGCTGAAAGCATCATCTTCTACAGCCTATTTATTGGCGTATGTGAATATCGCATGTTATATCTAAACAGACAAATTTAAACATCCGTTTTCTTGATTTCTAATTTGAGAACATCTACTAAGCATACGTGACATTTCAGTAGGGATGGCATACTAACAGCAAGAGTTATTAACAGATTATTAAGAGATTTCAATTTTTATAACCAAAAAGAAAAAAATACACATAAATTTTTGAATATGTTCCTGTATGCAAATATTTCACCCAAGTCTTTGTCACTCTGCTGTAGGCACTGATCTGTTTATCCCATCTTTATGCTAAGATGAGAGTGTTTGTATGCCTTGACGGATCAGACTGGGAGTCAGAAGAGCTGTTCTCTGTGTTTCCTCCACCACAGACATCCTGCACGCTCTTTCGAAGGCCATCTGACACATCGGTGTCAAAACCCTTCCAGATTCATGTGATTTCTGCCCCTTACAAAATGTGCCGCATCAGGCCTGCAATGGAGCCTGTTAGGGCTGCAAACATTAAGGCTGAATGTGGTGAAAGCCTTGGTGGCAAGAACGTGCCACCTAACAAATTTCAGGCCGTTCTGGGGAGCACAGATCCAAAGGATGAGGCAGCCACAGATCGGTAGTCCTCGCACCGGTGATGGTGACTTCTGGTCTGAGCGTGAGTGCAAGCACGAGGCAAAGAGAAGGGTTAGGGCTCAGCCACGCGCACCGCCTGCAGCCCACGCAGCCCAGGGAGAGCCGGCACCCCGAATGGGATCCAGCTCCCCGGGAGACTCCCTCCCTTGAGCAAGGCAGAGGCAGAGAAACCGCTGAGCACTTAACCCTGTGGATACTAGGCCCGTTATTTGTTGCAGTATTCGGGAAGGTGTCCTCATGGGATGACCGGCAGGATCTCTTTTCAAATCTTTATATGAAAGGAGGAGCAAGTGGTGGTTCACATCCCAGATACAATAGTCTAATGGTTGCAGCGCTGAGGAAACACTCTGTGGGGAATTACTCGCCTCTGTGGATGTGTGCTAACCACTAACAATAACGAAAAAGTGCAGCTAACCTCCAGTTGTCTTATTAAAACTCTGCCAGGTGAAGAGGAAAAAAAAAAAAAAAAGAAAAAAGGCAAGCTGCTTTGGGGGACAGGGTGAAGCTTTGATTTTGTTACCTTGTAGGTTATTTATCTGTAATCATCATCTCAAGCAGTAGCTTTTCCCTAGGTAATAATCCAGAGTAAAGTAGTAATTAAGATGAATTTGGTATCCGAAACAAAATAATCCTTCAAATAAAAAGGATTAAGGTATTGGACCTGTAAACTTCTAAGAAAATTTCTGAAAGGAGAATTTCTCAACTATCAATAAATTGCATAAGCAGTAGCAGTATCAGGCAATAGTTAAAACACTTACAGAATTGACTCATGGGGAAACTGAGGATTCCTCACATGATATAATTAATGTCTACTTCCACTTACTGAACAGAACAGTATTGCAGCCTGCCGAACGAATATTTGCTGATATCACATCTGAGTCTTTTTTTGCTACTGTAGAAAGCTATAGATGAAACACTGAGGGTGAATCTGACTTTACAAAGAACAGTTTGCAAAGAAAACACCTCCTTGGAGGCTAGGAAGCACAGCAGATGATTCCTAATTCAAACGTCTTTCTGCTTTAATCTACTCACTCTGTTCGGCTTTAGAAAATACTGGGTTTACTAGATATTAAGATTTGTTCCATTCTAATTAATTATATACATTAGATATTAATTAATTAATTAGATTAGAATATAATTCTAACTAATTATATTTTGGTCAATAACATCAATGAACTAAGTCACCAGCGTTAGTTAGTTCCTTTAACAACAACCCCTATGAACTAAAGCAAAAGGCAAGACCTCTTTAAAGTATTTGTGGCAGCACATTTTTAGGTGCAATAAATAAGCGGAAGGAAATTGCGCTAAAGAATTTGCAGTTCCTGGATCTGGCTGAGTGCCCTGATCATGCCCAAGCTGCGCAGCCGAGTGAGAGTCTCTGTGTGTACTGGGTTTTGTGTTCCCTTTTCCATCTCCCTTCCACCTCCATCTATCCTCCCACACTCTCTATTCCAGCATTGATGGAAATAAAGCCTGGGCATTGTGCTGGCAGGGAGGTAAAATGTGTCTCAGCATGCAGGCCAGACACAACCTTTGACGGCTGTACGCTCTATTTAGAGGTCAGAATTGATAATCAGCCAGTGCAGATTCTAAAGAATTTGGTACTGACACACTATAGTACACATTTTAGACACTAGCTGCACTGTGAGCAGAGGTATCTGTTCACAATAAAGCCCAGGCCCTTTTACAGATTTTTTCAGATCTTTTAAACATCTATTTAAATAGAAGCTTCATGTGTGCTTCATTGCAGTAGTGTGGTCCTAAAGGGATAAAAGAGCAGTGACTCTTTTATCAGAACACTCTCAAGATCACACAGAGTAAAAAAAAACATCTTGCACAATAAGTGTTGCTTTCTGACTGCTAAAGTCAGAAGCTTGTAATCCAGCCTTAGCAACAAAGTGAAGAAGCGGCTACAAAATCTCTGCTACATCCTCCAGTTAGTTGCCTCCCTGCTCTCCTATTCCAGTATCATATCAACGTTTTTTGTGACGAATGTAGCCTCATCTCAGTGTCACCCATACCTCAGTTGCTGAAGTACAATCACACCCTGGCAGCTCCTTGCTGTTATATGACTCCCAGACAAGCTGTATCATCAGCCTGGTGCAAATACTTCTATTCAGTCTCTTACTGGCTATTCCAGTTGCAGCTGGCTTCCTGGCTGCTGCATATATGCATGCTAAATAGGAAATGCTGATACCTTTTCATGCTATAGACTAAGGACACTGTTTATAACCCTTGCACAAAGATCTCTAAATCATGGGTTGTGGGTACACACAGGTTTTACTACCACTTCTCAGTAACATACTCTGCACTTTATTTCAAAAGGCTTGAAGCAATTTTGGTGACCTTAAAGGAGGTGCATTATCAGAAAAAGCCAAACGTTTGTCACAAGATTATTAGACATTTTCATCAAAATATAGATGTTCATAATTATTATGCTTCTGCATAGCAGCCTGAAAATATAATATCTTATCTTGTGCTTGAAGCTCCACAATCACCTGAGCTTGCATGTCACTCTCTAAATGAAAATACAAATTATGAGAGGACAATAAATGCATAAATTGTATACCTTGCTCACTGTGGAAACACTCATTATTGAGGTTTGAATAAGACGAAAACAACACTGTCCTGTTTTTCATGATGCACTAAAGGAACAATAGCTGATGGCTTAATTAATAAGCAGGTTTCAATAACTAACTCCATATCACATTTCAGTTTAAAGTATTGTGTGATCTTGATTAATAGCAAAATCTAAAAGATTTTTCTTTCACAGCTAATTTATGTAACTTCAGCTGTTATATTTTCCAGCTGATTTCAAATTTTCTAGTTCACTGGCTGAGCCAAAATGACACATCACTCACTATATATTGAACCAACCAGAAAATATTACTTGTCCATCCATCCGAATATGCAGTTTATTTAAGTTTTCTGGGTTTGGGTATTTTTTCTAAAAAGATATTCTGGACCAGTTAGCAAAACAGTTCTTCAGTCATTTCTTTCTCTAAATGATTTGCCTCTGTGACAATTAATTCTATAATTCTGTGATATAAAAAATATTAATATTTGAGAGATGTGCAGAATTTATATCCATTTTCAACCTTCATTTTCAGAATTGAAAGATTTTGAAAGGACAGCTTTGATCATGTGTGAGCGTAATGCTGAGAAGAAGAGATGGAAGATGATGCTAAATATAACCCAGACACAAACCATTCAGTCTTTAGCTAGATTCACTGTCCTGGTTCATCCAAGCCCGGCTTTCCATCTCCTATTGTGGAAACAGCTGAGATCCTGAAAGTGTTTTCACTTTGAAGTCACTAGGGATATAGCAACTCAAATCTAACTGGCATAAACTGGCCTTGAACAAATTTCGACTATCAGTTAGGAGGCTTCTAATGATCGAAGGAGAGAGATTCAAGGTGGAAAGAGGAGCTGGTTTTATATGAAGTTGCATATGTTTATGTCAGTGTTATATAAATTATGTCTGTATAAAGGAGCAGGGGAAGTACGTTCGAGTGCAGAGTTCTGGGCTGAAGGCTAAACCCTGGGTAGAAAAACATGTTAACTGGGGGGGGGACGGGGACAGGGGACATCGCTATCAAGATTCAGTCCTAGACCAGCTGTCCTACATAGAGGTAATGCTCCAGACAAGTGCACATGCAGGGTGTCCTCTCACATGATTTCCGTATTTCGGTGGGAAAGAGCAATTATTGAGGGGAAAAAAACTCAGGCCTCAGCCAGGTCTGAGCAATCCTGGTAAGTCTCAATGAGCCAGAAGTTCCTTCTGGCCCTGTGGTCCTTGGCTTGATGTACTCAGTGCTCGAGTGCATCACCTGCAGACCTGGCGATTAGAAATGCAAGATTTCTCAGCTGAACACACAAGGTTCTGACTGAATTCTTGGGCCCAGCAGGCAGAAGCAATTGGCAGACAAAAGTAAGTATTTCAAATTGGGTAATGAATAATAGATTATAATGAGTCTCAAGCATTATTTTTTTTTAGTTTTATCACAAACACTTTCTTTCTTTCCTCCTCAGCCCCTGCTTTCTACCATACACAAGTCCTGCACAAATGGTCTTTGCAGGTTCCCAGTGCTGCTCCCTTTCCTTCAATGTCAGTTTGTTTTTTCATACTTCATGCAATCTTGTGATTGGCTTTCTTCTATCACATTCAGAAGACCAAAGTACTGATCAAAAAATATGCCTCGCTCTATAAAAAATAGATTGCAGCATTCAAGATGCCATTGTTCACAGCCTCTCTTCTTTCCCTTCTCAGCTGTAAAAGAATTGTGTCCAGCCTGGGTCACAAAGGAGAAAATATTGCCTAGGCTGCTATCTGTCCACATTATCATGCTCATACCTCTATTTTATTCTGCTCCTGCAGCTAACAAATAAATGGAAAGTATTAACTGATTGAATCGCTAAGTCCTCAAACATCTTTCTCTGTCAAAGACCTTCACTGGCATTTCAATTAATTGATCTGGGCAGATTGCCTGTGGCTGCTAAACACTGTCATTTTCTTAAAGCTAACACACCTTGTTCAGCAGAGATGCTGTTGTCAGCCAGGCTTTAGTAGTAGCAATGCAATCCAAGCATACATTTTCTACCAGTGACACCAATTTCTTGCTTGATGCTAATCTTGATAGCTTGTTTCCTTCTGCCATTAAAGATCTCAGTGACTGTCACAGTGTAAGCTCTTCCCTTCATTTACTTCTAAACTGACTCCTTTTACTTGTGTCCCAGTGCTGTCAAGCTGCAAGAGGCTCTTTTTTGAATAACAGATCGGAGATGGTCAAGGATTGGCTGCATTTGTCTTCTTGATATTGAAATTTCTTCCTTTATTTAGATGCCAAATCATATAGACAGCATCTTTTTGCATACTTTCTCAGAACAAAGAATAAGACTCGTGGGGGGAGTACTGGGCCTGACATTCACATGCTTTATAGGAATTGCTTCACAAAAAGCAATGTAGAAATGCCTGTTTTAGAAATAGCCATTACTGGTAAAAGAGTATCAATAACAAATGCACACATCAGGTATCTTGGTCTGTCTCAGATGCTTAGCCTAAAAATTAAGGCTACAAACCAAGGTGCAGTCTCTCAGTCTGAATGTGGGAGAGGAAGCTGGAGCTGTTGATGTTGTAACTCAGGTTTCCCTGTGACCTTGGACAATTTACCATTCACCCGCTCTGCACTGTCTGTGAAGGCAGACTGGGCTGTGCGTCTGCTCTGTGTCAGGGCATGCGGCAGATCTGAGCTCACACCGATAGAGTGGCTCGGGGTGGCTCAGGTGACAAGTGCAGGTACTAGGCAATGGAAAGGAGAATATATTTCCTTCATGTGAAATTCAGGTGCTGAGAATCACATCTAAATGAAACTGAACTACTGCCTTGACCTTTTACTGTTTCACAGCAACTGGCTTAATGAACCCCCTCTTCTGTATTACCTAAAAATCAGCCCTTTCTTTTTAGTTTACAGTACAAGCATATTGAAATGCAATTACAGTACATACTTCCTTTGCAACTGGCTTGCCTAATGAATGCCACATGATTTTTGAAGTTACTGAAAACAATGGGTCTGTATTCATTTCTCACTTAGCTGAATGCAGTATATGGGCATCTCAGACACTGCTCCCTTTCCTTCTTTGAAAGATTTTCTCCAGCTTGAATCAGCTGTCTGATACAGGGGCACCTGAAAGCCCCTTTTCGATATATGTTTCCTGTGTTATAAACTGCTGGCTTTATAGCGAATGTGGCAGACTGAACGTGGTTCCTGAGGTCAGTCTTTGCTGGCAAAAGGTACGCACAGTGAATTCTATGAAGAGAGAGTTTTTGGAGGGCTGGATTCACGCCTGATTTACCCCAGATATTCTCTGGCACCTGCAGCCATTCATTCCCTTGGTTTGCTTCCCAGATTTCCTCTAAGCAGCACCTATGTTATGAGTAGCTCTGATTCTCTAGTAGCCTGCTTGTGATTTTACGTCGTATACTGGGCCTTTGGGTCTTAGATTTCTTTGGTCTGAACGGACACTTAGTCTCTGTCACGCTGCCTGGGTGCTGGCTCTGCATCTACCTTCTTTGCAGACCAGAGCTAGCTGCCTGGCTTTCCTTCTGAAACCAGCTCTGCTCCTCAGAAAGGTATCAAAGCTGCCTCAGTCTTTTGTGAGCTTCACTCCTATTTTGAAAGTATGTACCACATGGCTGGGAATTTTTAGCTTTTAAGTCTTTTCTCCCCCTTTCTTTAAATTATGCAGCTAGAACTAAATGCCACTGCCGGTCCCCCTTCTTTAGCATATTTGTTTTTCAGCTAAACCCTAGTATTTACAGTTACATACTTTGTTACCTCCTTGCCAACAGATGGAAGGAGATGCACATAAAGGTCATGTCTTGCCGAGGCTCACTATATGTTAAGACATTTCCTCCTTGTAAGGACACTGTCAGAAGATACAATTTGAGAGCTTTCTAAAGCTGGCTTTATCGGATGCCTTATTTTAGTGGACATTATTCAGATTCTGGTCATACAGCCTTTAAGCACTAACGTGCAAAATGCTAAGAGTAGAGCAGCAACATTTATATGGGCATCCAACAGTATTTATGATTTATTTCTCTTAATGCATTTAGCATATAAATAAAATGTTCCACTAAGAGCCCGTAGAATCATAACTTCAAAATGAAAAACTCCCATTTCATTAGGTATAGCAATATCCAGAACATTTCCTGGAAATAGCTTACCAAATCTTAATTCTTGTCACCTATAATATAGATTAATTATTTTAAATTTAACTAATTATCCTTGAATCCAAGGTACATGGCTTTGCCACTGAGGTATCTGAATCTGTTCAAGGAAAGACTCCAAATTCCAGAAAGACTTACTAAAATAGATGATAGACTGATGGCGTTATAGGTCTTATAATCGATTCCGAATGCCTTCCTAAACATCACTTGATTCAGACCAGTGGTAATATTGTGATAATATTCATAGCTGTGGAAGATGTCTTCTGAGCAATTTAGAATTGTATTTAATATTTACTGAATACTAGAAATATAGATTCCATTCCATGAAGTTGCTGTAAATTCTGTCAGAAAAATACTACTTCTGACAAATTATTGTAAGGTGGCATTATGGTGTTTGTGTATTTTTATAGTATATGTACTTTTATATATACAGGCATACCTCAGAGATATTGCGGGTTCTGTTCCAGAACATCGCAATAAAGCAAATATCTCAATAAAGTGAGTCACATGAATTTTTTGGTTTACCAGTGTGTATAAAAAGTTATATTTACACTGTACTGTAGTCTATTAAGTGTGCAATAGCATTATGTCTAAAAAACCAATGCATAAACCTTAATTAAAAAATACTTTATTGCTAAAAAATGCTAACCATCATCTGAGCCTTCAGCGAGTCATAATCTTTTTGCTGATGGAGAGTCTTGCCTTGACGTTGATGGCTGCTGACTGATCAGGGTGGTGGTTGCCGAAGGCTGGGGTGGCTGTGGCAATTTCTTAAAATAAGACAACATTGAAGTTTGCCACATTGATTAACTCTTCCTTTCATGAAGGATTTCTCTGTAGAATGTGATGCTGTTTGATAGCATTTTACCCACCATAGAACTTCTTTCAAAATTAGAGTCAGTCCTCTCAAACCCTGTCGCTGCTTTATCAACTAAGTTTATGTAATATTCTAAATCCTTTGTTGTCATTTCAACAACGTTCACAGCATCTTCACCAGGAGTAGATTCCATCTCAAGAAACCACTTTCTTTGCTCATATATAAGAAGCAACTCCTCATCTATTAGAATTTCATTATGAGATTGCAGCAGTTCAGTCACATCTTCAGGCTCCACTTCTAATTCTAGTTCTCTTACTGTTTCCACAACATCTGCAATTACTTCCTCCACTGAGGTCTTGAACCCCTCAAAGTCATCCATGAGGGCTGGAATCAACTTCTTCCAAACTCCTGTTAATGTTGATATTTTGACCTCCTCCTATGAATCATGAATGTTCTTAATGGCATCTAGAATGGTGAATCCTTTCCAAAAGGTTTTCAATGTATTTTGCCCAGATCCATCAGAGGAATCACTGTCTATTGCAGCTGTAGCCTTACAAAATGTATTTCTTAAATAATAAGACTTGAAAGTCAAAATTACTCCTTGATCCATGGACGCAGAATGGATGTTGTGTTAGCAGGCATGAAAACAACATCAATCTCGTTGTACATCTCTATCAGAGCTCTTGGGTGATCAGATGCATTGCCAATGAGCAGTCATATTTTGAAAGGAATCTTTTTTTTCCTGAGCAGTAGGTCTCAACAGTGGGCTTCAAATATTCAGTAAACCATGTTGTAAACAGATGTGCTGTCATCCAGGCTTTGTTGTTTCATTTACAGAGCACAGGCAGAGCAGATTTAGCATAATTCTTAAGGGCCCTAGGATTTTCAGAATAGTAAATAAGCATTGGTTTCAACTTAAAGTCACAAGCTGCATTAGCCCCTAACAAGAGAGTCAGCCTGTCCTTCGAAGCTTTGAAGCCAGGCATTGACTTCTCTCTAGCTATGAAAGTCTTAGATGGCATCTTCTTCCAATATAAAGCTATTTTGTCTGCATTGAAAATCTGTTGTTTGGTGTAGCCACCTTCATCAATTATATCTTAGCTAGATCTTCTGGGCAACTTGCTGCACCTGCTACATCAGCACTTTCTGCTTCACCTTGCACTTTTATGTTATGGAGACGGCTTCTTTCCTTAAACCTTGTGAACCAACCTCTGCTAGCTTCAGACTTTTCTCCTGCAGCTTCCTCACCTCTCTCAGCCTTCACAGAATTGAAGAGAGGTAGGGCCTTCCTCTGGATTAGGCTTTGGCTTAAGGGAACGTTGTGGCTGGTTTGATCTTCTACTCAGACCACTAAAACTTTCTCCATATCAGCAATAAGGCTGTCTCGCTTTCTTATCATTTGTGCTTTCACTAGAGTAGCACTTTCAATTTCCTTCAAGAACTTTTCCTTTGCATTCACAACTTGGCTAACTGTTTGGCGCAAGAGGCCTAACTTTTGGCCTATCTTGGCTTTCAGCATGTCTTCCTCACTAAGCTTAATCATTTCTAGCTTTTGATTTAAAGTGAGAGACATGTGACTCTTCCTTTCACTTGAATACTTAGAGGCCATTGTAGGGTTGTTAATTGGCCTAATTTCAATATTGTTGTGTCTCAGGGAATAGGGAGGCCCGAGGAGAGCAAGAGAGATGGGGGAATGGCCAATCGGTGGAGCAGTCGGAACACATACAACATTTATTAAGTTCACCATCTTATATGGACGCAGTTTGTGGTGCCCCAAAACAATTACAATAGTAATATCAAAGATCACTGATCACAGATCTCCATAACAGATATAATAATAATGAAAGAGTTTGATATATTGTAAGAATTACCAAAATGTGACAGAGACACGAAGTGAGCACATGCTGTTGGAAAAATGGCGCTGATAGACTTACTCGATGCAGGGTTGCCACAAACCTTCAATTTGTAAAGACCGCAATACCTGTGAAGTGCAATAAAGAGAGGTGCAATAAAACAAGGTATGCCTGTATTGCTAATAGCTATGGTTTGAACTCTACTATTACAATTTTATCATTCAGCTGAAGAGTTTTATGATTGATACAATATAAAGAAGAACTGGAAATGATGCTTTTATGACACGATTTTCTGTCTGTGACTATTACAACTATGTATTCATTCAACAGGTGGATTTGTTCAGAAATTGCTTTTACATATGTAAGCTTTGACATCCCCAAGAAGGCAGGTCTGCTTTATGTCAGATAACCAGTAGCTAAGATATTATGGGAGGCAAGTCTAAGATGTAAGATGCAAGTAGACAAAGAAGCAGAAGCAGAAACATAAATTAATGTAAACAAAGGAAGGATAGGAATGTAACAAGCTATCAGCCTGGCTAAGTCATGAATTATTCTTGGAACTGAAAAAACAAGAGGGGATTTTACAGAAAGTTCAAACTAGTTCGTATTAGAGGGGAAGAAGCTAAAGTAATAACATGAAAGGACAAAATCAGAGAGTTCAAGGCACAAAATAAGATGCAGCTAGCAAAGGATGTAAAAGGTAACAAGAGAGGTAATACAAACTGTAGGATGAAATGTTGTAGGAAATATATGCTGTGATATATGCTGTAGGAAAATGCTATATCACAGTTAAACAGAGAGGGAAATTTAGTAGGAAATGGCAAAAGAAGACCAATAGATATAATACCTTCCTTGCATCACGGTTTACTAAGAATGTATGTCGTTTGTAGTCAGGTGATTTAACACAAGAACTATTAGTGACAGAAAGGTATTATTTTAGCCTAGAATAAGAAAAGCAGAGAGTTTAATAAGCATCTGTCAGAGATTTTGAAACTGGTTGATACAACAAACTTCATCCTATATCACTTAAAGTGGTGAATGAAGAGATAGGAATTTTAGTAATTACCTTAGAGAACTCTTGGAATATGGTGAGGGACTAGACTACTGAGGAAGGGCAAAATAACACCTGCCATGAACAGGCAGGAAAGCATGAGCTGCAAACTAGATTCAAGTTCACAGAAAAGTTCTGGGAAAAAATGAGCACCTAGAAGACACAAAGATGATCAACAGCTAGCATGGATTCCTGGAGAACAAATCACATCAAAGAAATCTGATTTCTTTCTTCAGTAGAAGAATAGGACTCTTAAACAGAGAAGCAGCAGATGTCAAATATCTTGATTTTAATCTGATGCTGTTTCATAGGATATTCACATAGCAAGCTAGGTCTAGATGACATTATTATAGATTGTCTATGAAACCTGTAGCTGAGCCCAGGAGACTCCACTGCAAAGGGAAGAATGTATTGACTGAGCTTTTACAAAGTTCTACTGAGTCTAGTACTGCTGGCTTTAGATTAACAAAATGGAACTGAAAGGGGGTGGAATACAGGAGTAGAATTGAAATGGATCTTGATGAACTGGAGAAATGGCCTGAAAAAATAGATTGTAATTCAGTAAAGGCAAATGTAAAATTCTGTCCTTAGGCATGAGTAATCAGCAGCACAGATACAAACTATGAAACATCTGTTTTGGTAGCAGCATTACAGAAAAGGTCCTTAGGGTAAAATAGATCATGATATGAACACGACTCAAATATTAACATTGGTGGAAAGGGTATATAGATGGATAAACAGTATGTGTAAACAGTAACATAGCTGTATGTAAAGTTCTTTGACCAATTTTGGGTGCCATAATTCATAAAAGATGTTGATCAGTTGGACGCAATCCAGAGAAGAATGATCAGAGCTTTTGAAAACATCAAATACAAGAAAAGACTGAAAGAGCAGGGGTTGTTTAAAATTTAGGGGAGATAAGGTTGTGGAGAAGAGTGATAATAGCCTTCAAAAAGCATAAAAAACTGCTGCAAAGAGAAATGGAACAATTTGCTCTTTATCATGTGCAGAACAAAAAATAGTATGCTTAAATGGCAGCAAGAAAGATTCAGTTTAGATGTCAGGAAAACCTTTTTAACAATAAAGGTAATAATGCACTAGAACAAATTGCCCCAGAGGCTGTGGAAATCACTGGAAGTCTGTGAGAACAGGTTAGACAAGTATTGGTAAAGATCACTTAATGGTGATCTGGAAAGGGGATGGAATAGGATGACTTACTGTCCTTTTCCAGACCTATTTTTTAATGTTTCTATGGACATGCTAGAAAAGAGTACTGGCTGTGGACTGAAATTCTACAAGGTTGCGTCAGGTATAACTGAACTCTATAATGGATATATAATGCCAGCAGTGGGGAGAAGGAGCATGAATGCTTGCCAAGCTCAGCAGAATTCAAGTTCAAGGTTGGGCTACTGCTGAGCTTAGCAAGAAATGGCTGCTTTTCATAGTCCTTCTTCTGTGACAGAAATTTCCACTTTCTAGATGAGGATCTGGAAGGGCTATCTTCACATCCCAGCCTCCTACTTTATTTCTACTGTAGTATTTTAACGGTAAAATGAGATACTGTATCAGGAAAGTTCAATGTTCTCCTAATATATGAAAATTCCTGCCTGTTGCTTAGGCCAGTATTTTTAAAGACCATCTAAGGTGATTTATAATGTATATTCTCAAAATTCATTCAGTGATTTCTAGATAAAACCCTAAATTCCTGTGACTTAATTTCTTCACGAAAAGTGGTTTAATAAACAACTGCTAGAGAAGATGCCACAATTCCTGACATCTCTGCCAAGGCTTAATTATGCTTGCTGCTAATGATATGCAGCTGATTCTACATTACTTCCTCCCACCAGGAGGCAGAGAGCCATCCAGAAGGACCATCTCCCATAGTCATTCAAAGTAGCTGTTTTACATCATTTTTCGCGCTATCATTTTAGCCTTTATAAGAAGGGTAGAGGAGGTATCTAGATGTGAGAATCAGAAGGTGACTTGGAATCACTCTTTCATCCTTCTCAGGTGGCACAAAGAGCTGGCTAATGTTTGCTTCCCTCTTTCCTGATGCCTTTGTTGAGGAAAATCCCCCGCTGATGTGAATGCTGAAGTGAAGCATGTCCAGCTTTGGCAACCTAATAATGTATTATTAACACGTTAATAGAGCACTCAGTTCTTCCCTCAGTCTCACCACAATACCAGTTTTTCCTCATGTCCCTTTGTCAGGACCCAAGCTGTATCTTCACAGCTCATCATGCAGCAATCTCCATCCCACTTCAACTTGCTCAAACGTCATTACTGATCAAGGTGTATTTCTACTCTAAATGTATTCTGAACAGTCAGTCATGCATACGTATCATTTCAGTCCTTTGCAAGCAATCGTATGGCCACACTCCTGGCCTTTTTTTGTTGGATTCCACCTACTGCTAGAATTATGTTGACTGCCATACATGTTTTTTGAAGGGGAAATCACAGAGAAATTTCAAGTGCTGGTTTATATAATTTTTCTGTACTTTCTCACTGCACAGGATACTATCAGGGCAACTGCTGGTTACGAGAAGAAAAATAGTATGTGCATTTTTCATGAATAAAAGAAAGAAGTTCCATAAAGCCTCTACTTAGGATGACATATTATTCATCACTCAGAAATATTTAGACAGCAGGTTGTTCATGAAAATGTTTGTGAACCCTGAAAATGTCATCAATTTTGGCATGAATAATGGTTACCTATTATCTGCTTGTGTAGACTATTCAGCAGACTTGCAGAAACTGTGCAAGATCAGAACACAAAGTTATTCAGCTGAAGATGAGAAAGGGCTACATTCACAAATAGCATCCAAAATGAGTGTAATCCAAAATACAATTTAGAGGTAGAGTCTTGCAAACATCTAGTAAGTGAAAGAGAGATGAGAGTTCCACTATACTATAGAGGTAGTACAAATCTAAAGGATAACAACAACATGAGCTTAACAATTGCCCAGCCTAACCTGACACTACATTAGGTATTAGGGAAGCTTCCAATATTGCTGCCCATGTCCCCACTCATTTACTACAAGCTGCCTAGAAGCTGCTGTGATAAGTGCTGCCAGAGATAGGGGTCTAAGCTGAAGAACCCAGCCTCTCATCTCTCACAGGGTCCAGGGCTGTTTGCATTCAGTGGCTTGACTGACGCTGGTTAGTCAGAGAAAGCATAATAAATAAATCCTTTTTATCTTCCTTGAAACTCCTAGCAAATTCCAGACATACTGTTGAACAGTGGTGGATGCAAGATGTAAACAGAAGTGCCCATTTAGAGGTTTGGCTTAGTCTGCTCATAGTCATCCAAGCGATCCAGCTAATACTGAGAATATTTTTGTGCATTAAAGGGAATGTTTTTAAAAAAATAAGAAAGCATTTATCACAGAATGTATTCAAAGCTATATCCAAGTTTTGTCATGTGTTAATATCAGTGAAATATCTAAAAATGTGTTAGCAAACACATAATAAACCATTCCTGGATTTAGCATCCCCATTTAAAAATATAGTCTATTAATAAAGAGGAAATACATTACCTTTATTGTAAAAATATAAGCTCCAAACTCAAACTGTTCTTTCTTCATTTAGAAACTCCACTAATTTAAAGAAAAGAGGAAAAAATAGATTTTTCTTCATTTTTATAACTCCTTCACTTACTTACTTAGGTAACTTCCTTATTTGAATCATCTTTACATCACTAAATTGCAGCTACCATTGAGATGGAAGGTGTGTAAAAGCACAGAAAAACACTGAAGTATTCAAGACACAAACCAGAAGATTTTATATGTAATTGAAAATGACAAAGGACCAGAAATGGGAATGAAAGTTTCTATAAACAAATTTGGCCCCTAATTCTTTTTACACTGACAAAGTGTGCCATAGGATGAGCATTAATGGCAGAAGTGTGGATTTTCTCAAGATTAATATCTCACTTAAGAGACAATAACTCTAGCAGAGTAGTTACCCCTTCTTACCCTGTATATTTGCACTTCTGTTCTAACTCTGTACTCTCACCAGGTCATTAGTATTGAAATCAGTTCTTAAACATTGTGTTTGAAACTCAAGCTTAATTAAATCCCATTTCTGAGTGTTGTATTGAAGTGATTTTTTTTTTTCCAATTTAAAGTTTCATGTTCTAAACTTACTTCCCAGCCATTCAGTTTTGTAAAATGGGATTTTAGTGCTGCGTGCAGGCTTGTGGGGTAAGAGGGCTGTCTAGTGACCTGATGGGACTTAAAAAAAAGGAAGAACACATACATGCTAAGCATTTACCCATGACAGAGTTTTTAAGTATTTCAAGAAATGCTCGGATTTTGCTTGTGAGATAATTTAACACAAAATTTTATTCTTATATTATTAATAATCTAGGTATAGCACTTCTTTTGCAATTAGAAGTCATTAATTATATTTTATTACTTACAGTTTACAGATTGCTACCTGCAAAAAGGAAGAACCCCATGTATAAAACCCAAGAAGATAGGATCTTAATTCCACTTAAATGAGCTTTACCGTGGCATCAGTGCAGGTGTAGGTCATCAGATGTTTTAAAAAACTAGGGCACAGCTAATCCAGCTCATCTGTTAGGTCAAAACTGGAAAGCCAGGGGCCAACCTTAAGACTGAAAATCTGGAGCTAGAGACAGGAAAAATGTGAGCAGCTGAGAAGCAAATGACAGGTTATGAGCTGAGCAGCTGTACAGTCACCGCAACCTCTGATGAAACAGGCTCTGAAGAACAACCTCAAACGTGACCTTACTGAACACTGTAATTCCCATGGCTAGTCACAGGGGTTAGCAGCCCCACCAGCAGTTATGGCAAAGGCTACAAGGGCTTGCTAAATCAGCTATTGTTAGTAAGCTTTATTTATTGTAAACACTTTGGGTGTGCTTTGGAGAATCAAAGGATAAAGTAAGCTCACCTTCACTCAAACCACAAAGCTCACCCTTATTCACTAAAATGGAGGCAAACTGATTTTGTATGATAAGTAATGAAGAAAAGAAATCAAGGAATGAAGCAAGATCAAAAAGCAAGGGACCCGAAAGCAACTACTAACCTGGGAAACATAACCTCTTAAAGCAGGTGGTTAAGATATTCCAGGAACTGAGGCAGAGATCAGCTGAGACATTGCATAAGTTCTTATGCATTTCATTAACACTGACATGTGACAGGACCATTCAGCATCCCCTATGCCACATATTTCTATTCCAGTATGTTAACAAGCCTAAGCAAGAAGTTGTGTCTTACTGATGATATTGCTCATGTGAGTGAGATCAGTCATGTTTGTATGATTTAATTTCTTTTACTAGCCATATTTTAGAATTTTTTTAGATTAGCCTATTCAAAACTTCAGAACATTTATTTTTAAAATGTGGAATTAATCTATCTTGAGATTTAGCTTCAACACGCTAGAGAAAATTTCCATCTATTAATGTCTTTCTGAAAAAGCCACTTATTGGCAGTTTCTCATGCAACTTACACCAAGCAATACAGAGTAATCATAAGAGAATCTCCTTCCTTTATATTACTTTAGAGATATCTCTATATCTTTAAAGATCTTCCACAAACCATCTGAAATCTGGAAAAATTGTCTAAAACTCATTGTTTTAAAGGTGCAAAATTCTCACCTCAAACTTTTAAAATAGTTTAGAAAACTGCTTCCTCTGATGGAACAGAAAGAACCTATGCATTCTAAATTTCCAGCATTAACTCAGATTAAAGTAATGTAATTTGTATTTTTGTTTTGATATTTATTAATTTGAAAAGGAAGCCAACTTCATAAAATAACTTTATTTTTTAATGGCTCTTTAAAAATGACACAGTACAAAAAATATTTTGGTTGTGGATTCCAGGACTCTGCAAGATATTGACAGATTCATTTTCCAAAACCAGAAAACAAATATTCTAGTTGTTATGCCATTTGCTCTGTTTATTCAAAATAATAAATTCATTTCACCTCAGTAAAGTGGAATGAGCCAGGTTCATCAGAAGTAAGAAAGGTTCATCAGCCAGGCAAGGAATAGAGAGGGAGTCAAAATCAGTCTTGATCACTGGTAATTTATCTCTCCCTCATATCTTATGAATCTATAGGGCTGTCACTTCACTGCAAAAATGCTTTCATAAATTTTTCATTTGAAATAACCAGCTGCACACCCAGAATATATACCTATAGATTACATGGATTTTTACATGTCTCCTGTTAAATGTTAGAACATATGGATAATGATTGACCCTCGATTTTCATTTTTATTTGAAAACAATTTAAAGTGAAAAGCACAGTCCCATACTTTTAGGCATTAGACAGATCTAAAGCAAAAAAGAGGTTGTTGGCTCTTCCAAATATTTATCTCTGATTTTTGAACAGAAGAGAAGATACCTGTGTTAAATAACACAGCTAATAATCTGGCACCTACGTACCTTCCATCAAGATACAGTTTCACAGCTGGAAAAAAAAAATCCCTTGCAACAGTGCTTTAAAAAAGAGCTCCTGTTTTGTGTATTTTGGGTGAGAGATGGCATATTGAATGTGTCAGCCTTAGACTCTGCACCTTCTTGAAATCTTATCAAAATCTAGTGCCTGAGCAGCTTGGAGTCAAAAGCCAACAGTGACAAAAGGGCCAGCTAACCGCTTGCGGCTGCCTGACTGCCAAGCTGTCACGTTGCTGTCAGGGAGTAATCAATTTGGTGGGGCTCGTCACTCAGGAAAAGGAGCAATTATGGAGAGAAAAACAACAAGCAAAACTAGGCTTAGAGCAAAATAAGCAGTGTCTCAGATTTTTAAATTAGTGTCAAATTTAGGCATCTTGCCTTATTACGTGCATGAGATTATGCGCAGAACACACGCTTTGATCAGGCCTAATCTCACAAACCATTCTAATATGGTTTTGGGGTGAGAAAATCTAAGATGAGCTCAGATCCTCCCCTTTGAATGCTGCAGGGATGCCCAAGCATCGGATTCTCCACCACATTGTATAGCCATTTACAGCCACCTTTGTGAAGAAAACGTGAAGAAAGCGTACATGGCAGCCCATCCAGAATGCCTGCTCCTTGCATCCACAGCATGCAGCCGAGAAGCGGCAGAGGTTTGGTCTCAGCTGTGGGTGACTGCGTTTATAGGAAGAGAGAGATAAAACGGCACAGCGTGTTTATGCCCTCCTTTCTGCCAAGCGCACACACAGAGAAGCTATCAAAAGCACTATGTGTCAGCGTATGTGTCCGTGGACAACCAACAAATTGTGCTTTCCTTCTGGTTGATTTAGGTAATGGGAAGGGAAGAGGGAAGAGGGAAACTGCAGTGTGTGGCGCAGGTCTGTAATATCAGCTACCGTCTTTGAGTCCTTGAGGGAGGCTCCTGTGCCCACGTTGTGCTCTAAAGAAAGAGCTGCTGATTTTTAGTAGTTTTCACTTTAACTGGACATGCGTGTTACGTTAGGGATCCCTCGTGACTGGTAAGCGCAGCGAACGGGGTGGACAGGGCGGCGAGGTGGCATCCCCACAGCTCCTAGGGCCACAGCTCTCCCAGCCCTGACCCAGCAGCACTGCCTCACCGTGCCACCAGCCCTCCGTGGTGTCGGGGAGAGCGGTGCGCCGGGGCATAGCACTGTTTCTGTGGCCTTGGCGGGAACAACGCGATCTCCTGCGGGAGGCGGTGTGGAGAGGAGCCGGGGTTAAACATAGACACCCCACGTTGCAGGAATCTCTGTCTCCAGCCTCCAGCTTCTGCGGAGTAGATTAACGTGACCATGTGAAATGAGTGAACCTTGCTTAGCCAAGGGCCTAACTGCTGGAAAGCACCACTTCTACATGGACAGAGGTGTCCAAAGTGCAGCCCTCATTCGGCTGCTCATATTCTGCAGGCAAAGCTCTGCACTTACAATTTCTTACGGGTTCTTTCAGCTTCTCCTGCCAAGGCACTTCCACCAGCCATGCAGGGAGCCAAGGACCTTGCAATATCCTGTGTGTGTGTGCCTCAGGGAACGGGGGCCTGCAAACATGCTGCTGAGCTCACCTAAAGTTATGATAATCTTTCCCAAAATATAGTTGTTGCTCTTTTCCAAGTAAGTTCTCCTAAAGAGCTCTACTTGTGATATCAAATTGTTTTTGGCTTTCTATTTTGTTTTCATTTTGTTTTGTTTGGGTTATCTGAGAGAGATTTTCATGTGCACCTGTTTTTCCACACAAGTCTTGGGAAGGATATACATGCTGAGAAAGGTAAAGTGTCACTACAGTCCCACCCCGACAATTTATAGGTGGTTACATTCCTTATAACTGTTGAGCACAATCTAAACAGTATGTTGTAAAATGCTGTGACATTAGCTACTGGTGACTCTGAAGTCAACAGAGTTGAAAACACAGTACGCCAGTTGCTAGAGGGAAAAATGGATGTTATGGTGACAGTAGAATGCGCTTAAGATGACAATCTTCTCTCTCACATTTGGACTGCGGTTTAAAGCTTTGGACCTACATTGCATTTTGCTTGTAAATGTGGAACGTTGTAGAGAGAGATGTAAACTGGCATAGCTCCTTTTAAATTCAATTAGGCTATGGTCCCTGTGGCTTTTATGCATATGTGTGTAAGTATCATAGGAGCATTCATTCACAGATGGAAAACCAATCTTAGAATAAAGGAAAGCCACATAGTAACTAAATGAATGTTTCAATATAAAGACATAAAAGACATCCTGGGGAAAGAAAGAATTAGTTTTCATAGTGTTTTTGAAGCACTCACAAGTATCTGGACATCTTAAGCATTTAGAAAGATCGTGTGTGAAAGTGAAAAGCATTGTTTTTACATTGTACAAAATAACATTCCTGGAGGGAAGAAACTGAAAGCACAGCACATACTTATACAGGATCAATTAGTCACAAATACTGGATATGATTACACATCATCTGTAGCTTACAATCTGATAATTACTACACCAGGGATCTACTATATCTGCTATGAATTATACTAAATAAGCACACTGGGATTTGCATTACTGGAGGAGAAAACATTGATTCAAACAACAAAGTCTAAAATGAGTGCTGTTGACCAATGTCTATTAAGTAGATAATGTACGTTACTGAAAAACTGCTAAATGATGACATGTTTCAAAGATATAACCATAAAAATATCAGGAGTCTTTTTTCTCTCCCTCCATAAGGAAGGGGAAGCTTGAACAAGAGGAAGGACAAAACCTGAGAAAAGTAACCATACTACCATGAACAAAGGGACTGTGGGTCTATGATTCATAAACATTTGAAGGAACATTTTATGCTATTATCATTCTTATATAAAAGGAATTTCCAAAGGAAAAAAAAAAAGTTAAAGTGATGAAGATTTTTGAATGAATGGAAGTCCAGTAGGAAGTTTCAAAACATCTTGAATTTCCCACTTAGTAGTGCAATGCATTTCACCAAAGGCAGAAATATGATATAATGCTTTCTTCTTTTCCATCTCTTAACTGTTTAAAGTGCCCTTAGAAGAATATCTGTGATAGCATAAACCAAAACCAAACATTTTGAGCCTACCATTTAGAAAACGAGGCAAAACAAATGTAACCTAACATAAAAACATTTGCTTCCAAATGAGGAAAGTCATTGAAAATGGTGAAGGGATATGTAACCCTGCACCATACTGTTTCAGTAACTGTTATATTGAATATGCATGATTTCAGTAATCCACAGCTATATATCCACCAAAGCAACACCACACTGATATGCTTTAGACTTCAGAAAGATAGCACCTGACTGAACACTGGGCCTCTTCACTCAAGGGCATATTGGAATTAATCAGTACTTTTCCTGAAGTGATGTGCCAAGTCCTCGACTATGCAAATCTCAACAGCATGTCTTCATCTAAAGCAGCATTTTCCTATCCAAATGAATTTCAGAAGTGATCAGTGCATTCCATTATCTATCCCAAATTTTTTGCCCCTATGCCCACCTTAGTACCCCAGTCCTGGACCTTCTGTTGCAAGGTAAGAGACAAGATCTTTATTGTGATAAATTACAATCTATACTTGTAATTGCATCTATTCCTTCTGCTAAAATTCATTTTATAGTTGAACTCAGTGTTAGTAAAATGGCTGTGAAATATTCATGAGGTATGTGGGTGGGGAAGAAAATCATGGAAAGGAGGAGGCACCAAGCTCTATAAAGATGTTCAGATGAGGCTTTCCATCATTTCCTTTAGGGCCTGACCTCATAGGCGTGGTCAGCACTGCTGCAATCACCTTTTCTCAGTCATTCATTGCTACTTCCCTGCTCCTCCTTCATACAGTAGCAGAAGATGCAGGTTCAGTGGCTTCCTCAGCTTCTCCTTTATTTCTCAGCTGTGCCCTCACCCCCATGGCTAGTCTGGCTAAGGCACTTTCGAAACTGCTGTTAAAGAGCTATTTTATCAGGCGGCTGACTAATAGATAGTGTAAGGATCAAATACATTTTACAACCCTGGAACAGGGATCTGATGCTGGGTTTCCTGTCTTACTCAGATAATCCTGTTTAAAAATGAGTGTGAGAGCATCTCCTTTTTCCCTTCTCCCTCTTCCCCGGCGTAGTGTCTCAGTATCTTCCCAAAAGTGAGCTGAAGATCTGAATCTTTTCAGACTCAGGAAGGCAAAGAACCAAGATGCTGAGATGTTTGTTTTTTTCCTCAGCTGAGCAAAGCTAGAAGAAATTAGATCATCTCTCTTTGCTCATAAATGGATAGCATTCACCATATTCAAAACCGTGTTTCAATTTCAGCTTTACTGCAATTTTTATTAGGCTAGAGAAGGGCATTATCAGTGCTGTATGCAGTTTTTCTGAGGGAGAGTCTGATATGAAAACATGCACAAGCTATGAGAAGGAAAAAAGTAGATGGATTTCTGCTCTGTAATTCAATGCTGAGTGGAACAAAAGTGTTATAAAAGCAAATATCATATTAGAACTCTCTAATTATCAGCTAGAAGGAAAAAATATTCAAATGCAGATGTTATCCCACATCTAATACTAACTTCAGATGAACGTTGGTAAAAAAGGTATCTTCTATAAATAAAATACTAAATTTGTCTGTAAATGATTCCAGCCGTTCAGTTTCAATATTTATGAGGCTCTGAAGTAGAATTAAAAATAGAAATTCCTTTATGGCATGTAAGTAATAGATTCTGTTTCTACAGTGTTAATCATGTCCAAAAAATGTTGGCTGCATTAGAGCTAACTCAAAAATGCATTTAATATGTAACACTTAGAGATATATCTCCCATATTCTTTCCAACTGCCTCTGTGTAGGCAAGGAAATGCAAATATCATTCTTAATCATATTACATGCTTATGCTAGCAATTCTTTTCATTTATTTATTTATTTTTTTCCACAGAGGGCCATCTGTTTATTAGTGAAGCAGGTGATAGAAAGTTTTTCAAAAATCTTAAAATCTGCATCTTTTAAATTAGTCATCTTTTCAGCTTCTTTTCCAGTACAGGTAAATGAAATATAATTATGTAAGTATAGCAAAGATGAGCAAAAGAAAAAAATACATTTTCTTTGATCTCAGGTGAAAAGGAATTATTTAGTCTACTGAAATTTTGTGAGCTACAGGGATTACTCAAGCTAGCAGGTACAAAACAGAAGCCTATTTATCTCTAAAAGCCATGGCTTTCTGAAATTTTTCTATGTAATCAGCTGATCACAAAAAATAACTTTGTGACAGGGAGTGCCATATGTTCTATTCTGTCTCTGGATTGATGGAAAACATTGGATTCAAGGAAATTAGAGGTGGGAAGGCAGGCTGAAGAGTGTATGATTTCAAGTCAGTTTTAACAAAAAATATCTTGTTATAAATATTATCTATTTAATTGTGGTGAAATTATTTCTGTTTAAAGCATTTCATGGTGGATACTGGAATGCTGTAGGCAGTTCTGCTACCCAAATTTTAAATGAGATTTTTAAAAGTTAGAGAATGCAGTAGAAAACCACAAAGAATATTTCAGGGACAAAGAAAATACCATCTACTTTGTTACAGAAGCATACACAGGGAAAGGACTTAACAGTGAGATGAGCATATAAGTATATTCATAAAGAAAGGAGAAATTGAGAATTTTTTTATGCAGAAATATGCATAATAAAAGTCAAAGGCTATAGGTGAAAGCCAAAAAATAAGAACGATTAACTGATGGAAGAAGCCAGCAGTGAAAGTGTTAAATTCAGTTCTTCAGTGTTTTCAACTCAGACTCCTATGTTTAACTTGAAAAGTAAGTTCTGAAAAAACATTTGAGTCCATTAAGCAGAATCTTTATCTTCCAAGGATAATGACTGAAACACTTATGGATGAAAAGCCTTGTTCAAGCCTGCCAGCAGGCCAGATTACTGAATCTCCATGTGAATTTGAATCTAATCTGAATAAGATTACTGATTCTCAATCCAAAACACTATCTCTTCAATCATAAAGAGGGATATAGAATAGAGATACCCATTTCCATGAGCTTTAGTGATTCAAATATCTGCCTTTTTAAAACTTTTTTTTTAAGACAAGGGGCTTAATGGATGCCCTAGAAAGATAGAGATTTATATTTAGTTTTTATATGCATATAAGAAAAAGAGTAAATTATGTCTTGACAAATCAGCAGAATGCCAGTCTTGTGAACTGATCTCTTTTTCTGCTATAGAACATTTCCAAATCCCTCAGCACCAGTTCAGCCACTGCAGTTTTAAATACCTAATGATGGTCATAGATATTTTACTATAAGATAAGCACTGAATTTGGACTTATCCTAACCGATTTTTCAAGTTTGGAGTTATCTTTGTTGGCTTCATCTTAGGTATCCTTTTGCTCTGCTCAATTGCATGATATATGCACTTTGTACTTAACTATTTTCTTCAGTTAAAAATCAATCGCATTTGGAGACCTACTAGTTTTCTTTGCATAGGTTTGTCTGAAGCAATAATGGCTCTTGTTAAACTATATGAAGTCTTGACTCTTATACTTTAGTTTTTTGCGTTTTTTTTCCTCTGTCTCACTAAAGTGAAATTTTCATTGTCTTTTACCATTGTTTTTCTCAAAAAATGTTTACCATCTTATTCACCTACCTTTCTAATTGCCTCCTTGTGTATTTAAAATAACCCTTATCATTCTCTCTTTCTGTCTGATTTCAATATTAATGTTTCCTCCATGCATATGTCTCTATATAGGATACAACTGTTTCTAGTCATATGATTTTTTCTACTCCAAGACCCCTGATTTTGCTATAATTATTTCTATCTTTTTAATGGCATAACCCACTTTTGTATCTAACTTCTTTATGTGCATTTAAAAATCTTTATATTCCAGCATAAATCTACATCCCCATGAACCTTAATTTTGTTACTCTAGTTTCACTTGTATTTTTTTGCCTTGCTTTCTTGTCTCCATCTCTCCAGTTAAAACTGTCTGTGGCTTAGGTAAGGGCAAACTAGAGGAAACTCTTCATTTAGCCTTTAGATTTATTAGGCTATTCCAGCAGTCATTAAGGAAGAACAATTTACTATGTTGGTTTACAGGTTGGTCAAAAACAGAGTAATCAAAAATTGATCACCAAAACTTGTTCCCTCGTTTAGAAGACATTTAGTGTTGACACAAGTGTAATTATTTACAGTCCAAGAACCTTCAAATTCCACCCTCGCTACAAGGAGAGTCTCATTTAATTCTGCAGCATTCATGTCACCTTTCTGAAGGTGCTCTCTTTGAAGCAAGGGGTTCACAGGCCTCTCTGTGAGCCCACATGTCCGAGTGAGCACTTAGACTTACTCATGTTTCTTTGGAGAAAGGCAAAGCAAGAGGCAGCTGCTAGAAGTTAAAGAAGCCAAAAGGAAATCAAAAGTCTAACTGATAGGAGTGTTTAAACATTGGATCTTTAGATCAGCTGTATTTTAAACACAGGTAATTTGGATCACCACAAGAGAATGATATTAATTTGTATAGCAGGTAATATTAAAGAGAAGATGTTAAATCAGCATTAAATTTGTGACGCCTGCTTTATCTGTGAGAACTGGTGTACTCCAACTGAAGCATTAAGTACCCACTCCACTGGCATACCGCTAGGAGTTATATAGAATTAGTAAGCTATTTAAGCAAAGGATGGGCTAAAAAAATTGAGAAATTCTAAACTAAATGACCTACGAGTTCTTACCAGATTAAAATGCATGAACCAGCAGTTGATGGAAGGCATGTGCCCTCATCTTCATCCCTCACAGTTCCAGCCACTTTCCTCAAAAGACAAAAGGGACAAAGCTGTCCTTCTGTCCGCTCCCCATACTCCTCTGGAATGGAAGCCCTCCCCGGGAGCGGCCTGGCATGGAACGAGCTGCTGGAGGACTGGCCTCAGGGGCTTCCCTGCCTCCCTCAGGGAAAAGGAAGGCTTTGCCAGCCACACTTCCGTTTGTATACATCAAGAGATAGGGCTGGTATTAGACTGTTATATTTGGTGCAAGTACACAATATTTTAGAATTATTAATATTGACAGAGACACAGGCAAGGTTTTCATTTTGGGTACCACAGCATTTGACTTTTCCTGATATTTTAAAATAGTTATTATAACTATTTATTAGTAGAGCTATGTATTTCTTCAAATTATCATAAAAAATTTTGGTGGTAACCAGTTTCTTTAATCGAGAAAGTTTATTATGGCTGCAGAGTTACTGTCTCGTGAGATACCATACCCACTTTTAAGAAATATTTTGTCACAAATTATATCACTGATAAACTTTCAAATGTTAAATGAATATGGTGAAATAAATATACTATTGGCTTTATAGAGGATTTGAATAAGAAACAGGCTGGCATATTTTAAAATGAAAACACAATTCCAGATAAAATTATAGTATTTCACTTCTTGATGAAAAGTGAGTATGGAGAACTTGCATGCTGTATTCTCTTATTGTTGTCTTGTCCGTGGACCACAAAAAATAGGAGTCAGGAAAAAATAGGAAGAAAAAGAATAAGAAAAAGAACATTTTATTCACAGAAACTAAATTAGAAACTCATTCAAACCTTATTAATCTCAGTGGGGAAACTCCTACTGGCTTCAGTCATTTCTGGATCCAGCTTTTAAATTAGGTAGTTAATATTTTGAATCACACTGATTCCAAGTACCACAGACTTCATATTTAGGTATTCTTCTGACTTCTGGAGTGTTAGGAATAACTGCAATAAGCAGAAGTGCCTAGAGTACGTATGAAACAGTGTGCTGTTTTACTGCCAACACACAAATCATGTTTTATTTGGCTGTCTGTAAACAGGTTGACTTCAGGTAATTGAATGAACCAGTAGTTGAGCATAAAGTGGTCAGATGTTTCATTCTCTTAAAGAATCAAAATATTTTCACCAAGTGAATTACAGTTTCTGTCTTCCAGTATTATAACTAATATACTAAGTTTATCCTGTTATTCAGAATAGTTTGTTCGGATTCTTGGTAACATGTTATAGAGAAAATATATCATGAGTCTCTATGGCTGTATCTGCTCCTGCCCAAGATGGGAGGTTTCATTTTCAGCATTTACTTCCCTCACAATGTCTGACTTTTCTAAATAAAAACCCAAGCAATGTCATTGATATGTTCAGTAGTGATAAAATCACTCACACAGTGTCAATGACACATTTAAATGCATTGGAAATGAAAAATGATCCAGAAGAGAAATGCCTGCTATCTGTACTGCCTGGAAACCTCCCAGTGTGCTCCTCAGAGTGCAGTGCTTTAAAGTGTACATCTCAGGTCCTGCCACGCAGTGCCTTCACTCAAAAGTATCCTATAAAAACACCGTGTTAATGGAAATGATGGCTTTTGCCATGGAAAAATATAGGAACTGGTGATTAGTTTGGAAATGAAAGTAAAAAAAACCCTTGTGCTTAGAGACTACTGCTCACAGGTTCTTCGGGGGTCAGCCATGTCTGTTAAGTTCTGCCTTAAATAAGTGTTGGTATAGATCTAGATAGCTCTAAGAGGAAGTTTGGGAAAGTATTAAAAAGGAAAAGTACAGAATACAGCACTCCTAGTGACTAAGACTATGAAGTTACTAGGGCAGAAGAACAGAAGAGAGACCCATGGCAAGATTGTCCCACAAGATCCCTACAAGCAACAAGGGAGAGCGTGGTGCCTTGGATCACACAGCATCACCCCATCTTTAAGTGGTAGAGCTGGTCTCTTAATCCCCTTGTATTCCCCTCTTCCTGTCACTGGCTCCTGCCCATTAGCCAGAAAAGATATAAACTTGTGTAAATTCACAGCCAAAGCAAGATATCCCCTCCCCTCCCTGAGGTTCTGTGGGTGGTTTTCCCATATAATCATTTCCCATGTAATATGTACACCTGGGAAGGAACTTTTGTTCTGCAATCACTTGAAATTTAAGATTGTTTCTTATTCCAAGTGAAAATCAATGAAAAACCTTACAAGACGTTCTTGTGCAGTCATTCTGATTGATGGTTAATAGTTAAATGAGTACTAGACAGGAAAGAAGAGAGAGAGGCTAAATGTTATGCTGCTTGATTACAGAGTTAGCAGAATTAATTTCAAGTGTTGTCAAAAGATATTCAAGCTAGTGACCAAAGGCTATTTTTCCAGTAAGGGAGGCTGAGAAAGGACAATTCCAGAGAAGCCAATGGCCAGGTTAGTACCTGGGACATGATATGAGCTTGAGGTTCTCCAGTGATTTGAGACAACTGGCCATACCAGAGATTTTTCTTCTGCTTTTTTACTGACGGAAAGCATTCCCTGTCAAAACTGCTTTAAGTTCCTGTGGTATTTGCTCTTCCTCTCCTACCTTTAATACCCCTCCTCAAAGTATAACTGAAAAAATTATCCTAGCTTGTTCATGTTTTACACACAAAACTCTGTTTGTGCAGGTTCAAGTCTTCATCAAAGCTTTTCTTGTGTCTCTTTTAGGCACAGAGAATTTATATTCATAAATAAGAGTTTGTGACTTCTCAGTTCACTGATAAGCCCCATTCTCAGAGATTACAGCAACGATTTTTAATGGTCTGGTGAGGAAACAGTAGCAAGGGGAGTGATGAATGCCTCCATGAAGTTGTATTGCTGATGTCTTTCCAGCAGACACTCTCTTCAGAAACATATGCAGTTATTCAGGTTTCTCTGTTACTCCTTTGCTTTTCTGAGCCAGCTTAATCTCTTCTGACACAAGTACTTTATTATACATTTAGACTGAAGCAAAACTCATCAGGTAACAAAAAACCTATCAATTCTAAGCTTTGCCTCTTACCTCCATAAGACTCAGAATAGTAAAAGACTGTTTATTCCAAAGGTTTTTCAGCTTTCACATTGTTTCATTAATGGCATCTACTCTTTATGTTCTTTTGAACCAATGTCTCTGAAATTCTTGGTATTGTTGGATATATTTGCTAGAAAATGTTTTCCTTTGTCTAAGGCTGATCAGAAAACTTGCCTCATTAAATCTGGACAAGAGATATCTGAATCTTCAGGTTTTTCATTATACTACATATGCATTTCATACATTTCATATAATTAAAAACAGCGTATTGTAAGAGTTCCAGCTGATTCAGAAATTAAGAATTGAATGATGTAGCTGCAGAGCTTGCTTTAATCATACTGCAGCAACATTCCATTCTACTCTCTGGCCACAGCTGAGAGTTATATTTCAGGTGTTTTCTGTAATTTTCCAAGTCCTCTCCATGGGCTTGGATCGTGCTGTCTGATTGCTGAGAGATTGCCTGCTAAAATAACTACATTCTTCACAAAGAGTAGAAATGTCAACCATAAAAGTGAGGGTCATGAGCATAAAAGGCATAACATTTTCAGCAGTTGGTCCAAAACTTAGGATCTCTTCTTAGCAAGAAAACATCCAGCGTCCTGATCTCTGAACTGCATCAATTCTTGTGCATAACTCTGCTTTCGCAAGAAAGATAAGAAAAGAAGGACAAAATGAAGTTTTAGCAGCTTGCGAGAAATGAGAGAAAGAAGGATAGAAGAACAAATCTGTCTTTTAAACTCCAGACACAGTAAGAGGCCTATCTGTCATACAGCTACATGCTTGTACCATTTTTACAATGACTCCTGATCTTTGAAGATATCAGAAGACCAGAACACTGGTACTTTAGTAACAATATCTCTGTTATTACCCATTTCAGATCATAAAGTGAATCTGATTTTATCTGTATCTATTTCATCCTCTGGTATCCTACATCCTGTCATCTTTTAATGGCTTTTGTTTCTTCATTGATGTCTTTGTTTATAGCCACAGTCACATCCCAGAAAGTTTATTAGCAGTCAATGGCCACGGCTGAATTTCTGTCTCTAGGAAAGCAAGACTCTTAAGTGCAAATAGCATTCAAATAGGCCAATTATTTTATACTTCTGGATGCAATAAGATTTTTCCAACATTCAAAATGAACTAAATGCTTCAGTTCTCAGCTATCAGGCAGAAAGATAAGTGGCAGTTGTACTGTGAATATAAAAATTAAACCATCATTAGTACAGCTGAATCAATTACGGGTGTACTGTACTGAGCATATGTTATGCAAATGCATAAAGCATAACCTTTTCTCACTGCTTAGAGTTTACTAAAATAAAAATATTCTGGTCCGGTGAGACTAAAATAGTGGACAAATTCAGAGTACTGAGAACTGCAAACTAACTGATATTTTCCTCTCTAACCTTTTGTTCTTTAGTAAAATTTTCAAATTTTACATGCTAATTATTAAACCAATAGATTGCATATTTAAGACGACACAATCAAACACTTTCAGAGACTTTTTCCTTAGAGGTTCTTGATGTGAGTATGCTTGGCATTTAAATTCTTCATTCACAACTAACTCTGGAAACCGATAGAAGAAACAGTTCTCTTAATCTTGCGGCACCATTATATTTACGTTTTTGCTCTGGCTGTAGGTGCAAGCAAGCACTATGCCATCACTGTATCCCAAGTTTACAATTCAGGTGATTTATTCTTGCTACCAGTTGACCCTTGGGTGACTTCATCTCATCCATCTTAAATCTCTACCTTTTCAGAAGAAAACTGCATATTTCAAGTAATAGAAAATATTTTACCAGTATTTTAGGATTAATGCTGAACTTATTTTCTTTTTACCATTCATCAGTTTATATATTCCTCTTTTGCAGAATAATTTCTTTTGTCTAGAACCAACATTGAAGTCAGGGACACTGATGCATTATAAATTCAATTGTTTCAACAAAACCTGATTTCTTTGTTCTGTTTAATAATCTCATAATGATACTATAGTGAGTGAGCAAAGAGATTACTACTATACTGTAAATATTTTTTTTTTCAGCTGGTCATAATCTTCTCAAACAAAAAATCCATTTAGCTGAATCTTCCATACATAGTTGAAATAACCGTTATTGCTAAAGTTTCTTAGTGAGAAACCATAAAATAAGTGGGCACAAACCCATGCTTATAGCACCCCGTACCACTTCTGTGAATCATCTCTTAAAGCAATCAGTACATAGGTATGAGGTAAGTTTATACGTACAAGCTAATTCTAGCTGAATAAGGACAAAATTTGTTGGCCCCTGGGAAAGTCTGCCTTTTTTTTCTGTGATAGGAATATTAGCTGCAATGAGCAAAAGTAAATGAATGTGAATGGCTCCCTGGATGGTTACCATGAACAAGAGGCCTTATGTTAACTGTGAATATATTTGCAAACTACCATTCTCCAAAATAATATCAAAAGTAAAAAAAATTGTAAAAAATAATCAGAGTTTTTGTTTTTCCAGGAAAATGAATGCAGTCAGGGAAGTGCAAGTAAGCTATCCAAAGCAAATTGTGATAAAAATTTCAGTTAAGGAACTAGTGATATATCTCTATACCTATCTGTTTATTCATTAAAATAAATACGTAAAAGAAAGACTGTGAAGTTTAGATTTAAGTCAGGCTGCTATTCTGTATTTTTGCCATGTTATATATTACAGTTGTTTTCGTAGGAAAATTATACACATGCTTGTACACATTCAGGAAAATATTAGCCAGTACAGTGCTTCTTTATCAAAGAGATGGATGTAATTGCTTTGTGCAAACCATCGCCCATTTAAAATTTCAGCGATTTCCTGCACTATTAGTTATTCCATTTGCTTAGTAAAATACTATGTAATATTCATAGCTCATAAATCTTTCCTCAGATGTTAACTGTGAAATTTATCAGTATTTCCTTTTCTTTTCCCATTTAACTTTGGCTCACTCAACTTGATATGGAGAAAAGATTTTTAATGCACCATAACACTTATCTTTACCATCCTGACATTAATTGTGACTTCTGCTTTGCATAAATGTCTTACTTTATTGTCTTGCATTAGTCTGAGTGTCGATTTATAAGTTAGAGTGCATTCTTCATGGAGGAGAAGAGCACATTTATATGAAAATTGTTAGCAGACCACATCCACTTCTTGGGTAACTACATTTTCCCTGGTAGAGATATGTCAAGAATCAGATGTTTTACATTTTGTGCGTAGGTAAAACTACTGAAATGGAACCATAAATAAGAGCAGAATAAGACACACTATATTTCCAGATTAGAAATATAAATACAAAATTCAAGGCTTGCTCTTTACTTTCCCATAACTCTGGACTGGCATTGTACTAATTTGTCTTTCCCATCTGTCCTCAAAGGTAAGCGCTAATGTACTTCAGTTGCCAGCATCCTCAGGAAATAAAAATGGCAACAGATACCAGCATGGCCTAGTGAAATAAACACCTACCCTTGGACCTGCAAGTTGGGATGAACCAAAATACTTGCTACAACTGCATTATGATGCTGAATATGTACCACATGACAGTACTAGAATCGATTTCTGAATAACCCAGACCTGACCACATTTTATGACAGAACTTCCATGAACACAAAACGCGGAAAACTGACCATGTTAATTCCAGTGAGTTGCAACAATAAGTTACAGTATAATACAACCAAGTATAATTCAGCTATGAAAGAAAATGCTCTAAGATAATAATAAAGTTGTTTCTATAACATCTATGGTAATTTGTCTCTCTCAAAGCTTTTCCAATCCCTGAAAACTGGATAGGGAACTAATAACTCAATCCCTTACAGCAATATTTTTCAATACTAATACCATACTTCTATACTGTCTGTCTAATTCAGCTAAGAAAATTAGACATGACAGTGGAAATCTCCATTGTTTTGAGATGTGAAAAATATGGTAAATGAGAACTGAGGGGGCCTCTTTTGAAAGTAGTCTCATCTGTTTTAACAAGTACACAAATAGCTGAGTGTATTTTAAAGCTAGTAGGCATAATCACACCTAGTATCAAAAAAATAAAATTGAGACATTTATAAAAATAAAAATATTTCCTCATTGGACCACATTTTACTTTTATCCCAGATTTTTTATACCAAAGAATATGACATCTCTATTGAATTTTCTTGACTCTGACACACTACCAGTCCATGTTATTCCATGACCAAGTAGAACAGACATTTTTCTACAGAAGTCAGAATACTAAGAGTTACCCTATCACAGAATTGCATTTTGTAGGCTGTACTGCAGAGCTGTTAAACAACTTCATGCTTTCAGCTTCAGCTGCTTTACTGAAACAATTATTTGTTCATTAACATCTGTTCATTTAGCTCTCAATTTTCTTCTTGTTTAAAAGGATTCGATCTGCTTTGCTGTGCTGCATACTTAAAAGTAACTGCATAGGCTTTGGTTGTCATGGACCACTGAAACTGTGTTTCAGAAATGCTGAATATTGGCATCATAAATGAGCTATGATCATTACAGCATAGTGAAGATGGATTATAAAGTGACATGCTAACATGGAAATGATTTCCACCCTAGTCTAAGGGAGCCTGGTGCAGCTGGTAGTGGCAACAGAAAGCCTGAGAATCCATGATAATGGTGTGATTAAACTGCAGATCTTCTAAGCATGGCACAGATAAAGAAAAACATTTTCTTTCAAATAAGCAAATATATGTCATTTGAAATATTCAAAAACTCCAGAACACTCTCAGCTATAGTTAGATTTCTAGGTTATTCCTGGGTTAGGATGTTCTGCTGATTTAAAATATATTCCAAACATACACTATTATTGTCTCTTATAGCAGAAAAACATTCTCCAGCTGTAGGAGCAGGAATTAAAAAAATTACCCAAACTCCATGTACTGCTGTCTGAACTCTGGATCGGAGAATTAAGCTGTGCTTTGTCCTGCTCTATTCCTACTCGCTAAAGTGAGACAATCTGTAGCACGTATACTCTGAGGTCACGTACAATACAGATCTCCCGCTGACGTGTCTTCATTAGCTAAAGCTCTTTCTTTAAATCCACAGACACTATGCAAAACTTAAAGTTCTGCAACTCTCAGTATCCTACACTTCTTCCTTGAAAATGAATAAACAAGAGAAAGGAAATTGCCTGTTTTCATCAGCATAATTAAAGTAACCAGCTTAACTATCTGTTACTTTAAACCTATCCAATCATTTCTTTTTTTCAAACTTGACTTAGCTTATTATCGTCTTAAGTAATCAAATCAAGACTGAAGAATGTGTATGCTACATTGCCACTTCGCATACAGTTATATACATTGTGAAATAATTAAATATTAGTTTTCAGATAACGCCTACTTATTCTTTTGATCTCAGTAAGAAAGACTAGACTATGGCACCTGGGATGGGCTGATTTTGAATCATGATTTTTTTAGCACACAGGAAAAGCAAGCATGTTTCAATCTTTTCAGATGAAATTTACTTTATAGCTGAGGTATAGAATAGCAAATTTCATCCAAATTTTAGAAATTTATGAACCGCTTTAAAAGTAGGGTTAAGGTGAGATGTGCCATCAGTTCCTGCTGCAATACTGAGAACTTTTTTTTTTTTTGGCTCCTATTAAAATTCTTTTTACTTAAATTTCTGGAAAATCATGCCTCTTCCCACTCCACTGATGGTTGATGTGCTGTCAAGATATCTACTGTCCTTCTTGATTGGGATGAACATTATTCTTATGTGGTATGTTAATATGAGTGAAAATGAACAGTTTTAAGAGCCACATTCATATCATATTTCATTATCCTGCTAGCTTCTCTGTATTCTTTTAGTATGTGCATCACCTATTGAATTGTTATAGTCTTGCCTCTGAACTTGACATAATTTGCTTTCTTGAAATTATAATTGACAAAACCAATAAAAATGTTAATTAAAAAACAAAGCTTTGAGTATACAGTATAAATATTCACAAGTTTGAACTTGACAGCCAATAAGAAAATGTGTTCAGCTAATTGTTTTCTCCAGAATAACTTTTTAAATCAAAACTTTTTATAAGCAAGCCTGATCTTTTATGTGGGTTTTTATTTACAGAAAGAATGTCTCTGTTTTGCAAGCAAGGATATTAACTATTCATGATTTGTGTCACCCAGTTCAATATCATGCCTCAAAGAGCTATGCAAGTTTTAGAGAACACTAAAAGAAAGTAACATCTTTATTTCAGGAGCCCTCAACAGCAAAAGGGCCTCCAGAGCTGAGCAGAAGCAGGAGTGTTATGCTGGGAGCACCAGCTGGAGAGCTACTGCAGATGCGCAGCTGAGCAAAAAGCAGCCTAACGGGAAGGATAACCAAAAGGCAGTCCATACTTCTGCTAAATATCCAGTTCCATTTCATTCTGGTGTGAACCTGCAGTTAGCAAGTCAAGCTGGCAATATGCTTTGCAGACATTTTGAAGGGGCAGTCCAGATGCCAGGGTCAGTTGCAATTATGTTTGTTCTGTAAAGCAAATTACTAATTTATTGCTGCCAGGTTAGGATGCCATACTACATGACTTTGATACATTTTCCTTTCCCAACAAACACACTGTAAGGGAGGACAGGCAGGAAAGCCTAAACAGAACTGAACTCTTCTCTTGCAGCTTGGGAGATGGGGCACTGCAGAGCTATTACTGCTGTTTTGCAAAAGGGATGCGGCACCTTATGTAGCAACTCTGTTTTTTAAGGAAAGTGGCCCTGACTGAGCTATGCTCAGCTCTGAAATTGATCCTGCCAGTGTCAGCTCCACAAGGCTAACTGACTGAGACTTTCTGAGGTTTGAAGACATGGGTGTCTAAATTTTCAATCCCAAATGGTCTTCTGTGTAAGGTAAAGGCCCAACAAATACCTCAGTGTTCAGTTTAATCAATAGTTCAGCCAAGACATCAGTACCTGTGGTCATGCACAGAAGCAGAAATGCAGACTCCTAAGTTATATCTGGAAAACCTATTTCTACCTATAGGCTTACAGAAAGCCAAGTAGTCAAGAACAGGTTATATGAACTGTTTTCCTGTACTTGTTACCTACAATTCCATTTGCACTACATTTTACAACCTGCATTATATTCCTATTTGTATTACATTTTTTTTAAATTTTTGCCTCTTTCGTATTACATGAATTTAACATTTTCCTCATATCTCTTCTATCTCTGCTAGAATTAATTTGCCTTAATTTTTAAAATGGCATTTTCGCATTAAACATACCGCTATTGTTTCCCCTCAGAGCTACATGTAGTTATTTTTGGGCTGATGCCAGTTCTTGTTCAGTTTACTGCTGTGCTGCTTTAGGGAATCTGTTGTTCCCTTGAGCAGTTGGTCAGTACTTACAGGTTTGATGAAATTAGCACTGCCTGTTACTTTCCTAGTCGTTCAGTCTCAAATATCCAATTGTTATTTCAGGTCTCCCTAGTCTCCCATTTGGTGGTCATTAATCTGGTCCTCGTACTATATTACTATTTCATTTCCCTGAACCCTTCCAAAACCTTCAGAGAGAAAGTAACAACCAGGCCCTAGAGGACAGGGAGCACATTTTAACAGAACTCATACAAATTAAAGGGAGGATCTCAGTTTTTCTCAGCTAGGCCCTGGTAATGAGCCCTGATGTTTGCCTTCCCGTGGCATACAGGCTCGTAAGAAATCCCTTTGCATGGCAATGCAAATGAGAGAGCTGCTGGATCTGCATGCTGAAGGGAAAAGCAGAAGTTGCTGCTCCTCTCCCTGCTCTCTGGGTGGACAGGCAGGAGCTCTGCACTACACCAGCTGTCAGGCTGGAGCCAGTACACAGGAGACATAATTCACACAAATAGGCAGGTTTTAGGAGAGCAACAATTTTTGTGGGGATCTGAAAAAAAAGCTTTCCTAGGTAAGAAGCTAGATGTGTAGCATAGCTTTTGCACACATATGTCTTCAGCACAGCATGTCAGTGCATGCTGTAAGGTGCTGGCTAGTACTGCTGAGAGCAGTGAGTCTTGCCACGTTGTCCTCTCTGAAGAGCCATCTCTGAATTATGTTCGCGGAGATGGAGAAAGGCAGAAGCTGGGCATCTGCACTTGGTGCATGGTGTAGACTATTCTTGTACCTCAAACCCAAGGCAGCTCTCAGTATAGTACAGAAAAATATGGAAAATTTAAATAATACGAACATAGTCTGTCATCCAAGCTTTACTCGTATTTCAGTAGAGGTCACTTTCACTTGCGTAGAAACAGGCTGTGGCAGCAGAGAATCACCAGCCATGGAGAGGGTCTTCTCTACAATGCACTCCCCAAATAGCCATGCTTATGCTCTAATTCTTCTACCCTATTAGACAAATATTCCTATGGTAATAATTTACTGTAGGTTGTTCTGCACACAGGTATATGGTGGGATGCCCACAACTAGCTCTCATAATTCTCCATTATAACTTTTGTTCATTCACTCAGACATGCTGCTGTGAATATACTAAATGAGTTTTTTCAAAAAAAACCCCCCTTTTTACTGCATTCGTATTTGTCACTGCAATCTCTTTCACAGTTCCCATGCCTTAATTCTGGGGAAAACATGCCCACATTTATATGTCTGGTCAATACACATGATGTAAAATATTACACACAAACCTTTAAGGTTTAAAATACTTTGGTTATGTGATTTGGTATTGTTCTAGTTATGACAGGTTTGGCTCTTCCAGAGCTGAACATTCTCTGCATATACTCCCTGGTTTAAATTCCTAAACTGTTAACAGAATTTATCTTGAAAGCACCATTTCACATTTAGTCAGTTTAACACAAATAAGACACTTTTTGACACTTTCTACCTTCATTTTTTTTGCACAAGAAGTATGCAAAAATAACAAGTGATTCTTGTTTCTCTTTTAAAATGATCGGTGTATTTACATTAAAGTAATATTTCTCCATTGGGATGCTCTTTGGTGATAGAAGTAAACTGATTGCTTTGGAAAGAAAGTGGGATTTTCCCCACTGTTTCTTACTGCTAATGGAAGATTTGAGGCTGACTGCCACTTCCAGTGGAGGTTTCCTTACGCTCAGGGATATCATAGCACTGTCAGTAGGAATGACAGTTCTCCCAATTGCTAATACTTTCCTGGTGTAATTTAGAAAGTTCCCATTTAGAGGAATGTTAATTCAGCCTCCATAACCATTTTGTGGTCTCCCTGCTGACAAGACACTTTTCTGGAAGAATGAAAAAACTATTCACCTTTCTCCACCTAACTATAATAGAAGGATATATGAGATGTACGCATGCAGGCTTACTGCATAATAGTTCAGGCCAGATACCAACGACTTCAGCAAATTTAGGACCAAACCATAAAACATCACTTCTCTTTTCTTAGTAGACAAGGGAATGGGTTTTCTTCTGTGCATTGAGGACCCCTCTGTAGAGGTATATCCTCTGTGTCAATCTTCTGTTTTGGCATTAGCCTTTTTTCTACTGTCCTGTCTTCTGCCCTTTCCCTTCAAGAATTTCTGACTTTTGAGTTAATATAAGAAAGGTAGCCTGGAAGACATTTGTTTTGTTTGCAGGTAAGACTAAGAGGAAACAAAGGTCAATTATTTGCTAGGGAGGCATGAAATTGTTTACTTGCTTTGATGATAGTTTCATTTATCTGATGAATCTATAGAAGCAGCTAATATTTCCTGTGCTACATTACTACTGTGAGATATAGAAATGTGTTCTGGCTGCAACATCTTTTTTTGTTTTCCTGGTAGGTGGATGATAAACATGATTCATAGGAAACAAGCATCAGCCAGCGAAAATGCAACTGTCTGAGTTGCAAACAGAACAGATTAGGCTATCAAATATTGCCACTAAGAAAGATCTTCCATAAACATTATATACTGCATCTAAATCACTGAGTTGTCAAATGGCAATTGGAGAAAGGGCTACGAGGATGAGAAAAGATGGTTTCCAGCAACCTCTGTGAGTTTATTACTGTGGTAAAATGCCATATTCAGCAAAAGTTCTGGAGAGGGATAACTTCTGTTGCAATAAGAAATCAATGTTCAAGTAAGCAGGATGGATCTAGGTGATTCTTACTTGTTATAATATAAGATTACTTTAAATGTTCACTGAAGCATTTTTTCCCCCCAAATGAAGAAGATAAATACACTGAGGTCAAAAGGAAGACAGACTACTTAGCTAACTCTTCCTATCTAGATATGCATATATATGTATATGTACATGTATACATATATATATATATATGTGCACATAAACATAAGCGTTCTAATTTCAGAAGGCAGAACCTCAAGTTTCTTATATCGTGGCTTGGAAGGCATTGTTTTAGCTGCAACAAAGCTTAGTTCTTACTTGGCTACTCCCACCCTCTCCCATTTGGTTTGGGAGTCAAGCTGACCTGTGCTTTTTATCTGCCATTAACCTTTCTGCGAACTTTTCCTTCTGTAGCTTGTCCAGCTATAGGCTTTGTCAGACTTACTTTCAGGTTTGCAATTACAATTTTCCAAATTTAAATTAAAAAAGAGCAGTGGTATGAAGCAGAGGAGGACTCTATTAATCAAACCATGTATGGTTTAAACTCGGAGCTATACCTTACTGGCTCCACAGCTGAGCAGGGCTCCAGGGCTGAGAAGCAGGGACAGAGAGAACGTGGTGGCCCGAGGCCGGGGAGGGGGCAGTGGGTCCCAAGGCTGTAAGTGAACCCCCTCGCTCTTTAGGGATATTAACGTGCTTCATGAGGGAAAAAAGTAAAAGCAACGTGAGTGTCAGCACACTGCCAGGAGGGCGTTTGGGAACAGCATCACCATTTAATTAGCTCAAACACAACAGGATTGACTTTTTATGGATGTTTGGCAACATTTACAAATAATGACACATTAATTAAAGCTGCATTAGGAAGAAATGGTGCTGGAAGTAAAAGTTTTATCAAACCCTAATACCTCATTATGTCCTCTAAGATTAATTTGTTTTTCTCAGTTCCACGAGCCACAAATGATGTTAATTAAACTGACTCAGACATACCTCTCTTCTTGTTTTCAACAACTAGTAGAATACAGAATAAGTTAGGATTACAATGAAGATTTTTTTATTGCTCCACTGACCTTTTCTCCTTTTTATTACAGTTGAGTGTCTTATTATAGATGAAATCAATAAAAGGAGGTAGACTTCTAAGTTTCTGTAAAAGGAATAAGAAATTCGGCTGAGGTTGTCCTAAACACATAATTTGTGAAGCTTTCCATCTTGGAAAAGCAGAGTTTATTATACACATAAAAATACATTTGTTCTTTTTTTCTACCTGAGGAGCATCTTCTTAGTTAATGATTTTTAGACTAATCAACAGATGCAGAGAGCTGAGCTCAAAGCTGACCTGGATGATAGCAATGTGTTGTTCAAAACTCACAACATTTTAAGCTTCTAATACTTTTTTCCTCCTCCTTATTATAATTATTATTTTGAACAGTAACAGCAGGACAGTTTCGCTCTGCCCTGAAATGCTTACTTGCTGTTTTGTATCAATAAATACTTTTAAATAAATCAGCTGGTGGGAAGCATGAAAGAAGACTTCTAGTCAGGGTCCATCAGGAGACGTAGGCAGCTTCCCTTCACGTGAGGATATGCTACCAAATAATCTGAAATGCTGTAACTGGCAACTGCTTGTGCAGAAAAAAAATAAAAACAAACAAACAAAAAACTATAGCAACAGCACTGACACAGCTCAGGGAAATGGCAGTACACAGAAGAGCTGAATTTCTCCAGGCAATTGCTCCCTGATCAGAAGTATAGTGAAGTTCTTTATTTCCCTTAAGTTCTTAATGTGCTGTCAGTTTCTAGTGTGTGTGTGTGTGTGTGTGTGTGTGTGTGTGTGTGTAGGGAAAACATGCACACAGGCAGATACCAAAGCTTGTTTATTTTCATCCATACATCTCTCTCTCTCTCTCTCTCTCTCTCTCACACACACACACACACAGAGATTTTCATATATATAAAATATATCCACTGTAGCCAACAAAAACAAAGGCAGAAGATCACATATGGACAGTGCATGGAAAAATATATAAAATAGGACATAAGAGTGTATTTGTTCTGCCCTGTTACTTATCATTCTAGTTTACTCTAATAGAGGATATGAATTATTCATTTTTAAGCATAGTAGGAAAACATTAGTACTGTTTAATGGCCCAAGTGGGATTTTTCTAATGAAAGACTTGTGAGTCAGGTTCAGTGTAATGAGGAAGATTTTTACAAGCACAGGTATTATGCATGAGGAATAGTCATAAATTCTTGTTCAGAGTATGGCACCCTGGGTCATGAAAACAGATAGATACATTTTTGATTATTGCTAGAGAAAAAGAAAAATTGATCACAGAGCTTTCTTTTTCTAAAATAAATATCGTCAGGTAAATTAACTCCCAATTAGTAAATCATATTGGCTATATTCCTAATAACAGAGCAAATTACCAACCTAATAAAAAACACACTGGAAAAAAAGGGAAAAATATTTGGAAAATTTAAATTAAATATAATGATTCAGTGCCACAAGAGTCAGTGATAAAAAAATGTTAGGTCACACTATCCCTCCACTGCCTAAAGCTCACTCTAATTATATTTAATATTATTACAAGTTAAGAAACTCATTGGGCATGGAAATAAATTCTCTCCTGTATAATAAAGGCACCTTTTCTGGGTTGTCTGTGCAGATCGAGTTCTCCATGATGGTAATTAGTCTGAGTTGCACAACTAGCTCATGTTGATGAACACTGAATTACAGGATCAGTATAATTTAATTCCCATTCAGCTGAGCATTACTTCAGCGGGATTATACGGTCAGTGCTTACCAGTTCAAGAACTGCCTGATTTTAGCTATTTGTAAAAAACAGCATGATAAATATGAAAGCTCTATCCATTTATATTAGTGAAAATGTTGGTCAGGTCCAACTCTCCTACCCTGCTTATACTGCTCCTCTGAGATTACGCTACTGATGTCAACCCTATCCAGAAGATCCCCTATAAAAATCAGTCTGGAGACTGATTTCTCTTACCTATACTTACCAGGCAGAAAAGAAGAGTGCAGGAAGGCGAGAAGCCAGGAGCAGAGAGCCATGAAGTTGCTGCAGAAGTATGTGTATGTTTGGCTCAATTGCAAGGACACTATTGAGAGAAGTGGGCCAGGATATGATCAGGCGAGAAGCTGACTGGGACACTCACAAAACTTCTAGGACAGGGCTGACCTGTTGCCAAGGGCCAGACAGATTTAGCCAGTATAGGTGGTTGCTATTTATGGATTTTAAGAAAACATTAAAATCAATGCTAATTACCAGGATTAACACTGATATCACAATTCCTCCCTTTTCTATAGACTATAATCTTTACTAGACAGTGACATTCCAACAGAAAATCTATTTTCTTCTATCTACCAGAAAAAGAAAAAAAAAGCTTTAGTTTAATTCTCATTTTTCTTGTCTCTCTTTTTTTAATCTGGAAAGAACACCATCAGCAGTTATCATTCAGCATAATAGTATTTCCATTCAGCATAATAGTATTTCAGATTGCAGCCAATCTTTCAGCATTTGCTTGAGCTATCACTTTATATATTGTTAATGATCAGGTAATGTACTGATTCAGTACAATACTAATCCATATATTGACCTTATCTGACTAATGAAAGGAAACTCATCTCGTGTATGGTTTTAAATTTCTAGTTTACTCTTATCTACAACTATAGAATTGAATTGCCTTAGAATTGATAGACTTAGAGGCATGCTGCATTCAAAGGGGAAAAGAAGGAACGTAAGCAGCATTTTCACAAGATAAGGTATTGTGTAAACAGATATTCTCTTCCTCTACATGGCTTCTTTCACCAGTGTTTTATCACACTATGTTATATAAAAGCTATTGGATTTTCACCATGATTGTACTCTGGAAAGGGAAGAGACAAAATAAGTCTTGTTGAAGCAAGCTACCCATACAGCACGGGAAATGATATTGCAAACAAAGGGAGAATAGAAGGTTTGATGTGGATTTCCTGTGCAAAAAGTCTGGATTTGTTGCAGTCTGATTAAAATCTCTAGCACTATTGTTGCAAAACTGGTTCATGCCAAGGACCTGGTCACCAAGGTCAGGTGATTAAGCTTTTACCAAATTAAAACATAGATGTTTCTGAACCAGAAGACCTCCACCACCTGTCTTCTCTGGAAAATTAGAAGGCCAGTTAGTGAGATGGGACTACTTTGTGACTAGCACTCTGTACCTCAATAAACCGAAGAATTACCTTTGGCATTGAGGGGATGGTCATACTGCAATTACACTGGTTAAGTTTTGCCTGTTTTTAAGAAAAAAAGTAAATATAAAATTATTTTATTTGCTCCTGTGCACTTGCATTCCACCATATGGTGCAAGCAGATTCTCCAGAACATGTAGTTGTTTTAAGAATTGAGGACGTACGGCACAGCAATTCTTTGTATTTGTTTCCCAGAATCAAACCAAAGTGTATAGCTCCAGGAAAGGATTTGTATTGTCTATATTTTTTTTCAGATCAAAAGCCCTTAGTATATTCAACCTCTCCTGTCTTACTGAAAGTATTTATCTGTGTCTTACAAGACTTACCTAACCTTTTATATTTCCACTCTCTTACTGACACCGATAGGACTATTAATGAGAAATAAAGATAAGTTTGAGCCAGACCTTGCTGGACTGGTGGCATTGAAGGTTGTGTGGTAACTGGGGAAATCAGTACATAGTGGGCAGGATGTGGATCTAACAAGTACTAGAATTGTCAGCATCGTGTCCAAAGCCACAAATGATATTATAATATTTCAGAATATATTTTCACTCACAGATTTTATTTTGGGAACAAAAATAAAGCTTTTTGCCTTTTGAAATGTGGTAAGTTGACAGTAGGTGCTGAATATGACTTGGAGAACTAGTACTGCATATGATCATAATCAAAAAAGAAATGGACTTAGTAAAACAGATTGATATAGGTTTAGCAATAACAACACTGCCTGCAAATAGGCATCCAACAGTAACAGCAATTAAATGTCAGGATTTCGGTTTAGGGAATGAAATTAGTAGTGGATGATCTGAGGAAGACATTTCCTTGAGGAAGACATCACTCTGTATTTTGAAATTAGATAGGTCATAGTTTTAAATACCCACTTATCTAAACTCATTACATTATTGCTAAGGACAGGGTCCAACTTCCCACTGGTTTCCAGAATGCTTTTGATTCCTACTACTAAATTACTTAGATTCAATAGCATTTCCTACATGTACATCCATGTGCAGACACTGTAATTTCATTTTTAAAGCTGTTTAATCTAAAAACACTTACTTTAAAGTATACACATCCACACCAGAGTTATATACAGTTATTCCAGGCTGACTTTTTGGAATTAACTACCAGCCCTAAATCAGAAATTTTTAAATGTGCATAAGTGATTTACATGTATGGGGCATGTTCTAGATTGGATAAAAGCCTTTGAAAACCCGTGTAAATGCTTGTATTTGAAACAATATATATATTGCCATATAGCCTGAGGCATCTACTAAATTAGAAAATCATTGAATCGTTTGTTATGTCCAAGTTACAAAATGAAATCCATCACATAGTAATTATCCTTTTGATTATGAGACTTGATTCTTTCTGATTTTGCTTGCTGTAATTTAAATTTCATTTTCACAGTTCAAAGTATTTCTGAGTGGATTTTAAAGAAATAAATGTAGTCTTATCACATCGGTATAAACGTACTGTAAAATAATACAGTAGCAATGCATCCAACATATTTTAATTGTCATTGTACTTTTTGTATTTGCTTAAGAACATTCAGTGGTATGCTTGTGAGAATGTGACAACGGCTCCGTAGGGAGCCATTCATGACTTCATTTTCTTTTTCGCTCTGAGAAAAAAGACCAGGTTATTTATGTAGTCAGGAAAAAAGGAAGTTGAATTTTCAGCACAAGCCACACATGAAACTTGGAGATGCAATCAACACTTAGGAATAAAGTCTATAATACCGGTGCAGAAATGGTAGCACAATGTTGCAGTAGACTGGGAGGTAGATCTTAGTGCTTTTCAAAACTACCTTCTTAGTCTATGATGATTCCAAAAGAACTTCAGGATTTCCAGATGGGGGGAGCAGGCATAGGGGGAGGAAAAAAGCTTACCACAGGACTATCTGTATCTACAGAAGTGACTGTAATATTTCTGGTACCTAGTACAACACCCTAACTAATGAAATCTGGAAAACCAAACTGTGAAAAAATCTTTCTCTGTTTCTTTGGTTATCACACTTTCACTCCTGCAGTAATCCCAGGTAGAAACTGCTGGTCATTACACACTTCAGGGTAAAAATGATTTACTGCCACTGAAAAACTGCACTTGAAAAATCTCTATCCTGACCACCCCTCTGCTGTTTTCCTACTCAAATCACTAGTTCAGCAAACGCGCCCATGGTTTGTCACACAGGCAAGAGATGCACACAAAACACATGCTTCAAATTAAACGTTTAACGCGCCCATGGTTTGTCACACAGGCAAGAGATGCACACAAAACACATGCTTCAAATTAAACGTTTGTCTCAATGCCTTTACTCCTTAAAAGACCTGCCAAACACGAACTTGATCATGTGCTTCAGTGCTTTGTGAAATCAGGGTCTGACAGATACATATGAGAAGAGGAATAATACAAAATGGCTGCCTGGTCATAACATGCAGAATCACTACCTGTAATTCAAGCTCTTCTGTGAGCCACTTGTAATCTCTCTTTCTGTGTGGAATCTACCTGCCCATTTTCAAAGAGTGAAATGATCCATGTTGATCTAGAATGTCTGTCTATTCGTCTAAAACATTTCTAAATACATGGGAAACTGTATAGTTAATTCTACTGTCTGAACTGGCTGTCTTTGCAACCACTGTGGATGATATAACATTATTTACTGTTAAATGTCATTCTGTAAAGTTGTATCTGATTAAGTGCTTTTTATTTTGGAAAGTGGTGTAAAATACAATATAGTAAAATAGAAAAGGAAAAAATAACACAGTATCAGTAAAAGGTTAAATTAAAATGGTTTCAGATTGATTCTCTGTTTGGTTAGGTCAATTTTAATTTATGCTTTGTAGTTTGGGCAATGGTTCTTGACTCAATCCTATAAACAAAGCATTCACCAGCTTTACTGTGAACAAGAATTATCTGGAGGTACTAGTACAGACTGTGAAGTAGACCAAGGAATAAATGCCAGTTGTACAGCTTCAGAAGTGCTCATGAAACCTTGACCCCTGTACTGCCTTTACTGTGACCAATAACACACTAATTAAGGATGTATTTTTAATTGTTCAATGACACTTTACCATTAAAATGTTACATCTCTTACTTTTCCTCTTAACAGGAACATAATTTAAATAAACTTGTAGTTCTGGTAATGATTTTACTCATCACGTATACCTATTACCATATGCCTTTCTCAGAAATCTCCTGGTTATAAAAAGATTAGTATCTACATTCTTGAATGTGCAGCATTAGTATCATCCCAGAGTGATTTCAAGTCATTTAATGAGGCATGCAATTTCCTCACAGTTTTGAGGAAATTAATGCAAAATTATTAGCCCATGCTCCTAGTCTCTAATCATACTACTTTGCTCCAAGTTTCCTACACCTGGTCCCAACTCTGCTTATGCTCCAGAGAGAAGTTATAAGACAGAAATTAACCATATCACATTTTCAATACAAGAAGTAGGCAATTTTTCTGTTCCTTTCTCACTGAAAGTCCCTTTTCTTTCTTCTGGTGTACTGACAGTGACTATTCCACCTGAACTTTCAAACACAATAAAAAATAAAGAAATGAAAAATATGTTAAAAATACCATTACAGAAATAAGATTCTCTACAAGTAGAAAGTTCAAAATACTGCTCAACAATTGCTGAAGCTGTATGCCCATAATCCTGGTGCTGCTTACCTATCCAGGAAAACTCCCCTGAAGAATAATTCTACCTTTGTTCTCTTAGCCAGCCTAAGCTATCTAATAAAGTAAACGAACAATGGAAAGATCACAGGATATTTTCCTCTTATTTCTGCTTTTCTGGTTAAGAAAATGGCTAACAAACAAACAAACTATAATAGAAGAAAAATAAAACAATGATAGCAAAGAACTGGCAAATACAAAAGCAATGTTGAAAGCCTTTGAATTTATCTTCCCCGACAACCTTTCTTGCCTTTCATTGCAAAGATAGAGGAGACTGGTAAAGGGAGGAAATCAGCTGTCAAAACGAATGCCTCAGGAGTCAAAGAGTGAAAGCAGATATGGAAAGCTGGGTGAAAAAGTCTTTGAAACATTTGGAGGTTTCTTCAGCTGTAGGAAGTCTTGCCTTAAAAAAAACAACTATTTTGTGAGTAGGGACAAATGTGTGTATAGACAAATCAATATAGAAAGCTAACTAAATTTTAATGGATATTCAGCTTACATAACAGAAATTGTCTCAGCAATATGAAGAAGTTGCATCTGGAAACTTTAATCTTTCCTCTCTTTACCACTTTAAAAGACTATATGAATCTCTTTATGAGATGTTTTAAAACATTGTCTTGTTGAGCCTCCTTTACTGGTACTGGGGAGAGCTAACATAAACTGTTTTCTGTGTAATAAACTATTACGCATGAGTCTGTCATACACATAAACTGGTCCTGTGCAAAAGCTTTATTCATACTATACCTTATGTGAGAGTTTTATAGAAAAGATAGAATCTTTCTAACAATTCAGAGGATATAAAGAACCCCAAAGAAGGAGGAAAGTTATGCACGTTCCCAGGTTCCAGTCAGAATTCACCTAAGCACTTATTTGCACCTGGAACTATAGATTTCAATACTGGTTTATTTTTAGGACTTATCTTCTCACAGTATTTTAGGTTAATTAGGTTTAGGTTAATTATTTTAGGTTAATTCAATACCCAAAGAAAGCTAATTGACAAGTAATGCATGATTATATTGGCTTCCAATACCAATACAATCACCTTTCAGTTGTCAGACAATGAACAATCATATTTTATCAATCCTTCTACTATAGAAAGACATTATACATTAAAATTGTTAAATGTATGAACTAATCACAAATACATAACATTGTGAATTTGAAGAAGGTTCCTAACCATAACAGCAATGAGACTCTCACCAGAGAAGGTGAGGAGAGAGAGAAATCCGACTGGTTTTAAGAAAAACCTTAATCAGTGTTGGAAAGAGATATATAAAGTAGTGGCCTAAAATAACAGAGGAATGAACTCTGTGACTCAAGAAGCTCCTTTTAGTTAATGTATTGACAAGAATAACTGCAGTATACATACGTGCTTTTAAATGCATTGTTGTTTGCTTCTGATGGGACAATACTAGGAAGGTAGGGAAAGTGAAAGGAACTTAATAACTTTTTAAAGCCTGACTGAAGTGAACAACTTCAAATCCTGTTGCTTTAGTCTGGGCTGTATGTCTTCCAGAGTCAATGGCAAACTTCCACTTGACTGGGCTGAATCACGTCAGACCCAAGGTCTGTGATGCCTTTGGGGGATGTCCCCTTAGGGAAGGAGGGCATAAGAGTTTAAGCTGACCTACCACATGAGTGCTATAACACCATCATATCACAAATCCCCAACTCTCTTCTCTTGCGCTGGCATTGATGAGCCAAATCACCATGATATACAGGCAGAACACTAACCCTGCAAAAAAATCAACAGTTTTCTGTCGCATGAGTTGCTTGATCTGGTTTACTGCAAGATTAGCTAAGCTCAAATGCTGGAGTGCAAGCACTGTGTGTTGGGAAAGAGAAGAACGAAAAGGTGAGACCTCAAAATGTTTCCCGCAGTTGGCTTAAGTCTTCTCAGAACTGTGGTCTGAGAATATAAAATGAAAGAATGAAAGGAGTCAAATCCCATCAAAAAATAAATGGAGTTTTCCTGTTGTTAATGATGAATGGATTTGTAGAGGGCAATAGATCCCAGACTGCATACACAAAACGGTTTCACACTGCTTCAGTACACTGCAATATTTCCAAGTAGCAGTTAATTTGCCTTTCCATTTGATTTGTACTTCTGGACTAGCACAGGAGGTATCTGGTCATGTGGATCTGATTCTCACAATAAATTTCAGGATTTTTAACACAGGGAAAATTACAATTAATATGAAGAACAGTAAGATAGTGTAAGATATTAGGCCATTGCCTGCAAGAATCTGACATACAGTTCACAGCAGAATAAAGAGATCTATCCCCAAATTACTTTGATCCAAAAGGTTAAAAAACCTATGCTGAGCACCACTCCCTTATGCTGTCCCTCCCTGACTGTAGCTGTCTGGGCACAGAGCTGGAGACCAGGACAGGTCTTGCTGTGATCCTGCTGCCATTCCTCCACCAAGAGTGCTGTTGGGTGCTTGGGGCCCCATATCTGCTTATTGCTCAGGCTAAACTTGGCTCTGATTTGAGCTATGCGCACAGTTTTGTTTTGGAAAGCAGTGCTCAGATGGGGAAGCGCACAGGTTGGTGCACACCTCTTTTTTGCCAAAACACAAAGGCGAGGGTCGACAATAGGAAAGCGTGCTCAAGCCCCCAGTGTGGGTGCAGCCCTCAGCCACACAATTAAATCCTGAATGTCATGCCTTACATTGCCTTTGCTTCCATCCTCTGATGCCAAATGTCTTGTGATTAATCTTGAAGGGAGGTTGCTCAAGCTCCCAACAACAAAATATAAAATGTGGGCAAATAAACTTCAAGTTTAAAAGAGCTTATTTAACTATTACAGATCTGTAGGCTATTTTCTTTAAGTTCACTGCATTAAATATTTCCAGTGATAAAACACTAATTTTTGATACCTCAAAATTTGAGTATCTGCAGAAACAAATTGTACCAAAATGTATTTAGCAGGCAGCAAAGAGTTTGACTATGTTTTTCATATCTCTCGCATTAAATATAACGTTTCTTGGAGGCTTTTGTCTTCCACAAGTCATATATTTTAAACCCGATTGTACACTGTACCATCTCTTAAATGTAAGCCATGTTCCTTGGAATGAGTACTGTGAATCATAGTTCTGAATCACAATCATTTCATTAAAAAAAAGGAAAATCAATTATTGTAGCAATATCAGATGTCACATAACATTTATTTCAATATATTAATTTTCATTAAACTTCCTTGATTCAGATCATTTTCATGACTTTTTCCCTCTGGGAAGAGTACTGTCGTTTCACTCACTTGTATGCAGACCTTTTGAAATTTATTTTAAGACAGTTTAGGAAATATGCTCTCAAAATGAACTGTATGAAAGAGAGCAAAGGAGAAAAAAAAGAGTATGATGTATTTGGGTTACAGTAAAGCCTTAATTTTGAGTATCAAGTATTACATGAACTAAGGTATTCAAAACAGTTTGGGTTTCAGTCTATGTACCAAAGTTTATGCTCTTTCTGGAGAAGAGAAAGCCAAAATTAACAACAACAACAACAACAACAACAACAACAACAACAAAACCAAAAAAAAACCTTTTCTTTCAAGTATAGCTATTTATTCCGCTGTGTTATACAGACACTTGTTCATGCTGGAATGAGAGACAGACATGCTTTACCTGGCATAGTTCCCTGAATAACAGCATCCACTAAAGTGTATGTTTTTAAGAGATGTTAAGGCCTCAAGATGCAGCTGATATTCTAAAGAATTTTTCTCCCATCGGTGCCCTGGGGCATACTTACACCCTTCAGGCCTGTGTTCTTCTGTGATCACTTACTTCCCTGGGCCTGATAAAGATTTGGTTACAGGGCTCATCTTCTAGGCTGTGCAGTCAGCCCTCCATCTCTATAAGTAACAGAATAATATAGAATTGCATTATTTTTAAAGGAGGCCCTTCAGTGCTATTACATATTTCCTGCAAAAAAGATACATCCAAATTCTTTTTTCCCCATTAACACACTGGTGAAATTTCAAACTCCTCCTTGCTTCTGTGAAAGCTTACTTTCGGCTCACTTCTGTAAGTCCCTTTCTCCGAAGTCCGGTCACTGCTGGATTTCAGCTGATGAGCGCTGTGCAGCGTTGCCCTCTCTGCTCTCTGAGAGCTGGCTCCTGCCTCTGAGGTGCTGAACTACCCATACCTCCTTTCCTTCTGCTGTGAACTTCCACACTGAATTATTACTAATACACTTTTCTTCTCTGAGACGGAATGACCATTTTTGCTGAACAGAAAGCTTACTGTTTATCATTTTCAGCTGCTGTATATCTTTATCCTTAATCTTTTATAAATTTTATAACCCTGGTCTGAGGTTGGAATGCATCTAAATTATTTGTTCCCATAGGATCCAGCAAATGAAGTTTACACCATCTCTCTCAGTGACCTCCTGGGTGAATATCAACTGTTCGATATCCAAAATCTTCTCCAGGAAAAAAACAAAACAAAACAAAAAAAAATCTGGGGAAAATGTTATATAATCTTGAATTACATTAGCTCTCTTTTTATCCCCTCTTTATTCCAGCTATGCTAGTTTGTCCTCATCAGCAATACTTTCCAGAACTGTTCAGCCTTTGATACCGACAATGAACCAGAAACTGGTGCCAAGCACAGTTCCCAAGCAAAGTTTTCAAATAAAGCAACACAGCCTTCACATGATGGGCCACACGGCAGTTGTCACTCACTACTCTTTTCAATATGTTGTGTATTCCCAGCAGAACACCGCTTTTAACTTCACGCTTCCTATCCTGCCAGACAAGGAGCTATTCTAAACCACAATACTCTGGGAAAAGGAAGTGGCTGCCTGCCTGCTAGGAAAGGCAAAGTTGGACAGTTCTCCAAAGGACAGAGGAAGATCACACGCATCCTGAGGTATAAGCATATTTGGTGCTTGTGCGAATAATGTTTGAAGACCTCTGTACTACATACCGAAGTGCACATGATACATAGGCTTTAATTCCTATAAACATCTTGTGACCACTTGTTAGATGGGAAACCACCGGAGTTAAGTCCTGCCGTGTTTTAGCACTTTGCTGCTGTGTTGCTGTCCCAGATTAGACCTGTTGCCACCTAAGAGAAGTATTTGTATCTGTGGATTTAATTTCTGAGCAGAAGGACAAAGAACATGGCTGTTTATATGAGCAGAGCAGTGCATGCCTTCTTCACAGCAGCACTCTGTGTACAAGCCAGTGCTAGATTAAAAGCATCTTATTTCAGCCAAGAGTAAGGAGCCAGGAGGCATTAAAGTCATTGGAACCACACTGAAAGGCAACTCAAAACAGGTCCTAGAATAAATAATGAATATACACGTAGCTTTCAGTATGCTACTAGACTGCCAAGGTTTAACAGTTTCTAGAACAGATGTAAAAAACACAAGCAAACCAGGCGGAGTTACTCTATGAATATCCTGTGAAAATGGTACTGATTAATAATTGTGATTATCATTGTGATTAAGCCTGCCCAGACAAATTTTTAACAGTAAAGTTTTTATGCAGACAAAATAATAAATGGGCAAACTGGAACAGTGCAAATGAAATGTCCCCCTAACTTTTCAAAGACAGCTTCAGAGCTTTAATTGTAGTAATTCCTCTCTTTTCAGCAACTGTGAATCAAAAGTCTTCATCGGAAGAGCAAAATATCAACAAATTCTGTCTTGATGAGTGTTATCAGAATATGGAGACTGCAGGACTTAGGCAACAGGCCTGGGTCTGTGAATATCCTGAAATCTTGAATGATTATAATGCTGTGATATAAATATTTTTGCTCTAAAAAACAACAGGAAAATCAACCTAGAAGTTTCGTTTTCTACAACCACTATTAACTGGATAAATTGCTTGTGAAACCTAATATTATCGCCTTGCATGATACCTACTACACATAACCAGAACCTGTCAAATGATATCACACTTTCAGTTATTTATGATACAGACTTATGGACGCAGAGGTGAAAATTTCCATATAGCTTCAGTACCTCTCCTTCCATCACTTCTTCTGCAGCCATAAGGGATATTGAAACAGAGTATATTGTTTTCTGCTGTCCCATGTAGTCTTCCCCCAAATTAATGATAATTACATGAGTAGTCTTATAAAAGGCAGGACAAATAACTAATACTGAGAAAGGGGGAAATGTTTAATATTTATGAGCCATTTAACACTGGTCTCGATAGTGCACTATTAATATTTCTGTGTAAAACCAACATTAAGTAATTTAATGCACATTATATTTCCTATGAAAATTGTTTTAATCTAGCGATGGAAAGTGAAAAATACACCAGGGTGTCTGCACTTGGTAGTTTAGAGTACTAGCACATATTATGTGCTTCGTAGGTTTTAATTATGACTTGAAAATGGACCTTAAAGAAATAAAATGTTATTGTTCTGAATCGGAAGTTTTTCTTTTACACTCTGCCCCTTTCATTCCTTCCTCTTCCTTTTCTTTTTTTTTAATTGCCTTTTATTCCCATAACCCAAATGGTAAGTGACACAGCCTTTTTCTATCTCTGAAATAAATTACTTCAAATAAGATTCAAATGGTTTAAGAATTCCTATGCTACTCCTTTCTCACATTCATGCTTGTCCCTGAATGGGCTTATTAAAGTCTGAATAAAAGACTTACCAGCTTGCCTTAATATCCCTCTGTGCGACATTTGACTTCCCCTTCACTCCCTTTTCTAACATACACTCACTGCTTTTTCTACTGGGACAATGATTTTAATGGATACATTGTATATCGCAACGGTAGGATGTTTTATACATTTAATGAAAGCAATTACCTTGCATTCAAAAGAGAAGCCTAATTTAGGTCATTAAGAGCCAAATCCTGGAAAGAGTGTCAGTGCTGAAATATATTAGCTTCTAGAGTGAAATCCGGACCATGGTTTTGGTGCCTGAGCTCCTGATGATGCGTGTGGGGTGGCTGGGGACTCGCATGGGTGTCCCAAGCCAGGTGACCAAAGCCCCTGGCCGCAGATGGGTGAGGAGGACAGCACAGCCTGAAAGGTGACCCCCCCCCGCCCCTGGCTGGGTCAGAGCTCCCAGCACTCACGGGACCATCTCACCAGGGCAGGCCCCTGAACCGCTAGTCTATGCCCTCTCTTTTGGACTTTCATGGCCCCAAAATCTCATGCAATGTCTACAAAAGATCAAGTGGCTGGTTCGGCTGGGACATTTACCCAAGAGCGGAAACTATTAGGTCCCAGTGTCTTTGATCCCATGATTGTTTATGAATTTTACATGAAATCATAACAGCCAGCAGTTACAAGCAAAAATGTACAGAACTGCAGCCAAACTTTCGGTCTAAGCAGGAAGATGAGGCTTGCGCCTCCTGGATCCACATAGTTAACAATTTTGGCTTTGTCCTACAAGTTGCTACCTGAACTAGTAAACTGATTTTCAAAAAGATAAAACCAGTTACACCGTTGATTTTAAATATTCAATAATTCTGAAAATAAGAAGTCACTGAAATAAATATGTACTTTATTTTAAATTAGCGACACTAGATGCTTTACACAGGACTAAGTGTCCTATGTATAAATAGAAAAAATATATCTTTCAGCAATTATCTAATTTGCAATATAAAAATTTAGGGAAAAATTCTCTCAGATGAGAGAATTAAAATGATTATACATATGCATTTTCCGTAACTTTTTTTTAATTAATTTGTTTGATTTTCGTAAATGACAGCTTCCTATATCAGCAGTTATTACAGATTACTATGCAATTTTTGGAGCAGAAGGGCTCATTGTAATAGTCTTTTCAGGTCAAATAACCTCACACATTAAACACTTCATCTTTCTATAGCTTCTTTATCTCCTCCTCATCTGAACTTCTCAAATATGTCTGTCTGTTTAAAGCCATTTCAGGTAATACACTTATTCCCTTTTTAAGAACCGGTTCCTCTAATTTCACTCAGCATCTCCTAGACATATTTCCATATAGACAAGCTTCCTCAATATGTGAGGAATGACCAGCCTCCTAAAAAGTTGTTTTTCTTTCCCATTCAACTACTTCCAAACCCTTATATCAACCTCCTCATTTATTACCGGGCTGGACATTTAGAAAATGAACCAACTCTATTATGTCCTGTGAATAATTCTGACCCTCTTTGCAGCTCTCTCTTACTGGGAGTCTCCTTCAAATTCCACCAGGAATGGAAGACTGCAAGGTGTGCTCCCACTGTAGCTCTACTCCACTTTTAGCCAGAAGTTGAAATAGCCATAGCTAAAATACTCTGTAATTGGAAAACTGGCTTTTAACTTCCCAAGCAACATGAGCGGTTACTATTCATTTACTTTAGTTATCTTGGAATTCTAATTTCTATCTGGACACTAGCCTGATGTATTTTTTTTTCTTATGACTTATGTTACTATTTAGTGAATGCAACAATTCTTTTTCTCCTAATTCCCTCTTACATAATAAGTTTAGTTGCCTTTGGTGCTCAGCTTCCACTAATTTCTAACTCGCTTGTGTTTACTGCATCACTGCCACTCAGTGTTTGGTGGCCTCAGCAAGCCTGGGATTTTGTTTCTGTTGCCTGTCTGGATGAGTGATCGAAGACTCCTTACATGCAAATTCAAAATGCATTGTCAGCATGTGCTTATTCATGTGACTTTGAAAATCTCTTTACACAAACATTTGTGCTTATAAATGCAATCACATGAGTGGTCACAGGAAACAAACACAAAAGGTCCATGAGAAGGATTAGAATAAATTAAAATAAAAGAATAAAATTAGATGAATATTCATAGCCAATTATTTTTCATTATTTGACTGGTACCGCTATACAAAGAGCATATGATGAACCAAAATGAAAGTAGAATGCAGACTGACAGGAAAAAAAATTGGAAAATTTTATGGTCAACAGTACTGTTCAACAGTATTAAACATCTTGTATACTATAAAATGGGCATTTCACTGGAAACAGCAATATTCTGAGGCACATATTTAGACAGAAAAATAAAACTATTACCTATCACAACCTGGTCAGGTTAACAATACTGTTGGGCATCTTCAGCATATCCAAAATTTTTGTGCATTTGCTTCTGCAGTTCTAAGGTAGCATTCCGTATGGGTTGTACATAGGTAAAGACAATCTTAAAAAGAAAATCCTTAATGCAGCTAAATAACAGTTTAAACAGGGTGTTAATATTTGCATTGAAATGATGCCAGCAGTTTTCAGTGCCCAGTTGCAAAAACCAAGTGTGACCTGCAGAGAAGGCATTGTTTGCAAGGCATTTAGGTTCAGGTGAGAGTGGAGGTAGAGCTCCTTTACTGTATGCTAATTTTTTAAATGGTATCTACTAAGAAACTGATAACTATATAGGTATGCTCACACTGATCTCTCACCTGGAGGAGAGAACTGTCAGCTGAACTGATCTGAATGTATCTGATGCTTGCATTTGTAAAGTGGTTTTGCTGAAGCAGAGAAATTCGGGTACATAGCGAAACCAGTGCTATCAATGGATGCCATTTTCTAGTACTGGGTGTCTTTTCTGTGAGAAAAAGAAGGCTGGGTGAGTATGCTGGGCAGCCACACCCACTAAATAGTAAAGAGTCAGTCTTTATTACCTGCTGTATAGTCAGGGCATGGCAACCACCTGTTTAGCTTCAGAAACCTACTGTTAGTCTCTTCTGGTGAAGAGATTTAGACTTTTAAACTTAAAAATAAACCCCCATTGTGGAGCAAAGTTCATAGGGAGAATTAATATCTTTTATTAGAGCAACTGATGTAGCTGAAGAATGACAGATGTTCAGGCATACAAGACTTTTCAGGTCTTAGAAGCAGCACACTTCAAGCTTAGTACATGTTGAGAACAATTGCTCTGACTTTAAATTTAATTATGATAATTTGTTTTTGCAGTGTCTGAGTAGGTATTTGACAGCTTGTGAAGTGGCAGGTGAGTGCTGGCGAGACTGAGAACAGGTTGTGTAAAAGTGCTTGGGAGGGAAGCAGGAATATTCGTAGTAGGAGCAGCCTGTAAAGACCCAAGGGAACATTTCAAATAGTTGAGACCACGCATGCAACTTCATGACAACATAAGCTGATGAAGTAGGTCCTGCTCTGCCTTGCACCACTGCTAGTGCTCACTTGACACTGTAGGGAGCAGCTCAGAGAGCTAAAACTGGCAGAAAACTAGTTGTCATCCCCCACCTCCCCAAAAAAGTTTTCTGTTGGAAATGGCTATCGGTGGCGTGTCTAAAGCATGAGCATTAGGACAAGTAAGGGGTGCATGGAGATGTACTGACCTGGATTGCCTCAACTGCCATGGATTCGCACTCTTAGGTTAGCCTTAAACATGGGTTTAAGATTTTAAACTTACCTCCCTGAGCTGATCCGAGACCAGCCAGGGAGCCTGTCGCTAGGCTGGCGCTGACTTCTCTGGTGTGCAGGGAAATGCTGAGGGCTGGAGCTGGAGCCCTGACCAGGACCTTGCACGTGGTGTGACTGTGCCAGCTGTGCTTCTGACCTAGTGTTAATGCAGGATGTCACGTTGAAACCATGTAATTGCTCAGTCCAAAGGAGGGGAGGGGGAAGAAATTTTAAGGGAGTTGGGGAGAGACCTTTGCCCCTTTTGGCAGCAGCTTGCAGATGTCTCCAATTACATGTATCAACAAATCACAGCCATCATTTTGGTCTTGGACCTTCGATGGCTCCTTCAGCTTTACATCCACAGGGACCACAATATGGTTCTTTGCTTGACTTGAAGTGTTTATGTTTTTAAAAAAGGGTTTTTGCTCCATTAAATTCACTTTTGAGCTTTTAAATTGATGTTTTAAGATTATAAAATGTGTTTACAATACCCGTAGGTGGTTCTTTCTTGAAACAATCATACACAAAACGATTAATTTGGGCTTGAGATGTTGGCAGACATTTTGTCCTTACTTCATTCTCACATAAAGTTTATGTTGTTGAGGTTTAACTCTATAAACAACTTCCCGACTTTTAAAAAATTATTCAGAAATCCATGTATCTCCACTATTAAGCCGTGTACATAGCAGGTATTTCTTATACAGAGAAATGTCACAAGAAAAAACCTCCTTCATGAGAAAGAGACAGGAGCTAATAAAAAATGAGGATCTGGAGAAAAGGTGCTATAGAAACAGAATCTGTAGTTTCTTCCATAACATCCACATTTTCCTGCAAAAATTCACGAATACCTCTTGTATTGGAAGAGAGGCAGAGATAAAGATCTAAAGAGCTCCAGACAACTCTGGTTTTCAAAATGGTTTGTAAGTATCATATTTTTCCTCAGTGTATAGATGGAAAACTAGAGATGGATAAAAATTATGGGACTTACAGAAGATTACACTTTGGGTAAATATGCAAATGGAAAATAATACTCTTCAGATCTCACTATCTTTCCACTGGCCTGTGGGTCAGGACAAATTAATAGCCCAAATGAGAGAACTTCCATTTGTGACTAAGTCTCAGTCAAGTCATAGGAAAATGAGTCCAGCTCAAAGCAAAGATTGCGGCCTGCTTAATGAACGTGGCAATCTCATCCAGGCCTAGCAATGACAACTTCCCTTCACTGCTCCAGATGCTGCAGGAGCATTGATCTAGTTCTCTTCCCACCTCTGCACTTTGGCAAGATATCAGAAAGAAAAAGAAAAATAGCGCTGAAAAAGATTTGAGGACCAACAGAGAAAAGCGAGAAAATCCCCCAAAACCTATTTCTCTACCTGAAATGTTTTCATGCTTCACTGGATGCCCTTTAGAGTTTACTCATCACTGTATTTTTCGGTCTAAGGTAGCATTTCCAATCAATGCTACCAATGCTTAGTATTCTTAATTTTATTTTCGTCATCTTTATCTGTCATTGTTGTGGTGGGGATATAATTGAATGTTCTATAAATACACACATAAGTATATTTATACACAAATACACATAAACACATATACCCTATTGTCTCTCGTAAACTATCTACACTTGAAGAGTAAAATGTCCACTTACTTACGCTTCTTAAAAATTTTTTGAAAGAGCTCCTGAAATATGTGTTTTGAATCTTATTATATAATATAACGCATACTGTTTATGGGTTTCTTTGTATAATGCAAGAAAAAAAGTTATCTTACTCATTTCTTTAACACAGAAACAAAAGCCTTGCAGCCTGACATATGTTGCTTAGTATGCTTTAAAGTTACCATATATCTGGCTAGCACTAGGGTCTCCTATCTTTAAAAGGGTCTTTGTCATGACTTGGAAAACTAGTGCATCCTCCTTGTCTCAGAGAAGCTGTAGAATTTCTTTTCTGTATCAGAGGGAAACCATGGTTAAGCATCTCTTCAGCATTTTAAAAGCCTTGTAAAAATGTAATAATGAAAAAGGCAAGACTATTATATGGCAGTAAAATACTACAGAAGTGAAAATAGAAGAGAAGAAAATGTGAAAAGGCTGGAGTACATTTATATTCGTTAACTTAGCCTACAAATTTAAACTACAAACCACCACCGCTATATTGCTTAATGATAGGCATCCTCCAAAGAATGGAAGGTGATGGATATCAGCTCAGTTCTAATGAAAGAGCAGCACAAAACATTGAGTCACTTTGTCTGCCACATACATGCAATACGCTGTTGCCTGCACTTTTGTGTAAAAAGACAAAGTGCCATGGAGAAATTCTCTTAAATGTTAAAACCACAAGAGTAAACCTCCCTGTAGAGCAACTCATTTTAACATGAACCGTTGTGGGAATTGCCGAACGTTCCTCTAGCTCAATGTTTCATTTTGTTTCATAAGCTGGAAGAGAAAATGATAAAGTGACAGCCAAGAAGAATTAAAAAGAAAGTTATCTGCATAAAATCCATTTGGATTATTAGTTATTTCTTCTTGATCATGTCTGGTAACGAAGGTCCAATCTGCAATCTGCAACAAGAGGGCACAAGAGGCTACCCACACAGTAAGCCGGTTTCTCCTCCGGAACCAATGCTCTTGATCCCTCTCTCAGTTATTCTGTCTTTACAGCTCTGCAAGGTAAGTCAATGACTTTTCCAGCAGTTTAAATACAGTTAAGTTCCTTTATGGCTTCTCAGAAGCATCTGAATCTACTCAGTATTCAGTATCCATTTGCAAATCCAGTTAATGTGTTATTCATACCTCTCCTGTATCAATATATATGATGTTAGAACTAATCTTAACATTAGCCCCTGTGGTATTTTGCTGCCCATTCCATACAAATTCTGTGATTACCAGCTTTTAGTAGCCCTTTGTTTACATATCATCAAAATATATAGCATCAAAATATATGTATTATAGCACACTTTTTAAAGCCAATTTAGACTCACTAAGAGGTAAAGCTTTCTTGAGGATATCGACTTTAAGATTCAAATGGATGGAATAAATATTCTTTCATCCATTCAGCTGTTATTTTAACAATTCAAATCAGTCAGCTTTGCCTTCCTTATACTGTCACTGAAGCCAAGTCATCCCATTCTATGTATGACTGAAAAATAGATGTAAAAGCAGAGCTAAGCAGCAGCTAGGTGGAAAGGGGTCTGTCCTTGGGGCAGGCTGGTGGGCAATGTGCGCGGGGGTGTGGAGCACAGGCCTGGGCAGCGGCACCTGGCAGGGCAAGGACACCTGCGGAGGCACCCTGTTCTTCTGTCCCTCTGTCCCCCTGTCCTGCCACAGCACTGCGGGAGGGGAAGGAGTCCGACTCCTCTGGGAGGTCCAGGACCCTTGCCTCAGTGCTAGTGCTAGCCCAGCTAACATCCTGCAGCAAGTCGAGTGATTCCCATGCGCCTTCATTTCCCTGTCTGCAACCAGACTTTGACACATACCGGCGAAAGCTCTGGCACACAGTACTCCCGTTGAATCCTGGGAAACAAAAATACTGCCTTTACTGGCAGTAGGTCTCCTGAGGCACTGCAGAGCTCCCCGTGCTTTGTGCTGAGAGGCTGGTGTCTCCAGCAGACCGCACCACATTGTCCCATGCAGTAGCTGAGACACTGAATCCTGCTCCTCGATGCCTACAGTGGCCGTTACAGGTGCCTTGGACACTTCTACATGATCTTTCAACTCAGGTGTAGCACTGCGCTAAAAGCTCTCAGATATGTGGGTCCCCAAGAGGTTTCATTTGTGATGAATCTGCAGGAACTAAAAGCTTTAAATATTGGTTGCTTTAAAAAAAATCCTCTCTACTCCTTTTCAGATTTGCTATGAAAAAGGAGATTATAGATTTATTGAATTAACAAAGGATATTAGCATATGTATATATATTTTTAAGCGACCTGGTTACAATGGCAACAAATGGAGCAATTCAGGTCATACAATTGTTTGATGCTGGTGTCACCAAGCATCTGATGGTTTTACACTGTTCGTTATAATTTCAAACAAAATAATTTCACAATCTGTGAAAGCAAGGAAATAATATTTTGGTGAGAAGGAATAACAGATGCCCTACTGCACTAACTGTTGCAGCCAAATGACATCCAGGCATACTTAGTTTATGAAATAGCTTTGGACACATTTCTGGGATCAAAGTTTTGTGATATTAAACAGAATTCTTGATTATTTTTATTCTGCAGTCTGTTAAAAACACATTAGCAGAGTCTTTTCTATTAAAATCACTTATAAAATATTTGCTTGCTCAAAAACTACAGATCAAATTTCCAGCACTTATGAATTGTACTATGTACTGTTATCTGAAAATATTGTGAAGGATGCAGACAGATGGAAATCTCTTTAATTCCGAGCTCACTAGCATAAGCTTTCTAAAAAGGGTTGTTAGCCAGGCTCAATTATTTCAGTCAAGCATTACCCCTGTTTCACTGCTCAAGTGCAAGTGCGTTTTCAAAGAAAATTAACTAAACTGGGTGCACAGGTTTGGTCAAACATACACAATAAAATGTATAAATACCTATCACAAGCAAACCGACACAGGGGGTTTTCACTCCTGACTCAGACTGCATTACTGCTTTGTTCTGATGATGTTTTTATTATGGTTAACATATTGAAAGCACATGCTGGGGCTGACTGAATGGAAGTCTCTTTTTTGATCTGAGACATGTCCTTTTTTATTCTTCAGGAGAAAATTATTCTTTAGGCAAACTAAACAGTTCATCAAATCTTGTTCTGCAAGCATGGGAATACATTTGTGAAAGCATGACTAAACTGATACATTTGAAAGTTGTTTGAAAATTTTTGAAAATTTTTTGAAATTACCGAGTGAAATTCTGAGTAGTAGAAGCCAGTGAGAATTTTATCACGGATGATGTCAATAAAATCCTGAGAATATGGAATTTTGTAGTTAAAGTAGTCATATTCACAATTCTGCAGTTGGAAAAGAAGCACATGCTACATTTGATAGAAGAATATAACAGATGAAAAAACTAATGGTAGACTGGCTAGCTTTGCTGATGTGTTGTGGATATATGCTTATGTTGCAAACTTTTGAGGCATCAAGGTTCTAATATTCTGAGACACTTATCACCTTTTATTTTTGCGACAGGATGGTCTACTTATTGATTTTGGTTGCTGCTGTGCACTGACAATTAGTAGATGAAATATAGATTTACAAGTATATTTTGGCTTTGATCAGTCTAGGATAATATCTGGTGCAGGAAGAAAGAGAAATTTTTGTACATCTAAAAGGATATCTAGTTCCCACTGACTGACTAGGTGCCATGTAGGTCTTTGCCACTTTGATACACAGCTCAAAATGTTCACTCTACTCCATTTTTTACTAAAAGGGCTGGGAAAAAAAGAAATAGCATTACTCATAAAAGCTCACAGTCACACAGATTATTCCCAAACCAGTAAATTTAAATAAAAAAATGTTATTTTAGCTAGCTTGGGGTATTGCAAACTGAGGTTATTTGCTTGTTGTATGTCCTAGCTAGCTCTGATCAAACTCTGGACATTCCCCTAACATGTCAGGGATTGCTCCACAGAAACCCATCCATCTAATCAAAGCTAACACTGTCAGACTGGAAAGCAGTCTCACTCAGTCCCTGGCAGCTAAAATGCTGAAAATAGTCCTTCAGAGGCTAGCATAGGATATAAAAAATGGAGAGTTAGGGTTACATGATCCAATAGGACCCTATTCCCATTTGATACCCCTGCACTACAATAATATCAGAATATTAAAAGGCAAAGAATGCTCATTGATGGAAGTTATTTAGAGATTGCTATAACAACCAGCAAAAATTAAAAGAAATTTGGGTACTAGTAAAGCTAGACAGAGGTGAAAAATTACACTTCAGTAATAAATCAGCAAACCACTTTGATCCTGACTTGATTTGACAATATTCTAGCAATCTGATCCATGATTTCTATACTTTCAGTCATTGATAAAAATGGTTGAATTCTCACCAAAAAAAAAAGTTTGTTGCCTAGGATTTTTCCCTCCCAACTGAAGAAACCAGTTATGAACTTATAACAATGTTATTACTCCTGCTTTTTCTTTCAACCAGTGTATGTTGAATTACTTGCTGACTGTGGCTCAGCTTCAAAGGCAAACCTAGAGATGGCCTGAAGAGCCCATACCCAGCAGATATTATAACAGAAGTTGGGAAAGGCAATATTTAATTCTATCGTGCAGGTGAAGGAATTCAGCCAGTCCTTTACTTCCCACAGAGTGTTTTTAATACTGAGCTATTTTAGAAAAGGAGAGGTGCAAATCCCAATTTCCTAATTTGTTCTTTTCAATAGTGGCAGCCACGTGTACCTTTTATTCAGAAGCTGAGGTGGCAGGCATTAAAGTACACCAGAACAGCCCTCAGCTGCAGTAGGCAGGAACACCTATGTGAAGGATCCTTAGCAGGGTCTTTGTGCAAAGCATAAGGCACTGTGCAAATTTAAAAGTCTTCAGGCTTGCCAATAGCAGAGGGGCTGAGATGCTACGTTTGGTATGCACAATATTTAGACATTTAAGCCATTTCATGGACCTGGCTCAAATGACAAGCAGCAGACAAATGAAGCCTCTTCATGTGCATTTGGTAGTTCCTCAGCATAAATATTTTCCTCTTTCCTTGGAAGGTGGAGTTTAAAAATGAGAAAAACTTTTAATGTGTTAGGAGGGAAGGCTGCCTGTTCACACTATTTCTCATATATGAGTTAGACCTTCATGGAGAATATAGCTGGTTTGGGAAGCTTTAGGATGACAGAATATATTTACAAACTCCTCCTTCTATGCACAATCAATTTAGATAAAAGTGTTTTAAAATTAGAAATCTTCTAGGCCCATTTATAGGGAAGACAGATTTTATCTTCCTCAATAAACTCCCCTGACAAATTTAATTCAAATTTATGTCTTTTGAAGCACATTCTGATTTTCCTAGAGTGATACTTTATTTCTTGTTAGCAATTAGATGTTCAGCAAACTGTCCATCCTTATTATTTATCTATTGATTCTAGAATCCTTGTTTTCAGAGTAAAATAAAGTGCAAACATTGCTTGAAAAATGATGAGACCAGCGGCTTCTCTAAAATGACATGGATAAGAAGTTAACTTAAACATTTCAGAATACATTTCTTTATGTATTTAAAATTTTAAAAAACTAAAAACATTAGGAGTATAGAAACAAGGTCACAGGAATATGTAAGTGGTTTTCAATCACAAATATTTAAGAACCTTGTCTTTGGATTTTGAGGAATTTTCTACAAAAAATTGGTGTATTTATTGTAGACACATACAAAGGTGAACATGAGCATTCTTATGAATCTTAGGCATTTCTGAACCTACTCATGTCTTTAGATTTTTTTTTTCTCTGAAACCTTGAGGCTGAAAACTTTTTTTTTAAGCAGAAAGAAAGCAGTAATTCCCTCAAGATCAATAGAATCTAGGCATGAAGAACATTAAAAACATCTAAAGCTACCAGGAAACCTGTTAACTGTTTTCCACACCTCTTCTGAAGACCCAGCCATGTTCATATAATTCTACTCCAACTTCATTAGCATAAAACATACACCAAAAGTGCTGTGCAAAAGATTTATTTAATATTGTATATTAGCTCCTTTATTTCTTCATTTGAATAAGAACACATCTCTAGAGAGCTCTACTCATCTTCCTTATTTTGATAGCTCTCTTGAGGGTCTTGGAGATTGTTAATTGAAATGTATAAAGCATACATGATGAAACAATTTTTTAAACATTCTGACATAAGTGATCTATTCAATGCAAAGTGAGGTTGATAAAATTAATCTAGTGACTCAGGGAATGCATCTATGGCAAAATGCCTTCAATGTGACAGTAAAAATTAATCCTGCTTTACATGAAATAAAAATAGGGAAAGAGGGAGCATGGCTTTCTCTTTTAATATTTTTTAGAGAAATAAATATCTTCAGTCATTAAAAAGAGATCTCAAAAAAACAAATTTGATATGCTTTATAATTTCCTACCTGGAACAACTAAAGATACTGAGACGTCTGAAAAAGGATATGGGGAAAATGAGCAGATGAGGGCAGGAAATTTCTGAAGTGGATTAGTCCCTGGGAGCAGAAACTGTTTCCATAGGCAACAGCTCCATTCTTAGGAGCTTTTAACTCTATCCACCAGTTAAGTTTACTGCCAAATTAGCCCCCAACGTGGGGGGGTAGAAACCTCTATGGAGGCACAAATGTGATATTTTCCCCCTTTCTTTTTTCCCAGAAGAATCAATTACTCTTGTGATTACAAGGCAAAAATTCAGTCTTTTCACATACTGAGGTAACCTGTGAAGGTTTTTCTAGGGGGACAAGAGTGGAGCGGGGAGGATGTCACTTCACATTTTTCACCACTGAATGGTCTAAAATCATCTGGATTTGAACATTTTATAAGTGCACAAAATGTTCCTTGCTGAACAATTGAGGAATTATGAGGCCAGTCTTTATTTCAGAGTGTTTCAGTAATAAAATATAGACTTACTTAGACAGAGGTGTAAAGAGGTCCACTGAATTGTGACTAAAATTCCACCAAGTCCAAAATAAGTAAGTGGAATTTTCTCCACCTATTTCTTACAACAGTTCAAAAAGAAAAAAGAAATTATAAGCATTAATAATATAAAGCTCCTTAAATCTATTCAACATAGTCCATCATAGAAATTGAATTCTATGGACGGTGATTCCTCTGGATACTAAAGAAGTACTTCACAAAGCCATTTAACCTTGCCTTTCCACTGTATTCAGTAGATCCAGATTTTATGCCAGGTTGTGCATATGGGTCGTAATACCACATGCCAGCATTAACAAATGTAATAACTAAAAGAAATAATGAAAAAATAATGCCTTTTTGAATGGCAGCAAAAGATGAGGATGCTTATTACCACCTCTTATTTTCACTACTATTTCTCAGCTATAAAAGGCTAAATTAAAACAGCCAACTAACCGAAAAATACAGGTGGAGGGAAAGAATACAAAGTATATGAAGACCTCTTTAAAATACATTTTCTAACCAGCAATTCAAATATTAACATTCAAGCAATATTTGAATTTCCCCTGAATGCCTCATCCCATTTCTGTGGATGAATTACTGAATGTCTCACATGAAGAGCAAAGAAACAAACAATCCCCACTCCTGATAGGTTTTAATTTTGCCTATAACCTTTTTTGAATATAACTTTTTACATATAACCTTGTGCTGGTGATACATACATTGAAAGTGGGCAACCTGTATAATGGCTACTTTACAAGAATATTAAACTATTTATCGTATTTGTGAATTACAAACAAACAGGGTTAAGCCACAAGCTGAGTTCATTAAAATGAGACCTGAAAATGTTTGTTGTTATAATTACAATTTAAATGTAAAGTTCTTGTGAAAAAATATTTTTGACACTGAAAATATATAAGCATATATACATATATATATCTATATCTAAAAATAGCTTTCTATTAGCAAGAATAATGGTGTGTAAACAAAGAAGCAATGCTCATCATAAAACAGCAATTGGCAGTTGATAAAATCAAGGCTTCAGTTATACCAAAATGATTGTGCTAATGAGGAAGCATCTAACAGAAAGAAACAAAAAGCATGATGGAGAACCTTGTTCATATCAGCTTCATACATTCCAAGTCTTCCTACTCCTGCTTACATTATTTTAAAGGTCTTGCATCCTCAATATGGATTGCTTTTCCAATGCATTGCAGCCACTAGGCCATCAGATGAGTTTTGAATATCAGTTCTGTGATAGTATAATTAATCTGATTTATTTGGAGTAATTTCTCCAATCTTCTGAAAAAAATACTCTGAGACAAATTCAGACAAAATGGAAGTATCCTGACATTTCTTGAGAAACTCATGTCAACATGTTATTGTACCGCATGTGGCAGAATGCAAATTTGACATTTCCTCTTCCTGCTATTTTAAACCTGACTTAAAACCTGGTCACTGATTTGATCAGCTCGTATATATATATTTTTGATCCATATGGGCTTATAAAATGCACCCACTTAATACACTGAGAGAATTGTCTGTCAATTATTTCCACCTCTGGTACATGACTGGGAAGCATGATGAGGAGCTCCAGTTATTTCAGTCAGACGGACAGGACATAAGCCATATGAATACAGTGCCATCTAATGCCACGGAGCTTTCAGAGGCATTACACTGTTGTCACCTTCAACCTCTGAAAAAGTTAAGGATACCAAAACTTTACATGGTCAAAATAAAACATGGTTTCCTGAAATAACAGGAAACTATTGCTAAATGACTAGTTTTGAATATACATTTCTTGCTTTTACAAAGATGTGTCTATTCTAAACCATAACATTTTGTAATATTTTCAGTACAGTTTAGTGAAAGTCAGTCAAAAATTTCTGCTGCTCAAGACTTTGTTAAGCCAAATAAAGGTTATAGGGGTCTTCAGACAGAAATCTCAGCAAAATATCAAGAGAGAAGGCAGTAATGGCCAGGGGTTATTGCCTTAGGAAGTCATGCAGCACTTTCTTTTTGCTAAATATGTTTTGATATAGGATATCTTTCAGGCTAAAATTGCCTTGTCATCTAATTATATTTAATAGTGTTTCCTATCATTCATTCTATGAAAATTCATCTTGAAGATATTTTACCTGTTTGATGCATTCAGAAATTTCCTATTTTCCCCCTTTGCTTCATTATTACTTTGATATCCCTCACAGTGATATTCTCCTGTTTACTTATTGTCCCGATCCAATATCGGGAGGGTTTCGTTACGATCCCAAGGACGAGATTAAGACGCTAAAACCGGTCAAATATCTTACAACCTTTTAACTTTATTTTCCACAGAGTGGGGAATAAAGGTGGGGAAAGGCAAAGGGGAGGAGAGAGAGAGAGAAAGAGAGAGAGAGAAAAGGGGGGGAGAGAAAGAGATATCACCACCCGTGGATCCAGCGGTGTCCCGTTGGTCCTCTTCACCCTGGGTGTAAATTTTAGCGATGCGCGTGCAGTAATTACAACTCGAGCAGGGTCCGACCCTAGGTTCCCGCTGAAAAGTTTGGAGCCAAATCAAGGCAAATTAAATAAATAAATTGTAATGACACGCGTGCAGTAGTTACAGCTCGAGTTGGGTGCCTCCGAAGAGGGACCCTGAACAAAGAAATCCCTGGGCAATTATAGCTTTTTTCAAATTAAGTTTCCCTCCCCTCATGCGGCAGTTCAGACCAATAGTAATCTTTGGGTCTGGGGTCTCCTGCTCCCTTATTGGGTCTCATCATTGTTATCTTTACTCTGCCCTTCTTTCTCAGGGCCTTGACAAACAGGTGTTGTTCCAGCAATTAGCACTTACAGTGTTATCTTCCAAGGTCCTGATGAAGAGGATACAATCCAGACCCCCCTAATTAACACTGTTTCAGCAGTGAGGGGAGGCTTTGTTTCTCAGGGTCCTGGCGCCCAAGCAGGCCTTATTTCAAAGCCTTGACATCCTCCCTCCCGGAGTGTGACGCATAGGAATGCAAACTGCTGGTAACTCCCTTATCTTTCCAGTCTGCACCAGCTCTGGGGCCCTTTCTCACTGAACTAGGGAGTGCGGCCTAAGGCTTTAGCAAATTTAGCTACTCATGCTAAGCAACTTTTATAAAAGTTGTGCTAAGCGGCAGTATTTTGCAGTCCAGGTCCCAAAGTCTCTGCCCGATCATGGTCCGGTTCAGCGCAGGCTCGGTGTGTCCCGAATGGTCGCAGGGAGACCATTTCAGGGGTCGCAGCAGCTCAGTCCTGTTTCCGCTGGGAACAGATGGCTTGTTTGGGGTTTTGGTTTGCTTGCACCTTATGTACCAAGAAATGTTTAAGGCAAAAGTTCACTCATCTGTCCGCCACACTTATTTTCCCCCATCTCTTAGTCTGCTTGAGTAATAAATAGTCATCTTTGAGTGTATCACTTTCTGCTAGCCTCTTTTGCTCTATTTGGCTTTGCAGCAGATTCTCACAGCACAAGCTATCTAACTGTGAGCCTTAAGCCTCTCTATTTTTTCACACAGAATTGCATCAAACTGTTTTAATCAAGCAGAACATTATGTATTTACATGGTGTATAGCTGCTCCATTTCCTGCTACTCAATCTTTCAGTGAGTGCACCTCAGCAGTTTCTAAAATTTACATTCTCTTAATACGTCTGAACTGCAACAGTCAACTGTGACGATCTGCATCAGATTTCTTGTTAATCGGTTGACAGAAGGTTCTTATCAATGTCACGTTTTGCTAGTCTTATTCCCAATACTTTTCAGTATTGGACAGCAAATTGCATTCCATTACAATATTATACATAAGCAGTGTACATACCAGTATGATTCCAGACTAGAAAAAATGTTTGTCAAGTTCTGTCACCAGAATACCTCTTGCATTATGAAAAATTTTAGCAAAGGATTAGTTTTCCCATATCACTTGACTGCTTTATTAGGTCCCAGTAAGGTGAGAGCAATGACAAGCAATGAGAGCAGGCTCAACCTTTTCCATATATTATTTTTTTCTGTTTATGCAGAAATCTGTAGCTGTATGTCTAAATAATAACTTTAATCCATTCAATGAAATTTCCTTTTCTTATATTTTCCCCATAGTCAAGCTTTATTGCTTGGTATCCAAGACTGGTTGCAATCCTATCTCCAAACAGAATATAAATGCATGGCTGCAGAATAAGAGATTTTCCTATGACTGTCAGGCCTAGGACTTGACTATAAGAACTGCTCCTCTTCTGTGCATAAACTATTCACATTCAAATATCTGTTTGTACTCTTTGTGTAAGAATTTACACATGCAAGAAAGCTGAAATTTGCACACCAGTTTAAATGATTGGACTAGAATCACGGGCCTGTGCTGGAAATCCTCTAGTGAAGAGATGCTAGACCTTCCCCAGAAAATCTTTCAGTAATTAGCTATGATTCTCCTCTGCTGACACATCTTAGATATTTAAAGATTTGTCCTAACTTTCCTCTTTAGATTATGCAACCACGGTTCCTTTATCCTCATGTCACCAGATTTTCTAGACTTCTGATGACTGTTTTCCTCTGGATTTTCCAAATGGTCTACATCTGTCTTGAAGGGACATCCATCTTGAAGGTTGGATATGGACAACGTGCTCCAAATAAGATCTTCCCAAATCTAAGAGGGGCAGAAGGTTTATTTATTGTCCCATAGGTGTACTCCTGTTTGTACATCACCCCATGGGATTTGCCTATTGCTTAGTACACACGATATTGCAGGGTTAAATGTGATTCACTGTTACACTCAGGATATCTCCTGACATTTAGTGAGTTTTTCCCTACCCTGCATTGCCAGCTATTCTTGTCAAAGTATAGCATCCTGCACTTACTTGTTGAATTGTATCCAATTCCTTTTAAATACTCTCCAATTTGACAATATCATTTTTAATTCTACTCATGTCTTTTGACAGTCCCTTCAAGCTTAAAAACATCTACAAATGTAATTAGTACAAACTCTACTCTTTCATCCTGGTTATTAGTTAATATTTAACTAATGAAATACTAACCTTTGCAGCATCTCACTTTTACTTCCTTCCATTCTGACACTGAGCCATTGATACTCTTAGGATGGTTTGTCCAGTCCTTGTATCCATGCTACAGTGTTTTCATCTAAATAACTTTTCCACAAACTGCTTATGAGATTTACCAGATCTGATCTGCTTCCCTGTGGTCCAGGCTGAACATTACTCATTTCATTGCTTTTCCTCTTGATATTCACAATTCACTTCTTTGTTCCAGTATTTTTCTAGAGATCAAAATTAATCTGATTAAATATAATTCCTAAATTAAATATAATTCCTTTATAATTCCTAAACTCCTACCTTTCCCCCCTTTCTTAAGACAGTACCATTCTTAAATTATCGCTTCTATTGTTCCTGAATTTTCAAAGACAATGCTTGGATGAATGAGATGTCAGTTCTTTTGGCAGCCTGGAATGTATTTTAGCAACACTCATCACAATTGAGAATACCTCAATATCTTCTAGTTTTATTTCCCTATTGAAATATTGTTCTTCCCAAACAAATTATACCTTTTTACTTTATCATTTCAGTTTTCTTTTAGTCTATGAAGTCTCTTATAACAGGTAAATTTTCATTTTAATCCTGTATTAAGACTGCCTACTCCACATTTTTCCCTGTGCTTCTTTTGATATTTATGCAAACATCTAAGATGTTCAGTAAACTGCCTTATTATCTTTCCTCTTCTCTTACTTTGGCCCTTTTGTTAATCCCTTCTAAGTCCATAATGCCTCTAGACTATTGTTATCCTCCTTCTTCTTCTTTTTTTTTTTTTTTTAATTAGGAGCTCAAAGATATGCATATAGATGTGTACAGTTGTGCTCTTGCCATTTTGGGATGAGTGAATTTGTGCACTGTGTGCTTGTTCAGTACCTCAGTGAACTACTTTCTGTGGCCACAAATGCTCATTTCATGACACCATTTGCACAGCCAGTCATTTACCCTTTATCTGGAAATACCTGTAACAAAAAGACCCCTGCTGTACCACCAGTCCTTCACTCCTGTATTAAACCTTCACGTCATTTCTCATCTATCTGGGTAGATAGCAGTATTGCCAGCATTACATTCTCAGCAGTATTATCAGTGTCTATATGAATGACCAGTGTGATCTGACCAGATGGTCTCTACTCACAGTCAAGGGCTTGTTTTCTCTCTTTCTTAAACTTGTGATATATTTATCAGTGCACCATAGCAAAGTTTTGTATCACTGCTCATTAGAAAAACATTGCAATGTTCTGCATGATAACTCTAAAACAGCACACATATTGATAAAACTGACATATTTATAATTATTATTATTACATTATTATTCCTATTATTTCATTTGCATTGCATTTTATTATGAACACTACAACACTTCAAATTACTTTAAAAATATCTAGTTTCCATGCAGATTTTATCCAGATTGTCTGTGATAACTTGCTCATGGGATGCAAGTGTCATCCCTGATTGATAGAAGGCCAGTAGGAAATCTCATTTCAATTTGTCAGCTCTTTTAGGTACTTGGCATAATCAGACTGCTGGCTAAAAACATCTTCTGCAGCGGTACTTTGGGTACAGGTAATGATGACAGACTTATACTCATGTACAGCCTTTCACCTAGGAGGATCCAGAAAATATTGTAGAGAATACAGTCTGAAAAGTATTTGCATTTTGGAATCATTTTATCCACTGGAATTAAATGAACTGTGGCAACTGTTTATGAATCTCAGTCCAGCACTAAATAAAGCAATGTATAGAGAGGCATAGGAATTTTGTGTTTCGGTGAACTAAAACACATAAAATTTAAAGCAGTTGGTGTCACATATTAAGAATATTTGAAGAGTATTGAGCTAATTTTATAAGTGCTATATGTAACCTTTTTTCTTGCATTAATCAAAGGCAGTGTGGAAGCTGCTGAGAGGTAATGAAACTGAAGTACTGAAACACTAGTCCCAAGTTATTCTGCAATATCATATATAAATTATTTAGGAATAAGCATGTAGACTTTTCTGAGTACTGCCCTGACCTCAGTGGAAGATGCCATCAGAGAATCCACAGGCATGAGACGGTAATGAAAAGAAATCTCTCTCTTGGGACTTGGAGCTTTCTAGGGCATCCTTACAAAGGGTGAGTGACTATCAAATAAGTGAGGCATGTATTCAAAGCAGTTGTCTTCTCAAGATAGTTTTTTTAGAAAATATTTGTTTTCTACACATAATAGCAGATTGCTATAGAAAAGCTGGCTGTTCGCTGAATAACCTTCTCTTGTCTATGAGAAGAAAAGCCAATGAGATGATCCCAGTGATTTTAGGAATCTGCAAAATTCAGTAGTCCATAGGAGAAAAATCAGTGACTATGCCCTGAGAAAGGTAATAACAAGAACCCCAACACCTAGGTGCTCAGAGAGAAGGGTAGAGGACACTTAAATTTGAATTGAGAGAGATCAAGCTGGGTTAGCCAAACTGCCCTAGGTAATCCATGAGTTATTCCAGAAAGTGTTGCAAGAATACTGACAAGTAGAAGTCAGAAGAAATAATCAGAAATCTCATAGAAAGAAAAACCTGTTTGATATCACAGCAGTCCTTAGCATATTAAAACAATCAAACAAACAAACAAAAAGCACGGTATGTCAGTGATGTCATGGAAAGATGGAAATTTAGACTTTGCTACCAATATTTTCTGGCCCATCTGATTAGCCGGATACACAGTTATTGGCATCAGAGCTTTCTTTAGAAATGAGAACTGTAAGGAGATTCTTTTTTTTGGTGCTTCTGGACAATAATACAGAAAATAGACTCTGTTAAAATCTAATTTTCTCATGGAGCTTGAAATATTTGGAGGACTTCCAGAAGCTATGCAATGCTCAGACATCATAAGAAAGCAATAATAGGTATTAAGAATCAAGAAATATATACTGTTTCCTCTGGATGTGAATATGTTCTCCTTGCAGAACAGAGGGCAGCATAGGGAAACTGATCACACCCTTGGTATTGCGCTGGTGACTGCTTCTAATTATTTCAGAAAAATTACCACATCTTTTATCTAGCAGCAGAAAAGGGAGAGTAATCACATACCAGAGGGAAATATAATTGGATCTTAAACACAGTATGGGCAAACAAATCATGTTTTAATACACATTTAACCCATACCATTTATAGGTCCTTTCTTTCTATTACAAAAATGTAGCACCTCCTATTGTGATTACTATTACAACAGTAACTTTTCTCAATGTCTCTCCAGGCACCATGCTCAGTGTGACAACCTTTTTATGTCGTGCCCTTTCGTTTGATCTGCTGATGGCGAAATTCCAGCAGCTTCCTGCTGAAGAATTTCTGTAAAGGAACAATTGTTGCTTCGCTAGGGAAAAAGGTCTATTTAGGGCAGCACATTCTCATAATGCAGTTTAGCACAGAAGAAAGCAGGGTGGTAGAAGACAACCAAAGAAACGTTGAGAATTCTTTATGGATCACACACTGCATTATAATTTGCATTAACACAATTTATAACTTCTGAACATTCCAAGCTGTCCTGTAAAGGGAAATATAGGTAGAATTCTGTTTTGCTCAGATTAATTTTTTACCTCTATGATTTTGTATTTTATTAGACTAATACGATAATTGAATGCATCAGCATATCTATTAAAAATCTGTGTTTTTCTACCCTTAAAAAGTTTTGCAATTTTTACCACAGAAAAGTGAAAATGCAGAAACTTCATGAGATATAGTCAGGATGCCTTTACATATATTTGAAATGTCAAAAATTAACAATTTTGTCAAGATCGTGGGTCAGCCTTGTAAGACTGGAGAACACGGGAATATAACCTTATAGGTATAATTAGGTCTCTTGAGTTCATACAGTTCTTCAGTAACACTGGTATTAAAGAGTGGCAGTGTGAGGTGCCTTTTCAGGGAAGGGGATGTAGTGTGGCTGGTTACTACTGCTCTAGCCGGGGAAATGCAATTGCTCTGCCTGGTTTTCCAAGTCCTTACCGGAAGGCGTTAGTGCCTCAGAAACAGATGTCAGGAGACCTTTTTCACAGCTAGATCAGTATGGAGGTAGAAAGACCATGACCATTGTGGTCCTTAACACAGTGTGGTCCTTGTGCTTGGGGAATACAGTCAATTTTTAAAAGGCCAATGCACTTCAGAGAAACATTTTTTTCAGGATGTTATCAAGATTCCCTTTTCAGTATCAATGGCTGGAAATTTATCTCCACTTTTGATATCTTACACAGATGACTGATTTTCAGAATTCAACTCAAAACCAAAATATTAAGAGGCAGAACTGTCATCTAATTTCATAACCCATATTAGCTCTTCATATATCTGAAGTTATGACTTACCATAAATTAGCCTCAAGGGAAAGCTCTTTCCTCAGTCCATGGTTAAACTAAGAATTATTCTGTATTACTTATGCATTTAAAAATCCAAACGATTTTAATGGGAAACTTTGAAGTATCTTAGCAAAAGAATCAACCTTCCAGAAAAAGCGCATCATAACTGAAATTTTTATCTAAGGTCTCTTAGACAACCATGGAGCTTAAACATCAAAAGAAAAGAAAAGCTAGAAGTGCAGGATCAATAAACAAGACAAGTGTATCTTGGAAATAGATATTGATTCCATTATACAAATATTCTGTTACTGAAAGCCAAAGGTTTCTCCCTCTGTTGCATGTGTGTTATTATGAGTAAGCTTTCAGGAAAAAAATGGTTAATCCTTAAGGCAGAGCAGTGTGGCTGCTGCTGTTGATGTGCTTATCGCAGAAGTGAACTGATAGCAGATGAGCAGAGAAGCATGATAGAATGAAATGTAAAGGATTTTCAGTGTATATGTGCAGCTGTGTACTTTGCTGTGACCTTTAAAACTGCTCTGAAATGGAGCAACCTACTATGGGCAGGTAGCAGGTCATTCTCCAACTGCTTACTACACAGCTCTGAAGCTGAGAAGGATTCACAGATCAATAACAGTTTAAGTTAAGAGATTCAGTGCAGACCTAGGACGGCTGAGGCATGGACACACATCTCATCTTGTCACCACACCTACACACCTGCTCCCTCTGGCAGCCAAAAGGCATTACCAGGTGTCTGGCTGAAATCCTCAGGACCCATCTGTTACAAACCAAAGAAAAGGCATTTCATTTGCCCTCAGGCTCTTCCATTCACTTTTGAAGGTCTGTTTATAGCATGGCAAACACGAAAAACATCAACTGGAAGATAATGGTTTCTCAATAAACAAGCACTCAGTATTACTTAAAATGTTATATGAAAGTGAAAATAAAAGAATAAATTACATATTAGAAAATGTTTTTTAAAATGACATATGTGTTTATGTGTATATATAAACATACATATCACATATATACACACTTTTTTTAAAAAAAAACATATTTCACATCTGTGTCTTAACTAGAGTTTGGAAAGAATGCTTCCAGTATACCAGACAGCTGAGATATACTGCATAATAATGTAAACTACTTTTCAAAATTTCCTTCTCGGTGGTTGAGGACAGTCTCCTGGGCTGAGTCAGTACCAAGATGCCTGAGCAGATACTTCTTCCTGTGGAAAAATTCCATCAGATTGTACCATACTTCTCTTCCTAACAGCACATTACCTTCTCACCTCTTAGCACATATTGCGCTACCTGCATGTGTCTGTTGAGACAATTTAAAACAATACACAGAATGATGAAGTAACATTTTTTGTTGTTTAAAAGTAAGAAAAGGAATTTTTCTCCTTTTTTCCCCAAATCTCAAGAGAACAACGTAAAACAAATCTTACAATGGTTTGCAGGGCATCTTGAAGTCAACAGAATACTGGATAATTCTTGCCATTTTAAAATAAGCCAAAACAGAGAATTAGCAAGAAAAATACAAAACCTGAAATAAATTCTAAGCATTTTAGTTTTAATTTTATTTAAAGGCAGGCAGGGAAGCTGATTCACTTAAAAGCAGCAGCTTTATCTGTTCACCTAGTTTAAAGGCCCACCCATTTGTTCCCTCAAAAGGCACCTGGGAAAAACTGAGGTTCCTAAAAAGAGAACAAAACCAGCTGTCCCAACCTTCTGCTGAAGCCCAAGTGGTTATCATGGAGTTCTGGAGGCAGGAGCAGCTTCTGTTACAGTCTGCCAGGGAACTGAGTCTAGCATGTAAGAAGAATCTATGCAAATGTATGCTATATCTAATATCTAAGTAATTTTAGACTCTGACAATGAGATGTTATAATAATAGAAATTAGTAAACGAAATTAAAGGAAAAATTAAACTGATTCTCCACCCCTTTCTTGATAATTAGAGATATTAGCACTTAATTAGACCTATTAGCACCTAATTAGCACATATTCAATTACTAGAGTATGCCTCCGAGGGAAAACGCTGAATGAACCTTTCCTCTTGCTCATTTAGCCCCGATGAAGTTATAAGCAAACACATGTATGACTGCATTTTGTGTACTCCTTGCCTTTTCCACTCCTTCCCTACCCTTGCTGCCCAATACAAGCAAAACTTACATTCCTTTCTGTACTGCCAAATTATTCTTTCTGTGCTGGGAAATTGTATATCCTAAATTATTGGTCCTTGTGTAGCTAATTTCTTGATATCATGCTGAAAATATGTCAACATTAAAGTCTTACCTTCCAGGAACACCAAATATTTCAACTACATTTGTAAACAGGCCTTGAGATGTGTAAGAATAGAAAGATACTTTCCCTTCCTCCCAACAAAATAAACATCCCAAGCCTGTACTTTGTTTGCTTTCTTATTTCCTATCTTTCTCATTTTAAAATAAATTTCAGTCATGTTTACTTGCTTTTGATACAACAAAAAAGAGTGCTATTAATACAGGAATGCTGTTTTGGTTCATTTCCAATGTCTCTGTGCCAGAAAAAAAACACAAGAGTAGACAAATGGATCCTGGGTTGATCAACTCATCCTTAGCACATTAGAGCTGGCTCCAGGCTGATATCATGAGCCAGTAAGAAAAAAAAATATATACATTTTATTTATGCTCTCTTCTAATTAATGAATGGTATCAATGAATAACAATTTTCCAGTCATAGTAGAAGAATGGACATAAAAAACAAATACAGCTTGCTGAAATGGGAGTTATGTTAAGAAAAACTAGCTAATGAAACTCTTAGGCCTGACTTATTTCTACCTTTGTTTTACATTTTACACAGTGTTCTGCTCAAAGGATGTAGTGGACAGGAATTCTGCTCCAGTTGTGAATAATGGAGACTCAGGCGGGGATTTAGCTGCATTGATGTTAATATACTTCATTTCTGCTTAGGCTAATTACAGCATATTATATAACAGCTAACATGTTATGGCTTGGGTGAGCCTCTAAGCCTACAGCTGGCAGCAGAGGGCAATTTAAAAACCCCTTCTGTTGCGGGGGTCGTGCTGTAGCTTGCCCCAGACAGTGCCCTTCTGTAAGGACATGGCTCAGCAAAGCATCTGGTAATACAGTTTACCAGGTATTTAAGCTCAAGCACTTGCTTAAGCACTTTGCTGAAAGCAGGCAAAATAGGGTGTCTGAGGGCTGCAGTGAGAGCCACAGAGCCTGCGGCTGCCATGGATGGACCCCAGGACTGCAGAGGGAGCATGAGTGCTGGCAGCCTCTTTGTCAGGGCCTGCTGTACCCCCCTTCCTACTGCCTGCACCCCACTACACTCTGGACACTCACAGAAAATAAGGAAAAGACATATGCATTATTAACAATTAATGGTACTAAAATAGAAATATGAAACATACTAAATGTGAGAGAGAATATAAAATTTAATGTTTATCTATAAAGTACTCGAGACATATTAAAACACTCAGGAAACAGCCTAGAATTTACTGTATGAATTGTATTCTTTCTAGGAAAAAAAACAGAGCTTCTTATTGAGTGAAATGATCCAGCTTTCAAATGCCAATGCATATAGCTCTCTGAACCTGAGTTCATTTCAAGTATACTTGCTTTCATAGTGAAAAGAGAAAATCCATGCCTTTCATATACTTTTGATGGTGTTTCCTGCCTCTCAATATTTTTAGGAAAAGTATAATTTAGAGGTGGAGGAATATCATGTCTCTACTGAAAGACAAGAATATTGAAGAAAATGAAAAAGCTGTAAAAAAGCCTTAGAGCTTATTTAGAGCTCATAATAATGAGACTTTTTCCCCAGAGGTCCCCAGTAGAGTCCATCGGTTAAAACTTTTACTCTAGAAGTCCAGTAGTACAAAAGAGCACTATTTCAGAGTAAAGTGAAATAATAACTGATTTGTGTTGAACTCTTGACTACAGAGATTCTACTACAAAGCATTTCAGGTATTAAATAAGGGAATAACGTAAAGACATAACGAGAAAAAATATTCTTTGGGTTTTAAAGAATTTTTTTTCATGAAAGAAATAGAGCTGTCTGAAAATACAGTGGTATTATATCTCTATTTCTATGGAGATATAGATAGATTTCTATATATCTACATTGGTACATATCTCTATTTAATCTAGAAGAGTTTGCTTACTACAGTCTGCAACTGTTCTCCCTCTTTTTTTCTGTATGTTGTGGGGAGAGGTCTCAGCAATGTAACTTTCAGTAATTTACCAGAAGTGTGCAGATGACTTGAGCTGGGGGAGGAAAGATAAACCCATAAAAGTTCTGTCATCTTTTAAGGTCTTTCTTGGTAAAAGAGAACATTTCTTAATGATACAACAAGAATAGCTTTCCCATAAGGGTCAGTATAGCCATTTAGCTGTGGCAGCATGAGTCTAAGGGTCTTGTTTCTTGGCGGACTTAATTTTTTTTCCTGAGTTCTGCACTGCTGCTAGACTTCTTCCAACACCCAAGCTAATTCATTCACAGACAATGTATGTTTCTCTGTCTAGCTCTATAGTCTGCGGTACAGGTGTGTTCCAAAACTGAGAAGTTAAGGTAGTTGTACTGCAAAGATTTAAGTGTTAGAAGAGTCAGGTTTTTCAATCAGAAAACCATTCTTGAACTATAAGGACATGTATATATATCAATTGAGCTGTGGCTGGATGACAACAAAGCACCTGTTTTGCTAGAAGAAGCTGATAAGGAGGAATTGAGGTGGCATTACTGATACAAGACAGGTTACCCAGAAAATCAAGGAATTATTATTATTTTTTATCCTAAATGACTGAGCCTAAAAGTAACCTGTGATATTTGAGGAGGGAGAAAATACAGTAGAACAGGACTCAGCTTCACATCCAGAGCTTGCCCATTACACTCCAGTCTGTATATGTATGTACATATTCTATTTTCATATATATAATAGAAAATAAATGAAAAGTTTGCATAATATTCTCATATATATAATATATTTTATGACCTAAGGTATGTGTTCTAGTAGGTACAGATGCCAGTTCAAGAGACAGTCTCAAAAGATACTCCATTTCCATTAATTTTAGTAGAGCAAATGCATGTTTTAAATGTAATTAGTTACTAATATCAGCATGGCTGTAACTGTCCATGAATTAAAAAAAACACCCCCTGGGAAATTTTATCACATATTGAACCACTCTAAGGAAACAAATCTTCTGTTTAGATGCAAGCAAATGATTAAACCTATAAATACTTTGATAAAATTTATTCAAATGACCTGTCAAATTTAATAAACACAGCAGTTCAGACTCCTGTAAACAGGAAAGATGGGAAAACAGCTCAAAAGTTTGTAACTCAGAAGCTAGAATATAGCTGTGGCTGTGTGACCTCTCACTACTTCATTTACCAATGGTGCATACTTGCAAGAAAACAAGTTCCCAAAGATTGATGTACTTTTACGATTGCATACAGCTGGTTTTGTCCCAATCCCAAGAGGTGTAAAGGAGCAGTATGGTCTGCCTTTATCATCTCAGTTAGCTGGTGACTAGACACATAAGACTAACAGGATCACCAATTACCTTTCTTCCTTTTCTTCTCCTTTCCTTTCTTTCTCGGTCACCATGGACAACACTTTTACAAGCATTTTAGTCACAGCCTCAGTCATCTTGGCACTTTCCACTTATCTTAGCCTGTGAGATCAGATTCCTATGCTTTGTCCAAGTCTTGCAGCTTTTCTTCATATAAAATCTGTCTTTTTTATGCACTCTCTCTCTCTCTCTCTCTCACACACACACACACACACACACACTGAAAACTTTTATTCTGGGCCATACCTCATTTCTGGATTATTAAATTCTTTCCTAGAAAAGCATGAAAACCTGCCACTCTTAGATCTACTCAAAATATTAATGAGGAAATTACCTCATTACGCTGGCCATAAGAGTTTTTCGCCTTTTTCCACCACTTAGAGGGATAGCTTTCCTCCACAGCATCAGATTTTAGCTGTGGCCAAACCACCACAAACTCCTCCATCCAGGACCAGCTCTGCAGCGTTGACATCCCTCTGCATTTGCTACAGCACTTTCAGAATGATAGCACCTCCAAAGGGTGCTTATAGCACCAAGCTGTAGACATCCTAATATAAGAAATCCTTCCCTGTTGTAAAAATTTTTAATGTACATATGCAGAGGAAAATAAGTGAGTATTATTCCTATCTTACAGTAGCAAACCTCATTCACATAGATGTGAATGAGATAACCAGCCAGAGCACCCTTTCACTTTACATGCCTTCAACTTGTGAGTGATTCATTTAAGATATCTTGTTACATCTTGATTTTCTGAAGTTTTGGGCAGTCTTAAGTCTCCTGAAAACACTGCAGAAAAAGGCATTTCAAACTATAGCTCAAATACACAAGTAATCTATGTCACTGGCTTGTCACTGCAGGAGCTTTCAGGAAATACACATAGTGGCCTAGACATAGTCCCCATAGTCACATGAATGACATTTTAATCCCAGAGCAAGTTCTTCCAGTTATAAATCACACTCAAAGATATGATTCACAAAAGAATTGTAAAACACTGTGGTGAGGCCACGCAGTGGCACATGTCAGAATGGAGGTCAGAAGTATCTGTGTTCATCTCTTTCAAGAAGAGATTTCTTTCTTTGGCTGTCATGACCTAGCAAGCTGGTGGGTTGATTGGTCGAGAAATATAACATAGCAACAAACTGTAAGGGCTTTTCTTGACAAGAAAATCCTTACCAGCACCAAATCAAACAAGGTAATGTTGAAACTAAAACTCTACATACAAAAACTTCCCATTCTTTAGAAGAAGGGGTCAGTATTCCCACACATATTCTCATCAATAACTCATCTTAAAACCCTTTCCTTTGCTCAAAAGCTGTGGTTAACCCTTTATGTCCTAGAAATTAAACCGCATGCTTTCACATCTCAAGTTTTCTAGAGCTTGTGATGATAGTATTTTAGATTTAAAGGAAAAATGTGTTTTGAAGAAAACTTCCAGAAGGTAGTTAACTACAATAATTAGGAGTATTGAATAGATAGCATGGGAGAACATGCACGTTAATGATATGTTCAATTATATAATGTTGATTTTTCTAAAAATATATATGGAATTGAGTGTGTTTCCTTAGGCTGTGTCATACATGGTGCAAAATACATGTGTAGTTATAAATTAATATAATATCATGGTTAAGAGGGAGATTTAGATTAAAAACTATGGAAGTTATTTCATTTCTTTAAGAAGAAGAAATTAAACGACCAGCACGAGTCTGTGACAATACAGAATATGAATGTTGACAGTAAGTGAAAGCCCCATTAATCACCATGAGTAAAATGAAGGAGAAAGAACAAGTGCCTGGGTTATCGTTGTTGTTTCTAAATGGATAATGAAATTAAATTTTAAGTTGTTTTAAGTCTGAAGCATGTATGTTGACCTAAATCTGTGCCACCTATCTGGTGCCAAACTCAGTTTTGAATGACTCTTTCTACCAATGTTTGCCAAACTTCTGAATGCTAAGTTCCACTGCAGAAAACTGAAACCAGCTGTGTCTTCTTTCATCTCATCCGTATGCTATAAAGTCTTTGCCAAATAAGCTGCATAGCTTTTCCTTGTTCTTTCCTGTTCTTGTTGAGCTATGAAATAGCTATCAGAGTTGGTGTTTGAAGTATTACCTTCAGTATCTGAGTTAACACACAATTAAAGGAATTAGCTCCATGAGCCAAAGAAGTAACAATGGCACACTGAGGGAGCCAAGGCTCCTCTGAAGATCAGCAGCATCCCCTTTATCAGGGGAAGTACATGGGGTGAATAATACAGCAACCCATTGCTTTGTGAGTTGATGGGCTCCATGAACGATGTGACAGTGGGTGCTGGTCCTGGGCAGGCTGCGTAGCTGTCTGTGCGCCTGCCGCAGCATTTGGGGCTGCCGTGCTGTGAAAGGGCACCTGAGCAAGCTGTGAGCCTGAGGCACTGGAAGCAGTACTGCTGCACTAGCATGGCTTCCCACACAAGGCAATTAACCCTCACCGAACTTTAGGTGGCCACAGCCAGTCTGCTTCTGTGACCCAAGCCACGTAAATTAAAATTTGCTTTTTTATCTACACTACAGTGACATTTTCAGAGCAAATTTTTGCCCTGAGGACAGCCAGGCAGTGGAACAGGCTGCCCAGGGAGATCGTGCTGTCTCTGTCTTTGGAGGATTTCAAGACCCAACTGGATAAAGCCCTGAGCACCCTGGTCTGACCTCAGAGCTGACCCTGCTTCGGAGCAGAAGTTTAGACTAAAGACTCCTGAGGTCCTTTCCAGCCTGAATTATCTGGTCACTCTGTGATTCTGTGATGTATTTTTATCCACGCTTTTACAATTTTCTTTGTAATTGTACCAGAGCTTGTGTGTAGCCAAAATAGCCCATTGGTTTTCATTTTCTTGTCTTTTCTGGCAAGAAAATACATGTAACTTTAGAGAATACGATGGTCTATTTTAGTATGAAGCCTTACTTTATACAGATAAGCTACGAATTTGTTCAAAGTGATACAGACTGGGCTAGAAGCACTAATCAGGGAGCACAATAAAGTCTAGCTGCATTAGTTTTTACCACTGTTTTTAGGTGAGCATTGCAGCTCACCCTGAGCTCTGCATGAAAAAGCTGTTTCTACTGAAGTGAAATTGTGCTCTGAATCAGAAAGAGGAGTATTCAGAACTGAAAAGTCTGTCTCTAAGGTCTAGGTCACAAAGGAGTTCTTAAAGATTTTTCAGTTGCAGAAGATTTTGAAATGCTTTCAATGCATTTATTTCTACTGGGGTTAAAAAAAAAGGTTCCTTTCTTGACAGGGACTGAACTGGAGAGCCAAAGAGTGAAAACTTGTTTAAGGTGACAGGAGTTTGAGATTGGGAATGGTATGGATCAGGAGAACATGGCCCTGCAAGTGTATTACAGGCTATGTCTGGTCAGCCATAACTTGTCCCAAACATCTAAGTCTGTCAGCAGTTTGAATTCTGGAAGGGGTCTCTCTTATCTGATGACTGCCCAGAAAGGCTCTCTGCAATTAAAAAGCATGAACTATGGCAGTTTAAGCTAAATATGTTTGTTCTGGCGCTGGTAGCAGATTCTGTATCTTGTGGATGGGAATAAAAGAGAACTCATGACAAATATTAACCAGCAGGTTAACTTCTACCATCTGTTCTGGAAAAGCAATGAATAAAATTGCCTGACTGAATCCTATGTTAGGTTCTATTAGTAGGGGCACCTGATTTATTTCTATGGAAGCAAGACAAAGTATAGCTAGTTAACATGAGTCTGAATAATAGTTCTCTCTCCTTTCACTACTTCCCTTGACTCCTACTAAGAAAAAAAATATATTACAGGGATATCAGAGAGAACATGAAGTATGAGAAGCTTATACGGAGTTAGGTAAAAGGACTGGATCACCTACCTTTATGAACTCCCTGTCTCTTCAGAGTCTTAATATTTTTTTTTTGCAGTTGCCCTGCTGCAATCTAATATCCTTTGACGATAATAGGATTTTTCATGTAGTCACACTGTGTGATAATTGAATGAATACAATTTCTTCTGAGCATTCTGCACCCACTGGAATAGAAGCAAAGTGAAATGAAATATATATGGTGGCAAGAGGAGGCCAAAGTTGTTTGCAACTCAAACCTCAAGAATCTGTCAGTAAGGAGAGATCCCAATTTGCTTAAATATGGTTTATTAAATAAATAGAATGTGCAATAATGACAAGACTGGAATGCCATGCAGAAGAACTTTTTCTCTTTCAGTTTGCTTTGGCAGGTCCCCAAAGACCAAATGCATGAACTTCAGAAGAGATGGATTTAGAAAGAGTATTTTACAGTGAAGAACTGTATGATAGGCACATTAACTAGTGTTTGTGCTGAGCAAATGGGAATTAAGAATCTGGGTTCATTTTCCGAGTGTTTCACCTTTCCTGAGCTATTTAAGTCTGGATTTTTCCAGTATTTTTCTTACAGCATTATATTTCATGACTCAGTGGTCTAAGGGATCCAGTAAGACCATCTGTGGGTTGTAGTGCTTCTCAACATCAGTATGAGTGGAAAAAACCAACCTTCAAGCTATTGGGTTGTCAGTTTACCCACCTGTAAAACTGAGGTGGTATTGTGAAGTTTTAGTCAACCGTGACTGCTGAAAAAAAGTTAAAACCAAATATTATGATTTAAAAAAACAGTACGAACTGCAGAATGTACTATGCTATTAACTTAAGCACTTCCACCCTCCTGTTTTCAACCCTACCAAAAGTCTTGCGATAATTAAACAAAATGCTATATGTATTTCACCTGGAGTAATGGAAATTCCAAGGCTTTTGTAAGACTCCTTTCTCACACCATAGCCTGTAAAGAAATTTTCCTCTTTGACAGATAGTTTTTAGAAGAACTACTAGGTTCTCTCACAGGAGAATGTTGAGTACTTTCCTAGAAAGGTTTTTGGCTTCAGAGCAGAATAGAAGATATAACTGGCTCTTTGTAGTTGACTTTATTTTTCATTTGCTAGTTCCTCATTGTGTTTACAGAATTCTTTGTGTTTCCTATTATTTTATTATTTTTATTTGACAAGTAATATGATTTCCCTTTTTCTTTTCACTGTCAATCTTACCTGTATTATTTTTCCTGCCTCTCTCTCTTGCCCCTATGACTCAGATTATTCACAATTACTGACACTGCCTGTCTTTATCAAGCAGATTTGTTTTTCTGCTTCATTCATTACCATTTTACTTAAGAGTTTTTGTATTTCAGAACCTGTTGTTATTCTTAGACTTTTCACTGGTTTTCTCTCAAGAGAATGGAGCATTGGTTGCTGCTCACTAGAAGAGAATACCCCGGGTCTCATTGCTCTGTTGTTTGGCTGAGTACCCCATTTGATATCCGAGTAGCATCCACTATTAAGCTATACCTGTTCCAGGAGAGCATGGGTTAAAAGTTGTCCAATCAGTGGGATTTTCCAATTGAAAAGTCTGACATTCTATCTATGAAAATAAATAACCATGTAGATCCAAATAAGGAACAGACACAGAACTACTTATTTACCTGTGCTACCACTGTAGACAAATGTCCTGCCATGGAATTGATGAAAGTCCTTTGATTTTCTTCTAAAGGAAACCTTAATCACGAGATAAAGCCAGAACCCCTGCGACCGGATTCTTTCCTCACTGTCTCCAGGACAAGTCAGAAGGAAATCTGATGAAGACAGAGATTCCTGAAGAAAGTCAGAATAAGCAATAGAAGAACACAGATGTATGTCTGAGTTTTCCCATGTCTCAGAGAAGTCCATATTATAATGCAAATCATTATGTAAGCCTGCTTCTCAGACATACTTCTATTGCATTCTCCTTCATATCTACCATACCTATGACTAAACCTACATTACCAGATGAACATGTGAAAACCCTGTTGAAAGTTTTACCACCTGGATGTAAAAATTTTACAAAAAAGATAAGCTGTCTTCTGATATTTCAATCTCCCACTTTTCCAATACACATAGTAAATCCTATGCTGCAAAACAGAATTGCTTGTCAGAAGGTCAAACTCAGTCAGCACTCAAGACATAGCTCTGATATTTCCTCTGCAGTATGAAGGAACTTTAATATAGCTTGATATTCAGAAGGCTCTTTTCTTCAGCTGTGTCGCCAACAGTTTAGACATAAGGAATAAATGATGAAAGTAAGTGGAACTGTTAGTATAACTTATGCCATCTTGGGAAGACTTGGGATTGCATTTTTGGTTTTAAGCCCAAGGTTACTAAAGAACACTGCAGAAAGTAGCTCCATAAACAGTGAAACAACAGAAGCTTGATTTGCCAAGGTTTTGTTCTCTAAGGCATAAAACAGTATAAATTATCTGATGTCTAATAAACACGAGGTGAAGATGGAGCCTTTTATCAAAGCATTCGTAATGCATCTTTCTCTGTGCATTCACCTGTTTTCAGAACAATCTGTTGAATTTGGTTAAAAATAGGCCCTGGTGTGTTAAAGATGATCAGGGCAAAACAGACAGATAAGCAGAAATGTACATATTCACACTCACAGTAGGATCACATAAAGCTCCCTCCCTTCAGAACACAGGCTAAAAATGTAGATAAGCCTTGTTTATGTTGTTAGTCAAAATAAATAAATAAATAAATAAATAAAAGGTATTGAGGACTCATGAACTCATGCAGAGCTCTGAAAACTGAATTATGTAAGAACCTTTAACTTCCCAAAACTGATTCCCAACAGCAACGTCAAGATATCTTCAATCTATCTATCTGTCTATCTATCTATCTGTCTATCTGTCTATCTGTCTGTCTATCTAACTATCTATCTCTAAGAAAAGTATCTAAAGGACTGGGTTAAATGCTGCTTTTATATTAACGTTAACACTGACACAAATGATTTACCTGGTGTGTCAGAAAAAACAGAGCATCTATACAAGCAGGTGGAATATGAAACTCCTGCCTTCCACCCACCACCTAGGAAAAACTAGACCTTGCTTTTTCTTCAAAATCAGGCTGACTTCTCTGTAGCGTTTTTGGGACCTGGCCTAGTTTATTGTAGTGTTCAGTCTTTTGAATTCATTCAGCCTAAGCAAAAAGCCATTACCACTAGTCTTTGAATTGTTCCTGGAGCCAATGAAAAGAGAGAGGTAGCTATTGTTATAGTTGCCCTAGTTCAGAAATTGTTAAACCCTTTTCTTCTTAATTATGCAGTTTGAAAGTGGAAGAAGTATGCCATTCTGATATACTACAGCTCAGTCTGATCCCTGAGAATAGGTTTTGCTTTCAGGTTATGTGCAATCAGTTTGTGTCAGTGTGAATCTTAAAAGAATATGGGATTGAGAGGGATTTCTCCTTACCAAATTAATAGTGTAAGAGCTATTATCAACACTTGAAAATAAACCCAAACTTTCTAGGCAGCCACTAGATGAAGTTAAAAAAAACCAATGCAACCAAAGCAAAACAACCACGTTCTCATTAAAGTCAATGGACATTTTGTCATTGGCCTTGACAGGAGTAGGATCTGTCCCAATTTCTTCACTTCTCCAACTAGAAAAAAGAAATTTAAATTCATGTTGCCATTTTCCCACTTCTAATCTCATTTCCTCATTTTCCTTTCTCCCTCAAGCCTTCTTCTCCAGGGACTTTCTGAACAAAGTATCAACTATGAGTGGAGGGCTCCAGAAAGGATGTGATAAGGCACATGTAACAGAGCTTAAATTTTGCTGGCTATTTGCTGCATCCATGTGCTTTTGCTGGAGCTTTCAAAGCTTTGCTTTACTTTAGAGTAGATTGTGTCTCATAATAGATCTAGGTATTTTACAAGCATATAATATCATCTTCTGACTGCCTGCTTGGGTAATTGATTTTCATCTCAGTGACAAAAATTGAAGGTATTTGTAACACCACTGAAAGCACTGGGGGGCGGTATGATCTAGTGATCTGTGCATTGGCAAAACCACGTGGAGATCTGGATTCTAATCTAAGCTCTGCGATCTGCCTGTGTATCACTCTAAGGAGGTAATTTTGCCTTCTGCTTTCATCTTGTAGGTCTGCTGTAACTGCTTGAAGGGCAGAGTGTGTGTGTGTGCACTCCGCCTGTTGTAGTGGGATCCATTAGCAGTTGGGTGACTAGATGCTGTAATATAAACAATAATGTGATGTAAATAAAGACTGACAGTCTAAAAGGTTTGACTGGCTCTGAACACGCTATGAATTTTCCGAGAGTATCCAAGTCACAGATAAATCCCTTCAATTAGGTGAATACTTGCTCTTCTGTGGGACCATTTGAACTCTGAAAACAACCAGAGAAGTCTCTGGGGTACCTGTGTCTATGTTTGTATCTGTCAAGAAAAGCAAACCTTGTCTCTTATCTCCAAAGTATAGCTCTTCCTGATAGCAGTGTATGATTTATGTTGCAAATTGTTATCAGCTTTTGTATGCTTTCTGCTTGTTTTTATTTAGAATTTGTTATTTCTTATCATGCATGAAAGCAAGCAAACTAATTAACTATATAACATCAGCTAACCTGGAAAGTAAACAAAGCGACTGCAAACACGGGGGAAACAATACTCAAACACTGTGTTTCTCAGAAGGGGCTTATGTAAATTATTGATTTTTTTTTTAATGTTAGTGGGTACCCTTGTTTTTATTGGCTGTCTATTTCAGAAATGCCTGCCTTGCAGCATATCACTGGAACTTCTAAATGATACAGACATTGAAGTTTTTCAGAGAATCAAAATCTCTAATGTCCAGTTTTAATTCTATAGTATGCATTCATAAACAGAGTATGGTCTTTACTAATGACTTGTTTCTGAAAAGGAAAATATTGCTGCCTAGTGCCTAAATGGGTTGTGGTCTGGCCTGGCTAACAAACAATTCCTGCAATGAGGTTATAGTACAAGAGCAGAGAAGCTGTGATGGCTTTAACTGTGGAAACAAGTCTAAGCCCTAGATATGATATTGAAGGGTGATGTCTTAGGAGAAATTCTGACTCTGAGTCCTTCTACATGGTGTAATACATATACACATATAAATATGTACATATGCATATACAGTATATAATTGTATATACATATATATACACAGACCTATAATATATATCATATTTGTGTGTGTATACACACACATATAAATATATACATATACAATATATACAGTACATGTATATGAGTGAGCTTAAATACCAAAGGCATTACAGCTATAGTCTCAAGGAGCTCTTTCTACTGGGTGCTAAAACTGTCCTGCTTCTGGTCTTGTGCCAAAAGTCATATCTTCAGTCAGCCATTTGTCCTCCTGAAGTGTTTGCATAAGAACTCTTAAAGAAAGAGATGTTACAGCCTCCATTCCATGCTCAATGAGTCCTGCTGTTGGCATTAACTCTTCTTGATAGCATCAGTAGTTGCCTCTTTATTTTCCAATAGCTTGGCTACACCTGATAAAGGTATAACAGTGATATGAGAAAAGCTCTTTGTGCACTCTGTTCAGATTCTACTAAATAAAGAACAACCACATCTTGAGTCCATAAGGCTCTCCAAATAAACTGCCAGTGGGATTAAGCTTAATATGCATATGGCTTTCTTATTGAGAGCTCCTATGCAAAATGAAAAAAAAATAGAAATAAATCAAAGAAAATCACCCATACACTTCACTCTGCTTCTATTGCTACCATAACTTTAAGAAAGCATGGTTAGTCTTGACTCCTACAGGGGAGACATTTGTTGGGGAACAGGTTTTGCAGCCAGGCTTATATTCTTGCTTTGGGTCTATCCGTTTTATATACATTATTTTAATTGCCCTTTGGTACTCCTTTTCATATAGCAATCTATGGATAGAAAGACAGAATATGTAATCACATGCATGCTATACATGCCAGACATTTTTTTCCATATGCAAGTGTACTGAGGGTAAAACTAGGACAAGTAGTCTATCTGCCTGTCTTGTAGTGAGGACAATGCCTGGAAGCAGAAGCGGTGAGAAAGGCTGGTATTGCCAGCAATGTAACCCATGTTCTGTAAAGTGCTGAGAAAGGTTAGCGCAAGGTTGTAGCAAGCAGAGATAGACAGCTGTCCAGCGGTAAAGGGTTGGGTTTTTTGGCATCACCAGATTTATTGGCTGAACTCATATTTCTGAAGAATACCCAAGAAATTGTCAAATGGGAAAAAAAGTGACAGCAAACACTAATTAAATGTGTGCTCTCTCTTTCAGGATAGTTAACACATGCACAGATTAAGCCCTGGAGAATTTAGAACATAGCATAAAGTGTTCAGCTTGAGGAGTGCAAGAACAAATGCAATGAAAAACCCAAATCTAATGACACACTTCTCTCACTGTAAAAATATATCTGTTTTTGCTCAGTGTGAATTGATACTCTAGCCCTCTTTCTATTTCAGACAGATATAAAATCTCCAGAGATTTTACGCTATAGAGTTTCTTTAGTTTCACTAAGAAATGCAAGAGATCGTGCAGATTTGCATGACATTTGACCAAGTTCACTCGAAAGGATGGACATCCTTAGAAAGCCATTCAGATGGTTTCAGATTGTAGTTTTTATTGTATCTAAGTTGCACAGAAGATCAGCTTCTTCAAGAGTGCAGACCAAGCCCTGGGATTCAGACAGTTTGAGCAGTATTTAGAGGGTGCCCATAAAGTGCTGTCTTGAGCCACTTCAGTTCTCTGGGTCAGAGTTTCTTTATCTAAAAGCTCTTCAAATGTGTGCAATGTGATAGAATAAAAACTGGTTATTATCACTCTACATTCTTTTCTAAGTTTCAGATCAGGAAGCAAGTTCCTAATCTGACAAAATTTAATGTATCTGTAGGTTTTGTAAGCTTGAATTTCCATAGTCTCCACATGCATATTTTTATAGGCTACATCAACAGGCTTCAGCTTGTCTTCAGTATCTTTCTTATTGGATATTAACAGGCAAATTCATATGACCTCACTAGAAAGCTTTGTAATTTTTAGGTCTTCAAAGCTATCAGCTTCCTTCTTTAAATGTAAACCCAAGCTTTGTTTCCTACTTATATATAAGTAGATGTGCATCTACTCCATACTGTTATTTACATTCAACTTGTCTTAAGATTATTGCAGTGCATACAACAAAAAGTGGTCTACATTTTCCAAGTGGATTCTTTTGGGGTATTGTAAAGCACAAATTTTACAAAGAAAGGCTCTTGGAAATTGAATACCAATAATGTGCATCAATTATTTCTAGTAGGCACAAAATATCATTAATCTTAGGCAAGATCCTTTTACACTGAGGAACCTACAGTAACCAACACAAGGTACAAACAAAGCTGAAGTCTCCATGAAATGATAGCAGCTATTTCCTCTGTAAGATACTGTTTCTAACAGAGTACAACTTAGTGGACAGGCTAATTAAACAGACTTAAAGTTTCAAGACAAATTACACATGCAATCAAAATAGTTCTATACATTCCCCTATAAGAACTTGGTCTTGAGGGACATTTATTTGTTTATGTTATGACTTAAAATACCATGAAGAAAAACAGAAAGAACTTGATCTTCCTCTCCTTATTCATTCAGATTTTGAAGTCAGCGTAAAGCAAATTCATTTCTTTCCCAAACAAAATGTGAGTATCACTTTCAGGTCTACTTCCCATTCCTGGATGTCTTCTACTTTGAAAGTATTTTGAAATTGGTTAGGTGATGTAGAAACATATATGCATGTGTTGGTGCTTGTGAGATAGTCTGCTCAAAAAGAATTCTTCAACCCTAACAGCCATCTAGACATTTACTCAAGGCATTACATGTTCCAGTCCCTGCCTCAGTAGATTGGCCATTCATACCATCACACCATCACAGGCAGATGTACTCACAGAGAAAATTAGGAATCAGGACCTACGTCATTTTCCCTTGCAGTCTGCCTTTGCTCCTTGCCATTCCCATTCTGCTTTGGTTCCTGGCCCCCCAGTTCCTTGTTCCCCAGCCCAAAGACTATGCTGTTATAACCACTGATCTGAGACATTTGGCTTCATTTGGCCTGAGAAGAACGAGCAAGTTAGATGTCTGTATGCTTCCAACAGTGATAGCTTCACTGCAAAATTTGTGAATGACACTGAAGTTGGTCAAGTGGTTAACAGTGGACTGGACCCAGCTAGCCGGACAAATCCTTCCCTACTACTCCTTTTCAGCAAAGGGAACAGAAACTGGCTGTTGGATCAGAATGCACTTTTCAGACAGCTAGCCACTTCTCCTGTGCCTGTGAATAGCCTAGAGACTACACATGCACCCTGGAGAGAGAAGGTGGTCAAAAACATATCTAATAATTTTGGTTGAGAGAATGGTCTTTTATGCCTACTTCAAAAAACAATACAACATCTATGAATTTAAAATAAATATTTTGGGCATAATAATGATGATGAAATTAAACATGGTAGTCCCAGATCCATCAAAGTGGCTCTCATCACAAAGCATCTCATCAGATACCATATTGGTATCTGTGTACACAGCGAGCAGACTACATTCTTTTTGTCATTCAGATGAACTGCAGATACAGAACTGGGTGCTGTTCAGACACATCCTTATTTCTCATCACAGCAATTGTGTGGATGTGAAATAGGCATAAATTTAATGATAACAATTTGACAAATACTAGTATTCATTAAAAAAGCATATTTCAAATGACATTAATATTTATGCATTGTTTTTTAATATATAAAATTGGTCATAAATAGTATTTAGAAGGCAGGGGTATTTATTGACAAAGAGCAGGTCATTGAAGATTACATTAATACATATGCATGACATCATTAACGGAAAAATATATTATACAGTGAGATAGTATAAACCTCACTGGAAGACTTATTTACTAGAAAGTCATATTATGCATGCTGAGTGAAGTCCTGTAAAGCTGGCACAAGAATCTGTAACTCTGCTTTAAATCTGCAGAGCCTCATCTATTGGAGCAAATATCTTCCCCTATCAATCAAATTTTAATTACAGCACCTGGTAGGGGCAACTCCATTCCAGTAGACACTAGTAAACATACATACCAGCAGACACAGTGTTGTAGGCACATATGATGAAGAAGAGAATGGAAACGATGCTATCATAGGATGCCACCGAGTATACAGTTCTGTTTGCTGGATACTGCTGTTAGGAAAGCAGGGCACCAAATGAAATCCTTGGAAAAGGATTCACTTACAAATATACTTAAAGCACCAGGGTACCACCTTTTACTTACAAATATACTTAAAGCACCAGGGTACCACCTTTTAAAAATCTTCAGAGAACTCTAAAATGTAGTATTTGTTGTTGCCCTCTGGTAAAGAATGGTATATATTGGCCACTAAATTTTATGATTTTCAGAAGAATGCATTGTCATGTTCCCCACAATCTGACTGAATCTGTATTTTACTTCTTTATCCCCTTTCTTTTTTCCTTATCTGATTTTCCTCCTACATGCTCTAGTCTTCCAGAAGATCTCAGAGAATTACACAGGTCAGCTGCTCCACAAACATTCAAACAAAGAGAAAAATGCAAAAGGAAATAACTGCTTTAGCAGCCCGAGTTTATTTCTAGATAAGTATTATTTAAACATATTAGCTGTGATCCCAAATTGAATGGTACGGTAGATGCATGTTCTGAATAAAGACCCCAAGCATTGCAGACTGTGACCCAGTCACCCAGTCACATGGGAGGTTGGACACCAGAATAACTTCTCTCCCCTTCTTTCCATGAACTCTGAACATACAGCCCCACACTTGGGACAGAGTGATTCCAGTATATCTACAAATGGAGTTGTCTGTGTTGAATGATTGCACCACCATGGCTGGGGATCACAGACAGTGCTGAGATTTGCACCAGCTAGCCATTATTACTGAATTTGGCCCAGCTTGTCATGAAGGATTGCAAAACCTGTTTTACAGTGAACTTTTTGGAAAGCTTGCCAAAGCCAATCAGCCATCCATATCATGATATCAGGCTAGTTAGGGATCATACTTTTGTGAGCAATGTTGAGTGATTTCAGGTTTCACAAGATGCAGAAATATCAGGAAATAGCTCACATGTTAGTTTGGTATTTCTGTTTCCTTATGAAATGAGAAAACCATGCAGAGAGGAATCAGAAAAAACAAGAGAGATTTGCTGAGCTATTCTGAGAGACTTGAAAGATTCTTATCTTAGACTTCTGCTCCTAGATGAACAAGGTATGTAAGCGTCAATATGAGTCAGTGGGATACAGGAAGCCATTTTCATTCAAATTTAAATATTAGTACAGGACAGGTCTAAACATTCTGCTAAATAAGACTGATCAGCCATGTGAGGACCTGGAAATCAAATAATACACAGTAGAGATATTTGGAAAATAGTTCACAAAGCAGTTTTTTTTAATGGAGTATACCTTCTTGAAAAACTGAACTTTTCTTTATGAAAAGTTGATAGTAATTTAGTTTGGAAAATTTTTAAAAGATCAGTTTTATTCACAACTGCTTTCATTTACAGGACAGTAAAAGTGCTGAAATGGAAATAAATCACTTCAATTGACCCAAAACCAATTTACATCAATTTGGAAATTTGTTTTCTGATTTTCTTTAATGTATAGTGGGCTATGATTATTTTTTAACTACACATTTGTCTTACTACACTGTAATAGTCTCCTATCCATTATCTTTGTTTTAGGTCATTTAGTGACTCCAAAATTCCTTGTGTGTGCTTTGAAATATCATGATGCTTTTATTTATATTATTTAAGAACAAAAATAGAGTTCTTTGGCTAATCATGAAGATGTCATTTTTTGCAAAACATTTCCATCTCTTTAAAGTAAACGGAATTCCTTGTGTGCTTCAATAGCAAAGCGATGTATGCTGTGCACTTGATGCATTCTGAGCTTCTGTAATTTGCTGAACTTTAAGAAGGGCAATCAAAGTGGCAAAGCAGCAATTCATAAGCAATTTCCATTTAGACAGGAGGCATAAAATGTTTGATTAGGCAATTCAGGCATTGTTTAAACTGAACTTGCAATTAGATAACCTTCACTTACTTAATATATCATCATTAATTTTAATCAGTCATATTTGTTATTTTTGGCATTAGAGAAAGGCTAATTAAATTCTAATTCAAAATTTACATCTATATCTTGATACAGACAGGCTGCAGCAATGTTGCTTTAATGAAAATATCTGTCTGTTTCTATTGACATTCCATTTAAGGAAATGACTCTATCTGCAAAGTTGTGGTTGATACAGGTAGCTTAAGAATGCTGTGTTTTACAACCAACTCTTTAACTAGCAAGGAAGTCACCATCAAATTTATTTTTAATAGTGGAAGAATAAAAAGTTTACATAAAACTTGATTGAATAGATACAAGACTTTTTTGAACATTTTAGTTGGGTTACTAATAAGTGTTCCTGACATTTACTTTAATAATATTGAAAATTATTGATGTTTCATGAATAATTCTTCAGCTATATCATGCAACTTCTCCAGGTTCTGATTTTAATGATCTTTCAGCTACACAATATTTTTCAATTTCCAGATTGAATAAGCAAAATTTTTTGGTATAAATAATTGCTCTTACTGACCAAAGTGTTTTCTGTGTTTTCAAGCATTCCCAGGAATCTATCAGGTTCTGGTTCTGTCCCAGGAGGTAAATAATTTCCTGGAACACCGAGAAACACTGGATACCAAAACACTGATAAAGACAGAAGAAACCAAGCCTGAGAAAGTTTGAAAATTACACAAAATCACAGCCTTTTATTACAAATAAACTTCACTGTAGAAATAGTCTTCTGTTCTACAATTCCAGGTGTAACCACATCTAAGGTTTGGAAATAATAAATATATTTATGTTGTAGCTATAGGAAGGGGGTGATGTTCTAAAAATTATTCAAAAAGTATTTAGTCTATGTCCAATCAAAGGCAGAGTTGAAAATGACTGTCAGCTTCTGGTATCTGCAAACTTCTGTTGCTATTAATCTCATAGCTAATAATTGGGTGTTTTACTAATCAATATTTTAAGACATGTTAAGTGTACCAGCTGTATCTATTTCATGGGAACAATTTGGTATCAAATCTGCACAGATATTTTGACATGAGGGTGGCTTTGATACTTAGGAAATTGAATCTGATCATGGAGGGAAAATTGGTTTAAAAGCGTTAGAAGGGAATAGCTCAGTCTACGCACAGTAGAATGGTTAAAAGGTAACTTTAGGCCTCTGCCCTTTTAGAGTAATTTATAACTACCTTTCTTACTCTAGGACATTGTTAACTGTATCTAAGCTTAAAGATTTGAAACTGCCCTTCTTTAGCACTGTAGGGTAAACATGTAAATCTTTGTGAGAGTTAATAGTTTAGATAATTACAGAACTTTTCAGATTTGCTCTTTAATTTGACAGGTAATTTAGAGGACCAAGAAAACGTAAGCATCACTTGTGAACTCTACCAAGAAAATGCTTTTTTCTCTCTGCTTCACTACTCTCCATTCTGCTAATTCAACTGCAGAATGAGAATAGAAACATCTTTGCAATATAAATTTTTCAGCAAGATACAGCAGTTCCTTTACTCAATGGCCATTTCAGCTTTTTGCAGGAATACAAGACTGCCGTGGAGACAGAGCAATGTAATGAGCACTTCTTTGATATGGATTTTTGGTTCCATAGGTAAAATGGTTATTCAAAGTTAAATACATTCAGATGTAGAAGATTCAAGAGACAATTTAATATCTGATAACTGTAAAAATATTAAGACCTTTATTTAGGAGATGCAATTTCAGAGCTTTATCTGGGAGAAAATAACAGATTTTTGGCAATTGCTAACAAAGAAAAATACTAATTTATTGGAGAGTATTAGCTATATACTTAATTAAAATTTAAGAACTACAGTTGTAGCCTTGATGCAGCTTATGAAGCTTAAGCTTAGCCACTGATTCCTAACTGAATCCTGATAGACGGTAAACTTGTCATTTCCTGCCTATTAGAAGATGTACTCAATATATCTGACTAAAAGGCAAATATGATGATTGACTATAGACATATCAATATTTAATGTAAGATTGAGTAACATTTTATAGTCTGTAGACACTGGGACCGACACTGATGTCTGAATCACAGAATGTTATCTAGTCCTTGTTGGTTACCAGGTAAGTATCTATGGTGAGAAGCCTTTATGGATAACAGAAAAGGATGTCTGTTTTATTGATTTTTATACATAGGATTAACTTATATATATATATATATACATATATATATAAATATATATAGTATATATAAATATATACATATATATATCTTTAGACAGTAGACAGTCTTTAGATAAGACACATGTACAATGGCAAAGCTGGTATTATAAAACTGGTGCTCCAGCTGCAATAAGCAGAGGCCTGCACCTCTGGAGATAAGGACATTTTTTAGTGGATTGATATAGGAGGTCCTTTAATTTCTTTATAAGCATCCAATTAGTGGGGCAACATCATACACATAAGAAGGCCATTCTACCACAAGTTCTGAATGCCTGCAATCAAGTGAAATGGAACTACTCTGTTTCACAGCCAAATTAATGTGTTTCTTTGCTTAGGTCACTCCCACCTTATCATGGTCAAATTTATTTTGCTTGAAAGCTCAGTGGAATTCAGCCCAATTTAATTTTATCACCACACAAGCTTTTTCAGGGAGCTTTGTTAATGCACCACCTTTCTGGAGTTTACCTTCTCACAACATTCATTCAATTCGCTCAGCCTTTCCTGATGATCTCCAGAGAGTTGAACATGTGAAGTGCGCTTCTGTAAGTGCTATTTTGCAGAGAAACAAGAAAACAGGATGTTAGGGGCTGAAAGCCTTGTGAAACACAGACTGCGAAACACCACAGCAGGATATGTCTCTGTGCTGAGTGTGCATGTTGCCTGGCAAAGGGACAAACCATGCTGGTGAGCCCCTTCATAGGGGAAGAGGAAGCTGTCCCACAGGGTAGCCCAGGCACAGCACTCTGTCCTGCAGAGGTGATGCTCTTGCCAGCTCGTGGCCAGGGTGCTTCCACCTTTCCAAGTTGTATGTGGTGCTGTGGGAGACCTTTAGCCCCTCAGGATCGTATTCAGCATGAGGGTATGCATAGAGGGTGAATCCATCTTTGCTTTAGTTCTTACCGTGTCAAAGAAACTGATGATGAGGGAAGGCACATGGGATGGGATCTGTCTCTTAAGGAAGCAGGATGAGCCTTGCCCAGTGCCTGGGCAATATCCCACAAGCAGCAGCATTCAGCACTGCCATAGGGAAAACCTGGCCACGGAGGGGAGCCACCCTGAGGGCTCCACCTCCACGAGGACTGGCACTGCTGCTGCCTGGGCACTCTGCCAAGCCCCAGCCCCAGTGATCTCAGGGATTCGGTGTCTGCTATCTGCAAATCCCTCCTGCAGCACCCTGTGCCCACCGAGGTCTCTTGGTTTGCTTCATTCAGCTCACAAAGGAGAGAAATTTCGCACCTTGGCCAGCCATCCCTATGGGAGCAGGAACTTTGCTGGGAGCCCAGGCCACAGATAAGATTTAGATAAGAGCACAATTCCTACTGCATTTCTCAGTCAGCACATATAGAAGGAAAGGGGGCTGAGCATTCAAGTTTTATACATTTTTTTAAATTAACATTTTGTGAAGAAATCAGATGCTTTTACTTAAGGAAAGAAATAATTTGATCCAAACACCAATTTTCAAACAATTTTAAAGGAAATCTTTTTAAGTAACTCTGTCTGAACTTTTGTTAGATTCATGCATTACAGAAAATAATATTTACAGACCAGCAAGACTAAGATTTTCACATACATTTCCTTCACACCCTTCCACTGACTTTCAGTAACAGATATTTCTATTCACTCACATCTGAGAAGACACCTCACAGAAGGGAACTCTGCCTGCCTGCTCAGTGAAAGCCATGCTTCACAGCAGTGTGAGAGCCCTTTCAACTAGAGGAATTCATATGTCTTTAGCCAGCTTGGTACTAATACACACAGGTACTAATTCCTGTCCTTCCTCCAGGCCAAAACAGCCCAAATCCTGAACAAAGTCTGAGGATGATACTGTCACAGACATAATAATTCTCCTAATCAGGAGAATCACCACAGTTTCGTAAACAACTGCAAGAGCTCTTGTGCCTCACAACCTTTCAGGGATCACTAATTCACAGATAAGTAATTCATATGAAATGTAGAGGACTTAGCATCAAGATGTTAAAAAGAACTGTATAGCTTCTAGTATTTATTTTAGTCTGCTACAGTAGACAAACATGAGATGGAGATTTGAATGTCAACTCTGTATGGATCATAATGATACAGATAGTTCTTTTACATACAAAATTCAACAGCTGGGTGCACGCTTACATAGCTTTTATATCTACGTTATTACAAAGGCCAGCAGTAGTAGCTGCTTTTTTGGCAACAACAAACAAAAGACCATATCTAATGAAATGAAAGGACATTTCCAATAGCAAATGTCTTCATCACTGAGATAGCAATTTCAACAAAGAAAGCAAAACCAGAACATCTCTTACTCCTCTTTTCCTGGATAATCAAAAACTGTTATGCTGGATGCAGCAGAATAGTCTCTGAGGCACTTTATTTCTTCAACTAACATACTTAGCCTGAAGCTAATTTTGTGACTTGCAGAAAAAAACAACCATGATTGTGTCACTGAGCAGTTATGGATATTTAAAGCTAGTTGAGCCCTTAATGTTTCTTCTCGTATGTAAGAAATTAATCTCCATGTATTTTCAGGAGAAGGCAGTGCTATGTAAATCAGACTTCTGAAATGAATTAAGTTTTTTGTAATAGCCTGGAATGAAAAAAAAGTGTTTTATATTGGGGAAAGAAACAATACTATTATTATTATTTTTATTGTTGTTGTTATTATTACATTTTGTGGACAGTGGATCCCTGGAATTTTGCTTAATTCAGGCACTAGAAAGAAATGTTTGTCATTGTGAAAGTCTGTGTTATATTTGCTGCAGGATATTGTCAAAGAGAAGAGTTGGTAGGATGCTTTTTCATTTCTGCATTGTATTTAAAAGAGTTTTTTTACAAGGTTTGAAAGACAGCTCATTTTACAGTGACAAACAACAAAAAAAGTGGTATTGAAAGGGAAGCAGCAGAAAGAATAACTGAATTCAGCCAATTTTAAACCTCAGTGGCATCCTGCACATTTAGAACTGCTTCCTGTTTACTGGACAGTGTGTGATGATGAAAATAAATGCAACTGCAATCCAAGATCTCATTAGCCATAGCCCATGCAACTGCAGATATAACTGTATAACTGCAGTGACTGCTCACATATCACCTTTCACAATTATTATAAGACATAAACATGAGGATAAACTGAGAGTTAATGGCATGGTAAGATCTTGATACCAAAAGCCATTCTAAGTCAGCTGTGATTACTCATCACCTTAGCTCTCTCATGCTGGAGAATCCAACCAGTTCTTGCCGTAACTCCGGGTATTCCCAGCGAGCCCACAGAAGAGGGATGGTTCACCCTGCAGAATGACCTGGTATGCTTTAACTTACTGGGATAAGTTCCCAATGTTTGGGAAGCATATTCTTTCCAGGATCCTCCTGGCACATCTCACATGAAGTATAACAAAAAACAATAGTTTAAATAATGAATCTGAAATCACAGAGCAAAGTCCTGCTCCTCATGCTCTTATATAGCAATTAATTGGAAATGGTGACCTCTTTTTTTTAATTAGATTGGTTGTCACCCTTTTATTAGAAGAAGTGACATTTTCTTTTCATCTGAAATCTTTAAATTTGAAGTTTCTCTAAAACTATGCTCCAGGTTTTGGAATTTATGCATTACCCAGAATGAAATTCTTTGGTTTGTGACAATATGAAACAAACTGGTTGATCTTAATGTTCCCTTTGACTTTTATGACTAACATGTTGTAGAGAAACACCTTTGCCCTGGAGGGAGGAGCAAGATTACCAGCAGGTCTTTCCCATCTAAAATTATTTGATTCAGTCGACTCTATTTAGTATTCCCAGAAAGTATTGGCAGTAGAAGATTATGCTTCCAGGAATTATACTGCTTAGAGTTCAGGAATCCAGGTTCACTGATATTGTAAGGCCGTTCTGTTAAGTGAGAAATGGAATTTCTTTAAATATTATAGCCTGACAGAGTTAAAAACATATACAGTTGAGGGGAAAATGCCTGCAGTTAGATACAGACCTCATGTAATAAATTGTTCATAGTTCCATAGATCAGCTGGTCATGTAAGCTTCCCTTATTGAGGGCTGATATTTATGTACTGTAACATGCCCTCCCTGGTTGGCTTGTGTTTTTAGTTCAATGAAAATATTTGTCTGTAACCAGTTTGTTCTTCAATAGCGCACCGATTGTTGCAGCATCTTTCTCAAAACGGCTGCCTTATTGGGCCAAAATGGGCTACAGACTAATTTATCTTCTTCATCTTTTTACTTACAAGGAAATAAAAAACTGAAACGTGCAAATTAAATACTGAACTTTGTTTCCAAGATATCTAACAAAAGCCCAGCTGATCAGACAAGTGATGTCCCACACTATCATGGCTCTTAAATTCGAAAAGGAACAAGTTGGATGGAGCTCTGCAACTGACAGTGATTTCTCTTCAGTCTCCAACACACCTAAAACCACGATGGAAAACAACTCCTGAGAGGTAATCATAATGGTGCTTGAGGAAAGAAGCCATGATCAGTCTCATCCTCTCTCTGACACACAAGTGAAATACCTCTTGCTGGACCATGTGCTGGACTGCACAGTCCCTGGTGGTTTACATTAACGTTGGATTAGGTTAGATTACCCTTGCTGAGAACAAATTATGACAATAGATACAGGGCTAGACCTATGTTAAAAAAGAAAAAAAAAAAGGTGGAGAGCAGAATGTGGAAATAGGAAATATAGCCAAGCTCTCTTACTCTGCAACACCACTTCCTCACAAGGAGGAGATATATGGAGGTTAACAGCATTGGTAGGAAATGTAACTGTGATCTTGGTGCAGGACTGCCGAAGGACCACTGGACAATGATATATTTGAAGGAGGAGCAGCCTAGAACACCAAAATCCCCCATATGATCACCCACTGCCTAGCACTCCCTGTGTTTCAGGAAGAGGAACAATTTAGTCCCGCTCATCTCAACTACAAACACTCAGGTTATGTCAGCATGTTTGAAGAAGAAATAATCTTTGCCAGCTGATGACAGTGTAGGCTATACGCAGCAGCACTGGACATTGTCATGCCTACTTTTTAAGGATCTGGCAGGAGACTCGGGCCCTTGAACTCTGTTGCACACACAGGTCCGAACAGGGCACAGCAGAGTTCTTTAACACAATGTGACACCAAAATCTCAGCACGGGTGAAAGCCAAGCTTAAACAAATTTGTCCACAGAATCTTTCAATGCACTTCCCCAGAAGCGGGGTATGCACTGGCTATACTGACTATACTCAGAGCTTTATTTACTTTCAGTCAGCTGCTACATAAATGTTGTGACAAATCATATACTTGACTATTGCTTCTCATCACCATAAGCTCGTGCTTCATCCAAAATTTCTGGCTGCACCCCGACTTTATATTGTTCAATTTAATCCTGCTTCTGTTAGTTCAGTTCTCAAGATCTCACTTCGTGACATCCTGACATGTCTGTGTGCCTCTTAAATTCAGATCATGAGAAAATATCATCCACTTTTTAAAATTAATGAATAGCTAAATATCAGCAAAAATTCCATTAGCTTGAATAAGACTAGGATGTTTCCACTAGCATACACATGCTCATCTTTCTCTTTCTCTCTCTCTCTCTCTTTCTTCCAAACTAGCCACAATGCATGCCTAATGATGTGTAAATGTATTCTTTCCTCCTCTCTCCAAAGTAAGCAGCAGGGGTATTTGGGAAATATTTGACATGTTTTCCTCATCCATCTGTCTGCATTATATTGCAACAGTGACCTTGAGTGACAGTTTCACACTATACCCCATTTTTCCTCTCAAAAGAAGTACAGTTTTCCTCTCTATCTGTCAAATGAACAGAGGATGGAACTAGGATGTTCAAAAAAAAAAGTTTAGTTTTGGGTAGCACTATTTGGAGCTCTGTAATTGTTCAATGGTACTCATCACTCTTTCTGAACACCACCCACTACTTAGTCATATAAGATAAAACATAGGACACCAAACATTTGGAACTAGTTGTTTTATGAAAAGTATTTTTTCAGTCTCCAGTAACTACTCTAGGTAAATCTGCCCTTCACACCATAATTAACTCTCAAATAAACTTTACCGTCATGACTTCTCTGGCCTTGGTTCCCTAGAGAGGATAAATGACAAACTTGCAAGGAAATCTATGGATTCCCTCCTTTCTTTGTCTTTTTTAGCCTTTCCTTGATTTCACATGATAGGTAAATCCCTCTAACAACAATTAGGAGGAAGGAAAATGAAACAGCAGGAGTATAAGATGCAGTTTAATTTTAAAGAACTGCTTTTCTCTTTTCCAAACCCATATTCACAATGACAGTAGAGTATATATTTATCCTAAAAGTCATTTTAGTCCTAGATGGAAGAGAAAGAATTAAAAAATGCTGTTAAACACAAATCCTGCATGTTTGCTTCCCGTATTTTATATTTTGCGGAGGAAAAATCAAAATACTACAATTATTCCATCCTACTCTTTAAAAACAGTACATAATGAAAAGTCCACGGATTGTTCTCTGCAAGTTTCCAACATCACTGATTGAATTTATAAAATATAATAGCACAGTCTGGACACCATATCTAGTATTACACTTACTTACATTCAAAGTCTGATTCTTTATTAGAAATTCAGAGATTGCTAGAGAAAATAGCTGGGATCAATTGTATTCAGTTTGTCCTCGCTGGGTCCTGCTAAGTGGTATGAACCAACATTTTGTGTAATTGCAAATGAGGCCTTCGTGTTTGTCTCCTCCTTGTTTAGGTAACAGAAAGGTACTTCTGGGGAAGGACTGGATTGCGAAAGTGGCCAGTACCAGACCTGGCTGGAAACAGATTGAATTAAAAATAATAGCCATACTCTTTAGCAAGATTGTTCCTCAAATAACTCGCTTAGTCATTTCATCTGAGAAAGCTGGTAGAAACGTGTCACTAGACAAGGGGAGGCTGAAGGTTTCACCATTTTAGCAGGCTCTCAGTTGATGTATGCATTGAATATATAAAACGTACATACATCTGATGCTGTTCTTTCTGAGGAGTATAGCAGACAAAGTATTGCATTTATAGCTCTGTATTTATGTCTCTGCTCCCAATCAGATTCAACAATGGCAGTAACAATAGCCATGGCTGAGGGGCCAGAGCCAGCTCCACAGTTCATAGTCGCAGGTAGTGATTTAAGCCAGGCCTTGACCCCAGGGCTTTGAGTTCAATGGTTTCCAGATTCCTTCTTATTTTCTGTCATTTCCTTGAAGAATCTCTGGAAGAGACAGGAGACCAGGGAGGCTAGATAAACAAATTATTAAAGCTGTTGTTTTCTAATGCAGCCAACAGCTTGAGTGTAAATGCTTCCTTTCTTTTTCTCTGCCAGATTCCTGGCTACTATAGAAAGAATAAAACAACCACCTAAAAAGCAAATCATAAGACAAATATCTCAGTTTGCATAAGAGTTTTGAGTGCATTTTATGTGAATATTTAATGCTACTCTTCCTGAGCAGAGTCTAAATAAAATACAGAAAGCTTCTATTTTGAAGGTGCTAAAATGAAACAAGTTCTCTGCTATTGCTTGTAACAGGAACAAAATGTCAGTTGCCTGAGACTAATGTCTCTAAGAAACCTAGTCAACCATGACTTTAGAAAACAAGGACATTACTTCTGCTCATCCAATTCTGATTTTGAATGGCACTGTTACTTTCAAGCTACTGAAAACAGACTTGCATACTTTGTTTCTACTGTCGAATGCTCTGAATGCACAAGTTAACTGTCATCAATATGGTGTGATTTTCCAAAAAAAAAAAAATTAAAATATAGTATGTAGAATTTTAAAAGTTAGAAGACTCAGGAAAAACTAAGAAACCAAAATTAAGTTCACACTTTTGTGTTCTCGTTAGGAATAATGAAAAGAGATCATGCTTAAGTCCTATTGCATTAGACTCTGAATGTTTGGACAGCATTTTTCTTCCTCCTCTGCTATTTTGCTTTTAATTTTCACATGTTTCTCCTCACAAAATCATGCTGAAAAAGGAAAAGGAAGAATAAAATAGCATGAGAAAGCCCTTTCTTGCTAAACTTCAAGAGAGACCTTGAAGCCAATGAATTTGTTTGTTTTACGTTTGCTAAACATCCGGAAATAGAAACTCTTGCCAAAAGTGAACTAAACCTTCAAATCCGGATATTTGCCAGTGACTGTTTCTCTTTCATATTAGACTGATAATCAAAGGCTTAGCAGAGCTTTTAGCAAGACTTCAGTTCTGTCCAGCAATTGAAAAGTTCTTTGCAAAGTACTTCACCAAGCAGGAGTTTCCTTTCACTCTTAGTGTCATGCTCCTGACAAAGGTATCTTCAGCGACTCAGACCTGAAAAGCAGACAATACCAGACAGGGAATTTTTCAATGAAACCCTACCCTTGCTGTCTCTGACTTGTTACCCAGTATGCTCATAAAATACATCCTTGCAGGCCATTTCTGAAGAGCATACATCACACTCTCAAAACAAAATGCCCAAAATGTATCCAAAGGGAAAGCTCTGTTATTCTCTCTTGGGCAGAGGAGAAGGCACTGCTCCGTCGGTACTCGCACTGCCTGCTGATCTCTGCATTGCAGTGACTTGATCTCACGGGTCACCTGTGCTTCCATGGCCCTACATCAAAATCTTGGAGAACAGGGACTCATGCTTTCTATAACACTATAGCATAACTGCAGCCCTGCCTTATTCCCCCAAACAATCTCCAGGTCTCTTCAGATTATAGGCATATCTTTGGCAAGCTGATTCAGCTAATCAATCCCCAGTGCAGCCACAGCTAAGACAGTAAATATAGTCATGTATGCAGCTACTCTTTGTGCTATTGCCAACTCTAGAGAGGCATGGTCTATACTTTGATTAATTTCCTGAGTTTGTATCACTGACTTCAATCTCTTGGAAATGCACAAGGTAACCTTAAAAGAGAATTGAAAAGGTGCTTTGTTTGTAATCTGTTGCTGAAATATTCCTCAATATGGAGGACTGTAGAACTGAAATGGTTTCCAAGTAAGAGCATCAAGTTTTTGTGAGCTGGAGAAGTCAAACAAGTAGTGGGGAGGTTGCTAAGGAGCAGCAGGGCTCCTTTCTCAGGGATGCTTGTCCTATGATTTCAGTCGGAACTGTAAGTGGCCATTCAAAATACCTGAAAAATATTAAGCTAGCTCCTAATCCTTTAAATAGAGCACAGACTCCTTTCTGATCCTGTTACTGGTGTATCTTCCCTCCCTTTTCTTTCCTTCAGCCAGGGAAAAGGGGTCCTCTATCCCCTTCCAGCTTGAGCAAATGAAGCATCAGACCTTCAAGACCTAAGCGGCTCACATTTTCATTCATTTGTGACCAGCCGGGAATCTGACACAAGGTTTGTCAGCCTACAACTCCTGCTTTATTGAAGTTTATTTTACAGAACTGACTGGAAAAAAGGAGGAAGAGTACCACTGTGCTGAGCTGAGGGAGTCTGCTCTGCTGAGCTCTTATGCTTTATATCAGATCACAGTCTTTGTTTCACAAGAGCTGCTCCCCAAGCCCTTGGCCTCTTGACAAAACGTATTCAGTAATGAACACTAAATGAGTGCAGGTTTCCTGATAGTAACAGCCTTTTCTAGGAATTACAGCTAAGGCTATCAAAGTTGCAATTCTTCACTTAGAGAAATTTGATAAGAATAATTTTTTGGTCAGGTCTGGTCAGAGCTGATTTGCAGACATGACTGCTGCAGGCAAAAATCTATTTAGATATTGTAACTCACCAGCGATGAAACCTGAGGCTGCATGAAAGTTAAATCTAGTCTTCTAGACAAATAATACAATATGTGATGTACAAATTGTTTTTGTTAAGTTCACTGAAATTTAACCCCTGTTTGGATGTATTTTTATATTTCTGGAATAATTTAATCAAACAAAAGCCAGGCCATGGTAACCTGTCCTATGGTAGGACTTTTTTCTAATACTGATCTCCCCTCTTACAGGTAAAAGTTTTGTGAATGAGGAAGCTGTAGAAAACAGTTATGTAAACACGGACTGGTTAAAATGTAGGAGTTGTGATTTTGATCTTCAGTTTTGACCTGGCCTGAAGAGGCAATGTAGCCAGATCACTTTCTTTTCTGTGGCTCAGTTTCCCCATCTGTAAAATGACACTGACTTCTCCAGTGAATCACTTTGAAATCCAGAGAAGAAAAGCACTGTCACTGACAGTACTGCCATCAACTCTGCTTAATGTTATGCCAAATAACAGATAGTTCACCAAATGGGATCCTTAGAAGCATAAAATTTTCTCCTACTGGAGTAGCTAGAAGTTTTACCATGGATTGCAATCGGAATAAAATTAGGCAAAACAGTGATGGAGCCCAGCAAAATGCATACTGAGGTTCCTCACCTTTCTTCAGAAGCTGAAATTCAAACTTCTAATGTGAGGGTGTAAGAGGAGTTAAAGGTAACATTGTGTTAACATAATTGACTCTGTCCTGATGTGCATGGAGGGCTAAAGAACTTTCTGTGTGTGCACACTCAAAATCTATTTGACTTTTTTTTTCCCTTCAATATTTCTTCTCCCCAAAGTCTCTAAAAATCACACATTATCTCAGAGGAAAGTTGGAAGTTTTGAATACAGCCAGTGCTGGGAAAGAAGAGATTTCAGAAGTCCACAGGCCATGTTACCTGTGGTTGTTGCTCTTCCTCCGCACCTCCCCAGATGCTGTGTGTGAATAACAACTTGGACCTAGATCGGCAGTCAGATTTGATGACATAGATCCATAGTTATTAATATGAAATAGTTGTATAAAAAAACACATAAAAGTAAACATCCAGTAAGCCAGGGACAATGACTTCCTACAGTTTAACAGGTCACACAGGTTTGGTGACTTAATTGAAAACAAAAGGTCTGTGTGAAATTGGCTCCAACTACTGATTATGGTATTGTAATACTGAGAAAAAAACTGTTTGAATCTGAGTATTGTCACTAGAATATTTTGGGGATGTCTGTCTATATATGCATATATATCATTTCAAGCACGCTTATGCAGATATTAACTCCTCTTTTCAGTCCTTGTTGACATCACAGTCCGATACAAACAGTCATGCAAACATTTCTTTGGTAAATCTGATTGTTGCCATGGTCTACAAATGTGCTTTTGTGGCACACCTGATTTGATTACAATCTCTCATGTGGACTTGATGGGCAGTATCACTCTGTCTCTGAGAAGAGAGGGTGAGACACAGTCCAAACAATTGTAAAAGCCAACACGAAATTAGGTGAAAGAAAGTGAAGAGAGGGAAATCCCTTGATTCTCAAGTAAAAATTAACTAATCTGAAGTGGGAAATAAGAAAATGACAAAGAAGCTGAGGTTTTATTTGAGATCTATGGTGCGATCTGTGCCTAACAAGGTTCTTGCAGTTCTATTACCATGTACTAACTACAGTATTTCATTTCATGCACTGTCCTTTGTCTCAAGGGCAAGTGCTTTTTTCCTAAGTAATAACGTCAGTGTTGCAGATCAGTTGTTTTCTCTGCCAACTTATTTAAGTTTTTTCTTTGGGCGTTGGATGGGAAGACTAGACAGAAAAGTTTCTATCAATTTCGTCTTACACTTAAAGCCTTGATGAGTCTATTACAAAGCTGATTGAAAACAGAGATATGAAAGATTTTTTTTTTTTGGTCAGAAACAGGTGACTGTACAGCAAACTGTTTTTTTTTTCCAAAGCGAAATCTCTTCTGCCCAAGCCTCGTGTTTGGTTTTTGCCTGTGCAATTGATTTATAGGCTATGTTAAATATTTGTACTGCTTGCTTTTGATCTTACGCTGCAAGGCAATAGAGAAACTGATTGTTTATTCCTCTTTCATGCTTTCTGACAAGTGTTTTTTTTTTTTTTTTAATTCAAGTTGTGTTTCATTCCACATGTTGCTGTAGTTGTTTAACTTATTTCAGAAGTTTTCCAGCTAAAACAATTCTACTAGAATGGTGCATTTTGCTAATAGTAAGTGATTACTAAGATATAATCTTGGAAATGACTGTAGAAATAGTCTGAAAAGGCAGAAGTAATTTAAGTGCCTCTGAGCCTGAAGTTCTTCAAAAGCTCGCAAAAAGTTAGATGAATTGTTTTAGCATACAGCGATCACCCTCTTTCACTTCCCTTCCTGCCTGAGAGCTGTCCTCTGCTCTCCTACATCCCTGGCCTTATTGGACAGCAAATACACAAGCACTGCACACCTTCAGATGGCACCTGCGCAGAGGTGGATTTTCTTGTTGTAAAATTCAGAGTATCACTTTGTGGAGCTCTTCAAGGCTGGTGAGCATCTGAGTATAATTAGTGGTGGGGAGGGGGCCTGGCAACCTCAGGCAGGACCTAAAAATCCTACTATGCCCATGAATCCATCATGGAAGTCCTTTAATAAAAGATATTTTCTTCTTCGAACTCTGTGGCTGCTTCCTTTTGCCTGTGTCTGTAGGAAGAGTGAGGAAGGTCTGTGTGCCTCAGGAGACACGGTGTTCTCTTAAAATTTTCATTGCACTTTTTGTAATCTAGATGACTCAATCAACTTGTATACTCTTCTCAAAAAAAACTTGGCCGTAGTAAAGTTTAAAGCAAAACAGATTAAAATCAAGTCTTTGTAAAGACTTGACAAAGTCAAGACTTCAAGATTTCCCCCAGCATAGGTATTCGCTTTGCTGCTGTGTTACCCAGAAGCCCTACGAAATGTTAACGGCTACCCCACTCAAACCCCGCCCTTGGTGAGGAGGTCAGGACTGACACTGCCCACTCAGAGATACAAACACGCACCTGCAAACTTCTGCCACGGCAGTCCAGCAGCCCGAAGGCGGGATTTCAACACATCTCACAGTGTGAGCTATGACTGCCTCAAAATAAAAGCATCGCACGCGCACACACACACACACACACACACACACACACACACACACTGGCTTAAATGCAATTGCTGCATGATTTTAGCCCGGTGTTTAACACCAGAGTGTTAAAGGTGATTAGATGGCTGACCTGCGAGCTTGCTCCCTCAGTTATTTTTTTGGGGCAGATCTCCAGGGCACAGGGTATTCAGAAGAGACCTTTCCTTACTAGTCCAGCATTTCTCCTGGTAAAATCTAAAACTGGTAAATGCAAAACCATTGGATATTTTGGGTTTAATCCACAATACTCGGATTTATCCAGAAAGCTTGGAGGATTTTTTTTTGAGAGCTCTGTTCCTCTCGGTAGTTGTGTCCTTATCTAAAAGCCGCTGACTTCAGTGGCCCCCAGTTCAAGCTGGCAGCATTTATCCCATTATCACACAACACCTGCGGGAAGCTCGGTAGTGTCTGCAGCCTCTCCTGTGTCAGCATGCTAATGCCGTTTCCCCACCCCGGTGGATTAGACCAGTCCCCGGTACATGCAGCAAATACAGCCGAGGGAAGCTCTGCACAGGGACCGGGACCCCTGCGTTTATTTATGCTAAGTATTGGAAGACGGGATGAAATGCACAGAGAGAACAAAAAGTCCAGGGAAGGAGAATCGTTTCAGAAAACTTTTCAGAAATCATTTCAGAATCATTTCAGGAAGCACTGGAGGGGAGCAGTCACATATTAAGAGGGGGGAAAAGAAGTAGTATTGCTGGTATCAAAAACAAAATACGAACTACCTTGCTTTGTAGTCTTTTCATTGGAGTATTTAGAAACGAGCTTCTAGGACGCCCTTTCCGTCATTCCTCCCATCCCCATTTCTCCGTCGGGACATTTTGAGCGAAGCTGTGCAGAAACCGCGAGTCCCACCGGCACCTGCCACTGTCTGTCAGGGCCGCTAGGGCAGCGGCTCCCTGCGGCCAGCAACTGCCGGGGCTGCCCGTGGCGGAGGGCCGGGTCGGGCACACCGGGGCGCCAGGGCTGGTCCCCCTGCCCGGAGGGCACAGGGCCCCAGGGGAGCCAGGGCAGCCCCAGCTTCAGGGGCGCTGGGCATCGCCGCTGGGACAGCAGCCCATGGCTGGGCAGAGGCTGGGCCACGGCGGGGCTGGAGCCGGCACTGCTGTGGCGCCGGGGGCAGGTAACGACGCCCTGGGCTGGGCTGAGATGGGGAGGGCTGGGAGCGGCAGCAGAGCCCTGACAGCAGCTGCTATGAAGTCCTCTCAGAGTTCAGTGCACCTGCAGGGAGGACCTGCAGCTCAGGTTGGCAGTGTTGGCAGAGCAATGTCACTGCTTTTGAGACCAGAAGGGTACCAGGTCTGGATGAAATCTAGAGTCCGTTCCAGTCATCACTTTTCAGTCCCAGGCAGTCAGGATTTTCACCTGAAAGTCAACACGGTGTAGAAAGTGCCACCAGCGAAGGTTCTCCAGACGCAGTGGGAACCACTCCTTCCTCCTGTGGTCTTGCTTTGAAGGTGGCTGAGGTGAGGTTTGCCAGGCCTTCGAGACAGCGATGTGTGCAGAAGGGAGTTCAGCATTTGGATCCAGGCTCCGAGTATTTCTGGTGTTCTGAATGAGATATTTGGCAGGGGTTTGGGCCGGGAGTCCTGGCATGAGTCCGCCTTTCTTCCAAACCTGTAGCAGTTTCAATGAATGAAAATCCAGGAGGTTGAATCTGGTATTTTTCCATCTTGACAAATCAGGAAAACATTTATGCAATTAGAAATGCTACTACATTTTCTCATAGAACACAGCATCCTGTGAGACTAATTAGCAAAAGACAGAAACCTCCCTAAAGATTAAGACAATGAGAAGGATGAAATATTCTCCTTTTCTCTGTTTGTTTCAAGTAACTTCGCTGGAAATTTATCAAGGGTCAGGATAATACGGTAAGATGTGAATGATCCAGTGGTTACATAAAACCCTGTTAGTGGTAAATTTGCAGTTTATACTGTAGGTGGTCTTAGCTTTATTGCCTAGAGCCTTGTTCCTTCCCTCCTGCACTATATACATGCCTGGAAACATACCTTTCCAGCCTTATCCTGTGTAAGTGCCAGATGAGACTAATAGCTGGCTAAGGCTCACATAACCTCATGTATTTTTCTTGAAGGGGCTGAAAATATTCACCACTGACCAGACAGGAATGAAACAAAATGAATTTGGTTGTATTTTCTCAGTCTTGAAGAGGTAGTAGCCCACAAATTTGTAAGAAAATTGTTCAATGGCATCCATAGTTCTTTACTCAGGGAAAGCTAAGATTTGATCTAACATGGAAACCAAATTCATGCTTACTCTTCCAAGCAACAATTTGAAACATCTTCAAAATGGTGGGAAAGTTGTATGGAAACAACAGGGATAAAGCAATTGCACCACACCTCACAGCAGCAAATAAATGATGAAGTCCATCATTCCCTCCAGAAGATGTCTTTAAGCCTTTGCTTATTTTCAGTCTTCCCCTCTTTCAGAAATAAGAATAGCACATATCATATGAATTTCTCATCCCCTATATAAACAGATATGGGTGATTAAGACAATGTAATTCTGCACACATTCCATTTTGTACCAGCCAATTAATGCATCTCGCCTAAAAGAAATCGTTACTGGAAATGCTTTAGGAGAAAGGCAACAGAGAAAGCTCCTCACCAATTCCCTTTACACTCTTCTTATTGCTTAAGAGAAATTTTATTTTATTACCAATCAGATTTCTTTACCAATAAGAAAACAAAAACTGAAAATAGCTTTCTTAGCAGAAGGCGAAGATGGATGGGATGGGATTTAATTAGGCTTTAATATTATTAATTCATTTAGAAATATCAGGAGGCCATTAACTGTACATCTTGAATTACTCTTTCTCTGTTCAACACTCCAACACTTTTTAAGTGGGCTGTCTCCCCCTCCTTCTCTTTCCAGTCCAGTCTCCATCCATCAGTCCTCGATGGAAGGCCTCCCCTCCCAGTCTCAATGTGTACTGGTGAAAGAGTAAGATAGCTAAGCACCCACCTCCAATACTGCTCAAATTCTTCTAGTACTGCTGAGGTTCACGTTCACCTCAAAAGTCTGTTTTTGATCTTTTGAAAATCAGACAGACTGTTACCTTACTGTAGGCTCTTGGTGACAGTTCTCAAAATCTGTCTAACTTCAAAAAGCAAGGCCTTTCCCATGCAGTTATTGATCGTTGGCACAAATTTGGCAGTAAAACAGCTGTTGTAACCCAAACACAACAAAATGAATGTCCTCATCATTTTATATATCTAACTGACTGGGATGTAGACCAGCTCTAGATAAAAGACAGCCTGGCTGACACCTTCAGATATGCTCTTTTCTTTAAAATCAAACTCCTTTGCTTATTATCCTCCTTATTCTAATTAGATAGAGATTTTGCTCAAATTTATCCCAAAGATCAGTTTCAGTAGCTGTTGTTCCATTTTTTTTCTGACACTTGCAAATTCCAACCACAGCACAAGACACTACAATCCCCTCTTTTAAGACCAACATAAGCAAATTACAGTTTACAACCTCTGTCTCAAGACACCAAAAATCTGCTCTCCTTTGACATGGACATCCATCTACCTGAGCAAGCACCCACTTTGGACTAGGATGTCACTTTTCTTTGCCAACGGATGCATTCAGTGTCTTAAGAAAGTTCCTCATCTCATCAGCAGGTCTTCACCAACATTATAGGTGCAGAAATACTTTCCAGTCCTGTGGTAATCAGACTCTCCCAGTTACTTCTGGTCAGATTCTGTTTTGGGCTTCTCCATCAGTGATAAAGGAAGTGCTTTTAAAGAAGATCTAAATTGATCACTTCCCAAATTCCCTCATTTCATCTCCCCCTCCTACTCCATGCTTCAATGAGCAAATCACAAAGAGTTAAATAATTACAAACTTCCCATAGCTCAAAGTCAGAGAATGAGGTGACTGTAATCAAATTATCTGATTACCCATTTTTTCATAACTTGTTAGAGGATTTAGTGGTAACAGACACAACATTTGGTCTGCATCTCTGTAGTATCTACATGTTCTTATCTTTTGTTTTGTCTCTTACCCAATCTTTTTTCTGGTTTGAAAAACTACTTGTAAATATTTGGAAGAGCTGTGGAGCAGACGGTTCACAGTTAGAACAGAGAGTTATCCTGTGTGGTCCCTTTCTCCTCTCCAAATAAGATCAACTTTGTGACTAGCCATTAATTAGGCTCAGCACCAAAGTAGTGTTATCTACAACCCTTGCAAGTGGTTCAAAGAGAAAGATTACTGAACAACGCTTCAGCTTCAGGAAAGTCTGAAATATTCAAACAAAGAGCAGGTGAGAGAGTCTTGAGAAATACATGTTTGGATAAATATCTCTTAATACTAATCACTTTAATTATGGTATTGTACACAAAACAAAAAACCACATGTTTATTGCAGTATCTTGACAACAGGTGCATAATGTTTGCTCAGTTTGCTCTGACATACCATTCGCATCCATATATAAAGACTAGCTGTTTAATTAGATTTTAACCTACCTAGGAATCCAGGTGACATCAAGGTTGAAATTTTGTTGTCAGGAACTCTTGTGATGGCTTTGTTTCTTAATAGGTGGATGATGTAGAGGAAGTTACCTCTCATGGTATTAATCATATTTAGTTCAGAGCTACACTACTGCGTAGGTTGCCTGAGTAATTGCTAGTGAATGTACCAAGGGAAATGAACAGCAATAAAAAGAGACTATTCAATATAAAGTAAAGCTTATTTAATTTATCCTATGTAAATTACTTGGCAACTTCTTAGTTATTTGTTTAATATTGGTAGAATTTTTCTCCTGATATGATTTAATACATGGAGTTTTCAATTTAGCATAGAGGTACAGAAAGGGAGAGGCATTCAGAAATGTAAGGTAATGCCATAGCATGATAGAAATGTATGACTAGGAGGGGTCATAAGGGATCATCCAATCTATGCCCTATGCTGAGACAGTGCACATAAATGTAGAGTATCTTAAAAGTTCTACACTGTCTTAAAAAGCTTTAGTGAAGGAGATTACATGATCACTTTAGCTGGCAGGCTTCCATACTTACATGAATTTATTATTTTAGAAGATTTTCCTGATATCTGACCTAGAAACCTGTCTTCAGAAAAAAAGGAGTATAGAGTCTTCTTTGTAACAGACTTTTACATCTTGAAAGACTGTCATTAATCTTAACTTTTCTAGATTAATCAAATCTATATTTAAAAATATGATCATTCTGTTACTTTATGGACTATACCCTCATGTTAAAGAACAGTGTCTGAAACTGAGCACAATATTCCAGTTTAGGTGTCACCAGAACTTAGTAGAAGAATACCATATTGTCCTGTCTTTTGCCTACAACATTCTTGTTACCCTATCATACCATGAGATTTGCCTTATTTAAAGCAGTATCACATTGCAGACCTATATTTATAGTTTGTTATTCAACATATACACACCTTTCTTTTTAAGATGTTGCCTGCTCAGGTTGTCGAAAATTTTGCAGTTAATCATCTGATTTCCCTTCTCCGGACACAGCACTTTACACTTACCTCTTTTGAATTTCACCATGTTGAATTTAAGTCATTTTCCAGTTTATCAACAATTAAAAAAGAAATTAAATCCCAGCCTCCAGCCTGGCATCCCTTGTAGGCTGATACTAGCTGCAAATTTGGTAAGCATGTACGTTATTTCCCAGGTTGCCAAGTGAAATTATTGAGTAGAACCTAGGTCTAGGCAAACTTAGTTCAGGTCTCTCCTAAAGGGTCCTACCAATGTAAAAGTGTCACCGGCAGGTATTCATTGAATATGCCTTGTAACTACTGTGAGTTTCAGCTCGCATTGGTTCTATCTATATCACACTTCCTTAGCCTGTTTATGAAAAGAGCATACTCCCTCCTTATATATCCTATAGAAAAGGAAATTAGTTGCTTCAGCTTGATTTATTCTCAACAGTTTCATGATGTGTGATTGTTTTATTTTGTTACTTCATTATATCAGTGTTTACAATTCGATTGCTTAATAACGTGTTCCAGTAATTTCCTGACTATTTATGCCAGAATGACTGATCTGGAATCCCCAGCTTTTCCCTTATTCCTTTATTATAAAGAGGTGCTTTATTTGTTTTTTCTTTTGTCTTTCATGGTTTCTCAAAGATACTTGCTGCTCAGCCTCTTTGGTTTTGAGTAGTTCTTTATGCATCCTAGGCTGAATTCTTGAGGTGTTGCTGATCTGCATAGCTCTTGTCCATATAAATAGTTTACTCTACCCTTTTCTTAGCTTAATTTCTGTTCCTCTTTCTTGGTAAAAATTAGATACCTTTAGTGTCTGTTCAAAATTAAACTTTTCTGTGAATACCAAAGCAACTGATTTGGCTACTTCAGTCTTTTCTATGTCCACACATTATTTGGTCTGCTTCTCTATCAAGTAATGGACTGATATGTTAATTTAAAACTAACATAGACCTTTTAAGCTGCTTTAAATAAGAATAAAATTATTTTCCTAACATTCTAACCCCTTCCTGACTTAGATATAGATTATTATTTGAGAATTCATGACTTTGACATGTAAGATATAAATTCCAAGTTGAGGAAATCCTGCAGTTTTCTTCAGGATTCTTTTCTTATCTCCTGAAATCCACTGAGTTTTTGTGTCATTTCAGCTCCCTTATCAACATATACACCTCTGTGTTTATGAATATGTGCAAGAATATGTGTAGAAGATATCTGAGAGGTTTTAACTGATGAATCCTTAAAATTTTCTCAATAGCACTGCAAAAACTGCCTCCCAATGAAATGTGTGTTCGATGTTACTTCTGACTAATCCTTTTATGTGAGGGGGAGGATTAAACATTTTCATAAGTGGCAAAGACAAATTTAAATCTTTTTTCAATATCAAGGTAGCAAAAATACTTAATTTCCTGGAAGAATTGATAGCCAGAGCAGTAAGGCTGGCTTCTTTTTCACTAGGGGCTGTTACATTTCCATTGGTGGTCTGTGCATTGAACTCAATGACTTAGGTTAGATTAAAGACTATTTGTGTGTACAGGAAGCGATCAGAAGGTGCCATTAAAACTCCACCAATGCCTGAGGTATCTACAGGGCAAGCAACAGTTTAAGTGCTAGGATCCTACAGCTATCATGCTATGATCTGCAGGAGAAATTCCTTTCTGATACCAAATGCAAAAATCAGTGGGACCAAGAATGTAAGAAATCCTGTCCTGTCTGCCTGCACTTCAGTAGTGCTGTAGGTGGTCTAGCCTTACTCTTCGGAGAATGATCAGTCACAATTGGAGAAATGTCTTTGCATGGGTAAAGTTAAAACCAGCTCTGTTAGAAGTCATGTTAACCTGCAAGCAGGGGTGTCACAAGTCACCGCCCTCCAGCAGCCTATGATGAGCCTGTTTTAGCCAGGTGGGATTCACTAACTGCAGAAAGTAGCCATGTTGAAGATGGAAAGTTCGATTTCCAGCTAAGCAGATCTAGCCTGCCTACCTGGCTTGTAAAAATTACACTATTGATACAGCTCTACAGATGCCTAGCTTTGGGAGAATACATTGGTATTACCTTTGGTTTCCTAGATTTCTTCCCCAAAGCTGATTAACATCCTCAGTTCCCATTCAGGGCACAGAGATTTCAGAGTATTAAAGCCATCTCACAAGATCTGACCCTGTTATAATTTTTTTTTGTCTTCTAATTATATAAAGCGGGCCTCTTACTGTAAGCTTTTGAATACCACTAGCCTCTATTGGCATTACTGGGACTAGAGTGCTTCCCATTGAACAGTGCTTCTCCCAAACCTGTGAAATCATGTCTGATGCCATTCTTAACCAAAACAACAACAAAAAAATCCCATTATCTCCTGCATAATATGCTTAGGATAATTCTTATTCATTGGTCTAACTTATAATTTGGCTGATCATTCTATTTACCATAGCTTTTATGCCTTTCAAGAGTTTGTCCCTCTACTATGTTTAATCCTGCTGCTCTCTGCTTACTCATGCTTGGCTTAGCTGTATTGGCTTGTTTGATGCCTTTGATTCTAGATCTTCATTGGCATGATCACAGTATATCCATTTTCAAATTATCATATAAATATCTCCCATTCCCCAGATTTTTTTAAAGCAAGTAATTGACTGTAATCAAAGGGCTGAATGTTTTTGTGCAGCTGCAAATTCGTCCATTTGCCACAAACTTTTTATTACAAACCAAAGAAAACAAACAAATAAACAAAAACATTTGTTTTACTAGTTCTTCCATGAAGGGGTGTTGCACTTTGAAAATGCACCAGGTAAAGTTAAGCTAGACACTGATGCCAATCAAGTTACCACATCAAAAATTATAGTGTTAATATAAATTAAACCACTACGAATACTGCAATAAAAGAGCAAAATATGATGAAAATAGAATTTTGTCTTAAATTTTATTCAAAATTATCTAGTGGACAAGTTTTGCCCTTTGAATCTGTACCTCTACCGTCAAATCTATATTAGAGAAGGACTCTTCTGTATTGCTTAAGTTCCTGAACATTCATCGTAGGGTTACAGCTAGAGCCCGTTCAGTTCTTGTTTAAATTATTTAACATCCTTTTCAAAAGCCGTTTGTTTTCTCCACATTTGTTCACAATTAGATACCTTGTTTTTATTTAGCTTCCAAAGCATGGTTCACGATATCGTCACATGTATTCAATTAGATAGACATCACATGTACTAGTATTGGAATCAATGTCTGCATGGCTTCTGACTCTTTCTTTTACGGAGAATAATTTTAACCAGAACCCACCTTTTTGTAACTATTTATAATTTTTAAAAATATGTGTTTTAAACATTATTATTGTGTAATGAGATGGTGAACAGACAATGTACAAAAATAAGCTAATCGCCTGGTATTTCTTTGCAATAGCTAACTACTCTCATTTTTTTAGGAACGACAAAAGAGAAAGAGAAATTAATTTACCAGAGAGTGAGAATCTGACACAAGACACAAGAAGCCATTGGCAAGTAAGAATGATATACATGGGTTCACTCCACTACTGCAAAACATGCATGGTATATGTTTATAGTTATATACTACCATCAAAAATTTAAAATATGTCTTACATTATCAAGAACAACTTTTTAAGTGTCTTCTCAACACAAATTTCAAGGAACGGCTTGTCTATTTTTCAGCCTGTTTTCTCAATGTCAGACTGGCAGGACACTGCATGGGAGACTCTTAATTGATCCACTCAATTCTCAGCTTCATATATGACAGACCCTTTCCTGTGAATTTTCTATTCTTCGTTCTTTACCATGTCTTCTGATGGAATGCTTTTTCTGTTTTCTTGTATGCTTGTTTGTTAACTTTCATTCTCCTCCAATAATATTACTTTCCTCCTCTGCTCACACCTTTATACTCCTCCTTGTTTGCTAATTTACAGCAAAGGACATTCTTTACTTTTTTTCCTTATGGTGGGAAAGCTTCAGGTCCTTCAGAGATAGAGGAGGACTGAGAGTTATGGGAGGTGAAGAAAACTGAAGAACAGGGTGTTATGGAAAGCTTGACCAGAAAAAGTTACATCTTTCTAGGGCTGGGGCTTGTAAGCTATACATTTTTAGAGTATCCATTTTGTTAGTATTCCTGTTGCTCAGTTGCCAAATCTTTTTGTCATTTCTCTAATTGCAGCTGTTGCATTTTTTGCAAGAGCATGTTTACTAATTGCTATGTTTCTTTTCCCAAAGTATACCCACTCCACAAATATTTGTTCCATACTGTTTTGCTTCCTGCTCCTTTTCATAGCGCTCAATTAATGAACCATATGAGTTTTTCTGTGAGGATCTCTGACAGATATAAGGAATACTCACCATCTACTCAGACTGATTTCTCACTTTAGATATGATTTTACTTCTTTTCCTAGATGTTCTATCCCCCTCTCTCTCCTCTAGAACAGTGTCTATAGTCTTTCTTCCTGAAAACTGAGGCAAACTGGAGTTTTCTCCCCATATTGTGAATATATGCATGCAAAGAATGTCCCTTGAAGCTTCAAACAGGATTTCACAGGGCTATAGCACTTGCCAGTACGTAATAAGAGACAGTCCTAGATATCTTTTCATCTACATAGATCAGCTCAGAAAGTGCTCAGGAAAAGAAAGAACAAAGGAAAGGAAAGGAAAGGAAAGGAAAGGAAAGGAAAGGAAAGGAAAGGAAAGGAAAGGAAAGGAAAGGAAAGGAAAGGAGAGGACAAAGGACAGGATAGGACAGGACAGCGAAGGGAAGGGAAGGGAAGGGAAGGGAAGGGAAGAAGAGAAAAGAAAGAGTGAACCAAATTGAAAGAACCCATTAAAAACATCAACATAAACTTTTTCACCCCAAATACTTTGCCTATCCAATGTTGGTCTATACATGGGATGATTAGGGTTCTCCAAAATGAGAATTTGTTTTGAATGTACAGTCATTTCAGTAAATATATATCTATATTAGATAGGTAAAACAAAATTTTCAAGATAAAGAAAAATGTTGACTGAAAATAAAAATTTTGGACTTTACAGATTCTGCAGAAAAGTTAGAACTTTTTACCAAATAGGACATTGTCCCTAAAAAGATATGTCATCAGGTAATTGCTCAACAAATGTCCTCTGTTGATAAGAAAGAAAGTAAAAAAAAAAAAGACAAAGTATGAAAGAACGAATTGACCAAGATCTCTACTTGTCATAAAGAGTAGTAACAACAGATACCAAGTCCCTGTCCAGTGCATTATTCATTGGACCAGTCCATTTGCCTGGCCCTGGCCCTTACAGCTAATCTGACATTATTTTTAAAGTGAAACATTGCAACAAAGTGTATTCGAATAGCATTTCTTCTAACATCTAACTCCCTTACATCTTGAAGTTTGCTTTGTCCAATCAAATAGCATGAATGAAATTTATAAAAATATTCTTCTAGAAAGCTAGTGGAAGAATATTTCTTCTGTAAATACCTTTATATTTCACTAATGTAAATGAGAGCTATTAAATTGAAGCAAAGATGATATTTTCTTTCCTAGCGCCAGGTTTCTATAAATGGAGCTCATGAATGGAAACTGTGTTAATACTTTGTTACTCCAAGGGATTTAGTGAATTTACCAGTTGCTTTTTCACAGATATTTCTAATGATGTAATTTGATTTATTTTTAATCTCCTGGTCTCTCTATAAAACAAAAATACTTGTATCCTGTTACAAGTAATAGAACAATCAATTAAAAGATTATAAAACAACTGAATGGGAGACTACTGTACACATTTTTTTCCCAAGTCTTCAGATTCTATTTGAGGCAAGAATTTAGTATCAAAGGTGACATGATTAACAGAATATGCAAATGTAGTCTTTCTTCAAAATATTCCTGAAAATCAGAAAAGACACAATATTTTTTAGTCACAAAAATAAGTGTGTGAACATGCCCAATAACATCTCATTTCATCTTATTCTCTTTACTTGTTGATAGTCCTCTTGTCTAGCTTAACAGAGAAAGTCTTCCTAGAGAATAAAACAGGTCCTTAAGCTTAGCCCCTTAGGTTATACTAATAACCAGGAAATTAGCTAGATTAAGCACTCCCCCCCTTCTCTCCCCTAAAATTCAGAAACAACTGTAAGATTCACTCAAGTTTCCATGATCATTCATTTTTCTTCATTACTTGTAAGCACCTTTAAACCCAACATGATAATTTTTCTTCTTTCTGATTCTTCTCCTCTCTCTCTCTTCCTTCATTCCTTTCTTTCTTTCTCTCTCTTTTTCTTTCTCCCTCTTGCTTTCATTCTCTTTCTCTCTTTCTCTTTCTTCTTTCTTTTTCTCTCTCTCTTTCTCTTCCTTTCTTCTTTCTATCTTTCTGTCTTTCTGTTCTTCTGTCTTTCTGCCTGCCTTTTTCTTTGTCTTTCTTTTTATTTCTCTCTCTCTCTCCTTTCTTCCTTCCTTCTTTCTTCCTTTCATACTTTCTTCCTTTCAGATAATATCATTGGTGGACATAGAAAGGATGGGAAATGGTTAAAACACTGTGCTAAACCTGAGGAAATGGCAGAGATACTTTTAAAAGTTTTTATTGCTTGTTTAAAGACTCCCACTGAGAATAAGTTTTATTCACAGTGTTAATTGAGCCACATTACATTTATTTCTTTCTAAATGTGTGCCTTACTGAGCAGTACATCTAGAAAATTCCCATGTTACACAAGCTCCTGCTTTGAGAGTCTGACCCAAATTATCCAGAAACTCTCCACTTTACTTGGGCACTGATATGAGGTATTGGTTTTTATCAGACTCTTTTGTAAGAAACTAATTTGAAGAGGCAGTATAAGCGCAGCTATCTTAACATAAGTGTGTCTATATTAAGTTTTCTGCAACTACTCCAAAGGGCTATCAGTAGGATATGTCAACCAAAGTCTGTATTCAGATAACACTGTAATGAACTTAAGGTACAAAAGTGTACATATTTGACCAGATACCAATTCCTTTGTCTGATACCAGATTCCAATGTCTTTGCTAAAGCTGTGCTCAAGTAGTAAATTCTACTTTAATGTTATTATAGTTGCAATTATAATGTAGTCAAACTCATTTTAGAAGTGTATTCTTTGCTTAATTATAGTGCAATCAGACCTCTCCTAGATTTTGAGTATAGACAGTCATAATGTGAAATATAAAAAAGCAAGATTATGAATATAAAAATGTTACACTTAGGGAGCTGTGGATGATTTTACTAAAGAATCCCAGTTTCCCTCTGCATGGTTTTTTAAGTGTGCCTTTTGAACTTAAACTGCCTTAATTGAATGACTAAATGTGTACTTTCATTTCCAGTAAGGAGAGATTTTCCCGTGATGGATAGGTATGCCATAACCTTTATTCCAGACTTTTGTCTTTTAAACTAGTGCTAGCTGTTGGCTGCAGCCTACTCGCCAGCCAGTCACCCCAGGAAACCTTGACTCGATTCAGACCTCTTACCCAAATCACTGTGGTACTCACAGTCCCTCTCACATTGCTTGTGTCTCATCATGGCCTGCTCTAGGAGCCAGGAGCTCTAGTCCATCTCTTAGCCTTTGAACGACAGCTTTTGCTTTGAACTGCAGAAGAACTAGTAAATTCTATGATATGTCTGCTAGGCTTGCATGAGTTGAGTCACAGCGCAAGAAACCATGAGTGTTGATATGTTAATATTGGCCAAGACAGATCTTTATTACATTATCAAATTGTGATACTTGGTTCTTTCTCCGATTCTTCCTGTTTGTGGGGTATTATAAAATACTCCATGAAAATTTGTTAGATCTCATTATTCCACTATGACAATCAGATTAGTGGAGTGAAGTATACAGAAATATTAGAAAGTAGTATGTAATAAAGTTGAAAAAATGAGATCCTCTGAATGCTATTTCAGTCATTCACATTAGTACTTTCTTGTCAAGGCTTGATGGGTAATAAAAATTCAGACTTTTTCATTACAGGAAACATTTAGAGGTAAAGAACCCATCCTTAAAGCTGATGGCTTTTTACCACCATATAATGAAAAAGCTTCCTCAGGAAATGCAGTTTTCTAGTTTTTGACCAGACAGAAAAATAAGAATAAAGAACCCACTTACATAGCCTGAATTCAGTTGCCCTTATTTGCCCAGTTTACTAGGGACTGAAATGCTGAATTTTATAGCATAGCATCAAGTGAGATCTGAAAAACTGTAAAATGTGAGATAACATATAATGTTTACTATTGGAAAGGGATATTTAAATGTTTTGTCAGCAGTGCACAGGTTATGTAAAGCTGTTGACAGGTTATTCAGGTTGTTATCTGTTTTAAAAAACACTTAAATTTAAGGGCATGAACTATTCACATTTTCACTACTTCACTGCAGAGAGCCTTATATTTGTTAATAAAATAGAATTGCCAAGTGACGGCATTGGAGAAACTAGGTTACGCATATGAAATTGCAGAATAAGAGTCTGGGAAGCTAATAAAAGAAGTAATGGTAATCTATGCCTTGTTCATCTTCTCTGACCTCTCACTTTTTGTAGCCCTCGGGTGAATCAATGCATTCAATGTACCAGCTATTTATTTATTTTTCATGTAGGATTTTTTCTTTCCTTTCTTCCCCCTCCCCCCTCCCCGCCTTTTTATTTATGCCTGTCTCTGTTAGATGTTGGCATTTTTATTATGGTGAAATATGCTTTGAATTTTTATCTATGAATTTCATTTACATCCACTGGACAGGCTATTAATTCATCTGTAGACTGGTTGTCCTGTGTCTACCCTGAATGCTAGACTGAACACCTAGGGAGATTCCAAGCTTTGTCACTAGCCTTTGCTGTGTGGCTGGCTGGCCCTTCAGACACACGCATTACACACACTCTCCTTGTACTGCTGTGTATCAGCAACTTTGTTTACCTTTGCCTCTTAAGATGTTTTTTTGTGATCTAGACGATATGGGAGCTGCTATTCATTAGAGTGGAAGAGTGCTGTAGGGGGAAGAGCAGGAACAGAAGGAGAAAAACAAGAAGCATGTATGGGCCCTCTAGGAAGAGACAGCCATGCTCGCAACCAAGGGTAGCAGAGCCACAGGTACATGCATCCATCCTCCCATGGAGCAGAGACACAGAACAGGTGGGTTTTGTTCTTCATGGCTTGCAGACCACTGCCCTGTCACACTGGTTTTGCTCCAGCATCGTCTAGAGATGTGGCGCAACAAGCAGGTGGCAGGCCAGTTTTGTATAAGCAAGACTGCAAACAAACCACCGCACAGTAAGCCTGACCGACTTTCTTAGAGATAATATGCAGTCTACAGAGCCTCATTCTAGCGCAGAAAAGAGTACATGCACCCTATGTTTAATAGCTGGTCTAGTTAGCCTTTTTATGAATTTGTATCATGTCAGTTTGATGTCTGCAAGGTCTCCAGAGGTGTCAGTAATCTGAAATTCTTTGTCTGCATACTCAGAGTGTCAGCATTTGTGTATCTTCCTGCCCTTGCACAACTAGACCCATTTTCCCCTCCTCAAACTCCTCTCCTCCATGCATTTGTAGCAGTAGGCAAAATATTGGCTGCATGCTGGACTTCCTAACAGGTCATATCAATATTGCCCTTTTTATATACATTTGTCATGGTGATGGGCTCAGTCCAGGAGGGCTTATGATCATAGCTCAGTCAAAAAGATTGCATGGTCAAGCCTATTCTCCACAGTTTCTCAACTGAGATCTCACGTGAAGTAGGCAGCAGAAACCTTCTCATGGGCTGGAGGAAGCACAGTACTCATTGGCTCAAGCACAGCAGGTACATATCCAGGAGTCAGACTTCTAGGAGTCCATTCTAACAGCACAGGTGAGGTCCACAAAAGGCTATGGGCAGTACAGCACCTACGGCAAAAGCTTCTAACTCTTAGCTATACTACTACTTAGTAAATCCACAGTCTTCAGTTAGATCTAGGCTCTCCAGTCAACTCATAGGCAGGCTTGAATTAATGAGTATGAACTGATAAAGAAATCAAAGGCTGGGAGCTTGCAATTAAAATGCTGCAGAGGGACAAGAGCGGTTCTTCCTGACAGAGATGCTCAGCACTGCCCTGGAGTTATATGTGGTCCTCAAGCCTTCCTTACACAGCATCGCCTGAGGAAGCTGCTAGTGTAAGCACCCCTTCCTTCATGAAGTCTGTGGTTAGCACACTCAGCCAGGACGTGTAAAAAGCATGTTTCAGTTTCTTCCTCTGTCAAGGGGGAGTTAAAGCTCTTCTACTTTGATTGAAATAATTGAATATTAATTGGGCCATAAGAACAGAAGAGCTGCACAGGGATTACAGCATTTGTGTAGGTGTCAAGGTATGTTTAAGTATTTCATAATAATTACCTGCTGGAGTAGAGCATCAGTTCTCCCAGGTGAATGCCCTTCTCTTCCTGCATTTTTGAATTTCACGCTAGCTGGCTAGACATGTTAAAGATAGGAAAAAAGAAGTTATGGACAGTATCTAAAGAAGTGGCTGTGCTGCAGGACTGTGGGTGGGAAATAATCCTGCTGCTTCATTTCCGTGATTTCTTCCTTATTGGTCTCTTTTGGGGTGTGGGAGCAACTGTGTTTCAGCCTTCCCTTTTTGTTTTCCTACCTCTTACCTTCTCCTACCAGCCATACATTCAAGAATACATAGCTCAGGATACAAGAAAGAAAAAGTATTTCATGTGGTTGCTATTGCTTTTTTTCCAACAAAATCTGGCATACATTTACAACTGGAAATTTCCATCATTTTTCTGAGCTCTAATCTTTTCAAATACTTAAACAATAGCCCTCCAGATACACAGCTGGTAGATAGATAGGTGCAGATGTTGGCATTTCTTGCAAATTCATTGCAGATCTTGCAGCTTCTGTCTCTCAGTGTTGTAAGGAGCCTTTGTATTTCATCTGGTCATTTGCACAGAGAGGGAGTTCTACTGAGGAGGTTGGAAACTGGGGACAGAGGCCTGCTCTTTTCAGAAACCACCTTCATGGATTTCCCTGAAGTGAAAATTAGTCCTTCAGTAGAGAAAAGCCAGGGTGGGAGAGCAGGGGTAAAAAGCTAGTTCAGCAGTGACAGCACATCTCTCTTTCTTTTTGTCCTATGTTAAAAAGCAACTCTTCCTGGGACAGGAGGATACAGAGAGGTAGTATCTGTCAGGGCTTTCTTGAAGGCAGGGTAAGACAACAACTGTGAGGTGTTCTCACATCCCAAAAAGCTTCACAGTAATAGAGCTAAGGTCTTCAGAAGAAGACAATAATAGCCAATGAGGTGAAAAGGCATGAGCTGCTGAGAGCTACCATATAATTAATGAAGGAAAATGGACATTTTTTGTGTGCATTAAAGACAATCTCAGAATTTGCCTCAGTTATTTTGACAGCCATCATTTTTGTCTAAACCTGAAAACCATTGTTGGTGATTGTCACCTGGAACAAGCAGTTCATCTCACCCTTTTTATGGACTAGATTCTTATCTTATCCGTTATGCTGGCCCTGAAAAATTAATCTCTTTTTATGAGAGCTTGTGGGAAGGTCACTGAAAAGTGAATTCTCTTACTTCTTCCTTTTTTAGAGATATGTTCTTTATCTTATGAGGTAAGAAGTAATGTTCAACCATTCTTTGAGCAAATAAGCAATAGGAATTTAAAATATCTCCTATCCCAGATCAGAGCTTTGTCCATATCAGTAGTAGGAAGATCTGAGCTAGAGATGAGATAAGAGTCCAGATTGTCTTTGAAATGATTAACAACCTTCCAGAGAAATTTGATCTGATAAGCCAGAAAAATGCTTTAAGATGATAAATACACCAGAATATATTAGCATTTTCAATGAATATCTAACACATCTATGCAATGTGATAATCCTTTTCCACTTCCAAAATTTTAAAACATCACTAATGAATTGTAATAGAGGCATTATAAATCAGAAGCAATCAATTAAAAAAAATCAAGACATTGAATTTTTAACACTTATGTTTCAAATTCCATTATACTTTCAGATTTACTAAAATTAAAAAAAAGATTTGTAAAATTTGATAAATCTCCAAAACTGCTTAAAGAAACAATACAAAGAAAAAAAAGAGCAAGTTTTTTCCTATTGCAAACAATGCTTTTAAAGACAAAGGGCAAAGATTTTTCACATTTTGAAAGTCACTATTTTGATAATAGCTCTTTAGAATTCAACTTCACAGCAGTAATGCACTGTTTCATAGTTATTGCCTGTAGCTGAATTCCATCTTGGTTTTTTTCATCTCAGTTCCCTAGCACTCAGCTAAATAACATGATTAACCCCAGAGTGCTTTAATTCCAGACATGAAAATGTAGGGATGGGTGCTTTTAGTCCAGTATTTCCTTTTAAATGGTACTTTCCAATGGAAAAACCTTCAAGAAAAAAATAACTCTCAAGATAATGGCACAACACAGTACTTGCATACCACCATATTTTAATACATTTGAAACACAAAACTAAGAGAGCAGAAGGAAGGAGTTTTAGCTGCTGCAATTACTAGTATTCACCAAGGCAAACTGGCCAAGTTCAGTCCTGCTGCAATGGTGCAATGCAATAGTAGCTGTATGTGTTAACTACATCATGTAGCTAATGCTGAGCAAGCCAGAGTGCTCATTTGTGATGATTACCTGCTTTTTCTACAGAAAATTACACAGATTCAAGGAAACAGAATTGAAAATCATCTGCAGCAAGATTTAATATAGTACAGACTGAGGCCAGTGATTTCTAATTTTGATTCTGGCATTAGCTTGATCAACCTCCTTTTGTTTGTTTCTTGACTTGTAAAACACAGATAACATTTTACTTAAATTTTAATATCTTTAGATCTTAAACAGATAAAACACCCCAGAACTAAAAAAGAGTGCCATTATAAGCAACATATTTTTTTTCCTTTGTAGCACTCTTAATTTTTCCCAGTGCTACATACACAAAAGACAGATGTATTTTACCTAGAGTGTAAATTCTCATGTATATTCACACAGAACAAACCAAAACAGTCCGATTGGCTTGGAGGGATGTTAGTTAACTTGAGAGGTAGGAAAGAAACACATTCATTTCTGCTTGAACTGAAAAATAAATTTTATATCAACAACATAGTAGCTTGAAATGGGGAAATGAAATTGGAGTCATGAATTTGAAAGCTGTCAAGAAATTCATTTAATACATGAATAATTTTGATTAATATGTTTGTGGACTATTTCCAGGTCTTCTATGTATAAATACCATAGCAAAACCATTCCTGTGAGGACAGTTATTACTTCTTCACTCAAAACAGATGAAACTTAAACTAACTCTGTAGTTTAATAGGGTACTGTTACATTATTCAGATGTGCTAAATCTTATTTCTCTGTGAAACAAAAGTCTGGAAACAAAGAAGGACATAATATTTAATTTTGTTAGTAGCATATTAAGTAATCTTTGAGAAAACATGACAACATTTACAAAAATGCCTGAAAGAACTTAAGAGCACAAAATGGAGGCTGTATATGTGTGTATATATACATATATATATATATACGCATTCAACTAGTAGTACCAGCTTTGAACAACTAAATAGGATGTCAAATCCCAAATGATAAATGAGCTGTGAGATTTGGACTCTGTCCCATCCTTGTTGCTCTGTCCCAGCAAAGCAATACCAGCCAGCATAGGGCGGAGAGATGCTGCTGCTCCCCAAGCTGCAGCCTTTAGGAGCTGGGTAGGGACAGATCCTCGCTCAATATCAAGCCATAATTATGTTGTCTTTGCCAGAAGCAGTCCAAAAAATAGCCATTATCCTAAATATTTCAGACATGCCAAGAAGGAGCTGCCAAGAAAACCTGTCAGATGTTAACCAGGAGACAATCAGCTTACGGCCCAGATCCATGATAAGACAGAAATATCATTACCAAGTCTGAGAAGTCTGGTGAGAAAAGGGACGTGAGTAAGGTTCTTGGCTTTGATCAGCTCCAATTTCAAAGGCTTTCTGAGTCTTTCCCAATGGAATAGTTGCCTAGTTTATGAAGTGGGAATGAAACCCTTGTAACTGTTACGGTGTGAAACTGTAGGTGTAAGCAACTTCCTACATTCATTGCATCCTTTATTTCTGATAATTTATGTGGTGATACTGAGACAGCCATTATGCACGCTACTGTAAGATATTGATTTGTTAATTCTGGTCTTATTGAGACATGAAAACAGACCACACAGTGAACTGCAGAATATGAACTGCTGGGTGAAGTTCTGGTAAGTCAAAAACCTTTGTAATACTAAATTATCATCCCCACACATTTATGGAGGTTTGATAAGTCTTCTAAAGCTTTAACAACATAAGAAATAGGAAATAAAAATGCCATTTGAACTGGTAGAGTACTTTTTTGTACAAGTTGCATTGCTTTGCTAGTAGAACCACATCAGATTCTCTTGTTTGGAAAACAATTCAACCTTTTAGTTTGGTTTACTGTTGTGACCCTCCAATTTTTCTTTCAGTTTCGAAGTATGTTCAAAAATAAAAATAGGAAACTTGATATGTAGAGTTCAAACATTCTTTTCATTGCATGTGATTCTAAGGGATCTCAGAAAAATAAAGACTGCAAGATCTAATGAGTCTTAGAATAAGGCAATGTAGATTCAAGCAATGGCTGGGACACAGAAGGGAGGGTTAGAGGGCATTCATTCTCAGTTGCAGCTAAGGTTTCTTGGAGAAAACCCAAAGGTCAAGAGAGATGACTTATGGCCATCTATATTTAGATGACAGCTGTCAGTAGCTTCCCTCAGATAACAGTCTTACCTAAAAGTGGGAGAAGAACACTGGCAGGCTCCATATTAGTGTAAATCCATGAGTGAGGCATTTTGAGAGTCTTATTCAGCCTTTGGCTCATCTGAGGTGATCAAATCCAGTATGAAACTGTTATTTTGAAATCCTATGAAAAGCAAGAAGCAAACTAAATATTCAATTGTTCAAAAGACTGTGATCTTCTGAAAATTCCATTTTTTCCTTATATTTGAAAAGATCTACTAGGAAAATATCACCAGACGTAAAGGGAGAATATATATCTGGAACTAGGAACGTTCTGTTGTAGCAATAACAAATCTGAATATAGAGAAATTTGCACAACCAGGAAAAAGAACATTTTAACTTCCTTTCTTCCTTCCTCTTGGTAGATTTTCCTCTACTGTACTATAGCCCCGTCATTTTTGGAAACCATTTCAATTACTGATTGAAAGAAAGCAGTCCTGTTTCCTGACATTAGTGTCATATTTTAAAAACAAATGAAAAAATTGAACACATCTTTGCATTTGCATTTCCTCACTTGCAAAACACAATTTCCAACAGTTTTAGAAACTCAGTTTATTGGACTTGTTTTAAAATAGTAACATATGAGCAACACGTTTAATGTAGCATAGAATATCTTTGTGTATAAGCATAGTCAGAATTGGTTTTGTCAACTATATTGCTCAAATGATGCTGTATCTAATATAGACAAGACCTGAGAATGGTTGTTTATATTTTTGAAAATTTTATAGTTTTCTGTCCCCATTTTAAAGTATTCTGCTGAACAGGAGGGAAAATAAGCTCTACATCATCTGTCAGAACCCTACCTTCATTATTTTGCCAAACATTTTTATATGTGTGTGAAATTACCTTTACGGTAACCATTGCACTTTTTTTTTCCGGTAATCTCTGTTTTTGGTAATCTTTCAGCATTTGTCCCCTGGAGTACCTTCTAGCTAGTTCCTTTTTGTCTTAGTATTCTGGCCTGAAAACAGATACTTCAAGATCTGATTCATGAATGGCCAGATAATCTTGCCTCAAGGTGGTGATCTCTATCGGAGGGTGAGGTGGAAGCTAAGGGTGGCAGCAACTTCAACAGTGCTGTTTTAATGTACTGCTGCAAGTCATTCACAGGCCCTGTCAACACTGCTGGCTGTTGGAGCAATCACATGGAGACAAGAAGGTTATCAGAAAACTTCTCTCTCAGTGCCAAATCTGCTGAGAGTAGGTGAAAACTGATTATCAGAGGTGGGAGCTGGGTTTCTAGTGGGAAGAAAGTGTTTCCCATCCCATATCTGCATGGAATTAGTCAGTCTCTCTGTCCTTCTGAGATGGCTGCCTCAGTTATCGCTCTCTTGCTTGCCTTCTGGCTGTCCAGGAGCCTCTTCTCAGTCACTGCCTGATTTATCTTCATGGGACCCTTGAAGTAGACTATTCTTTTCTACTCATTAGACACCTTTCCTATTGCTCTGCGGCACCCTGAGAGAAAATCAGTGGATATTATCCCTAATAAAAAGTGTGATAAATGAGCATATTTTAGTCCTTCTCCATTAACATCATGTAAGAATTATATATTCTCTTATTCTGTGGCTAATAAGCCATGAGTAAGAGCTACAAGATTTCACTGGGGGATGCACAGCATGTATGTGTCTCTCACATACCCGCTATGCTGGCTGACATTACATGCTTCCTCAGAGACAATAAATAGGAGCAAAGCTGAGGTGCCTCAATGAGTCAAACAATTATTTTCATTTTCTTTTCTCTTTCTACATGGGTGAAGTCATGAACAGAATAATTTTGAGTAGTAATAAAAATAGTGCCAGAAGTAGTATGGATTTTGCGTGTCTGAAAGAGAATTTTAGGCACTGGTTGCCTGAAACAAGTGAGCAACATGAAAATATGAAGGTTAGTTAATATTATTGTGTTTATTTTCTTTATTGAGAAAATTGTCATTGGGGAATTAGAAGCACTAACTTTCAAGAGAGAACAATTTACTTATGGTCAGGTGGCATACCTTGTAGAACAGATGCTTTAGGAAAGAAGTGAAAGCAAATATGGTAGAGGAAGTAGATAATAGGAACAATCATGGGTAACAAAGGAAGATAAAGGAAAAATCCAGGGAGAGAGAAAAAGAAGACTGTAGATGGAAGATTAGTTAGCCCAACTCAAGGTATATAACCTACATAATTTGTGATTTTTTCGTCTTTGGGCCTGGTTACATACAAGACTTCAAGCCTTTTTTTTTTCATCAATACATGGTGCTTTCAAATACCTAAACATGTTTGTATTGTTACAATATAAGAGCTGAAACGAATTGTTACAATATAAGAGCTGAAACGATTTAGACCAGCTTCATGAATCCGATATTGTGCTCTCTCTCATCTTGTCAGCCTCAAAAATGACCTCACCAAAGCTCTATATCTGACTTGAGAATTGCAAAGCATAAATATGACTTACAAAGACCTTTCTCTCTGCCAGCCTCAGCTTCTTGCAGAAAAATCCTGCTTTTACTAAACTCTAAAGATAATGTCTGGTTTTTATGTAATAACAAGAAATGCAGTTTTTTGACCAGAGCCGAATGTGTTTGAAGAACATGTTGCATGAAGTTGCATCTGAAGAAAAGAAAACGAAGAGCACGTAGGTCACTGACCCTTTCCAAGAGGAAATATCCCTATGAAGTAAAATGAAGAAAACACTGTTGCCAAGTTTTAGCTGTTTGCAGAATTGATTAATACCTCTAATAAAGTGATTCATTAAAATACAGAAATCAGCTCTGATATAACTGACTGCTAATATAAGATGTGACTGTGTCACACCTTCCCAAAATATCAGAACTGCAAAACCTTATTTCTGACTTAGGCCTAGTAGTTCAATTGTGACACAGAAATGCTTAACACAAAAAGGACAGCTATTTAGCCTTTTATGAAACATAAATCCCTGCAACATTTACGTGAAAAGAAAAACTTTTAATTAACCATCAAGAAACTCCACTGAGGAGAAATTTGTGCTTCTGTTGCACTTCACACTCTTACTATGGAAAGATCTTGATGCTTTAAAAATAATATTTTCCACAAAGGTTAATCATGTCCCCAGTGGTCAGATGCTCATTAATTTGAGCTATATTTCTACCTAGAAAAATCATAAGACGTGAAACAATGTGCATTTTCCACTATACAAAGTATCTTACACTTTGGAAGGCCTGAAAACAATGTGCAAATTATGTGTACATCTAGTCTTTTTAGAACGGGTTATAGTGAACAATATTGTGGAAAATATTCATTATTTAGTCATGCAAAATGCCATACAGGCTATGAAATACTTTATTGAATACAAGAAAAAACTTATTGTAAATTCAAGCATGAGAAAAATGAGCTTCACAAGAAGAAGCACTGGCTTCAGTCACCTGTGCATGGTTATGCATGGCGAAGGGCCACTGACTATAATGGTACTTAATACACAGTCCAAAAAGAGACCTAACTTATGTGACTCTCTGCTGTAAATCATAAACCTTTATTCCAGAATGGAATCCATGCAGGCTTATTCACTTGATCTGCGTATGCAAGAAGAGATATTTCCTAATTACAAATTAATATACAGTCATCAGTATTATGTAACTATTAGATTTGCAACAGAGGAAAAAACCCTCCTTGATATCTCAATGTTATCAGTCAAGTATATTAGCAATTAGAATGCAAAAAATGTTCAGAAGACTGTGGTAAAAATCAAATACTTCTGATTCACAAAGGAAAGGGAAGGGGAAAGTATTATGTATTCTTACACAGTGTTTTCACTTAGTTCATGTAGATCTACAATGTTAGAGACAAAGGGAGTGATTTCTTTGCAAACGTATACAATATTTTATTAAATACATCATCTCCAACACATCAACACATGTCAAAAGGAAAGACTTTTTAAAACTAATCTGGGAACATACATTTTTCTAGTAAACACTCACAAAAGTTTATGTATGATGAACTGAGCCCTTATGGGTTTTTTGTGTGGAAATTTAAATAAGTGTTCTTTGGTGAATCAGAGGGACATCCTCTGTGTGCATGGATGTCTGGAGTCTGAGAGGTGGGTGGAATGCCTATTTGTGCTACTAAGAGTATATATTACGTACTTAACTGTCTGTTTTTCTTGCTCTCTATATGCTACATTCCTTGGACTCACACTTCTGAAAACCGCTTTATTTAACAAATCTTTTGACATTTTTATATAATGGGAAGAATATATTCCAGAGATCTGGAGATATTTTAGTTTGATTTGATCAAATTTTATGTTAAACCAAGATATACCCATCCTGCAGCTGCTGCTTCTTTCCTTGAAGGCCCTGTCCTGGAAATCATTATCATTATCTGTCTCTGGACAGATCCTTAATGTGTGTGTGGTTATGGAAGGTAAAAGTTATCTTGAGTAATAATGGATATGTTCTGGGTTAATAAGTATTGCCAGTAGAATCTAGTATTGTAATCCATGATGGATTCATAATCCATAGTGAATTTAAGATCTGACAGACACATTTTAAAGTGAATTACTAGTAGTCAGAAAGAATAACCTGCTGTTAAGTTTGTGATATATGCTAACACTTCTGGCAGGTCTACAAGTTAAAATAGTAAGTTAAACCTTTTCCTCTCTGCAACTGTTTTACAAAAAGTAACATTTTAAAACTGATGTGTAGTAGTGATGTGTCTTTTTGGTCTATTTTTTAAGCGACAACATGAACATAAACTGCTTATATGAAAAAGTATTGTAATAATAAAGAAATCACATAGGATATTAAAGAGTAGAATTTCACTTTTTAAGTGTTCATTGCATGCAATATAGAAAGTAATTTCATATTTTAATAAGAAACAATTTGCCTTATTCCAGGTTACACAGATGAAATCAAAGTAAGAGTCAGCTCCAAGCAAATTTCTCAGTCTTTCCTTCAGACAGCTTTACAATCCTTTACGGAGGGATTTTAAGATGCTCTAGCTGTCAGCTGTCAGTTCTGAGCACGCAGTAGTTTTCTCACTCATTTGGCCTTGTAGTCTGCTTAGGATGACAAAAGATGGAGGTCACCTAAATGAAGAGATTTTTTGAAGTGGAATGTCATTCACAGTAAATACTGTATCCAAAAATCAGAGGATATTCAGTAGGGATTAAAGGGGTAAACTGAGTATATCCAGTTCTTCAGCTGAACTCAGCTTGTCAAGAAGTTGCTACCATTTGCCCAGATTTATGTTTCAAGGCTTTCTAAGGCTGGAGGCATGTACTACAGTGAATGACTCTTGAGGTTAAAAGGGCTTTGATCACAAAAATATTACCTATGAACAGATTATTTATATCTTAGCCAAATCGGAAAAGTGAAGAACATCATTCCTTACCAATGCTGTCTTGCAACAGTCTATCAGCTGTACAAAATGCAGGTACTGTTGTGAACTCAAGCTAGAAAGAAAAGGCATGTGTTTTCAACCTCCCAATGGCAAGACAGCTGTCTTACAAGGTGGCCTCACTCTTATCTGTATTAACTGTCATTCAGTGCCCCTCATCCATGCCCAAGCATTGAACCAGGTGTTTAGTATCACAGATCATTTAGATCAAGTAAAAGAGATAACTTTCCCTTCCAAGTACACCAGGAGGACACTCAGAGTCAGTTAGACTGCATTCACCTAGGCTTTCTGGTTGCAATTGAGTTGCAGCTGCATAAGATGCTACTGTCCGCACCTGCCCGTTGCATCCTCCTTCTAGTCCCCAGTGGTCACTGCCTCCTCATATCCATGGGCACAACTGCATGTGTAGTTACACTGCCCTCATTCTGTCAAAAAAGATCTGGGTTAATCTAAGTGTTTTCAAGAGGAAGATTGATGCATTTTTTTCTTCCAACCAAGTTCATTTGACAGAACAAGGTTACAGAAGGGAACATGTGTGATGATGCTGGCAGATCTGATGGGCAATAATCTCCACTGTGGGAGTGGTGATAATTTGCTGGGGGAAATTCTCAGATACAACCTTGTGCTCCTTAGATTTGTGCACCAACTACTGCCTTTTACTGCTTGTGCTTCACCACTTTTGCAGGTCTGTTCAGATTGACATGCATATTTCTGTCAACACTTCCTCCTGCCCACCCCCCTCAAATACTGCAGTAGTACAGCAACATGTGATTGTTCTGTTTTATAATTTTCTGCTTCTTAACAATTTTAGGAAAAGTTACACTTTTGAATCCCTCTAATACTCATTTTTTGTTTTTCCTTGTAGTTACAAACTATCCCAAACAGTTCATCTATTTCTTCCCCTACTTAAAAACAAACCAGGCAATAAAGCCAGATAATCTTTTGATTTTAGCTTTGATAGCTGACTTGCCTATTATTCCACATTTATAAGATTATTTGTAGAACATAATGCATAGAAATTAGTGATTTCTAATCTAAGAATTCTTGTGTCTGTGCACTTAGCATATAGAGGAGAATGTGAGGTTAGGAGAGGATGGCTGTGGGGGGGTTGGAAGGAATATATATGTTCTAGCTCTCCGGGATTCTTGGCAACCTTATGATTTTAAAAGGAATAATAACACTTTAAACAGTGCTTGAGTATTATAGAAGCTTACTTTTCTCTTCCCCCTACCTCTCCTTCTTAACACAAATAGATTCACTGACTTGCATATCTATAATTTAGCCCTGAGCAGCTAAAGATGGATGAACTCATTTTGAAAACAAATGAGAGGTGAGAGAGAGTAAAATCTCATGTGAGAATGTTTTACATTCTCTGGAGCCCCTGGGGGTTCAGCCCTCAAATTCTCTGCTCCCTTGAGGAGGTGATAACACTAAAAACTGAGAAGAATTACAAGCAAACCCCAAGCTTTTCATGCTATCACTTCTGCACTGCGTTCCCTGATGTGTCTATTGGAAATATGCTCTAACTTCCAGTGTGGTCCTCAAAGCAGAAAGTGGGGCACTTTAATAAGAGTGAAAAAGCTTTCTTGATGTATCAAGTGTGTCAGTTTTCTGAGCAAAGTGAGAGCTGAGACTGCAGGGTAAATCAGTCTGAGAAATAACAAAGAGCTCTTACCCCCTTTGGAATCAAAAGCAATAGCAGACAATCTTCTTAAAACCTAACTTTGATTTAAGTGAATCAATTAGTGTTTAATCATATACTTAATTTTAAAAAGTTAGAATGGAAATAATTGCATAAATTACTTGAATTGTTTTAAAAAATATATTTTTTTTTGTCTTGGATAAGATCATTAGCTGATATTTTTCTCATACATGCATGCACCATGCATTTCCATACTTAGTCTTTCATGCTCCCTGCGATCATCTTTGAGTAGGCTCTGACTGGCATAACTGTATGCATTAGTGAGCAAAGAGTATAAAGAACAAGTTCCTCCATCTGTCCTTAACACACCCTGTAATGCACCACCAAAGTTAGAGCTTCTGAAATCAAAAAATAACTTGCTGATTCCCATGGGTACATGGAAGAGCTGAAAGATGGCAATGTGGTGGATAGGACCATTTCTCCCTCCTTTATTCACAATGCAATGGCAAAATTGCAGGGTAAAACTGCCTAAGTCCTGTGTGTTCAGGGAGTCACGAAAGCCTCTGAAAAACAAGGTAGTGTGATCCAGTCTGCTCTTCATTGTGAGCTGTCCTGAAGTAACTCCATAAGAGCTTGCCCTCTTCAAAAAGCATTAGTTAATATTAACTCAAAGAATCACCCTCTGGAGGGGCTTGCCTCCAGACTATATAATATCCTTATCGAGATTATGCTCCCAAGTTGAGCTGTTTCAGTTAGGTAACACTGAGCTGTTTGAAGGTCCCTTCCCAAGGTGTTATGGTTACATAAATTTAGATTTGGAGGAGCCCAGCAACAATATATATTCCCTGTATATGAATAAGGTGTATCTTTGGACTACTAGAAAAATGAGTCATTCAGGTCTGGAAGAATTACAAGTTGTTTCAAATTCTATAATAATTTTCAGCTCCTGGTTGGTACTTGTCTCTGAGAGAGATCAATTTAAGAAACTGAATTCGTGCCACTAAAGCCACCCAGTTGCTGTTTTCCTAGGGAGTCAATTTTTTGGTAGTTAAAAGATAAATATAAATTTGCAACAGAGGGTTGCTTCAATGTGATGTTACTTTTATTGATAGCCTGCAGATTATGTTGACTAAAATGCTATTTGAGATGTGTTATTTGACTGTCATGAGAAACAAACACACTGTAAGTACAGCTTTAAGCAATGCATAGTATACTGAGAATATGTTCATTCAAGTTACTAGCTAGATACACACTCAGACTACTAATCAAATAGCTACTTGAAAGTATCTGCATAGTTTGCATTCCTATTTGGAATCAGAGACAATGAATTTCTGTTGTCTGTGACATGTTTTTTTTAATTTATTTTATTGCTTTGTTTTGTTTGGCTTTTTTTTTTTTGCCCTCAGTTGACACGCTTTCAAAATTAATGTTTTTTTGATTTTGTTTTTCTGGGAATGTGGCTAAATTGAAGCTTGAATTTAAATAAGTGGTGTTTCCCTAGCAGACATAGATGATTATGTGAAGGGCAAGCCAGATATATCCTTCTGCTAGAAAGCTGGAAAGTGCTGATTTTTAGTCTTGAAGTCATAAGAGAGTATTTGCATTCCTCAACATTTTTGAAAGGAGAGAAAATCTTCACTAGCTATGTCTCTTGCAGTCATCAGGAGGAAAGTTCTTTAGCTGAACCTCAGAGCTTTGTGTTGTTTGCTGTCTGAGTGGGCTGAGTATCAGGTGCATTTATACAACACGGACCCAATAGATTAGTAACATTTAGTGCTACAGGAAAATTAGGTGCTTTGCATGAAATAGTTCACCAGTTTACACATGAGTAAGTGTATTAAGATAGAGACAGTGCCAAGACATTTAACTTTCTGTCTAATCCAGTGCAAGAAAACAGCTCTCCAACACTGGTGGAGTGACCCAACAGCCTCCTGAATTGTACAAGGCCTCTCGCAATTTTTTTCCACTTAACCTCAGAAACAGTGTTCAACACTTCAAAAACATACAACAAAGACTCACTTCTCTGTTGAGGGGTGGTGTTGGAAGGGAAGGCGCTGTTAATTTTTTAGAACCAAATTTAAAAATTTGGATCCTTGTACTGCAAATTGAAATACTTTTGACTAATTTAGCACAGAGTTTAATTGATGAAAAACTACTGGTCCAAGCAACAGAGCACTCTGCCTCAAAATATAACCCTTCTCATACACATGGCATTAACTGAAGTTTACATCAAACAACTCTGTCTGCTTTGATGGGCCTTGGGAACTGTTTTGATCCTAATGCTCAGGAGTCATAAGGATACCTAAAAAGAATTCAGAAACAAGTAAATGTACTGTAGCAGTTTGGATTGGAAGCAACAGAAAAAATACACGTAGTGAAAACTTTTGATACTCTGCAGACAATGTATTAACTCAAAAAGCAAACAGTCCCTAAAACCTGTGGCATAAAAGAATACAAACTTAGATAAATATGCAGTATGGAACACTTTACTATGCAGAAAAAAGCCATCAGATTATCTAAATCATGTAGCTTTTGGTTGTTTTTGGAAGTGCTGGTCACTTCATTTGTCATAGCAGAAGTCTCAGAATGTATTGATTTTTTTTTTCATTTTAAAAGAAAAGAAGATATTTGCTTTGTTAGGTGTATAAATATACAATGAACACAATAGACTAGTAACATCGTATTATATATACAAATTAGATATTCAATTTGATGGAACATTTTTCATCAGCTTTAGTCACAGTTTTCAGCAGTTTTACACACAGGCAGGCTAATTATTCCAATAAGTCAGATCATTCCAAAAGTCTCTTGCTCCACAAACAATACCTCAGCTTTATAAACATTGCCTTAGTTTTACTTTCAGGCATTTCAAGAGCTATCAGTCTCATTCTAAAAAGAGGCACAAAATATTTTCAATATTTTTGAAATGCAATAACTACATCTAATGTCTGTATGTTACTTAGAGCATGCATATACACATGTAGTAAAATAAGCTATTTTGCTGCTTTGAAACAGCTGTTTATTGGGGGGGCAGGGTGAGGGGATATGGGCTTCTTTCTGCAGAATACTCAAACTGTATTAGAAAAGGCAAAGAAACTTGATCCATTTCTTAATTGTTTCCTGTCAAACAAGTGTGGTTTGCCACTTCTGTACTGTCTTGTGATGGACAGTAGAGATCTCTATTTTGATCCCCAAAACCTTTTCTAAGAGCTGATGCAGCAATTCCATAGAAATGAGCAGGATTGTTACTGGATCGAAAGCTGAATATATGCCAACAATGTCATCTTATTGTAGGAAAGGGACTCGCACATGTAAACAGGAGCACTGCCTGCGGGACACATGGATAACCCTTTAGCTCTGATCAGAACTGGTAGGACTCAGCCCAAATACTGTTTCCAGGTTTAGGCAACACATTTCAAGAGATGTGTTGACAAAGTGAGATAGATCAGGGGTGAGCTAGAAGAATGATTTAAGGTGTTAGAAGCACAATATAGAAAAAAATGGAGGTATTACTTAGACTAGAGAAGAGAATCTTAAGGGGAGAAAAGATAAAACTCTCCAAATACACAAAGGCTCTTGCAAAAAGCAGGGAAATAAATTATCTATGACAGGACAAGTAGTTTAATTATTGGCTTAGACTGCAGCAAGCAATATCTAGCTTATATACAAGAAAAGCTTTCTAAAGGAAAGAATTGTGAAGCTGTGGAATAGGTCACTCTGGTAGGCTGAATCCTCACTAACGACAGCTGGACTGAGGATGTTCCTGAAACATCTCACAGGAACAGTGTAGGTAGTTGATCCTGCATTGTGGCAGAGGAGGAATAGCAGGTAACTTTCTGAAGTCATTTCTAAACCTATTTTGTTGTGATTCTGTGACTTATGACTTCTTGTCATAACTGAAAAAACAGAAAGAGTTGCTAGATAATTGCAGCACAGAGTTGGAGAGTTGTGACAGTTAGGTACCTAGACAGTTTATCCGTAAATGGATTGTCTGTACTACAGGCTCATTCTTGAAAGACTGTCATCAGCCTGAAAAGAAAACTGGAATTGTATTTCTGCATGTGATTGCAATTAATTCTCTTGCTCTGCTGCTTACTCACACCATCAGTTATGACTTGCTACTAAAGTTCATAAACACATTTCTATAGAGCAAATCTATCACTGTCATAATGTAACATTCTCATTCCAATAAATATGCATTCTTAAATTGGCAATAGCTGAGTATCTTCATAAAAAATAAGCAAACACTCAGCATATGTTCTTCAAAACTTGTCTACTGTGGTTATAATTGTAAGAAAGTGCTATTGCTTAGATGAATAAATAAATTAATAGTTTCTGCAGTTTCTGCCATTGTTCTTCCTGTCAGTACACATGTACATGCATATATACAGACATATACCAGGGCCCAGCGCAACTGAAAGTGAATATTTTGGTCATTTTCCTTGTTTAGTACTATCAGCAGTTCCTAATGCGTTATGGAATTGGTCTGTGTAAGAACCTTGGTTTGGCTGTGAGGATGATTTTGTAAAGTAGTTGGCAGCAGATTGGATATTTCTGGGCTGCAGTTTGCTCCATAGGCTGCATCTGTCAGGAACTCTATCAGGCCCTGGGTGGGTGTCGTTTCCTGATGCCTGCGGTTCCTTCAGAGTCATACTCTGCCCCTTGCCTGCCCTTGGGAACGTGCTTCATAATTCAGGAGAGAGAAGCATGGTTTGCTGAGGAGTAATAGAAATGTAAACAATGGCATGAAAGTAGGAAAGAGAAAATACGGGGCCAGACTGAGGGCAGGAGGGGGTATGTTGATTTGCACCACCTGATGATGTTGTGTACGTTTGTTAAACCTTCCACACTCAAATATGAACCCTTCCTGTTTTTTCTTTTTTTATTGATTGTATGTCTGGACAAACTACTTGTAAAAGAAAGATGGCCTGATTTGTTATTATAATTCCTGGAAAAGAATGAGTGCACAGCCTGTGAACATGCAGGAAGGGGTTAGTCTAGCCTGCTAATATTAGGCATGTATTTATCACAGGAAGAAATTGAGGGTTAGTTTTGATTATTGTCAGAGAGGTTTTATTGTCTGACAGACTGATGCTGACCTTTAACTTTCTAAGAGTAAACAGGGTGTGTGCAAATGGAGAAGTCTGCGATATTCTTTCCGTATAGTTAGGTGGAGCATAAATTATATTCTTTTGGAGGCAAGCAAGAAGGGGATCGTTTTGCTTTTCTTCCTATGCAGGATAGAAAGGTCTCACCTGGGTTTCCCAGGTTAAGTGATAGGTGGTTTCCTATACTTTGTTGGGCAAAATTATGTCCTAGATTTTAGAATTCTTTCATGTTAGGGAACAATAGAAATTCCTGCCTTATAATTAGCCTGTTTTCAAGTGAAAGATAATGTCATCACAGCTGTATGATTTTTAAGGATAACTTTTTATATAAATTTAAAATTGTTTCTGAGTAAAAAGTATGCGAAAGCAAACCATGAAGAAAAATCACCTCTGTCTACTCATGTGATGCAAGAAGTATGAGAGAAAAGGAAGCCATCTGGAGGTTTCCTTTTCTTGTGTTGATCCTTATATTTTGAATGGACGATTGGGTGTGTATATGTATGTATTAACTAGAACATCATGCAACAGGTTTAGGCACTTGTAATTTAATGGAGTATTTTTTGAAGTCATTTTAGTAACTTTTACCTCCATCCTGTCCTAAGACCATGTGAACTGAGGACAACTGTGTGAAAATCGACACAATCAATAAAAAGTTCATGGCTGGAAAGAGGATTGGAATCCACAGACTGGTTCAGCAACTGCTTTACACCTTGCCCTCAAGATACAGGAGAAAAGTGAAGTAGTTTGACTTACCACTTTCTTTTATATTGCTTACAGATGTCTTGAAGCAAGTTGATTGAAGGATGCGGTCAGCCGGACGGTTTGAAAGACTTTAAACTGGAAGTTGTTGTATTAAAACTATGAAACTACAAACTCATTCAAGGGCTTATATTTGACTGTGATTCAAAAATAGTGGAACTCAGTTGGCTATACAGAATTTCACAGGCAATTTTATTTTCTGTAACTGGAAGAAAGATAGGCAAATGAAAACTTATAAATGCTACTTAAGTTAATACATGCAGACTTCTCCGAGCTGTCCTTGTCCAGTTCAGTGTATGTGATTTGAATTCTGGATGGAGGGGAGAGATTGCACTCTTCACTATGGGTTTTCAGTTTGCACTGAAAATTGATTTAACAAATATTCTTATTAAATCTTGTATTTATTCTAGGATTGGAAATAATAGAATGAAGTTCCGGTTTTAGTATGTTTATGAATACTTAATAAAGGATCTTTTTCAGTAGGCTTAAAAAAGTGAGTTCTAATTAAAGATTTGTCACAGGTATTTGACTAAAACACTTTATAACATTTCCGCTTATATATTTTACACCTATAAATCATGCTCTTACTCTTTCTTGAATTCTGTTTCATAAAATAAGTTCTGGAATACAATTTACCATAGCAAAAATGGCACCCTGAAAAAATTGCTTATTTACTCACTTAATTATGTGTTTAATTCTCCATGGGCTAATTGCAACTCTGAAACCAGTATCTTTGGCAGTAAAGTTGATGACCTGATAAGAAACATGTTTTGAGCAATGCTGGGCTGGGCTTCTAAGAACCACAGTCTTTTATACATCCCTACAACAGGGACTATCTCTGTAAGCAATGAGAGCACAAGGCTCACACAGCAGCACAAGGAAATTTCACATGCAGCTGAATTCCCACAGAGTTCAGGAAATACCACCCTGTCCTATGCTTGCTGGATGCAGTTCTGTTTCTGTGACACATATGATCAAAATAGCTATGGATTTAATGAAGTGAAAATTCACCCAAATCTCTTAATTGAGATCTCTTACTTGTTGTGTGCTGCCAGCTGTAATTATTATCTATGAGGTTTACATAGTATGCAGCAAGAGGACCTAAAATTCCTTCTTTCTGGCAAGTATTTTGTTTCATGTGCAGAATGTGTACATATTACTTGAGAAAGAACAACCATGGAAGAACAACACCCTAATCCGTGTTAGCACAGTTTGGTTGTTATTTGAGATACCTATGCATGAAGAGAAGGGAAGAGATTGTCAGGTGAAAAGCATGAGTTTCACTGCAGGTGGTAGACCTACAAGTTACTCATGTCACCAGAGCTCTAAAATTTCTAGGGCTCTCTGTCATTCCATTGCACCAGTTTCTATTTCTTATGTTTGACAAATTATTGCTGGGAAAACCTCAAAGTGTCTGTGTGCAGTAAAGTTTGCTTTCTATATTTAGCACCCACTCAGTGCATTTCTTTTCCCTGAGAAGTGGTTAGACATCGTAGTTTCAACTTTTCATTAAAGAATTTTTTCATGCCCAAAGCTAATATGTGGTCCTGGGAAGAGAAAAATGTCACTGTGTACAGAACACGGGAAACTCTACCGACAGAGATCCTGCTGCGTGCTCAGAACATGATGACAGCTGCACTGTAGTGGAGATTGGGAAAACCTGGAAAAGTAAAGAGCTAAATACCTTTCCTGAGCTCACTTCTGACTTTCTTCATCGTTTTGGGCACACTTCCCTTGTGTCTTTTTGATTCTTTCTGCGGTAAGGGTAGTGGTACCTTTATTGCCGAATCTGTTTACAAACAGTAATATCTGGCAGAGTGTATGGCTCTACACAATTCTGTTATGTGCCAATTCAGAGATATGCCTGATTAGATTATTTCAGACCAGCTCATGTGAAATAACTACACAAGGCACATGTGAATGATATTCCTTGAACCAGAACTAACCTGGCCAAAAGCTGTATTTATTTCTAGCTAAATGGAGGTCTAGCACAGTAAAAGCTAAAATTATTGTGTGGTGGTCTTCAAATCAGATTCAAGCAGTGTAATTTCCAAATTGCCATTCCAAAAGCAGAGTAAACAAGTAAACAGTCTATATATCTAGCAAATACTCAGCATCCCCATTCCTTCTAGTAATTCAAAGTAATGGTTACATTTTGACCTTTTTAGCTATAGTTAAGCACAAGAGCACAAATTCTTTAGAATCCAGACCATAACAGTTTGTTCCAGCAAAGAATTTGGCTCGTGGTATTTTCAAGAGACTTTTTAGCACCAACAGAAGCATGAAAGCTTAGGCTGTGCAATTCCAAAGGACTTGGAAAGCTAAATCCTGCTTAATGCCTTTATACTTGTACATGTCTAGAGTGTGAAAAATATTACCTTTATCTTTTAATGGATTTTAAAATATTTTTATTGTTTCTCATTGTGTAAAGATATCTGGCAGATATATATATATATATATATATTATTTTTTTTTGCGAAGAGAACTACATCCATGGACTTACAAAATTGACAAAAATGGCATCCTATAATGGAATGATTCTTCAGAATAGGTGTTTCCAATTGTCATTATGAAGAATATGATGTCTGACTTTTTTTTGGTATCATATGTGTAGATCCAGGTGAGCTTAATAAAGCATTTTTGATTGACAGCCATCCATTACCCCACAATGAGGGACTGTTGTTGGATCTGTGAGGAATGAAAAAGGACAGTTTAGGATAGGGTTTTGCAAGGTGCATATCACCCAGCACTGTTTTCCTGACAAATGCAGCAAAGGAATTGAATAACTCAGGAGTTATTCCTAGTTTACTATTAAACTTTATAGATTGGAATCTCTTAATTAATTCTTTTCTAGATGATAATGGCATTGACCTTCACAGATCTGTTTGAATTCCTTTGGTGTCAGACAACCTTTGTAATAAATATGAGGACACCAATGTAGCATGAAGAAAACTTCCTATTTCAATGAAAAAAATGAAACTGCTCTGCAAATAAAGCCTCACTTCGCTCTTCAACTGAGCATTGAGCAGTATTTGCATACTATTTATGTACTATTTTGAGATAACAGTCTACTTCTAAACATTTAAATGTTGATGACCTTCGATTTCAAATGCATCATAGTTCCTATAATTTCCCAATGGGTTTCAGTCAAGTTTATTAGGAAACTTAAAGGGACATTTAAATCAAATTTGAAGAGGTCTTGTCAAGCATATAGAGAAGGAGACACTATACAGGCTTGAGAATTGTCATAAGCGCAAGAAAATATCTGTAAAAAATATTGCAATCTTCCCTTTTTTTCCCACTGGGACCTTTGAAAACAACATTTGCTAATTTTTATTGTGTTAAGAGAAAACTAATAACTTGATCAGGACTTTTGCAGAGAAAACTCTCCAGTAGTAACCTGAAATAATTAATCTTGACTAATAAGCTTTGGTTTCCAGAAATCAAAGAAGCATTAAAGGACAATAATATGGTCTGCACATGCATGCATGTATGTGAATGTGGATGGATGAAAATTGGTACCTTTAGTCTCAATAGACATGCAGAGCACTTGTGTGTTTTTAATTTTAAAAATATAAGTCATTTAGTAGAGGTAACGGGCAAGGTTCATATTGAAGGTAAGCCCATGTGAGGAATGCAAACTGTTGTCCCATGTATAACTCAGAGCCCGATGAGCCAACAGTCATGCATCTAATATATAAAGGAGGAATGTAAGTACAAGTGAGTTTAATAGTTCCCTTAAGATCATGAAAGGCCTTAGGCAAGCTCCTGAAAAACATATGCCAGAATGTGGTAGTATACGTGTACAGAAATCCTGGTGAGCAGCGCCAGCTTTCCCCAAAGAGATATTGCATATCAAATTCAGTATTTGAGTTGGTCAAAAGTTATTACAGTCTATTCAGGTATGTCAAGCTAAGCACCTGCTCAAGAGCTTTTAAAACATGTATCTAAAATGCACTTCTCTGCTGTGGATGCAGCTACAGAATTGTCTTTCAAGTTGTGCTGTCTCGGGGGAAAATACAGAAGGCTATCAGTCTTGTTCTGCCTCATTAGGAAGGAAGAGAAAACACGTCTTACTACCTGCTTGTCTCTTTAACTTTTTTTTTTTTTTTTTGGTGTCTTACTGTGAATGCATATTTTCTAGCAAAGTAAAATGGTGCAGTTTCATCTATATGGGCTTGAATATATAAGACCTGTTTGTAAAAGTTTATTAGCATATTATCTCTACAGTTTTCATGTTGTTGCATTTTTTCAGTTTCAGCAAGATTTTATAAAGAACATTTCTGCTTGTGGTACATTTCTGCTTTATTGGTACATTTCTGCTTATGAAATGCCTTTTTTCTAGGTGTGGACAAAACTGCCTTGTATTGAGGTACATTATCATTTTAGCTATATGCTGTAAGACAATGAATTGACCTCACAAAATGTGAAAATGATCTACAACCTTGTAAGCCAAGGCCAGAGATGCAGAGTCTGTATTATTATGCATCATTTCTCATGTAGGAGAGTCCCAAATCTGGCCATACTATGACCACAGCAATAGAATGACTATATGATATTTTCCTATTAGGATATTAGAATTTACTGAAATTTACCATTTAATTATATATTCTCTTTTTTGACACATACAGAAGAGAGTAAGTATAATTATGTCTTTGTATAATGAACACAACAAGAAATACATATATGTGTTTCTCTGATGACAGACACACATTTTGTCACATGAAAATTTAGAAGGTAGAAATTTTTATTAAAAATAAAATTAATAGAGATTAAAAGTAAAAACTGTAATACTGGATGTCTGTTAAGCTTCATGAAATTTCAAGGGACATAATGTACATATTTTTCAGTTTTGCTGATGGAAAGAAATTTGTTCATGTAAAATCAAGCAGCCTTCCATGAAGAAAAGGTTAAAGCAGGTGTCTTTTGAAGGAGAATATATAAAACTTCTATCTGACAGAGCAGCCCTAAAGTTAATTAAATATCATTCTCAGTTTGCTACAGAGAGCGAGAAAGACAGAAAGCTTGTAGCAAGTATGACAAGAATCTTTTCTTTCTTCAACTTTTGATTCTCAAACTATAAACTTGATACGAAATGCAAAGATACTAGGTAAATTACTGGATTATGGAGTCTTTGTATTTCACATAATCACAGAATCACAGAACGGCTGAAAGGGAACTTTAAAGGTGATCTAGTCCAACCCCCCTGCTCAAGCTGGGTCACCTAAAGCACGTTGCCCAGGATTGTGTCCAGATGGCCTTTGAATATCTCCAAGGATGGAGACTCCACAGCTTCTCTGGGCAGCCTGCTCCAGTGCTCAGTCATCCTCACAGTAAAGAAGCTTTTCCTTACATCCAGACAGAACTTCCTGTGTTTTAGGTTGTGCCAGTTGCCTCTCGTCCTGTCTCTGGGCACCACTGAGAAGAGTCTGGCCCCATCCTCTTCACAGCCTCCCTTCACATATGCAGTGATATGACCTCCCCCTCTGAGTCTTCTCCATGCTGAAAAGTCCCAGCTCTCTCAGCCTTTCTTCATACAAGAGATGCATGTGCTCAATGCATTTCAAGTGCTCAATACCTTTACTCAAATTTCGACAGGAGGGGAATGGGAAAACTTTCAAAAGCTTTTGTATGCTGAGATAATTTGAAATACTACTACTTACTAGATGCCTGTGTTGAGCTGAGCGCTTCTGGAAATTTAACTTGAAGTGGGTAACTCCATAAAGGTATAAATTATTACAAAGACCAAGGTGTAAATATCCTTTACACAAAAAACAGCTATGAATACCAAGTAAAGTGTATCTAAGTTTCCCTTCAGAGAAGTCCCCAGATGTTAGTACATACGCTCAAACTCTACTCAAGCTAGGATATTTATGTTCTAACTTAAAAACATAATGAAAAATCTAATATTTGAATGGCTGTCAAAATTTTTGTTTTGTTTTAGACTATGTGAAGATTTAAATAACTATGAATATTCTTTTAATTGCATAAATATCAGTATTTTATGATTAATTTGCATAGCCTTTTTATTCCTACTTCAAATAGTTTATATATAGATGAAGTTGAAGGAAGGAATGAAAAACTTGCTTTAATTCCAAGCAATCATTATTTTAATTACATAAAAGCATTCTCTGTTGTCTGACATGACAAAAATGGATAACAAAGAATATTGTTATAACTCTTGCTTCCCCTGACTGAGGTTCTCAGGTTTAATGTCATGGCATTCCTGGGATTTTGGCCAGTTCATAACCTGAATTAATACTCTGAGTATTATAAGGCTGATAATTATATAATGTGGCTGACAGTTACAGTTTTCTTTGGGTGTGTTTTTAGGCTTCCTCGCTGATAACTTATCAGGAACTGATGATAAAGAATGACTGTTTCAACAACTGTGATGTCTTGAAGTGCATGTGTTTTTCATTTTTATAAATCACCTAGTCAAAGAAATTAATATAAAACTAAAAATAAAAAATTAGAATGGAAAACCTTAACAGTTTCTGCCGGTCATGCAAAAAGTACTGTGAGTACTAACAGCTGTTCATTCAGGCTGTTGGACCAGCAGGGCATTCCTGGGTTCCTTGGTTTGTGCACCACCTTCCAGCGCTGCCGAAGACTCTGTCACTGTTCTACTCCAAGGTTTACCCAAGTGGGCAAAATAGATACTTCTGGTTGAATTATAAGAACGTATCAGCAATTCATTAGTTTAGGACCACTTAGTAAGCACACTATACCCTGGAAGAGTACTTTTGAAAAATTAAGCTACTTCCCCATCCCTCACCAACCTAGGATTTTTCATGCTGTTGTGTGCATGTGTTTTCAAAAGTATTTCTTCAATCATTCTGTGAAGAGATTTTTACTGCTTCATTCCATCCTCAAAAATTTATGCCATATTTTGTCATCTCTGTTTCTCCTAATCATGGAGAAACATGGATCATCATGTTTCTCCTGATCACCATCCTTTTCTCTGTTTTGTTCTTACCATGCTCTCTGTGTGTTTTCACCCTTTTAAATACAAAAGGTATTTTTTTTTACCTTTTTAGATATTTAGTACATATTTAACTCTCACAGTCGTTACACATTAATTCCCAATTCCCTTGTTTCTTCCTGACTGCCTGAAATAATCTCCGACAGCCTTCCATTTCATCTCCACCTTTCTGTTAGGAATGGCATGTTCTTTATGGTCTGAACTAGAAATGTTGCCTCCTAGCTTTATCTTTTGCTGTCTCTCTGCACAAATTTGCATTGACCTTTCTTGCTTGCTTATCATGTCACAAGCTTGCTTAGCTCTGTACTGCCAGGCTACACTGGTCATGGACCATGTCATGATAAAAATGGAGGTATTCATAGGGCACCATAAGCATTTGAAGGGAAGGATGGTAGAAACACTATCTGACAATGTTAAATGCTGTGTCAGCCTAGTTTGGACTTCTCGACATGGACAAAACTGTAATAATCCATTGCCGTTCCTTTTAGTACGGTATTTGTGACTTTTAGAACTAGCAATTTCTGATTCTTAAATATCCATACATCTTGCCTGAGGTATGGTCCCCTTCTGTATTACTTCCATGTGACTAATTGTAGCATATTTATTTCTAAAATAAAAGAAAATATCATAGAAATGTCAAATGCCCCTTTTCCCTTGACCTTTCTGATACAGCCTTGATGAGCAAGTTTAATACCTGCTATTAGGATGGATAAATTATCCGCAGTCATTATAGCAAAGAAATATGCCTTGGCGAATGAATTAAGCCCACACGACAAGACAATGCAACTCTACTGTTACGCACAAGAAGTTCAGAAAAACAATTATTATTGTGTTTTTCTTTTACTTCATGAGAAATGCATATCATGTGACCTACTAGCTAGTCATGTAGGGCCAGATTCAGTTGTGAGATTTTTGTGACATTTAGGAATAGCAGCCATGGAATTCTCTTTCTCATTTTGCTGCTCAGCTCTGTTAGTGCCTAGATTTGAAGGCTGTGAAAGCTGTTTCTTTTTATGTGCCCCCAGACTGCTATAGTTTTGATAAAGGTGGGAAACTTGGCACTTATTTCACATCCAGAACAGCTGGAACTTCAAAAATAGGCATTCTTCAGGCAGGCCAATCCTGTAGATATTTTAAGAGCTTATCTAAAACACAAGTTTGTAATCTGGATAGAAAAGAATTGTATTATTCACTCTGACTGGCACCTGTGAGATAGTGGTCAGAGAAGTCTTCTAGATAGACATGGACCTAAGTATCTATCACCTCTTAGGAGGATATATGAATCAGCAGACAGTAGGCTATTAAGAGCATTATTTTCCTTTTGTTGAAACTGTTCTGTTGGAGCAAAGAATTTGAGGTTAGTTGCGCTGGCTAGAAACAAACACAACTCTTTATCATAACTCTTTAGCGAGGCGAGTTATCTTCCCTGAGTTCTGATCACTGCTTTAAAAACTATTTCTGTTTCAAATTTTTAAATGAAAAAATTCTGATTCTGAAAGATCCTCTTTGTGCTTCCTAATTCACAAAATATTACTTAGATGTTCTCTGGGTGAGAGATTGAAACGCTGGGGCTTATAGGATTCATCATTCAGATTTCATGGCAAAGCCTCTCTGGGAATATAGAGTCTTTTTGCTCAAGTCATGTCCTTTACCCATTCAGAAAACATCAAACACATGGAACCATTACGATTTACCCAGGAGATAAATCCTGCTGCACCTTCTCAATTGTGCTGTTATTTGCAACAGCACAACATAGACACATCTTTCTCTCCTTTAATGAAAAGTAGGTTACTCCTGAAAGGAATTCTGTTCATATGCTTTTTCAACACAGAAGTTCTTTCAGCATTTATTATCTAAACATTGACAAGACCTTTCTATTCAGGAAAAGTGGAACTCCCATATGATATTGAGCACAATTACTTTTGTATTGGCCATCCCCTGTGGCAGTAGGTACTTTACTAATAAGTCCAGCTTCCTGCATTATATGTTGTAACTCTAAAATTAAAGTCAAAGAAAAAAATACAGTAATTTTGGTCTTTGGAGAAATCACTGTACTGTGTTTTTAAAGTAAAAGATGCATTTTTTCTATGGCTAATAGTGAACATGTCATCAGTCCCGAGGTGGTAGTTGAAACAGCATTTTCTTTAACCACTGATTTAAATTTATAAACATAAGTCAGAACCCCAATTACAGTATCAAACCTTAATCCCATGTGTGTGTATATATATATATATAAAAATCCAGTGAGTCCAGTATTCTCTGAACTAAATACTGAAATTGTCCTACCTGAACTTGCATATATTCATCCACCAGATGGGCTTCAATCCTGATTTGGGAAACAAATAAACAACTCCACCACATCTTCTTAGGTTGAAAAATAATTTTGTTTCTCTGACATGTTTATTCCTTGCTGACAATATCATGCATAATGAAGGCTCTGAGATACAGCCTTAGCCACAAGGTGTTTGATGTAGACTAGGGTCACTTTTCACACGGGTCTACCAACAGCAATCTCAGGCTTACCAGGACAAGGATTTTCTCTGGTGACCTAGAATAGAATAGTCCATGTCCCTGAGATGTGAAAGGCAGAAGTGACGAGGATACTAAGACTTTGTCTTACGATTCACCTATCCTTGAGGAAAAATACAGTACAGCACAAGATGTTTGGAGGTACTTTGGAAGGCCCAGTAAAATTCTTTTGATTGTCATGTGGTTGTTAGCTTTTATGTTACACAAGCTAAAGGGAAAGAACAGAAGTTTTCTAGTCCCTTTGTTACTTGCTTAGGTGCTATGATGAAGTACAAAGGAACACTAAGATTATGAATGGAGGAAATAATGACACAAACAATGACTGGAATCACTGCTTTGAGGTTTATCATATTCACCAGGGAAGGAAAGAAGGAAAAACAAGCGGAGTATAATAGAAAATGGAACCAAAACGATGAGGGAGAAAAAAGTACAAACACGAACATTTTACAGGATTGTGAGGAAGCACAGAAAAAAAGTGTAATTCTTTTCAAAGTTAAAGAGGTGAAAATATTGGACAGTGAATATTACTTCTCCTTTTTCCTTCTAGTTTCAGCTGCTACTGGTCTTTGACTTCTGTATATTTCTGTGACTATTTCATGCAGTTTTTCCACTACCATTGCCTTTCTGTTTTTTTCACTAATGCAGTATTTGTAAATGAATGAAATGCCCCTTTGTGCATGAACCAGCTTTGCCTATGGCAACACTTTAAAGAGGTATGCAATACAGTAAATTAAAATCAAAACTAACTTAAGCATTGCCTCTGCTATATTCATTTGTTGTTGGCTTTGTGATTACAAAATATCATTCACTTTCCAAATGAAAAACAGACCTAGAACACAACAGGCAATATGCAGAATAGCAAAATCTGTTGAAACTTGGAACACTAGCTGAAATAATGATGAATACAATTTTGCAGATAATATTTTGATGGAAATAGGCACAGTCAAATTATCCACTGCAGATGAACAAGAATGAATCATCAGAATGTTCTAACTCTGCCACAAAAGTAAAAGAGTGAGATAAATATTTTAATGATATTAGCTATTTTAAATAATTAGTAGTCATTAATGGAGTTATTAAATAGTCAAGTTTATATTTTAAAAATGTAGCCTAGCTCTGCAATTCCTTCAGGGCAAATTTGTCTTGCAAGAAACAAGTTCAAATAACACAATACCTCACCATTTTTTCATGTACAATTTACTTTAATTAACAACAGAACATTGGTAATAAAAAATGAGAATAGTACATAGATAAAGTTGGTGTTAAGAATCAATAGCAACTTGCATGCTTCTAGTTATGCTACTAAAAACCAGAAAACAGTATGGCATGGTTTCAGCTATTACAGATAGGGTTCTTCAAGGCATATGGCAGCTCCCAGAAGCTGGCTGGAGCAGAAAGGTATGAATGCATAATCATTTTGAAAACAGATCTAGTATTTTGTGGTCTCTTTCTACCTAAACATGTTACCTTTGCAAAAGAGTTTGTGGACAGTGTGTATAAACATTCCTTAGCCATAGCAAGGCAAAGAGAAGTGACTCAACACTGATGCAGATGAAAGAAACCCATGTAACTGTTTCACCAGCTTGTCTGTGAGGATAATAACCTCTGTATGTATAATTTTCTTCATTAAAATGTCATAGGATAGATTCCACAATCATTGTTCATACTGAGCAGTAGATTACCATGTGAACAGATTCACTGAATTCAATAACTCTTTTGAAACACAACCTGTGATGGCAGTGCCATTCAATAAATGTTCCAGACTTGAGTAAAGGCTCCACAGGATGGGCTCCAGGGATGGCTTAAGGGAATAAGATAATTATCTGCAAGTGTATTGGAAATACAAGTGGGAAAAAAAAGTGGAAAAAACAAAATCAGCCCTTTGCTGCTGTTCAACACAGCAGATACATAATTCATAAGATTCCTATTTATCTAATATAATGTCATCTTAGTAGATATGTTAATAATAAACTGGACCAGTGAGGTGTTAAATGTTTGCGACGAAGCTGATGCAGGTCAGTCATGTAGGTTGACCTCACTCGCATCTGAAACTGCAGAACTATTTCATAGCCACATACAGCATGCCACTTTTCTGCAGTGAAAAAAAAAAAAAAAAAGAAAAAAAAAGAAAAAAACCCACCAAACAGTTCATAACATTAAAGAAACTCACAAATGAACCACTTGAAAAATTAACATTTTCATGATGATGGCTGCTTGAAATATTAAATGAAAATGATGTGCATTGACACGGCAGGATGTTCTTCAAAATGATTTTTTAGCATACTTTGATTTGAAATCAGTCTGTCTGTGAACAAATTTGAGAATGTATTTTGTTAGGAAAAGCTGCTGTTGTCATAAAATATACAACTGCATCCAGGTTCATGAACCTTCAAACCCGCACAAAACGTGTGGATGACATTTGAGAATGAATAGCAATAACACATGCTCTTGCACAAAGACCTTTCTTTGGTCTCTGTCTTGTGTAATTGCAAAATTTGTAAGAGATGTATGAGAAGCAGCCATCCACCAAAAGTGGGTGGAAAGGAGAAATTACATAAGTTCATTTTTTGAGTTTTGCATTGAGTAAAGGTTTTGAGCTGAAATCATGCAATCCCAGGTCAGTGTAGCACTGATGTGACATTCAGGGAAGTACAGTGCCTCTGCTAATTTCAAATAGGGATTGTTGATTTTTCGATTCAAAATAAGACGTGGAATTTCAAATCCATGTGTAGAAAATGAGAATCCAATGCTAGCATAAAATCTAGCAAAAAAGAAAATGCCCAAAGTGTGGAACAGCTTTCTCAGCTCATCTGGACAGTTGTGGCAACAACTTATGTAAAAAAGATCCCATTATCCTCTTAGGAAATTAGCAAGAGGCATTGTCTGCGACTAATTTTCAAATAAGCTACAAAATGAGAGCTAATCAGTGTCTGCCAATGATGAATGTAATTTTGAAGGACAATTACAATCAGTGAGTATCTTCCTCAAGATACTAGTTTGCAAATAGTTGTGGCTTGGCACTCGTTAAGGGTAATGATTCTGATTGCTTGCTTTATGGTCTGAGTGCAACTTCTCAGCCAGTGAACTGCAGTGCAACTCTTCCAAGCATGGCTGGATTTAGCAGCATGAGAGATTGTTACCATAGAGCCCGAGATGCACTTTCACCATCTGAAATTTCTGTGTGGGTGTTTGTCTCTTGGTTCCTTGCTTCACCAGACACTGTATCTAATTCGGAACTACTTCTGCTTCTACTCAACTTGTTCTTCCCAACTTGCATCTCCATAAACTCAAGGCTGCAAGTAGAAACTCATGAAATCACCTAAGACAAAAACTTGAAAATCTAAACTGTGTCCTATGCTAGTGTTGCATGGGCACTACCTGTTTGGTATTACAACCGTGAAAGCAAAGATTTCCAGACATTTGTCATACTTGGATTTCTTTGATGGACTGTAATATTTTATATCTACTACACGTATGTCAGACAAACCATATTCCTCTTTAAATGGAGTTTTAAAAAAACTCTTTAAATGGAATTTATTGATATTTGAATTTTTTCTTGTTATCTTGAAATTTTCACTTAATACTCCAGGATTTTTTTTTCTGTCGATCAGGGTGACCCTAAAGGATGGTATCAATAGCCAACACAACTGGATTTGTGGAATCTGAACTGTGAGAGGAGTGTGGTAGCAGGGAAGAAAAGAACGTGATAATGGAGATAAAACACTAGAAATTAAACACAAAAGGTATACTTTGAAATATAAAGTTCTTATGAAAGGAAAATGAAGTGAGAAATTGCTGCATAAATAGATATCACCTACAGGTCACTCAGTAATAATAAAATAAATATCAATGGTTGTGAATCTGCAAAATAAGATTGTCTGACTTTTTTAATAACAAATCAAAGGTGGAACTATGGAAAAAGGCATGTATTGCTAATGTGCAAAATGCCTGTGAGTAAAGTAGGAAAGAGGCTAAAGAAGCTACAAAAATGGGCTGGATTTGGGTTTGGGGGTTTTGTTTTTTTTAATATCTGGTATCTCATCCAAATTCCTGTGAAAACAGATCCTTCATTGCGTAGCAACATTTGGAGCTAAAAGCTATTGCACCAGTAGCAGACGAGGATTTTACAATAAATGGTGTATGACCTGCACTACTTGACAAGAGCCACCCCAGCACTGAAGTGTGTATTGCCAGCCTTTAAGGATTTGTGTCTGTAGGCTGTGTTGCAATGCGTTTACATGGAAACGAATGTGAAATGTGTCACCACCTCACTGTGATCCGCTGTCTCCTTGCAGTGATACATGTTTAGATGGTGTTCCTGGTTATTTTCATTATGAAAACTTTTCCCTCTTTTTCCAAGACAGAACAGTGGTATTAGTCAATGTATGTTTACTAGCCTATACTTCCAAGGCTGACTGAAGATTTTCAATACTTTAAGGACTACTTTTCGGTGAGCAGGTGTCTAGAACTAGCTGAAAGATTGGCTCTATTTCAAGTGCATCACAAGTAGACATAAAAAATGCCCAAACCTCTAGTCACTTCTGGAAAATTGTGGACATATTTTTTTATTTGTTAGGCCCCTGAATCCAGTGGCTCTACAGTGCTGTTGCTAATCTCTGATGCGTTTTCTTAATGCTTTATAATGTTTAGCTGAAAGTAAATAATGTTTTACTTTTCATCTCTGATCACTTTGGAAGTCTTAATTTTATTTTTGACCATTTACTGTTTCCTCAATTTTTCACTCTGTAAAGCTAAAAAGCAGCTTATACATAGCAACCCATGTGGCCCTCTCATGATACTAAGAGTAATTCTTCACATTCCATAATGCATGCATATATGTATATATGGATATATGTGTGTGTTTGTGTATGCGTGTGCAAAGTCTGTGTTATTTTCTTCTCTGCGGTTATTGCTAGGAATTTTTATTTGAAAATACAGTCATGCTTTTCCGTGAATCAGCACTTTGGGGGATATTTTTATTTGGGAGGCATAATCCGTAGGCATCCTTGATGTTAAGGAAGATATGTTATCTCCTTGCATTCCCAGGGGATCTCAGTTCAGATTGTCTGAAAAAAAGCCTTTTTTAAAGTTATCAGCTACATCTTTTAAAAGGCCACCTGCTGAGCATGCTGTGTCACAGAGCTGCAAAGGATATTAAGCTCGGGTGCAGCATAGTTGTGCTACTTTGAGGTCCAGAGCTTACCCGCTGTGAGACAAGTGCAGGGTATGTATTGCACAGTGTAGACATCTCCTACTCAGTTGGGATTTAGTGTGGTCACCCAGAAAATGCAGAATGCGCACTTAAAGAAAAATTTTTACAGGTAGTTTGCTAGTGCTACTTTTCTTGGAAAGCATTCTTTATTTTCGTTTCTCTGTCATGTAGCTCCAATTGATAGGTAAGGGTAACTGTAAGTCTTTACATCACACGGATGTTGTGAAATATAGCAGTGTGTGTGAATCTCACAATCAGTTTCACTGAGGAGTGCCATAAGAAATTCTATTGTATAAACAACAGATTTTAGATGGTGGATAGTCATCACAGAATGAACACAGAATTTCTGATCATGTAACAAGTACCAATGATTTTAGTCAGTGCTTATAACAGGAATCTGTTGAATATGTGTATGGAATAATGGAAAAAATTATGAAGTACCTAAAAATGGTGTCACAGCAAGTTTTCACAAGGAAACTGAATTGAACTTGAGTTGTCAGCTTTAATTTTGACATTTAAAAAAATCCTATATGTTTTCCTTAGGAACTTTTATACAACACTAAAGTAAAACAAAATTTTAAACCTGTTCTTATTGCTTTTTCCTGTAATATTTTTAATTTCTATTGAAATATGCTCTATTAATTGATTTATGCGGATGTCTGTGGTATCTCTCCCTTTTTTTCTTTTCTTTTTTTTTCCCCCATCAAATGCTGCTCTAGTCTGCCTGGTCTCAGAAGTCAATAAATCATGCCGGTGCAGTCATAAATACTCCTTCTGAGTCTCAGAAACATCAAAAAAACATGATCTGTCCTGCTTATTTTCCTTTGCCTACCACCTTCATGCCTCTGAAGGCAAAAGAAAACTGCATCGAGAATCCAGGTAGGGTGCAGATGATTTCATGATCTGTTCTACAGTCTTGTTTTGGAAACACAGATAATATCCTTACCTTTTCCCAAATGGTTGATGCTTACTGTAGTTCTAATTTTACTGAAGGTTGGTGTGATTTCTTGGGCAGATTTTGGGTTCCCCTTGTCTGCCTGTGTCCAATCCAAAAATATTTTCATGGCTCATTTTGAAAATCAAAGTTAGGGGTGGGGGGAGATTATTCTTCATACACCCCCACCCTGAATTATACACAGCTTGTTTGTAACTTTCCTACACACAAGTTTCTACTAGAGTGATAAATTTAAGGTAGAACAGATATTCCTGAATTCATTTTTTTTGCATTGTTTGCTTTCTGCTATTTCAACCATGAAATAATAAGTATTTAAGTCTGATATGGCAATATTCATGTGCAGATCTCAGTGTTGCAAAGGTAGGAAGACATTGTTACTCAGACATTATATAGGGAAAAACTAGAGTTTTTTTGTGACCAAGAAACCTGACAAGACCTGACAAGAAACACTGATGAAAAATACATGCAGCATAGGTTTGTAGATCTCTTGTGCAGTGCCATGGCCCCTCTCTTACATTTGTCCAGAAATCAGTGACTAAGGAACAACAGGAGAAGATGGAATATTCTGAGGCTGTTTGTCTGAAATACAGAGAACGGAGGGAATAAATAGATACTTTTGATATGTGAAATAAGCAAATGCCTAGACATTGCCTTTTTTCTGGGCATGATGGAAGGAAAAATACATTTTAGAAGGGATTATGAGGAGGATAAACATCTTCTTTTGCAGATGTTTAAAAGCAGCAACTTTCCCAGTCACGTGTCATATCATCAAAGCACAAACCTATCTTTGAAAACATACAGATGACAGCGGCTGGTGTCATGGAATGATCAGAGGCGGGACTGGACCTCAGACAGTGAATAAAAGATGTGAAGCAGTGAAGAGCCTTGATTATTATTTTTGTATAGAAACAGTGGAATATTTAAACTCTATTTGCATATTCTCTGTTGCCAGTCAAAAAGGAATTAGTTTGCAGAATGATATTTCCAAAAGACTGTTCAATGAGTTTTGTTAAGTGGTCAAGCTGACCATAAAGGGACCTGCCAGGGATTGACAGCTTCGCCTTTCCACTGATTGCACTCTAGAAGAATTGTGCTATTCCCACCAATTGCTGCTGCAACTGTCTCCAGAGATAGAGAGGAGATATCTTTTCTCTTTTGCAGTGAAATTAATTCATTAATCTTAAAAATTGATATAGGCAACTACTTGGAAAGTTTAGTCATGGGAGGAGTCTCACAATTACTGTAAATTGAATGCAATAGTCTTATAATGCAATTTCTTATATAACTTCAGTCATTCATATGGTCAAAAATGTTGCTAATGGGTCTTACATCCTGATCATTCTTGCCTGCATATTCCAATTTTCTATTTTTTCAGTTTCTCATATTTCTTAAGCTGGGAGCAAGGGAAAAACTAATCAGGAAAGAAACTAACTACAGATTGTAGATTGTAACTACAACACAACAAAACTTATTGTTGTCACTAAGAAAAAGACAAAATAAAAATCTACCCAAGATAGGGTCCAGCTACAGCTTGCTGAAATAGAAATACTGATTGAAAGAAAAAAATTAATTAAAATGGGATGATTAAAGTGTTGATCTGGTGGTAGTTCATTTATAAATGTATAAATGTATTCCATCTTGAAAAAATGTTGTAGTATGAAACAGAAGATTTTGATTTCCATATCAGTCACTCATAGGCCTGTAATGCCAAAGGGAAAGGCTGATTTTCCTTTTGTTTCTTTTCCCTTCTTGAGACTATCCTAGAATTAACACCACCCTCGAGTTTATCTATCCTAGAGTTTATCCTACTCTTTTCCCAAATTGTCTTCTCATTAGTTACAGATGTACAACAAACTATATTAAGTAGTCACCACAAAAGGATATACAAAAAAAAAAAAATTCATTAATGCATATTTTAAAGTTACAAAAATAGATTAGAATCAATTAAAAAAGCTTGCATATGCCTTATGTTTAACTAGCTTACCATGGTATTAGTAGTCTTATGAATTCTAAAAAGATGTGAGTTGCTGGGTATCAACCTGTACCATTTGTATTTCTAACATTTCACAAACACAACTGGCTTCACAGATCTCCAGGAAGGAGAGTACTGAACCCAAATAACCTGTGTATTAAACTTTCCTCTTTCCTTAAGGCTTCTGTCACTAATTCTGTCCACAGTTTGCCCTGATTCATCTCTCACACCAGCCTGAAAAGAGAGTAATGACCTAACAGTAAAGACTCAAGTCCTTTTTGCCGTGTCTTGTCTTGTCTTGTCTTTTATAACTTCTGGACTTCAACAGCACCTGTAGTCTTCAGTAATATGCTTTTTCTCCTTTTTATATGCAGCCATATTATTTATATTCTGCAACATTAAGCATGGTCATATGTCATCTTTTGTAAACTCTCAGAAGCTGATGTTCAGTCTTTTTGTCTTTTACAGTGCTGAAACAATACCAACAAATCAATATAATTCCTCCTTATTATCTATGCCTGGAAACTGGCTGGATTTTATGGAAATCTGATGTACAACGATGTAGCCTCTCTTTATATCAAAAACATTTCTAAACCAAAATAAAGATCATACTAATAAATTTCAAAAGAAGACAAAAATGTCCATCAGGTTTCACAGCCTCATTCTGTAGCTGGGAATGTATTAAAAGACTATATTAGAATTGAGCAGCCCAGACAATTCGTTTCATTGCATGAGAAAAGTCTCATGAGTCTCAAAGGAAAAGGCATTACTTCATATTTTCAGAAAGTTAATGGATGGTGATTAGCTTTCAATTTATTAGTAAAAGGAGTCTTTCTGAATGTAAAACACATCTTTCAAACCTTCTAAAAAATGTGGTAGGGGAATTAGTTCCAGAAATATTGCTCCAATTGTTTTGGGTTTGAATGACAACTATGATTGCAGTAGTAGCAGTCTGTCTTTTTTGAGCATATTATCACAGATGAAACTGGAGTCATGCAACTTTATAGAGGGGAAAAAATGGAAGTTATAGTCAACAAAAGGTGTTGGCTGTGTGTTATTCTTTGCCTACAGTTGTGAAGTTTGATACAATGTACTTTTGCAGAAGCTTTATTTTGGTAATAACCTATCAAGGCAAACAGAATACCATTTGTAGGAACATAACACTGTAGTAGTTCTGGTCAAGAACTTGGTTCCTCAAGACCAATATTGTGTCTGAAATGTCTAAGGAAGAGTAAGCACATATATAACGTTTCTCTTTCCATCCTCTTTCTCCTTCTGGCCTAGTTACCCTTCAGATTTCCTGAGGCTAATATGGTTTGTCTACCCAGTGACCCACTGAATGTCTCTCTTCCATGTACTACTTCAGTTTCCCCCTGAGCTCCATTAAACGTATTTTATCCACAGAAATGAGTTCATAATTTACAGTATGATACTGCAGTATAATATTGCAGACTGGCTCAGAGTAGACTTCTTCACACCTAAAATCCTCTCCTCATGTTTCTGCCTTGCTGCCTCCCCTCAGAACAGTGCTATGCCTTCCTGCCTAGTAGCAACCCCCTTGATCTGTATCTTTCCTCATGATATCAGCTTTCTCACAGTTTCTTTCCAGGATGGTGGTAACTTGAAGGAGCAGAAGCATCCAAATATAGACATCATTCCAACAGCCCTTATCTCCTGGCAATAATTCAAGTTTCAATCCAATTCCTGTCCTCAACACAGCTGTCTTTTCCCTCATCCTCTGTGTGGCTGTACGACTGGATCCACCTTTTACCGAATTACTATCCTTGAATTACTCTTACAAAATCCTTCCCAGTAAGTCTATTTTTTCCACATTATGTCACTAACCATTGTTCTTCTTTACCTCCTGCCCCATGCTATTCATGTCATATCTCAAATTAGCTTATAAACTAATTATACTCACATAAGGACAGAACCAAGTTCTTTTGATAGTTTTCATAAAGAAATGACATACATGGACAGATCAAAGCAATATCCTTGTGATTAGGCACAAAGTTCCAGTTATCTTCATTGTGGAAAACACTGATATAGATGGAGAGACTTAAATGTGTATTTCCTGCAGTCCAGTTAAGGGTCCTTGTTCTTTCCTGGAAAATGATAAAAACATATTACCAAAAATCTCATCAAGATTTTTAGCTAAAAATTCTTCTGAACAAGAAAACATTTCTTTGTTCTTTACACCCCTGTTTTTGGATAGTTTTCTATTTTTTGATGTATTTATTCAGATAATAAAAAATACATTGGATAAATAAATAAATAAGGATACTTGATAAGGAGATGCCAATTGATTGTTCAAGAACAGTAAATCTTAAGATTTGTAAAAAAAAAGTATGAAATACACAGGCACATAACAGTTATGTGTATGTAGTGAACAAGAAGCAAGACATGGAGTTTTATAGGACTCTAATCATATTTCTTGCAAAATATAATTAAAATTTTTATAATTAGTTCTGAAAGTCTATGCATACTTATCTTGGACTGTCAGACTAAGATAGTCAAAAATGGATATGTGAAAAATAGGGGCTTTTAGCTTTTTCTTCAAAATGCAGGCCAAAGCAGTTTGTGGAATTTTAATAATACTCTTCTTTGTTCTGATGCAAAACTAAGGAGTACCTAGACACTGTCTCCAAAATTTGTCTTATTACATTTGGAAAGTAAATTTACTGTTGTTGACAAAGAACATGATTTTAGGCCCATCATTTTATTGTGGGTGAATCTTATTAGAGCTACATACATAACGCAAAATACTCTTGGAATAAGCACACAGAAATAGAACAACATTTGAATTTCTAGAATAAATCATGCCATAGACAAAACATGACAAAGACAAGAGATAACATATTTTTCCAGACAATGAAAAATAGAAATGTGTGCATCTCAAAAATGACGTGTCTGATTTCTCAAAACTTAGTTCCTGGTCAACAGAAAATACATAAAAGAGATGCGATCAGAAATTATTTTGCAACGGTTACATTATGAATGTGTATATGTGAAAGTAATATATGGAAAACCAGGTTTGTCACAGAGAAATTAATTTAAAAGACAAATGTGGTAAAAACTGCTCCTGTTTTAGAAAACATTTTTCTTGATATGAGTTGATGTATCCACCTTCTTTTTTACAGATATGTGGACAATACATATTATAGAGGTATATGCTGCAGATATAGTACAGATAGACTACAAGTAAGTATTTTATATTATTATTTTACTACTACATCATACAGCAAAATTTTTTTGAATCAGAGGATAATTAAATCATTTGATTAGATCTCTTCTGGGCCCTTGTCAAAAGTACTGACAAAGCTTAGATATATATTTACATATGTTTAACCCTCAAATTCAGTCTAATTATATTCAGAACATATGTTCTGCAGATACATAAAAATGAATTTAAAAAATCTAAAAATACACTGCAACTTCATAAGTTGTGTATGTGAGTGTGTTTGTGTGCATAAAGGAGATAAGGATCATGCAATATTGAAACTCAAGGTCTGGAAAAGAATAGGATGCTATCAGCGTTTTACAGGAAAAGAATATGTAGTTTTCTTACCCTTTAGGCAGGATTTTTCCTGCTTTAAAGCAGGAAAAATGTATTTAAATTTCCTTTGTGAATGAATGACTGAATAGTGCAAATATTCATTTATAATTTAAAGGATCAGAATGTTGAGGAAAAATATATTCTGAGTCTGTACTTTCCCCTCTTCCTCCTTTTGCCAACTCCTTTATCAGAAATGAACCTGGGCTACTGTTGTAAGGAACAAGTAGAAATTAGATGTATGAAAGACACAGTTATTTAGTTCTTAGGTCATAGGTGAGTAGTGAAGCCATTGTTCTTCATGTTCATATTAAAACACTTGCAGACCCATAATTTAAAAGGGTCTGTAGTTGCTCATTGACAGAACTGGGGGGGAACTATTAGAGGTCTTAGAATAATTGAACATTTGCTGAGGGCAGTCTTTCAAAGGCTTATGCTGAAATGTTTTCAAAGGTGCCCCTTTACAAGTGGTCTGGAGATAAAAGGAGATTTAAAATCATGTCTGAAGACATGATATAAAATCATGTCTGGAGAACTAGTTCTAGGCATGAAAGAACAGTTTAACAAACTCTTTTTGGAAGAGATCACCTGTGCTCTCTGTTATCAAGTATGCTGGTCATTTTGGTGCTTCAGATACCTATCTACAAGCAAAGTTTAACAGAAATCATATCTTTATTTTGCATAAAGGATGGAAAACAGAAGCAGGCTTGGGGAACATGAAGATCATCACTGGTGTCAAACACCATGTTTAAGAGAGAGTAAGAAAGTAGAATAAAAGACACACAGTTTTCAGATCAATTCTGACCTTTCCTGAAAGGAGATGACATGTAGCAGAGCTATATGCCACTATTTCAAATTGACATCAGTCATAAGTTAATCACTGATTTCTTCAAAGTGATGCCTAGTTGGTTTAATTTCTACTTGACATAGTAAATAAGTTCCTTGAAAAAAAACTGCTTTGTAGAAATTTCTCAGTTCTTATGTTGTTTTTCTTGCTAGTTCACTTTCTGAGCTTGGGCAGGTCACTAATTTCCCCAAGAGGCTAGTCTGTGCTAGCGTAGTGCACAAATACACAGCTATGTTTTAAACAGCCAGTTCAGGTATGAAGAAAGGTTTAATCATGGCAGTCCAGAGCTCTTCTGTATGGACTAATTTACCCTGCAGAAGAGTAAGTATGCAAGCATACCCCAACTGCATTTGTTTCTTGATCCATAGAGGTGGAGGGGTAATACATACTGAGATACCTCACAGGGTTCAGAGACAGTGCTACACCACGAAACAGAGCCAGAGGGTGGGCAAGTCTTTAGGTTATAAAGAATATTTAGTTCTCATGCCATAGTGAACGGCGTATTTTACCTTTTATTATGTTTCCAACTGGTCTGGGGTAAGTTTTTTTAAAGTACTCAGATTACATCCTTTCTGTATTTGTTAATTTTTCTTTGCGTTATAATGCTCAGACTCCACCCCCCTGGTGATATGCCTTTTCCTTCAGAAACAAGGTGGCAAATTTTATCTCTTTCCTCCTGCCCTTCCTGACAACATTATATCTTTTAAGGATGATAGTGTGTTCTCTTTACTAGTTTGGTAAATATTCATAGAGGTTGTTACTGCTTATTAACTCTGTTGATATATGGAAAAAATACGATAATGGAATGAGCCTTGTTTAATTTTGATTGTCTGATTTTATGCTTCGTTGTTCTCATATTGCATTGCGACTCAACTGTTTTTCAAAGTGCAATTTAATACCAAATGATGCTAATAGCTCTGAAGCCATCTATTCATCTTTCTGCTCTGAACAATTTCATGTATTATGCTCTTTTAAACTAATAAGTCAACCCAAAATCCATATACATAAAAGATACAGGTGTGGGGTGTGGGAGTAGAATAATTGATTGTTCAGAAGTAGAGCTGGGCAAAGAGTGGGTTTGACAGTTTGCAGGTCAAACCAACTATCTGGAAAATAATGTCACAGTCTTTAAAAAAATTCTTAATAATTAATTAAGGTAAATGTCTAATTGAAGCTATTTTACTCAGATAAAAGTCTAAATGCTTCATTTTAAGAATGTCGAAACAACACATTCAGATTGTTTGGACATTTGTTTCATTTCCTTTGGGGTTTTTTTGGCTGAAATAGTTGAAATTCAACTGGGATTAGTAGTCGCAGTCATCCTGAATGTGCATTTTTCTGTTTAAAAACAAACATGTACAGCAACAACAGCAAAATAACTGAGCTAAACAACAATAACAACAAATTTACTCAAGTATACTCCTGACTGAATTCATCAGCATATTGAGATCATGACCCCAATCCACCAAAGCACTGAAGTATATACTTATCTTTATTTTGGGTCCTCTTTCCATTTGCTTTTTTCTTCTTCAATATGTAACTAAGGATGGATGTCAGATGAAACAGATGGTACTGTAGTTTTGGACTATTTTTAGTAGTAAATCTAAGAGTACTAAGTGATTTGTGAAACTATCTATTCAAGATGTGTACCAACTACTAAAAAACATTTTGCTTGACAGATTAATTATCCAATAACTTCTTTGCATTAAAAGTGTTAGTTTTTGAAAGAGAGATTTTTTTTTCCAGCTGATTTGGGCAGAAGTTTATGCTAGTTCACTGACAAATAGGCTATACTTATTCCTATAGGAATGACATACTCATTCTTCAAGGAGTATTTTATGTTTCATATTTCTCTGAGACAAAACAGTAGGTCTTAGAGCTCCCTCTGCTCCACTGATGGACACCCAGCTCAGCACTGGTAATGGCCTGCTCAAGCGTACTGGTGTGTGTAAATTGTGAGAGCTGTATGTGCAATTTCTCTGCACTGGTAGATGCAACTGACTGCAGGGTCATCTTCCACCACTCAAATTTCTGTGCAAACTATTTTAAAATGTTTCATACATGTTTAATAGTTCCTGAAAGTTAGTTATTTTCCTTCTGGAGTGGTAGATTTAATATTATCCCAGACAAACTCCCTGACCTGGGTGTGGTCGCACTACAAACCCCTAGTGGGATCATAAGCAGATGACAAAATAGTGATTGAAACTCCCAGATCAATGAAGACTACACTGAGAGTATAAATGGGTATTTGTACAAAAGTCTGTGTTTATTGGTGCATAACCCATATTTATTCTTTCCTTTTTTTCTTCTTTCATGGACATCATATGATTATGTTGGAGATGGGAGAAACAAACTTTGTTTAGCTCCAAGTGCCAGCAGAGCAGCGCTTTCCTACTATTGTGGGGTGATCTTGTAAAAGGGTTAGACTTTCTTCATTGCAAGCTAAACATAAACCAGGCTGAGTAATGTAATTTATCCTTCCTTGACATTTTAATTAAACCTTGGGGATTTTAAAATTTGTGTTCAAAGCTTGGGTAGAGTTCAGATCTTTCTGAACATTTGAGAGAAAATGGAAGCAGAGGAAAGCATATGTGCAAGATCATGAAAATGGGGGTCTAACATATCACCCAGTAAGAAAATATATAACACCAATTTTCTGTCCTATTATCTCATGCCAGTTTTTACAAAAGGGGATGTCTTGAAATGTACTCAACATCAAAAGGGCTTTGTTTGAGTGGAGGGCACATATTCTGAGATGCCAGAGAGCCCAAAAGTGAATATGGCAACTAAACAGGAAAATTTATTATTGTATTCCTGCATATTACTACATTATCTCCTCAAATGTAAAGCTTAAACCTGGGACAATGTTGGCCATTTCTCCTTACTGTCCAGTGTTTTCTGCAATATTCAGAAGCCTCCATTCCAGATATTCAATCAAACTGCCAAGGTCCCTCAAAGTATATCTCAGGCAGATATAAATTATGAATTTATTATCAGTACTTATTAAAAGATATTATCTTCTGACCTCTTAGGTGATTCTTCCCCTTTCAAAGTAGAGTCTCTCCCACTAATATGAAGATATAATGAGTTTTAATAACTAAGAAACCAATCTTTGGATATTCTGAGTGTAAAATAGAGGAGGATGACTATAAACAAAGATAGGCCTCTCTTAAGAAGTTTGGTATGGAACTTATTTTCACATATTCTTATTTTTTATTAAAGCTGTATTCATAAAGACAACTTCTTAGACATTGCCTGTGTGGACTGTAAGAGTTTATATCTATATAACCAATTATAACAGCAGTCAACTAGAGGAGACTTTTTTCTATCTAATAGCATGGTTTTAAATTATATGCCAATTTCTGCAGCACCTCACCAATGAAGGCATAATTCATACTGAAAAGCAGAGGTAGCAGAAAGATAAGTTTAAGAGCACATCTAAACTACCAGGCATGTTAGGTACTTTTTGTGGGGAGGAGAGATTTTTTTTCTCCCCCCCCCCTCCCCCCCCCCCCCAGCTCTGGGAGAGATTTTTCCTCCAAGACCATTATGTAAGAGTTCAGAAGATATACAGGTATACATGTACTAATTTATTTTTAAATTTACAAGCAAATCCCACATAATATGCTCTTTTTCTGAAACAATTTGAAAATTGGTGAAGAGCAGAAGCAGAAGAGGAACAATCAGTAGAGGGCCAGGGCAGCTGGAGGGGACAATCTTTTTTTTTAACTTAATTATATCTATCAGGATTCTATAACTTCTTTAAAAAAATTGTTTGGAAAGTGGTTAAAGTCTACTGAATTGTCCACCTGGGTGTGTGCTTACACTTGAAGCTCAGACTGTGTTTTCTGTGTTTGGGCAAAATTCTGTAAAGGAAAGCTGTCCAGAGCAAAAGTTTCTTTAACCTTCTTATATATGTCCTACAAATAGAAACATATATGCCACAACTATATAGGCAAAATATGTAGTGAGAAAAATAAAGTTACCTAAATTACTATGGATGGCAGCCTATATTCTCTTTGTTTACACAAATTCCTACAACTGCAGTCATGGAGACTGTGGTGTCTTTTTGCTCTGACTATGACTTCTTGTGGAAGATCTATATTATCTTTCTTCAGGGTTGTTACATATTTTAAAAAAAATGAATGTGTCTGCTCACTCCCTTTGCTTCAATCTCTCTTTGTCTACTTATTGATATATAATTTTTCTTTTCAGTAGTTCACTAGAAAAACAACAGAGAAAACCATCAAAGCCCCGAGAAAGCCAACAGAGACCCTGAGCCAAGCAGACATGTGAAGGTTAATACTTAACTGCAGGAAGTAAAGGTATAAGGCTGGCAGTTAGGGTGACAGCCCAACCCTTATCTCTCTCAGTGGCTGTCTCTTCAGGAAACCGTCATTGCTTTGTATTAGAGACTGTTATTTCTACTGCTTCTCACATCAGTGAGAATATATAAGCTATATCTCTCACACCTGTAAAGAGCAAGAATAAACAGTGTCATGGTTGAATAAATCTTTCCAATGCCAAGTTCAGCCCCAGGAAGCTTAGGTTTTTCACAATAACTAATCATGAAATTAATAAACTGGATGTAGTTTCCTATGGAAAAATGACATTAATCCAGGCATTTGTTCTGAACTTACAAGACAGGTAAAGAAATGTCATGTAAGAAACACAATTTCAGGAAAGAATAATTAATGACTAAATAGGTGGAAAATGTTCCTTGTATACAATTGTTAGTATGGTGTATTGCAATTATTCAGAGAGTATAGTAAGCACAGTAGGGCCTGAAAGCACAGTATGAACCCAGCTCCTTCCAGCATATCCTGGGGGAAGTTTCTCTATGGAGACCTCAAACAGTGCAGGAGGACTCACTGCATTGTGGCATGGGTGGATTTTTTTTGTTGTTCAGTAGAACAATATGAATCACCTGATAAACTGGGCCAGTTTAAACAAAAACTTGTAATACAGCCAAATTTAAAATTTTGCACATTTGAGAAAAAGAATGGAAAACATACAAATAGAGTGGGAAAATAGGTGTCCTGGAGAAAGATGTCTCAGAGAAAATGCTATAGGGATTCACAGTGGACAGACAACTCTGTTGCAGGTCCAGTCATAATGTTTTGTCAAAAAGGCCTAATGTAAACCTTAGAAAACTACAGAGAAAAAGAGTGAGTAGAAAGAAAGAAGTGATTTTGCTTCGGTTCGTTAGTACTGGAATGTCATGTATGGTTTTTGTCTAACATTTATAAAAATGGTTGCTTAAAATTTGAAGAGATGCCAAGGAGAGATGTAAAATGAGTTGAGGGCTGTGGAAAGTGCCTTTCAGGAAGGTACTTAGAGCTTAGTTTTTTTAAATTATCAGATCTCTAAACACCACTCCGGGCTTACTAAATGTGACAAATAAAGACCTTAAAGCAGGAAAGGTAAAAGAAGAAAGAGCTGGGAGTAGTGCAGGTTTAGTTGCCTACTTCTGTGGTGAAGCTTTGGTGCTCTGGACACAGAGGAGGAAGGAAACATCTTGTGAAATGCAGAGGCAACAGCCTGAAAAGGGGCAGCACCTTCAGCACTTAGCAGTGTCTGTGAGACTCCAGGCCCCCTTCACACATCAGCCAGAAAGGAGTCTATTAGTTTCTATGATCCACTGCCATACACAGACACGTGTATACTCCCCCATTCACTTACAAAGCTAGAAAGCTACTTATTATTCACAGGAAGTCCAATTTTAGAGTCATCCATCCTACCTTCAGTCATAGCCTCTCTAATATTTTTTTCAAATGGTCTAGTTGCAACATTCATTTTCTTAAAAAAGAGTTCTAGAAGGTCTGTTTTAAATATTTTAGCATCTGTATCCTAAGCTAAGTTTTCTTAAATATATATATACATAGTTTTATTTGACTTGACCTTACAGTCTTTTCTTCTTCATTTTTTTTCCTCGCTAAATGAAAAGCTGGAAGGCTTTGTACTAAGCAAAACATTTTGAGTTTGGGTATGAAAGATGTGAAAACAAATATCTAAAGTCACTCATACTGGTGTCCCGACACCTTATTTGAAAAGCAGAATATGGAGAGAATTAGACTGAAATCTTCCATGTTCCAAGCAGATTTTTTCCCCTGCAGGGGTAATACATAATAACCACCTCATTCTTTTTCCTTCTATCTCAATTACTTGTCTAATTTTTGAACAGGTCACAGGACACAACTCAAGGAAATAGTTGTTCTGTTATTTTCAGAAACCTAAATTTTATAGGCGAATGAAAGCCTACAGGCAGGTGAGAGGCATTACCTTACAAAGTAATAGTTTACAATACTAAACTTGAGAATGAGCCAGCTTAAATGAGCCTGAAGGCAGGGATTAGTAAATTTAAGGAAGAAGGACAGTAACCACATTTTCAAACTGGAAAAAAAAGAAAAAAAATTGCCTTCGTCCAAAGCGTAGAGCTATTGCCTACTTGCGCCAAGAAACAAGTCAAAAGTCAATTTTCTTGTTCAGTTATCCTGGCTGATGAAGATGTATGCTTAGATATGGCCAGCACTAAGTAGGCCCAACAAATCTCAGAATTTCAGCTCCCATTGCAGAAAGGTGAGGAGAGTCTAGCTCTAAGCATGTTCACTTAGTGAAGAAGAATTTACACCGATGTCTTTCTGACTGGTGCCAATAGTAAAGGATTTGGCTTCATCATGTCCCTGCATCTTTTCCAGGAGAAATACAGTGGTGGCTTAATGCTTCCCTTGTCAAAGCAAAAAGGAAAGGAACCTTTCTCAGAAGGGTTCTGTAGGGAGCCTTCACAGTCACTCACCCAAAGTACAGCTGGAGCTGGAGCTGCATTGCCCATATCAAGGAGCAGTGCTTGAGTCTGAGTGTGCAAGCTGAGCCTGTAAAATCCTTAATTTTAAAGCTCCACGAGTTCTTTGCAAGGGTCTATCCATATTAGACCATTATTTCCAAAGTGTTTCAGAGGCAGGCCATGGCGAACTGAGAAATTTGGAATGGCTGTTCAATTGGGTAAATTGGTTTGTCAGGGTGACAACTTTTCAAGTGGGGGCACAGTGTAAGCCTGGACCACTCCCCCCAGAGAGCTCTAGAGGGATGGAAAGTTGGAACAGAAGAGGGATGCCCACTTTACTTTCTGCAGCAAGAGAGATAACTGAAAGGACACAACCAATGGTCAGGCTTCAGATATATTCCTGTTATCTGTATGTTTTACCATATTTAGGGGTAAAACAAACAGAGAGTTATATCACAAAATTGAGCTGATTATATGGTTGCTCTGATGTGTTTATTATCTAGGCAAATCAGTTGCACTTGACTATGTCTGGTGGTGGCAGCTGGCCAAATACTTATTAGCTTGCAGCCTTAGGGTAGCTGCAGTAGACTGCTAACAATTTATGAAATTTCTCATTGGTGACAAGGATGTGATCGTATATACAGGGATAATCATGCTCCCAAATGTGAATCTGCTAAGGAAGAGTGTCTCGATGAAGCAGCTACGCATGGGGAGCAGCTAGCTGGCCAGTCAGTAAAGGGAGCTACCTAGCTGACAGAAAAACAAACAGGCATACCTAGCTCATTCTATAGTGTCAGCTGCAGGTTTTATGTCCCACAGCCTAAAGCTAAGGTGCTTGAGGGAGTTAGTTGATTTGATGCAAACTGTGACTAAGGCATCTCTAGAATGTGGGGAATAAGCCTGCTCTCCCAGCTGTTTCCTTACCAAGGAAGCAGAGAGGAAGACTCGTTATTTGAGAAAAGCTCATTCTGTTTTCTTTCCTTTTTCTCTTTATTTCTCTCCCTTTAATACAACACTTTTTGTTAACCATTTCACTCTTATTTAGTTTTTCTTCTTGTTAATTTCTCATCTTTCTCAGATTCTTACTTGTTTTACATTCAGGAGGTACAGTTTCCAGTGCATCCAGGCAGTTTGAGTTAGCTGTCCAGTATTTCTGAGTGGACAATTGATCTGCAGTTTATTAATGAACCCTAAATTGGGTCTGCAGAAAGTTTATTCCACACTGGAGTTAATGTTGAAGCTGTATCACAGAAGGTTATTAAAGCAGTTTGTGCAGCTTACAGGGAGACAGGTTCCATCACTGCCTCATTCCTTTGGGAGTTTCATTCTCTGACAGCGCTGTTGGATAGAAAATGACATCAACTTTATGCCCTAGCCCCTTGTAATTGAATAACCTACCATTGTAATGTTTCACTAGTGGTACCTGAACAAGGACCTGATAGATCTTGAGGGAAGGTTTTTGTTTTGCTTTGTTTTGTTTTCAGAAAACATCATGGATTTCAGACTGTTGGAAAGATGGAGTAGAAACCAGCTGGTGAACCTAAAGGCTGGCAAGTACCCAGTGATGGGTCTATATCATCAGTACTTGATTAATAGTGGAGACTGTCTGAAAACACAGCCTTCACCCCATTATTGTTAAACTTCTGGTAGCATGCTTAGAAATATAGTAACTTCTCATCTCTCTGGGCAAGTCTCTGACATCTGTCAAATGTGTCAGGTTCCCGACTCCATAATACAATGACAATATTGTAATCAAAATGAGAAGATACCTATACTATGAAAACACAAGTCATTTCAAAGGACGATTAGTTCCTCTTACAAAGTTCTGTAGTTGCATTAGTTTCAGTGTCTGTGATTATTTGCTTAGTATGATGTTAACATGATAGGAAAGCCAAGATCATTTTGGTTCAGTACAATTCCTTGTCCTTTTCTTCTCTTTTCTGCCCAGAAGATGAAACATGAAGAATGCAGTATTTTTGGTGTAGTATTCATTGCTTTCACCTGTCTGCAGTCTTTACTATGGTTCCCTTTATAGAAGCAACACTTCCTTGCAGTGATGAAGGGGTCATTTCAGAAAAGTGTGGGGCTAGCTGATAAAAGAAAAATTGCAGGAAGCACAGAGTGCTTTCATTCTTGGAAAAGTGGTATAATGTTGTATTTCCACTTCTCTTGCTGAGCAACTAATGGAAGTCGCTCACTTTTTGCAGCAATATCTTTCAACAAGCTCTCCTAGCTGTGTAATTACAGTGCAATAGTAGCTGGGATAATAAAGATCTTTTTCAAATGGAAAAGGGGAGCTCATGTTATAAAATAAAAGTGTTCCTTTTTTCACATTATAAAATAAAAGTTTTCCTTTTTTCAAGATCTGAACAAAACTGTCTTCAGAAAGGTGTATTTTCTATATTAATCTGGCTTCTGTGTTGTGATATATATCAGTGGGCGACTAGTTCTAAATCTGAGAACAGACATCTTTTCTAGGAATTAAAGATACTCAGATATATTTCCTTTCAATAAGGAGTATTGAAAAGAGATTCTTACATCTTCCACAAAAGCCATTATCAGGCTTTTTTGTTATTGTCAGGTAAATGTGTATTTACATGAGGTCGATTAGTGCTGATAGGATAAATGAAAAGAAACTTGATACTGAATAAAACAGAAACCTGATGCTGTGGTAGACCTAATAATAATGCAAGGTAAGGATAGTTAGCTATTTTTGAATAAGCTATTTTTGATCAGTCAAAGATGCTTGTCTCTTTCTTATGTTTGTCTGTTTATCAAAGGTATCGGTCTTGAGCTAATTCCAGGAGAGATTGTGGGAGGGAAGAGCTGAAATCTCAGATTCTTATGGGAAGGAAAAATCCCTCTTTAAATTTCCATAACTACTTAATTCATAGGCTTCATTCTATTGCAAACCCATTTTATTCCCATATATTCCAGCATATCATCATCAATCAGCAATCTGTAACATCTTCTGCATTTTAGCTACCCTACAAGAGTCAGAAGTGCCACAGTCATGTCTATCCTATGATGAGATATTTCTATATGACAGAGTAAAAGGTGAGCAATTGATTGTATGTCATTCATATAAATAATGCAATTGATTATCTGTTAACTGAAGAAGGCTATGAGTAAGATATATATGTGCATGCTTCACCCACCAAGAAGACAAAGGCATATAGTTCAAGGGAAAAAGTTTTTCTATACAAAGCATTTCTAAGATAAAGGACACCCTATGGCTTGCATACTGAAGGAAGTATTGAAGGGCTACAGAAGGGTTGTCTGTGGGTAAGGAAAAATTATTTGCAGTTTTTCTTTGGCAGTTTATACTTACTGACTTAAAAATGTTTAGATTTGACCTTTTGAAAGAGAATTCCTTACTATGTAAAACATCTAGTGATTATGAAGGCAACATCACATTTCACAGAAACAATAAGGTAGGCATTGTAGCAACAAAATCTATGTTGTGCTCCAAGAGAACTTCAGGTAAAGTGGAGTGCGGCAAAGTACAGGATGATACCTCATAGATCGTCACTGGTGGCCCATTTTCTACTATGTAGAAAGTGAATTCAAAACACTAGCAAAGAATTCACTGAAGCAAATCTACTATTTATTATTCTTTTCTCTCCTCTGTGTATTTTCTCCATTGCTTTACATGGGGAAGGGTGGGGGAGCAGGAAATATGTCAAAGTTCTCCTCCAGCAGGGATTTTGTCCATGCAGGAGTACATATAATTATTGGATGACATTGTCTTGAAGACATAAATTTTAATTGCAAATTAATCAACAGGATGTGATTTGTCCCTTGATGGTTAAATTTGATTTCAATTATGAGATTCTGTTTGGAGCAGAAAATAAAAATTCTTGGTATAATTGTCAAGTAAGTACGAAAAGAATCTAAATTTCATTCCCTCTGGCAGCTTCCTTTTTGCAAGAAATTAACCTTCATTTCCATTCAGTGGTGGCCTCTAGCAAGAATTGCAAAGTGATTGCCAGGTGTTGTGCCTCAGAGAGATAGTATTGGAATTTCTTATTGGTCAGATACACTTTGAAAATATGGCAAAAAGGTCATAACAATTCTAATTTAGCAAATTCTTATAAAATGCATAGGCAAATGTTGTCCAAACTATTAAAAAGGAAAAAGGCGAACTGATACTAGTGAGGTGTATTTCTGGTAGAAGAGCTCCTCCTTCTCAATGGAGTCATTAAACTCCCTGCCACTGAAACACAAGTGACCTGAGCGGGTCACTGTGCATGTCTGGAGATGTGGCAGAGACAGGAAAGCCCAACCAAATGCTTGCAGCTGTCTACAAGAAGGGCAGCTAGGTTTAGGAGGCATCTGGATCAAGTTTACAGAGTGTCTGTCTCTCAGAACCTCACCTGAGTTATCTGGAGGGAGCACTGGAACTGGAACTTATTCTGGCTTAGAAGAAAATTAGAAATCCTCTTCCTGATGAATCTAGGCTGGAAGAAAATTCTAAGCTTTCTGCATTCATGTATAGTCTTCTTTAAAGTATTATAGCATTCAAAGCATCATTTTTACCTGTTTTACCAAAGTCTGCAATGCCTTAATGTGCTAGAAACAGTGAAAACACTAACTGCATGAAAATATAAAACATAATACTGAATCTTCAGTTTCTTCATTTTCTTTTATGCACATGACCAGAATCTGTAGTGTTTTGAGTATACACTGTGTAGTCCGTTCAGAGAGAGAAGGACAATGATCATTTGCACCAGGAATTATGATAGTTATGCTCTTTGAAATCCACTTGACAGGAAATCATCAATGCTGGTGCGAATTCGTGAGTTTCCTTGCTTGGTAGTTGTAGTTCCTCTTCAGCCTTTCTTTTTCCTGTAGAAGACCACTGCTGTCAGCCTGGACATATTCTCTCCCATGCTCTCAGTCACCACATCATTTTTACTGAGTTTGAGTTAAATTAGGAGGAACCTGCCAGATTCTTAGAGGGCACCCTTAGAGGGCAACCACCAGACCTCACTCTGGTTCCACTTCCTCTCTCTTAGCCGTAGAAATGGTCTAAACATCACCACAGCCTAGATGCCTGACTTTTAGAAAGTCAGATGAGATAGACTTTATGCTTGGGCAAAAAGGTGACAGCAGGAGGGAAATGGTGGAAGAAGAAGTACATTTAATTTTAGAAAATCATAATATTTTTATTTGCTTAAATGAAAAATAATTTTTATATCAAAACTTCTCAAGTGATAAACTTCAGTGGGATATAAGATGATCTGTAGATATTTTCCCCCTAAAAAGATTATGTGGTCTTTAATTTAAATATTTTGAATGACTATAGGATTCCACTCATTTTGTATTATGAGTGGAATGGGACACTACATTCAAAGCACGCCCTGCCAAATGTTGCTGTCCTGGAGAAATGCAGTGCATTTCCCTGCCACACGAGGGCACAGCATTAGTCCCACATCTTTCATGGATTACCAAGAACAACAGTGATACAAATGAAGGTGAAAAATATACTGAGACAGTATCATACATTATTATTCAGGAAGTAACTTTTCACAAAAAAAGACTGGAAAGAGTCAAAATCCAATTGAAGAATTCATTTTTAGGCTCATGAATGCCACTGATGAACTTAGGGCCCTAACTAACAGTAGTGGAAGGCAACAGCACTAGATATGAGTCTTTACTGAGACAGCTTTCATTAAGCAAGAATAGTAAAAAAATAAATTTGTATCACAGTCTTGCATGAGTGAAGCTAAAGCAGCACTGCATGGCGTGGGTAAGTCAGAAGTAGTACTCTCATTAGCTAAAATGTATTTTTACCATTTCTATGTGGTATTCAATGCTTGCTTCATCTAAGTATGTGTATCATATAGGGTAAAATCTACAGCCACCCTTTTCACTCGATTGCTTAGTAAGTGATAAAATGCAATATCCTCATTTTAAAAGGCATTATTCATTTTTGTCTGCATGATTCTTAGTATAATGAATTTTCAATCCAGCTATTAAATAGAAAACATTAGATGAAAGTCATATATTTTGTCAGGTCAGAATTTAGTCCAGTGCAACCTGGGATAATTCTTGGTATACACACTTCTCTAGGTGACTGGAGAACATAAACATAAAAAGAAATAGTGCCAATTCAGTTTCATTGTGGTGGTTTCCAGGAACACATAATGCCAGAGCCTGAATTTCACTTCAGATTGACTATAGATACCACAGTTGTTTTCTAACCCTGGAGCAAAGGCCTGGGATGATCAAACTAGAAACTGAACTCTTTATCTGCCTCTTAAACAAAGAAACAAGAAGCTTGATTTGAATTGAGCAAATTCTTATCTATCTTACATCACTGCACCTGTCAAAATATGAGATTCTTGTCCTATTGAATTTCTAGACCTTGTTTCATTCTTGCTGTCATTTTATAAGTTCTTTGCTTCTTTCTATCAGCTTCGCTTTCTGGCTTTTGAGAGCCAAAGAAAAAATGATTATCTGACCCCAAAGATAAAGACACAAAAGCATGTGAACAAACTAAGGCTGCTGAAGCAGACAGCATAATAAATTGATATAAGAGGAAAGTAAATATGCTCTTGAAGAAAGAGTTGATAGAAGAACATCATGACAAAACAAAAAAAAACAGACTCAGATAACCTATGGGAGGTTAAGTCGCTTTTCTCAACAATGTGTTATGCCCTTATGTGAACCTAATATATAGAAATTAACATAGAAATGTAGTCTTTCCTGTCATTTCTTTGTTTGTTAGTTCCCAATATTATTTTGGCTCATAATGGGATAGAAATTGATTAAAACTCTGCAAAGGATATCACAGGGACAACATTTAAACCTAAAGACAGGAAAGCAAAACAATCTCACTTGATCTGCTCAAAGCTGAAATCACTCACCTCAAAATGCCTGATGTTCCCTGGAAAAAGCTTCAGAAATGAGATGTTCTCTGGCCTCAAATCTTTGCTGAACAATAACACCAAAATCGATAATCTTTACTATGAATCAAATGTTTTGTGGTTTACAAAAACAAGGAAGAAAAAAGCACCGGCCAGTCTGATTTTCTGCTATTTATAGCAGAAAAAGCTACTTTCTCTCCATGATGAGCTATGGAATAAAATGCTAACATTACAGACTTTTAGCAAGGCATATAAAGTTAGAGAAAAAGAAAATGGTGTAGCTTGATGATTGATTGTTACACAGTGATTTTCCTATTACTAGAAGGAAGGATAATCTTTCAGGGGAGAATGATTTTCATAATTCTAGAATTTTGGAATTCTAATTTCGTGATTCTTCCCATTGCTGTCTTTTGTTGACCAAAGAAAAAGGAAAAAAGCTGAAGTGGTGCTATAAGAATGCTAGAGTAGAAAAAGAAGAGATCTGGGCAAGAAAAAGGAAGGAGATTAGCTTCCTGAAAGACAAACAGAAACTTGGAAGCTGTATTCAGGGAAGAAGAATGCTATACTTGTTTGACTTAAGACCCAAAAGCATTTGTGAATATTGGGAAATCTAAGAAAGGAAAATGTGTGTGAGTGTCTGTTCTGTCTAGATGTATACATATGTTTTTCCTCTGTTAAGCAGACGATTGTTTACAAGAGTTACAAACAAGAGCATATTTGTGTTTCCATCAACATGTGCTTCTGGAATGGAGAAAAAGTATATTTCCAGAGTACTCACAGAGCTGCAGCATGGGGAAAGGGAAGGTATAAACTGTTTGAAAGTCTGGATCTGATTCTCTCTACCTGGCATCTACTGAGATTAAGAAAAAGGTAAGAACATACAAACCTCATATCACGGGATTCAAAAGAGTAGCTCTGTAGGTGTCCACATGGAGTGTATAATATATTTTTATATAAAATAATTTGCAAAAAAATCATTAAAGGAATATGCACACTCTAAATCAGAGTTATTAATTTCTCTGTAATTTTGCTCTTGTGCTTATTATTGCTCCATAGACACAGATGCTTCTATTTTTCATATTATCTTTGTGAACACAGAAAAGACCTAAAATGTGTGTTAAGGGAAGAGAAAAATTAATTAGGGTGCTGTTCAAGAATGCTTGATGTTTTTGCCTACGTAATATATTCTCTACAATAGGTATTGCAAATGGTGTGTCACAGCTGATGTTTGGCTTAGTTTAAATTCCTGAGTGAGGGCCGTATATATTTGTTTTGACAGTGAAAAAGTCCTTGAAAAATTTTCACCTTCTTTGTCTTTTCCACATGGACGTGCAGACTCTTAGAAATACCATCTGCATAGACAGTTTTGAGACTTGGGTCCTTAGTCATCTTTCCTGAGGAAGTTGCTCTTTGGGAGTAGTAACACCAAGTAGCACACTTACTAGAACATTAAGCCAAAGTCCGTATTTCTGCACCATTCTGGTAGGGCTCTGCAGAGGGTGTTCATAGTTTCCGACACAAACCATAGGGCCAGTACTGCCTTTGGGGATATGTATATGAGGTCCCGTATGACAAGAAAACAAGCAGGAGTCCTTGAGGTGAGAGGCCCTCAAAGGGCAAATAGAGAAAGTGAAACTGAAGACTCAGCGAATTTAAAGACAGTGGAAGGTAAAGGTGTTAGTCTTGAGCAGTAGCCTGGCAGATGAAAAAATTGGCTTGATTTGCTATTCTTTATTATACAAATCTGAAACTTTATTATACATTTAAATATGTATAATTATACATATACATATATGTATGTGTATATGTATATATGTATACATACATATAATTATCTAATATACATTAATTCTTTATTCTAAAAAAAGTGAAACTGAAGCATTGAATGGCTTACTGGTCCCACTGGGTATTCAGACCCAACAGAGATGTCAGTCTCTATCTTAGCCTCCTGGGCTCAAAGACAGCTTGTTGTCCCCTGGATTTGCCATCTGAGTCTTTCCTGAAGTAGGACAAGTCACTGAACACTGAAGATTTTAAATCTAAATTACCATTATCTCCTCACTTCCATCAAGTGTATACATTTTTCCCATTATATCACTTTCTATCACTTATCCCATGGACCTAATTATCCAAAATCTACAGCCAGAGCCAGTTCTATGACTATAACAGAAGTCACTTGAGCAAAATTAGGTTTGATTGGAGAGGTAATTGGTTCACAGGGGTGAATCTTGTGAACATGTAGATTTTTCCAAGAGCATAGCAATCAAACTGAATTTTCACCATAATCTTACGCAGTAACTGATTATTTTTAGGAATTTGATTATTGATTTGATTATTGATTTTTTGATTAAAGCTGCTTATTTTAAAAGGCATTTTAGAATCATACTACTTTTTCTAGAATTGGAAGTAATGAAACACAGCAAGAAAGGCAAAGTTCCTGGAAGCATTGCCTGATGTTTGAGTTTTGTGCATGAGAGAGGCAAATTATGCTGGCAGATGAAAATCGTGCAAAACTAGGTGGTTTGCTTTGGGGGAGAGAGGGGACATTATGCAAAATGAGACAGTTTTTCACAGGCTTTTGCTATTTATTTGCTTGTTTTTCACCTGTGAGTTACTGATTTGTTCAAATCAGGAACTAAAAGCAAAACTCAAGGAATTAAATCCTGCCTTGGTTGAAGACAGCGGACTTTTATTCTTGAAATTAATTTCACAGTGAACCAACCCTTTCCTCCTAGTTAATTGTATTAATATTTGAAAAATCAAAGTTTTGCCTCTGTCTGTCCAAGTAAACTGGAACGCTCCATGTTTAAATATGGTCCTTCCTAGAAAGTATTGAAAAAACTATTTTGGAAACTTTCCCATCAAACTAGCTCTGTCCTTTTAGCTTAGATCTGACCAAGGACCCTGTTCTTCATTCACATTGCTTGAACTGCTGAATCTAAAGCTATTAAAAGGAGCTTTCAAGGTTGCTTGGATAGACTGAGGCAAAACTTCATTTTTCAAACATTAAGGCATTTGGATTTGGGTTCTTTATAAAAAATACCTCATTTAAACATGAAGTTCATCAATAAAATATTTTGATAGTCAATGATAAAACTCTTATTGGCCCTTTATTCTTCATAAGTGTCTCTTAATATTTCCCATGTATTCTTTTATCATTGCTTTATTTTCTGTTTTGCTTTGTCATTTGTTTTGATGAGTGTTAAATACAATATTAAACCAAAATGAAATACGTATTCCCGTTCTGACTGATAGAGGAAAAAACATTACAAAATACTGGAACCTTGCTAGCACATCTTTACAAGGAAATGCCACATTATAAAAACAGCAAAAATATTAAAAAAAACCATGGGGGACATTAGTAGAATTTTTGAAGTGTCTTGGGATTTTGCCTGCTGATAATGAAGTGTGGCTCTTTTGACTCTCAGAGGAAAAAGTGAATCTTATAGAGTAAAATTCCAATTCACATATGAACTTGACTATTTATCCTAACTAGACTCTTCTGGATCAGAGAATGACTGTGTGAATCAAACGACAAGTCATTAGGCTCAGTGGTAGAACTGCAGGGTTAACTACTTGGACCAAGGTTAAGATAAGAAGTCAGGCTGAGTGATCATGTTAGGCCTTACTCAGTTTTAATAAACCAAACTGTTCCCTAGTATTTTACCATTTCTCTTATGAAATTTGGTATTGCAATGAAAGGCAAGCGTTGGTCTCGAGATGAAGCTGTAGTGTTAATAAAGTTTATCCCCCAATGACATTTAAGAACTCAATGTTTCAGCAGCAATAACTAGATACAAAAATTTCCATATCCTTCATTCATTGTCCTCTTCAAAAAAAATGAAGTAGCTATAGTGGCTAAAGCAAGATCGACTGAACAGAAATTCTTTTCTCTTTAGTGATGGAAAAATAAAATGCCATATTGATAATACAAAAATGATGAAAGGAATATCCCATCTAGGTACTACCAGCTATGAAGCTGTTGTTCCAGAGGACTGACTCCAGGAAATTAGAAAACTGGCCAAAATGCTATTGGTTCCTATTTCATTACTTTCCTTCATACATACCAATTATAAACATATTAGCCCTTTGGTCAGATGAGTCACCTGAAAAACAGTGATTTTTTCACATCTGATTTCCCAACACCTAAGAAAACTGCTATCTGGGAGGTTACAGCACTGTATATGGATGTTAGTTCATTGCTTTTTAATTATTAAAAGAGAATGTAAGAAAATATTCTGTTAAAAAAAATCTGTCCTTCTGCTGGTAATCTGATTCCAGGAATATATTTAGTGTTTTAGTACTAGAAGACTGAACCTTAATGCAACAGAAGACCATGTATTTGTCAGAGAAAATTATTTCTCAAACTTAATTGTGCTGGCATACACATTCAAGAAAAAATACAAAATGTTTTTCATTTTTATTTGATAAAAATCTCTTTCTACAATTGTGTTCTATTTTTGAGGGGTTTTTTTTTTCCTCTCAAAAATCAAGCATATATAAGCAAAATTAATTCCAAAGGATAGAAGTTTTGGTTTTTTATGAGTTTATATTTTTTTCAGAATGACTACCTAAGTGGCTATTCCCTGTCTACACTGGTTCCTTTTATTGTTCCATACTATGTATGTCAGCAGATTTTAGATGTGAGTGTCTCATATCTCCTGGTCCAAAAACTAATCTCTGGCTTTTTTTCTGAGCTAGATACCTACACATTGAGAAAATGGAAAAAGCAACTGTTGCTTTTAGAGTAGTTCTGTAGAAGGTTAGAAAATGCTACTCCTGATGTTGTTTTTGAAAAACTAGCCACTGGAGCTGAGAGAAAATTTTCATTTGAAACTGAATTTTCTGAGAAATTTTCATCAGCATGGATAAATCCAACTGCCTAAAATATTTGGATAAGGCCATTTTAAATGTTGTATACCATTCAACTATCACTCCAGAAGATCATATGTCTCTTTTAGGTCCTTTGTTATATTTGTTATCTGAGCAAATGTCTTGGATACCCCAAGTAACATGAATAACCTGGCACCAGAAAGTTACCCCAATACCTGCAGTTTGTTGGACGGAGAGTTATTTTTATTAGTAGAGTTTATTAATAAAGTTTTAGGGTTTTTAATTTTCCATTGAAATTTCCCAGAATGAATGTAGTAAAACTGAAAATGGTTATATAGGGTCTCTTTCCCTTTCCAGACGTATTCTGCTGCCTGACTGTGGGATCCCCAGCTGTTGTTGGGGAGCACACACAACACACTTCTCCATATGCTTTCTTACAAACCTGAGAAATTCACCTACTAAGTGGAAAACAGTGAGGAGGTCTGCTCCATTGCAATAGCGTTATGTCATGTGCTAGTGTTACTCTTTGGAGCTAGCCTACATTATGTCTCCTTGTGTATATATGCCACTTGTGTCCGTTCATTGTTCGAATTTGAGTTCATTTTTGAAATTGTTATATTTCAGCTCAAAATTGAACACGGACTAGTCTTCTTGAACATTGCTTTGCCTCTTGCTTTCTTTACCACAGGTGCAGCTGCAAATGATTTGGCTCGTTTCCATCACCTGAAAGACTGAAACTGTAGTAAAAATGCCACTGGCAATTAGCCATAATCAAGACTGGAAGTGATAATAATCAATAGCAAAATACACAAAGATCAGTAACAAACATGTTCAGGGCATGTTCAGCATAAATTTCTAACTGCCTATTGAAAATTAAATTTCAAACAATGAGTTCTAATAGTGAAATTTTAGAGAAATAGAAAAAAGTCAGAGAATAGGGTAGATTCATATTCTCTCTGCTGATATTTCTGTATTTTTAGTTTCTAATTCTCCAGTTGTGAGAGTATGTTTATGAAGCAGTCTCAAAACTTGTTAATTATTTCTGTGCGATAGCCCGTCTTTTCTTCGAACTGTAGTTACAGAGAGCTGTTAAGGAGTGTTCTTCACTGGAAGACTGATGTCAGGAATTCAGACCAATGACTCCAAAAGGTTAATGTTCTTGGGATATTCCATAAGCAAATGAAAGTTAAGGTCTATTTTGATATTTTATAACAGTTACTGACCTCCTCAAAGTTCACTTCTCAGATCTTATCATTCTCTCTTTGCTGAAGCAAACTCTGTAGTTTTTTGAAGATAACTGTTTGACTCTAAACTCTACAAGTTCAGGTCTTTTCAGCTGTCCTATAATGAGAAGTACAATAGGCTTATTTTTCATATAGTCCTATGACAAGTTACCTTACTGCTCTTACCCTTTGACATAGGGTTAATAATGATCAATGTTACTTATGGCGCAGATGTTATAAAAACTGTATAGCATGTTTTATTGTTTAAAACTTTCCATTAGATTTTGCTGTATTCCTGAAACAATCTTAAGGTTCAAACATTTGGACACAGATTGAACAAGAGGTTAAATGTTAAACTCATTGCAGTAAACTGACAAAATGCCCATTAATTGCTGAGCAGACCGTTTTGACCTAAAGCATTTATGTCCTTTGGATAAGATTCATCAAGGGTTTAAAAGTCAGTCAAGATAGGCCAAGCAAGTCATGTGGGCTTTTTACATGAACAGCAGAGAGAGAACATCTCTCAGTACAGTTGATCTGATACTGAAAGAGTTTTCCGGATAGAAAAGAGGACTCCAGCCTGGAAACACCTCTCCCTCTCTCCTCTGACTGTGCAGGGATTCTAGGTAACAACCTTAAACTACATGCCTATGTTTAGAATGCTAAATTCAGAAGAAATAAATACCACTCAATGTTAAGTATTTCACATCTTTAAATTAGGCAAGATTAGTCCTCCTTAAAGTAGATGAACTTGTGGAATCAGATCTTTCTCACTATGCATATTTACCACATGAATTGTAGCAACAGAGGGTTGGGATCAGTCTCCCTCTTTTTTTTTTTCTTCCAGGATTATCAATTCAAAGGGAGTAAATTCACTGGTTCATTAAAGAAGCAAAAGCTATAGCATCTAGCAAGCACTAGATACTTATTGACTTAAAAGAAAACTGTGCTATGAGAATATGTGTAGAGCTAGAAGGCCCATCCAGATAAAAAAGCACCACTTGCATCACTGAAAGGTTACAGATAGGTGAGCCAAAAAAAGCAAAAAGCCAAAACAGAAGATGGAGAAGAAGGTGTGGATGAGAAAAGTTACCTTGAAGAAAGCCTGAGTTTTAATTTACAGCACACCTGTTGTTTCAGACCAATTAGCCAGAGTATTTCACATGCCTTCCCCCTGAAAATGTGGGTAACCTACTTCTTAGTGCAAGGGGTAAATGACCTTGTGTCCACCAGCTCTGGAAACCAAGTGTGGACACAGAAATTCATACTATCCTAAGCCTCTGAGGTCATGTGTGCACTAAAATGCTTCTGCTTTCTTTTCCTCAAAACACAGGAGAAAGAGGAAACCAAACAATCATTTCTTTGGCGCTGAAGTTGATCCAACTGGCTTAAAAAAGAACACTATGTCAGCTGAAGAGGTATCATTGAAAAAAGGATTTAAAATTTTTATTCTTGGATTTAGAATGGTAAGATGTCTTCTGGGAAGCAGTATATTCCAGGGAAGCGAGGGGCAACTGACAATAGGAACCTGAGACTAAGGAAGACTCAAAAAAAGAGGCGAGAACTGGATGAAGAAAAGGGAAAGCAAACAGAAGAGCTCCTGCTCCAGGCTCTGGGTGGCTCAGTGAATTTGTCAGTGCTGCAGTAATTACTGACCTTGCTACTCGCTGTGCAATTGGCTCAAGTAAAGATGAATAATAAATAAAGATAAATAAACTGAAGGAGTCTGAGCCAGGGTGTTGCTCTGTCTTAAGTGAGGTTAAGGGGGCAATGCCCCAGAGGCCCCATAGCAAAGCCCTTTCCAGAGCGGGAGCCTCCCTCTGTCACAAGCGTGTGACCAAATGTTTGGGCAACTATTGTTTTAAGATATGTAACCAGTGATGCTTCTGCAATATTGCTCCAAAGACAATGGCTAAAACCTTAAGAGCAAACAGGAGATGATGGCTTTCTTGATTATAGTAATATGAAACATGAAATGTAAAGGCTTCAATTTGTTTGAGAGAGCTGACATTGATTTAAGTCACTTGTTACTATACTGGGTGGACTGTGAACTCCTTATGCAGAGACAGAGATTATTTTCTCTGTGTCTTATAAACTTTAAGAAGCAGTATAGACTCTACCTTAAAAACAAAATCAAAAAAACCCTCTGAAATTTATAAAGAAAAATGAATGTTTTGTATAATTCACCTAACAGGATTCTATATTTTTATTGGAAATACATCTTTGAGTTCCTTTTTCATAGATGCTACATGGGTGCTGTAGAAAACCCTAAAGTAGATAGGCGGCTTTTTCATGCTTTCTTTTTGCGTAATGAATAGCGATTATAGCATTTTTATGCAGTTGTCAATTAGTTTTATGAGAAGGAGCCATTGCTTTGTTGATGTTGCAAAAGAAAAATACACTGTCTAATCTCATCCTGGGTAAGGAAATGACTTTTGTTTTACTAAATTCCATGCATGTACAATGTGTCTAATTCAGAAAAAGATGTCTTAATAGTATAATGTATATTCCTTTTGGATTAGATGGGACCAGCTGCCAGAGGAGTAGCAATGACTGCGAGACTAATAGAATAGAGGGGATAATATTTTTTAATGCTTTTCTTGTGGATTCCATAAATCCTCCGGATATCTTCATGTGAGAAGAAGTGTACATGACACGCCAGGCTCTAGCAGAAATTGCTATGCAAACTGACTGTTGGCTTGTGCCTGACTTCTAAACTGTGGGGAAGCTGCATTTCATTTCCCTACGTGCCATTTATTTATTATGTCCATAATCTTAGAGGTGATAGAAGGACTTAGACGTCACCCTTAATAAATAACAATGGTTCAATTCTACCTCTAATGTTTTATTCACAGAAATTAATGGAAATAAAATATCCCCCAAAATCTTGATAAAGACAAATATACATATTTGCTACAATGCTTTTGGTGTTCTATAGTATTTTAGGAAGAGCACAGTGAAAATGACATAGAACTGTATACATCTTCTCTTCTTATCTGTATCTCAGAGGAATAACTGTAAGAAATGTACATTCTGTCATACTCCTTATCCAGTATTTTGGTCTATCCACAATCAAGCTTGTCTGTGTTTCTTTAGACATGATGAATCCATCATCCCTTAACACACAATGTGAAACGAAAGCTTTACTGATTAAAGCAGAGAGCTGTTTGATCATAGACCAAATGACAGATGCCTTGCTAAATGCTTGGGTAATGATGGTTTTACCTATATTTTGTTATTTACATTTCAAGGAGAAGGATTATTCAGTTATGGTATTGCAAAGGACTTAACTGAGGGATTTTAAATCCCTGTAAAATTCTTTGGATGAGAAAGGATATCATTCATATCATTTTCCTGTGCCCTTTCTGTTTCCTCCCACTCTTTCACCTCTGGAGTGAAGCACTTAATAGACAGAGAAGGGCATTTACAAGTCTTCATGTATTGTTTGCTGCTGGCTGCATGTAGATAAATGAAAGGCAAAGCAGATAATGCACATCCACAAATCGTGTCACTCTTCTGCAGATCTGAGAATTGCAGTGATGTCTCAACAGTTCAGTCACTGTCATGTTATTTGTAGATTTCAAATGCCACTGTGAACACATGAAGGAGAACACTGTAGTCTGTATATGAACTAAATGTCAACTGGTAGTCAAGACTCATTAGAAGAGTTGGTAAATATATGTTTTTTACATACCTCCAGTTTATTTGCAATGATAAAAGCATGCTGTCTGCTTATTCTCTTAACGCGCTGGCAACTCACACATAGGTTTTAGTAAAGTAATTTGTTAAGGAATTTTTTTGAGATATTAGAGCTCTAAAGGTGAAACAGAACAATGAGAAACAAAGTTTCTCATTTTTTCTCAAATAGGGCTGTTATGCTTTGCTACAAAGGAGTTTCCATCAAATGATGTGCTAGGCATTCATTCTACTGCTCACTATAATTATGATCACAATTATCACCCCAAAAATTGTTACTGTCACATTAGGATGTATGAAGCTGAAAAGAGAGTTTGTACTGTGATGATTTTTATTATTATTAAAGACTGGTTAATCACAGCCAGCTGCAGTTGATCAGTCTGGAAATCGCTCACATTTTGGAACATTTCACTGAGCTGATTCTCCTAAATTTCTTTTTGGCAGTTAACTTCTAGCCATCTCTGGCTAGCCATGTCTTTCAATAGTTAACTGTTCAAATAGCAGCCTTAAATCTCTTCCCTCCCTCACTGCCCTTCTCCAAACGATCATGAAGAGATTATTAAGTCCTTTTGTAAGCACTTTGGAATGCAGTTTAGGAATTCTTACTGATCAGATTTGGACTTGTGTATTGTTTCCACTCAAAAGATAATAGCCCGTGGATGCAGAAGTAAGGTAATTTTACCATCTCAAACTGAACTCATAAAATTTACATTTGAAAATCTTCCACTTGTCATTATGAGGAAGAGTTCTGAACTTATATGATTGAATCATTTTCCCCTAGATTTTCAGTTTCAAGTATAAACCTTTGGTGCTTAATTTGATACCACAGCGTAATGCTTGGCTATATATCAAAATATGTAGATTATCTTCTAGCCTAAAATCTTTATGAAGTACTGGATTAAATTTTACTCTCTGGTTGACTGGTAAGACTGGAATTTTGTGAGTGCTTGAATTACTAGAGTTTTATGCTTAGATAAAGGAACACAGAATTCAACCTTAAAAAAAATGTTCAGAAATTTCAGTCATATCAGGCCTTTTGTTTTCAATGTAAGTACATATATTTTCATGCCATCAGCATTTCTGATCTTGTAGAGCAGTGGGTCATTTCTATTGCTATATTTGATCTGCCATATAGCTTCCACATTAAAAGACAGAGGACTCAAGACCTCTGTTGACACCTGCAAAGACTTTTTCTGCTGTACTCGACTCTGAAAATTTTGAGTCTGTAATATTTGGCTTTTATAATAATTTTAACAGCTCTGTACTGTTTTTCAGCCTTCAGTTACTCATTCATTTGCTTAACTTTGCAATTCAACCATAGTATTTTTGTGTTTGGGATAGTGAGAAAAATACCAGTTAAAAGGCTATGAGAAATTCTGAGAAAGATTTTCTCACAATGCAGTTACTTTTAAAGTGTGTCCTGAAAATTTAATTGTTGAGAGCTTTTAAAAGGGAGCATAGATTTCAGATTTATTTATGTAATTATTTCAATATTTATTTATAAATCATTGTAATAAACACTGTATGACTGCTATTGGAATATGCATTTCTAAATATGAGAGAAAGGAATATCAGTTTTTCACATCCACATTATAATCAAAATCAGTGACTTTACAAGACGGCATCCATTTGCTAACCACAAAACTTCCTTTTGAGTTTCCTGTGTTATACTCAAGACATCTTCACATTTGACAGCCAAAATAGGTAATGAACAGAGAGGCTTGTTTATTCATAAATAGTTAGGTGGTTGTGTACAATGGCCAGAAAGGGTAGAGTGGGATAGCGAAGTTAGGTAGCCAAATCTGTATTTAAGGATTTAAACAGAAATGGCTTGACTCTCCTTGGCTTAAGTTACTGCAGCTCCTGTTGATACCAGTGCGGTAGGCAAGGCTGAGCCACTGAAGAAAGCATGCCTCTTGTGACGTGACCCCCCTGTATTTGAAAATATGGTGGCAAAGGAGGGTGGTATAGGCATAATGTGGGAAAAGCATGCGGAGAGTATGTGAGAACACGTGATAAGGTAAGGGCCTAAAGTGCCAGAGAAAAGGAGACAGAGAAAGGCAGAGTAATGCCAGGAAAAAGAGGCACTTGGAGGGGCCCCATATATCTGTAAGTATTTAAGGTGGGATTCTAACCCTAACGAGCTTGTATGGAAATACATAGTTCCTCAAAGCAGTCTGCTGTCATAAAATTTGGAATTAAGATATAATTTAGGATTTTAGCTCTGTATCTGAACAATACTTTCAGGATGATATAAAAAACATGGAATTTGGTTTGTGAAATTGTACGTACATTTGAAAAAATGGATTTTCTTAGACAATTTTGCCTGGTAACTCAGTGTCGTAAGTAGTCCAGCATTCAGCAATATTCAGAACCTGGAAGTCCAATGACACTGTGTATCTGTGTTTCACAGCTGGACTCAACAATTTCACGTGAAGTGATAATTAAATCCAAGTTTTTCCTTTCTCACGAAGCCCTTTGCCAACATCTCCAGTGGTAGACTTGTGCCTGGAGACATAGATGAGGTCTTAGACTGATTTTCTTTTGAAAGTGGGCTGTCTTTTTGCATTTGACTCTTTGTTCTTTTCTCTTTCAATTCACTTCAAACTGACAATGTACCTGCTTATAACTATGGCAACAGCCACAAGATTGCTCTCTTGGTTTTCTTTTTCATTGTATACCTCAAGTATTACACCAGGTTTTGTAACATGGCAGACATTAATAAAGACTTTCGTTTTCAGCAGACTGCATTTCATGGTTAGATTTTCCATTTCTGTTGAAATAAACATACTGATGATAGTTTTGGAGTTCAGAGCATTATTAGTTGTTGTCTGACATTTTAAATACAAACCTAAGCTTACTTCACGCAGAAAAAAATATCTGCAGTCCTGAAGTCTAAAAGGATGTGTATTTAGGGATGTATCATAGGGATGGAGAACTCCATATCATACTGCCTTAGAGAGAGCAAGAGACGGATTTCTAAGCTCATTGGAAAACTGATTTTCCTTTTTATTTTCTGCAGTGTGATTATTAATCCCTATTTCATTTGCATTATTTTACAAATTCTGACAAAGGCTGTTTTTTCCAGCAAAAAATTGAAACCTCATTCCATTATGCCAATGCATTTAGATGTAAATTTAGGTTTTCTATATGCAGTGTGCTATAGGCTTCACTGGTGCAAAAAACAGTTCAATAAACTTAAAATAGAATCCATGAATTGCAAAATCTAACCATTTTGAAGAGTTATCAAATTAGATTTTAGAAGAAATTATTACTATCTTTATTTATACCAGCTGATATAAATGGACATCATTCTCTCAGTTTATACCTCCTGAGGGTCTGGCCTATGATTCTGAACACAGTCACTGTCATATCAGTGCAAATCCTGTAGTTCTAGCAAAAAAGGCAAGCCAGGCCTCTGAGAGAGAATTCTTGCTGCAACAGGCAGAATCTGACTTCAGGTATACGTCATCCAAGGTCCTGGGGCACTGCAAAAGCTCAGCTGCAGATGAAAACCTAGCTTCATGGATCTATTTCATAATTTTATGACACTAGTATGAGATGGAATCTTTAAGAAATGTTGATAGTATCAAAGTTGGAGCTTAAAAACTACCAGGCATGCAATGCGTATTAATGAGCAATGCAGCTGGCCTGCATGAGGCACTTAACATCATCTCTCCTCAACACCAAATTATTGCTTGTGTATGTCACACAAAGCCAGCTACCCCTACTGAAGCTGGGAAGACAGACAGGGAATACAGGCCAAAACTCTCATGGGAGAGAATTTGTCATTCAGAAATCTGAAATGTAAAAACATTCCCTGCTATCGTATTTCTTTTTTACTGACCAAACACAGTGCGTGCCATCTGTCTGTTGCTTTTCTTCGATCAGTCACTCTAGTTGCTGTGCCAATTGTTTTATTGGGTTGGGTGGCTCAGCAGAAGGAAAGAGGGCACAGTGCAGCAAAGCAATTGCTTCTTTTCTGGACAGCTCTTTACAGCTTTAGGACAGCAGTCCAGAGTCCTGCCGGATAAACACTTGCTTATTGTTATTTAAGCTTATTGCGTATGGTTATCCTCTAATCTTTCAAAGTATGTTTCCAATTCATTTCGTACTTATATATTTATCAGTTTTCATAAGAATATATTGTAGTATCAGATGCAAAGCATAATAGTTGGAATGTGCTCAACCCAAAGCATCAAATCCAGAAATTTCATTCAAAATTTGAATCTAAGATGTAATCCAGAGTTTTAAACTAGGACTGTTCTATAGCAACAGTGAAATTCAGATACTTGCTTTCTACTTTTAACAGTGTTTGTGTGAAGACTGAGAGAGCCTGCATGTCTATGTGCTTATTTTTGTAGTTGTTGCCCTCTTTAAGAACTGCTGTGTTTCCAGTCCAAAGAGAGTGAAAGTTGAGAAGAACTTTTAAAATAGTGTTTTGAGGCAGTAATGCTAGGTGTAACTGAAGAGCACTCCTTCCTCATGGATCTCCAGTCCAGATTTTCTTTCACACTCTGATCATACTTTGATCATACTTTGAAACTATGAGATCTATCTACATTGACAGAAGTTATTTTTCTGGGGAAGAGTGCTGTTGCCTTTAAAAGCAATTAGAGGTTTTTCCACCGCGTTAACTGAACAAATGAAGGCATCTGTCTGTATATACTGAAGTTAAGCCACGGCAAAGTCCTGCTGTAAATGTCCGGTAGACATCCGATGGGCTCCGTTAGCAGAATGATGGCAGGTTGTTGCATCAGCTCATGTCTAAATTCATCTCCTGCTCTGCTTCTGACAGGTGACTTGAACATGGACAGTCTTCCTTCCCCGCGCAGGCTCGCTCTTCACAGGATCCCCGTACGTCTGCCTGTTTCCCCATCAGGATGGAGCAAGGCATGTTTTGCTCCCCTTACAGAAGTGCTATAGTTGATTATAAGTGGCATGATGGCAGTCATGCACTATTATATGTAAGCCAGTTTCAGAGCAAAGGCAAAGCTTACTTCCATCTTAGAGGAGCACATTTATACTGGGGGAAGCAGACTCAGCTGAAAGGCAGGTTTTATGCTTCTTTTGTATAGGAAATTATGTCATCTCCATCATTGACTGTAATTTTAACTTTTGCTTTGTGGTTGAGAGGGAATATAATGAGACTGAAATGTTAGTTTTCTCTGAAGAAAAATCTGAGTTGTTCAGTGTGAGAATACTGTAAAAAATGACTAGGTTATAACTTTTTGCATCCCTCTCTTAAAGGGATACATCAATTTTATAAATAACGCATAATATCAATGGAAACAACCAACTCAATAGGTAAATAATCCCATTGCATTCCAAACAACAGAAAAGTGAAACAATACAATAAGCAACCTTACTATTTAAGGTATTAAGGTCAAAAAAGATTATTAATGGGAATTTTTGAAAACGTGCTTTTCCTTGTAGGCTGGGTAAGATTTAGTTTTTCTAGTACATATCTCAATAATAGAAACTTCAGGAAAAAAATTACAAATGCTAAAAAGAAGCTTATTATGTTCTATTTTATATTTCCTTGAAAATAACCCTATAGATAAAAACAAACAAACAAACAAAAACCAAACACCCACAACTTTCAACCTGAGACTTCATTTTTATCACTTTTATTCACTTTATCACTTTCAGTATTGTTGTGAAGGACTTCAGTTTGCATGATGTGTACTTGCGACTCAATACTGCCAACACTGAATCTTTGAGTTCTTCAGAAAAAAAATTATTTTCTCCCCCAGAAAACAATAATTGAATGAAAAGGTGAAATCTAGTGTAAGAAAAATCCTTCAATAGACCTAATCTTGAGATAAAAGGTAAATTTATGAAAAGATTAAAAAATTGGTTGTTGCTGTGGTATGTGACACCATGATATGCTTTGTTTTGTTATGTGGAAATAATATAAAGTAAAAATTAATGATAAACTTTCTTATTGCTTAGGAAGACCATTTTAAACAAGAAGTGACAACTGTAGGGCTCAGTCAGTTGAGGGACATAATTAAAGAATATAATTTTTAATTTGCTTTTTTCAGAACATTATAATAGGTTTCCAAAAAAGTCACACTGTTAAAATAAAACATGCTAGAGTCTTAAAACAATGAACCTGGATTAAATCAGAAGCAAAAGCAGCTATAATGAAATTTAGAAAAGAAATGCACACAAAAGGAAGAGGAAGCTGATAGCAAGAAAGATAAATTAGTACTAAGAACTCCAGAAAATTGATATACTATTTAGAAAAATATAAGAAAATCTATAGATAGATTTAAGCATAAAGAATTTTTCAAAGAGTATGAGAAAAACAAAACTTAAGAGTGAGTGGTGTTAATCACAATTTTGCTTGATTAAGGGGTTGATCTTTTGACTGATCTAAATGATCTAAATGATCAGTGAGATTTGACAGCTCTACCTTTTCATTTCAAACACATGAAAGGCAAAAGCATTCAAAAAAAATAGATGTAATATGTAATAGACAATGTCAGATGACTACTACATTCACACCATATGATGAAATATTTCCTTTGTGTCAGTAACTTGGGGAGGTTTTAACAGCAGTTACAGGTGCTAGACATTTTAAAATAAGTAATTTCATATCTCTTGAAAACTTGCACTTAAATAATTCAGGAAAGCTCCCTCTGTACTGTTAATGTTGATTTTCAATAACTCGTGAAATAACCAAAATTTGAAAGAGACAAATGGGATGATCAAACTAATTATGTCTGTCAGCCTGTCATTGACCATGAAGAAAAGAGTGGACAAACTGATAAAAGACTTGAATAGAAAAGATTTAAAGGAAAGTAATACAATTAATGCCAGTTGGCATGAGTTTATGGAAACCAGATCTTGTCAGACCAGCTTTGTACCTTCTTATGCATTTTAACATTGATGAAAACAAAACCATACATCTGTGGAGAAAAAAAGAGAAAAGAAACAAGACGTGCACGCAGGTTCAAGGCTGAGGCTTTGGATCAAGTCTGGGAAGCTGTTACTTTGAAAGGGACCTGCAAGTCATGCAGGAGGGTTACCTGAACATGAGATCTTGGTAGAAGAGTGAGACCAAAACAGAAGCTCGTAAAACATTGGACCAGAAGGCATCTCAAGCAAATACCTGTTTTGTCTCTGGGTATGAATGCAGATTATTCTTTGCCAAATAGACTCAATGCCAGAAAATAAACCCAGGCTCGTATAATACGTGGAGGTAGATGCAGTCAGAGTGCCTCTGTTTAGCATTGGTGTCATCTCATACTCAAACACTCTGAATAGCCCCAGAATTCACTGCTCAGGGGGTCACTGAGAACATGTCATGGAAAAGCCATAAGAGTAACTGGCAAACTGGAAACGTGCTTTAGAGTCTAAAAACCCATCCACTGTTCATGGAAGCTTAACAAAGAAGATTAAGGTGTGATTTGATAACATTTATAAGTTCCTACAGAGGAAACAGTAGTTTGGTAGTTGGGAACTGATGTCAAAATAAAAAGAACATCCCATAGGTACGAGCTGAAGTTAAAGTTACCTAAAGAAAAAATAAGACACCATTTTTCAACTACAATAGTTTTAATTATCAGCACTTAGCAAGGGCTATAGTGTGTTTTCCATCACTTGCTTTAAAAAACATGGCTATATATTTTCATTCAAGATATGTTTAATTCAAGAGAGAATTCAGCCAATCTAACTACACAGAAAGTCAGAATAGATGTGTTAGAGCTGCAGACTGTGATTCAGCTCACAGGTGCAATACAGAGGCTATTACTATCACCACAGGTTAAATGACATAAACAGCTGTACAAATGTTGCAGAAGACGATCTATTATTTTGAGAGACCGTTAGCTGGCCAAATTTCTGAACCTACCGGCCAGCTGGGAGGCATAAGAACTTGCTTGAGGATGACTTTCAGAGCAAGCTATTGCTAATTTCAAAGATGGAATCTCATTAAGCCACAACAATCTGGGAGCAAGTAGAAGGATACAATTATCCTATACCTTCAGGTGTCTAACTGAGGAATGGTACCCTGGCAGGCACTGACTATACATTGTGCTCCTGTCATCTAGCTCAGGGGAATGACTGCCAGAGCTACTTTAATTATTCCGCTGATGGTCGAGGAAGCAGAGGCTTCTAACTTTAAGCACACTTTAGGTGCCTAAAGTGGGAGGCATGAATATCTTCCGTTGTGGCAGCTGTTTGCCCCAAGTGAAAGAGAAAGGGAAAAAAGAGAAAGACTGTCGCAGTTTCTCAAAAGAACATGCAGGAGCAAAGGGCTTAACTTGCACTGAGAGTCAGCAATGAGTAGGTGTTTAAAAGCACAGATGACACTTCAGCTCTTAAGTCTCTTTGATTTACAGAGGGAGTTAAGTAACTGCGCTACTTGGCCCTTCTGCACTCCAAGGACCTAATTTCTCTGAAAATCTCAACTTTAGAACTAGCAGGCCACAAAAGTAGCTGCATTTGTGGCCACAGTGGTTCTGTACGCTACATACTCTTAGACTATTCAGAGCTGTTGGTATCCCTCATAAGTGCTGAGCTATATTAACCTATACATACATGTTTTTCACCTATTTCTCTGAATTAGATCCCTTACAATACATTTGTGCTACAAGAATATAAACTCAAACATTTAAAACTCAAATTTTGTAAATATGAGAAAGGCAAAAAGTGAAGGAAGCCTTACAATTCTGTTGAGGATTGTGAGACACAGTCAAAATACACTCATAAGCTTATGTTTCTAAACAGCCTCTCTAATCTTATTAGAAAAATAACAATCTTATTCCTTTGATGTACAGATGTAACTCCCAGTGGTGCTGATGAGAGTTATCTGTACACTTGAACAGAATAAGTCCTATAATTTAAGAGGTATTTGGTGGGAATTTCAAAGAAAACAGCTAATGTCTATGATAAATAGTGTGTGAAAAGCTATGATATAATTAAAGAACGCTTGAACAGCAATCAATATTTTTAATTTACTTAAATTTTGTAATGTCTACCAAAAATCCTAGTGTGATAAGTTCAATACACAGGTGTCCCATCAAACCACAGTGATCTGTAAGGATGAAAAATAAGATCATGTACACAGCTAAGATTTACATTGTAAAAATTTCAGGCTTGCTTCTGGTCTCAAGTTTCAGGTTTTATCATTCATTGTGTATAAACCGGTGCTTTTCTCTCTGAAAATACAGTAGAGTACATATGGCAATCAACACTCTTTAAACATGTGTCCAAAGTATCTGCCTTTATAGGAACATTGTTCATCACTAAAAACACAAACACATGGAAGTTAAAGTTGAAGTACAGCCATACAATGGAAACGATTCAACTTTTTTTATTTGAAGATATAGAAAACTGTCCATTACATCTGTAAGAGACAAAAGAAAACCTCAGTTTTGATCTGAGTCTTCTTTAATACAAAAGGAATCCCTATTAAGCCCTGGATGGACCAAAAAAAAAAAAGATCAAGAGAGAGAGGATGCAGACAGACAGAGGCTAAACTTCAGATTTCCATCACATTTCTAAATCTCCTCTTAGGAATACAATTTTGATTTTTTGTGAGTATTGGGCCAATGTGGGCCCAGGTGGGTACACGTAATGATTACACAAGTAGGACCAATTTCAAGACCAGGACTGTGCAATAGAGCAAAAGAACAAAAGTGAGCAATGACACTTTGCTCTGCCCTTTTTGCCACAGTAATGATCTGTGCTGGAATTACACAGTATCCCATGAAGCAGAACTGAAATATGCCAGATACCTGGCTGGTAGGATTAATACTTCATGGATATCGTCAGTAATTGTGTGGACCTGCTTTGGGAGTGTACCAGAGCCATACAAACTGACAAGTTTGGTAGCAACATGAAGAGGGCAACTCGTTTCCCTCGCTTTAGGGATCTAGAATACAGATGTTTGCATCTGTCTCATTGTATAGAATCTTCTAAGTGTCAGAAGTGTCCCTGATAGCAGAGAGAGGGTACTTCTGAAGAGCAGTCCCTCTCAACCTAAAGCAAATGTCTAAAACAGATCACATTAATCACTCATTTTCAGCATCACATGTCCATCACTTTCATTCTCTTCAGTGGCAAACTCACAGTCTCTCTTGCTTGCATCTTACCTCTGCAATAATTAAAGGGCTTCTTATTGCTGCTCATTTCCTCTATTAGTTTCCTTTTGTGACTTTATTTTTCTAACCCAAACTTCTACTATTGTACTGTATTTTGTACCCATTCCTAGTATTCTGACCCAGTCTCCATTTTCTGCACATTTCATTTTTGAGTTTAAAATGGCCGTCATTATACCTTTAGTTCCTCCACAGTGCGCCCTTACTGTGTTTTTAATTGCTGATCCCTTTTGTATGTTTTCCTCATACAAGCCATTTGAAAAGATTTTTTCTTCCAATTCACCAATTATATTCAAGTGTGACTTCCTGAAGCACATGGTTTTTATTTGGCTCTTATTTCTCCTCTCTGTTTGAAGGATCATGAAAGCATGTCATGTTCATTCACACCCAATTTACCTTTCAATCTGATGATCTCTGTTCTTTCCTCTTGGTTGAAATAATGTCTGGAATATTTCTCTTATAAATGTCCTAGAGCATTGCTACTAACACACTGAAAGAGTTTGAAGAGCACTCAACTCATTTTTCATGAGAGATCTGCGTTATTAAACTTTTCTACGGGTGACTATTCATTTGAGGGTTCTGAAGGGTCAGAATGACATCACTTGCAATGACTTAAAATTGCAACAAATATTTTTGCTTGAGGTTGTTGGTTGGCTGATTCTATATTTTGTGAGTCTGTGCTACTTAAATCTCTTTTATTTCTATTTCTCTTTATTTTCATTTCAGTGCCAATTATGAGTCTCAGTTATGGCTGAGGATTCAATCTTCTGAGGCACTCTGCAAGCATCTGTAGAGATAATTATAATAGAAAACATGGTAATTCTTATATGGTTCCACAATAAATTTGTTTCTACTGAATTCCTTTGCTCTGCCTGTGTTGTCATTTTGTCTTCAGCTACTTATTCAGCATGGTGAATCTGAGTGTGTGCGTGCATATGTGTGCATGTATGCATAAACCAGAACTTAGAGGGTGGTTTTGCATCCTAAGGAGGCCAAATAGAAAACTATTGCATTGAAGAAAAAGGAGTGTTTGTCTGGTTCTTACAAGTACAAGTAAGAGCTAAGCTGCCTAGAATCTGATGGTTTAAAAACTTATACAACACAACAGATAGATCGACAAGAACAGTTTAGGGACTGCAGTAACCTCCAAAATATTTCAAGTATACTGTGTCATGGGAATAAGAAATTGTCACATTACCCATCTATAGGCAAAAATAGGCTCATAACAACTACCATATGAATAATCTTAATAAAACCTGTTCAAATTTTAATTAAAAAAATAAAACAATTAATTTTCTTCTTTACCTTCATCTCTTTGGTCACATCTTTCCACTAGTTTAGTGGTCCTAGGATTAGAATGGCAAGGCTGAGTTATTTTAGGTGATATTTCATATAAGTCCACATTTAAGCACCTTATCCATGAGAGACTATATATATATATATATATATATGTATATAAATACATATCTATCTATCTATCTATCTATAAATCAAGGACTCAGAGGCCTGACAAAACTGACACGCTTTTCTATCCTGGAAGTAAAGGACTGAGGAATTATAATTGCAATCTGCATTAAAAGCAGCCTATAATTTTTAACTGTGTGTGTCCTTAAAATCCTGATTCAACAAGACTTTTAAACACCTATTCTACTTCAAAGTATGTGCACAATTGCTTTTTTGGATCAGGTCCTAATTTGCTCAAAAATATAAATGGACCTTATTAAAAGTCAACAAGATTGTGCTCTGTGGCTTACTTTCAAGTTATTTCATTTGAAGCACAGGGATCTGATTAATTTCAATGGAGCTGTTTTATAGATATTAAATTTACACATTAAGTACTAAATTGAGGCCAAATTGAGGATTAGTGATGTTCTAAAGGCTTCCAATTGTATAGCTGTGTGCAGTGCAAAACTATTTTTGTGGAATAATTTCCTGTTATTAGACAATTTTATAAGCTACAGAGCTATAACTCTTTTCACCTAGTATTCACTTCATAAATACTTGTGTCATTCTTAAATCACTGCACCAGAAAAATACCAACATATATTCCTGTCATGAATTTCAAATATACATAGTAAAATAAGTTATTGTAAACAAATGATAATGTTTATCCACTGGAAATATTAAATACTGAAATCCTCAGAATTAATTTTCAGAACACTTTAGTCGCATCTTGTTAAACTGAAGGTTGGTTCTGATTTATAGGCTCACTATGGAGATCCTTATTAAACTGTCGCTCAGGGAGTTTAAGAGTGGAAAATCCATTACTGTGTTAATTAGGTTTGTGGTGCTTTTCAGGCTGGTAGTGACAGTTGCCTGCATGTGGCCCAGCATAGATATTATCAGTGTGGTAACATACCTTTGTTGGGGTACAGGACTATGCACAGTTGTGACAAAAGGCAAAAGGACACTAGTTCACCCCTTAGAGGGCAGTATCACAATCCATGAAAAAGCTTCAGAGATTAGATCTATTTTCATATAAAAGTTGTGTAATGCCAATTAGGGATAACTGTCTTTCATGAACACCTATTTATATTCCTGTAGGTACAGATCTTACTGAAAAAAATTGGAGAAATTAATACCAGAGCACTACATGGTTCAGAAACATTGTGTTTTCTGCCAAACCTCAGCCACACAATTTTCAAGAAATAGTTCCGTGACGAAATCTATATTTGCGCTTCTGGGCTATATAAGGTCTGGATTTAAAGACAGGTAGTCCCCCACACCTCTTAATATGTATGCTAATTACTCTTACTTTTAGAAAATATGGATGAGGGCAGAACTTCCTGACATGCTTATATAACACTCAAGCTTCAACCAAATTTTCAAAACTGTTTTTGAAAGTCAGGCCCATGGGCTTTAAATCAGCCTTAGGCCACACTATACTCATTTCTCATGTCACTATATATACCACATATATACTCATGTCACTACACAGCAAGCTAAAGAGTGATGTTCAGATGTTTAGCTGTTCTGGAGCAAATTAATTTAGGCCTACATTTAGTTGTGGTAAAAGTGTAGTAGTAAATCCCACCTCTTTTGATATGAATATGTTTGGGAGGTTTGAGGGGCTCCCTCAAATCATCTTGCATTTCCTCAGAGTTCATTTGCATTCAGTGGCTCTTTATAAACCCTAAAAATCCATATCCTCATTCTTGTTCATGTAGCCAGGATGCTAAGTCACATCTGAAAAACACAATATAATTAGCTAAATTGATTAAACATATTTTAAATGATATCTCAAAACTAGATACAGGGAGCCAGGTCAGGCTGATCAAAAGTGACACTACCCCCTCCTGAACCGTAAGCAATATTACTTTTCTTATACTTTCGAAAATTGTATTACCTCTTTTTGCTACAGCATTGCTTTAGGAGATGCTGTTCAGCTGTGTGACAAAAAGGTATGGTATGTAAACTGAACCATTAACTAAGCAACTATCTGTTGGCTTACACAAATACCTATGCTTGTGGAGCATGACAAATATCTATTCCTAGACACGTTGCTGTTCCTGCTCTTTAAAGAGGAGACTAATCTAAAAAGAAATGGCTGCAAATCCACCAAAGTCTTTGGAGAGACTCCCCTTGAAGTGGCTTTGTGCCAGAGCCTCATGCTCTGATCTGGTGAGCTAAATAACCAAATATATTTTTCCTCATCTGTGACTTCCATGATCCCCTGCCATTATTTTCCCCACATTTCCCTTCCAATATCACTTTCTTCTGCATCCTTAATTTCATCATGTTTTCTGTCACATTTTTAAAATTCATCATTTAATACTGGAGATTATTTAGAACTTTCTGACTTTTAAAAAATCATGGACTGCTCAGCAGCAATAAGCAAAGTCTGCCAGTCAGAAGACAGGCCACAATTAGTGTGCAGTGAAAACTTCTCCCATGCATACAAATCGCTCCATCTCCCAAAGTCAGAAGGAACAGGCAGATGAGCGACAAGTACTGTAAAGTGTAATCAGCTAAAAGAAGGAGCAGTAATTGGGACAGGAAAAATCCTTTTGCTCTTCACTACTTAGGCTGAGCTCATGGACTCGCTTTCAGTCAAAGGACAGAACCCAGAGCCAATTATCAGGTATTCTGGAAAAAAGGAGTTGCCGTCAGCTAGCAAATGAACTAATCCAGGAAGATTATTTGCAAGTCAGAAAAAATGTTAACTCCATTTTTCTGTGATCTTCATGGTCACTGTAAGGGCTGTTTGACTGAGCCACTAAATTCCAAGCAATGGCAGCTAGGGTATGAGAGAGAAAAAAGGAAACTGCCCCAAGATTAGCTGTTCATTATTCATTGTCCATCCTTTCTACTGCGGAAGAACATAATGCTAGATTATGTGTTCCTCTCTGAATAAAGGAGTATCTGCTCGTGGAACTCACTTGTTATCTTGCCACCAAGACCGTTTCCCTTGGATGTCTGCACAGGTTTAAAAAAGTGGTGACGGGGGGGGTAATCCATATTAGAATGAAATGGGACACATACCTTCCTTTTGTAAACAAGATGACAGCTTACATTACTAGCTTTCTGTGAATTTCCTGTCTGATGTTGCGGTAAGAACCTCCAGCCAGACAGAGGATGAAGAATCACATTGAAGACCTGCATCCACTAAAGCAAGGACGCTAAGAAACACTGGGTTTTCAGGGGAAGGCAAAAGATATCCAGAGCGCTATGAACATTTCCGGCTTTCTGCTGTGCTCATTTTGATGTGTGATGTAAGAGAGATTTCAAACATGGGACCACAATCGGTTTCTCTGACTGTGTTCTCAGAAGTAATATATGCCCAGAGAAGTAAATAAAAGAGTTTTTTTTTTTTAACTTTGTGTCTCAAAACATCTTTGGTAGACAAATTTTCAGAAGTAGCAACACGTGATTTTTTGTGGGGGTGACAACCAATAGGGGCACAGTACCATGAGCTTTCAGAACTTGAGAATTATCATTCTATATCAGCAATATTCAGCTAATTTTCCATATCCTATGGAGAAACACAATGATAAATCATTTGTGATTTTCATATAGAGAAGAATTTATGCCTCAGAAGTAAGTCAAAGCCTCTTCTTACTTCCACCTGATCAAAACCACTTTGTCACATGAAGATTGCTACACTCTCAGGCCTACTACTCCACTTCAAGATGCAGATTGTTGGGGTGTTAGTGAAAGCAGTGTGTATCCGACTGTGCTTTAAATTCTGAAAGATTTGTAAAGATAAAGCAATTCAGTAGTCAATTCATAGCTGAATTCAGTCAAGTAGGTCTAATGAAACTGGTAAGAAGCTTCAGCTGAAGTTATCAAGAATTACATTGTGTGCAATGGCACTAGAGTGAATTTATCTGGCAGTCACTCCTGAACTAGTTACTTTCTGTGTATAATTATGCTCATTCCAATAACCACTCTGATAACACCCAGGCTATTTTGTTTCCAACAACATTAATTTGACAAAGGAGGTGGAGATGTATATACTTTTGTTGTGTATTCTAAGAAGAAAATACAGAAACTCTTTTTTTAAGGTGGGTCTTTCTACATTAACTGATGTCTTGCTACCCGTGATTTAAATGTCACAGTATAATGCAGCAATACAAAACACTAGTTGCTCATGCCAACGTGTTTATTTCCATGTGGGAGGTATTAGATTTGTAACAGTAATGCTATAAGGAAACGCTTGGTCTCCTAGCTGCCATAATTTTTATCAGCTGCAAACTTACTGGGTTTCCTCTTGTTAATGTTATCACTCAGCACAGAATTAAAATGCAGGTTTAGCCAGTTATTTAGCCCTCTACAAAGTGACTTAACTCTGTAAGGCATGGTAGTAAACAATATTCATATTAGTTTTGAGGAATCCACGGATCATGGTGCTGTCAGCAATTCAGTTAAATAAAAATGAAGTCAGTTGTTAAATTGCAATAGTTGGACTAATTACCTATAACAGCATAGGAAAATACAGGGATTATAGATTCAACTAAATCCTTCAGTAAGCTTCCTTATGGCAGAGGTTTTTTGGATTCTCTGCCTCTTCCCCTCCCCATCCTCTCCCGCAATAAACTATGAAGTGATTGAACCTTTTGCTAAATTATTTCCCTTTAATTAGTCAGATTTCAAATAGAATATTTTTCATCCCTTGTCTTCATTTCCTGGCAGAGAGCAGAACAAATAAATTAATTCCATTAAGAGCCATTAGAGGAACAATATAGAATACAAAATCTGGTCAATAATAAACTGACCTACTGAATCATCTTGTAGTAAATTAAAAATCATTTAACAGCCCACAAGCTAAAGTATTAAAAACAAAATCAAACTTCTTTCATCTCATGTGTAAGAACTAAAGAGATCAAGAATCTAAACACTGAGTTCTCTGCTCATTTATGCTCATGTGATTCCTCCAGCAACTTCTGGCTTCCAAGAACAATTTTTATGCAAGTGATACCAAGATTTCTATTTCTATAAATCAGCATAATTTCATGAATATATCAAGCTGCTCTAGTTTCCATTACTGGAGGTGCAATCTTTTAAGTAATGCACCAGAAAGATCAGGATGTTCAGAAGTCCAGTATTGACACTGGTTTGGACAATCTTGAAAGCAAGGTTAGTTCAGGGTGCCACTCTTCCTCCCTGTGAAGTCAGCAAATTATTTCCATCATATCTGATGGGAGCTAGATCGGGTTGTACAAAAAGAAGAAAAACAAAAGCAAGTGGGATTTTGCAAGTTTTTATTATTTTTAAATAAATATATCTCTCAAAAAAAGCTGTTTAAAAAGCATATCCACAATTAAGAGCAGTTTCTTATGAACACAGCAGGAAAACATATGAATCTAACTAATTGATAAATAACTATATTTTAGGAGATATAATTATTTTATTTAGGGATGTTTCCATTTCCTATTTTCCATGCCTTTGCATGTTTACTAGAAGGATGGGCATGCTCTTTATATTCCTTGTTTGTGTTATCTATGTATGTATGTGTCTAATTCTCTCCATGCAGTGCATAGTCTTCAAGCATACAAAAAGTTACTGCAAAGAAAAAAGGAGTGAGAAGAGTATTCCCCTCTGGAGGCCAAAGACTTGAACTTAAGTTTAGGTTTTTAAGAGTGCATCTACATGAGTGTTTTAGTTTGCATCAGAAGCGTGCTTTTGAAGTGAATTTTCCAATTGTTCTCACTCACTGCACCTTGCTTTGTGTGTCAGAGAACTCTCAGAATGCATGAACTCCATTCCTTTTAGGTAATACTGAACTGAAAGTTGCACTCTGGGATTACAGCTAATAAATTTCAGCTGCTAATTGGCATTCAGTTCATGGGGTCAGACTAAATTTAGTTTGAAGATAAGCGATTGAAAAGCATGTAATGCAGACAAAGGTCCTCACACCGTCTGTTTTGCTCCACAGAGCCTCTCCTGTCAGGCCACTCTTCCTGATAATATAGATCTATCTTAAGTTTTTTACTGGTTATGACCATAAATTCCTGAAAAAACAATGCAGCCAGGATCTGTTACACTTCTAGGTTCTGTACCATAGATAAAAGAAAAATCAAGCAGAGAACTATAAAAGGAGAAGCAGAACTAACGATCTTAAGCCCTTTTTGGTCCCCTAAAGAAGAGGAATAATTTCATTAGACTGTTTTTACACCTTGAGAATAATAAAAATTGGTGTTTCCATTTTGGAAAAATACTATTCATAGAACTGAGCTCCATTCAACTGATGTTGTCAATAGTCACCAGCTGTCAGCTTGGCACCTCTGTTCTCCATCTTTCCTGAAGGTACTTTTCAAGAAAAACAATTTTTGTACAGATTGCAAAATACATATATATATATTTTTGGCAAAAGATTATGCTTCCTGTGCTTTTTCCCGATTCATTCTAACCTGCTGACTTGTTCTTTGTCTTACAGAGACACTACCTTTCAAAAATTGTATGTCATTGATAGAATATAAATCAGTGCATCACCTAACCATAAGATAGATAGTATCTCTGCTTAGTTGGGCCCCTATGCTTACAAAGTCATCAGACTACCAACATGTAAGTGCAACAGACTTAGTGCAAGCAGGATATAAAAACTGTAATGACCTGGAGAATTGGCCTACCTTTGGTTCATGATTTCTCTGACATCAGAACTTCAGGCTTCTTTTCGAATGCAGGGCTCGTTCTCCTTCTCTGCTCCTCAGCTCTCACATTGCATTGGGATTCAGAAGGGAAGCATCGCCAGACATGCTTCGTTTGCATAAAAATGTATGCGAAAGATGGCTTCTACCTGGGAGACTTTCCCCCTTTATAAACAACCCCAACAGAGAAACTGGAAGATTAAAAATGACTCTACTTCTAGAAGGTTTTTCTCATGGCTCCAAACTGCGGATAGCTGCTGGAGGCACCTGACGATAGAGGGAAACCCACTAACTGTCAGGAAGGAGACATTAGCCAGTGAGTGCTGCAGTCAGACTGGTTGCTATATTCCAAATTGAGCACTCCTTTTCTGCTTAATCCCTTAAGCAAAGCAATAAAGTTAAAAAAGCTTTGATAACTTATGTCTAATTACTTTTGCTATTCAATGTCCCTGGAAAGAGCTAAACTGTGGACCAGAATATCTGCACCTTGGCTGAAATGGTAGGGGTAATGTGCAAGAGCTATTGTGAAGCTCTTGTGTGAGAACAACTCTGTCCATTTTGATATGACAGTCCTTGGTCTTTAGATGCTCTGACTCCCAGGAGTCCTTTCCACGCAGCCTTGAAGCTCTCTCCTGAAGTGAGAGTATTAAGGTTGGAGGACAAAATCAGCCAAAATGCTCTACTACCCTAAGACACTGAAAGGATGGGAGTTTCTATACACATGTATAGCAAATGTGTATTTTTAAGACACACACACACACACACACACACACACACACACACACACACATTATACAGACACATACATATAGTAATTACTAGTATGTTAGTAGTAAGTTCTGATAATAATTTAATTGGAAGCCTCTGAAAAACGACTGGAAAAGAAATGGTGAAATTTCTAAAGTGCAAGAAGCAGCTCCTCAGACCAATTGCATTATGATGAGCTAAGAGTCACGACTTGTACTCTGCAGGCTTTTTCTGGTCCAGCAACAAGGTGGCTGCAGATCTGTCCTCCTCCAGATCCTGTCATTTGCTAGGGACTTCAAAGTAGCGTAGGCAGCCAAGAAGAAAAGAAGGTTGGACTACTACTTGAAGATGCATTTATTTAGGAAATCCTGGGAGCTGAACTCTTAAAAACCTGCGAATAATTGCCTCTACTTCTTACAAAACTGTTTTTTTCTCCTAACAGAGTACTGTTGACTACTCATATAAGCTTCTTTTCATTACAGAAAAGCACAATCACCTATTCAAATAATGAAGAACAGTCTTCTCTTTTAGACACATGCGGTGCACTCGTAGCCTGCAGTATTTCAGTGGAGACTGAGGCTAGTCTGAAGATAACACACATAGCAAGGAAGAAGATAAAAGGGAGAAAGAGATTCCTGCATGAAATGTTATATTTGAGTCATCTCAGAATCAGATACCTACTTCCCTCAAGTGCACGTGTGTCAGCGTGCGTCTGACCACCTCACAGGATATCGTTACCTCCTGCCCAAAGTCACCATGGCAGGATTTTGAAATTCCACCTGAGTTTAACTCTCTCTCTGATACACAGTGTAACCACACCAGTTTACCAGCACCCTGCAGTAAGCACCAAGGAAATGAGATTTACAGATGCCTCCCTGTGAACTGTCCCTGTCAGGCACTACCTTTTGCCTCCCAAAAGGCTGTGACCTTAAGGTCCAAATATCCAAAGTTTAGGAAGGTTCAGTGTGTAGCCAGCTTTCCTCCACAGAAAGCGGTAGGCTTTGAGAATGACATTTTTGGTAAGGAACAGATTTCTAGCTCTGACTTTTGGATAATAAAACCCACTTTTTACAAACAACAAAGAAACCTTTATTAAGGCATAAGTCAGAACTACAGTGATCTTGACTGGGTTGTATAAGATGACATTAATTTCGTAATCAGTGTCCATTTTCCCCAGAAAGAATAAATGATTCTTAAACAAGGAGCTTCTCTTAAAGATACAGAACCTCATTCTTTTTACAGTTCACATCCAAAATAATCTTTGAAACTAAAAAACTAAATACTTTTCTCTGCAAAAGATAATCTGTTTATTTACATATTTCACATTAATCCTGACTGAAATGCTGACTTTGACACATACAGTTTTACTCCTTTATTTAGGGAAATGTCGGCATAGTGTCTAAAGTGCACGGCAAATTAATGATCTCTTATTGCCTGCTGAGAACCTTCCAAGTATCACATCTCTTGTTTTTTTAAGAAGGAAAATGACTGTTGTGCAACTGGCATATAGAAGCTCCTCTGAATACTGTCCATGACAGCTGGTGTACCTACAGGAACAGGTGAATTCCCCTCATAGCCATGTGAGGGTTTGAGGAAGTTGACACAACTATGGGAATAACTGCAGCAAATATGCAATTCAGGTTAGACATTTATACTAGCAGACAAGGTTACAAATGTTTTCCAGAAGGCAGAAAACAAAAAGGCCAGTTATTTAACTGCTCTGAATCTTGGAGGGCCGGAGAGCAGTCAGGTGTGCGTGCGGAGGGTTGGGGGGGGGGGGGTGAATGACCCCATCTGGCTTCTCAAGGTTGCTCTTGTTAATATGTAAAACCTCAAATCAGATCACTAACAGAGATCCACAATTCTAGAAAAATTCTTCCTACTCCTACAGTAAAATGAAGCAATTTTTCTCTTGCTGAGGTGAATTTTCTATTAGTGTTATTAGCTTAGTCTCTAATAGCAGCAATCTCTATTGCTTCTCATAAATCATGAAGTTCTTCATGTAAACGTGCTTGATAGTGTCTTGCGAGAAGGGACTGAGCGTGAGCGAGTGTTTCTTTCTGAGCACAGTAGTTATTGCATGTCACTCCTGAGGTCACTGGAGACTGTGAGACAATGGGACTTTGTTCTCTGCTTTGCTGGGCAATTCTCACAACAGATCTAGTTATATAACAGCACAGTTGTATAACATTTTAAGTGAGTAACCTATGCCAGAACTGGAATACCAGCTTAGCTGAGAGAGCAGTAAAAAATAACATGGAAAGGTCACCTCTGTGGTAAAGTGCCACTGCACCATTCAGACGGGGAAATGCAAGGCTTCTGTTGATTTTTGCAGAACTAATCAGAAACAGAGCAGTTTGGATCCAGTCTCCCCATTTCCTTAAGATGCCAAAGACTGATCTCCTTATATAAGCACAAAAGTACATACAGACAGTCAACATACCTCCTAACTTGGCTTAAGGGAACTATCTGTAGACTAAGATATCCTCAGTCATATGGAATGACATAAGAATTCAAACAATGCTTGGAAAGAGTAATTTTTAAGCATTATCAGTAGAAAAGTTAATGAGACTGTCATGAATCCAGATTCTGCTGTGCTACATAAATTTGAGTCCAGAGTAGTTCCATGGACTTCTCTGCATTCTTACTGGAGTTACTGAGAATAAAATCAGGACATGACTCTCAGTTTCATATCATATACTAATTTCTAAATGGAGATGTAGGGTCTTTCACACAAAAGGACTACTTGCTCATTTCCATTTTAATGGAGCTTCTTACAGGTTGCTAATGTTGCCTGAGAATCACTTCACAATACAAAAGGAGGGGCAATTCCAATTACTGGGAATAAAAAGAGAGAAATCATGGATTTGAGATTTATTCTGCTGAAATATAGGGTAATGATTCTGTTGGGAATGACTTTGATTAAAGAACTCTTTCATGTAATTTAAAATAACATTAATTAAGAAACTGGGCCTATCAAGTGGATACATTTTAGTGGAAAAGTTAATATTTATTCTGAAAAACAAGTTCGTGGCTGGAGTCACCAGTGTGTATGAGATCAGAGCCAGTGGAATACTTCTCCTCAGCAACAGCAAAACTGAATTATGCTGCCTCAATGTAGATGGTAAAATAAGGTAGCTGTTGCTATTGCTCCTTCCTCCTCCTCTTCACCTCATCTCCCTCTCCTCAGTTCCCACTCTTTGGCCCATTTGTTGGAAAGTATGGTGCTAATGGGCTTAGTTCTCTGCTACATTGTGTTGCTGGGTAAAGTGGACAGGAGAGTCTAATGCTATCTCTTCTGGGGAGTGCTACTGTCCCCCAGCAGTCAGCCTGGCTATGAATCTGCCTATTTTTCCAATGCCTGGAGTGACAATACTCAGACCTTCTAGCTAGATGCACCTAATTGATTTAAGCAGCTCTCTTTCCATATATTCCTCCCTAGATATCTAATGTAGTTGTCTAGAATTGAATTTCCTGTCCTGCTCACAAAAAAAAAAAAAAAAAAAAAAAAAAAAAAGTGTTAGGTATGTAGAAAAATGGTCATTTGTACTAGTTAATCCTGCATATTTTGGCTTTATTGAGGCTGAAATTTAAATTTTACTCCCAGTATTAGTGATTTACACAAGAACCTTTACTGGGTAAATTGCTGGAAAATTTCATGCAAGAGCTAAAGATACGACTCAAACTGCAACTTTTGCAAGTATCTACTAATAATCCACAGAAATAATTGGCTTTCTTTATACATGATAAAATCCCATGTGTATGCTTGTATATTTGAAAGAATAGGTTAGTGGCAGAAGTATAGAGATGTTGAGAAGCATGTGTTCGAAGACAAGGGCTTGGATTAACTTCAGAGAAAGCTTGAATACTCCATTTTTATGTAACTGGATTTACTTTTCAGTCAGATACAAATAAGCAAAGGCTAAACACTATATTTCATCCTTCTGCCAGTTGAAGTCACCTCTTTCCATCTCTCAGATACTGACAATGTGCATCTCAATAGGCATATTAGAGATGACCTTGTATCTTCAGCCTTGAGTTCAAATCTCCACTCACATCTGAGTCTGTTATTCTTTTGTTTGTTTGTTTGTTTCTTAAGACCTCAAGTCCTGCAATGGCCAAACTTTATTCAGATAGAAAACAATTGCATGATTTTTAACTCTTTGTAGAATTCAAAACTGTGATAATTTAAGCGAATAGCATTCAAAGTCAAAATAAAAAATTGTATCTAGATCTTTCCTGCACTGCTATTTGTACTGATCACCAGGCATCGTATAATAAAGGAAACTGAAAAAAATCCGTGACTTATGAGATCTGTACCTATAGCACCAAGTATAACTAAGAAAGTTAAAACATGACAGAAGATTTCATATTCTGTTTCAAAAACTTTTATGTCTGAATATATCCCAGTTGGTGACCTTGCAGTTTACCCAGAATATAACTAAAAAAAAAAAAGTTCAATCAAATTGATGCTGATTTCAAATCTTCATATGAGTAATCTTCAGCAAACCTATACAGAAAAACTCTTTCCTCTCATGGAAAAGTCAGAGCATCTATCTTATTTTCAAGCTTTCTTTGTTGAAGGAAAAAGTTGTTATAACTAGACTGACTGATAGAGAATGATGTTTCTTTCAGAAGAATAAAGTTCTGCACTATAAATGGACACACTTGGCATCTAAAATACTCTTGTTAACCAAAGTCATAATCTTTACATTTTGGAAAGGAAGTAGCTAGTCACATAATATGAAATATTATAGCATTTTATTTCATACTACATAAAAGGAAAACAGGTAAGCATGAAGGTTTTGCTTATATCTACAAATAAAACCGGTGACATATTTTCTGCCTGTTAAATGGCTGGCTTCCAAGGAATTCTTGCTATGAAATCAAGCTTCATAAATTTTTCAAATGTGTTTTCTGTTGAGGACTCAATGATGTATGAGGTTTATGGAGTGTTTTTTTCCTCTTTTTTTTTTTGTTTTTTTGTTTTTTTGTTTTGAAGGAGTTATCCTCTTCATCCTTATATTCTTTGGGGATTAACACTCACAAGAAAATATGAACATTAATTTCTGCAGGACACCATCCTGGCCATAGCAATAATGGAGAAATTTATTTCCTAAGCTTTAAGGGGCTTATGAAATATCTTTGGCAAATTCCTGTCAGATGTTTCTAAACATCACTTGATCTTTCTAACCAAATAATATAAAAGGAAAAATTGAGTAGAGCTTTAAAAAAAGAGTTTGTATACATGCTCTTCTGATAATCACATCTAGAATTCTTCTGTCAGAAGCACATTTTCAATATGGAGCCCTGTGAGAACCAGGAGCCAGCAACAGCCTCTAGTGCAAAACACAGCATTTATTGCGCTAGCTCTCAGAGCTGACCAGGTTCAGCACATGGTGCTTGTAACAGCTCCTTGTATGTCACACCCACAACACCAAGACTGCAGCTGTTCACGCTCACCGGAGGCAACAGAGCCGGTAGCACCAGAAAATTATTACAATATAAAATGCAGTAATGTAAAATAAGAATCAGCAAGAGAATCATCACTTCATTGTTTACTTGCCACCGGGACACCAAGCGCCAAGGCCCTCCACCAAGACCCTGCTTTGGAAATAATTCAGCACACTGACCACGGCAGTCAGACCATGTCCATCCATTTAAGTAGTCAGAGGTTTGAAGTAGGAATTATTAGGAAAAATCCAGTAGTGTATGTTGGGCAAAAAGCCCAGCTAGATGCCTATGATGGTCTCCTCAGGCCTTAAATTCTATAATACCAGGCATGAATGCAAAGCCAATAGCCATAAAATTACCACTAAGTTCATCTTTCCTTTAGAGCAGTTACTACCATCTAAACTTTTTAAAACACCTGAGGCAAACTAGTGCACTGTTATCAATAGCTTCAGGTGACTTCAGACCAAGGAGTGAAATTAATTCCAGTTCTCAGCCCTCTCACAGATAATATCCTGCCAGCTTCCTCCTGTGTTATGCCTGCTCTATATCAGCTCCATTGCCTCCAGTGCTCACGACTGGGGAAGATAGCACAAAGGGAGAGGAATTCTCCAAGGACCTCAGAGCCTGCGGGTATGAATTTTCTTCTACGCTTGGCAAACTGAAATAACTTTTTTTTCCCCAGGAATCTTAAAGCAAATGATGAAGAATCGTGTTGCTGCTTGAGTTTTTTCCCCTCTCCCTCCATGTGTGTGTCCTCTTTGTAACTGTATTCTGTTCATGCTTATTATTATGCACAAAAAACAAATTTTGCTGATTGAAAGAGTATGATTTTTACACCAACAAAAATATACCTCAGTTCCAATCTGAGGCTTTGAAATATCATAATTTTGTCACCAAGAAACCATGAAACTGACTTACAAATTGAGGTTGTAAAAATGTATCACTAAAATCCAAAATTACAATTTAAAATATTCAGATTTAATATATTTAATATAAGTTAATATAAAAGCATGAGACTGGTAGCACTGATATTGTGCTTCCTCAGACTTATAAGTAAGGATTGTTTGGTGAAAATTTGAGGAGGACCTTTGCTGTCTTCTGTCTATGTGCTGGTATGTAAATCAAGCAAACACATATCAGAATGGTCTCCAGAGCTATCAAACCAAAACTCTCAGAAGTAATCAGTTACTTCCCCTCACATTTTTTTTTATCATACTCACTTTCATTCAGTTACTTACCCTAGAATCAGTTTGAGACACACAGTGTTTGAACCACACAGCAGCTGTCAAGTGTGTATCATAAAATAACGGATTCTGAATTGGTGTATGAAAGCAGAGCTCTAAAATACTGAAAAGTCAGTGGAACTCTCTAGAAGAAGAAAAAGTGCTATTGCAAATTGGAAACAATAAGGAAATGAAGCTGGGAAACAAAAGTGATTTAGCCCTTCCTCAGAAAGGTTTTATGTCTTCTCACCACTTCCCATAAAGCTGCTTGCCACTGAAGATCTGTTCTTAAGAGCACTTTGTTACCTTTCTACTTTCTTCTTATGTTTTATTTCTTTGGTGTGTTAATTTCTGATCCTTTCCATTGAATCATGTAGAACCTTAAATGACCAAAGTTCTAATCTGAATTACAGCCTAATTAAATCAGTGTAACCTTGAAATGTAACCCTTATATGAACTCTACTTAATTTTATGTTGATATTCAACCATGAATTATGGGAAAAATTACTCTGATGCGATTCACTGTGTTTAAAAAGTAGTTTAAAAAGATATAGCTCTGGAGTCATACAGAATATGTCTCAGGAGTCAGTTAAATAGTTCAAGGTCAAATTTTGGGGTGGAAAAAATAATCTCAAGAGATAATGGTTGCTCCAAATTGCAAAACTAATTTTGCAATTACATTATGTTTGCTAAAGAACAGTTAGGGAGCATTTCTGTTTCTTTTTCAACATATATACTTCAGCAAAGTGTCTAGATAAAATTTGGCATAAAAAAAGCACAATTTTCTACCCAAGGGCAACTTCTTAATGTCTTTCTGTAACAAAACCTTTTTTGTGTATCTTTGAGTAGTCAGCACATTTAAATGGTTAATATTACAGCAATACATTTTTCATGTTCAATATCCAAAACATCTTACTTCAGAGATGAAAGGAGTAGGCTGAAACTAATAGGACTGTACTTTATTCTTACACCTCTGTAAAGAAACACAGTCAAATACAAAGTCAATAGATATGTCTCAAACTTAATGTGTGAATTAACTCATTACATTTGTTGTATGGACAACTGTGTGCAAAAAGAGCCAGTGTGGTGAAATATCTCTCACAAAGCATGAATCATTAATTTTTCAATAGCTTCTTAGGGGTTCAAAAACATTTCATATTGAAATCAAGCAAATATTTCTGTAATGATTTGTATGAAAAACAATATCAGCACAATTGAACTAACAACTTGCTAGCTCCAAAAGTGTGCAGGTCTGACAGACTTACTCAGAATTTATTGATGATCTTTGGATTTCTTTACAAAGACAATGGAGCAAGACAACAGCAAATTCTCTTATTTTGAAGGAAGCTTCATCCTATAATTGTTATACAATACTTATGTAGTAAATATGATCTAATCTAAGATTAGTCAGAGAAATATTAAATTCATCTCCACTTAACTCTCAAAATCCTTGCAAGAGATGCCTTTCTTTATCAAGGCTAATAGTTTTATGCGAAGTATTCATATCAGCTTATCATCATAGTATCTATGCATCTCACACTTATTTAAGATGCAGACTTAAGAAACGTTTCAGTAAGGTGGAGAAACCTATCCTGGTATTACAAATGCAGGACAATGGCAAGGTCCAAGCAGGGAGATGCATCTTTCTTTTGAAAGCAGAAGAAGGTGTACTTCTGCTTCATCTTCTTCACAACCAGTGAGTAGTTAGAGAGCTCCAGCACTCTATGGGAGACATGGCTGCAAAATGATATTCAAGCCTAGTCATTTCTCAGGACAACACTCTTACCACCAGGCAACTGAGAAGCCTTTTAAGAAATGAGAGTGTAATATCCTGTCCCACAGCTGAGGTTTTCATCTTTGTAAGGCATACTTTTACTTATGACCTGGGAAAGTGAGGAAGATTGCACAGCTCCTTAGCAGCTCCCTGAAATGGGAGAAACCAGATTTCAATCCCTGTTGGCATGGTTCCTATGTATCACTATGCTTGGTAGTTTAAGGTAAAACAATTGGAGCCAGAACTCAGCACCCTTCAACCCACTCCCCCACAGAGCATGGCCATTAGACTGCAGAATTGTACTCTCTCCAGTTTTCTCCTTCCGGCTCTGTGAGTCATTAAATACATACAAAAGAAGGGCAGCATGTAATTTTGAATCCTACAGGGCTTTAGGGCAATCCAAGCACCTATTTGCTCAGTATTTGTCACCACCAAAGAGCTGGTCACCACTGGACACAGGCTGCACTTCAAGAGCTTAGGGAATTAAGTACCTGCGGTGTCAGGCATCACCTGGGAGGAGTCTTTAAACCTTCTTTATGTTGGAGTAAAGTGCTGAGATTCAAATCATTAGCCTAAAAAAAGGAGACTCGCCCAGAAAGCCTCTGAGGAAGGATAGAATAAAGGCATTAATCCAAGTCTGGGGGTTAACAGCTGAAACAGTGATATAGCAAAAAACAGTAAATCCTTTCACTACAGGAGCTGAGTGAAACTATATGGCATTTGTGATGCATGAAGTCAAACCAGGTGTGTGTCATGGTCCCACCGGGTTTTACAAATCTATGAAAGAGGTAAAGCCTCAGAAGATATTAACTAGTCTTACTGTATAGCTGTGCAGAGAGCTTGCTGACATGAGCAACTATTCAGTGCTGCAATCATTCTTCATTCTTTCTTCTGTTCCTTTTATTTGTTTACGAAACCAAATCGCCATGCTTCACCTTCAGAGAGAAGGCAAACCCCTGAGGGCAGAGACTGTCTCTCACTCTGTTTGCTCAGAGCACAGCATGATCCTGAGAGGAGCTGCCGAGCTTTTGTGCAACACAAGCTTAACTTCATTCATCAAATAACCCGAAAAGGAAGTGCTCTACTTCTCCCTCCTTTTGAAAGAACAAGCCGATCCAGGGGAAGTGGGGGCTGTTTTTTTCTCAAAAGAGTTATCAGGTCAGTGCTTTGCTATCAACCCTCCCTTTACCTTGGCATGCCAGCACCTTGTCTGGGTCACTCTCAGTTTCTTCCCAGGAGATCCAGACATTGAATTCTCAGGTTAGATTTTATTTACTTATTTTTACTCTGGATTTTGAAATCTAAATGGACTTTTTGTATTTCTTCTGTTTTCACGTTCTCTGATCATATGCTCAGCGTATAACTTTTTCCTGTAACATCTGGAAAGCTGGCACCCACTGGTCCCAAAGTCCATCTCCTTCTCTTATCTTGGTTCAACACAACCTTTTGCAGAACGCTTGGAAAGGTATGAGTCCTTACTCATGAAGACACTGTTCATGGAGTGCCCAACCATCATACCTGTATGGTGAAGCACAGAAGGCTGGGTTTGTTGCTTCCTACTCATCCTTGAAAGACAAAGCCCTTACAATTCACAGGAAGCTGATGTGTTGATCTCTGGAAGTAAAGCTTCTTTCTACCTTACTAAGTACCTGTCCTAGACAGCCTCCCTTCAGCTTCAGCTGCTAAAAGTGGTTGAAGAAAGAGTGAGTATCCCCTCTTTTTAAAAAAACTTTCCAAACCTGTTTGAAAGCTATTTGGCAAACTCATCAATTGTCTACCTTAGAGGATCACAGAACAGATCTCTTTCCTTACAGCTGTCAGTACCAGGCAGTATACTACCTAAATAATTGTAGCCAGGAAAGACCAGCTCAAATGTCAAGGCCAGCTCTCTTCCTCACAAGCTACTAGAATTTCAGCCCAACAAGGATGTGAAAAAGGAACAGAGAAAATTAAAGGCTGTACATCCAACATGGAATTTGAAGGTCTCAGAGAGCTGTACCCATACTCAGCATTTCCAAGCTAGACACACAGATCCTGGACATCACCACATATGGCAGTGCCTTACTTCCTACATCTGAAGAGACGCTGCATATGGCTCAGCAGAGATGAGCTTCAGTTAATGCTAGTAGTTCATCCTGTCTTAGGCCCTCAAACAAAACCTGCTAACAAGAGTTCACAAGAGCCCTTGATTATGCTCTTGTACTAAATCAGCGTTGCTTTTCAATTAGATCATGGTGTGCATTGCCCAGCGAGTTAGTGAGAGGGGAAGAAAAGTCATTTCATCCTGAAAGAAATTATTAGCAGTGTTTTAGCAGTTACTGTTTGTGACACTATTTAAAATTGATCTAAACATATAAACTGGTCTGATGTACTAATATATATATATATATATATATATGTATATGTGTATATATATATATATATAAAAGTAAAGATGATATAAATTAAAGCAATCTTTAGATTCACTTACATTGCTTCTTGAAGTTTACCCTCATGCTTTTGACTTCTGAACACTTCCTCCAAGTCATTGAAAAGGCTACTGGTTCACTCTGTTCCACTTGCTGAGACAGAAGACTTTCCAAAATTGCTTTTGTATTCTATGAAAAAAAAAAAATACTGTAAACCAAGCTGAAGTTGTTCGGCAGGTTCCTACTTTTACAGAAGCTATTATTCCTTTGTAAGCTGTGGTTTGCTAAAGGCAAATACCAAAACTTTCTCTTACTAGGAGTTTTGTTTTTTTGTTATAATTTACTTAAATTTCCAAGGTAAAGCACAGCCATAACTTCTGCTTGATTGAGAAAGCTTCTCAATGAGATCCAGCATGGTTGAGAATTCCCACATCTCAGCAGTGATTTACACTTGTCACAGAACATACAAGAGAAGAAAAACACTTTTGCAATTGACTAGGAACGTTCTCAGGACTGAAGGAATAAATACCATGTTAATCTTTGAAGTTAGAATTTCAATCTTCTGTGTTTTCTTTCCTACCTATCTAAAGCAACGACAGATGTGTGAGATCAAACTCAGCAATGCAGAAACATGGAGAATAAAGGACAGGGTAATGCTGAAAGTGTTCACCACTGCCTGGAGCACAGCTGATATAATTTCATATTGACTTCTGTAGTAATAGAAAAGTAAGGCTTTATCCTAATACTTGTGACCAAATCCCTTTCTGTTCTCTAACTGCATGCCTACTCTGATATTACTGAGAGCCTATCAGTTAAAGAATTTTGGCTAACATAAGTTTTTCTAACTTTAAAGTACACGATGACCATTTGTAATAGTGCTTGTTTAGCAAACCAGCATTTTGAAATTTATTTTGAAAAGAGTCAATTAGGTAATCATTTACCTGCTCTATTCAAAAACAGAAAACTTGCCTTTGACTTTAGTGAGTGAGCATTGCTCAGATATTTAAAGGGAGACGAGCCATTCCTTCTTGGATGCCTTCCTGGTGTCTCTAAATGAAGCTGCCAAATTCCTCCCAGCTGGTGGCACCTGAGCAGACTGAAGTAGGAATAATTATGTCCAGATACTACAGAGCGGGGGAGATTTGGGGAGGGGTGTGGGGGAAGAATAGATCATGCAGCAAAAGTGAAGGACATCTGAGAGCTTTCCACTGGAAACATTTCTTGCCGCTTGTGCCAGGAAGAAGGGGATGAATATAAAGAGACAATATACATATAAACAGATATTCGTTTTGTTCAGCCAGAAGTTTTTAAGCTTTGAAGTTTCACTGGCAATATTTAAAGAATTAAAATTCAGCAAAAAAGGATGGAAATATCCTTAAGGCTTCACAGCTCTTCAGAGCCTGCCAGCGTGTTTATGGCGAGTTACTAGCAACAGAGAGAATCCTCAAAATCTTCCTTTGGGCTCTGGGACTGAGGCTTTTGCATTAACACCAAGACAAAGCACTTTCTGCTGCACATAAGCTTCTGTTTCAGTAAAACAGTCGCTCCTTAGCTCTTGATACAAGTATACCCCACCAAAAATTTAAGTTAAGCCAGTTTTTGGATATCTGATGTATTGCCTATCATTTTCATAAATGCTGACTCCTTACCACTTTACATACCTTCACCTACATTGACTCTTTTCCCATAAATTCCATTAGGAGTAAGAAAAGCAAAAGGAGAACACTTGTTCTGTTAAATGTTCTTTACACAAGGGGTTCTGGTTATGTAAGTGGAAATATAACCTCACACTTGCGAGGAAGCTTTAGAGAAAAGGGACTTAAAAAAAATCTCATTCTTCATAAACTTAAAATACATAAAAATATTTAAAATGGTTTGAAAAACCTTTGTAATAAATCTCCTTTGCGCTTTCATCACAGAATCACGGAGTTAGGGTGCATTTGTTTAATGATATCTGTCTCTATTTTTCAGTCTTGGGTTCTTTAAAAAATGGGTGTTTTACAAGTAATCTGGACTTTAATTCCGGCTACATTCTAACTATATTAGTAAATTAAACATTGGCAGAGAACATTACCTGGGCTCTGAAAGGCAACGGTGTGTGTTGTGAAACTGCCGGGAGCGTCCCTGGCCCGGTCGGGGCCCAGGCGCACAAGCCCTCTCCCACGCAGTGTCGGGAGCCGTCTGGCTGTCAGTGCAGGCCAAGGACAGTCACAGTGCTGAGGCTGCAAATCTCTGCCCTGCTGTGGAGAAAAAGGGAATTTAATAGGATGGATAGGGGCTGTCTTGTACCAGTTGGTCTCGGTGCCAGAGAACAAGCCTGGGCATACTAGTTTGTTAATGTGGATGTAGGCTAACCCTCCTAAAAACATGAAAAGAAGACGGAGACTCCCCGCACACGCACACTTTGAGTTTCATTCCTCTTACATTTAACTCTGGCAGATTTTTAAAGAAGTGTTCCCCTAATAAACACAAATAAATAAATAAATAAATTGCAGCAGGCTGCAAACAGCCTGGTTCAGACTTCTGGTTTGGTGTTATGATTATCCACGTCTCCTCAGTTAATTTAGTGTTTCTCCCTCTGATAACAGTTTTCCTCCTTTAGAACATAAAAGCAATATTCATCTGTCCTGTTATAGCTGACTACATAGTTCATGTTCACCAGCAAATTACTGTGTCAACTTTATTGGCACAATTTAATTTTATATACCAGGAAACAAAGTTCTACAAGCAAAATGACTGGCTGTGGCTTTTATTTTTCGAAGTTACAATGAAGTGGACTTTCAGAGAACAAAGGAAATATTTAATCAGTAACAAGTTATATAAAGCAATTGCCTCTATAGGAAGTGCACTTTCCCCTCCTTTATGTAAGAGACTCATTGTTTCTAAAGAGTTTTGCCAGAATAATGACTGTAATACACACTTCTATAAAAGGATAGAATGTCGTCCATGAGTAGTGATCGTAAGTAATGCTTAGACATTATTGTTTTCTATTTTGTCAAATGTTACCCAGAGTATCCATCGAATATTAAAGAGGCCTGGTTTGCATAATCCATATGATTCTCTATGTTATAGGTGTTCACTGCATTGAAATTTCATAATGTGTGTGTGTGTGAATTGGCAATTTTATTGATGTATTTAGAAAGTGCCAACATCCTATAGTTTTAGATCATTTTCCTCTAAGGCCAGTATTATTAATAACAGAACAGGTAAATATTATAAGACAGCTCATAGAAAAGAACTAAAAAGATCTGTCCCAATTTCTTCTTCTCCCTGGATTATTTTTCTACAAGAATAATTTTCCCACATGGTTTACAGTAGACTCTTCTGACATATTTATAAAAGCTAACCACAGTTTTGCTGTCCTCTATAGCTCCTTTCATGCACAATTCAGAGCAATTAAGAGTAATTAAGAACAGTTAACTACTGAGATATTCTTTGTAAAGCTCTGCTTAATCAATGACCTCTCACAGCTATCTTCATTGTCCAGAGATTACAGTGTTCAGGAAGACCAAAAGATTGTCACAAGCACTCTGGGAAAAGAGGCCAGAGTCACATCAAGGACTCTAAAGCCCAATATTTACATGGAAGAAGCGCTCACATCCCAATAGCTAAGGAAAACAGTGAGAAATGGCCTTCTTAGGCTATTTGCAAAGCCGATGAGCGATGCTCAGGACCCTTCTTACCCCGGATTCTCCTCAGAGAGGGGAATTGGGTGGTGCTGTGTGGCAGGGGTCGAGTGCTGTTTGCAGGGCAAATCAGGACAAGCCCATTTCATGCAGGCAGCTATTCAGGCCATCCATGCCAGGGCCCACAAAGTAGCCCATAAATGGAAAGTCCTTGTCTCCCTTCACTTTAAGCATCAGTTCTGCACACTGACAGAGCTACATAAAGGGTTCAAGGCAGAAGTAAAACCTAACATTTGTTTTTTCTTGAGTCATGCCTACACAGAAGCAAGCAAGTGATGGATCCTTGTTTGTCTACATTCATTTGTTCTAACTGTTAGGGGACACTGAAAGTACAAAGTGCAAATATATACTGTCTGGGATGTTCTTACCCATGTAATTTCCTTCAGTGAATGCTGTTTCCTTAGCAATCCATAGGACACTGACCTCCTACAAAGGATTATTTATATTAGAAGGAAACGTGAGTTCTTTTCAGGAACCTGTGTTGCGATAGTCTTGGGTTGGGTTTAGGCAAAATTCTGAACTTCCTTCATAGTAACAGTAAGACAAAGTCATCTGAAGATCAATCCTGTAAGTGCTGAGTCCACAACCGATTTACAGAGGGCTATTCATGCTTAAAATTAAGCACTCATTGAAGGGTTTGGCTGGCTGGGGACCAGAATTCTTAGTGACTTGGGATATCAAACCCGTCATCAATATATGTGGCATTAATGAGCATGGTAGAGTTGAGGAAGATATTATACTACAGATGAATGCTATTATCTTTATTAAGGTTTTGTTTTTAATTATGAAAATATTTTATTATTTGATCATAATGGCTACCCTAACTGTACTGATGAGACTATAATGTTATGCTGTAAACCCTCTTTAGTCCTTCCAGTCTCAAAGGCATGCAAATTATAGATATTCAGATTTTTACCTTTAAAAACTACATGAGACATCTGAAACAGGGAAAACCCATTAAGGTTCCCTTTTGTCTTTTGAAGCAGTCTATTTCTGAATTAAAATATCCTAGCTTTGTGAAAGCCAAGAGGGATTTATTGGAAATGCAATGATGCTTACGATGCTGGGCACTCAGAGTAGACCTGAATGCATCCAAAGGATCTTTTTCATGATTCCACAGGGATATTGCTTTTTGTTTAATTGGGCATAGGTCTCAGTAACGACGATAATAGTTATCCCTATTGGCAATGTTGCTCTTTGCCTCTACAGAAGTACTCTCACAGTTGATGTATTTCCTACAACACAGAGCATTCTCTGGAAGTGTAAAAGCTCTTTCATTTATGCTGGTGCTGAGTGGTAGCACCATAGGTCTTTTTTTGTAATCTTTCACTAACGAGGACTAATAAAGTTGTGCTTTTATATTTGTGAATTCTCATCTGAAGTATAAAATAGTGCATCCATTTGCTGCTTGAAAAGATCAGTAAAACTACAGGAGACCGGTAAACTGGTTAGCTGTGATGATTGTTACCAGACACAGAATATATAGCAACTCAAATCCTGTTCTTGGAAGTAAATAAAATCACAATTATAGATACGTAATTTTAATCCATCTTGACTGCAAACTATGTTATAACAAACTCCTCCGTACATTAGAGTTCATTCATCATTTTGAAATGAGCACACAAAGAAGATTAATTTTTAAATCCCCTTTGTTTGTCAAACTGTAAAAGTCAAAGAAGAAAAAAAGTAATATTTTGACAGATGTGAGCTGTGCACATAATTTCTATGATGAAAGTGTGTACCACAAAGATGGTAAGCACAAGGACTTGCATTTTGATTGGTCATCGTTCAATTAAAAAATTCACTTAAAATATAATTATGTAAAGTATGATTGTGAAATCGTACTTTGAAGTCTTCTAGTAAGTTTGGGTAATACACATAAATCTGCTTTTTAGGGAAATCATAGCAGGTGAACATATTGTGTTCTATTAATGCTGAACCTTTGGAATGTCATATATGCATCCTGTTTTATTCCTATTGTCTAAATTCTATATTTTACATAGAATTTTGTGTTCTAAAAATAGGCATGTGAATATATATTCTTTTCAATAAAGATAGCAGCACTAGAAATGCCAGAGTTGTAATGACTACATAGTTTGATCATACCAAACCTGGCTGGATAATAATGAGCATTTGGCACCGGTCATTTTTAAATCAAAAGCAAATTTACAAAGGTTAAATATATATATATATTATATTTTTTGATAGTTTGAATTAGTTGAGTTAGTTTGAATTAGAGATAAAATAACTTAAATTTCAAACCAGTTGTTGTTGCCAGAGCTGGGAATAGGTTAGAGGTGAAATTCAGGCTTTCTTGAAATTGGAGTTAGTTCTACTATGGATATTTTAAGAAAGCCAACATTTGTCTCATATTTCATGGCTGCAAATGAGTAGTTATTGTCTACTGCTTCAAGTTCTGTTGTTCAGGGCACGATCATTCTAGTACCCAATTGATATCCAGTTTCATCTCACTGGGTGCTTTGATATTATGCAAGGATGTTGAGGCTATTTGTAATAGAGCATACAACATTTTGGTCTTGCAGCAGCACAAAAACAGGAGAGGGGTAAAAAGCCTGAAATCACTTGATCATCATTCCTCCTAGAGGACAGACAAAGGTCTGGACAATGGCTTTTATGAAGCAACCCTCAGAAGTGCACTGCATAGTCTCACCCCTAAAGGCAAACAGGGATGTAGAATCCAGGATTTTTTGGCACCAGGTTTAATTAAAACTCTCCCTTTCTTTGGAAAGATAAAGGTCTCTCCCACTCTGCACTCCTCTGTATATGTCGTATTGAGTTAAGCCTTCAAACTTTTGAGACAAATCTATAGCAACTGATTACTTCACATATTAAAAACAGCGTAGTTTATTTTTAACAGAACTATTTCATCTTTAAGTTAAGCACTTGATGAAATGCTCAGCCCTGTTAGATTCATATTATTCAACCCTTTTTGCTATTGCAAAGATAATGTTAGTAAGAGTTTACTGTTTGGGGGGGGGGGGTGGGGAGGGATGTGGAAGAGAGCAAAAACAATGAACACATGCAAAGAGATATTTATTTTATGGGTACAAAAAGATTGATTTTTCTGAACAGCAGGGCCATTCATATATAACCTCACAACAGTTGACTAATATGAAGAAACAAGAGTCTTCAGCTATCCGAAGTTCACTTTAAAAATTTTAAGATGCTCTAACTTTTTGCTTTTAAAATAACACTGTTTATTCCATTGTCTGTTTCTACTTGTACAGGGCCAGCCAATTAAAGAGGAAACCTTTCTGATGCTGAGGGAAGAAACCAAAAATGTTGGCCTTTCTAGCTTAGACACAAAGATAAATGTTGTCTTAATTTGTGACTGGAAAAATCTTGTGAACTGGAAAATCTCAGCTTTGTAAGAATATAGTACATGTCTCTGTGCATTTGTACTCTTACTGTGCAGCTGATTAAGGATTTCCAGGAAAATCAAACAGAGAAATAAACACAATTTTAATGCAACTCCCTAGATTGGGAGTAGTCTAAGAAACACCGAGAAACCCTTTCTCTAGTCATCTAGCTGTTATTTTCCGGGCTGAAAAGAGACCTATTCAGAACAAGAAAATATTAATAAAGGAACTGATGGGAGGACAAGGAGAAAAATAAAGGGGAGTGGGTATGTTCTAAACACTAAAGAGGAAAAACAGCAGGCGATCTGGGAAAGGCTCAGGAAGAGACAGCGTGGTGCGAGGTGGACAGTCTGTGTCTCCCAGCGAGGCTGGCTTTGGAGGATCGTGCCAGGGCTGCCTGGGGCACAGGTACTGGTGCCTTGCCCTGTGGCACAATGGGCCCAATGGCCCGATGCCCCACTGCTGCCTTGAGCCACGCCTGACCCCAGGTGGACAGCCGGGCTAGTTGGGCTGGAAGGAGGCTATGAAAATCAGCATGGAAATCTTAAGATATGAGCCTTGAACACAGAGCACTTGGTTCCTGTTGGGTTCGCACCTTTTTCTTTCTGAGGTAGACGCTGGAGAGAATGAGGAAGCAATGCTTCTTCCTCTGAACCTACTGCTGCTGTGACCGCTGGTCACAGACCTCACAGGGAAAGGGCTCAGAGATTTTGGACCATGCCAAACCCCACAGTTTAATACTGTTGGTGTAGGATCTGGCTTCCTAAGGACTTGTGATGCTAGACCATGCTTCTGCTTAAAGTGAGATTTGGGAATCCAGATCTAAAGGGTCCAAAAGGAGTTCAAAGCACCCCAAGGCCTTTGGTGGAGCTGTACATCACTTTTCTTCTTCTGAAGATGGCTGTGTTGGGCAAAGCTGGTTTTCTTGCAAGGTGTCAACATCAGCTGTGGAGAATGGATCCTCCTGATGAATAGTAAGGCCTGAAACTTCACCCAGGAGACCCAGGTGAGGATGCTCTGATACAATTCAGGACGTTGGTGCTGCTACCTATGTGCCAAAGTGGTGGGAGACAAAGGGTTTTCTCATTTGCGCTAGAAGAAAAGGAGATATCACGGGCCTTTTTTCCTCTGCAGATTTAACATATGCAATGTCCTACCATAAAGCAGGAGTCTAAAATGGGGAAAACAGTAGAATTTTTTGTTTTATGTTTTGCTTTTTAATTAGTGCTCTTAAACAAGTATTTCCAGGAGTAAAACAAATTTACAATGTTCTTGCTTCAATTTGACCTTGAAGCAAAGACTCTCAAAAGGGGCTCTTTAATCAACTGTACTTGTGCACAGTCTGACCTAAGATTCTTAAAAGACATTGTATATAAAAATAAAGGAATTGCATCAGAACTGCATGATATTTTCATTTCCACTGAAGCAGCCTTTTGAAATATCTTTATCCTCATGTATGTTCTGTGATAATGAGAAATATTTGTAACACAGAATGGTATTGCAGATTATTTTTGATACTGAATTTGAGCATGTAGGAAAAGATACAGATAATCAAGTTTTTAATGAAAGAATAGCAGCACAAACTGAATATAGCCAAATGCTAAAAAGCTATCAGGAGAGAAAGCAAAACACTACTTAGGATATAGTTGTATAAAAAATGAATGGGCAAAACCCTAAAGCAGATTCAATGCTCGTGGTTTCATACTCTCACAGAAATGAGGAGACAAAAATCACACTTTAGTCACTTCACTCCCATCCTGATTTGACTGAGACTAGTCACAGCAGTATGTGTTTTAGTGTAAAAAGTTCAACATCCAAATCTGTTCTGTTCCAAACATTTTTCAGAAGGCTGTCTCAACCTCATGTTTAACATCCAGGAGTCACAGTCACATTTCCTCCATATTCAAGATATCTTTCACCTTCTTAAATTTATCAAGATGCCCAGTGCATATTTTCATTCTTCCAACTTGAACATGTCTGTCTTCTATTGTTATCACACATTTAATTCTTACATAATTTATATGAAATGCAGCTCTGTTTTCAATTTAAAACAATCCTTCCAGGTATTCTATTCTATGATTTACTTCTACAAGTTTAAAAATATTTTTTATCCTCTACTGTATTCAGAACCGAAAACAATAATCTGCGTGTTTACTGAACTGATCACCTGTGGCAATTCTCCATATGAACCTCAAAATTAAATATCTCTCCAAGACAGCTTACAGTAAAATTTGCCCTGAATGGCAACTTGCAATTCATTCTCACTTGGATTATCATAGAATTACTTTCATATCTTTTCTTGTCCTTGCACTGAAAAGTTTTGGGGAGCTTTGTTCTGTAATGCCATAACATTTTTCAAGACGTATCAAGAGACAATATTTGTCTGTGTTTCTAATCTCCTAAAACCATTTCTATTCTGTCCTTGTCCTTTTGTATTCCAACTCTCAATTTAAGTTAATTTGTAAATGTTATTGAAGATTTATAATTCCTTTTTTAGAACAATAACGGATATGTTAAGATCGCAAGCAGTATTTATTGCTGTAATATCTCTCCACAGCTCAATATGCCATCTTTTATTATCTTTTTTGTGTGGACTCTTCAGAAGTATGTATTCTTTCTTGTTTAAGGCAATATGAATTGGTAATGAGAAAAAATTAAAATTGTATTGTCATAAATCTTGACTAATTCAAGTACTTTACATCTGCAAGTGTCTGTGTCAATTAAATAATTTTTCATATAATGATAAAATTATGCTCTACTGGAAAATGCTTTTCTTACTTAAAAAGACATTCACAACTTGTTGCTTATGATTTTTTTCTACTAAGCAAGGCATGGATTTGCAATCTGTGCATACACATTTACTTATTGGCTTTTGAGGCATACAAAAAGTTTATTAAGTAAATAATTTCTGGGTTTGAATTTTGGTGCTGCATTTACACTTCCAAAATCTCTCAGATCATCATGGTTTTTCTTCCTGACGTTTCAAAAATAGTGGTGGTGGTACAGTAAGTGACGTGTTGGCAAACTAACCTTCTTAATGGCGTAGAAGGATCAGGTGACCTGCACATGTTCCATCTTTAAGTATTTCTCTTTTTTTTTTTTCTTAGGGAGTTGTTTTTATATCTTATTTTTATATCTTATTCATTTTTTTCAGTACTGAAAATGTAATTACCCTCATTTATTAAACAATCTATGTGTATTATTTTTTTCTTATATATTTGTGGGAGACCTTTTTTGTTTCTTCTCTGCCCCCTCATTATCTTAATGGAATGTACACATTAGATATCAATAATATTAAATGACACTGAAAGACTATTTCATAATTGCTGGGTTTTTTGTTTCTGTTATCACACTGAGAGTTGCTAGTATTGTTACAGCTGTAAAAAACCTGTCCAAGCTGCATCACAAAAACGACATGCAAGGCAGCATTTGAAGGAGGATGTTCCAACTCACAGGAGCTCTACTTAGAACGCTTGAATGATTCTTGGAACAAAAGAAATGTCTGCATGAATATGCAGGTAGCGTAAAAAAGAAAAGGTTATTAGTCTACCATTCACTAGATACACACCTGCAGAATTTAGTTTTCAACAGAAGTTAACATTTGATAAGGAAGAATTAAATCATGGCTCAGCTGTAAGAAAAATTCAAAATACAACTTGAAATTATAAAACTTGACTGATTCTGTATCTGAACATGACAAATTGCATGTGTTGCTTTCAGATTGGTTAAATATTACAAAACTATTCAGCGTAAGTAGGACTAATGTTCTGCTGTTATTTGACAGTGACCGGCAGCTGGGGGTTAAATAACGAGTGAGTGCTGCCTTTTAAAAAGAACAAGGGGTTTGGTACAATTCTGGTATCATGATTGATTTAGAATTCCAGTTCTCCAAATACCAATTTCCAGATTAATATTCTTGTATACTACATGTTTTCATAACTTTCTTTCCCCTTGTCTTTTATGTGGAGATAGAAGCATAGACAGTCACTAGAAATGGAAGTCCAGCATCCACTGAAGTTGAGCTTCAAGGTTGTGCTTCAGCAAGGGAAAGGAAATGAGACTGACTGACCTGGGATGAACCAAATTTTGAAATGCTTACTATCATAAATAGCAGATGGTCTGCAGATGGAACTATAAAAGAGGTATCTACAACTTATCACTCAAATTTGCATTTTTACTGAGGTAGAGTTAATTATCTGTGGTGTGTTCTTAATGCCATAACTGGCACGAACTGACCCTGACTGTGAAACAGTGGAAGCCTCTATTGCACTAACTGTTTATGCTAAAACTCTCACAGATGTAGTGGTAATGATAACCAAGTAACGAGTAGTAATAAAACTTAAAGGCTTTAATACTGGGAATGTTTTATAGTATAAGCCAACTGATGTCATCAAATGCCATATAACTCCCGCAGGGTCTGTACCTGAGGAAAGGCAATAACAACAGTTTTTATATACTGCTTATCTGCCTGAACCATTGCATTATATTCCACGCATTTTCTTTGAAGTTGGCCAGTTTTAACCTAAATCAGCTGCTGTTCATAATAGGAAGATTTTGTGCTGCATCTTGAGTTTCAGATGATGTTGATGGGCTGCTCTTGATTTCACTGGACATATGCATGCATGCACTTGCATACCTGCCAATTTTCAATGTAAATACCACTTTAAAACCAAGGTATACAAAACATTAGATGTTCCCAAAACTCCAGACCCAAAACTAGACTTTACCCACTAGGGTGTGAACTCTTCAGCCCGTTCTAATATTAAGTGCTGAGTATAGTGGCAGAAACATAAAGACTTCCCAGTAACAGTGCAAAGAGTGAAAGTTCAAACTTGCGACTTGTTCTGAAGAACGTTCCCACATTTGATCCCTATGTCAGTGGGTACATCACACTATGGACTCAGGGCAACTGGATGAAATCTTAGCCATATTACTATCTTATTGTGCCATCTAAATAAAGTAGTGTGTACCTTTGCAGACTTCATAGCTGCCTTTTAAACCATCTGTATCTGTTTTGAATTTATTTTTTTCTGTAAAAGAAACACTTACTTTCCTGATAAAAATAGTAAGACTTCATTTAGTCAGCAACAGAACAGTAAATCTTTACACAGAACGCTATACCTCATCACACTCCTATGTATACTTAGTTCTTTTCCCAAGGAATTTGTATAATGGCGCTCTGGGCCTGATTTCACCTTGTAAGTCCCACATTTCCAGATTCAGAATATAGCAAAGACTTTGTGGTGTTTCCTTTTCCTTTCATGGTTGTAGGAAGCTATTCTTTGAACTTGGTCATTTATTCTAAATGGTGAAATCTTCTGACCTGTGTATTTTTTAAGAATACAGTCTCTACCTGGGTGGGGGATTCTAGATTCACTCTCATGCTCCCAGGACAATTCATGCATTTCACATTAAATAACCATAAAGTAAACACCATAAGAGGACTTGAAGCTAATCTCTCATCTAGCAAATGGTGTGCACTCATTTCAGATGGCATATAATGCCAGACAAGCACTGCTCTCAGCTTGCTAATTAGGCTGTTCATTTTGTCTTCTCTCCTTGCTCCTGAGCCTTTAGGGAAGCAGTTTATAAAAACAGACTTATAAGAACTAAATTATTTGTCAGGAAAATTTCCCTGGCTTCTTTCTGCTGGGGAAGACTTCGTAAAAGATAAGAAATTTGTTAAATAAGGATTCAAAAGTTAATGTCATGTGAATTTGACTCTGGGGCAGCCAAAGTATTTGGATTAAAATTGGTATGAACCTCCCTCCAGCACATCTCTGCAGAGGTTCTGCTGCATTCTCTTGCCTTCTCTTTCTCTTTGCTAGAATTTACTTTTCTTTCAGTCACCCTCTTTCTTGAAATAATAGATATACTGCTATTCTGAAGAAGTAATATAACTAACAAAGAAGAAAAAAGATGGGGAAAAAGGTTAAAAAAAAAAAAATCTGTTCTACTTTACCCAATAAGAATTTGATATGTCTTCTGCATACATTACTTGTGACAATTCCAAATCCTCTCCAAAAGAGTTTGGAGCACATGACTTTTGAGGAGACACCAAAAAATTTTGTTCTATGTGTAGAAGGAATTTGTTCCAGAACGGTGTAGAAGGGTTTGATCTATGTGGAGGTCATTGAAGGAGGGGAGTCTTTTTGCTTTTTCTACTGCTCAAAGAGTGTTAACAGAGAAAACAGAAGGTTGCTTTTCTTGGAGGTGCACTGTGAAAGGAGAGACAGCAGACAGATCGCAGGGAGGGAATTCCAATTATATGTAAGAAAAAAAATTCTTCTCAGTCACTATCGAGCAGGTTGCCCAGAGATTTTCTGGTATCTTCAGCTTTGGGGACATTGAAAACTCAACTAGACAACGCCATGAGTAACCCAATCTAACTTTAAATTTGGCCCTGCTTTGAGCGGAAGGTTGGATCGGATGATGTCCAGAGATTCCAACCTAGGTTACTCTTTGCTTCTATAATTTAGGAGGAGAAAACATGTGCCTGAGCTATTATTAGGATCAAGAGAAAGTAAATGTCATCTTTGTGCTCCCATTTCATACTTTCTATCTGGTTTTTTTAGTCTTCTTTTTATTATCTACCATTGACAATTGTAATACAGCACTGCTGGTAAGAACAACTTTTTCCATCTATCATCAGAATGAATTATATGATTGCTTAAAAATTTTTTTTCCTTTCTTTTCATAAGAATCATGGAGTTCTTTAAAGATATGGCATTCTCTATGAAAATACCCATTATAGAAGTCATAAAGCAAAATAAAAATATTACAGGAATCATAAGAAATAATTATTACGAAAAAAAAACCACCCAAAGTTTTGAAAGCTCACCTCATCTGAATGGTTTGCCTCAAGATAAACTTTTGACCATTCTCTAGTAAGCTCTCCACACTGCTCAGAAATTCTCCTTCTTTTTCAGCAAACTACAGTGCTATCAAGATCAAGCAGCTAATATTCATTATCATAACCAGCTGTGATGATAATACTTCCACAGAGCTGTAAGTAGTACATAGTTAGGTAGGGCTAGTAGCTATGCCAGAAATCAGCTAATATAAAGCTCTATAGTTGCAATTAACGATTAAATTCAGGACTCCTTGTACCTCAAAATAGTGTCAAGAGTGCAAATTAATTTGATTATGAAGGTGTTATAGTCACACAAATAGGGTATAGGGGTTGAAGATGTTATAATCACATAAATAAAGTATAGGGGCAGTTCATCTGTGCAACAAAATTCAGATTTTATGTCCGAAAATTGGGAAGAGCTACTGAAGGAAGGCCACCTTGGTGGTCACTGAGTATCTTTCATCTGTGCCTTACTTACATACATTTTAGGATCTTAAAATATTTATCTTAGTGCTATCTAGCCTAAAATGAAATTTCATGTCTTGTGTTTTTTTCTTTGTTGTAAGTACTTTTCTGTAATCACTGCATCCTTTTCTGTTCTGGAAAATTATAAGCAATCTGTTATAATTAATCTGTGTGGTGTGTGTTTGTTACAAATGAGTTTTCTACCTATTGAAGCCCAGTACCTAATTTCCAAAAAGCTGTCAATTTACAGAATTTAATGATTTTTTTCATGTGGTGGATTGAAGAACTACAAGAATATGAAAGTTTGATGACTTTCTGATAGCAAAATATAGGTCAATAAGCCTCAAAGCTTTCAGAAGTTCTACAGTCAGTTATAAGTGAAAATAAGAATAGCTCTAAAATAAGTAAACTGAACAATGGGCTGGAAAAAAGGGTCAAGATTTGTTGCTAAAGTACAAATGAAGCTCACAGCTTGCTTCTAGAAAACAAGTAAGTTTTATTCTAGTTAGCAAAGTCATACAGGCAATTTATTTCATCTAACTTTAAGAAACCATTTTCAAAGTATTAGATTGATTACATTTATACCTTTGATCTGATACAGATTGCTGTGGCACCAGCAAACCTCTGGAGTTACGCCAGCTTGGGTAAATTTTTATTCTGTATTTTGCTACGTATACAAAAGTGGTTAGGACAAGAGTCCTTTAGGACTACACTAAGAGTCCTTTGGGGTTTTGAAGGTCGTGGACTGGATAACCAGGGACAGGAAGTCTACAGAAACATTTGGCAGGACCCTGTGTAACGGGAAGCACATTGTAGATAGGTTCTTCCCAAAACACAGACACCAATACAGTCCTGAAGGGCACAGCAGATGTACTGTGAACGTCTCTTGAAGGGAACCTGCCTGCCACAAAGATCCAGTAAAGACTAATAAGACATATATGTTGTCGGCCATCTGACCATCTCTGACCATCAGTGCTTCCTGCCATCGGTGAAAACCCTAGCAAGTGCAAAAGCAATCTGAATGTCCTGTAGGAGAGGTGTCAATCCTACAACTTAATTTGGCTTCCATATTTTTGGAAGCAGGGCAGAGAAGACAAAAAGGACAAGTCTCAGTCTGTGTGTAACCCTTGGCCCAGGAGTGCAGAAGTCTGTGGTTCAAGACCTAGTCTCAGTGGAGCATAGCTGCGTGACCTTGGCTCAGTTTAACTGAGAAAACCATTAAGAAGTGATAAAGTCGTTGAGCTAAAGCTATGCAAATAAAAGTAAGAAGTCACACAGTAGCAATTATTGAGGCTGTAAAAATTAGCAGCTCTGGGATTCAAGACAATGTCACTGGCATGAAAAACAAAACAAAAAAAAAAAGGGCAGGGAACCTGAAGATGGTAATCCAGCAAGATCAAGGCTCAGCCTGATCCACGCTGCAACAGAGGTCCACTGTCCCCCCAACAGTAGCCTGGAGAGGAGTTTCATCAGCACTAATGAACATATTACCCCTAATTAATTGGTCTTGGCCATCTTCTGTGTGTACTAGTGAATAAATAATTGCTGTTTTCTCTTTATGCTGTGTATATCCTGCTTGCAAAGTCTCTTTGCATGTGGTAAAAGGTGCCTGAACAAAAGTGACTCATGAAGGAGAGAGTGAGTAAGGTGCACTATTAGTTTAAAGAGTCCTGTTGATTTAAAAAAAAGAATGAGCACTGCATTATGAATATTTTAATTATTGATAAAAGCATGATGAGTGGATGGAAAGGGACAATGGGAACAGACAGAGGAATGGGGAGGAAGGAAGAAGAGCAAACTAGAAATATTGTCTTTGAACTTCACTTGAAGCACAAGTCAGTATTGTAATATTGTATTAAAGGCAGGGAGTTTGTCAAACACATGAGCAGGAAAAGCTAGTTCAAACTTTCATAGTGTACCACAAATTAATCTACTCTTTCAAATTAATGCTCTCATGAGTGTCATGCTAAGGTTGAGAATGAAGGAGAAAAAACAGGAAAAGAGCAGTGTGTATGGCAGAGAAGAAAAGGGGAGAGGAGAAGAAAGTGACCTGTCTCAAAAAGTGAAATAGTTATCCACAGTGGAACAGAGCTACGCTAATTTGAATTTTCTCATATTTTCCTTGGGCTAAGAATTTTTAGCCACAGATAGCTACTGCAGATGAGCTGACTGTGGTGTAAAATATTCACCTTTAGTAGCCTATAATCCTTATCCTGTACTCTTAACAGTTAAAATTGGCTTGAAGTATGAAGTTTATTATTTCTCCTAAAATTAGACGTAGATGAAACATTTAATTATATATTGACCAAAATAAATCCCACATGGGATTGTGATTCACAATGGATGTGAATATATTTTCTTTTGCTGCTGAGGAAAATTCTGGGAGCAAGATGGCACGAATCAGATCCATCAGTTTCTTCTACTGTAAGCCTCTATGGGGCATGGAAAATCTCAGCTACATCTCATCAGTTTTTTCTGCATGTGTGTCTCTAATCATAAAGTGTTATAATTGATCATTTTTGTTTTCAAATTAATTTGTAACATAAGAAGATTTGATTGAGGAAATGTACAAAAGGAATACTTTGGTTTGACCTTAAAGCTTGTTCCAACTCTTTGGCTGGTGTCCATCAGGATCATTAAAATCAATTAAGGAGTTAAGTACAGGATATCTATTGTTCTGTCATATAATCAATAGACCCTTTCAAATCTACTGTAATTTTAGGAATAACAACAGACAGTTTAAAGAATTGCTCTTTTGTAGAATCATAGGTTCTAATCCTGCATTCAGCAACTTTGTTAGATTGTCTGTTTAAAGGCAAACACACGCTTTTGGGGAATGGAAATATAGCATGATCTTTAAGAGGTCCACGTTCCGTATCTAATATCATGAGTGTGCTTTATGAAAAGTACAACTGATTTCTTTGCTCCAGTCAATTTCTTTGAAATTGCTAAATATTCAGTCAATGAATGGTTGGTCATTTGTAGCTGCAGCCATATCTAGAAAAAGGAAAAAATATATATTTGCATCCAAGTAACAAAGGTATCTCCTATGTCATAGTTATGTGGTTCAATCAGCCAGCAACAGTCATTGCAGTAACTGAAATAGGAACCTGGAGGAAGAACAGACTAATATAATCCTTAGGGCCCAGAAGTTACAGTATTGCAATAATAACTTCAGAAATAAGTCAGAAATAAGCTTAACCTGTTTGGTGAAAAAGGTTTATTTCATATGAAGTATGCCTTCATTCAGAAACTGTAAATTCAGGGTTTGGGCAGTGTTCACTCATATTTGTGTAGCACCTCACAAATGGGACTCATACTGTCTAGGGGCGTCAGCAGTAATGCTTGGTAAATGTTAAATGACTCTTGTGCTTTTTACTATTTAGCAGCTGTGGCTGGGCTGTTGAGGAGCCAGTGCTAAATATAATCAGTTTCAGTCACAGTGAAATATTACAGACCCAACAGTTATGACGGAAACCAAGGATGAATGGAAATGAATACCACACATCTTATTTAAAACCTAGTTTAATATATTTGAAAAAGAAAAGAAAAAGGAGAGAAAATTCCCTAAAGTTTATGCTTATTGTTAAGTTCAAATCTTGTTTATAGGCAAAGAGGAAGTACATCGTAAATATATAAAGCCAAGAACTTATTAGTAGTATAACAGAAATCTTAAGTCTATTGTTATTAGTCCAGAGCGAATTGTTACAAAAAAACAGAAGGAACAATAATACAGTTAAAATTGTTGTATATACACTTAATTTCCATGGCTTTTCCTGGAGTTATGCTCACCCTTATATTTCTCCTGTGGATCTTAAGGTTGGTGGCTTCCTGGAGTCCTTCAGTGGAGTCCTTCGCCGGGAGAAATATGTTGTACATGTTGATGGTTTCTTCCTCCTTGCTCTAGGACCCACTTGGGGTCCTTTTATCTGTTTGCTAACACACTTTTTACACCTTTTTCTTTCTTCTTTTGTTTGCAGCTCCATGTTACCTCCGGATTTATTACATATGGTGTCTTTTATGTATCTTAGATACTATTTATTTGTTTTCAGTTTTAACCCCAGTTTTGTCCAGCTCCGTGTCTTCATTATTTTAACTGACCCCTGGTGAGTTGTTTGTAGCTGCGGGGCCTCCAGTGCCAGCATATACCCCGTCCCTTGTCACCCCACACCTGCACTCCTCTACCCCACATCCCGTGTCTCCGCTCCTCAAGGCCTCTGCTGTCGCACCAGGCCTCTGCTTGTCTGCACTAGATCATTTGGTCAGAGTCAGAAGATCACGGTGGCACTGTACAAAGACAAACAGAAGTAAGACAATTTAGCCATAGACACCTGGTAGTTAGAAAAAAGTGCTGCTACAGCTAAACCACACAAAACAAGCCTCAGTCAGGTCAAGAAATGTTCAAAAAGAGCAAGCCTGACAGTCCTCAGTGCTGAGGCCTTGCAAACTCAGTACAAAGCTCATGGCCTGTTGCTAGCAATGGCAATACCATACTATAGGGCTATGGTGTTACACAATTAACAATGTATATGTTCAGCAGTAAATTCCCCCAAATCAGTATTTTGTTCATCTGACAAGATGCTTAGTTCAACATTAATATGTGGTCTGTCTGCAGTGAGAAATAATCACTCTTTTTTCCTACTAGAAAGTCAAATTAAATGTGTTTCCTTATCCAGTGGGAAGACTCCTGAGCAAACTGCATAATCTAAAATAAACTGACATTGAGGGGGTCTACATTAAAATTCTGAATAAAATATCAGTGATGTAAATTCATTTTTATAACTGACTTCCAGCTTATATGAGAATAAGACAAAAGATAGACATAATATAACTCATAGTCCATTATATATATATTTATGTTATCTGTAATACAACAGATAATTCAAAAGCACTTTGTTAATTTGGGAAGAAGCATTCAATTTCTACAGAGGCAATGTTAGTGAAGATATTCAAAGTCATGTAGATGTTTTTTTCTTCTGAAATCAGCAAGCTATGCCTGTTCCTCTTTGTGCAGTCTGAGCAGTGGCAGAAGCGAGTGCCCCTTTCTGCATGGGGAAGCCCCTAAAATCAGGAGGGAGACCCAGGAGGAGCACAACCGGGAAGGGAGGAAAAGGGAGTAACTTCAGCTCTCACCCACCTCTTAGAGTGCAAGCTGGAAGCTCTCCTCTCCCGTGGTTATGGATGGAGGTGGAAACCGTTACCTGCAGAAAAGGTTTAATCAAATGACATCAGGGAGCTCATCCTCACAGGAGCCCCACCAGTCCCCCTTTGCAGAAGTGGGGCTAGGGACTCCACTTTCCCCTAGTGCCACATGTCTAAGCCTGGCTGTCAGCATGCCTTTTGATGACTTCTCTATGATTTTCTGAGTACTAGACTTAATCCTCTGTCTTGCATAGGTGGGTACTAGGTAAATTTCTAAAAGCAATGTGTGACTGTCAAAGCAAGAGCTAGGCGGGTAAAAACTGTGACGTCATCCTCTTGCCATAACAGTGAGCTAGGAAACTTCAAAACGCTGACCACTAAAAATTCATTGTGAAAGTGCTCTTCAACAGCATTCTCTATTCCTCCTACGACCGGCAAGCCCCCAGCATCAAGACAGACAGGGTGACCCTGACAAACAGCTGACTATTGGTTTCTTTGTGCCAGCTGCCAGCTTGTACTACTGCTGCTTTCTGTCTTAGTGCAGGTATTCTTAGTTATGCAGCAAGAAGATTTCCTTCCTTCCAAAGATAGTAATTTATATCAGTGAAGAAATAGACAACCTAAGGTATCTCCATGGTCCAGAGTATCCTTCTTCCCTAGCGGTACTTTGACAACTCAGCACCCCACTTTGGGGGGTGTTTGGGCAAGCCCAAAATCCATAAAACAACAGGGAATCAAAAAAGGGGGGAAAAAAGGGGGGGCATTTACCAAAAAGGTGTCTAGCTCAAATACTTTGGAGTCAGCAGCAACTGCAAGGTTCCCCATGAAGCCATCACTCGAAACTTTTGAAACTAGAAGGGTTTGGATATGAGAAAGCATACTCAGGGAAGAGTGAAGCATCGGCAAGAAAACATTCTGTTAATATTCATGAGCAGCGTGCAAAGTAGCACAATAGAAAAATAAAATGCTGCATTTATTTCTTTCTTTCTGTGGAGCAAGCATTATAATGACTGGTCCGCAGTTTGTAATAAACTACCTAATGTTTCTCCAACTCTAATGTTCTGATGTGTCAAATTGTATCATACCTCCTTAACGGAACTCATGAAAAGGATGTTTCAAACTAGAAGCGCATGCTCAAAAAACACCTGCATATCTATTATATTAATATATTTCTAATAAAAGCCAAACGATGTTACTGAATGCCATCAGAGCTTATACCTCTTTTTTTTGACCAGGTTGCCATTTTCTAGTAAGGTCTGAAATCCTAGTTTTCTAAAGTACAATCATCACAGCTGAACTGTTAGTCCAAGATCTCCCCGTGACAATTGTTAGCTATCTATACCTCAAAGATACAGACTTCTGTAGATCTAAAGAAGTGGCCATTATGTTTTTGAATGTAACAGAATTAATTTTTCTTCTTTGTTGCTGTACTTTAAATTTCTTCCACACCTTTCTCTTTTTCTTGAGAAATTAGACATACAACTTCTTGTGTTACTATCATGCATCATAAATTTTATCCTTACAGTTTTATCTTTTGTGCAGTTTGCATTGTTACCCTGTGCAAACTGTTGAGTACTCCTAATTCTAAATATATCCAAATTCTAAGAAACACATACCACCATATTTTATTCTCAGTGTTTATTCCCTTTCAAAAAATCTAGCTGTTTAATATTTTTTAACCATCAGATGGAACAATCATTTTCCATTTTCTTCTTTCATATTGCTGAAATGAAAAGTCCTGGAAAAAATCTATTAGGCATTAAAATACATATGATTTAAGAATTAAGCCATACATATTTAATGTGTTATACATACAATTCTAGAAAGCGTGTATTGCAGATAAAAGTGATAGCATACAAGTTCCTTATTTTTCAATTCATACTGTTCACACTCAGTAAAAAAAAAAAAAAAAAAAAAAAAAAAAAAAAACTTATGAGAATTAAACATTAAACATATCAGAATTAAAGCACCAAAGTTCTTCCACTTAACTCCAATTTCTGACCTGTTATTTTCTTTGGAAAAGTACTTCAACAAAATCTTTCCAGAATATTTTACAGAGAAAGTTCAATACCTAAAAAATAATAATAAAAGACACCAAACTTGCACATTTTTTTTGGACTGGTCTACATTAAATAGGTGAAAAAATTATAAAATACTGGGGAAAACATCTCTCTGCTATGCAAGATTTCTACTTGGTGGGTTAAAAAATTTATGCACTAGCTACACAGAAAGGTTTTTTTTTTTCTGTTTTTCTCCTGTATGTAGCTGTCTGCTAAATGAAATCTAGAGCCCCGCTCATTACAACCACTCAGCCTGTGCTTTAAGAAAAGGTACTTTGTATACCTAATGTTGTATGGGGGGAAATCTGTCTTTCATGTGATCTAGAACTGGAACTTGAATACAAATTCCTTTCCCATACAAATTAAAAAAAACCAAAACAAGTATTTGTTTAGCTCAAAGTCAAAACAAACAAATAGTTTTGATAATTTTTACCTGAATCTAGTATTAACAAAAGCTCTGTTTACAGAAATTTCTATAATCATTTCAATCCGAGACGTCCTTCCTAACCCTTCTTTTATAATCATGTTCAGCTAAGGCAACCGGCTGAACAGCTGAATAGAGCAAAGCTGGAGTGCAGTAAGCTTTACCAACAGAAGCAACTCTCTTGCGCTTTCTTAGTTGTACATTGTTAGTATGCTTGTATTTGCACTTTGTTACAGCAACTCTTTATGCACGGAAATAGTTAATCTACATTTTAGCCACATCCAGTTTTCTTATTTTACTCCTATATTAGTACAAGGTCTGAGTGCAGACAAGCCTTATGTATAGCCTCGGCATTGAAAGTAGATGGTTTGTTTGCATTATCCTGTCATCAATATAATTTATCACTACCACTCCCAGAGTAAGACATTAAATTTACCCTATTGTCCCTCAAGAACCAAGTTTTAGAGCTTATAGTAGAGATCAGAGTAAAGCAGATGAAGGCTATAAGCCTTCTCACAGTCGCCAAATTGATTTTTATGTCCCCGTTATGCTGAACTATGGACTCATAGCTAGGTTGAAAGCAAGATTTCATGAGAACATTTCCAAAGCTCTGGTACACAGTGATATGTCCTCCTTTTAAAAAGGAGAAAATGCCAAATGCTAACTATTTGCTGCTCCAAGTATCTGGCACCCAGCTAATACAGTAACACAGAAGCTCTGTAGCTATTCTTTTCCTTGCCATATATATCAGAACTGTGAATCACCCGAGAATCAGAATACGAGCATATGTGTCACGTTGCCAAGAAAAACTACATAGACATGTAGCTTCACCTGTGCAAGGAAAAGAGCTGCAAGAAATGCCTTGTTTTAAATATTTCTGGGTTACCTTTACTTTATTTCAACAATTTCTTAAAGAGAAGGCTTCAATCTATCCTGAAGTGTCACCAGGTGTCTGTCATCTGCTTCATGAAACTACATTCTGATATGATATCCCTGCCTTCTGGTGGGAGAGGAAGAAAATGACCGAGTCAGAAAGAGGCAGCCATTTACATCTGCACCTAAGACAGAATAATTGTCATCTTGAGAAAACAATCGAAAATTATTTAAATAAACAAACTTTGAGTTCACTACCTTATCTTCTAAAGGAGACATGAAAGTTCACTGGGGGATTCACCTGTCATATTTTTTGTGTGCCCATTTAATTAGACAGGAGTTATAGTTTAAGGTTTTTTGACAGCGAGACATGCAATAAAGCTGTGAACTAATAGGCGTTGTTATGCACACAGCACAAAACCACTGCAGAAGAAAGCAGATGAAACATGAAACCACCTAGAACAACATAAAGCTCTGTTCCTCTGCCCTTGTTTTGTATTGTTCATACTCTTAACTGAATGTCTGTCTTCCACCAGAAAAGACAAGCTCAGCTTCCTCTGCTATGCTATCATCTTACCTTTTCATGATACCTTCCATCCACCTACAGCCCCCAAACCACTGGACCTGCAAGTTAAGCATGTTTTGGGGTGGGATACATCTGACCCAATGAACCTGCAAACCAACCCAAACTTTGGAATGTAGTGCATGTGGAAGGTATTCAAAAACCCACTTTTTAGCCTAGGTGAATTTTTCTAACATAATTGGGTTGCTGTGAATAATGACAGTGCATTATAAGAAACAAGAAGCTAAAATTTCTTAATACCTTCATTTTTAAAAATAAATGTTCTAATACCAGTAAAATTAAAAGTAAGCAAGGAACTTTCATGGTGATTCATGATTTAGACATTACACTTCAGGTTTGTTTGGTTTACCATGTAAAGATACTTAAGAAAATGTGTTGCATATTGAGACTGGGATGAATTAGGCATGCTAAAAATATAGGAATTCTAGAAGAAGACAAGAGAAGGAGGTACCATATGTTTCAGCAAAGAGGAACCACTGTAGAAATCTATGACTAAAGCTTGTGTCTGTGGCCACAAAGGACTGTGATCATTAAGATAATAATAAAAAATTAAGATAGAAAAGACAAAGGCATCAAAGATTTCAAAAATGGAGCACAATAATGGAAATTAATGAAGAGCAGCAGCTATTTCCATACAAAGGTTTTGAGGAAATCAATATTCTGAGAAAATCAATTTACAAAGACAGTAAGTTCATAATCCACATGATGTTAGCCCATCCCTGCACTTTCCTGTTTGGCATATATAAGAACAAACTTTCTGCAGCATTTTGCAAGAGAGCTCTCAGCTTGCCAAATCTAGCAGCAGCCCATTAAAGGTTAGCACAAGACACAAAGACACACAATGATTTTTTTTCGGTGTTAATAAAGCTATATGCTCCTGAAAAGGAGCAGAAATACTCTTTCCTCATCAATCAACTACCTACAAGTATCAAGCTGTGAGGCATACAGCAAAAAATTTTGGACTGAAGATCTAAGTTTTGCTCAGTCAGGTCCTAAACTAGAGACAGACTATCACTGCTCTGAGACACAGGACAAGTCCTAGACATGATTACTTTGGTCACATCCTCTGAAATCAGCATATCAACCACGCAGGACATACCACCTGGGACGAGGTGTCTCCCATCATCAGCCCCAGGGACAGCCCTTTGTTTCCCACAGTCCCAGAGGTGTGAGGAGCTGTCCTCATTTCTGGGTCAGCTCACACAGGAGGACTACCGGAGCAGGAATAGGCTGCACCGGAGAGTAGCTCCTGCAAGGGAAACTTCTGCCATGCTGGTGAGAAATCTAGAAGGGCTAGAAAGCTGGAGAAATGGATAATTCAGAGGGGTTCAGGAGCAGATGAGAAAAGTTGCAGTATGTAAATACTAGTGGTAGAATGTAAATAATGCAGAGAAACTTCCAGAGTTCTGGAATACAGGCAGTTCAAAAGAAATAGATAAAAGTCCTCTTAAATGTTAACAAATATGTAAAGTTGCCCATGTGATGACTGTGGCAAGGGAAAATCGAGCACGATATCTTCACTATATGCCTTATGAAATTCTACTTTCCCCCAGCATATATCTGGATAGCATGTATTAATTTTTAGATTTTAGCTATGCAGAAAACATATGTTTAAAAAAAAAAAAAAAAAAAAGAATTCTAATGGCTGGAAGATTGTATGTTTTATAACAGGGAAGCCTTCCTGACTCATATACTTAAACAGAATGATGAAAAATCGTCTTGGAAAAACAGACGTGGAAACACACAATATGGGAAAAGCATCAGAGTACTGTAGGTATCCAAGTCTGTAGTGCTAAATATAAAGTCAAATATTTGCACTTCAAATAAAACATAAGTTGAATTAGTCCCCAAAAATGTTTCTCAAAAATCCCTCCTCATCTTCTACCTAAATATTGGAGGTGTTACTGTTACTGTAAATTTGCATATTTTGACTTAAATTCAAGTTGCCACCCCGCAAATAATCCAAACTTTCTTTGCTGTGAAAAGGCCAAACAGTAAAACAGATAGCTCACACCAGACCCCCAATGAGATTCAGTAGTGAGCTATTTCTTCTGCTAAAACCTCCAGGTACTCTGTACATGGAAGACAGACAAATATCTCTGACCTTCATACCTAGATATGATAGGTAATCATAGGTTTTTGAGGAGTCTTAAGTGCCTGATTTGGTCAACTACATATGCAGAACTTCAAAACTGACCTAGATATTGTGAACTCAGATAAGCAGCAAGGTAGCTAAATGGCACCTTTTAAAAAATGATCTGTCAGAGATCCATTTAAGTATCCATTTGAGAGTGGACTCTATTTGGCCTATCCTACAATGTTCCTATTGAAACTAAACAGATACCAGAATATAAGAATACAGAGGCATGAAGGAACAACTCTTTTGGACTTCACTCAGTTCTTCTAAATTTTTCAAACATAACCTGAACTGAACTTTAAATATTTGGATTAATTTCTCCAAATTTTTTGCTAAGGTTCAGTTTCTAGATTATATATGCTTGTGGAGCCAAAAGTGTTAAGATCTGGAAAGCTAGTTACATAATTAAGAATATCTTCAAGTACCAGACTGACACTGGTGTTGCTCTGAACTAAATTTCAGCAACTGATCGAGAGGATACAAAAGTTCATTTTGAAATATTTTCATATCTAAATATTAAGATAATACACATTTCTCATGGGATCAGACTGTTCCCTGTTCAAAACCACTTCTAAAAAAGGTTAATAAATTCAGTAAATGTCATAAATGTCTTGTTGATGTTCTTTGTTTTCATATTCCAAAAGCTTGTGCCATCCAGTCTGGAAATGTAAACAGTACCGTGTGGCATGGAAGCACTTGTATTCTGCACCTCACAAATTTTGAATTCTCTACTTCGCCAGTGTGTTTGGACTGTTCACTAAGCCACCCATAAACTGCAAAAGTGGTTCACAAAGATGATGTGAGCCCTAAAATCTATAGGCTTTCTTCCTATTCAGTGTAACAGTTAAATGGAGTCTAATTTTATGCGACTTGCTTAACAGAAGTGGACTGAGGCAAAACTAGTGTCTTTGCTAACATTAAGGAATTCATGCATATGTTAGCTCAGATGAAGGCTGTATAACTACACAAATAGATGACTGCATGAACACACGAATGATTAAATTTCTAGATAATGCTTACAGAGTTCTGCCAAAGAAAAGTCTTCAGGAAGAATGAAAGAATTAATCAAGATTGTACTATTAACAACCCACATATTCCACTTTCAGTGCTCAGATATTCCTCCTTGGAACTTTCTGTCCCCAAGCTCATCATGCAGCACTCACAAAGAACAACAAAAAAGATTATAGATTTAGCATTTTGTGACTTAACAAAGACACACTGATAGATGGATGTCTGGACTCATTAAATGAACTGGACACTGCATTATAGGAAGTGGCAGCTGGTCTTAAATAGCTGCTTTGAAAAAGATCTCTGTGCTGCCTTTGCTAGCAAGCAGCTAATACATTATTGGAGACAGGAACCATGCTTACATTAACTTATTAGGCAAGCTACAGCTCTACCAGTGGTTGCTATATTTGTGTTTGCTTATGTTATAATAAATTACTATTTAGTTTAGGATAAAACTGAAGACCAAAACCTCTTTATGAGTGTATCCATTTGACACTGGTAGGCAACCCTCAAGTAGCTGTGCAGTATCTCCACGGAAGGGGACCAGTGACCTGGAAACTGCTAGTGAAGAACCGCATGTCAGTGTTTTCACTGTGATACCAACTGCAGCAAAACAAAAGGCACCTGCTTCTTCTTTGGAAACCAAATATAGGGATCATGGGCTGACAAGAGCATTTGGGCAAACGCTTCTTTCATCAAACTTTCAGAAGTCAGAGTAGGTAGCCAACTTGAATTCACTCATCAATTTTCCATTTTACCCTTGCGCCCTTGCAGAGATCCAGCAAAAAGCCTCTAGCATGGCATACAGCCTTACTTTGCAGGTGAAATTAGAGGAGAGCTGTAAGAGGCCAGTCAGCCCTAGAATGAGTTTACAGACCTTAAATGAGGAACAGAGGTAAAATTTGATTTAAAGGTATAAATAGATCATTAGCACATTCATCCAATCATCATTTCCAAATGAGTATTATCTTTTAACATAGGAGAAAAAATAATCCTAAGGAAATATCCCTTGTGCAAAAAGAAGTAGTAGTCCTTGGCTCTTAAATACTGTGTGCCAAGTGATATAGAAGCATTTGGGGTTATATCATCAGGGTACCTAGAGGACTCTTGCTGTGATTTTAAATTTGAGCTAAATTTTCCTGATAATTGTCAGTTCCATTGCAGTAAATGTTCATTTTTACCTGTGAACTTTTATTACATGGTTTTATAATGAATTCTTTGGAATGTGTGCACAGGTGACAAGTAGCAGCTGTTCTAAAATATTCCCTGATTTCCTCTCTGTCCAAAGAATAATTTTGTTAACATTTAAAATTATTGCTGCACTCCAAAAAAGTTCTACCACAACAAATAAGGAATGTCATGCCACTTAGAGTACATGTTTATGACATACTATATGTGTTCTATATGTCATCACTACGTATAATGGTAAAGTGAAAAGTCTTATATTTTGAGATAACCTTTACTTTTTAGCTTCTCGATTTATACAATCAGACCACACGTCCTGTTCCTTTTCCAAGACACTCTAACAAGCCTTTACAGTTATTACATAAGATTCTCAAATTTCATTCTTGATTGTATTTCTAAAGTTTTCTGTGCAGGAGGACTATGGATAAAGGCTTAAGAATATGAGCCAATTTCAAGTCAAAGTCTTATAAACAGGAGGAAAAGAAAACAAAATATAGTCCCTAAATGTTTTCTGGTTTTCAAGCCAAACATCCAACACTATGCCATATTTGATGAAATCAGAAAAATAAGTGCAGACATATTGACAAAGGTTTTAGTGTAAAAACACATCTACATGTGTTATAAGGACCAGCCCAAGTTATATCACATCCTCCTTATAAGGCCTTTTCTCAGACACAGGCTTGATAACACCTGCAAATTGCTTAAAAACTAAATCTGTACTCTGTACTCCTTAGCACAGATTTATCTGGATGTATCTTTCTCATCCAGCTCCAAACATTCCCTCTTTCTTAGTGACAACGCCACATATCTGCAGGGCCTTATTAGAAGGGAAAAATGTTGCCTGGTGCAAGAGCAGAAAGATTAAGCTCAGGCTTCCTATGAAATAGTAAGGACAAGGTCAACATACCTGTGCTGGTCAACAAGTGTTCTGGGACTGAACGCCCTCACCTCAGGACCTCATGAAGAGCTATTTTAACCACAGCATCTTGTTGAAAGATGGCAGGACACAGACTCAGGCTGCTCCCTTTACAGAACCAAGATTTTAATTTATTGGCTGCTCCATCAAAAGCGGAGCTGATCAGCAACTCCCCTTAAAAACCAAAAGCCCTTTGGGAGAAAAAGGAACTAATGTTCATGTTGCTACTTCCCTGAAAGGGGGGTGAAAAACACACAGAGCAGTTTTCAAAACAGAGATTGAAATATCTTGGCCTCTACAGAAACACCAGAAGTGTATATATGCATCCTCCGATGAAGAGCTCGAGATACTTATTTATTTGTCTTGATATTTGGGGCTATTTGTTCTTCATACTCCTGCTTAATTTTATGAATCCCCATTTTCCTTGTCTTTTTCCCTTTCTATTCAAAACTGTACTTTACAGTATCGTTATATTTTAAGAACAGAAGAACAGCATGCTGGCTAAGGCCAAAATTTTCTTGGACCTCTTGCAGTGATCAGTAACAAATGGTTGAAGAAGACTATCGGAACAGGGCAATCTGTATTTTAGAAATTTGCTGGGCTGGAAGTACATCTTTGCGTTTAATAGCCTTTGCTTTTTATTTTTTTCCACACATTTGTGTAGTCAGTTTTGAAACTATGCAGACTTTTGACATCCTCAATATTCTGTGGCAAGAAAGGTCAGTTTAAGGAACTCTGTAAAAGAAACATCTCCATTTGTTTGTTTAGAATCAGACCATGCCATTAGGATGATGACAAAGGGCGAATAGTCTCTATATGTTATCTATTCACCTGCTTCAGGACACCTATAGTTATAGAAATGCTTACTACTCATCTTTTTTCATACTAAAATGCAGTAATCTTTTAAATTTTTCCCTGCGTGAAGACTATTGTATAAATTTGATCATCTTTGTCACTCGTTTTTCTCTTTTGTAGTTCTATTATACTCTTTTTGAGGTGAGGATAAGAATTGCAAGCAATCTTCAAGACTGATGGATGTTTTATGGATAAGTGCAGTGACAATGTGACGTCATCGTTTTTCCTGAAACTTCCTATCATTTCTTTTGCTTTTTAAATTGTTATTTTTCCTTCAAATATCTTAAGTATTGATGGTTGTTCTTGGAAAGTCAGTTAAAAATAAACAAAAATGCTATCATAATTTCTGCAATTCTTAGTTTTGACAGTGTTATAAAACCATCTTGAGTTTTAAAAAAAATTATAAATACTATAGCCTGCTGACTATACGCTGTAGGTGGATTATAGTATTTGTGTATATTCCCAAATAATCCCTGATAGACTGTCATCTGTTTCTGAAGTGTCTGTTAGCACTATGGCAAATTACACATTCTAATTATAATTTTCTCCTGCCTGCTCTCAAATTGGTTATTAGTGTTTCAGATTTGATTGTTACCTTGTTTTTGAAAAGGAAAATTTTTGTGTTGGCTGAATATTTTTTGTTGATTTTAAGAGCATTCTGATATCGAAATGGCATATACAATGATGAATTATAAGGATGACATAAAGAATGACTTGTCTTAAATCAGATCTATATTTCCTTCATCAGTTGGTAGAAACATTCCTTGTAAAATTCATTTTAAATATGCCAGAAACAGTCAGCATAAAAAAAGCAGGAAGGCTTCATTATCAGACTACAAATATTCTCTGATTATGATTTCTAAGTTTGATTGTAAAGCTAAAATAAAGATGTCCTACTGAAGCAGGGAACAGTCTCTGCAAGTAGGGCCTAATACCGCTTCCCTGAACACAAATTAGCATCTCTTGGTGAAGACTGGTTGAATTCCAAATGCACACCAAAAGGTCACCTGTATTACAGGTTTCTGTACTGTACCTGATGTTTCTAAAACTTCTTACATTTCTTATCGGTAGTTGTAGTGTATGCAAAAGATATCTTCGTGCAAGTGCAGCACTGCAGTCAGAACTGTAGTTAGAAATAAGGTTGGCATGTGTCAGGACTCTGGAAGAACAGCTGGTACAGATGGTGGCTCTGTGGATGGCACCTCAAACACAACATCCATCTGGGAGCAGAGCTGGATGAATGAGGCATAATGGAATTTGTGAATACTTTTGTGAAACCTGCTGATCCACACTAATGCTATTGAGCCTTCTCCCCACCCCCACCCCCTTTTTCACTGAACAGAAAAATAGGAAGGGTTTTACACCATTCATGCGAAAGATCTGAAAAATCACAATAGTTCATGGACAATCCAAAGGCAAAATTGGGGCCCTCTATGAATACATATAGTGTGATTAGGTGATCTCATAGTATGTTATAAAGAGAAAATACCCATTATAACCAGTCATAAATGATTTACTTGTCTGAGCTGGTGGTGCTGGCAGTTTCCTAAATAACCATGAATAATAAATGCATAATAACATTTTTGGTTTGAGAAGAGATTATTCATTCACAGATACAGGAACTATGAGAGTCACAATGCAGTTCATCCTCAGATAGGTTACCCTTGGCTTTGGAGACTGTGGGCTTGAAGACCACAACTCCCATTTAGACCTCATAGCCATAATTTTTAGTCAACAGTAAAAAAAGCCTACTTTTCTCTGTTTGGTGGGTATTATGCACCATTAAGCTGACTTACCTTTGAGAACCAAGCAAGGAAATATCATATATCTTGACTTCATTAATATCTGACACTTTCTCCCAAGACAGTCTCTCAGGCAAGGCAGAAAATATAGTGAACAAGAATGCAAGTAAGTGAAAAACAGTATTAAAGGAGGGATCATTATTAGAGTAGAAGGCTATATTCCTGGTCCTGGTTACAGTCAATGTTTTCATTCATTGCATCGGAGGTAGAATAATCATATTCTTTTCCATTTGCAGATGAAACAGAGGAGCAATGTGGAGGACAGGAATAATGGAGCAATGAAACCAAGTCTGGTTTAAAATAACAGCTAAGGCCACACAAGTTCCTGAATGGCCCTGCAAGCTCACTTCACTGCCTTTGCTATCCCCTTTTCAGGAGCCTCATAACTGTACTCAGCTTGGATAGGAGTACCCCTTCCCTTTCTTTGTGTTCACTCAAATATAGAAACCACTTTCCCAAACCCTGTCTCTACTCTATATGCCGCAGCTTTACTCAGATTTGGTTGTTCTTAATTTATCAGCAGCTTCCTGGAAAGGATTTCAATTCCAAGCAGTATTCAAATTAGTTTTAAACAGATTTTATTTCAATAGAGATGAATGCAGATTATTATCTTTCTGGCTAGGGAACATCTGACTGACTGGAAGTTCTGCAAGAGACAATGCAGATGATGGTGGTTCATAAATTGGAGAAGTCTTGACAATGATGCCTATTCCGAAGAAAAAGCAAAGAGTCTCCCTGGAATGTGTAAACAAGACATACATGAGACATGAAGTAATCCTCTGGCTTTATTTAACCGTACTTCAGGAGTCAAGTTTAATCCCCACTTTTAAAAAAGCTGCCGAACCGCTAGGACAGAATCTAAAGAAAGGCAGCAAAACTTGTCAGAGGTATAGAAAAAATAACCCTCAAGGAAGGAACTGAGGTTATTCAGCCTATGAAATAACAAGGTAAAGAGAAAGGCATGGTTCAATATGTAAAAAAACATTCAAAGAGGAAGGAACTGAACTCTTTCGGCCTAGCTGTAGGAAAAGAGGTAATAGGCCCGAATTACAGCAAGTGCAGCTGAGGTCAGACTGGGGAAAAAACTTTCTAATAATAAAGATGATGAAGCCCTATGATAGATGGCCTGCGAAGGCTGCAGAATCTCCTGCTTGGAGGTTTGTAAGAGCAAATTAAACAAGCATCTAGTAGGAATGGCTTGGGCACCATCAGGGCAGTGGAACAGATTAGACCTTTCTCTTTCCTGTTTTCCGTGATCTTACACTCCTTATGCAGGAGCAAACCAACGATCATATTCCTTTTGTTAATGTAAAATAAAAATCTGCTGTTGTTTTCCAATATATATGGAAACATATATTGAAGTTAACAGAGTAACACGATATCAGTGACATTCTTCAACTCTATTTCTGGGTATATTGACTTTAAGACGGAACCTGCTTTGATTCATCCTGATGAGTGGCAGAGTGGAACAAATTTAAACCTGGTGGAAGTAAGTTTACTTTATTGACGTCAGTGGATTCAGACTTGTGTACGCTGGGTCTAAAACTGGCACTGAGAACATGACTGCTTTTACTTTCTTAATTAAAAAAAAGTCATTACCAGTTCCGTGGGGACAAGCCCACCCATTCTTTGTTCTCTGGGTTAACCCACCCATCCATTCTCCTTTCTGATCTCATTTGTTCTGTTTTAACTTCCTTATCTTAAGCTAATGAGATCTGCCAGAAACTTAAATTTCAAAACTAGAGATTGCAGATGACGATAATATTATCTGAGTTGTTATCCAACTGTTGACAGGTACTCCGCAGTTACTCCTGAAAAAATCAGTAACTGAATTTATTATGCCTATAATAAAAAAACCCAGTAAGTTTAAAATGATACATGGAAAAATAAAAGCCTACTGATATTTTAATAATATATAGAATTAAAATGTATTATGTACATTCAAATGCCTTTTCTTTATTACATAAAATAATCAGCTATGCAGTACGCTGTCCTCAGGTATTTTTAAATGTAGTAAATACAAAATTAATGCAACAAAATATCAGAGTAAATGACATTATTGATAATTCAATCCTTTTAGTTTCATTAACTTATCCCAGCTACTGTGTCTTGAAGACTAACAGCTGCAACTGAGCCACCCTAACTGAGCTGGATGGATGCTGTTACTCAGGTTACAATGTACATGCCTTTCATGAGTAAACTGCTTTTCTGACACAGGCAAACACGTTTTACTCAGCACTTGTAGTGGGCTAAGATCATGCATATGGTGAGTTTTGACAGCTTATCTAGCAAGGAATAATTTGATTGCTTGCAATCATTCCTTATAACCAAAGATAAATGCTAGGCATATTGGGTTTTGCATCGTGGGCTAGAATGATGCTATGATCATGACTAATAAAAGTTGATACACATTCACTGAACTGAAAATAGGATTTTACTAGAGTAGGACATCAACCGATGAGCATTGAAATGAAAGTGATATGGAACTTCTCACAGAGACAGTCCTTGGGAAACTGTCATTACAGGAATTGCCACCATTGGAGGCTGACTGAAATAGTGCTGATCCTGAGAAACTGCTGTTCTTTACACTTTAGCCAAAAAGATGCATCTCTCCTTTGGTGACAACAGTTTGCCATTTCAGACAAATATTAAATCATACCAGCGTCCTTTAAAGAAAGTGTCAGCACAACATGCACAAAGCCTACCAGATGCAATTCAGTAACAGCTAAAAGAATCTCCTCATATACCAGTGGAAGGCAACTTAAGCTTGTGAATCCACTTTTCCTATTGCATAAGCCTTCTGTCCTTTGAATCAGCACAAGCAATATTCAGTATGTATCATTCTTTCTGGTATTGTATGTTCCTCACAGTATCTGAGGAACCAGTCACTCTAAATATAGAGAAATGCTATGAGCATCCATTTGGATCATCCATTTAGGAGCAGTTCGGAAATTGTTGGATTTCCTAATGGCAACCACTATCTCTTTTTTATTGACAATTATAGAGTCTTAGTATGATCACAACTGGTTATAAACTGTACTGTTATTGTTCTTTATGGGAATATAACAGGTATGCAACATGATTTCAGAATAATACTGCAAGAATCCCTCTGCATCAATTGGTCTTGCTCCCTTTTTCACTCCAGAGCTGCAGTCCCAGGATCATCCACCCGGCACACACATCAGCTTGCACACTCTTTGGGACCCTTCTTGAACTCCCAGAATAAATTCAGGTACTATCAACCTCGGGTTTACCCCAAGCCTGCTCCAAACAGCCCCTGTGGATATGTCCCCCAGCAAGTTTCAGGCTCATCCCTGGTGGCAGCCTTCCAGTACAGCCAGGGTAGGCCAAGCTGCCTCACACACAGCCCACATGCTCTCATGCAGTGCCTCAGGGTTTTAATGCAAACCCACAGTGTCAGGCCAAAAAATACCACTCTAGTTGATGGTGACACAGCTATGTGATTGTTGTGGGGCATTTTGAATTGAAAAGTGACCAAATAAAATCTCAAGAGTACTTACTAGTTTTCACAAGACACCTACTGCTAAGCGCTGTGGATATGGCCACCGCTCCAGATGCTGCTAGCCCCTGTGTAGCATAGGCTATTGCTGCTCTGCACAAAACCTCCCCCTCTGTGGCTAGGTGCACAACGATAGAGACATAACCAAGAAGCATCTCTCTTACGGTTTAGTTATGGCTCCTCTCTGAGATTATTTCACAGTGGATTCCTACTGAGGTCTACATGTAAAGTTTTCTGAATCATCAGATTGATGTAGGAGACTGAGTACTGGGTTGAAAAGGGACTTGTGAATTTCAGTCCCAGTTTCCACCCACAATGTCTTGGAAAGGATACTTTGGAGGAAAAGGAGAAAAATGAGATAAGAGGAATAGGCAGGAGCTGGAAGACTGTAAGTCATCATAGAGGAATTACTAGGACATATCCTACTGAGATGGAAAAAAAAAAAAGTAGTTTGAGATACTGTGCAAATATAGATAAATGGTAGATGTAACAACTTACAGATAGCTACCTTAATCCACGATATAAACACCAAAATATCCACAGAGTTACCTTTAAATTATCAATTCACTCTCCTAAATACTTGGAAAAATCTAGGGAGTTTGAAAAGGTCACAAAAAGTGGTCACAAAAAGGTTTTGGTTTTGAGACACTTTAACATTGCAACATCTCACTTCTACATACCTGGTTTCCAAAGTGGAGTCCACAGCTTTGAGTTAAGCATCAAAATTTCTGATAGATGATACAGGGAGTGTTAAAGTAAGAAAGGTAGCAGGATTCACTGTAGACAGCCAGCTGCACTAGAAATTGCCTGAGCCGATAGATAGACAATGCTGAGGAGAGGAAAGTGCTGTAAACCAGTTTCCTTAGAGGCAAAAAGTCCAGCTCCAGGGCGCAGGCACGTGAATTCACAGTGTAAGGCACCAAGCTTGCTCCATCCAAAAGGGAGCAGAGGCCTCCAGGAAGAGGCTGAATGCTCATCTTTCTGCACCATGTCAGACGCTAAAGCACTGCACATATTTGGATAGTTTCCTCTCAAATAATTAACTCTGTGAGCTTATATGGAACCAAGATGGTTCCATAGCACCAATTTAATTAATTGAATATTGGTTTTTTTCTTTTCTTAAACTTGAGCTTGGCTGCTGGTGTTGAATCCCAATACATGGACTGGCTCAATGGATTCCACTTTTATGCCTCCAAATCACAAATTTTCCAAGTCTGCCAAGTCATAGCAGCCAGCCTCAATTTTTCAGAACCAGGTTCTCAATAAATGACACACAAATGGGAAGTTCAAAATTAGCGTTCATTTAATCTCTGCTCTCTACGTTCTATGCCAGATCAGGTAGGTAACTCAAGAGGAACCTGTATGAAGCTCTCAGCTCTGGTGGTTGTACCTTTATCTCACTTACTGAAGTATACGGTTTCAAATCAGCCAACCTGCATACCAGTAGTGGCTGTGCTATAGCAATGTAGAGCTTGGTGCAAGAACCAGCAGAACAAACTGGCCTCTGAAAGAGGGCTGCCACAAGCCCAGAAGTTTCCTAGATTACAGTTCGCATCTGTCCACATTGCATATAGTACTTATATCTGACTTCCCATTCATCCTAACCTCACCATTAAAAACAATGATACAGTAAGCGAGAAACAGATAGCGTCTACCTTTTATTTCTCTATACATGTTTATTCATAACATCATTTTATACCATGCAAACTTCATTGTCAATATTTTTTCTTTATTTCTGCTTATATATGATGATTGACGTGTAATTTCAAAACTTTTCTTGAAGGAAGCATCTGAGGTGTACATGACAGTGAAAGACTTGCCACAAAATGCTCAGGGTTTCTGCCACTTATTTGGACCACAGGAACAGCAATTTGAAGTGTACGCTCCAGAGTTTAGCTATCTATAATAAAATAATGAGAGAAAGAGATGACTATTTCCAAGAGTAGAAATTCAGAGAAACTCACTGTGGAACATCCACCAGTTTTGTGACTTCAGAACTCACCAGGATACAAAAGAATTAGATTAAAGCCCCTGGTCAGAATTAGTAAGGCAGTTTTTCCTTATTTAACTATTCTAAATTAATTCAGAGCCCACTGTTTGCACAGAAACTGAGCTTTTGTCAAGATTAGTAGAGATCCATATATCCCCATGAAATATTGTTTTATCTGAATGCCCATACAAGTATAATGGTTAAACTTAAACTTTATCTTTTCTTCTTCTCAAAACCTGTAAATCCTTTAAGACCAGAACACACAGGTGTCCTCATCCATGAGAGGCTTGATTGGGTACGGAGGATACCGAGCAGCTCTTAATTTAATCAATGCTATTGTGCTGTTTCTTTCAAAATTTCTGAAGGACATCTCATAGACTCCACCTCTTGAAAAAGTGTTTTCTAATCAGTGCCAGCTGGGCCCACTTTACTGAAGCTGGTGATTTTCTTGATTTTCTTACAGTAACTACTGGGACTTTGATGAAGTTTAACTTCTTCTATTTTCATTTTTCTGTCATTGTAGTAGAATAAATGGACTGCTTTGCTGTCCTGAAATTTTCATTGCTATTCCTAAGAGCCTAAATAAGTAGTTTGATTGTACTATTGTAAATTTTTCATTTTTAACAGTGGTATTATTGGGGAGTGTGGGGAATGGTATTATTGTCTTATAAAACTGCTAAATAATTAGATATTTTGCTGTGTTATAAGAACACACACTGAGACAAACAGTAGTATACAGTAATTCATTTTAATACAACTTTCATTAAGATTTTGTGTTGATATGTACACATGATTCAGTTGATCAAAAAAGCCTTTCACTCTTTTATGAAGCAGACATAACGGATCTGAAATGTGGCATTAAGCTTAAGTGTTGCACTACTTTATAGTTAGGCTCTATTTACTACACAAAAATGCCCCTAACTCACAAGCAAATGATGAGTGAAAGAGATTCTCGTTAAAATTACAGGCAAATTCTCATCTCATGAAGGAGGAAGGACTTTATAAACCTGCTGTAAATGTCTAGCCAAAAGTTTTACCATTGGACAGGAATTCCCTGTTCATTCTGTGCTCTGTGCAGTTGTCCCTTTAAGCTGTCAGGAGAGAGTGCTAAAAGGGAAAAAGCAGAAGGAAGAGGACATATTCTTATTCTCTGTTGACATGGAGTCCATTAAGAACCTGGAAAAGCTGCTGGACTACTTTATGTCAAAGTCAAGTTCTGGCTCTATGTATCAAGAAATTATAGCAGGCTTCCTGAAATGCATTTATTCCCTACACTTTGCCCTAGCTAGAAAAAGGAGATAACAAAGAGTCCACTTTGCAACCTTTGTAACCTGATCGTGGTTCTTTTACTACACAAAACTCCAGGGAGATGAGATTGTGTGAGACATTCTTAAAGAACTTTACATTTATCTTCTTTTCTTTTCAAAAAGAAGTGACAACATGCACTACTTTTATTTGTCACATGGGAACATTGTTAGAAACATCCCATGACAAAAGAAAGTATGAATAGCAATAAAAATATAAAAATATGAGGTTAGTAAGTGATTCCTCTCCCAGTGAAACTGACTCACAAAGGTGTTATTTTTCAGAATTGCCCATATCCTATTTCAAAATTGATTAAGGCTTTTGGGAGCCAGCCTCTTGCTGCACATAAAGACTATGTCTCCTCATACCCTCCTAAAATGTTATTCTCTGTATGTGTGTAGCATATTGCTACGCCTTTCCACCATACTAGTTCATGAAAATGAAGCATTTGCGTTCTTTCCATGTGGGAGAACTTGATAGTGGAGCCAGGTATTTCTTTGCATACATTCTTTGTAAGTAAGAAGGATTATGACAGAGTCTCATTTCTCTGAATGCACTAGGAATCAAGCAAGAATTCCCTATTCCTTATTCCAATATTTTAAAATACATAGTATTCAAAAATGCTGTCTGAGATTCATTTCAGGTCATATTATAAGTACTTTTTTGGCTGTTGATTGCTTTTTGCTGCTTTTTATGCTGTCTCTGCTGTTTCTTTCAGACAGAGACCCACTCTTGTGCAATCCCCTTACGGCACATGGCTTGATTCCTATTACATACTATCACACATAACCTATGTTGGAAATTCAATCATACTGTTTTGGACTAGCATTTCACAGAAAAAATAATTTTCTAAACACCCTGAGTAAAAGGCTGCCAAACCCGGTTTCATCATGTACCTTAAAGTACATTTTTTATGGATTCATGGTAAACCTTCACAATTAAAACATGCTAAGGAATTTATCTCTCCTTAATGTTTAACATTTAATTACTGTGTTCAGACAAAGACCAAACGAGACAATCTGATTAATTACAAATATCCTACCTACTGCTATTATGAGGATGTACTCAGTAACACATCACATTAGTGAGAGTCCAACTTGTTGGTTGACTGAAGTTATCTACTTTATCTTCTTGAGGGATTGGCAGTCAGTGCACTGTGGAAGGCAGTGAGAGAAATCCTGGCTGCACTAAAAGTCTGTACAGTCCTTCTGAAGTAAATAAAGAAATCTGAGTGCATGGAAACGCAATAAAGGACTAAAGTATTTGCATTTCCATGACTGGGTAAGTGGTATTCGCGCCCAGAAATGCAACGCGTGATAGGGAAAAAGATTCTTCATAGCAGTGGTACAAAGTCACGTACAGTTGCCTCATTTTGAAGCATCTCAGGAGTTTCAAACTTGAAAATGACCAAGCTCAGTAAAAATAAGTATTCATTGAATGATATCAAAAAAAAAACCAACAAAAAAATCCATTTGCAGTCAACACCAGCAAAACTCAAATCTTAGCTAATATGGAAATGAAATGACCTTGAAAGAACTTATTGGATGACACACGAAGAAAAGATCAGACAAATATGTGGTCAACATTATACTGACATTTAGGCTTAAACTCCATTTAAGTAATTACTTCAGAAGTGCTGCTGCTAAATAGGTAATTTATATGTGTCGAATGTATATGCCTATCTCTGGCTTGGTATAATCAAAAGTATGATTTTTCAAGCTAGAGAAGAAATAACTGCGCAGCTCATATGGTAAGGGAATATGAGGAAAAGTAGAATTGCCAAGTGAAGATTTTGTACCTCTTCCTTCTTCATTTGATTTAAGTTTAGGAAAAGCTAATGTTTAGTTTCAGATTATTTCCTAAGGAGAGCTAAGCGAATATAAGGTCACATTCTTTTCCTGGTGCTATTGCTCAAATTTACATCAAAATTAACAGAACGTATTTATACCAGCAGATAATTTCACCCCAAATATTTTGCTCAAAATCAGCTTATCTTGAGTAGTTCATGACGTATCTTACTTTACAGTAGCAAATTTTCTGTGTCAGTAAGTCTTCTCCTGCAAATAAGATGACTACAAGAAAAGTAATTCCTCTCTTTTTAAAAAGATGATGTTTTTCAGACTGGTTCCTGATCTTGCTGGCAAGAAATGTATAAATTCCAGCTCATTACATCTCCATTGTCCACATGGATCATTCTGAAATGAATTTATTCCTTTTGTCAAAGACATACTCCAGAATGATAGCACACACTGTGTTATTCAAGCTATAATAGTGCATTCACAAAACTGGGGTTGTACTCCAATTCTGTCAGAGTCTTCCTGCTTTCCCCCTACCAGCACCTTTTTTGAGCTGTAGTGCTTATGGAAAAATAAAGCAACTGAGTTTCCAAGACATGTATCTGGTGATATTAATAAATCAAGGCCAAAGTATTTATAATGTTTTTTTCATTCTGAGTTATGAAGGCTCTCCAGTGCTTTTAATTCATATTTAAATCTTGCAAGAACTGATATCTAAAACACATGTGATGTAATCTGCCTTTTAATTCTGTATGAGAAAATTACCTTAAAAAGTCTTGGTGGGAATCGATAGTTCATACACTTAAGATACAGATCATATGTTAAGTAATAAATGTCTTACTAGTTTGGTGTTACTTTTGCGTAGAAGACTGCTATGCTAGTGAAGCTAAAGCTAGCTTTTTGACATGGTAAGAATTGCTAGAAGCCTCTTAATGCATAATTGTTTCTATAGAATTGTTTACATTAAGAAGTTTTAATCAAATTTAACACTGGCTTTAAGTAGAACGACATTCCTGTTAAACAGCTTGCTGTTAAAGTGCGTGTAAATCATAATTTATCTTTGCTGTGTAACATAATGCAATCTATTAAGGAAGTAGTTCTTTTAATAACAAGACTTCAGGAAACAGAGAGCTCAATCACAAATAAAGAGACAATAAGATTACTGTTAATACACTTTTAACCTTTTAATAACTCATTCCAATTTACACACCCAGCTGCGGGGTCAGATGCTGTTTTCCTACAAGCCCCATTTATGGACTGACAAGTTTTGTTGCCCCAAAACACAGACCTGCAGGCAAGAACCGGTCTGGTGTCACACAGAGCTCCCTCTTTCGCCCAGAAGCAGTGGTGGGTCCTGAGCACATTCTTCTGCGCTTTTGCCCATGTGGGCAGGTCAGAGAAAGGAAGCACTGTGGAAGTCATTTGAGGAGAGGTGCTTTACTTTGCAACAGGGGCAGCTGTAGACAATTTGCGTGGTTCAATAAATGGGAGGTAGTGCAGTAAGTTCCTAAAATTCAACATTTTTGGCTGAGATACCACCTCCTAAGCTTCCTTCTTTCGCGTTTTATCTGTTCTCAGGGGAAAATTTACTTACTTCTTCCACCCCATCGGCACATTAAATGTGAAGGATGTTATTTCAATGTTTATCTATAGTTCAAAACATTCAGGAAAGTAGTAAGTATAGACTCAGAATATAAATGGATGAATTATGTCTTTGGGGAATTACAGAACTTTAAAATTGTGAACATCTTTGAGAAACCATTTTCTTATTTCTGAGGCAACTTCCAATCAAGTATTTGTTAGTGCATTCATTATTTTAAAAGTTCTTATTTGGTCTTAAATTTTAAAAGAAACACTGCATCTGAGTAAGTAAAGAATTACAACCTGAACACCAAGCTCAAATTGTTTACTCCTGAACAGTTATAAGAGATTGAAAGTTTACAGTGAAAATACTTTTTTTTTTTTTCAGAACACTTTTATAATGTGTTGCTGGCAAACAGAAAACTGTTTAAATGATGGATCAATGTGGAAAAACATTGATAATCTGAAGCATTCAAAGCTCTGGTATCTGTAAATCTCAGGAACACACTTTCTCTTAAAATTGACTGTATCTTTCACTTTTGGTCTCTGGATGAAATGCCAATCAAATAATTTCCCTGAGGATTCCTTCACAGAGTCTGAGCCACAGTTGAAAATGCAAGCTGCATGCATTTATTTCCAACTTTTAGAAAGTTTCATTTGAGATTTGATTCTAGAAGTGTCTCTGGGTAGCAGGAAGCTGTTGTTTTTCGAGATCAGTTTGTTGGTAGCCCACAGGAAACTTTGAAGTTTGTTTCAAAAGAGCAAACAATGTTTTAATCTCTTTTTGATTTATTACCTGACTGGTTGCTGGCTGCTGAATAGCTGGGAAGTGCATAGATTACTATCTATCTCACTAACAAAATAAAAACAAAACAAAAGAAACATCTGACATTTGAAGGAAGCCTATGCAGATTTCCGTAATTTTTTTAAGTGTACCTGCACAACATAGGGCTCTGAACTTCCTTCCAGGAAAGAGCGCATTCGTTAAGAGTACCCAGGGACACCTTCAATCGTAGACAGTACAGTGGACAAAAATCACACTTTGTTCCGGCTTACAGCTTGTTCCTCCTGTAGTTTCTTGAAGGGTTTGGATTTAGTCAGCTTTGACTCTACAAGAATAATGTTTGCCTGTTGGTGTACTCAGTATTTCTCTGCGTCTTTTAAGCAGTAAAGCTCCAAAAGCACCACAGACAGCATTTAGGTTGGAAAGCAGAACATAACAGAGGCAATTATTAACTTTCCACTATTATTAGGATTATTTTTTGAGCTGGAGATTTTGAGGTTGTTTATTCAAAACATACCTGGTTTTGCAGCTAGACACGTTGGCCAGATCTGCAGGATGTTAAAGCACTGAGAAGCATTTTGGAGGAGCCTCCACAAGCGACTGGCTTGCACCTGTGCTGCCCGCCACGGTGCCTCCCCTGGGCTCTCACGGTCTCTGCACAGCTTCGCCAGCCCTTGCTGGGCATTCCTTCACCTGCCACGGCCTCCGCAGGGCCTTTCCCCCAGCCATCACCTGCTGGCATCTCATGGGATCAGGACTGGAGACAGACCAGCCAAGAGAAGGGCAGCCACAGGCCGTTCTCCCATCCTGTCCCATCCCATCCTGTTCCCGTCCCATTCCATCCTGTCCCATGGGCAATAGCCATTTCTCTGACTAGATCAGGGCCGGATATGAGGATCCCCCAGCCCTGTCACCCTCAGACTACCCATATCCAGCAGGCTAACGATGGAAAGGTGCATCCCAACCCAGCTAGACACCACACACTCCTTTTAGCAAACATGAGGCAGGAAACTCATCTCCTCTGGTGAACTAAGTCCTAAGGAAATCTGCGATTAAGTGAAATATTATGACATTTCTACAAAGAGGTTTGGAGGACTGTAACCTATCCAGCTGATGGAGCTCATCCATCAGTGTTTGCAGCTGTAGCATCCTCCAGGGCCATAAGGAACAGCACCCACAGACTCTGCAAGCTGATGTTTTCAAGATATCATATGGACTCCGGGAGCCTTGGCTTTACAACAAACACCAACTATCTCCGTATCCATGATAAACTGCAAAAGCTGGTCATGTGCTGTTTGTGCAATCAAAAGGGAAAGATAAGACTAAAAGCACATAGAAAAACAACAACGTAATATTAAACTTTGGTTAAAAATTAAATAACTATATATACACTGGGTAAAAACATGCAAACAAATATATATATATATAAAATAAGATAAAAGCCCTGGATAAGAAGAAAAAACTTAGCATTTAAAAAATAACAAGAAAACATTTACAAACATCTTGCTACTGTATCACAGGACTCTCTTGCTCCCAACTTTAATTTATTCATGACTCATCTCTTTTCCTCAGCTCAAGCCATATACTCAAGGAGAACATTTTTGCCTTGATTTTATCTGAATGAATATTCACAGAAGTCACACTTTTCAACCTTCTCATAGGGTTTTTTGCAAAAAGTAGCATGTTTAAAAACGTATGCAGAAGTATATGGGTTGTAGTCCTCACATATTCTTCCTGCTAAGAGAAGAGAAACAGGAGAATATGATAACCATTATCCAACACTGTTAAAATAGCAAAATCTTACAAAAATTGCTGTCAGTGAAAGTTTGCGCATTTTTAAAAAGTTATTTGCTAATGACTAAAAAGAGGTTGCATTCTGGGATGTTCTGCAAACAGAAAGAGGATCTAAGTGCACTGAAAATATTTATTATAAATTATCTACCTAGTTCTTCTTAAATACTGGCAAGCGGAGTGCTTAATTGAATTGAATTTGGTTTAGAATTCCTTTCCTCTTCAATGGACTATAAAAAAGATATGGAAAGTGGCAGATTTACAGTCCTCCTGCATCCTCCTCCAACAGCAGCCTTCAACCTCCATCACGCCGGGAAGAACTGCTACTGCTGCAGCAGATTGGAAAATATTTGTCCTTTTATGAAATCCTTTGGAAATGATGATCTCTCAAATCTGAAAGTGTTCTGGAGGAGCATACCAGCTTAACTTTCACTGGCTCTGCCAGCAAGTTCCTAACTAATATGGAAGTGATAGATGCCAGAAGAAAAAATAAGCAGGTGGCTGGGTTGCAAACTTGGAACACGATTAGCTGAGATTTGAGTCCCCACCGCATACAGCTAGAGACTTGAAAACGTTTTTTCCTTTGTTCCAGGTGAGTATCCTATCTAGCAGGCATTTGGTTAGCTCAAGCTATTTCTGTGTTTAAGAAGTTTCCATAGGAAACTTTACTATTATCCCTACATGTAACCATTAAAGTTCTGAACTTCTGAAAAGTTTTTGGGATGCCAAAAATGAAGACCGGTTCAGACTGTTGTCTCTGTCCTGTGCAAAAGCAAAGTTCTGCTTTTTTGGCTTGGCATGTCTCCTCAGTGTCCTTATAGGTTCTCCACAACTTCCAAAAAGTAGCTACTATTTCCTGGCTACTAAAAATGAGGAAGTAGTTGTTCCTTAACTCCTTTCTTTCGTGCCTGGGTATGTAACCCTGGTATTCGTCTGTATGCCATATATGGCTTTTCAGGAACCCTTTATTCTTTTTTAGATACCTTTCTTTTTGAGAATTTCCTACTTAAAAGAATGTATTTTCTTTTTTATATATTCACTGCATACTAAACTTTTGCCATTCAAAGGTATATATATTTTTTTCTTAATAGAGAACACAATCTTTATAAAAATGCTAAGTAGTAAAGATCGCTACATGTAAAGTTTAGAGATTATAAAATGGTTATAAAAACATCAAGAAGTTCACTTTGCTATTGTTGACTGAAAGGTGCTTTGGAACATTTTTGTTCCCTTGTTCTCGCAGTAAAGCTGATGTCATTTCACTTAAGAAGGAAGACAATTCCTGTTTTCTCCACTTTGAGCTTGGCTGCTCTGATTCGGGTTAACATGTTTTGGTTAAATGAGAAAAGATGACGACTGTGCTTGGAGGCCTTTTCCAGTTTGTTAAGACGGTGGACTGAATGCTAGTGTAGTCTTCATTCTCAGTCTATAGACCAGACATAGCACACAGAAATATGCACATTTTCTCAACTGTGGTTTCTGGCTCTGCTAAATTTCACATGGTCATGATTATCCAGTCTGCAGTTCCAAGGGATCATAAAGCAAAATAGATCATAGTAATATAGAGGTTAATACATAGATAGCATGGATGATATACAATATAGCATGACAAGGACAGAAAGAATACCTCTAGGTGGCATGATGTGATGACTTTTCCTGCCGTCTAATGTCAGTTGATAGTAACCAGAAGCCATTGCCTTGCCAAGAAGCATTTTGAAGTAATGGGAAATACTGATTCAATACTGTGCAATTAATATTGTTTTCCAAAGTTAAGGAAATACTCACTGAGCTGCTTGACGTAAGATAATTCCTTAGTTTATGAATCTTTTTGTAATTGAAATTCCAGAATTGTCAAAAGTTGTCGATAGTCAAAAAGAAGTAAATTCACAGTGAATAAAATAAAATAAAATAAAATACAGAGAAATTCACGAAGATGAAAATATGTTAGATTCACTCCCTACTACCAAAAATTATATTTAGCAGAGAAATTTCACATGGGTTCTTGAAAGGCTTTTTGCTGAGGCCACATGTAAGAGTGGTAGGAATTGGGAATTGTTGTTATGGTCTATGTCACTTAGAAAGCTGCCCGCATGAATAACGTGTACGCCATCCATCCCAAGAATTCATTGTGATGTATCCTCAAAATCTGCAGTTTCTTCTAAAGAAATCAAACAAAAATTATATGGAATACAAATTCTTATGCTATGTGTGTATGTTCTATGAGTATGAGTAATGTAAAATTCTGATGCACTCACCCATGAGATTCCTCCCTACATGGTTACTTTTCTGGACTTCTTTTAAGGTATCCCACAGTTTTCTCATGCTCCATACTGGCCACAAGCCGTGTATTTTCATTAATATGGTGCTGAGCCAATGCTAATATACTTTTCCTCTCCAGCAGATTTTGTTAGATTGGGCTAATCTTAGTTACATAGCTTCCGATTCAAATCTGGCTCACCTCTAGTTGGTTTAGAAAGAGCCTGAAGTTCCTACATATGTAACTGCAAAATTTCAGGTAACTGTACTCTCTGTTGTAGGACAGGGTAACAATATTACAACTCTTCTATAGGGTAAAGCTCCCCACGTTGCAGGGTCTCAGAACTCTTGTATGTTGTATGAAGTCTGCCAGGTATTAACTTTATTACGGCCATCCTCAACAGAATCAGCTTATTTCCAAGTCTGTAGCCACAAAGGCTGGCTTTGCAGTGGTGCAGGGTGAGCGAGCAAGGGGCTGTGCCGGGGCTGTGCCAGGGCTGGAGGCAGCCAGCACCAGGGTAGCCCGCATCTCCAGAAGCAGAAGCGGTCTCAGAGGCACAGCCCCATGGCTGTGCATGCCAGCACCTGCTCCCAGGTGCTCCCATGCCACTGCGTGGGAGCGGAGGCTGCTGCCAGCTGCATACTGGGCACCACCTCACCTACGCAAAGAGCTGTGCTGCTTCTGCAGGGGCAAAAATGCTAGCTGCCCTTGGAGCAGAGAAGTGGACCAGAAACCCAGGAATTTGTTGTTCCAGAATTCAGCATCAGAAGCCCCCAGGGAGCACTAGGGAATTACACAGCAAATGAATTTTTTGTTCACTGTAAATATGCAGACCATTACATTTTCCTAAAAAAAAAAAAAAAAAAAAAAAAAAAAATGATGTGTTATGACAATAGTCAGGAGGACTGTGTCCTTATGTGATACTAGCTGCTGCACTCTATATTCAACATAGCTCTCAGAGGAGTGGGTCCTCTCCCTCCTCCTCCAAGGAGCGTGTATGCACAGGTAGAACAAGTTGCAGGGCTGTGAGGGAAGCTACTTGGGGAGAGATACAGCAAGCAGGAAATTTGCAGTGCCAGGGCAAATTGGGAGACTCCCAAGGAGCAGCTGGGGCAGGGGGAAGTTTTGCAGGCAGGAGTATGGTCACAGCTGTGCCCCCAAAATGGTGGAGAGAAGGAAGCTTTGGGCAGACAACAAGGGGATGCTACTGGGTGTGAGAAACCCAGAAACCTACTGAAAGCTGCAGAGCTGGAGAAAAGGACCCACTGTGCAAAGACACAGTGAGTAGCTGGAGACGAGATTAATTCTCAGACCTTTCAACAACTTCCCTGGCAGTGCGGAGCTCTCATAGAGTTCTGCTTCTTCCAGTTAGCTATTTGGTTCAATCAAAGCTTAGCTTTAAAGACAGGAAACCTTTTGGTGTCTCTGGGTATGCTCATTTTAAATGAAATTCTTCCGGGCAATTCTGGATTCTGTGATGTATTGTCTCTTGGGTTTGTACTTAGAAAACCCTTTCCACAAAGGAGTTCCAGAATGTATTTTGAAACTTTGGAGCTACCTCCTTGGCAAAAACATGCTACCATCTTCTTTTTCTGACAATGCTAAATCAGAAACAAAACTAGAAAAGAATAGCCTATCTTTAACAAATGAAATGGCCTGTTAATGTAAGGAAATGTTAAAGCCAGTCCTGCTGCCTTTAAAAAAATGATGGATCCATTCTAGAATTTTGAAATACAACTTTGCCAGTTTCAGCCATCTAAAACTGATAAATCTGGCTGCAATAGCTAACTGTGCTTGATCTGGGTTTAAAACTTTGAGCACTGGGGGTTAACTTGGATTGTGGATTAAAAATATACTTTCTAAAATTTAATTTTGGATGTTTTATTTTGTCAAAGAGACTAACTTCAAGAAAAGTCATGTATGATCAGCAATAGCATCATTTTTGCAGCCCTTAATCTAGATTCAAGCTAGCTTACTTGTATATTTGAATTGTTCTCTTTTCTCTATAGTGAATTGCTTATTATGGTTAAAAAAAACATTCAGTTTCTTTGGTCTCCATATTATTTGTGTGGCATAAATTGAGCTTTGTAATATCTATCTAGCAAATGTTGTGAAATTCCTTTCTGGGTAGTGTTAATGAGGAAGAGAAGGGAAATCCCACATTCCTGTTAGTGTACAACTAATTCTACCATTGGTTGTATTCACTGATAATAGGACTAATTATGCGTATGAATAAATGTTTCTGTATATGGAGGAGGTTTCACCTTATTCAAAAACTGTTGAATATTTAAATACAAATTTGCAGTATTAGGCTTAGATCACAATCTTGAAAGTGACTCTGAATGAAGAAAGAGCATTGATTCACAGAAAGTTTATTTCCTAGGGACTTTGTTACAAAATCTTAACACGAGGTTTCCCCTAACAACTGCAGTAAATATCTATCCACAGACAGAGAGTTAAAAATGGTTTCAATTAATCAAGTTGGTGTTTGTGTTTAAAAACAATATTCTCACATGTTTTCTACTTGTCATCATTTTTTTCTCACATTTTTAGTTCTAATTTTCTAAGCTCTAATTACTTATCTGATCCTTAGAATTCAGTGACTATGCTAAAATTAATCATTTTTTGCCCACACCTATTAAAATCCATATTTGCTAAATCTGCTTTTGGCTTCCTTGTAAGTCATTTATTTTATTCTACCTGTTCTTCAATTGGCCTAACTTGATTTATTAATTCCCTGATACATCATGTCTATTAAATTGTCCTTTCCAAATGTACTCAGATGTATAATTATCTTCAACACATATCCACCCAACAAAAATCCTAATGCAGTCATCAAATTTGTAGATCTATAATTTCCATAGCTCTTTTCTAGAACTTGTCTTTTTAAATAGTGGAAATTTATTTGTGTTTTCTCTGGATAACGTGAGACTTCAGATGCATTAGAAGATTATTTAAAATTACTTATAGCAGGGTACTTTCTTCTTCAATCCCATTGAGCTTGAATTCTCTCACATGCAAAGTCTAGGGATCAAAATGTTTTTTGAAGATTTAAATGCTGAGTAGCCGAAGCTAAGAAACTCCTTAGATTGCAGAGCATCAGCATAAAAAAAACTAGCCAAGTTCTGGTCACTTTAATTTAGTCCAGCCCCTACTAAAGTAATGAAAAATTCATGTTAATCTCAAAAAGTCAAGTTCTTTTTGCCTGAAAACTGAGTATAGTTAATTTAGAACAGAAGGCTTGGGCCAAATCTGACAGTGATTCTATTAAAGCCGATATAACTTGGATTAATCTAGATTCTTGAAGACCTACTTGTATCCTTACTGGCAGATAAATGAGGAAAAAGGAATATGCATTGACAACATTCTGTGTAGGAGCAGTCTTTTTTAATGTGTAGACTCTAACGCCCATCAGAGCAGGTGAGGGACTTTAAGATGACTTTATTACGCTTTTTATACCACGTAGAGGTGATATGCAAAAAGGTATGTGAATAACATAACACTATGTGGGAATGAGTTTATGTAAGTCTAAGTAGCTCATAGAGATTAATATAAATATACCTATGCATGGATATACACTAAAGCAATACGGCATAACTTTCATAAGTGCTCATTTGGTACTCAGAAAATGACTGTAGATTTGTGCTTTGTTAGCATAGAAATAATGATGTATTTTTATATATCTAAAGGAAATCTGACAGAAGGGAATGTTAAATGTTTGAATTTCAGTTCCAAAGGATGAAGTCATTCATCAAGGGCTAAAGACATTTAAATGCAGGAGTGAAGAAGCTCCTGCTGGTTAAGTCTTCCAAGGAACCTTTCAATTTTTAAATTAGTAAACAATTCATCCTGATCCTTGCAAACCTTTTAAGTCTGAATATTGCCTACAGTGTACAAGATGTAACTGAAACTCTGTCTGAGATCAAACACAAGGGAAATTGCCTGAAGTTGAGTGTGTTAGTCAGTTCAATTTAAAATAGCCTTCTTAAGACAGAATGGGTATTGTTTCTTTGCTTGTTTATATCTAAACTGGATATCTTTCTACCAAGTGTAGAATTCTTTAATTAAAGGTTGGTGTTACTGTGAACAGCGAGATTTGTTTTATGAACCAGCAGAATTTCTAGGAAAGATCTATTACCACCAGTATAGAAGGAAGTGGCACATTTGTCTTGTTTTGTGTCAACCTTATTTTTCCCTTACCAATAAAGTAGAGGGGTTTCAAAGTCAGACATTGGAGCTTGGGGAAAGAAATGTCAGGCACATTTTGCATCACGAATGCAAGGCAAGTAATTGCAACTGCCTTTAGAAAAATCATAACAGGACATCTGCCTGTGTGTTAAGTGTAGGTGTATATCTCATAGCACACAGACATACGGTTTGCAACTTTGCAGAATGCTTTATGTAACTTTCATATGTTGCATAAAATTAAGAAAAGGATTAAATGGCAATGGAAACAATCCCTAATTTTTACACTCACACAGGACAAATGACTCTACAAGCTGGAAACAGCTGATTCAAGGCCTGCTTATCCAATGGCAGGAATAACAATGCTTAGAAAATTATCTTAATGGAGTTTTTTCATCGTGTTTGGGGCCCTACAATTCTATCCCAGCTACATTTACTGGCAAACTTACTAAACAAACAAGGCTGTCCAAACTCTCCATCTTGTACGCTGGCCGAAAGTGGAAGTTTGATTATACACGCCCTTGTTATCGACTGATCATTATCTCATCGTATGTGACTTATGGGGCGCTATTTTCGTGAGACAAAAAGGGCCAACAGAACTGCATACAGACCACAGTCTGTATTCTGTCTTCTGCCAACTAATTGTTAGCAATATATCTAGTGGGGGATCTATTGCTTCACGTTAATTGTTGTGAAAACAATACTTAGACAATGTGCACCTTTCAATAGAGCAAAGCAAAAGGAGCCAGAAGCAGGCAAAAAAATTGGTCTTCCACTTCTTTTAGCCACCCATTAGAAATGTGTTTGGAACAGTACGTAGAATTGCCCAGGGGTCAAACTCTTCCCAAACTGTGATGTACCAACACTGCTTAGCATGATCTGGAGTACCTGAGTGCTCTACATACACCTTTTAGGCAGGCTGACTGGGGCTCTGAATCCACACACAGAAATTGGACGGGACCAAGGTTAGCCAGAGGTAATTCATTTCAGTTCACTTCACTCAAATAAATGATAATACTTGGACAGAACTTATGCTTGGAGCAGAAAAATGAAGATCTAGGGTACAGAAAGCACCATTCTTACTCTACAACAGAAGTCTTTTAAGTGAATTCTTTCTGTAGAATTTCAAGTTCCCTGACATAAAAATTATTTTTCAACTAGGATATTAATCTAGCTGATTTTTTTTGGTCTGCAAAAACTTGCCATTGTGAGACTGCAAATAAGAAAGAAGTTAAGAATTGAAATGAATTTGAAAGCAGAATCATCAGTTGTGATTGAAGGGTCTGAAACAGAACCATGCTAAACAGTCACAGCTACTGCAGAGGTCAAATACTTCTCAGGAACTCTTTTAAGCACTTCATTGGCGCCTTGAGCAAGAGCTTAAAATTACCCTGTGTACTAATCTATGTACCTCAAATTTTAGATGAAATTTGTCATGCTCATTACAAGTGTAGCACTCATTTTCTTCTACCACAATACTATGCCTTATTCTGACCTTTGTCATTTCCCAGGCTGTAGTTCTGAGGAGCCTAGACCCAAGGAAAGCTACGAGAGTGGACTACATGCTTCTCATATATATAGCTAGGTCTCAAAGAGCAAATAATCTAAGTGGTAATCTGTGGATAGGATTCAAAACCACTCTCATACCAGCAGCAACAGTTCTGCCAAAGCAGTTCTATTGTGCCCATATTTAGGGACAAAAGCAAACAGGGCTATGAACTATTTTTTTACATTTTGCATCCAACAGAGCTGTTTCTTGTCAACATGGCCAAAAAGGCCATGCGTGTGGGAGGCTTTGGGAAAAACCCATTGTTGAACTCAATCCAGAAAAACAATGTGAGGACCACTTCCCAAGCAGAGAAGGGCTTAGGGGCAATTTCAAAAGGGGACAAAAATGCACACCGGACTGGGAGTTCAGCTGAGTTTCATACTTGTTTGCCCATGGGCCAAGAGCAGCCAACTCAAAAAAAAAGGACTGCATCCTCAAAAGCACTACTGGGAGCTGCACCAGGATGGAGGAGGCTGAGCCCCATCCCATACCAGGACCGTGCCTGTGCTCTGGGCAGCCTGAGCTGTGCCAGCTCCTGAGTTGCCACTCAGCAGCTGACTGTGGCCCCAGCCTCTGAACCCCACATGCTCTGGGTCTCCAGGGTAGCTCATTTCGCTAAGCAAGGCATTTACCTCTGAGGCTTGCTCCTCCATATTACAATATGTTCCCTTCTGATGATCGCACAGAAAGCAATTTTTAGCAGCTTTAACTTTTAGCAGCTTTACAAGTGGAATTAATTTTATCCCCATCTCCCAGTACCCTCTTCTGAGCAATTTTACACTTGTCACAAGAGGATAATCTTTATTGAGTATGCACCCCAACTTTCACACATTAATAAAGTTGTCATGCTGTGATTAGAGCCTTTCTTGTAAAGAGCATGATATAGCTTTGAGTACAGATAGTAATTTTAATGTTAAATAAAAATTTAAGCCTTACATTTCATCATGCGCAGCCCCAAAAGAAAACCTGAAACATAAGGCATATGACAAAAATTACTATGAAAATAAGATATGGAAGGTATAATTTATCCAACAACCACTGATTAGCAAACTATTAAAAAGACTGTACAATCATAAAGGGAAATAAACCATTGGGAATTTATTTTTCATGTTATAGCAGCAGTGGCTAATCCATGTAACTATATACTTTCCATTTTCTGCAATAAACTGATGGAAAGTAGAGAGAGGAAAACATTAAACTGCACACTGAATTATTCTGCTCAGCTTTTAACTAGAGATATCATTGTATACTTGAGGAGAATGTTAACTTTACTTACGGTTGTAGATGACTAGTTTGAAAGGGCGGATACTCTAGGTAACAGTGTTGGGTTACTTGTATTATAAAACTTGCATTATAAAAAATCCTAATGGAAGATCCCTATGCATTTGTAAACATATCAGCAGATTAAAAATACATGTACTTCTCACTTTGTTATCAGAAAGCTGAAATTTTACAAGGACAGCCTGTTTACATTTCAAAGCCAGAGTCTAACATGCTGAAATGGTACCTTGGGAATATATTTTAAAACATAGATTGATGGCTCTCCTGGGGAAAAGAGCAACATTGCAGCTCAAACACTTCTGTGTAAGAATAACCAAGAGTTTTCTTACTATAATTTACAATTTATATCAGTGGATTTGAATTTCAATCTAAACTCTGAATTGTCCTTGACAGGCTACACAGCTTCTATCCAAAGTCTGGTGAGGCAAGAAGTTGGTTGTAATAGTTATAATAGAATTAATGTAAATATTGTAATTACAAAACAATAGTGAGCCCAGTGGTTGTAAGGTATTAATATGACTGTTGCTATAAAACAATAAACAATGACAAAAGAAAAATGTTTCTGTGTTGGAGCATAAAAATCTTCTGCATGGTTGCTATAAAATGCCTTCTAGCCCTTCTTAAATCTGCCTGACGGCTGGAGAACTTGCCAAGCTCTGTACGTCGCTTGTGATGTAACACACAGAGTTCCTCATTCAGGCTCTTGTATGGCAGGAAGGCCCTGGCCAGGGAGGCTGGCAGCGTCAGGGACACGCACCTTGAACGAGGGCACGCACACCCCGTGGAGCAGTGCAGCCCTGCCGCAGAAGCCCTGAGGTTTCCCGCACTCACAGCAGCATGGGCATGTCGCTGCCCCACTACGGGGCACCTTCACCACAGCTGGGGGGCTGCCGTCATCTTCGGTTGTCCCCAGCTCCTGAGCAGCTGCGAAGGAGTAGGGAAGGGGAGCCTGGCTGCTCCACCGTTGCAGGGAGGTCTGAGTCTGTTTTGCAAAACAAACTCTTTCCATAAATTCCATTTTCATGGAAAATGTAAATATTGTCAGTCCTCATTCCCATTTGAAACAAAAGCTTCAAAATGTTGGAATTTCACTCAGAATGAGAAGTCCAGGATTTAGCAAGCAGGACCTTTTGTTTCTCTTCTTCTGTTTAATCTGTGGGGGGGTTATAAATATAAATATATAGTTTTATATAACATCATGAGCTGGACACTTGCTTCTTGGGCAGCACTGCAAAGAGGTCCTGCATAGCAATTTCTTTATTAATCAGCTGAGTTATCAGATGTTGACCCAAGAGTTACAACAATAAAATGAAAAACATATTTCAATTTATTCAAAAATGTTAATTCAGAAAAGCTTTTTTATTTATTTTTAGTTTTAACAATATCTTCCCCAAAATTTAGGTTTTCTCACTGTGTTTGATTACACACAAATATGAGGCTCTTCAGATATCAAGATCAATTCCTGTGATGTGACACAAGTAAATTCCTTGCATGTTCTTTCACAAAATGAGCAGCTTTCATTGTAACACTGGTTAGACCTATCTCTGACATGCAAAGGTGGTGGGAAAAAAAGTATATGCATTTTTAGTTCATGAAAACTTCCTCTGTCTGTGCACTTGCTGCTCTTTGTGAAAATAGCAGTGGTGATATTAAATAGCAGTGGAGATATTGTAGTCATAAAAAGGTAACTTGTCCTTCCTGGGAATTTAGCCCACAACGCTATTCATGCTCTCTTTCACATACACAAATATTTCCATCACTACAAAATCCCTACTGCAAACAACAGTGCAAAAACAAAAATGTAAAAATTTGGTCGAGCAACAAGAGCAAGTTCTGGTACTGTAACATTTAAATCTTCATCAAAGCAGCCACGGACCAAGCTGACCTTTTGTTAACAAGAGCCAGCCCTTGGTGTTATTTGAATATAAGTTTGCTTTAACAATTTATTCTCCAAAAGTGTAAAACATTTCATGTTTGCTTCCTAGAAATGACTTTCTCATTACATTTCAAAGTTATTACTGATAACAAAACCTACAAACCTCAAAGTAAACAAAAGGCAAAGAAAAGAGCATTTCTGAAAAGGTTATACAAATAACCGTAAGAACAGTTAAAGCCTTTTTTTATATATACTTTCGAAACAAAAGTATTAAGGTTGCTTTGCATTCTTAGGCCAATAAAGCACAATGTGCTGAAGGATCTTAAAATAAGTTTTAAAGTAGCTAGTTGTGATAGCTTGTGTTAAAAGGTGTCTCCTGCTAGACTGTCCGAAGCCCACGCTGGTCGGCACGCGTGCACAAGAAATCTTTGAACCTCAACATTACGGCTGTGGCGATCAGACAGCAATGCAGCTCCTTTTCCTTTGGACACGCACACCTGTGGTTGGATTGGAGGAGGTACCCAACATGTGTCCTGCTTTCTTGCTCTCCTTTACTCAGATTAAGGGAACTAGCGGAATCCCATCCTGAGATGGCATTTATGTTATGCGGACAAAGAGGAGGCTGAGCCCAACATAAAGCAAGATGCTGATGACACGTGTTTATACTACAGCTCTGTGCTTTGTAAATTATTTATCTCTTCTCTTCAATTTTTTTTAATGCTGCCTTCAAACTCACTCAAGCACTCGGAGTTTTATACCAGTTCCTTTCATGCTGATTAGATTTTCCTCTTTCCTTTTCATTCTGGCAGTTTAACCCATTTTTATCTTTGCTAATAAAATCACTCTGGCAACCTCATCGTGTATGTTCATTTGTGTCAATTGCAGCAGCCCTTTTTTTGTTTATTTCTTATTCCATTTTTAGGTTTAAACAATGCCTTTCAAAGACTCCTTCTTTTGCTTTAAATGCCCTTTAGTTGATCGTGACCTTGGATTACATTTTAATACTCTTGTTCCCTCTTTTCCAAGTTCAAAGGTTAAATTCTCTCTCTCTCCCTTTCTCCTTTTTCAACACAGTCATCTGAGGATCTAACTTAACATACTCCGGATTTCTTTTGGCCAATTCCTTGTGTGCCTCTTTCAAAATTTCCTTTGTAAAAGCCAACTCCTTATCCTTTTCTCATAATTTCCTTCCTAGTTCTCTCTGTAGTGTTGCTACACTTCCCTTTGACTTTGAGTTTCACTTCCACACATGATCCAGCTGCTGAAACAATAGCCTGGGACTCATTGCTGTGGTTTAAACCAGTGAAGCAGGTATTAGTTGCCAACGCTGAATAAACTGCACACTGAAGCCCCTTTGTTTTGCACAGCTTGGATTCACTTTTTCTAATTCTCACAGTTGTTCATAGTTGAATCACTGATTTTTAACTTTCTCTTATTGCAGACAAAACTTCCAAAGAGCACAGTCTCCTGGGGCATCTTTACACTCACTGCGCAGAGGGGAACCTGCACGTTAGGGCTCTAGCTAAAAATTCAGGCACCATGAGGAAGGCTAGCTTTAATATCGTTTGCTCTCTGAGTGAGATTGTGTGCTCAGTGTCCAGGCTCCTTGCGCCGTGCCTGGGCACACTCAGTTGCCTCCAGGCAAGCCTGGAGGCAGCCGGGGACGGTGGGGGAGAATCCCTGGAGCCGTCCCACCCAAGCACAGCTTGCGATGAAGAGCTGGGACACGGGAACACTTACGTCCTTCACTTTAGGAGACTTGTTTTGCACCAAATAGACAGTACGGAAAGAGGCAGGCTGTGGCCTTCCTTTTGACTCCAGGAGCTGGGCAGGCTCCTCTCGAGCATGGGCAGTGTTTTGGTGGCCAGGAGCTGGGGGTCCCCAGGGACCAGCCATGCACCCCAAGCAAAGGAGGAGCTGTGGCTGCACTGGGGTGATTCAGAGCTGAAGGTCTGGGTGACTCTAGGACCCACTTCAGGCTCCTAAATACTTATTTACAACAAGCTCTGAGAGCCCCAGCCCTTAATCTTCTGTCACTTCCAAGAAGACAGTTTTAGCAGAATTAAAATGCTTTGAAAAGTGGTGGTCATATGAGACATCATTGGTGTGAAGCCAGAGAAGTACATCCGAATGAAGAGTAACTGTTCGTTATCCTAGACAGCTATAAAGACAGACTTGAAGAGAGGGGGCTGTGGGTTTTCTCTTTTATATTTTTTTATTTCTTTTTCTTTTTTTTTAAGATTTGGAGTTTTCATCTGTTTTTTGTACCTATAATATTAGAAAATATTTTCACTAAAAAACAGTAGAGCCCTCAACAACCACAAAGCAAACACAGACAAATGAAAATAACTGACTTTAAAAAGCCTCCAACTGCAAATACTAAAAAGAATATAAAACCAATAAAAAAGGAGTTGTTGTACAAAGAGAAGAAAAATATCAAAATCAATGTCAGCACAGTGATATTACAAATCAAAGGTGTCTGAAAAATGGTGAGAATAAACCCCCTATAGTATCACAGCAATAAGGCAATTATTTCTTATATAAATCAAATTATTTGTTAACAAACCCTTGGTGTTTTTACAAACCAACTTTGAAAGGAAATACTCATTTTCAGAAATATAAGCTCTCTAGGTTGTATGCTAACCTCAGGGCTCCTTCCTGGACTATCAAATTTTGTTGTGTTCATTTTAATGTAATAAAGATATCTAGTTGGTTAGAGATTGATAATCATGTCACTGTGCATCATTCAGCAAGTTCTTTGAGGTCCTGTGTACACAAACCTCCGCTCACTGTCTATGGCTATGACAATTATTAACCATCTTACTGCCTTATTTAAATACTCAGAGAAATAAAGGGGAAAAAGTGTGAACATCTGCTATTGGTGTAATCCACCTATTTTGTCATCTTTTAAAACCTGGGAACAGACGCAGCTCTAATGAAAAAGCTGGCTGGTCACCCTGAAACCCAACCAGCAGCCAACTGAGGGTGCCATCAGCTAGAAGTTGATATTTTCTTGAAATAAAGTGATTCCAGGAGTTTAGGTTTCAAAGAAATAACGAATTTCGCAAGGCTTATGATACATGTAAAATTTGTCAGGACTGTGTGTTTAGGTAGTTTCCACAGATGCTACGGGCTGACAGCAAAGCATGTTCTCTGCTGCCATCCAGGCTGGTCACCAACACTGGGCAGCAGAGAGGGGGGTGATGAACAGTGTGAGGCTCTTCCTGAGGTAAAAGGAGCTACTTTTACTGAAAATCAGTTGCTGTGGGGAGGCAGCACAGCAGACATCTTGCTGCCTGGGATTGCTTTCATTGGGGGATATACTCTGTCCATCTTCATCATGTTGGAAGGATTTTTGTGAAATTGCCTCACACACCCTCGTGTACTCACAACTTAATGGTTTTCACAGGATGTTTTTCAAATGCGGGTCTACAAGCACTTAACAGGGTTAGCCCTACAGCTTCTTGAGAATTAGTCTAAAACATTTTTCTTAATTCCAGGGGGACCAAATGAAATCAGACAATGCTAGAATATTTGACTGGTCAGATCATTTAATTAAAACGCAGAAGATCTGCATCTAAATCCCTCCTCTGCTTGACTCTGTTCAGGCATTTGAACTAGCCCACAGACTGTTCTCCAGTGTATTATTCTCTGACTGTTTGCTTTTTCATAAAAATTAAACATAAAACCATTGAAGGACTTTGATTTCATCTCACAGAGCATTTTTAAAATGCCATAAACCATTTGTTCGCATGGAAAAAAATCTTTTTGACACTGCATTAGTCAGGAGCACAACCCCTATTTGTTATAACTGGAAGCTGGCAGGGGAAGAGGGTTGTCCAACAAGCCAAAAGCACACCTAGAGCCCCAGTTTCTCAAAATTTGCCCAGTGCATTGGCAAGCTGCCTTCCAGAGGCCTCCTCTATTCGCCTTTCACATGGAGACAGAAAGCCTAACCCAGCATGAGCCAGCACCTTCCTTTTGTGCCTACAGATAAGGCTTCACATTGGCTGTGACAGATGTGTATGGTCCTGCCTGACTGTATTGCTTGGGCATGGATGAAGGAGAACAGGATAAAATAAAAACTAAAGTCAATCTCTATCTGAACTTTCAACGTAAGACCTCGACACTAAGCTTCTACTCACCAAGCCACTGCTGGCAATAGCATCTTGGAAGTAGCAAGAAATTTAATCTTCTTGCCTTTTATTTACTTATGTGTCAAAAGCCACAGTCCAGAGTGGAAAAGTTGTCAGATTTTCTTATCTTCTTCTAATTAGTATAAATAGTGGTGAAAGAGAATTGGCAATGATTCCTGTGGGGCACTATTCATATTTATGAGCAAGAGAAGTCTCCTAGAGAAAAATGAAATTCAGTGTGTTATTAGTAGACAAAGATAATCTCACTGTATGCTCTTTTTGCCAGGGAACAGTCTTTTGAACATCTAAAGTGGTGTTCTTTTACACACTTTGAATACCCACATACTAGCATTACCACCTTTAGATAAGAAATTAAAGTAACTGCAAGTTTGCAAGGCAAAACCCTAACAATATTAGAGTTATTTTTATTAGAAACAGGCCTACTGCACGGCAACAGAAGGAACTAACATTATGAATGTGCTGCTTGAAAAGGCGGAGAGTGAGAAAACTTCGAATCTCTGGTTAGCATTTGTGTAATATGTTGACAGGTTTCTGTTGCATTATGCTTTAGGCAGTTGCTTGCCCACCTATAGCATTTTCAGCTATAGTAACTTTCTCTAGATAGCTGTTTTATTGTTGTGCATGCACTTTTCTGTACTGAGGGATCTTTCTCCCGACATAAAGTACCCTTTCATATGTAAGTGTAAAAGTAATGTCTGTATCCTGACCAGGCTCTGAATCCAAAATGCATTTTTCTATCAAATCAAAAGAGATTTTCTGTGCTAAGAAAATTTTTATAAATGTGTTCCTGTGTCATTTGGAATTTACAAATCAGCCACATAGCAAGTCAATGGGTTTTTATTCTTCCTCCAGCCCAAACATGCACGTTCTTTGCATGGCATTTAATAGATACCCTACCAACATCTACAGCAGCATTCAGGAGTCTCAGACTCACTGAGACATGATACACAGAGTAAAATATTCCCCGCCTGCAAAAAGTGAGTACAACACCTTCCTTCTGTTTACGCCCCAGTCACGTTTTATTCTGACCTGCATACAAGTTAGATATAAACCTAATGTTACAAGGGTAAATTTTCAACTCAATAATTAAATTAAATTCTAGGAGAAGTCACACTGTATCATATGGTTGAGAAATTCTGAGGCTTCTGATAAGGAACCTATCCACCTCCTGGCAGAGATCACACAGACCATTCATCTGACCCTCTCTTCTACTCATCAGTGACAACAAATGCTGTTCTAGAAATAATGACTCCTACACTCCTTGCCATTCAAGTCAGAGCTACAACTCCTGTCCGGTATCACAGATCCTGAGAGTTAACTGGGACTATCTGAACAAATACCTCTGCTGCAGCTGAACCAGAATGTTGCATGCCACTGCATTAACAGTGGTTAATGGTTTTGCTATTACCTGTTTTATTTTGGGATGACAATGATAGATCTTTGCTTTAAATATAGATGTACTCATTCTAGTTAGCTCAGATATGATGTCTAAACTGGCTGACAGTATCTCTTTAAACACATACATAAGGACAAAAGATTTCTGCACAATAAAGCAGTAAATTTTAATGAGTGAAAAGAAACATGGGACAAAGAAAATATATTTTATCAGCTATAGAAATGCAAAAGGGTTCTGACACTGCACAAGAGCAATTTTTTTCACTTCTCCGCTATAAATTACAGTTAACTGTCTCTTAAAGCAGGAACAAAAGCTGGATATTGGACGATGGCACATTTATTCTGGTCCTTGCTTTGGCCAGCTTCAGTTAAAGCCCACTAACCTCTGCAAAGGCTAACATGAGTAAGGCGCAGCACCGAGGGCCAGAACTGGGGGCTAGCAGCACCATGCGCCATGTGCCAGCCTTGTGGGTCTTTCCATCCATCTTTCTGTCCCTGAGGTTCCCAGACCAACACTTGAAGCAAAAAGGGGTGGGCGAAGTCAGGTGCTCCAAAGCTTTTGCCTTCACCTTCCTCCCTGCCCATCTCTCCAGCTGCCTCGAGTCTGAACCTCTTTCATAGAGAGTTTTATGTGCGACCAGTTTGCCTGGAAGAAGACATTGGTGATTTGGGTGCAGTGCAGGTATATGGAATAGTATGTGCAGGGCCTGCTTTCTGCTGTTACATTTATAATTTCTATAGGACGTGGAAGGAAGGAATACTTTACAAAACACATTCTTATTAAAATCTCTGTGATGAAGAATTGTCATCAGTATGCGTGAGTCAGAATGAAATGGGTACTGAATGTACAGGATAATTGACTTCCGCTAAAAACAGGGCTTTGAAGGATAATTGCTGATATCTTTTTCTTATGTAGAAAATGGTTTGCAGATTATGAATAAATAAAATGGAGGGAATTGAAACGTTAAAAAAAACTCACTGGCACAAAATGTCTTTGAGAACAGTAAGTGACTATATGAAAAAGGACCGTGATTTAAGATATTTTCTCATAAGGAATCATTAAATTATACACTATATGAGTTGTTACTATATCTAATACTAAAAGTAAAGTTAGAGCCATACTGTCCTAAACCCTGCAATACAACAGCCCCAGGAAATGAAACAGAAACAGTTTCTGAGACGGTAAAAACATTGTCGTTTACTTTATTTGGGAGAGCTGCTGTCAAACACTATGTGGATACAAAGAAGAGTTATGGGAGACCCCAAACCATCTCCCTGCTCTCCAGTCTGGAGAGGCATCAGCCAGCTCCGGTCCAAAAGCTGCAGAGCTGATTCAGGGTGGCGTTGAGTGATGGGCTTTGCTGACACAGCCGGCTGCCTTTCCTATTGGAGCTGGCTCAAATCCGACCAATTTAAAGAGCAGAAGCAAAGTAAGCTCCTGTCTGTCTCTGACACCTGTGTAGAAATGCCCACAGTGTCTCAAGTATTTCAATTCTCTGAATGGAGATTCAAATCTTTGACGGTCTGTTTTTCACGCTAGTTTGTAATGCAAATCATCTCCTCTTTCCCTGTATTTTGGAACTGATGTAAAAAAGCATGTGACAGTTTCCTCCATTTGCATTTTCCAGCATACGACAGTTACCAACTTGTTTGAGGTCCTCAAACTCTCAAAGCAGAATCATGTAAAGATAACACAAGTCTCTGCTCTGTAAGCAGCAAGCAAATCATCTAAGGAACCAGAATGGCATATAGTCTGTAGCTGATCCTATAAATAGCTACAAATTTTACTCAGTTCAAACAAAAAAAGGGCTATGGGAAAATGAAAATTCAGTTAGTATAGACTCAATATAGTCAGCCTTTTTCTCAAGTTTGTTCAGAGGTTATTAAATCTTTTGTGCTCACAGAATGAAAGAATCATTTAAATTGGAACAATACTGCTAGTATTTTCAGTGAACCTAATGTTAATGTTTTGTATTTTACAATTAATTTGGCATTTAAAGCTGTATTGAAGTAAAATCCAAACAATGACCCATGCTGTATTACTACACTGAAGAGGACAAAGCTGTCCGTTAAAGCTGGATAGGAATTTTCTGATAAAACAATTTTTCATTCAAAACACAAAATTTCACTCTAACCACCACTTTTCCTGGAAAAGGTTCAGGTTTGAATGCCAGTCAAACGAAAAAAAAATCAGCAAACAAGATCTAAAGAAACTGGCCAAAGTGCAGGCAGTCACAGCACCCATCAGCGCAGGGTTCTCTGGTTCATGTCCTTGCACTCCAAAGATCACTCTTCAATAATGTTGCAATACTAACTTCTAAAAATGTTGAGTGGGAATTAAGAAAGTATTTTAAATATAGCCATTACGTGGGACAGGGAAACTATCTGCTCTCCAGCCTCATCAGCCATGACCATCTGAAACACAGGTGATGATAGTGTAGTCACTTGAGCACAAGAAAAGTGCACACATTTCTTTATAGTGAATCAGAGTAAATAATACCCTTACAGAATAAATCCCACTTAAGGAGACCTGTGTTCATTATAACTTCATTCCTTTCAAGAGCTACCTTTACACAGCAGACAAACAGTAACACTATAATTTCAGACTGGTAGCAAACAGTCACTAGAATCATAAAACTTCAGACAGACATGTATAACAGCACCAAAGCAAATTATGGTAGGAAAGTAGTGACAGAGTGGTTAATCTTTCTTTATCCATGGTGTCTTTAGAAGAGTACATGCAGGAAAAGGTAACTTTCTTATTAGTAGTTTCCAAAGGAGCCAAACATAAACAGACAGTTATCTTCAAAGTGTTACGTACTTAAATTAGGGTCAAATCTTTCTCTAGCATGCAGAAACCTATTATTTACCTAAATGGAATAGCAAACACAAAACAATGCATCTGATGATTAGGTCTAACGTTTATCAGCATGACCAGAACTTGTATATTTATGTGACTTCAAGAAAAAAAAAATAGCTAACAGAAATATTTATTTTCCTGATCTTCAGCGGTTTGAAAAATAGCACCCTTACCTGTGAGAAGCAGACTTCTCCAATGCAACTCACACTTTTTTTCCTAGCCTAAATCATTCCTCAGGATAAATTACTCTAAGCTGTCTGCAAAAGCTGCTAAGAGGTACCAGGGAGTGTCTCTGGCCACTTCCAAAGCGGTGTAAACAGGCAAGAGCAAACCGCAGGCATGATTCAGGGAGCACTGCTCAGGGGAGTCATTTCAGACCTAAATAATTTAGGCGAGAGATATTCCAGAAGCCTCATTCTCTCACCTTGTTAGTGCCAAGAGGCCACGTTCTTAGAAATTCAAAATGCTATTCGTTTCTGTTCAATCATATCAGAGGACTAGGTAGAAAACACAATATATTTTACAAGCATAGCGGGAAAAAAGAAATTCTAAAAGCCCAAGACATTTTCAATGACCTTTACATAGGACGGAGTATCTCATCACCTGCTGTTATTGACAAAAGAACTCAGGAGACTGAACATACTCTCTGAGCGCATGAATGTTTCACTGAAATAAAAATAATAGAAAACACGGATGGCAGGGGCCATAACAGAGGGTCTGTTACACCCACCACCTCCGTGGTGCAGAGAAGGAAAAAATAGACCTAAACCATTCCTGGTAGAGAAATATCTATCAAATCAAAGCCAAATCTGTTCCCCCTTTGATGTGGGTCCCACAGTCTTCCTAGACAACCTGTTTCATACTCAGCTCAAGGCAAATCTGTGGGCAGCCCAGGGTAGGAAACTATCTAACTGCTTTGTCAATGCCTGCGGGCAGGGGAGTGGAAAGGGCTGTTCTGCAAGGCTTTTCTTCTTGAGGCAGAAGGGCAAGAAAGGATGGAGGGGAGGAAAGAGCTCCTGCTGTGCAGGCAGCCTCCGCAGCAGCAAAGGCAGGAACCCCCTGCCCTCCACAGCCCCTTTCCAGTCTCCTTCATCCCAACCTCTTTCTCTTTGCAGAGCAGTAGGATGAAACTCTGACTTTGAATCCGGTCTTGGCTTTGTGCTCTCAGCGGTACGGGAGGCTACAGAAGGACATCTTTGCTAGAGCAGGATCAGAGCGAGTCTTCTTGCTGCCAGGGATGGAAATCTGCTGCCGCTGCCATGGTGAGGCCTGTAAAAGCTGCCAGGAGTCAGGGAAGGGCCGGTGGGCCCTGAGCCAGAGGTGGGTAGGGACTCCAGCCTGCCAACATCTCCTACAGCGTCTTGAAACATGCCAGCCTCCTCCAGGGCGCTCCACCCCCTGGAGCACTCCCCAAAGCTGCTGAACTCTTCTCTGGCGCTGGCAACCTTCCAGTGACACCTCTCCCCGCTGAAGGCTCCTGCGTGTGGGCTCGACCCAAGGTCCTTCACCAGCCTGGCACATGCCACAGAGCCTCCCCCAGCACCCCGTCCCCACCAGCCTCTTGACTTTTCGCCTGCAGCAGTGCACGAGCCTTGCCCAGCAAGTCTTTAGTGCAATTGTGTCTCATATTTGTATCAGTACTTCACTTTGAGCACAGCTCGTTTATTTCCCTATCAGAGTTGTACAAAAAGCCCATTAACGAAGACATATGTCTGCACTTCCATAACACCTTATCTAACAGAGACAATCTTTTCTCCTAATAATGTGCTCATGGCACAGCCATTAATAGTGAAGGCTCTACAGCACCACTATTTGTTTTCAGAATGAGTTAACACTTACTTCTACATTTTCAGTGTTTGCTCCTCCATCCACTGTACCTTGTGTTTGAGCTTTGGCTGAGCACAGGAAACAGTTTAAATAATTATTCATCTATTCGGACAATAATGGGTAACCTCTCCATAGCTACAATTGAAATCAGTCTGTCTCATTTTATGCTTCTATAATTTTGATTCTGCAAAGTGAGTTTGACATGGACTTTTTAATCCAATATTACCTCCAGATTCAGAGAGAAATAATTAAACTGTCTTTAAGCTAAATTTAAATAGCACAAAGGGAAAGACAGTAAAATCTGGTTTGAGGCTTGCATTTTCATGTAACATCTCTTTGTCTACCTCAAGCTTCTTAAAAATTCATGCTCAAGGTATACTTGGCAGCACTTTTATAATTACAAAGCTATTAAGCCTTTGCAAGAAAAAAGTGAAACTTTTTTCCTAATTAGCTAATCATAAATTTTTCAGGGAAATATCCTTCTGCTAAAGAATGTTGCTTTGAAGAGGCAGTCTTCTGCAGGAGTATGTTGATTCTAACATGTATTCTTACAAAAACCAGTACCTCTTCCCAGATAATTTAGTCTGTCCTTTGGTAAAAAGTGCATTTGTCTGCCTGGATAACTTGTAGTTTTCCTCCCACTGCTGTCTTCATAGTTGCTGCACAGCGAGATGCCAGGAAATCAGGAAGCTAAGAATGCCCACAGACTCATCAGTTCAATTTTAAAAAGCTGAGAGAAACTTCTGTATCATTATTCCTCAAAGGAATTTCTGAATTCTGTGGGAAATATTTGTTTATGAGGGAATTCTTAACAATTTGGGGAAATTATCATGAAACAGATTTCTTACCTCTCTTGCTAATGCAATATAATGGCAGCTTAGACTTGTAATTCATTTCCCAAAAGACCATGTAGATATTGACAATATCAGCTGACTGCTACAGACATGAGAAGGCCAAAACATAGGATGCATTTATGATAATGATAGCTCTTCACTGCAGAGAAGGTATCCATGCTTGGTCCCAAGATTATACTGGTGCATTAGAAGGCCACAAAGATGTATAGATAGACTAGTGAAGTAATCACTGGGTGCATTTTTCCCCAATAAGAGCAAGACCTACTGTCTGCTCCCAATATCCATCTTAAAGATATAACAAGATTTTTATGCAAAATATTTTATAATTCAGGGCAAGGTAGATATATTCCAGGCTAGGTGTAGACATTGAAGACAAAGAGTGTAAGGAAGAGAAAAAAGCAGCTGTACTCAACATACAGAACAAACAAAACCTTTCCACACCCATTCAGTCACACACACCATATACACACGTTCCAACAGTGACCCAAATTTCCTGTCACGGGAGTTTCAACCTGTTTTTGCAAGTTGTTATCACAACTCTTTTTAAAACTTGCATTTGATATCTGATATCAAGCTGGCAAAGGGCTCCTCTAGCATTTAGACCCAAAGCAAAACTCTTCATACAGCCACCAAGGGTAAAGGCAGAGTCTACCTATCTACATATCTACTCTCATTTAGGGAATTTGTAGACAAGAATCTGAGTGATCCCTGAAAGGACAGCAATCACAGTCTTTCTCATTGACTTCTAAACCCAAAGGCAAAGTATGATGGGCAAGGACAGAAAATGGAATAAAACAAGAATTTGGTGAAGCTTCAGTGGGAAAAGCTTCTTTTGCTAAGGACAGTGAGAAACTGGCACATAGGAAGTGAAGATATAGGAGACCTTATAAGATGCAAGATGATCTTTTTCTGTCTTCTCAGTGGAGGAAGACCTTCCTCCCTTTCTACCATTCCCTATCCCCTGAATAGGGGACTTATCCCACTTCTTAGGGGTTATATTCCCAGTTGCTCTCAAGTCTTCCCCTCTGTTCCTGAAGTAACAAAGCAAGAAAGAGGCCTCATTCCCTTTTCCTAGCAATGCAAGGAGCCATGTCCCAAAAAAGGAGAGTTTTATTGAATAGGTCCATTGCCACTCCGTCCTAATTCTGATTTTTCCACTGCTTCTGGGTTACTGTGCCTGGAGGGTGTGAAAATAGCCTTATTCTACAGTGCAGAATGAAAATTGAATTAAGAGATAAAAAATGGTCTGTTCATTCACACTACTCATTTAATATCAGGCCCTGTCTGAGGGCATTCCTGAGCACCCAGCATCCCTAAAGGAGATCCGTATGCCCTGCACAGAGGGATGCAGTTGCAGCACAAGAACCAGACAGCCACAAGGGCCGCAGGTGAGCCCTGTGGTGTTGAGGCCTGTCATGATGTGGCAAGGACACGGTGGCTCTGAACAGCCGCCTTTGCCTTTGCAGGGGATGGTCCTGAGCAGAGCTCGCTCGGCGGCTGAAAGCAGTGTCTGGTGGAGGACACATGGTCCACAGGCACTGATGACCCCTCATGAAGCAGGAAGAGACTCTGAATAGTGTTTAGGCAAAAAGCTTAGGCATGGGGTAGATGGGTCGTTTCTGCCGAGAGCTGAAAAGAGGTGTGTGTGTAGGGGGGACAGAAACTTGTTCACTGATCGGGGGACTCTTCTTCCATTTCTCAGAGCCAGAAGAGCCTTGCACCCTGCTCTGCCTTTCCAGTCTGTGTCCAGTTTCCCCCTGCCCATCCATCTCTGGGCAGCCCCAGGGAGAGCCCCACGCAAGCACACTCCCGCGGCCCACATGCGCTCTTGCCCACACAGCCACAGGCAGTCATATGCCTAAGTAAACCGCTTTACTAACGCCTGCGAGGATAGCAGGCCAAATACGAAGGACAGCACAGGAAAAACATAGAGATGTCTGCTTGCAAATGTAAGGAATAGGTAACGTGGGCTGACATTATGGATTTACCGAGCTGACTTCTCAAAAACAGATAAGAAATATTTGGGGATGTAGTTCACCCCTCTTGCATCTTTACATGAGAAAGCATGGGGACGAGCATTAAAAAGTTGCAAAGAGATGCCTTCAGGTTCAAGTGAAAATCTGAGATGTGAAGATAGATTGAAAAAATTCTGTAACTGTGACAAGGAAAAAGCAGCTGCCTAAGGGAAAACAGCCATGGGATGGATAGAATTATGTCACATTTTGTTATTTTCTTTAGGAAGAATGTTATTCAGTAAAAGAAGTGAGGGTTGTAGGAAAATCAGGTTGGATGAGTGAGTTCAAGGCTGTGAAAAGATGCCTTCTTCAATTAAGCTGCAAAAAACAAGTTTGCTTAGTTCTGAGGAGACTAAAATCAAGAGGATCCAGAGATTCCTTTCCTTGGAGAAGAAAGGAAAAATGGTTCTGTAGGGAAAAATTTTGGCAGGCCTATATCACTATTGTTAATATTACAGATTAAATAATGTTTTTTATGAATAACTATTTAAACTAAAAGACAAATCATTGTAATTTATATACATCTTTATATACATTGTAATTTATATACATATACATGTAATTTATAATGTATAATCATATATACACTGCCTGTTTGATAGAATATTCAAGGCTTGAATTAATAAATGATGGTGAGAGATATTGTTGACTGACATGTCTGCCATTTTGGAGGGTGGGGTTAGCCAATTTGGCCTTAAATGAAAGAGAAATCTTTTTCTATGTACATAGCAGTTCTGTTTTGTTAGCAGATTGTCTGCTTTTGTTTGCAGATCAGTGTGAATTCCTGATGACAGCTGACTCACACATACTGTAAACCAAGAAATATCAAGTAAAATTATGTTTAGCAGCAAAGTAACTAAAACATATTACAATTTAAATATTGACACTTGACATTTGTCATATGAGCAGCAGTATATTTTTAATGCGTCTTTTTCTTTTAATCATGAATGCTTAAGATCTTGTTGGTGCACAGTATTTTGCCCATTGTGGAGATGTCCTCAAAACTCTACGTGTCAAAAGTAGCATGCAAATGATACGGACATTTTTTGCCAAACTTGTTAACAATGAAGCAGAACCAAAGAGCCTCACTCACTGTGTGCACAGCAGTGACACTGGATTATTTTTGGAATTACTGTGAAACAGAGAGAAGTACTCCTCCTCCTCTTTCCACTCACTTTCTCTCTCTTTCCCTTGGCATATTCATACCTGTATACAATGCACATACAAGAATGAGTGCAGACAAATATTAATATAGCTCTCTGGGCTAATTTCCACTCTGTTACATATGTGCTAACATAGTTGCTTTAAAGGGTGAAACAGAAAAGGGTCAAGCCAAGCCTGGCAAAAATAGACAAAACTGAATTTTTCCCTCCCTTTGGTGGCCTCTTCCATCTAAGACCCTTAGAGATCAGCGAAAGACTTTTTCTGGGGTAAGTGCTGTATATGCCTACCATAACGGATTCTGCCATGCTTTTGCCAGCTCTGTTGGAGGCTACAGGCTTCTGCTATGTGCAGCAGCAAGGGTGTGAGCTGGATGCTGTGAGCACTGCTGATGCTGGAGAGAGCCAGCAGTGCCCTGGCAGAGAGGCATCCCTGCACGGGCAAAGGATTTGCCACCTTGTTAATCGGAGGCCCGGGCTCTCCCACTCCTGTCAGGAACTGGCTTTCCAGAGATGCCCAGTATCAAAAAGCTATTAAAGCTTTCCTTTGCTTGCTCTTTGATTCTGCTGAGATGTGCTTTCCAGAAGTCAAGCATGAATTCTCAGCCCAGATTTTCAAAAGCTTGATTCTGCAACAGGCTCAGCAGCATCCAAGTTAGTGGGAATAAAGAGGAGTCTGCAGCTGACCAGACTGGTCTCCTAAACCAGTGGGTTTCTTTCACAGATGATTCAGTATTGGTTTAAAGGTGGAAAAGATATGCAGAAAGAATAAAGTATAACAAACATATAATTCAGTTTAACCTGGTATTTTTATACTGCTAATGTATGTGAGGACATGAATCCAAAGCACTGAGAATGAAGAGACTAATCTGTTTTCCCATATGTTTGGGGAAGGGAAGCCAATTGTGTTTATTCTTAAACTTTGTTATTTTATTACAATTATTATATAGAAATTATTAAAAAGATTTTCACATTTAAAAAGTCTCATACTTAGTTACATACATTGGTTTTCTGAACTCATTATTTTTGGTTCATCAGCAGGGAAAAGTGGACATGCAGAGTTGAACTGAAGAGACAAGCCTATTAATATGACTAAAATTATTTCTCAGTTGGAGCTGTTACAGGCAAATTATTTTAACTAAACTGTTTTTCAGTGGAAAGTAGATTCAGTGACATGGAAAATTAGTTAGTTGAGTTTAGTTTTACTAGATTATTCATTTTGGAATTAAAATGTTTTGTTCTGACATTCCAGAAGCTAAATATTTTTGTCTTATCCCAAACAACCTCTTGTTCTGAAGTTTCTTTCCATTTTAATGTAAAGATTTTTAATAAAATTAATGTCTAAATGCAATATAATATTGGTGATTTGGCAAAATTTATGATATTTTTTGTTTGAGTTTATTAGAGTTGACATTTTGCCAACAAATCAAGCAACCAACTGAAGAAACCAATTAGTCTCACATGCCTAATTTGGAACAGTAGCAGAAAAATTATTTGGTATGTAGCTCAGTAAGTGGTACAGTAAAGAATAACTGCTTATAAATGTATTAAAGTTTTATTGTCTTCTCACATACTTACACATTTGTCAACTTTTTTCCTTACTGCTACATCATCGATATACTTTCTTCAAGCTGACAGATATCATACTACGTTAAAATTGGGCATCAATTGGACATCTCATGAATCTTCTTCAAAATCTACATTTTTATCGTAAAATACCACTGTGCTTCTGTAAGTGTCAAGACCACGAGAGTCAAAATGATAACAGATTAAGTCAGTCCTGAATGTAAGTCCTTGAGTAACAGTATTAGGAAAATGGGCTCAAAAGATAGGGGCTGTGAAGAGCCGCTAATAAAGTGAAAGATCTGTTGCTGTTCCGAGTAGGGCAACCGCTTTTTCATTTTCTAGTAGGGCTTTATAGCAACTTTTCTGATTAAGTGCATCTTAATAATTCGAACTTTTCTGATGATAGCTCAAAAAGTGTTATTGAAAATGGAGGTCTACCAGGGAAAATAATTTGCAGAAAAAACTGTATTGAACACTTGTCCTAACTCCTGTAGATTCTAGGCTACTGCACCTTTAAGTTTTAAAAGTATTTTCAAATACACAATTGATGTTTAAGAGACTAAAAAAAAGTGCAGCTTGTGTGCTCTGATTATTTTGTTGTTCTTTGTGGAAGGACTTCTGTGCCTGGTCGGCTTGCTACTAAGAAAACAACAATAATACCAGCAAGAATTAAAGCAGGCTGGCTTTATAGGTAAAAGGGTTTTATTTAAGTTTAAAAATACCAGACAATTCTAAAATATCTGGTGGGGATATAAAGCTTTTTTGGTTGTCGCTAATGCTGACCTCCACAGATTTTATCACTTTTCAGAGCTATACTGTGTTTCTGGCCTCTTACAAGAAGCAGAGCAGAAGAAAGTGTCCTCGAGGAAGAATGCTGGCATGTCTCAAAAGGGTGCTATTTTTCATTTTACGCTTTGTTTATAACTGGAGATACAAATTTGCCGCATCTCTTTATAGCACAATACCATGAGGAGGCTGCTGTACGGTACAAATGCTGCCACGGCCGCGCAGGCTCTTTAGTCTCTGTCGCCCTTGGGTATAACAGCCTGGGCACGTTACTGGTCCTGTGCTTTCAAAAACAGCAACAGGAGCCAGAGCAGATTGCCAGGGGAAATCCTAATTTGAGATACACTTTCAGGTTTGCCAGAGTTAGGCTTATCTGTAAAAGCTGCTTTTTCTGTGAATGTGAATGCATTTACAGCGTATATAGTGCGCAGCTAAAGGAAAGACAAGGTTTTAATCATGGTTTCTGATGTCTTTGTTTCTTGCCTGGGTTCAAAGGAAGCTGAACTGTGTTACAACTGCTTTTTGGTTAAGTAAAAAAAATTTTAGCCAGTTCACCTTCATGTGATTTAGCAAGATATGTTAAGAGATGCATGTAAAAACATTGCACTCTCTCTCTCTTGCCTTTAATGTCAGTATGTTGTGTGAGGGAGGAAGCTGGGGGGAATCTGAGGTTTTCCTCTGAAAGCTCATATATCTAGACCTGTTACTCATTAATGAGCCCCACATGTTTCTTAATTGGTAGTAGATTTGTGGCTTAGAAAAAGTGTATGGTGGAGAGTCAGGACGGTATTCAGATGATCACATTCCCAGCTAGTGCAGTCGCTCATTTACCTCACTAATGTACTTGATGTCCTCAAGTATCCTCAAGTATCCTCACAAAAAATAGAAAAATATTGATGGAATGAAATAGAGAGATGGCAGTTCACTTTCCTTGTACACTTGGTCTGCATTTACCACCAAATCAGTAGAAAACCAGAAATATTTGCCATATAGGACATATCTGCAGAGGAGAAGTGCCTCTGCTTTTGAAGATAGTTTTGGTGATAAGGCTTCCCAGATCATCTCCGTATCAGTTGTTAAATTTGTGGCCATCAACACTTAACCCTTGGTCCTCTTTGTGGAAGCTGCTGAAATAAATCATCACAAAGATAAAGCATTTTTGTGTCTGGTCACACATCTCAGCCAAAAACAAAAAATCAGGCTGCAGTTATAGAAATAAGCCTGTTTAATAATTTTGTAAAAACCCAGGATGTCCTATCACTACAAATTACAGCCTTAATGTCTTTTGAGAAATCTGTGTGGAATGGCAAAATTGGAACAGGATGATCTTCCCTGGGCAGAAGACTCGGAAACTGCATTTTTGCTTTTTGTTATGATGTATTGAAATAACTTGAGAAAGAAAAAAACAAACAGGAGGGGATGAGGATGACACGTGGTAATATGCTTTTTCATTTTGGTTGCCATTTGAATCCAACAGGACCATTATTGACAAGACATTGGAAAAACAGCTTTTTCCCAAACGTACAGGCTGTAACAACTGAAATTTATAAACCAAACAAACACAATCCGTTCTTCCTCACAGCCTAATAAATTAGTTTTCACATCAATATGTCTCAGCAATGACAGTGACAAGAACTCCACCCAGACTGTATCACACCTGGTTTTTATGCCCAGCAGCAGACAGCAAGGGGTGCACAGTTATGGGGAAACCCTTACACTTTATGATGCCTAAATGGCTGCTAGGGAGTGGACGACGGAGGCAGGTGCAAAACAGCACTTTACAACACATATGCTCCCCACGTTGGGTCAGCGCGTGCTGTCCAACCTCTTGTATGCAATTGCCACACAACAAGTAGAAACACGTAAGCAGAATTTACCTATTACCTCATTTACAAAATGACTAACTCCACTCTTCATTGTAATCAGGGCCTTAATGTTGAATCATACAACTACAATTTGAGTGCCTAAACCCCATGTTTTTGGGTGAACAGAAGAACCATGCAGAGAACACAGACCGGTCCAATCCTGGGCAGGATCTTGTAGCTCAGACCCCTGGATGCCCCCAGCTCACTTTCCTGCTGCACAGGGACAGGCTCGGTTCGTTGGGAGGAAGCGAATGAGTAGGCTGCCTTGAGGTGTCACCATTTTCTTATTTGTCTTTCTTTTGCTTATGCTCAAAATATGTTATATTAACCTAAATCTTTTTAAAGAAGTTGGAGCTGTGGCAACGATCAACCTGACCTTTTCTTCAGGCCGAAAAACTATGTCTGTTTTTTTTGAATTAGAGCAATTTAAAGCACATAACATACAGGTGTTACAAAGAAAGTGGACATGAATGTAAGGTGACTCTAATGTTTCCTTTCAACTGCAACATAGACGTGGCTTTTTGATTCCTGCTTCTAGCTCAGCTATGATCATACCAACTTCAACCTCTCATTCCTATTAAACCACCCTGCTTTGCCTTTGTTTCCAACATCAGTCTGCAGCCTGAAAGCTGGGCTGTAGTATTGTTTTGGTGTTCATTTAGTTTTAATCCTTGCTTCTTCTTTCCTTGATTTCCAAAACTTTATGCTCCCTTTTGTGATTTGTAATTCAACTTGATTTTTCTTCTCAGTCGACCCTGCACTTCTTGATTTCTAAGTCCTAAGTGTTTGCCAACAGTCCTTTTTCTGCTCCTTACTCTCTCTTCTTAGACCTCACATCTTTTCAGTGGGGAAGAGGGTGAAAAGGAGGGGAATGAAAGCAGAGAAGAGGATGATTTTCAGATCTGAGGATTTTCCAAATGCTATTTTTTCTCTTGCTTCACATACAGATTAATTCTCTACAGATCAATGAAGATAGTTGAATAAAATGAATTAAAAGAAAAAAACAAAAATGAAAATATGTGAACAGCAAAATCTATATTTTTCTGTTGCTGAGTTGTACTTAATCCTTGGTTGCCATATCACATTCACACTTAAATGTTGTTCAGGTTATTAATCACACTTTTTAGACTGTGCATGTCTTGCATTTAGTGATCTTAAATATATTCTTTAAGAGGAGTAGTTCTTAAACATTTCCAAGATCTCATCTCCTTTGTGGGATTTTTATGGTCTTCCCAGATCCATCAGTCATAATTTTGAAGAAAATGCAAAATGTATTGAATTTTGAAAAAATATGAACTGTCATTGTTAAACAGTTAAATTATTTAGAAACAAACTTCCTTAGAACTATCACCCAAATACAGATACTTAAATACTACCAGCTGTTGGAATTTTCTATTAAAGTTTAATTGCTCCAGCTGACATTATCAACAGGCTGTTCTACTTGCATGTCAAAGATGATTAGGGCTGTTATATTTAAATGTTCCTATTGCAAAATGGGATGATATCATTCATGGTGAATGAAACACAACTTATTCATTTTTATTGGAGTACTAAAGAGTCCAAAACTAGAATAATAAAATCACATGATAAATGCTAGGTGAATAAAATCAGAAAGCCCTATTAATTCATGTAGCTTCTGTACATCGACTAGTCTTTCATATTAAATTCCTTTTCTGAATCCCAGTTTGCAAAGCAGCAGCTAAATTTTCCCATAGATAAAAAAGAGGTGGTGACAAATTCATAACGAGCTTGGAAGTATCCCATCCATGTTGAATAATCAGAGGCTTGATAACTTAAGCCATACACGTGGGAGTGTTAATAACACTGTACTTTATTGCTTAGCCCACTAAGCTCCTCATAAGACACTAAGATCAATTTGCTTAGCTATGGTTGAGCTGCACACAAATTTCTGAACTATTTCATTTTTTAGGACTCCATGCTGTTCTTTCTCTTTTTTGAGGGGTAGAATTCATTCTAGGAAATCTTATCATCAGGCTTCATCCTAGTTCTTTTCTCAAGAGCTTTTACTCTGCCAGCTGTAAGATGAAGAGTCATCTTTCTCTCTACTAGCAGGGAATGCACTGGAAAATTTTCAAGAAGTTCAGAAATAAGCCCTCTGCACGCCACTCACTTTTGGAAGGAGAAAAACACAGAAGGAACCCTGACAAAAATGACTGTCAAAATGTTATGCATTTTACAGCTGGTGAAACTGTGACACAAAAAAATCTTAAGTGACTGCACAGCAAAGCTGTGCTGAACATAGAATAGAATGGAAATTCTAATATTTTCAAACTAATTCTGATTTATTAATGATTCAACTTCTCTCTGTATTTCCTTCTTTCTTAAAGCTGATGAAATTAGGGTTAAAAATGAACTTCCCACTAGGACTAAGAGAAGATCACTTATCATCTCATACTATTTTTGTTCTCTCTGGTTGAGTAAGACAGCACAAGAAAATTCCTTTTCCCTGCTTTAAAATGATGTAGTACACAATGCAGTTGTCTACAGAATAACATCTCATCTAAACCAGAACACAAATGCTAAAAATTAATTTTTTTGCTTATTTTTAACATTTTTTTCTAATTCACTGTTTTTATTTCAGCTTTCTTAAACCATTTCATCCTCAGCTTTTTCTTTTTCTGACTTCAGTGGTAAACTTTGAGCTTTGGGTTTTTTACAGCTCCATATTAGAAAAATTAAAAAATTGGAATAGAAATCTCAGCTTTATCACTGTTTTAGCTTGTTGAGGACTAAGATTTATCTTCAGATGGATTTTCAGTTATAATGGATTTACAAGTCGATAATGAGGCCCATAAAGTATGGTTTCGAAACAGCAGGATATTAAGAAGTCTGCGTTAGGCAGAGAACAATTTGGATCTAAACATCAGACTGTTCTTTCTGAAGGGAGAAAGTTGATGGAAGATCCAATATGCTCAAGTGAACCAAAATTGTTACTCTTTTAATTACAGTAGAATTCATTAGCAGTGACTAACTCTAATCTTATTAGTTTGTTTTTCTCAAGTAGAAGCAAACATAGGAACTCGGTCACACATTGTGAAATTTTATTCATACTGTGAAGACTTACAAAAGGAACCTTAGACTATGTCTTTATAAGGTGCATGCTCCTTTAGAAAATGTCATCTAATCTTTGCAAGCAAAAATTCTGAGAAATTAAACTCCAATAAAATGCAACACACAATAAATGCCTGAATGACAGCTGATCAAATTAGCGAATCAATACTGGATTCCAAACACACTTCTGGATTATGCAGGAATGAGCATGGCAATTGCTTGCTGCAGTTACACATTTTAGATATATTTGGCCCACGTGAATCTCTTGGTCTTCGGTTCCTGTGGGTGTTGTTTATCTCCTTGCTATATATGCAAGTCTGAGAAGCAGCTAGTCCATCGTAGCTCCCTTCCATTTCTTAATTAGAATCCAATGACTATCACAGACAGTAACAATTATGATTTCTGAGGTTAGGTTCATCAGACCTTTCCTGTCTGATTTTAAAAATACATTCTAATAGCTTCTCTCCTAAGGACCTTGTGTTTAGGGAAATCATAAAAAATCCTGGAGAAAGAGAGGTTCTCAAGAGACCTTAGAATCCAGCCCCTCTGTTTTTCTGAGACAGGACCAAATATTCCTATATTCTCCTGGTCACAAGTTTATCTAACTGGAGTGTAGGAGAAGGAGGAAGGGAAAATGGGCAGTATGCGTAGCCTGGCTCCTGCGAGCACGTTGCTGGAGCAGTTTCACATGGCTGCCACCCAGAAGTAGCTGCTGTCTTCCAATACAACCACGTTCCAGGCTGATTTCAGCATTTTACATTCTATACAGCTTCAATGACTGTTTTAAAAATACCGATAAAGGTGTTACCTGCTTTTTTATGGTGGCTTGCAAGTAAATGCAACTCCTTAAAATGTAAACATTCATTTTCTTTTACAGCACTTTAAAATATATGGACTTTCTTTGATTTCAATTACAGAACCTAGGTTAGATTTTTTACTATCATAAAAATTCAGCCTCTCTCTTTCTTTGTCAGTATATAAACAGATATTACATTCATCAGCCAGCCATGCAATCTTCAGAATAAATCTCATAAACTTTGGCTGCAAAGGCACAGGCTTCACTGAGGAAAGAAAAAAAAAAACAATTGCATCTGTCTGGATAAGCCAGTCAAATGAAGGTCTGAAGAGAGCATTGAAATATAGCCACTTATTACTCTCTCTGCTAGTGATCCCATCCTATTTAGCTTTTTTCTTTTTCCTTCAGTAGCTATATTTTCCTACACCCCTTCAGCAATATTTGTTTATCTCTTTGTTTTAAAGCCTTTTTAGGGTATACTTTAATGCTGTGATTACAAGAAACCACAGATGTGTGTGCTTATTTTAAGATTTATCTTAACTAGTCAAATTATTTATGTTACTTATCATAGGTTAGGATCCTACTGAATCAGACCAACTTTATTAATTTTTTAACATGCATTATAGACACTTTGGGGAGTGGGGATTAAAGTCTTTTTTTTTTTCTTTCTGAAAACTTACTGCACTTCCTGGCTGCTCTGAATATATAAATAGCAAAAACAAAAATAAAAAACAAACCAACCAAACAAACAAACAAAAAAAAAAAAGAACTATCAGAGGAGTAAAGAGGAAAGAATGCTTGCCACCTTCTGGAGTTCCTTGGAGATAAATGCTGCTCAACTTTTCTCTGGAGTGGGCCATCAGCAAAGGAATTTCCACATTAGGTAACTCCTGCGATAATAACTAGCACCCTGGAGTTGTCATGCCTAGATCACAATGTTTTTTATCAGAGTAAACGATGTTACTGCATTGTCCTGTGGGGGAAACTGAGTCATAAAAGGTTGGGTGAAAAAAAATAATATCTTATTCAAGGTCACCCAACAGTTTATGGGCTGAGCTGAGAACACATCCAGCATACTTCCTTCATCAGCTATGTGCTTAAACTTATTGCTGATTATTCAAGTAAATAAGCCTATGCATATATTAAAGTATCTTATTGAAAAGTGATCCTATTGCACTTTGAGCAGAATTATCCAGATTCCACAACAGAAATCTACAAGATATATTTCCAAATTAATTGGCCATGGGCATTCTGTAGAGTTTTCTATGTAAAATAGCTCTCAAGCTACTGCAGAATGAGAAAGTCATTAATTCCTACACGGTATCCACATTTTATGCTTAAGACTTCCTGTGAAAAGATTTCATTGCACATACTTTGTTTGTCATTGCAAAAATTGAACAGTTTAATGAATTTTATCTTTCCTTTTTCTACATTTTTGTCTTTCCTTCCTACTCTTTGATGTTTCTACTGTGTGCTATACTACTATAGGGATTGTTTTACTTTTTTCTATGCTTCAGTTAGTTCTCCAGCTGTGGAAATGTAGCAGAGTGTTAGAGGAGACAATGTAAGGGGGGTGGGAGAGGGAAAAGCTTTTTTGCATCATTAATTATATTTGGCCCATGCTGATACAAGTCATTTCTTAATGCATAACCCACTCTGTATAGCTATTTCTTCCTTCCCTGCCATACACTAATCCATGTGCAGAGGTTTATAAAAGAGTTTTGGACAATGTTTATAGAGAATTCATATTTCCTATCTCAGGCTGTGACAACCTGTGATTTTTAAACCTAGAGATTTTACTTTGAGTCCTGGCAGCTAACTTATACTATAGGCAGTTATAATAAACACGTAGTTAATTACTACCACTCCCGGACACAAAACAGCAAAACTCTCCTGATTGCAATGAAGTCCAAGTTCAGACCAGGCAACAAATTGATATGCTAGTTATCCCTATTGCATGATAACAGCGTGGACTTGTTTTCCTTAGTGGTAATTTAATTTAATGGCCTACTGTGTGACTAAACTCTACGGATGACTAGAAAGCACATGAAAAAATGAATTATTGATGTCAACATGCTTCTTGTATAGATACTTTCAGAGAAAGAATGACTTGAGAAAACAGTTATTCCCTTCCAATACCATGAAGGCAAATTTATTCTCCAAGGTATAATTGGGGAAATGTAACAATTCTGAGGTTCCACCAGAACCACGCACCCTAATTTTTTACTTACTTTACAGGAAGAATGGCTGGCACGTGCTTTAGTCAGGGAACCTCTAAACTACAAACAGAGTATGAGTTAAAACGCACTAGACAGTTAAAAAGAGATGTTTCTGCAGTATTTTGGGCCTAACTGGAAAATATTGCTTTCAAAACTTTTCAGCAAAAATTCATTTAGCATATTTTAAGAACAAATCTAAGTTCTATTGTCTTTCCAATGCCTTGCTGCCTATAGAGGATACAATGAGCTCCAGGGCAAAACTCTTCCTTTTCTATATCTTTTATTGTTTAAAAATAAAGAATGGGAACCCCCAAATCTCTACATATATAAGAATGCCTTTGAATCTTTCTTTGTGGTTTATACAGCTGTACCCCGGATATAAAGGCCGTGGAAAAAATCGAGATATCTTTTGCTCAAAAATTCTCATTCAGCTGAAGCCTGTTGGCTTTTTAATTCAACCTCATCTATCACGCTTTTTTGCTGGGTGGTGATTCAGTGAGCATGTTGTCATTAACTACCATTTAGCAGGATGGCTGAGCTAAAGCATTTTGTTGGCATTGTGCTTCCAAATCCAGGAGAATAGTCTCTCTTATTCATATTGCAAGTTTTTAGCAATGTTTGATTCATAGTGAGAGTGTGCAAAATGAGATGTTTCCTAGTTGAGTAAGAAATCTATTTCAGTAACTAAAATAAATGCTTGTTAAAAGTTGAATATTTATTTTCTAGCAGGTATTTTTCATGTTTGCTAAGAAGGTAGGAAACGTTCTGTCTCACTAACTGCATGTTTAAGATCATAAATACAATTGTATGAGCTTTGAGTTTCTAACTGAAATGTGAGTTCTCCGTGATATGAATCTCTGTCTGAAGCATGAGTCGAAAGATAAACTCACTCAGTAAACCTGATGACTTCCTCTTACATCCCAATTAGGTGATAAAATCCAACAACAAGATCATCTTATTGAGGATAGTTTTCTTCCATTACAGTTCCCATACGATATAACTAGGAACAAAAAACCTCACACACAACCTATATTTTTCAGTCATCTGTATTTGGACATAAAGGAACTAAGGCAAGATTAGGCATATGGCATCTTCTACTTTCTCACCTTCGCTACCTTTGCTTCTGTTTATTAATGCTATGTTGGCTTCACTAGTGCTCTTATAATTATAAGTCAGGAGAGAATCCATATTTTTAAGTCTACAGACTAGCAAGAGAATCTCCCAGATCATCTCCTGGGAGTATATTTGCTTGATGGGTAAGCAAAGTGACATTAATGGAGTGATGAGAAGTGTGCAGCAGATTGCCTGTGTAACTGGTCATAACCACCTAAAGCACAAAAGCATTCAGTTAGAAGCAGAAAATAACATCTATTAAAGGTAAAAAAAATGTCAGAGACAAAGGGAATATCTTAAACACCCTGAGTAGCATAGAGGGTTTCCTAACAAGAGAGAACTCTTTTACTTTGTCTTCTTGCAATGTTTTTGATGCAAATAAACAATATTTGGTCATTTTAATAAAGTGCAGAACCTTATTGCTCACGAATATTTTGGCTCTGCAGCAAGGAGAATTAAACTGAGGCGTTTCTTTCTATACGGGAAAGGGAAGGGGAAAAGCATTGACTCATGTTAATGGAGATTAGTGTAGATCCCACCAGCATGTAGAATAAAATGATGATTCTCAGCCTGATATGAATTTTTATTTTCCCTCAATTCTGCTGCTGAACTGAAAATTTAGTTTGGAGAGATCTGGCTGGCAAAACTGTATTATATTAGTAATAGATTTTCTTACTGCAAAGTTATCCTCACTCTAAAACAGCTTGGTGATTTGTGAGCTGATTTGAACATCTTTCTAAGTCTTAATGCTATTCAGTTAAAGGTAATGACATACTAAATCCAGAGTCCATCCTGGCTATATGTCATCCATGCCACTCTCCTCAGTTCCTGCCAATAAGCAATTTATAAATACATTTATTTGGTGTATTTCTTATTTCAGAATCAGAGCATAAATTAAGTCTCAGGAGGTGAAAGGCTCATACATTTAATCTACTACATAATTTGGCACTGGATTTTCCTTTTCACTTCTACATGCCTTCCCAGAAGATGTGATTTAGTCAAAAACAATTACCAAGCTTGAGCCAGAACTAGCATGTGGAGTCTGTGGTAGACAAACAGAAGAGACAAGCTAATGGCACCCACTGGCCTTAAAATCTGTGAATCTGTATTTCTGAAAAATATATTATGTTTTGACTATATCCTTTGATATGAGAGGCAAATCTAGAATTAAGAAAATAACTTTTGAAAGCTAATTACAACAGCTTTACCTCATACACCAGTGCATCCCTGCCCCATAAATAAAAGTTCTAAGACAACGTTTTGACTGCCAAACATGCCCAGCTTGCAAGGGAGTTGCTTGACACAGTAGTTGAAATGAAATGTGCTGCAAAGTAACACACAGAGGAGCATCTCATAGCTTGCAGAGAGAAGTAAATACAGCAATGTTCACATTGCCAGTCCTATTATGACCAGTTTATTCCTAAATTCAGCAGAGTATTTAATGCAAAACTAGAACTTTGGCTATTGCTAAACATGTAAATAATAGAAAATATTAATCTATTCCCTTGCCATTTTTTAGGAAGTAGTTTGTTTCATCACATATGCATTCAGTTTGAATTTTCCAAGTCAGCCCCGAGGTAGCCTGAGAATCATACCTTTGGGGTTGGGGGGGGGGGGGGGGGGGGAGGTGTCTCTTCTACTTTGTTGCCACAGTGCCTGAAAAATAATTGGCACGCTATCACAAATGGTGGCTTTCATCAGCTGGAGCATGCAAGGATTATAGCCTTAGCAGAAATATCTGTTCCCTAACTGAAATTTTCCAGAGGGCTTCATGGTGCATGAGTAATACTGAAATGTGGACTCTGGGATAAGAGAGAAGCTTCATGTTTTCATCTGGAGAAACAAAACTACTTCTGACACACAACAGAGCAGGGATCAGGCTTTCAGATTGCTTCTTTTTCCTGAGCTAGGTTATCTAATGGTCACCAGTTGACATATTCCCAGGGTTCAGTTGTTCAAGCGTACACGAAATCTGTTAGTGGACCTACTTTGTAAAGGACTGTTTTGTTGCCTGTTCCATGGTTCTCAGAAAATTAATTCGTGTGACCCCACATTGCTTCAGTTTGACCATCTGTGTAGAAACCATAGCAAAGACTTCTGTACCAGGAGCGGAGAAATCCCAAAACAGTTACTACTTAGATCCAGTTTGGGTAATTATCTAAAACTCCATTGTCTATGTAAAAATTACATGGGCTTCTTTGGATCGGCAAATTTTATTTGAACAAATATTCGCAGTAGAAAATTATTAAAAAATAAGCTCTCTCATTAAAGCCTGGTTAGGAACATAATTCAAATAGTAATTCAAGTCATATGTCCATTTTATTCCCCAGTCTTCTACTTTCTAAAAAAGACTTCTTGGGGGAGGAAGAAAATGGGGATTATATTATGTATGTGTGTGTTCTGAAGTTATTGTTCATGGTAACTACACATGAATTTTTTGTCTTCATTAGACAAAAGCCTGTAAGGCCCAATCTCTATATTCAATAGTTCTTCTCACCCATTAGAAAAGCAAGAGAAACTGTAATAACCACATTATCTGAAACACAGTAGGGATCACACTTCAAAATGGAATTTCATATCTTCCCACCTTGCTGTCCCACTTCTCCAGCTCTGTGTAGAGCAGCTGCAGAAGAATGGAAGGGAGGTCGGAGGGGAATTAATCAGTTCTGATACACTTCTATTGTGCTGTTTTAACGGCATGTTCACCTTCTGCGTTCCTCTCTAAAGGAGAACCAGACAGCAGATCAAGTGCAAGAAAGTGGTAGCAGAAGAGCAAAATAAGTTATGATAAGGTAGACCATGGACAATATATAGGATAGACTAAGTAAGGGGGGAAGCAGAATGGTGGAATAGGTGGGAAAACAGAACATAGACAAGGTACAACATAGAGCAACAGTACAAAGTGAACAGCGGGTTTAAAGGTGGAGAAATTGGAATGGAAAGAGCAATCACTAAAAGGGAGAGGTCTCTTCACAGAGAAAGGAAAGAGAAAATGGAACAGCGTCTAAGCAGATGTAGAAGGAGGATTCAGCAGAGGGGAGACAATACAAGAATAAGAAAAATAACAACAAAAAGAGAGGGAAGCAGAAGTGTCACTGAAGAGAGGGAAAGTAAAATGAAAGATGCCATAGGATTGAAGGTGGGAAACAAGGTGCAGTGAAGAAGCAAATGAAGGCTTAGGCAGTGAAGAAGAAGAAATTTCATAGATAAGAACAAAATCATTGAATAAATAAAAGATACAAACACACATATAAAGGAGAATGACCACAAGAGAGTCTGATTTCATGCCATGTATGGCCTGCATTCCCCCAGTAGTAGTTTTCCCACTGATGGTCTTGCATTTGTTGAATAAATATATTAGCATATTACACAAGGGCAAACATATTTCACAGGGAAAAAGCTGCATGTTCATAATGGAAATGGACTTGATGTCAAGATAGTCTGAGTAGAGAGGTTCAGCTAGTTTATTTTCAATGCTTCATCATAGTTCCTTATGTAAAATAGTGAGCTATGGCTTTATTCTATATCATTCTAATTCATGCTGAGTAGCACCGTGACCTGCAAGTTATCTGAGTGCAATCAATAGGACTGCTTGCTGAGCAAGGACTTGATTGTTACTTTGCCTAAGGTCAATAGCAAAATTCCCATTGCCTTCAGTGAAAAAAGATCAGGCAGTCAGTTAAAGTTGTTGAGTAAGAATGACAGAATCAGGTACTATGTATAACAGATACATGCATTATAATGGGTGCGCAGCAATACACTGTTATATATTATATATGCTATGAACACCTCCTACGAATGTTTCCCATTTCCATTGTAAAGTGCAGATGAAAACAACTACAAAAAAATTGTCTCTGGGATGTTCTGGAGTTAAGCAGATAAATAATAAATGCCTTAATTTTCTAAAACAGTTTTCATAAACACCAGGTAGACATTGTCCCCATAGGTATAATAAGGTCTTTCGTACATCCTACTTATTATCCAAAGCTAGGTAAATTAAGCTCACTTTGAAAACTATGATGACATTTTTGGAAAATGTGTATTATATAGTCAGTGGACTTTGGAAGGATGGCAAACACATGCTCATTTATTTTAATGGAGCATATATTAAATGGGTACTGAGGGAATAACAGCTATAATGTGTTAAATTACATTCTCTCTATATTTACCTAATATGCTTAAAACACTTTGAAATACTTGAATAAGCAACAACACATACTCTATGGACTTCTTTTCCTAAAATCATCAGAACTTGTTAAAGATGTTTGTAATGCAAACAATCAAGTATTACCAGACTCTTTTTGTTTTGAGCCCTTCTTGACTTCAGGTATCTTCTGTTTTATATGGATACAAAGGAAATAGTCTCTGACTTACTGCCCCTTAAAAAAAAAATCTAGAAATTTTCTCAGGACTGATTTCATGGCCCTGCACTGAGTGAGAACGTTCATTTGATTCATCTGTATTTTTCCCCACTTAATTCAAAAAAAATGGAATATCAAGAGAGGAAAGAGTTTGTTCATTTTCTACTGAAACACTCTGCTTTTTAAAAAAAAAAATATGTAAACATCAGTCTGAACACCAGTTAATGTTAAGGTCCATTTCAGAGCACACAAACTCATGAAGGGCTTGAAGCAAAGATAATAGATATGTAATGGTTAAATTGGATAGTTCAAATTACATGATTAGGCAAGCAAAGGATACCATAAAGAGTAGGTAAAGATGTATTTAGGCTTGTGAGAGCTGATTTTTTTGACTATTCAAATGAATTGTCATAAAATATCCAAAATATTAAAAATTGAAACTTATGTTTTTAGTTTGCGTAACTAGAAAATTGTACAAAAGGGAAAAATTGTAATGATGATCTGAGAGGAGGAAAATGAGAACCGATAACAAGAAGTTAAAATCTACTACCATATTACTCATTCTTTTTACAAATACCTTCTACTAAACTCCATGTTACTGGAAATCCATCCAAGCTTATGTTTGCTAACTGTCAAAAATATCATGCAAGGCTCCTCTTTCAAGCCAGATCTTTGCGAAATGGGTCCTCTAGGTCTATGAATAATGTTACTTTACACTTGTTTTGTTTACAATGAGCCAACACACTATGGAGATATATCCATGAATGAAAATAACTTCATATATCTTCATATATGACTACAGCCATGCAGAAAATAGCAATCAGTCACAATAAATCTAATAAAGGAAATAATGCCAGAAATGAATGTAGTGCTATGAATTTTGTCACACTGTCTGGGTCTGTGATGCAGTAGGATTTCAAAAATTAAATAATCTGGGGCCTAGAACAATAAAGTTGTGTGCTTACAGACAGATGCATTTATCAGCTCCATCGTGCAGGCGTCTCAGGAGCTGGCTCTGGACTCCAGCACTGCCATACCAAAGGCACCCACCTTCTGAACAAAAAGGGAGACAGAGACACTTAGCTGCTGGCAGCTGGTGATACTCTCTCGTCTTCTGTGTAACCCAGATACTTTTGGAAGAGACAAACGGCTTAACCTTAACGCTCTGTTCAGTATCTGGGAAATGCCACTGGGTCTTCCTAAATTGTGCAGTGGCAATTAGATAACACTCTCTTGAGGGCAAACTGCTGCTTTGGGCTAAGCTGTAGATGCGGTATCCCAATATGGAACTGATGCATAACTCCTTCAGCCATATTTTGCATGAAATCCAAATAGATAGACTTTCCTTTGCTCAGAAAATTGGCCAGACTTCCATTTATCTGCTGCCAGTTTTAATCTGCATCTTGAAACTGTTTCGCTGTCCGGCAGTAGTGAAAACATATAGATCTTGTCTTCTGTCTCTTATTCTTAAGTCTTCCTGACAATAGAGACTGTTTAATTTTATGTTCTGTAAGGAAGTATATTTACCTAAATGAGAACAAGCATCTCGAGGACAGTTAAGCACTATCTTTTGAAGTCTGGGACCGCTAATGATAAATTCCCTACAGTGAAAACTACCTCAGTTTTAGTAGCTCTGCAGTATTTCGCACAGCGGTCCTGAATCCATGTAAGTTCTGGGCTGCTTCTGCAAAACAAACTATTCATTCTCAGATTATAGGAGGAAAGAAATCCTGATATTTATCAATACCTCTTCCACAAGGTCCTCAAAAACACTTAAGTATCTAACTCCTATTATAAACACACTAAATCTAATGATAAGACTAGAAAAGCTACAAGACAAATATGAAGGTCAAGAAATTGGAGTTTATTTAAGACAAGTGGTCATTTTAGGCTGATGCATTTGCACTGTGTTGGCTTTGTGCCCCACAGAGGAATTCCACAAAGCATAGGGTAGGCTAAGGAGGATTTTTAATAAGCTGACTCTCCAAATGCATTTCCAGCTCTTCACAGCTTGTTCCAGAACTCAGACATATAAGGTTATTTTCAGCACCTCTGGTGCCCTTTGTAATCAGGGGAATAAGGGCAGGAGTGTGTAGATCCATAAGAAGGTCACTTGGTAACATTATCTCTCAGCCATTCCTAATGCTAACTCGGTATTGCTATCAAAATATTTTGTATCAGATACTTTTTACCTAAAGAGAAGAGTCATTCTGATGAGAAAAAAAAAATCCATTTTAGATGAAGATAAACTTCAGAGACCAATTTTATAAATCACACCAAAACTCTAACAGTGTATTTTATAAATCACACCAAAACTTTCAAATCAAAGTGGGTTTTGGTGAATTTAATACAATTAGGTGGTAAAAGTTGATTGTCTTCTGTAGTGACACCAGCTGGCTTCATTTAAAAGACTGATATCTCATATTTCCCATTCATGGTGCAGGGATAGAATTCAATATATAGTGAGATACCGTGATGAGTTTCCTGAACCTTGGAGGCTGCTATTTGTACCTTTTCTTTCAAGGCCTGATACCTCTATGAAGATATGCATTTTGAGATCTCTTTTCACCGGATCAATGTGTGAATGGGCTGCCTCTAAAGAAAATCCAATTGCCTCTGGTAAAGATTGAGAGTGTGCCACTAATTCTCCTTCTGCATTATAATTACTTGGTATGTCACTATGACACTAATGCTCCTAGGCCTCAAAGAAACTGCAAAAAAATAGGTCCTTATCACTTGGGACTATTAAAAATCACAGAGTGGAATTTATTTTTAAGATGCTGCCCAAAACCCACTGTGAATTTTCCATTGTGATTTTCCCATATCTCACTTACTATTCCTTCTGTTATTTCCACATGATTTCATAATCTTCATTGTCCTAGATCTCAGTTTAGCAAAGAATAACAGTAAGAGACTTCTCCCATTGAACTCAATGGAAAGATCTGCATTCTTTTGTTTAAGACTGTTCTGCATTCATATCACTAACCGTTCAGTAGCACTGATGCATTTTGCTACCAAACAGCTCACGTAAGTTCACTTCTAAATCTCTAGCCTTTAGGACTAAATCAGGTAATTCCAATTTTGATATAAACTTACCATTTGACTCCCTCAATTTAATATGTACGTTAGAGTCATTATTTAAGTACTGTAATATGATGAAATTCATTTCTCTCCTTGTGTGATGGTTTCCATCAGTCTGTAGCCGTCATTACATGATTTCACCTTTTAAAGGAATTTTTGTAACCTAAACATTGAGGAACTTATCTTTAAATGTTTCAAAATTTACTAAACAAAAATGATCCAAGCAGGAATATTAGCCAATTGGCAAAGCAGGATCTCTCCTAGCCTTTAATTACAACCTTATAGCAACTTGACTAGCTTATCAGAAAATCTTTCTGTGTTGTTAGAACAATTTCATATGCCCTTAATAGAAGGTCTGGCTCTATTTGCATCTTTTCTAACCAAAATTGACCTTAGCTGTTTCAATCCCCTAAAGAATGGAGATGCATCCATGTTTTCCTCTGAATCCATCTCATTAGCTGTGTTCAGCAATTAGAAACTTTTGAATGAAGCTGTGAATGAGGAGACACATAAATGGAAAACCTAACAACATAAGCTTGAGTGTATTCCAAGGACAGAACAAGAAAATTAAAATTCACCCATCAGTTTTGCTGCTCTGTGAACAGTTCCATTTTTTGTAGTTTTGGCATGATTTTGACACTTCAGGATGATCACAAATGTTTTGCATGCACCTTTTCGAGGAGATACCACCAGTGGTTACTCCACACCAATTCTGCATGGAAACAGTTTACTGAAAGACAGGAAATTGCTTTTTTGTTTGTTTTGTTAATAACAATAAGCAGCTAAAAGGCTTGAATCATCCAACTGCTATGCCATAATTCCCACCACCACCACTCTGCTGTGGTACATTCATGCAACCTTAGCCAAGTCAGTAGGGGTGCACAGAGAACATTTGTTATTTTAAGCATTGTTGAAGGGTAGTGGAGGTATTGTACTTCATGTAATGAGTTTACATGGACCTACCAGGACCTTTACAAGATGTGGACTCCCTGGAGCAAGTCCAGCAAAGGGTCATAGAGATGATTAAGGGACTGGTGTCTCCATCCTTGGAGATGTTCAAAACCCAACCAGACACATGGTCCATCCTGGACAACCTGCTCTGGGTTACCCTGCTTGAGCTGGGGGTGGGGGGGGAGGCGTGGACCAGACAATCTCCAGAGCTACCTTCCAGCCCCAGCTATACTGTGCATCATTTACCTTTGCTTTGTGGGCTGCTGCTCTGTGCTCTGCAGTCTGTGGTGAATGCCTTCATGGGCAGGGACTATCGGCTGCCCTGCTCCATTTGTGGACTGCAGACCCAAGTGTTCCAGAGGATCCAATGCTGAACTCCTCCCTCAAAAGCTGCATCACCTTCCTTACTTCCATAGGTGGCCTAAATAAACAAAGGTGCTGTTCACAGTTATAAACAGAGTTTATAACTGTTATCAAGTGAAGCCTCAAATGAATGAAAGTGAAAGCAGTTATGTAGGTTGCCATATGAACTTAGACTCCTACACCTCTCTTTTCATTCTCATGTCCTCTATACAGTATATGCAAATGATCAGGACTGCTTATGCAATTAGCTATACTGTTACCAGCCCATGGTCATCAGGGTCAGCTCCATGGGGCAAAGGTCTACCTATGGCCAGATCAAGCCTAAAACATTTTTAAAAAGCAACAGATGCCAAGGGCAAGGCTTCTTCAGTGTGGTCCCCTGCTAAAAGTTGTATTCCCTGTGTGTAATATTTTGGCTTCTCTTTTCTTTGGGTGCCTCCTGCACCAAATATAATTGAATAGGTGTGGCTGATAGGCAAGGTCTTTAAACAAGATGCTGTTGCCAGCACTGTGGAGATGCTGGTGGAGTGCCAGGAAGCACAGAGGGAGGGGGCACTTGAAGCATCTCGTGCCCAGGTGTGGCGGACAGATGAATGAATTTTTTTGCCTTAAACATTTCTTGGCGCATGGGGTGCAGGCAGGCCACAACCCCGAACAAGCCATCTGTCCCTGGCGGAAACAGGACTGGGCTGCTGCGACCCCCGAGATGGTCTCCCTGCGACCACCCGGGACGCACCGAGCCTGCACTGAACGAGACCACAATCGGGCAGAGACTTTGGGATCTGGACTGTAAATTATTGTCCGTTTTTAGCACAACTTCTATAAAACGTGCTTGGCATGAGTGGCTAAATTTGCTGAAGCCTTAGGCCGCACTCCCTAGTTCAGTGAGAAAGGGCCCCAGAGCTGCTGCAGGCGGGAATGATAAGGGAGTTACCAGCAATTTGCAGTCCTGCGCACTGCTGAAACAGTGCTAATTGCTGGAGTTACCACCTCTTTGTCAGGACCTTGAGAGCTAATGGCTGGACCCAAGAATGGAGACACACCTGTCAGCAGAAACGGCAACAGTAAACGGCCTACCTAGGGACAGTGATGAGACCCAATACGGAGCAGGAGACCCCAGACCCAAATATCACTATTGGTCTGAACTACCACGTGAGGGGTGGGAAAACTTAATTTGAAAAAGCTATAATTGCCGAGGGATTTCTTTGTTTGCCCCCCCCTCGCTCTCTCTCGGCCCTCGCCCCTTGCCCTCGTCCCTCGTCGGAGGCCCCCAGCTTGAGCTGTGATTCGAGCGGAGTCAGCGGAACATCATCGGCCTCGGAGTGGTGGTAGCTAGCTTCCTCTCTGCTTTTCCAACTTTCTCTGTCTTTTCCCCTTACCCTTGTTCTGTTCCCCTCTTCCCTTCGCCTCCCCTTCGCTTTTCCCCCACCTTTTCTCCACTTCGTGGAAAATAAAGTTAAAAGGTTGTACGATATTTGACCAGATTTAGCATCTTAATCTCGTCCTTGGGATCGTAACGAAACCCTCCTGATATTGGATCAGGACACCAGGTACAGGGCTGGGCAGGTCTGCGCAGAAGATAAAAAATGGCTCTGAGAAGTTTTAAATCCAGATCACATAACCCAGAAGAGAAAGTCAAATTTATTGCTGATTTAAGGCCAGTCTTGCTGTTTCCCAGCTTCTAACTAAATCAACCCTGATTAGAGTTTGAACGAATGAACTAAGGAAGGGGCAAATCTCTCTTCCTCACAAGACAGGTGTAGTACTGTCTGGAAAAAGAAAACCTCCTTATCCTTAAAAAAAAATCTATATTTATTGCTGGGATTTTTGGTAGTGATAGTGTGTGTTTCAGTACCAAAAATATATAAAATGTTGGATGAACAAAATGAACATTTTCTGGGTGAAAATTTTCAATCTTTGAAAAATCTAGACTACATCATGCCAAAAATTATGAGTGTTTTTTGTTGAAATATTAAGTGTTTTGTCATTCAAAATTAAATATGCATTGACAACAAAACATAACTTTGGAATAATTTTATTCACTCTTTTAAAGAGATGGCTACAATCTGGCCCTGAAGAATTGAAAACTAACTCTCATCCAATTTCCTAAATAACTTGTGGTCAAAACCTTTTTCGATGTTCTTAGAAAGAGGAATCTTGCAAAATACAAAATAATAAGATACGAAATAATACCAATTCTGTCTCAAACACCATGTCAGATTGCATATATTTCAAACAGAGTACTAAGTGGATATTAGTCCTCCCCTCCTCTCTACTCCTCCCAGCTGCAGCAGCTCATGCACTCTTCTTCCTACATTATGCTGTAGCTTCAGGGACCTCCTTCAGATGTGGGGTTGGGGGGGGGGGGGGGCTGCATCCTCTTCCTGTAAATTTTTACACATAGCCTTTGCTAATATTTCTTGGCAAAAATAAAAAAAAGAACTGTATATGGGGTTTCTGTTTCCCTCATCTTTATCAGTGATATGAAGCCTTCAGTAGAAGAAGGGGGGGCAAAGGGACAGGAAAACTTACTAAATCAGCTGCAGCAGGACATGCCTATTGTAAGAAGCACATGAGTAGGTCAGATTTCAGGCTTATTCATTATCTGACAGAGTGACCCTTTAATGTGGATCTGACTGGGGAAAACTGTAGTACTTTACAAAGGTGCTAGGTACTCTAATTCTAAATGCAATATATCACATAAAATGAGGGCTTTAACTCATATTTTAACAAATACTTGCATTCCAAAAAAATGCTGTGTTTATCTTTAAAAAAACAATGAAATGAAGAATATTGATAAGGTAATTTACAGGGGACGAAGTCATCAGTGAAAGCTAGTTTGAAGATGTGTGAGATCTGGTTTCATATTTTGTCTATGATCCAGATTGTCAGATGATGGTATCCTCATTCTTAATAAAGCCTGCCCCCTTTAATAGACATGAGATACTTTTTCCATATGACTGGAAGTACTACTTTGTTTTACAAAAGCCCTGGGAAAATCTAGTCTTTTTTCAAACCATATTTAGGATGGGTGCTTGAAAATAGGAATTAAAATTCTGGAAATTTGAGTTTTTATCAGTTTCTGTATCTAAAAGCATCAGAGCTGCTCTGATTGCTGCTTAATTGCACTTAAATGTTAAGAATTGTCTTATGATCATTTTCTACATTAATGGTAACTGTGTATAACTTACCATCTTAAAATACCAACATACCTGATCATGTTGGACTTTACCCTGAAATTTTCTCCCTTTCTATATGCACTTGAATTGCTATATCTCAGGTTAATGAGGAGATTTTTTTTCTCCTGGTTACATTATTGATGAGAAAGTCAGCAGTTATGCCTGCTAAAGGTCATAGTAACATTGTGGGGGTTTTTCATGCTTGATCCAATCTTTAAGCCAACAATGACTGCAACAAATTTTGTAAGACCATTAGCAAGTCTTAAGAAAGAAAGTAACAGCTGCACTTTCATTTAATTGACATTTGTTTCTTTCTAGATTAAAAAGTATGCCTTGGAGCACAAAGGTATTACTTGCACATATATCATGATTTTTATACCTCTGCTTCTAAAAATAAGATGTTTGCTGTTACCTCCTGTAGTGTGTGCATATGCATGCTGCATCAGACCCGTGTCCTAGGTGGAAGACACCAGGGTATGAGAACGAAATTTGTTTAAAAACAAAGCTTTCTTCTTTCCGCCTTCAATCTAATGCAAGGTTGCAGATAATAATGTCTGACAAAGCCATCTCCTTTGTGATCAGTTTGAAAACATACAGATTTTTCCTTCCTTTTAAGTTGCCATTGAAAATTTCAAACTTTCAAAACTTACATCACCTGAAGCAGAGGCCCTGCATTTTCTAACAGAAATGTTTTTATCAGAGATGCTGATGGAGGAGGTCAGAAGGAAAGGGTGCAGAGTAGAAGGAAAGGAGAGAGTTTTTCAATATACCAACATGCTTGTCTTAGATTTTTCTGAGAGTCTTTTGTTTAGAGAAACAATATTAAATGAGGACAGTGGGATGCGAAGATGCTAATCAGTAATAGAGGTTGAGTTTGTTCTACCCTGCATGCTGGAGTGTCACTGTAGCTCTCCTCTCCGCTCTGAAACTCAGTCCTCAAAACATGCATTCATCTGAGTAATATAAAAAGAAGTCTTAAATTACAGCCTTTACCCTGGTAATTGTCTTTCTTTTTTCTAAGCTTTACACCTTGATGATCTTCTTCCTTCCATGTATCTGTCACTGTTCTCCCTGCAACATGGGGCAGGATTATCCCTGAATAAGGCAGCAGCCAAATGGTCCCAGTCATCTTTGTCTTGCTTCTTTTCAAGCCTCTAATTCTCAGACCTAATAATGCCCCTTCAAGCCCTGATGAGTTGTGAGGGGATGTGACCCAGGACTGATCCCTCATCTGTTGTCTTGGAACTGACAGAGTGTTATAGACATCCCCAATAACACATATTATTTATAATGCCCAAATATTTCCAGCTCTTCCTATCCTATCTGTAATGGTTTTGCTACCAATGTCTCTTCTACCCACTCTTCATTGATTTTTTTTCATTTTGTTTTGAATATATTGCTCATTTTGTCTTTCATCATATTATTTTATATCCCAGATCCTTTATTTCATTATGTGTTGTTACTTACAGAAATTATGGAAACGTAAAAAATAAACACGCAATGTACTCCTTCTCATGATTGTACCCAGAGTGGTTTGAATGTTGTTTGACATAAAAATACACAGTAAAGGATCAAAGAAAAATAAGCATGAAGAATGAATAAGCATAATTTGTTTGTATTTTCACACAAATAATTCCTTATACCAGTTGCCTGTCTGGCAAATTTATGTGCCTTTATATGAGACAGATCAATCTGAGTAGGTGTCAGAAATCACAACAGAAAGGGCTGTTCTGATTTTAAAGTTGATCTCCCAATGATCTTTCTCTCTCATAGCTTAGCTGCAGCTCTTTCTTTCCCCTGCAGTACTGACTAGCAGGTACAGGATCTGCTCTCTGTTGGCCTGCAGAAAGTAGCATCACAGCAGTTGGTGGAGGTCCCAAGGCAGGGGATTTTCGTGATAGTCAGCACTTTCACTGCTGAACTAGAAAACAACTGGTTGTCAGATACAGGGATGAATACATTGGAGGATGAGTTGGAGGTCCAAATCTTCCTGGACATTGAAGTTCATGCCTACCATTCAGTGATCATTCATTCTGGCTGTTTCCTTGGAAAATTGTTATGGGATTTGAATAATATACTGTGTTTCCTTTTGCACAGAAGCTGAAGCCTGCCAAAGACAGACTGAGAAGGGCAATAATTGCAGGCAAATGTCCTGCTGGCTGCTGCTCCCCAAGAACAAGGGCCGTGGACCTCGAGCTCTCTGTGAAAAGGGGCTCAGAAGAAGCTTGGGATTTTGCTGGGATCTGAGCTCCAAAATGTTTTTCTGGATCCTGTGGCTTTGTTCTCGGAAAGAGAATTATGGATTCAAAGGAAAATGGAAAATGAGTTGTGGCTGTCCGACCACAACTGTTTGGGGCCAGTCCTGTCCAATTCACCCATGATCAGGTTTTCTCAAATGATTTGAGACTCCAGTCTAAGGGTTTATTTGGGCATTCCCAATGTCTCAAACATAAGCTTTCTCCCTGAGGTCCATATTTCTGACTGCTTTGCCATACTCTGGGGAAGCAGCTGCAGCACACCGCTGTAGTCTTATCACAAAGCCTGAATGAAGTCAAGAAAAGAAAAAGGGGGGGCATTGTTTTCTGCGGAACAGACCACAGTTGAAATGAATTCAGCAGTCTTCCTCTACCTTAAATTGATATTGTTTGGCCCCTGAGCAGTAACAGACTGCGGAATCTTCCTCCTGGTCACTTACAGGGACACCCTGAGCACTCAGCGCCTTCTGGCTTGCACGAAGGAGTTGGTCGCCAGTGAGAATCAGATCTCTGGGCTGAAGTTAACAGCAAAGTTGTCTACAGGGGAAATCCCTATCCTACTGAAACCCACAGGACTTTTGTAGCTCAACTTCAGCAGTCCACAGCTTTCACTTGAAGGAGCAGATGAATAGTAGGGTGGGAGGTATGTTGTCTTTTTTTTACTGGGAAGGATATCATAACTGTTCTGTAAACAAGGAATGTCACTGTTGTATTCTTGTCAGTCATTTAAGTAAGGATAATGAGCTGTCTGGGGTTCTCATAACTACTCTCTTTATCACTGTATGTTTTGTTCCCAGCATTATCCAATGCATGGTATACGATTCTGCATCAAGGCATGGTATGCGATTCTGTATCTAAGAATTATTCTGAGGCCACTTGCTGCATCACACCTGCAGGTGCAGCAGAAGATTCTTACAGTGTTGCTAAGGTAAAATCTCTCATGAAAACATTTCATAATGCAACAGTCCAGCTGTACCAATTATGAGGATCTCTCAGATCAAAATTCACGATTAACATTTGTGGATGCAATAATATCCATACTAACATTCCTAGGGTATTTTTTTCTGAGGCTATTTTCAGAAGTGTCTTTAACTTTCATTAGGAAATCAGCCCCCTGGGAAAAGATGCTTTCTGAAGGTGCAGAGAGTGAACACTATTAATTTTCCCACTACTAATGCAAAGCTTCTTCATTGCTCGCGTTACCGTCCAGCAGTTAACCTAGCAACCATATGACAGGAAACATACTGGAGAGAATCAATTAACATTGATTCTTATACAGCATAAGCCTGGTAAACAATATATTTTGTATTTGTTGTTGTATTTGTTGGTATGCGTTAATTACAGAAAAAATCACTTAAGCAGGGCTGTAAATAATAATGATAATAATAATGATTTTTTTCTATTATTTCTTCTATTTAGGAAAAAAATCTCACTGAAAAAATATTAACAAATTTTCAAACACTTCTGAGTTCTAAATACCTGACATTTCACATATGAGTTTGTTCAGAGGAAGTGCTTATACGAAATTAAGTTAAAGCAGCTACAAGTCTAGACTTTGTTATTATAGACTATACAATAAATAATAGTACAAGATTGTCCTGTTTCCTGTTGAAATATTTCCATTAACTCTTTTTTTTTAACAGAAAAATTTGACACAGTGAAGTATCTTATGGGATTCTTCTTGGAAAAATATGTATGGGTCATTAAAAGACCAAGCCTTTCCAAGCTAAAAACTTCATTGATCAAAAAAGAAATTCTTCCAGTTTTCAGTCTGTGACAAATAAACAGCAGGGAAAAGAAGAAGTCTTTTAGTCCTTTCTGGACTGGCCAAATTAGAGTTTCATTATCCTTCTTTCATTTGAGCAAGCAATCTGTCCAAATGTGACCTATAAATCCTATCTGCAAACATACCATAACAATATATCTGATTTGCAAAGCTGCAGATATCTATCATTAAATATCTATTAATAAATATTTGAAGTTTGTATTTAGTAGATCACAGACAAAATCTTTTTTTCCCATTTCCTCCAACAGAACAGTGAGAGTAAGTAGAAAACCATTTCCCATCTTGGGAAATGTCCAAACATTTTCAGTTCTAAAATTTATATTTCTAGCACGGAAACTTTTCCTTTTGTTTTACTGTCTCCAGTAGGAAGGAAGTAGCTGTAAGCTTGAAGTCAGTTTGATATTAAAGAGGCCATCTTAAACCATCTGAAATACAAGTCACAAATTTCGGTAACAAGAGCTTTAGTGCTTCTAATAAAACTGTTGTTTAACTAACAACTACATATGGTCTCCCTAACAACACTAATTGCTTCTGCTTCCAAAAGTAAGATTAAAAAGTGTATCCATGCAATAAATGACTGTGCAGAGGCGGCCTCAGGTGTGAAATTTTAGAACTTGAGTGCTTCATTTAAGCCATAATCATGATTTATAGTTTTATTTTTTAAGTTTCTATGCATTTATGTGTAGTTCTGTGTATGAGTACATGCATAATGATGCTGAGATGAAATTTCTCCTTTTTTTGTTGCTGCTTCAAATAGTTGTTGTGAGAATAACTATAAGATAATTCAACCCAAATGATATTGTATTTTTCAAAACTTGTTCAATTTCATAAGTAAGATCTAGCATGAAATATATTTACTTTATCTCTTCAACAAGAGCAGCATTGCACTAGCATTGCTGGAATACTGTTACATCTGGGCTGGTCATTTAGCTTTCCCTGCCATAATTTAAGAGTTTTATATTCCTTCTGTGCAACAATAATTGATCTTTCCCATCTGTTCTGCAAAGAAAAAGTCTGGAAGTTGACTCTCAACTTTTATGAGCTTTCTCTGTGCTTACTGTGGAATTCAGGTTCCTCTGCAGGCCCCGTTTTATCCATGCAAAACATGGGCTGGAAAGTTTGATTCATTTTGGTTTCGATTTTCTGCCCCTTTCCTTGCATGGCTCAGAGGTTCGCCCTCCACCCAGGGCAGCAACCCCCCGGCCGGGCCAGCTGTGCCACGCAGCTTGTGCTCCAGCCTGCCCTTTTCTTTTCAGTACAAAATCCCACATTAAATAAAACCAGGTAGGTAGCGTTCATTCTGGTCTCTGCAAAGCCTGAAACTTATGATGACTGCATGGCAAAACAAAAGCAACTACTGTGCAGTGCATCAGGCTCTTACAATCTGGCAGTCTTTGGAGGCTAAAGATAAAATTATTATTGACCTGATTATGAAGGGGATTGAGCACTGACAACAATCCCTGTGAAGTCAATGGAACAGCAACAGTGTTAAAGACCAAAACATTACTGCAGTGTCCTGATCAAGGCAATATCTAACTCCCCCCCCCCCCCAAAAAAAACCAATTCCTAAAAATAAACCATTATAGGACAAAAGAGACAAGCAAATCGCTGTCCTTAACTTAAATAAAGTCACAGCTGTGAGCATAGCCAATCTACTGCAACACATTTTTCCTACATATGATATTTAGTATTGATCTCTGATTAAATTGGAATTAATTTAAAACATGACTCAGAGCACTCACTGAAGGTTTGTAATAGTGATGACTAGTAGAAGACTTTCCTTATTTTTCCTGGTTCAGAAAGTCTGATTTCAGTTGCTTTAAACTTTTGACAAAGTCCAGTTTATTGAAGGGGGGGGGGGACACACCAAATAGGGAATTTTTGCACCTGGAATACTCTAGAAAATGTGATCTTCAGCTAAAGAGCAATTGAGCTATTTTGAAAAATGGACTTTAGTTGTTTGTCCTGAATACTTCAAAGAGGGCCATTAATTCTTTTAAAATCTTATTTTATCTGTTCTCTAGAACTTTATCTTGCTCAAATCAAGGCCCAAAAAACCTACAAGCCTTTTCTTGGAGTGTGTCCTGGGCTATGTCCTGATTCTTAGCGTCCGGGTTTTATTTGCTTTTTCAATTTTTTTAAGCTCTGCTTGACAAACATAAGGCTAGGATGTTAGGACAAAGAAACTCAATGTCAATGACTAATCCACAAGCTGAAGATCTCTTGGAAATGTGTATTACAGTAAGATTGATTTACTGTGATCCTAGTCATTTTTTTTTTTAGGTTTTTTTAAACTGGGAGTATGTTGGTCACAGTTTTCATTTGTTTGTTTATTTGTTTGTTTGTTTTTAAAGACAAGACATGAAATTGATAAAGATTTGTTTCCACCACTGAACTTCAGGAACAGGGTCAACCTAGAAACCAGCTTTGCTGTAAAATATGATCACTTAATTAAAGATACTAAAATCTTGATGCAAATTAATATGAAAGAATGTTGTAAAGGCATGTTTGCCAAAACATACTCCTGGTGCCATTGCATAGCTCGCCCCTGCTGATCTCTTCCACCCATTGCCTGCAAACACCCGGGAAGCCAGCCTGGGAGCTGTCTGGAGCAGTGTCTGTCTATCTGCCACACGGTTTCACCCTGCCTGTTGCAGTGTAGGAGCTGAATCATAACACAGGGTCTTAGGCACTCCTGGGATCCAAATCATCAAATCATTTAGCCCAACTTTCATGTAGCAGTGTGGGTCCTGCTATTTGTGAATGACAGTCTGGGTGCTGCATGACCCAAAAGAGACATGTAAAAGCCATGCAGGCAAAAGCAGAACATAAAAAGACCTATTCGGGATGCAGCAAAGTAGGCATCCCTATTTGGAAAATTGAAAATATTGTAAGGCAAGGGAAAGATGGAGTAGTGATTTGTTCAGAGCAGTGGTACCAGGGGAGGGCCTGGGTTGGAAAAGGACTGAATTTGCAGCCTTTATAGAAAGTCACAGGAGACAGCTGGATAACAATGGGCTCGTAGAGGTTGTGGTTAAAGCATTAATTTTGCTTCATGGTGTTTTGAAGCAAAAACAATACTGAAAAGTTATACAGTAAATTGGACACTCAGTTTTTAAAGACTGAGCATACATGTAGGTGAACTGGAAGATGAAATATTATTATATTTCTAGGTGAAACATGTTACTGCTTGTGTGTCTAAAAGCTTAAAAAAGTTATACAGAGAATAAATCTGATGGGGATATGCCTTCTCTGACTACTGCTTTCTGTGTTGCTGACAGTTAAATTTTTATATTTTAAATATCTGTTGCAGGTCAGTTGCAGACCTTGACCACAAACACTTTAAAAGTTTATGAAACATCCCTTTGAAATGACTGTGCAGATGGATTGTGCACAGAAAAGCCTTTTCCTTGGTGACAGATTGCCAAAGGAAATTTTGTACTGTCAGTTGACTGTATGCTTCTTTGGTGATGAGTGAATGTAGTTCATAGTTTCCAATGAGCATTTATTGTTTCCTACGTCCATTTGATTTTTTGGTCTATTTTTCTGATTAAAAAAAAAGCATATGAAAATGCAGCTAATAAGTAAGATAAATATCAGTTTTATATATATGTACATATATATATCTGTGTGTTTGTGTGTGTGTGTGTGTGTGTGTGCGCGCGCATATTTACTATTTGCATTCAAACCAAGGAAATAGACTTCTCCAAGTTATTCAAATTATTATGTAAAAGATTTCCAAGTTTGGTACCCTCAGAAACAAAACTGAATGTGCTGCAGCTGTTGAGCAGGGCTCTGACGGTCTGTCTCCAATGGCCTATGAGGGGGGCTGTGATGAGTGTGAGCATCAAGCTTGCGCCTCTGTGCCGCCTCTGCTCCGTGAGGTTGCCAGCACCACCCAGCACACACGCAGAGCCTTGGTTCGCCCTCCCTACCTGCTCCTCCAGTATCTATGTAGCTGCTTACCTAAAGTCTGCTCTCTGATGTCTGTTGCTCCTTAGCTTCTGGGAATGTCAGAACGTTGATCTGCTATAAGAGAGGGAATCCCCAGGGCCAGCACACAGAAGGAGCAATAACCCTCCATTTCTGTGCTTAATATAGCAAAAATGTGCATTTAATGAGGCTATAGCATAACCTTTATAAGAAATCTTGGACATTAAAAAACAAGTGTGTGGCATTAATTAAAAACTGTTTAAATTCCATCAAAATTAATATGCTATAGGCATGAGTATTTCTATCAGCCTAGAAGAGTTGTATATGGAGTTACGAAATTTGAAGTTTGGCCAACTTCTGACCACACTCAGGACCTCTATTACTCTACGCCTTCTTTAAGGATTTATTGCAGTAAAGTAAGATGGATAGAAGTTTTTCTGTTTAGTAGCATTTCATACTTTCTCTAGACAGGCACCCACTGCATAGCATGTGTGCTGATGGAAAATGTTGCTCTACTGTTCCTTTACAGGTAGAAAATATAAATTGAGTGCTATGTAATTTCATCATCATGTGTCACCTTGTAATAAGCTCATGCTCTTATTGTGCTGTTTATGAGAAATGAAGTGCCCTTCTACTAAGAAAGTGAGATAGCACAAGGATCCCACATCCTTCCTTTCTCATTTCACAGCCCTTCAGGGACCCTCGGGAATTCACTGCAGCTAGTAGGGTTCATGAGTTTTAGTGCCAGCTCTAATTAAATTTAAACAAATTAAGTCATAGCCTTTCATGTCCTCACATGAATCAGTCTAATTCTGTTCTGGGACTTTCTAACACTTTTGCGAAATAAATTGATTTTTACCTTTCCTATTCACCTGCACAGCTATCTGAGTAAGTTTAAATGTGACTTAGTGCTGTGAGCTGGATCAGAAATTTATTTTTATACAGTTTCTTGAACCAGATTGAAAAAATGCTCAACGCCTACAAACAGGGCCAGGTTTTCAAAACCTAAAGGAAGGGAAAGAACTTGCTGTTCTTTTTCTTCTTGCTGTTGTATCTAATCCTTTTACTATTACAAGCAGCTATAGTATGTGTGAACTCTGTTTGTTCCTCTTTAACCAAAATAAGTGGCCGGATTTTCCAAATCAAATATTGTATTGGTGTCATTAAGCACTTCTAAGAAACTGGTCCTTATGTGGATGGTTGAATAAAGTTCTGTGTGACTTCACTACAGTTTTATATGACAGGTTTGCCTGAGATAGCAGCAACAGCAGTAGGAATCGGAGTCCCTACGTTTCTGATGAGTCCCTTGTATCTCCAACAGCTGAAAATATGGTCCCACCTGAAGCTATTAAATACGGGGTAAGGAAGTGGTGGAAGAGGGTAGAGAAGAAGGAATTGTTCTGCATTCCTTTTGCATTCCCTGTTGTCAGATTAAATCAAAGCCCAGCTCCAGAATGGCATTTGCCTGCCATATTTTAACCATCTCCACACAACTGTTTCTTTAAAAACTCTCCAGAAATAGGCTTCAGCTTTTGCTTCCAGAGCACACCCTATTGTCTCATAAGTATTCTTTTGACATCACATTGACTGAAATTACAGAAAAATAAACAAATGTAAGCTAAATACTGTTTTTATTGTATTTGGTTATTTTCTTTCTCTGGTGCAACTCCATGAGGCATAGGCTTGAGATAGAAAATACTGATGAATCTTTAGAGACCTTGGAATGAGAGTGAAGGCCTGAAGTATTATAAAAAAAGATTCTGGGCAGTGACTGATGAGACCTGAATGTACTCTGAGTTAAAAAGCACAGAGCTCTTTTTTTTTTTTTTTTTTTTTTTTTTTTTTTTGACGTGGAATCATTGAAAAGAGATTTATTGTACTTTTCCTTTTGTGTGGGCTAAAATTCCTGCAAACTTAAACCAGTATCATGTACTCCTCATTAGTCACTGCATTCATTATGGACCAACTGTCAAGTAAAACTGTAGCAACTCTGGGCAAGTAGTGGAGTTGGGCTCCAGGCATCTGCTGTGCAAGTTGTGATGAAGAGCCTTCACCAGGGCTGCAAGGAGAGCGTTGTTTTTGTTATACGTGTCAAATTGTCCCTGCCTGAGTTATTTCTAGTGAATGTTATAATCCCTTAGTTTAACCTTGAGCTCAAGTCAGAATGCATAAATCAGTGAAGGGATTTTTTTGTGTGTTTGAATCTGAATTCCCTCATAGTTTACTTAACTGTTTGTTAGAAATATAATTTGCTGTCTTTTGCATTTGAGATAGAGAAATAAGGTGTGTGAAAGCAACACTTCAAAAGACTTTGAAAGCCTGACAGTTTTGGGGGGGGGTGACTAACATTAGCAGATTTTACCCTTCTTCCAGCATCTCTAACACTCACTATGAAACCAGTGGAAAATCTGACTTAACTAAGAAAGAAGAGAGATCAATATTTCAAATTATTTATTTATATAATTGACTAGCTTGAAGTAAATCAAACTGTAGGTCCAAAAAGCTTCATATTTCTTACTGACAACTGATCAAATTCTTGCAGTGAAAAGACATTAGCAAATCCTATATGTGGTATTCACCAGTTGTGGGGTATATTTACAGCTCTTTACAAAGCAAGTTGTCTTAAGGAGTAATCTGGGAGCCTGTTCTGAATTAAATGTAGAGTTACGTGAGTTGCTCACAGAGGGAAGACAAGTTGGCAATCAAGTTAAATCTACAGGGAGAAAGTCACTGCTCCAAAGGGTGAGATGTTTTGAAAACTTTACTAAATCATGAACATGAAAACCTCAGTGTCTCAAGTGCATCAAGGTTCAGTTGCCATATTAGATATTTACTGCAGTCACCACAGCTTAGATTTTATAGAGGTGTGAACAAATGTGGCCCAATGCTCGAACCATAAAATACTGCTAAAGGCTCTGCCTCTGATGATTCAAACTCTCCATCTGAGCTAAGGTTAAAGTGTTTCAAGTGTTAGAAAGGATCTAGTACATATCAGGTGGGAAACTTATACTGAGTTAAATGTTCTTTGTCAATCAGCTCAACTCTGTATAGTCCCCATCATTATAAGACCAAAAATGCAGTGTTACTTGTGTAGGAAAAAAAGACACCTCTAGGCATTTTTCCTCCTTTCACAGCTAGCGTGTAACCATCTCCTGAAGAAGATTAGGTGACAGTTCAGATCTGAGGGTGGGATCGTGAAAACCTGAAGTGTGGACGAGTTGTCCAAAGTGACCAGAAGGAAATTCTGTGAAGAAAGGCAGCATCTAAACCCTTATGAAGAGTTATTTAAAGGCCAGAGATCCATTTGAACCAATTAGAGGAGAGTATTCAATATGTATGAAAAATCCTGGAAGAAAGCATGATGAGGTGCACAAAGAAAAGAGAAAGGAGCTGAAGGACAGTGTCACTGGAATGACCAGTTTTGCTTTTCAAGTCTGTACAGGAATGTGAAGTTTGATTCCTATGTGGAGCAATGCATGAAGAAAGTGAAGAAAGAAGAAATGCTACTGCCCAAAATCATAGGCTTTGGCCTTATCTATATAAGAAAGCCTCAAAATATGAGGTATATTTGCCATGCTGTGCACCTGTTAGCTTTAAATGACCTGGCCTGGGGCACAGAAACAGCACACAGTGAGCTAAGCTAGCCCACTTGCGAGCTCTGTGCTGCTCCAGGTAGGGCACGGACCTGGGTACCTGCTGTCTGCTCTGCAATGGGCTGTCAGCAGAGATGGTGCTGAACCTATGTACTGTCCACGTACTGCCTAGCACACAGGACAGAGCAAAACTGACTGCACTGGGCAGCACTAATTTACTCCAGGGTAGCCCTAATGTTAGCCCAGCAGATAAAATATTAATCTGGATCCACTCTGCTGAGTAGTAAACAAACATTTTTCAAATTAACCACTTTACCAGAGTGGGTGTTATACCATGGATTACTTGAAAACAATAAAGGAGTTAGACTTTTGCAAATAATTCCACATGTTCCCCATCATTTGAAAATCCCAATTTTATAACGCAAAGTAAGTCATATCTGACCTACCCAGTTGCACGTGAACTGTGCACAAAGCATATGCTGCGGGTTCTGGGGAATGAGCCTTCTGAAACTCACCTTAACATCCTCAAAGACTCAACAAGTTGGTGTCTGCGCTAGTCAAAAGTCCTAAGTAAGGGCTGAATAAAATAACTCCTACACACATGCCCCCATTTCCCACTTAGAGTCCAGTGTTCAGCTTCTGTTTAGCTGACAGGAGTTGGTAGATGATTGACTGGGATGTGTGAACAGAAGAGCTACCTAAAGGTTTCCTACGCTCAGCACAGTGCTGGCTAGAGTTCTCCTCCTCTCTGCTCCAAGGCTACCCTTGTGGAGGGCAGGGAGGCACAAAGTGCCTCCTGGGACTGACTGCAAAGACTGCTCTCATTTCACCACCTGATCAGGGCTATGGGTCTGCCGGGTGATCTGTCTACTGGAGTCTGCAAACAATGTGCTACTGCCATAGGTAAAACTATCTGAACTTGCCATGATAACAGAAAATGCATTACGATGCCAGCAGTAGCTCAGTATTATTAGGCTTTTTGATAAAGGAATTAGTGGAATTTCTGGAAGTATGTGATTGACAGCTGCTGTCTTTCCTATCTAGCTCCTTTCTTCCCAGCTGCTCTGATATATTGCTGACGGGTGGGACCATCCCTGGAAGGCTTCATCTTATGGTGGAAATAGTAGCACAAACTGGTGCTCCCAGCACTGAGATCTCTTCCTCCTCCCTTCGTGTACCGCATCCCCTATACTGCATCCCCTGTATCATGTATTCATGTACTGTATCATGTACAGTGCTCCCTGCCTCTCCTCTCTTCTCATCTTAAAATCCCCAGAAACCCCCAGCCATGCATACACAACATTTCTTCTCCAGCACATTAAAGAGGGAGCACCATTAATTAGGTGGAGGCAAAAGAGGAATACGGACCTCCTCAGGTCCAGGCTTCCCGTTCACAACTGCAGAAAGTGGTGGGAGGAGCAGTGGTGAAAAGCACAGCAGGCCTGAGCGGGACCAGGCAGGCCAGGCAGAAAGGCAGGGCAGAGACATCACAACACACTACAATACCGTGATACAGCAAAAGTACCCTTGACTAATAATTTTTGGCATTATTGCTTATTTCATACATTTAGCATGATGACAATACAAATCTGTGTGTTACCCATTACTATTACTCAGTAGGAACTAACCCGTTAAAAAAGCAACAAACACATGTATGATTTACACAGAGATAACATTGCTGTTCTCCCTTAGAGCTTGTGACTGTACTGATAGGTTACATTTACATGAGATCCGATGGTCCACAAGCATCTGTTGCTGCTGCTGTCCTGGGGGGAAAAGAGAAAAGGGCAGCAAAATGTTTTGACAAGGCTAGGATGAAATGAGAAGGATGGCTCTGTTGCTTTCTCACTTTATGTTGGTAGGGGGAGGAAACTAAGAAATGATTCAGCACAGAAAGCAAGGCAATGTCTTTGAGCGTAATCATCCAAGCATCCAATCCTCAATATGAATTTCCATGTTCTCTCTGGATAAGTTAACAGCGAGTTCTTCCGAACTGACAAGTGCTTGGTCAAGTGGTAGGTTTAATAAGGCATTAATCCTGCCCTGAATTCTAAAGATGACTTAGTTCAATTCATATGAAAAAGCAAATAATGGTATAGAAATAATTTTTTTAAAAAGATGAATAAATAGTATGGTCATCAACCAAGCAAGAGCTAGAATGCCATCTGGTAATGCTCGAAGATGTATTTATGGGATTAGGCCCAAATGTGTTTGTTTACATGAGAGAAAAATTGAGGGAAAATGTTACCAATGGTTTCTGTGTACAGACTGAAGTTTCAAAAAAGAAAACTTTGGTCACTTGTGACATCTCAATATATTTACTATAACATGTTATCAGATTTGTGTCTGCAACTCAATGAGGTGATGTCCAGAATATGGTAGGAGCAGAAAGTAAAGTGCCTTTTTACCCTCGGGATTCATCCACAGTAATGCCTTCTCCAAGCAGCAAAAATCACTGGAGGGGAAAGAGAAGGGGAAGAGGAGGGTAAGCAAAAATTGCTCTGTTTATCAAATCAAGATAATTGAACAGTGACACTTATACAGAATGTAACAATTAACATTTTAACATCTATTGTGTCTTCCTCATCAAAACTGGATATGAAGTACTTTTGTGTGTGCTTTTCTTGAATCTTGCCCTTTATTTGGATGAATGGTCATTATTTCCCAGTGCGGGACGTGTACACAAACTAAAAGGCAGCTGGAAGAAGGAAACGAATACATGTGAGCTTTTCATATAAAAGGGTATGAAGCTAAAAAAAAAATGAGGCAACAAATTATAATGACACATGGGAGCTGAGACGAGGAATGTCTACTAGTGGTCAAAGAAAAAAATTCAGAAGAATTTAAAAGAAACTAGATAGAAGAGAATATCCATGTAAATCTTGCAGAACTGCCAATACTGAGTTCTACAGACAAATTGATCTTTAGATTTGTAGCAGACTTTATTTATTCTGTAGCTTAACTAAATTTACTTGCTTTTCTTCCCCTGAATGTTCCCTCTCCCTGTTATTAAGGTAAGAGCAGCATAATATTTGCCCCTCTATACATTTGCTTTATAGCACATCTTTCTAGGATATCTTCTCTTACTCATTTTCTCTCTAAATGAAACAATATTTCAATTTCCTCCCATATAGTACCCTTTCTGTAATTCTAATAACACTGCTTGTCTGTTCGAGAACCTCTTTTATTGCCATCATATCCTTTTCTGAGGTAGAATGATAAGAAGTGAGCCAAATTTTCCAAAGAGCCTATAATTGATCCTTGTAATGATATTATAACATTTGTGTGCTGTTTTCTAGCTTACTTTTTACATCCTATTTTTTCCAGCAATGCTTTGGTCTTCTAGATTATTAGAGCAGGAGACATGAGCAGCTCAAATTTCCCTTCCATTGTATAATAGCTTGATTTTTTTCCCTCATCCAGCTGCCGTATTCCCATTCTTCAAGCATCGTGACCTGTCTGATGGTGCTCACAGCTTTCTCTAGTTCTGTTTACAGCTCAAATATTCATTCCTCAAATATTCATACTGAAGGGGTCCATACTGCTTTGCAACATGTGTATGAATCCCCTCTTTCCCAGCTGCTCCCATAGAGTCAGCTTTTTCTCATGACTTTCCAAGAATAGTTTAAGAAAACAAACAAAAAAGCAAGAAAAGGAAAGTGCTGACAGCTCAGGTTTTCTTTCCACTATAATTTGCTGAAGGGCCATGAATAAGAGAGTTTAACTTCTTTCTACCGATTCCTGGCTGTAAGGAGGAGAAAAAAGTTCTTATCAAATGTTCTGAAGTAGGTGAAATTGTTTATACATAATAAAACATAACGTTTGAAAGCAATGGTCCCAAATGCCACTTCCTCCTCCTTTAGCGGGAAACTAGTGCACAGAGACTGACAATAACTCTACAAAGGGACTACCTCTACGTGGTCTTCCACAAACCTTCCCATCTCTCAGCCTGCAACAGCTTTTTGTGACATCTATTTAAGCCCTCTCGCCAGGCATCAGCACTTGCATGTTGCAGTCTTGTATAGCAAGGCTGAAGGCATCCGGAAAGGGCAACTGCCCCTCAGCCTTTCCCACCAGCCTGGGAAATTCGTGGCGAGGACATGGGGCTGTGTCCCCACTTCGGCACAAGCCCCTCTGCACATACCCTCATGGCCAGGCATCACTGTTTATCTGCGCGACTGCTTTGCTCTTCTGTTCCCCCAAGGCTCCCTCCTTTACAAAACGCACACACCCAATGCAATTAGAGATGCTTTTCTATAATGTTTTGCAATTCATTGCATCTGCTGCCTTTTCAGAAATCCTATGGTGTGACATTTATTGCTCCCCCCTCAAGTACCATTCTTATAATGCTCTCCAAAAAAGCAATCAGAATAAATTTATGCTGCTTACTGCTTACAGCTTTATCATTTTCTCTGCATTTGCAAGGGTTTTTCTGGTGTCATTTTCCTTGCATTCTGGAATCGTATAGGTAGGTAAACATGTATTAAATGTTTATTATAAAATGTTGCCTACATTTCCTCACATGCTGGTGCACCTCTTGATTAAATGACTCATCCAGGTCAATGACTCAAAGGCACTTTATATGCAGATATATTCTATGTTTATCCTGCAGACCACCCACTGCCAGCAAATACAATTATCATTTTATAATTGGAGGAGAGCTGGAGGGATGCTTGAGCGTGTGTGTGTGTGTGTGTGTGTCTGTCTGTCTGTCTGTCTGTCTATGTGTGTGTGTGTGTGTGTGTGTGTGTGTGTGTGTGTGTGTGTGTGTGTGTGTGTGTGTGTGTGTCACTATATATATATACATATATAAAATCCACACACTGAAGGTGGAAGGAAAGAACTAAAGTGAAGTAAAATCTCCTGGGTAATATGATTGCAGTACATTCAAAACATAGCATACCAGCACGAAGCATGCTGCAAATGAATATTAAGCCCTGCATTAACTGCAACAGTAATAGTATTCCGAACCTTCTGCCCCAGCTGCCTTTTGGTACAGAGTTTAAAAATGCGGCAGCCAGGGAGGCAGGTGGAGGAAGGGGACTGTAATGGCCAGGCTGATCGTCTCTTCTCCATGTGCGATCATACCTTTCTGTCACTTCATATCTTTTTAGTCAATTAGGATAATTATGTTTATTCAAGGAACTAATTGCAGAAGATTAAGTAATGAGATTGAATTCTACAGGAATGTATTTTATTCAGGCTCTAAAAAGAAAGGCAATACAAGAGCAGCAGAACCTGAAAATAGTTTTGTACCAAGAAGACACCTTGCTGTGATGTGATTTGTAGCAACAGTTATGATTCTGTCCTAATGACTAAATATATATGCTACTAATAGATGTTTACTCCCATACCAAGATGATGCAAATTTTTCATCAAAACATATTTTCAGTGAATCATGCTGGATTTGTCTGAATTCTCAGGTTTAACTAAAAAAAAAAAGTAAGTATGCTGTAATTATTCTGTCCTTTGTGAAAAGTCATAATGATTTAATCTATTTGTCAAAGAACCCTTTTCAAAATTTTGGTATCTTTTTTAAAACAAATGTATTTCTTGTTTGCATTGCATTTATAGCAGGACATTATAGATTTCATAAGAGCACAAGAAGGAGGTGTTTGGTCTAAAATATAAGATAGAAAGTTTCAGTAAGGTTGCAGCTGTCTCTAACCATCTTAATAATAAAATGAAAGTAGGACATCTCAACAGCATAACATACACTATTCTTATGCTAGTGACTGCCATTTATGACAGTGAAAAACAATGAAATAAAATATGTAACTTTGAAGCTTGGAAACAATTTTGAATTTTTCCAAACAATTTAAAATCCAAATGTCAAGTTTCTTTTTAAAAGAATGTTTTTGTAGTGCCAGAGGGGAAAGAGAAGAGAGTGGAAATGAAAACTACAATGATTAATTTCAATATTTATTTTATGTATATTTTTTTAGACAGACATTACACAATGAAGACCAATGTATTGCATAAAGTTGGTAATTATGGCTCCCAGCTGAGCAGAGGAGAGACTAGAATACTTTTCCAGGCTTCACAGCAAAACCATCACAGTGAAAAGGAATGGATTGCATGAAACTGTGAAAATAGAAAATAGTTTTGACAACCCAGACCTCCAGACAAGGGCCTGGGCATAGCAGAGGGGCAGTCCTGCAAGTCTCCTTCAGCAGGAAAGACACATATGTGGGTGCTAATGTGGGCCAGCTTGCACAGCACTGGGGGGCTGCGCGGGGCACGAAGGGAATGAGTCTCACAGCTAATGCGTGAAATGTGACAGCTCTGAAAATGTAAAACTCGGGATGTGTATGAGTGTGTGTGTGTGTGCACGCGCGTGTGCACACACCCTTATCTCTGCCCTTCTCCTTTATAGAAGGATTTTTCAGTGACCTTTCAAAAATTCTTTCTAAGCCAGGGGAATTTCAGTCCACTGCTTGGTACTCATGACAAATAGGCCTCTTGTGTAGCTGCTTACTCATGTACCTCAAGCCATATTTTAAAGATGTTAGGTTTAGATAGCAATAGTTTTTAATGCTCCTTTCACTCTTCACTCACCTCGCCAGATGACTTCAGTGGAAGCGGCCAGTCCCTTCAACAATCCCATGTGGTGACTGTATGCAGAAATTTAGCATGGAAATGTCTTTTGAATTTGTCTTCCTATGAGCTCTAGGCAATGACCTGTTTGAGGTTTCAGTTCATGTTGTTTGGATAAGGCTTTTACTTTTTTATTTTCATCTTTAATTAATCTATAAATTTTTAAGTTCTAGATCTCCTCTGGATTACCCCATGCTGAGGCTAGGAGGGAACATTGTGACCAACATGTTTCCACACTAGTGCAGAGTCTCACTTGGGGTCTGGTCTGTAGCTTTTGTTTCGCTCTCACAGGCTTTTCTATTTTCATCCATTTGCCCATCAGAATCAGGATCGGGCACTGAGGCTACAAATAGCTCTAAACACTTCCTTTCCTACCAAAAAGAGTATTGCCTTCTGAAGAACAGCTAATGGAACTTATGCAATGGAATTTATATGACAGCATTTTGTGGACACTTTCTGTGAACTGAATTTTTAGCTACTTAAAAGTACTATGCAGAGATGACAACAAAATTTTTAGAACAACAGATCTGATTATTTTTTAAAAGGGAGAAGAAGGAATCATGTGTGCTTTTATATGCATGAAAACTACTGTCTTAATTTCATGAAAGTCAACATAACTGTGTTTGTACGACTACCACTAAGATCAACATTCTGCACAAACGAGATTAATCAGAACTTTCTGAAGTACTTAGGATAATTTAAATAGTCTGTGAAAAAAAGAAAAAGCAGTTTCTGCAAACAGCCTGTTAACATGGAAGGTCTAATGCCTGCCAACTCTATCAGTTTCTTTCTCCCTTTTTTAAGTATAGAACACCATTTGTTCATTTGAGTTATTTATGTCAGTGCCTAGAGAAGGTGAGACACAGTAATGCCAATGAAATCCTGTATGTTGTGTCAAATCCACTGCCTGCAGCTGTTCATCAACCATAGCATTCATTTCACATCTTATCTATTGTGTGATTGTGAAAGGAAAATATTTCCTCTTCTCTTCCCCTAGTTTATAGTGCCAGTGCACCACTGTATCACTCAGAGTATGACACAGACTTTGCTCCAGCAAAGGTAATGAAGTGAGATCATCCACCTCATAATTTTCATGAGTTTAAATCTGTACATCTTAGTAATAAGTCGAGCATGCCAGCTATTTTCCAACAACTTTATTTAACATAGCACATTACAAGGGTCCTGCCAGCAGGGTAGTCAAAATATAAATGAGTGTCTTGCACTCAGAGAGACGTCCTAGGGGTGGGCAATAAAAAAAATGAGTGTTTATAAAAGGAACAGCATAGGTGGCAGAAGCAAAAGATTCTCCCAGCTATGTTGAATTGGTGTGTTCCAGCCTCAGACTGCAGGGATCACCCACAGGGGTGAATGGAGAAGTCATTCTTCATGCTTATCTTGTACATCATGACTGTCAGCATGGGTCTCAATTAATGTAGGTACTAGGAACAATTTATTTACACAACCATCCCCTCTGATCAGCTTTCTCCATCATTTTCATCTTCGCCCAACCACACTGAGGCAAAACATTGAAAAGTCTAAATAGAATTAGTCACTGTAGAAGTAGCTCTTGACAACAACATATGTGGAAAAATACTTTCATGTTGAAATTTCCAAGCAAAGAACCAATTGGCTCCACTACTGATTATTTCTTCATTTTCTCTTATTGTGGCAAAGCCTGTTTCATTAAACCTTACTAAAATAAATCCAACCCCCCACTAATCCATCACGCTCATCCATGATGCCTTTCCAGGCACTTTTTAGCTTCATTCTAATCTAGCTTTAGATTTAAATGGGATACTGCAAGCAAAAAATTATGGATTACATTTGATAAGTCTCCCAAAACAGCTAGTCCTGTTTAAGGACTTCTTTTACACAAGCAAAGTTCAGTAGTTATTAGCAAATAGTGAGGAGTAAGACTCTCCCCTTTTTAACATGAGTGCCAGACTATCGAGCAATCTTTTGCATGCATTCCCTCCACATGTAGCCACCTTTCCCATTGACACTTAAATTGTTTTTTCCCCCACTTCAATTGTTTTTTCTGTCCTAGCTGAGCTTATCTGAGTTGCAACTCCCCCAGGCAGGTTCTTCTCTTCCTCCCATCAACCTCATTTTATGCATTTTGTCTCTTCTGTTCTTCTAACATCCCAATCAAGATAGTAATGAAGAAAATGGATAATTAGGTTTGAATAGGTGTTGTTTTGTGTCAGCTTCACTTCTGGCTTGCGCTCTTTGTCCCTAATCACTAGGCACAGGCATCCTTTGGCTGAAAAAACAATCAAAATAAATTTTTTCACTGATTCACCTTTTTTTTACAGTAAAGGGTGGGGAGGAAGAAGATTGCAGTTGCCTCTGTTTTTCTAGCCCTTCTAGGCACTTTATGTTTGCACATTCTCAACTTCCAGCTTTCCTACTTCTGCAGGAGCTACCTCCAACACATTCCTGCATTGTACTGAATGTCTTTCCATCACTCTCCCTGGCCAGGCTCATTTGTTACACAATTCTGCATTCAATTGTATTTGCCTCTGAATTTTCAATTCGCATCCTCCAGTTAGCTTTTAGATCCACTGACAGGTTAGAATAGTTCTCTTTAATTAAAGCTTTTCTGTTGCATTCTCTGTAGACAATTAGTGATGACAATAATTCAGGAACATTAATAGAAATCAGATAATGGTGGCTATAATGATTTTAAGTGCTTCTTAAAACAGCCAGATTTTAATCTTAAAAACACAAAACAAATCTTTATTTATGTCATTAAGCAGTCTTGAATTGTCCCCAGGATGAAATGCACTTTGCATTTGGATGTATAGTTTCTTCCAAAGCATTAGTGCTTCTGGCTAGCTAACCACTATGTTCCTCCTACAAAGTTATTAATTACACAATCTATCAAAGCAAGTAGTCAGATAAACAGTCTGCCCTGTCTTCTTTGCCTTCACACTGTCTCCGATCATCTTCCCAGGCACGTGGAAGGATGACCATCATGGCATATCCTCTTTGCCCCTTCACCTGAAAGAATTACTGATTTGGTATTCATGATTGAAGGGGTGGGAGGGAGGAGGCAGCTTTCAGGACAGATGAGAGGTGCTCTGGCCTGGCATCACTGCACTGACTCTACAGCCACTACAGGAAAAAGTAATGCTATCTGGAGTTTTGTTACCTACCTTGAGCCCACAGTGGGAGGTGCTTCACTTGACCGATGTGGTATAGAACAATCCGGTGAGTAACCACCACAAATTTGTATCAAAAATAAGGCAGATTTTTTTTAATGACAAGCCAAACTAACCATTACAGTGACTTACTCAGAGGTTTTCATCAACTGAAATCCTTCGAGATAGAAAGATGTTCAGCTTTGAAATAAATTTTGTACTTGATGTGAAGTTTTCTAGATAGCATTCCTTCACCTAACAACTAGTGATCAAAAGCCGTATCCCTTTGCTTGGAAGATCTACGACTGTCTGATCCTAGGCCTGTAACATGACATTCTTCTCCATCAACTTGCTCCCTTGAGTCATGCATCTCATGTTACAGAGACAAGCAGAGTGGAGAAGTTTTTTTTTTTTTTTTTAATCCTAAAACAAGGCTTGTGATGAAATAGCCTATGAGCTTGGGTGGCAAGTGGGTTCAACTGTTTCAAACCAAATGAAAGGACATTTATTATTTATGTTACTGAGTAATTTGTTACTGAATAAAGTTATAGTCAATGAAACAAGGCCTAGCACCTTCTTTAAATTTTCTAGTGGGAAGCAAGCCTGGAGGGAATCTGGGAGGTAGGCATACTTGATCCGATTTTTTTCTGTTTTGTCTTGATACTCTAACATATGGTTATCTAACATTTCCGTCTCATCTGACCTCGCTGAAATGGTGGGAAAAGTTTTTTGGTAATTAAGAAATTAACAATTTAAAAACAAAACAAATTTAAAACAAACAAAAAAAATCTGTTCTAATTCAGCAGTCTAAAAACCATCCTTCTTCTAAACCCGAGGAACTTAGTACCTGGCAATTCATATTTCATTTGAGCAAAAAGTTCCATTCTCCATTACTGATAAAACTCTTCCAGAATTCACTCTGTGTTGAATGTTTTTCTTGTTCAAAACTATGCAAATCACATATAACCCAAATGTAAATTTAAATCTTTTTCTGCCTCCTCATCTACAGCCATCGGCTATCTAATTCAATTGACATGCTTAGAGAAGATAAAAAAGTAATCATTCATTATATTTGCTATTCTTATTTTAAGTACCCCCATTAGAAAACTAGTAATTTGTCTGTAGTGTCCCAAGAACTTCAGAAAATTGTTTAATTCCATGATTTCTGCAGAAATTTGGCTCTTAATAGTTCCTTCTGGACCTAGAAACAAGTAATCAGTTTACTCCCACTATTCCTCTTCATTAAGAGTCTGTTTTGGATAGTGGAAAATGTAGCCTGTATTACTCAAAATATTCTGATCCCACATGAGCCTGGGGTTTTAACTGTGATCTCCTGATTATTATAAAAAATGTACCTGAAGAAGCAAAGAATATTCCAAGTGCTTTCTCCTCCTACACTGGTAGGAACCCAGAGCAACTCTTTTCCTCTCCACTTGCAGTCAAATGTCCTGCTCTGACTGAAGCTCAGCCTGCTGAAGAGGTGACCATCTCCCACTACCCAACACAAAGCCTTCACCTGGTCAGTCCTGACAATAAAACTGATATACTGCATGCATCATGCATCATTTCTTCTCAGTCAGACTGATTTGGGTTAGGAAATACCTACTGATGAAAGAGCTTAAGCTAGCCATTTTTCCCTGGCAGGCTCCTGAATGCTAACTTCTGCCACTGGATGGTGCAGCCCTGGCTTTTTAAGCTTCTTTTGCTTTGATCCCCTTCTGGTGCATGAGCTGCATCAGTCCAGCATTGTCACTCCATATTTCAGAAGTGAGAAAACAAAGCACTTGCTGGGTCTTCAAAAGCTAAAATGAGATGTGATAATGGTGTTTCTGCACAACAGTTGATGATTTTCCCCTGCTGCAATGAAATTTGAGGCAATGTAGGAAATCACCACTGTAGCTGACAGTTCATAAAACATGTCTGAAAATGTTAACCTGGTCATAGGCAGGTGTTCATCGCGATCAAATGTTTCTGGATGGAGAGTTTTCAATGTCATTTTTCATGAAAACATAATTAAGTGGTGGGAAGAACCTGGATTGTGTTGTCTTACAGATTTTTCAGTTTTTTGATGTTATGTAACGTTTATTGATCACCAAAATTTTTGTAAAAAAGTATTTTTAATAATATAATTTCACTGTTTGCAATGAGCTGATACAGACAGGTTATATTTTACTAGGATATCCTTGCTACCAGTTAACTCTGCAGTAGGACAACATTCCTGTACACCGATGACAACCTTAGCCTTTGAAAAGAAAAGGGACAGCCAGTCTTCTGCTTCCAAGGGGGAGCAAATTTAGATTCATAAGCTTCAAAAAGGTCTGTAAAGCTTCCTCCACTATTTCCACTCCACTCCAATATTTCGGTCACACTCCACTCATCAGTATTTTCTATTAGCTAATGTAAGCTGTTCAACACGAAAATTGATGCGAGTCTTCCTTCTGTGCCTAGTGATCACTATGCATGTTATGGAGAAATAATAGGTCTGACACAGGGCAGTGGATTCCATTTCTGGCAGCAGATACATAAAATTTAGGTGCAATGACATTTGCTATACATCTCCAGATAAGCTACCTGCCAGATATTCCATGCTACCTAGCTCTTTCTCAGTTATTTTTAAGAGGCAAGTGTTTGTTTTCAGGTGGGAGAGTTACGGTCTGCATAATATCTGCTTTCTCTCTTTGGAGACAATATGCATGTACACTGAATCTGAAAAAAAAAATTATACTTGTGCCATGATTTTGTCAGAGTTATTTGACCTGTCCCAACATGAGATTTCCAATCTCAGTTTAGATTCTATTATTTTGGCAAGAATGCTGCATATCTAGGACAAGATGCAATAACTACATTATACAATAACTACATTATACAACCTGCCAGACTGAAATGGTGAAAGTGATCAATTCTGAGTTTGAAGCCACTATAACTCTAATTAAAGTTAAGAACACTGATTGTCTGTCTGGACACACTACTAAATTCAGTTTCTTACTGTTAAATGATTTTTGTTATTAAAAGATAAGTAAGTTGCCAGATGCTTTTTTTATATTTTAATATGCTTTCAATTCTGTTGGTAGCATTCAAGTGTTGTTCTTAAATATATAAACTGTTTTAGGCTTGAGTTAATTTAAATTTAAAAAATCTGTACACACCATTGCTCATTTTTAATACTTTCTTGCTATTTCAAATATTCAGATATTGTTCACAAGAGTACCTGCAGTTATAATTGCCCAGTACCCTCTCTCCAACATGAATATTTATAGATTACAAAAAAAATAAACCTATTGCTATTGAACTGTCAGTCTAACTTCATGGACTAGTCTACAATCCTTTTCATTCCCTTGTTGTCATAAGCCTACTATACAAGGCCTACTAATATAATTTTCTATTGTTTCTGCACTACGTCGTGAGGTTCAGACAGACAAGTTAATTCCTATTGCCACTGATAGGTACTGTGTAAACAGAGTGCCTGAATGGTGTAGGGGGACACTAAAAGGTCTGGTTTCTTCTAGTACAAGCCTCTTTGAAGACTCTCTGATTAGTTGCCCTTGGAAATGGACAGATAGGAGCTCTTGGCTGATTCAGATGAGAATACAGCAGGATGGACCAGAGGATGCTTAGGACTTTCTAATTCCTTATTTTCCTTTCTAATCTTTATCTTCACACATTACTATTTGGAGAGCCTGGATTCAGGTCTTCCTTGCTGAGCCAATGTTTCTAGACACAAGAAGTTGAGTATGATGTGTAGTTGAATCAAGTAAGAGACCTTCAGATGGGGACATGCAGAACTGTAAAGTGCTTTTCAGATCTCAAGAGGAATGTGGATGTTCATGAGTATGTAAGCAATACTACAGATTTCTAGAGACTAATGCAGCTCATACCACAGCTCTCAGGTCACATTTAGACAATGTATTTGTCCCAGCTCTCCACAATACCCTACAGCTCCTGGAATAGACATGGGCCAAAAAATCATAAAGCAAAAGTGGACAGAAAACCACTCACCAGTTCTTTTTCCAACCAAGAATACCAGCTTGTTTCAACACAAATACCTCAGGGAGTTCAATTTCTATGAGGTTTAGCAAGAAAACAAGCCAGTTGCTGATCTAGCAGGCAGATAGGGACTTGAGAGAAGTAAGGACCCCCTCACAAAGCAACTGTTTCCCATTATCCCAAGCTCACTGTGAGATTGGGATCAGAAACATCAGGAGAGCTCAGACCTCACAGAGAATCCTGAAATGCAGCACAGGAGGGCCCTCTCTTAAACCCAAATGAAACCCAGATGAAACCACCTGAAAATGTTTTCATTCTCTGCGGAAACAAAACCACATTGCCACACTGCAAAGTTGGTCTGAATTCTGTTCCTTTCTGAGTTTTTGAGATCTACAGCTGTTGTGCTTGCTTCCATGTACTTGCTTGCTTAACAGCAAAAGGTATTGGCCAAATGGGAAAAATAAAAGGATAGAATAAAACAAAAGAGAAAGTCCTTAATGTATATGCCTTGGTTAACAGATGGCTAATGAGAGTGGGATGGAAAATCATGATGGTCTATAAATAACAGAAAGATGGAGTTAAAAGAAAGAATTGGGCTAACAGAAGACATCTTTTATGAAATAAAAGAAGGTTTTATCATAAAAGTGGCAAGATATATTATAGACTATAAAAACAACACGGGTTTAAAACAGATGGTTTATTGGAAGACGATCTCTCTCTCTTTCTTCTCCTCTTCCATATTTCCAAAATCCATTCAAAGGAATAGACTGCCCTTCTCTGCAGGTGATGTAATTACTCACTAAAACACCACTTGAAAATACTGCAGCAAATACCTGATGACACTGCTCTTAAAAGAAAAATGTTTTCAGTTAATGAAGGTGATCAAGATCTAAACAAAGCTGATCAAAATCATGGTCATCCCTCCTGCCACTATTGTTGATAACAAAATTTGTGTTGATGTCCAAAAAAAGTAAAGCAAGAGGATTAAAAGCCTTCTTTTTATTAATTGTATTTGTTTCTGCTTTTCACATTTGTTTAGGCAATGTCTGAGTAAACTCTGAGGCAGATAGAACAAACTCATTTTCCACAGTAAAAGTTAATAGTGATTTTGATTTACCTACTTTAGAAAAAAAAAAGAGCCCAAAAGCAAAACCATGGATTTACCATAGATTATACAGACCAAGCACTTCAAATTTTTAATTCTATGCAGGATGTTAATCCTAAAAGACATGGTCATTGCTTATTTTGTTAAAGGAAGATAATCAGATATGGTACAAACTTGCCACATGCCCCTGTCTTCACTAATTTTTTTCTCTTTTATGTCTTGAATCTGACACTGTATGACTGACCACCATTTATTTTAACTTGACTTCAGCTCAAAATTAGTCTGAAAGCCCATTGTGGCCAGCTCTGTGGATTTAAACACTACTAAAGTTTTCATTTGTATACACTTAAGGGCAAAAGCTGGAAAAGAACAAAATTTGCATGGATCGTAAGTTAAAAAACAGGCATACAAATCCAAAATTGCAATCTGAACTAATTTGCTGCCAACCTTGAAAATGCCCAAATTTTATTCACATAAAATTTTATTCACATTTTTTTTGACATGAAGAAACTCTTTAAGTGTCTTAACTTCTCCTCTGCACATCTGCTACAATTTGAATATCTTGGTGTCTAGCTCCTACCTAACACTCAGGACAACTTAGAAACAAGTATGTCTATACTAAAGGTATATTCATATTTGCATATTAGCTCAGATCAAGAAAAGTGAATTTCCTGATTGCCTTCATCTACCAAGATCTGATCTGCATGACAGACCAGTTTCAGAGCATGTGAACTGGGTTCCTTTTGGATGAAACTAAACTGGAAGATGTACCCACTAATGGGCAGTCAGTCTGTGGCACTAAACTAGAACTCGTGTGAAATGAGGGATGCACAGTGTTGGTGATGGGTCTTCAGCATCTTCTATTTCAGTCTACAGATCTGCTTGTATTAGGCTGTACTGCTTGCAAGTCTCAGTGTTACCCTCAGAGCCATAATGGACTGGTATATTCATAATGCGCTTAATGCATCACGCCATTCTCAGGCCCTCATAGTGCAGATACAGCTTTGTTAGTGGTTACAAAACTCATCCGTACCTGTATGTTAAAAGCCCTTCTCAGCAAGGGGTGGGATACATTCACTCCCAGAAGGGATGATTCAAGTGGAAACATGAATCCATGAATTCACATTTAGGGTATGCTGCTAGGAAGTGGGTTGTGGATTCTGGTTCACAGAATTATTTATGACTTTTTACACAACTGCTAGTGAAAAAGAGTTTTCGCATCTGCTCCAAGAATTATTTCTGGTCCATAGCCAATGAGTAGCCTACCAACTGGGCTTACACCGTCATATTCCTTCTCATGCTTCCTGTTTCTACCACTGTGAATCTTTCATTGCTTTCTATGTAGTGGCATAGTCCCAGCAGGAGGGATTGACAAGACTGATTACAGTGCCTATGATTTAAATTGAAAGCCTGATAGTGGTTACAGTGCGGATAAACTTCTGGAACACATGTTCTTGCTTAGTTTAATCTAGGAGAACACTAGTTTTTGGGGTCCCACAGTGCAAACCAAAGTATATTAAGGGGTGGTGAGGAGGTTTGCTTCAAAAGTGGATTGTTGGCCCAAACTAAGTCTCTGATGTAGGTACACCCTACAGACACCTGCTGAAAACCTGGGCCATGTTGCTTGAGCACCCTGAGGGTGGAAAAACTATCAAACTTCAGTGTCTAGCATCCTAAACAAATGTTTTAGCTACAGCACTAAAAAAAGAGCATAAAAAAGAAGAGCAAAATCACCCCTCCTGCAGTAACCCTCTTTTGGGTTTCTGCAGGTTTCAGATCCCTGCTCGGCTCCTTGCAACAGCAGCTCTCGGGGCAGGCATCCCGGCTGTGGCTCAGTGCCCAGCTGGCAGTGGCACCTCCCTTAACACCTGAGCCAGGTGCCAAATTTTGGAGAGGGAATGGTTTCAAACAAATTGCCATCCCCAGTTTCCAGTTTGGCTAGCTCTGGATATCTCCTCATTTAATTGAAGAGAGCTTTCTGGATTGGAGTTTGGCACCCATGTATGGGGTAAGGACTTGTGTTAGAGATCACGCATCTGCAAGATGGGCACTACAGCATCTAGTAGGTAGGGGCCCAAGAGGGCCTGGGATCTCGCCTGTTACCTTCTTCAGAAGAAACAGGTGTAAATTCCATTTTTCTTATTCAATAATTAAGTACCAAATCCAGCAATGTATCTAGCCCTTAGGATCCATGTCACTATGGCAAAACTGTTCTGGGGAAGTGTTTTCAGAAGTCTTATGAATCACATAGATCCTACTTATGGAGTCTGCAGTTGAGGAATTCTACACATGAGCATGTTAAATCTCCACCATGATCAAAGCAGTTTCCATTTTTATCACAATTGTGGCGTTAAAACAGAAAAAAAAAGAAAAATATAAATTAGGAATGTCTCCTATAAACTGGCATTGCATAGAAGCTTACAGTTATACATCAAGAATTCAAAAAGATAGAACAAGTACAATATACTCAACCTTGCAAAAATAAATAAAATGAAAACAGCTCACCATATGGGACTCTTGTCAAGCTCTGTGCCTGTGGGTGTAAGCTAATGATCACAAAACACCTCTTTGTAGCTGAATATTTTTTATTTTTAATGCATATAAAGGCAAAATAATAATAATAATAAATAGGAATGCCTCATTAGTTTTCACACTTGGTGTTCCCTATGCAGCAGATACATATGACTCCAGACTACTATGTGCAAGAGTGCACACGCCCACCTACTGTCCACTCACATATACAAGGGCAATTATAGCCCAAATGGCAAACGGAGTTTAAATGATTTTTCTCCCAGCATTTGTGAATTTTTCTGAAAAAAGTCATCTAGTCTGCATAACATGGGCCACAGAAGGTCCTTGACATTTTACACATATAGCCCATAACTTCTGGTTAAACTGCAGCATATCTTTTTTAAAAACTACATTTTTGATTGAAAGCTTTAAAGAATGGAGACCCCAGTATTTTTCTAGGTAAATTGGTACAGTGGTTTTTACTCTTGGTACTAAATTGCATATAATTTCTACTCTGAATTTGTCTAAATTCAATTTAGAGCCATTGGATTTCATTATCTGTATTTTACTAAATTAAAGAAGTCATTATAGGAAGTCTTCTCCCCACAGAGGTACTCTGAAGGCCATGATCACATCACATGTTGGACTAATTAACTACCCTGAGTCTCTTAATTCTCCCTAGACCTCAAATCCAGTTTTCTGAACTTTTCTAATTTTTCATCATCCTTTTCTGAAGAGTGGGTAGAATCAGACACAGTGCCCAATAGTAGTCTCACTGTTACAGCACAGGACTATCATCTCCCTATTCCTTCCCAGTACTCATCAGCCCAAATACCCAAGGACCTTGTTCACTTTTGTGGCTACAGCACTGCAGTGAGAATTTATATGCAATTATTTGGCAACTCTGAACTTTGCTCTTAAACATCTGACTTTTCACTGGGATATATCTGTATACTTGCTTTGTGCCCACCAACGTATAGCATTTTACTGGTCTGTGGGTATTCTACTATTCTGTACTGATAAAGACATTTTAAGTTCTCTCCAGATCCCCTTTAGCATTACTGAAAAGCACTGATCTGAGTAGCTCAGTAATGAAAGAATTATACTCTTTTTATATAGTTAATCAATTTTTAATTCATATAATGTGGAATATAGGCTTACTTGCTTTGTAAAGCAAAATATCTTATGGTACAGGTCAAATTGTCTAGAGATGTTAAAGGTTGATATGATATACACTTAACAAATTAACTCGTAGTTTTAACTGAAAGCAGAATCTAATTTGTCTAGCAAGAATAAGTTTCCTATGCAGACCATGTGGATTTGCATGAGTTGTACTTTCACTCTTTGGGTTACCTCTAGGAACACTCCCACGTAGCACATGCACAGCTCAGCTTGCACACCATGTTGAGTCCTAGCTCGTCTTCTCTACTGCTAAATAGTTATTATTTTCCTGCATATCTTGCTTTACCTGTGACCCTGAAATGTTTAAACAGCTTTAATTCACTTCACTTTCAGTGGATCTCCCTGTGCCTGGATTTTACTTGGAATATTGTATTTATTTATAATGCTGTATTTTAACTTCCTGTATCTTTAAAATGAGGTATCCTGCAAACGTTATCAGGAAACATAACTACTACACCCTTCTTTATGCTGTGTTTGATTCACTTTTCCAGTCCTAAACATATTAAATCTTCACTCCAAAACTTGACTTATATGGATGAAAAGCTGTTGTTTCAAAATTGGTTCAGTCTGAAAGTGTCCCTGTAAATTCATTTGCTTTCTGCTCTGCAGATCTAGTGCCTGAAAGTGGTCAGTTAGATATCTCGGTTTTGCATTTGGAAGGGAAGTACACTAAAAGCACCAGCAAACCTCTACAGGTCTGGGCATCAGCCCAGCTGGCGCATCAAAACTGTCCTTCAGGATCTGATTGCAGAAGTCGGAGCCAGAAATCAGGGAGCCAGAAACAGCCCAGCATGATTTGAATATGCGTCTGGGGGTTGCTGAACTGGAAGTTGGGAAGACAGATAACTTTCTCCTTGTAAATGGAACTTATTTTATCTGACATTCTCAGCGAGAAAATGATGGTGGAATCCACAATGCCATCTTTACAAAGTCATTTCTTGGAATAGAATTGCACTTTAATCTAATCTAATAGGGTACTTTGACTGCTAATTTGAGGATTCAACATAGTTACTTCAAGTATAAAGGCAATGCATTTGAAAAATACATGTGACAGATTTTCTGTAGATTAATGAATACAATCAAGAAGAACAAATTAAATGAAGAAGACTTCCAGAGAGAGTAAATTCACTTAACAATCTGGAGAAAGGGTAATTTATATCTAAATATAGCTCTGCTGAGGATGAGTGTCCATGAACCCACAACTCCTTTCATATTCTGGGAGAGACTTTCCTGCCATTTAGATTTCTTTGAGTTTTTGTTTTTCATCACAGAAAGCCAACTCATAAAAAAATGGGAAAGGAGTTTTAAGACTGTCAAGATGACATGTTTCTTCCTTCACTACAGTAAATTGATTCATTATTGGCTGAAAAATAAGCGCTCTCAAAAACACTTAACAGTTTTCTGTGATAAGGAAGGTACAGTTGCTTTATCCAATACAGTAAGGGCTAAATTAGGGTCCTGGTCTCAGCTAATTAATATTTTAGATACTGTGGAGACAGCTGAACGCATTGTCAGGGCAAAGAGATTATTTTCTTCTATTCACAGTGCATAACTGGAGGGACAGCAGGCTCTGATGTAATTCTGTATATGCATGTGGCCTGAATGCCAGAAGCATTCCTTCTAGCAGAGAAATATCGTTACTTGGTTCCCGACCAATTAGGCTGAGGATCCCTTCCATGAAACTTTTTCTTTCTTTAAACAATTAACGACTTCCTCTCAGATAGAATAGAAAAAGTCTTGAAATCATTTTGAAAATTTCCCAGGTGAAGGATAGTCCCCTATCCCAAGTTTTATCAGAAATGTAGTCATCATTTCCTTTGATCTTCATGAAAGCTGTGTGGTTAAATCCAGAGTAATCATTTTATGAGGCAGAGCTACATCTCTCCAGCCATACTTGCATAGTAATCAACTGAAACAAATTTTCAGTAATGTGAAGACAGCAGAGCTGCAGAACATATCAAAGCCATAGTAGACGGGCTGTATGGTCATCTGTCATGTTTCTCTAACTAACTGGCTTAATTGCTTTATCGAAGATATCTGAAACAGGGAAAAGTCACTTGATTTTTAGGAAATAGTTATTCTTGCATCTGTTACTCTAATACTGCTTGACTAATAATATATCGATATAATATGATAAATATGAACTTAGTCCTGCAACTGTTATCAGCAAAGCACGCCTTATTTACTCAGCTGTGAAAATAAATTCAGATACTCCCTAGATAACTATTACAGATATATGGTTATACTAATGACATCTTTTGAGAATGAGCTACAAAAAAAGAAGTTTATTGGGGAATTTTTCCAGCAACATATATAACTGCAGATTTCAGAAAACGTTATTTTTGAAAAAAAATACATCACTTTTATGAAGCTATCATCAGTAATTTGCATAATTTGCTTTTTAATAGTTCCTTTAGAAGCTGATAGGTCTAATCAAAACTTGCATAATTTCTGTTTATCATTTAGGAAAGTTAGCAAGACTCCACCAAAGAAAAACATCTCTTGCAAATAGTACACCTCAGCTCATTACTGAGACACATGGGCTCATTCTCTGAGGCAATTATTAAGGTAATATGAGAGTTTTTTGTGTCTCTACATGAATATTAAAGGACTTCAGATTTCTATCTATAAAATGTTCTTGTGATTTTATAGAAATAGTAGCAACACTCTTACTAAAGTAATTGATTTATGAATTAGTAATTATTATTCCTAGTAACACTGCAGGTATTAACTACTAAACCATTCTTGCACTTTGGTAACACTAGGCAACCAAAAATATTAATGTTTCACTGATAATTTCTTTCTTCTGTTAGAATTCAAGTTCTATTAAGATAAAATTAAAATCTGACTATGGGATATTTGGAGGTTTGCAAATTCTTAAAGATATATGGATACTCCTGAATATGAAATGTTGTCTACATATGAGATTTTACTGTGGACTAGATTGTTTAGGCACCATGGAAAACAAGAGCAAACAGAGTTAAGACGCAGGGTATAGGACCATCCAGCTTCGGGTGGTGTGAGGGTTGCAGACTATTTTCTCAGTCATACAATCTTTAAACTACAGCAGAACTTTACATATCTCCAAGTCATAACTAAAAGCACTTCTCCTAAATGATAATGCATTTGTTGTTTAGCAGGAAGCAGAGCATATAAAATATTTCTCCTTATTAAGATAGAAAAAAAGAAAGATGCTTTTGTGGTTAGGATGGAGTATTGGAATTCACAAAATGCAGGACATATCCTTCTTTGTGCTGTGTTCTGGGGCATCATTTATGCTAATGTAAATGCTACCACCAAAACTGTAACATTTGAAAGTCACTGTGCAATCAGGGGGAAAATTACTGCATGACACATTAATATTTATCCCAATGATCATGCCCATTGTGTGCCAGAATTCCAGGGAGTTCACAGGAAATCACACAGTTTCTCTGCCTGCTCCTTCAAGTATAGAATCAGCATCGTACTTGTTGAAATGCTCCTCACAGGTGTATTTGAGATACACTTAGAGATACCTGTAAGGAAGATGCTTCAAAAATGTTACTCTAGATAAGCTACCCCCAGGCTTAGGCCCTGTCTCAGCAATGAGCGTGCTTGTTACTGACTCATCAGACCAACCTATTTGCACTCATCTTCCCTTAAACATTGGACTTGTACCACTCTCATCCTCAGCTATGACTTTTTGGGGGGTTGGGTTTTTTTTTCCATGCTTCTCATTGCTGTTAGTTCTTCTCAGGAAGCAGATGTGACTCCTGCACTTAAAGCTACTACCTGGCTATTTTAAAATTCAGTTTTTCAACAGATTCATTGAAAAGAATAGGAATGACAGCTGAAGTTTCCTATGTTATTTCTCTACCCTACAAACATATAAAAAAGATAGGGAATGCATTGTCTTCTGAGCGCATCAATTTAAAATTTGCTCTCCAAATACTGTGCAGTTTGGAGATTATTCAGTAACAGAATGCTAGAAGTTCTGTGTTTAAAAAAAGTATTGCTTCTCAGATTCTGCAAGGGAGTTTAAATACTGTCCTTGGAAAGGCCAAGTGTGTATGCGTACATCAAAACCTCCTAATCAGAATAGGATTAATAAAAATTCCTGCTAGCCCAAGAGAGAAATAGATGGGAGTCAAGTAAGCCTCAAGCCATTAAATATATAAGTAATAGGAGGTTGTCATGGGACATGCAGCTCGCACTCAAAAGATACATAGGACTCCAGGCTTTCAGTGCAATGCAGTGGATCACTAAATTCTCTTATCAGGAAGAGGTAGCTACCTGCCTGAAATAAGTCATCACAGAGCTAGGGTGGATGCACACAGCGTCAGGCAGACACAATACTAAAAGCACAGTAGGGGGATCTAATGCATAAGTAGGACTTTTTTGTTTTTTAAAAGATGAAATATTTGAAAGCTTCAGAACAGCTTCAGTTTAGAGTTCTCAAGGTGAAGAGCAGCATTTATAAGTATTCTTCTTCTGAAAACTAATGCAGCATTATATTTTCAGTGCTTTTCCCAGGAATCTTTCAAATTCAATTTCTCTAGCTTCTACTTACAAATTAAACAAAGCCTTTTGCATATAAAAAGTGCAAATATTTATTCTGCAGGCTTTGTCAAAAAAATCAATGAGCAGTATTGTCCATTGACACCCCCAGGACTTGATCTTAGGTCAGGTAATGGCTTAGGACAAATAATTTTTAACAATATAGCACAATGAGCTTGCTTATTCATAATCTTATCTGTGTATGCCAATACTTATTCATAAGAATATTTCATCTCTATAATGACTGACATCCTTCAGGAGTGGAAAGTGATGAATTATAAGTACATTATTTCTATCTTATTTTTAAGTGACAGGAACAAGGGAAGAGACAGGGGAAGCAGTGAAGAAGAAACCCTGGAAATACCAGTGATTCTAACCACATTTGTGGGAAAAAGCTAGATACTCTTTGCTGTCAGTACTACTCTTTGTTAGCGGTTCACTTAGAAAAGCCATAGGAAAAGATGTAGCATATAGACTTAGGTAATAGACTTCATGTTTACACAGGCTAATGAAAAACTTAGAAGGCGTCACTGTCAAGAACAGACAAGAGACATGCAGGATATATGTAGGAAGAGGAGACTCCTATCAACAAGAAAGTTGAGTGGAATTTCTGAGAGATAATAGTAAAGTCTAGGTTGAACATGTTATCCCAATTTTGGCAGCGATTTAGGGCAAAATCTGCAAAGTGATACAGCAAGCTTCTTACTTGCCCATATCCTCTCGTAGATAGCATTGAGATCTTTCACACCCCTTTCTCAGCTGATGCCTAAGCCCATAATCTTCCTAAGCCCTTTGATTACTAAGTTTCTGCCAATAACCACACACAAAATTAAGGTGATGCTGGGGTGCCCGGAGCGCTGCCTGAGCAGGATTCCCAGTAAGCGCTTCCTTGCCTCTCTCCCACAGCCCAGCCTGGAGGAGCTCCCAGACCGTGCCAGCTCAAAGGCTGAGTTTCATCACGCAGGAACCAGCCACTCAGACACTTCCCTGGGATGTTCAGCAGTCAAATTCAAGCCCCGAGGGAAACTGCTCTGGGGAAGGACAGAGAAAACCCCTTTCTACCTCTGCAGTACCAAAATACTCCATACAGCAACTTGCATGGGGTGCCTCAGCTCACTTGCAATCTGTGTGCAGGACAGAGTGGAAGTTGGAAAGATGGTTAGCCCTAGGCTGATAGTTTCCCTACTAAAGCCCTTTTCCCCCAATCCCCACTTTATTTTTCTGAAAACATGGTTTAATCATTCAGTTTGAAGGTACAGTTCATATCAAACAAATCTGAACTGATTGCAGGTCTGAGCCGGACAAACGACCTCCCAAATTTGTGACCCCTCCTGCTCAGCATCTTGGCTTGTACAGATCTGTTTCTTAGGCATTTAGCACTCCTCCACAACCATTAGGGATCAGCACGCATCTGTTATGGATGAGTATTGCAGTTATCAGGAGGACATCTCATATTTCTCCTTTTAGGGGATTTATCAGTTCAGCTTTTATAACTAGTTTAGCCATATGAACTAAGTGGCATAGTCATGGTGAAGTATCTCTGCATAGCCACATATAGCTCCCCAGCCAGTGTTGCAAGGCCTTGGAGTTCCCAAGGAAAACTTAATTTTTGCTTCCTATTCATTTTTTACTCATACCAAAAAGTTAATGGTATCTGAAGAAGCAAGGAGCTGGATTCTATATTTAGCACTCTCTTATTCAGTAACTTTTAGAAGCCTTATTGGAATAGGAAGGATTCTGTTGTCATTTTGTCACTGGATTCAATAATGGAATTAATGGTTTTTTTCTCTTGAGAGCTCAAATGGTCAGCTTCAGTAGCACATCAATCCTGGACAGTCACCTGGCTTTCCCCACGCCAGCCTCCAGGCACATGATTTCAGCAAATTCTGTAAGACTGAGATGATTTCCATGTGCACCTGTTTAAGCGCAGTATTGGTAAAATACAATTGCAATATTGGTATAATGTAACTTTGTATGTAATTTGTTACATACAAGACACGTGTGTGTGTGTGTGTGTGTGTGTGTGTGTGTGTGTGTGTGTGTGTGTGTGTGTGTGTGTTTGTGTACATGTGCATATGTGTGGAGAAAGAGAAAAAAAAACCTGCATTCCCCTGCACAGTTCATGCAACAAATATCTGTTTGGCTGTCTCTGCCTGTGCAACAGACGCTCTGTCTGAACAAAGACACTCTCTCAGTATGAATTAAGTTACCCTCAGTAAGAAAAGCAATCTATTGATCCAGTTCCTGATAGATTTCCTTTTCACTCAATTTTTACCTACTGTTAGCGAACCATGGAGCTTTAAAGGGGAAATTAAATAACTGCTTTTTCTATTGGGTACTGCATATCTGGAAGACCTAGAGCATTGCATTTCAAAAGCATCAGAAGCTGTAAAAAGACTGCTATTCTGCAAAAGAAGGAAAAACAGAGAAAGCTGTAGCTTGCTTTCTGTGGGGGGATCATGGGAGCCAGACTTAAATCCTTACTTTTCCTAAGCCAAAATAGGGAGTCGAACATAAGTATCTCATCTCAATTCTCAGTCTGTTAGCTGGCTTTTTTTCCTCTTACTTGATATGAAAAGGACTTGTTTTAATCTTAGGACAAAATACAAAAATACATGACATCTCTGCAATATCTCCAACTTTAATCATTTGAGAAGTATACTGCTACAGGAATTTTCCTTTGGAAGAAAAGCGTTCTTCAAAAGAACAAAGCCATGATTTATTATGAAAACCTGTTCATGGAGTTTCCATTACACCAGGAAGATCCCAGCTTTTTGTTTGCTTTTAAAATTAAGCTAATATACTTTTGAAAGCTTTTGTGTCATCCTAGTGAGGCGCATTGCCCCAGGTTTGGGAGGAGAACTACCAGAGAGTCTCATTTTTCTATACATGACTTCCTCTTTCCACCTCTCACCCATGTCCAGGGGTGAAAAATACCAGCACTGCTTAGTTTTTTCTTGTTCTTTCTTGATTTTTATTTTAACATGAGCAAATCAGAAGAGTGATTAGAACTCCTAATGCGTGCCTTGTCTGTGTGGCAGGTTAGACCTGAGCCCTGGTTTTGCAAGTGGATGTGATGGCATTCACGTCCCTGGGCAGAGAAGTGCTTTGGCTTGGGGGTGTCTGTGTTTTCTCTTCTGGTGCCTGCTGTATTGCTCATAAGTAAACATTCAGCCTCCCCCAGCACTGCTTTCCTTGCTTTTATGTCAGTAAAACAAACAATAACAACTTTTCTTCCCCCTTCTTTATTGCTTTATTGTATTATTGCTGCCTTAATAAAGTCAGGTGAGTGATATTGCCAGGTTTCTTCCCATGAATGCCAAAATACTAATTATTCACTACCCCAGGACAGTACAGCTTTCAAATTCCCAGGACTCCTTGCTGTCAGAGCAAACATGAGGACCCATGTTAAGGCTAATACAATTTATTAATAAAAAAGACTTTAGCTACTAATGATAAATGCTTCCAGGTGTACATCAAGTACTGTATAAGCACACAGAGAGTTATGCAGGGTTTTGTGGCTTCAAATACTCAGATGCACTCAGTGTTTACAATGAATTACATTCTTCCACAATAGCCGAAATACAAGGAAGTGTATTTTGTCATGCTTGGATTTCATAAAATAGCACCTTCAAGTATAACTTCCTCATCCTCAGTAAAACAAGCAAGCTTTTGTGTGTTCCAGCACTAATACAGAATGTAGATACTAAAAAGTATCTTTAATATATTGAGAGGAATAAATGATTATAGGATTTTAATACTGCAATATGATTTATTACAGGATACAGCAAAAGATATCAGGCAGCATTTCCCACAGTTTCTTCAGCAAAGTCTGAGTGGCCATGAGACACACTTACTGTGAAAATTATACCATAGCCTTTGGCGAATGGTGAAGATAAATTATGTGATTAACAGAAAATTGAGAGCAGAGAAGAATATGTTTGATGGTTACAAAACAGGATTTGAAGTTAAAGAATGACAGAAGATAGAAGGTAAGAATTTAGAGTATCTGGGATTAAGAGCTCATATTTAAAGCAATAGACTGACAGGTAGGAGTTTTATTCCCAGTTCTGGCCTCGACTTGCAACATGACCCTGAGTTAGTTTCTTGATTTCTCTGTCAGGTTTGGCAAAACAGTGTGCTGTTTTCCTGCAGAAAATGCCCATAAAAAAGATTCTTCAACTGAAAAATTTATTTTTTTTATTGGAAACACACAAACACTGAAATACCAAACAGTTTATGCCAAAAAATACTGAAATCTTAAAAAAAGTTAAAAATTCCAGAATGAGTTCTCTATTAAAATTTCCTGTCAAGAATAAAATATTTTCAAGGAAGGATAACACCTTCTGCAAAAATATCTGGTCCAAAGCACGGTTTTCCCATCAAAATTAAGTTTTAGTAGAAAAACACTGAGCAACTTTGGTCAACAATCAAGAGTAAGTTCCTTGGTTTTCTGTCTATTACACACCTATTCATCTATAAAAAATAAAACAAGAGTTCTGGATTTTCAGGTGGATGCAGTTTTCAGGCTGACCAGGTGGACCATGTATAAGCAGGCATGGGGTCGATAGAGTATATTTGGTCAGCTGACACCAAGATGGAAGTACCTCTGGATTCATTTGGACCATAGCAATCACTTGGACATACATTTGATGTGCTCCACAGTATCTATGAGGTTAATCGAAATTGTCTGAAGCAAAACAAGGCAGAAAGATTTTGGAGTCTTCTTGCAGACAGCCACGTAGTACATCTCCAAAGGCTGAGACAGAGTGCATTACCTGAAAGACCATAACAGCAGCTAAGGTGTCATACATAGTTTTAGGATGGTGGAGCATAGGCTTAGCTTTGCTCAGTGCGTAGTTCATAGGATCCCAAGAGTCTCTATGAAATGCCTTTCTCACTCCCTCCTTTCCTGATGATGACCAAGACACCCTATTAACATCTCCATTTTGTCTCAGGTTTGTTTCCCCTATAAAGCTCAATCTTTTTCTTCTTTTCTTTCAAGCTACTTAGAGGTCCACATGGCAATGGCTTGGTTTTATTTTATTAGTGTGGGACTGATTTTTGGTGCTGGCTATTCATCACATTCCTCCTGAGGAACGGTGATTCTCCACCAGTTGGTCCACAGGTTTAGCTTTGACTGACCCAAAATTGCAGTCACCTTAACATTTTCTTGGCTTCACCAATTAGGAGGTGAAGTTCCTAAGAAAGAGAAGACAGCCAGTGACTATTCCCAGTTCTCACTATGGTTTTACACCTTTGGTACATAAACAAAAAATGGAGAGTAACTTATATCACCTCAAAAGCATTTCTTTTTCCTGTCTTATTGTGCTTCTACTGGATCCACTCCGGGTTAACTATTTTATTTCATGGCCATTTCTCATGTAGAGAAAATCTTAGAAGATAGTGAGCTGTATTCTTGACTGTCTTGTGTAGACAGGTACAGCTAAGTGGATTTGAATTGCTGCTTCTCTGATTGAATGTTTTGTACTTACTCTGGAAAGATAGAAACAGCAGAAAGTACAAAGCAGTGAAGAAAGAGTAGATCATATCTCAAACTACATAAATTAACTCATCAAGAACAATTATATTTATTAGAAATGGCACAGGTTTGTTCTGATAATTTCTTAAATTTTTTTCTTTATTTGTCATCAAATGTTTCCTTTGATTACTGGATTAAAAACTTTTAGACCAATTATTGTAAGGTCACAAGTCCAATCAAGTACTTGCGGTCCAGCGAATCATCTCTGCCAGCTGAAAATGGTATGTCTCTCCCTCAAATCGTTACTTTAAAAATCCTGTGTGACAAATAGACCAAGAGCACCATATTCTGTGATATAAAACCAAAATGAATCATGTAATCTTTAAAAACTTGTTTCATTATAAAGAATTCTAGCCTCTCATTTAAGCTCTTTCTGAACCATTTTGACAGTTTCTGAAAATTATTTTGCCGCTTCTATACACAATAGATTAAGGCTTGCTGCAGTTTAGATTAAATTTTTTATTATTATTATTGCAGTTATGATCATGTATAGCAATTATCTTTTAAGTGATCATTTAGATAACAGAAAAAAAAAGATTTCTTGGGCAAAGGGGTTATTTAAAAGAGAAGAGAAAGACCTTTATATAAATGCAATTGGATACTCAAGTTATTTGAACACATAAGAATTTTTCAGAAGAAGGAGTCTAGTTCTGAAATGGATGATCCTGAGCTTTCAAAAGGAGGTCTTCATCATGCTTGTGAACCTGTTAGCAGAACAGAACACCTCGTTTCAACATTTGATACCTTCCTTATGAGTTGCAAACTGACATGCAGAGAAAGACTTATCTGGAGGCTTTCTTAGTATCTATTTACAGGTTGTCATGTAATGGCTGTCCAAGAACATTAAATGCTGCCATGACTCCTCTGAACTTGCTTGACTGCTTGCAAACCAGCAAATGTGCAGCAGCACCACTTCCTTGGCCTGCGTCCAGCACCAGCATGGGAATTTCTGGCCATACTGGCTCTTGAGCTGATAAGCACCCAAGGCTGAAACAATGCCTTAGTCTACACAGATAGGAAAAATTACCATATTTCTCAAGGCCAGCCTCAAGCTTTGGTATATATATCTGTCTGTATGGCCATCTGACTATCTAGCTATCCATTTTGGTATATCATAAAGTTGAGAAAGTGAAGGCAAACAGTATTGATGACCATTCTGAATTTTTGTCGCTGCTCTGAGTGAACAGCTCCATCCTAAAATGTAGTTTGCCAGTACTGATTTTCTCTTTCATTTCAATAACTGCAAAGTAGCATTTCTGAAAACATGTAATGTACCTCTTTATGATACATTCTCTGGCCCAAAGTAGACATTCCTTGGACCATTTTAAAATGGTGAACACAAGCAATATGGCTTTTACTGGGTCCTGGGACACCAGTCAGACGCAAAATACACGAATGTTTTCTGGTAAAGTAGGAGAGATCTCTGCCTTTGTAATGTGATGGGTAGTGGTGATTTCCAAATGTTTGGTTCCAAATGGGAACCAGAAATTCCGAAGAACCTTTCCCCATCACACCCCAAAATAGGCTTTCACATTGATAGTTAAGAAGTATATGACTTACAAAGGTAATATACTAAATAAAGAACAGCATCACAGGGGAAGACACAGTATAGAGAATTTAAAAAATGTATGACCAAGAAGATCATAAATCAGAAGGAAAATAAATGTAAAAAAAATTAGATTTAAAAGCAGAATTGTCCTTCAAAGAATACAAAAAAGTTGGCTACCTTATAAAGCAAAAAAAAAGCCTTACCTATGTTCAAAGGCTAAATTTCAAAGGTTTGGGCATATGTGTAGATGGTTTGAACATAGTTTGAACATTGTTTCAGTTCCTGAGAAACTTCATCTTGGAGCAAACATTTTGTTGGTTCTAACATAAAATTGATCCTTGTGTGGCAAATAAACCCCTATCCTTAATATAAAAGGAACCCTGTATATACATATAAGGATAAGATCCTTCAACTACCTTTGTGACTTCTGTCCTTGAAAGCCCTGGCTCATTTCTTTCTTCTGAAACATTTCATGTTTCATGTTTCCCTATCATGTAATTTCCTGTTGCCATAACTAAAACAAAGTCAAAATATATGCTGCCTATACTGGTTTCTGACATTCACTAAGCTGTTACTTATTTTATTCTCTCTCTGAAGGATATTTTATACTATTTTTATATAATCTTATATCATTTAACACCTAAAAGCTGAGTAACAGAATAAAGATTAAATAACAGGGTAGTAGCAGAAGTACCGATGGAACAAACTCTGCAGTGCAGCCTGTTCTAAACGTCTGCCCTGGAAGTTCTGTGTTAAGGCAGCTGATATAAAAAAGATACCCTTTACAACTCATCCTTTTGTAATTGCTTCCTTTGTGTTTTCTACGGCATTTGCACCTTGATCACTAGAAGGCCTATTTTTCAGAAGCACTTTCATAGCACTTCACACTGTATAATAAACAGCCAAAATATATTGTTCTCAAATTAAATGGATGTGGGTGCATTTGCATGGTACTGGCAGAAGTTCTTTGGGTATACAACAAAGTCAGAGATTTTTCAGTCATTTTTCACTCAAGTGAGTACACAATATCCTTGCTATGCCAACACATGACACTGTATTACACTAAATGACAATGTTTATGTTTACAGTTAAGGCCTTAAAATTGCAGCAGCACAGCTAAAGGTTACAAGGTAGAGAGTGCTTGAAAAAAATGAAAACTACTATTTCTAAGGACTGTAAAATTTTTGTTACATCTGTTAGCTCAAGAGCCAGGATTTGCTTTACTGATGACTTCTTCAAACGATTCTGAAAGGGTCTATGTTTTTTTCTTTTATAAAATTTCTGAATATGGTGTAGAAGAAAGTTAAACAGAGCAGTCGATCCAATAACTACACGTTTAGTCTTTTACATTAGCATTCCACACCTAGCAGTCACTGGTCACTACTTTGTAAATTCCTAGTAGCTCATTTTCCTCTTTACTTAACTGCCCATGATCTCTATAAATATATGCAGGTTTATTAGTGTAAATATGTACATTTTCGGTCTTGGCCTAAATAATGAAGTCTAATATTTACAAAATTACACAGTAAAATCTTCCATTTGTTAGTGTGATTCATGTTTAATGCTCCTGTGTAATAGATTTCTGTCAGTGTCAGCAGCGTCAGGAATTAAAAAAAGAGAAAATCATCACGCTCTCTTCTCTTATAGGTGCCTTCCCTTGCTAATAAATTGTCTCTAGAAAATGTTGTGCACACAAAGCTTTGAGAAGAGATCATGACAGGGAGAAGCAAAATGTAAGGGGAGGTGGAAGCTAGGATCAGTCACAATCATTACATACCAAGTAATCTGAAAAAAAAATTGGGAGAAAATTCTGGCTCTCTTTTGCCTTTTTCTTTTTAATATATAAAATGCCACACCCTCTATCTGCATCTTATACTACACAGACACAAGTAACTTTTCAAATTCGTGAGTTTCTTAGTCAATTATCTTAATGGATTAAAATGCAGTGTCATCTGCTGGAATGCCTCAGAAGAATACACTGTTTTGTGGGCATGACTTTTGCATACAGATATGAATAAGAACGCAGAAGAAGTATGAAGAATCCACTACCTACTCTGAGGCAGATAATTAGCCTCATAGTGAAATCTGTTTTAAAAAACTTTGATTTGTGAAGCATTTGACTGCATAATTCCCATAAAATTAATTATACTGCAAGTTCAGAAGAGTAGAACCTCTGAGCTCATAGGTTATTCATGCCTCAATTTTTATTCAGAGAGCCCTCCAAGTAGATCACAAATATTCATTTATTTACAACCCAGGATCTCACGAAAAAAATGGTCCCCCTGCTCCTGCCTCATTCCACCTTCATGTTCGAGAGGCCGCTACCTCTCCCGCAGCCCCTGCCCAGGAGCAAGCCTTCCCCAGAGGCAAAATTTGGAAAGGACCTCAGTGGTACAGAGCAAACCTCCACGACGAACAACTTCCACTTCAGCACGAGGGTCTTAGAGAAGCAGCCAAATCCTTTCGCTACACTGCAGGACGGCAGGGATGTTGCTGCGGAGGTGGCACCTGACTACACCTCAGGGGACTTCTACGGGGATTTGTTCAGGCTGCTGAAGATAAAGGCCAAGCATTACTGTCATTACATTTAATCTTTTCACATCGCAACAGGACTGTACTTACTGCACTCCAGTCTACAGCATGACTTGCTCTGCTGAAATGATATGGCACAGAAATACACATTTTCCTGTATTGAGTGAATTAGAAAATCATGTGTTTTTAATTAGCTGTAAAAGGACACTATGACAGCTGGTGTTACAAAGCAAATGAAAAGACTTGCCTCACTTTGGCTTTGCATTTGGAGAATCAAACAGTTAAGTGCCTGCGTTTCTACAGTGAGTGATGAATGTGAATTATGTGGATTGGAGAAGGCGTGGGGTTTTAAACACAGGCTCTTCCCATTTCACTTTGGTGCTGCTGGGTGGCTGCTAATTTACTCCTGCTCTATTGCCTGTTTCTGGATCATTACTAAAACGGTGTTAGTCACAGACTCCCTGAGATGTTTTACAACATTTCTTGGTTAACAGACAGCTGGTGTACTGCTAGAGCACACCAAACCAGCTCTAGCCCTCCCTATACCAGCTTGTACGCTCCTGGGCAGGGAGAGCGAAACGCAGGAGCCATGCAGAAAATCCCCATAGGGAAAGGAGACACCCCAGGGAGCGGGGTTTCTGCCTCTCCCTTGTTCTCTACACTGCCCCGTTCTGGAGAAAGAGAAAAAAATTGTGAGTGGCCAGGCGGCAAGTTTCCCTCTTCTGAATCTCTGCTTTGACTTCTGTGATTAAGAAGCCAAAAAGCAATACCAGATGTGTCTAGTTAATATTTCTTGAAGGTGTATGGATTAGTCTCATGTGTTCTGCGAGACTTGCTTTAGGTGAGCACATATTCAGCTCAGGCTCCAGGTTTCCAGCAGTCAGCAACAGCCTCACTCGGATGGACACAGGCGACACAGCACAGGAGGGTTGAAGACTGGGATGGGCAGGCAACAAACATTAACAGCAATTTAATTTCGAGTTTTGAAAATTAACCCAGTGCTATTATGCAACACTTTGCAGAAGTGCTGAAATCCCAGCTAACATCCCAGCCACATAACTACAGACCAGCTGTGCACGTACTTACTGTGGTACACCTTCCAAACTAGTTCCTCTCCAGCCTTTTCTCCTCCTTCCAATTGCTATGCAAGACACTGCACTTTCAAAACATTCCTACAGCTTTTTTCGTTGTTTCTAACAAAAAATATTAGAAAGCAAATTGTTTAAGGAGTAGCAAACACATACTCTTTGAAACACTTCCAGGTCAATGATCCAAAAATATTACCTATGTCTTAAAAGTGAAGTTGCTTATGAACTGCTAAAGACAGACCTCAGATGATTTGGCAAAGTGCTGATTTGTCTCTGTTGCAATGTGAAGAAGTATCTTTTCCAGCTCATTCGATACTCCATGGAAGAATTTCCGCAAGTGTGTTCTCTGTATAAGAACTGGTCTCAATCAATTTCCATTAGTGGGAAAGCTATGTCTGAAAAAAGTCATCTTAACTCCTCATAGCAGAAATACCATTTCACTTTCTTTAAACCTGTCAAAAATGAAATTCATGTTGGATTAAGAAGAACAGATAACTCAGGTGTGGAGATACTAAGGATAGGTGAATAAGCATTTGCCTCTACTCATATCACTGCAAATACTAACTCTGGGCCACAAAAAAACTGCCGAACTTCATTCTTCCACGGTAATGCTTTCCAAAGCAGGATCAAATAAGACAGTAGATGTGCTGAGTTTTCCCCATATAGCACATATGCAACACCATGGATAGCTGTCCACATAAATGTCCCAGAAGCACTTAGAATTTCACTGATAAATAAAATCCTAAATGCACAGTTTGATATAGCCCCTTAAAACAGTAGATGATCACAAAAAATGAATGGTCCAGTGGCTTGGATATGTTCAGTTGTCTGGCTTCCTACAGTGCTTGGTGAAGTGTGGGACAATTCACGTTTAGATTTTTCAAAGCACTTAACATAAATTAAACTGATTTTAAGGGGATGTATGTATCTAGATACTGCTAAGTAATCAAGCTTGATCTACAGATTTCCAGTTTACAACAAATGTTTATATAAAGCATTGACACAATACTTATTCAATGTTTACTTGTACAGTTTAAAATCAATGAAAATATCACACGTTTTAAATTCTGAACCTTACCAAGCCTGAATAATCTGGAGGATTTTTATGAGTTTAAAGTATTTGGTCTTCTTAAATGCTTAGAAATTAATGCTGAGCAATATGATTGCCTCTGATTTCTGCCCAGCTGACACTCTCATAACTTCTATGTTATTATGTCATGATTTATATCTCATTGATAGACTTTCTGTATTTCAAAGTCTAATATTAATGACTAAGTTCTCTAATCTTGGTCACCTGATTTTGAAAGAAGGACTGTTATTTGAATTGTGGAGGTTAAAAAAAGGAAAATATTTTTCTTTTCTTGCAATGGTTAGAAGGTCATTCTTTAGCACAAGAGGTTTAAATAATTTATCATGAGCTACTGAGTCATAACAGAGTTACCAATCTGTCTTTTACCACAGTGACATTCTATTTTTCAACTCTGTATTTTTTTTTTCACTCTGCAATAGGATTAAATAGCTCTCATTCTGTTGTAACTAGAAATGTTTAAGTACATCACAACTGCATAATGAAGCATCAGATCTGTACCTTTTATAGTCTGACTAACAGAAGTGCCTTGATGGGAGCAAACGTAACAATCTTTCCCAAGCCATGCGAACTTTGCATGCTAACAAGAAGTGTTCTGCGTGTGAACAGCATGCTTCAATCACTTTTTGAGTGTATCATTTATTTTCTAAGTAGCGTGTGTGTACTCACTTTGCATCAGTAGTTGACTTGAGACTCCAATGCTGATTTATCTTCTGGACTTCTGGATTGGCACTGAGAGTTTTCATACCTCATTAAACTGTTTTCTTTATTTTGTATGCTCCATTGTTTTGTGCATGCCCAGGGGTTTTGCCATATACTTCATTACATCTTGTAGTAACTCTGCAAAGTTTCCCAGAAGTTAAAATAATTATCATGGCTGGTATAATTTCACAAATTTCATTTTATCTTCAAGAAAGATTTCCAAATATCCAAAAAACCCCAAAATTTCTACCTCACTTAAAATATTTTCATCTACTGAAAACATTCTGGATCATATTCTCTGGGGGTATATGAAAGTCCGGCCCCATGAAAAATGTAGCTACCAAAATGTCTTTCCAGTTTCTCCCTATTTTGAAAGCAAAAGATTCCTTCACCATAACTGCAAATGCTGCTAATTGCTGTACAAAACAGCTGGAAGACTATTCCTTGCAAAAGACTGACTGACTCTCCTCTTCCCTCAGCTTCTTTCCCTTGTCGCTTCCTTTGACTCTGAATGATGATTGCTGACATAAATTAAGGCCTCCATTGGGATATGATCTCATTATGAGAAAAAGGGCCACTTGGCAGACTTTCAAGTAAAGAGGAGTAAGAGTAAAACTGCTGTATAAAAGAAAGTGGAAAAAAATATCAGAAAGGAATGCAGATATGCGGCCCTGTCATGAAGTGACTGGGCTCCAGCAGAGTCAGCCCTGCCATCGCCTGCGCTTTGGTGGCTCACCATGGTCGGGGGTCCCGGCCACCCTCCCGGGGCGCCACTCTTGGAAGAGATGGAGGCTAAAAAGGAACAAGCAAGGCAAAGGAACAAGGGAAACCATTTAACCGAAAACGAGGTATAGAAGTGGTTTTAAAAGGAAATAGTTGCTGCTGCAAAGACTGTACGCTAATTTTATACTTCTGCTGGGTGTTAACAGGCACTGGAGGAGAAGGGAGACGGATGTGTGTTTTTGTTGTATTACAGTAAGAAAGACAACTTCTTTTCTAATTACCTCATTGTTAGATGTGTTATTGTTATTCCATCTCAAAATTTGTGAGCAACGATACTGAGCTTACAAAGGAGTTGAAAGGATTTATTAATCGTTCAGGAAGTGTTTTCCATTCTTTGAAATCAAAGTGTTATAAAAATAAAATTGTTATGTTACGAAATAATAGGCCTGGAACCTGAATTTCAGTCTCAGCTAGACCAGCTTTACGTAGACAGTGCTCCATCTGAACAGACTTTTCTGCATGTATATGTTTTCCTTATAGAAAAAAAGTGTCAAATGTTACATGCAAATGTACCTAGTAATAGTCTATTAATTTGGAAAATGGTGAACCATTGACATCCTCATTTGACTTTCTCTGACACAATTATGAAAATGAGAACCAAAGTGTACTCTTTAGAGGTATTAAAGAGTAGAAAACTCCAAGATTGTGTCTCATTTTTTCAGATGTGTTTAGTGGTCTTAGTGACGACCTTGATCATCAGCCAATAAAATGATTTTGATTTCACCTGCATTATGAGAACTCCCTTATGAGTGGCATATGGTTCATACTAATGTACACCATGGAAAATCAGATAAAATGCAGCACAAGTAGATTGTGCCAGACTAACCTGATCCTTTTTTTTAGACAAGATGATAAATAATTTTCTAGACAAGGGCAATTCTGCAGACTTGATCTATTTGGAGCTCAATAAAGCTTCTGGCACAGAGTCACATTGGGAATTCTTAGTTTAGCTGAAGAGGATGAGGATTAGTACAGGATTAGGAAGTGGCCAAAGGGGAGACAATGAGGTGCGTTGTGCTGACAAAGAAATCACCAGGCTGGATTAATATTGCTGGTGGAGTTCCTCAGGGAGGAGCTGTCGTTGACCTTTGGCTGAAGGGAAGGAGCTGCCAGCTGAGTTGGTTGATGAGATGGTGTTCAGAGGCACTGTCAATGCTGAGGAGTACCTGGTGATCAGATTAAAAAAAAGAAACAGGGACTGTAAGGACCCAAGCAAAAATACACTAAAGAAAATAGTATAATGCACGTAGGAGCTAATGACAAGAATTTCTGCCATAAGCTGGGAGTGTATCACTTGGAAACAAAAGAGGCAAAAAAAAATACCTGCTGGTATTATTTGGCCACAGTGTAGCTGTTAGCCAGCAAGGCAAGGGAACACTGAAAATGGCAAAGGGAACACCGATTTAAAGTCCAAGACGTTCTCATCAGCACTGATGTCATTTAACTGGCCTTATTTAGTTCATTATCTAGAATAGGTATATAATTTCACCCATATGGAAGGAAACTTAATCAGAACAAAGAGGATACAAAAAAGGCAGCTTGGATAAGCAGAAGAGTGGAGAACCCATCTTACAAAACAAGTCTGAAAGAGCACAAGTTTAGAGAAAGAAAAACTATGGAGGGGGCATTATAAAGATCTCTAAACACAGGAGAGCGGTGAGTTCGCTATAAAGGCCAGTATTGTCAGGAAAGACAAATGGCGATAAAGTATTCAGAAATAAATTGAGGCTTAAAATGAGAAATTTCAAAACCACTAGAGCAATGAGGTCCTGATGTCCCAGAGAAGTGGAGGGAACAAAAAATAAAAGATGGTATTAATCCTCTGACCTTCTGGATCAAACTGTGAGATGTGGATCTATGTGATGAATCTCAGTATGAAAGAGGAGTGGTGCTGCCCAAGAAGACGTCTCAAGGATACCTTCAAGGAATGCTTCGCCGAGTTAACTGGATTGATTTGCTAATGAACTCGTTTGGGTCTTAGCTGCGAATAGCAACAACAGCAAATGCCCAGGGGAAGAATGCACCGACTCTTCCGAACAACTGTGGGCAAGAAGAGTGTGGGAGGCAAAGGATACAGAATCGGGGTCAACAAATTCAGGGGTCCTCAAGGGGTAACAATTGCTACAATTGTTAACAATTGTAAATGTAATGCTGTGCATAAGCTTCTGTGGTCATCCTGCAGTACGGTGCTCACTGCTTCCCCCCACTTTCTCCCAGTGCATTCACGGCAACTTGGTCTTCATCTTTCAAGGAGTCCCCTACTGCAGTAAGTTCTACACTTTCATGTGAGAGGAGAAACAAACCAAGTAATGTGCAACTTTCAGTGCTGGATTTGCATCTTATTCCCATATATATTTCATAAAAGATGATCAAGAAATATTTTTCTAGCTAAAATATAGTCTTCTAATCAATCTTCACCTCTGTTCCTTCTTAAAAATATGTTGTAAAGACTCGTATTGTATCTATAGCTGAACTATGCAGGTTTGAAACACTAGGCTCTGTTCGGCCAAAGATCTTGTTAAAGTCAATGGATTTTTTCCCCAAAGGGTATTATTTAGCAGTGTCACTGCAAAATTTATTCCCCTACCTCAGGCTTCCCTAAAGAACTCCTTGACTCTCTTGACATTTACTTCTTTATACAAGACATTATCCAAAATGTGTTTTCTAGGATCATTGATTTTAATGTGTGGATGCTTGCTTTAAAGGTTCATTTTGCATGGCTCAAGGTTAAATATATTTACGTTACAAAATTGTGCTAGGCAACTGGGCCCTGATTTATAAAGTATTGATATGTGTCTAAAAGGAAGGCAAATTCAAAGCCAAACCGGCCTCAACTCGCTTCAGATCTTCAAAAAATATATTCCCTAAAGTACATTCTGCATTGTATATGTAGATGATTTTTGCCACAACCTCAGAGATGAATGAGGTTATGGTAGATGTAAAGCTGTGTACTTTCTGACCCTGGTGTAAACATATTGCAATTTACCATTTGGGATTTTTTCTCCCCGTATAAATGCTCCATGAGTTCAGATGCCATCCACCTCAACAGGACTTCACTGTAGCTATATTATGTGTGCTCCTGAATGGGAAGCCATTATACAAATGTAACAACTAATAAGAGAAACAAAGGGGAAAAGACAGTCAAATTATCTATGATTTTTTAAGCTACAGCTTCAATGGCATTAAAAGAAATACTCTGTTTCTAATATACTCTTGAAAACTATAAACTGCTTTATCCTGCAACTTCATTGTTTGTCCTATATTTAGTGTCACTGAGCCCTGAGGAAGCCGGGGTGTGGGAACTCCAAGGACAACCTTTGCTCTGAAGGATAGCCCGAGATGATTCAACCACTGGTGCTCTGCGCTAGTTTGAAACCCCAGCTTAATGTTACAGGGTATAGGATTATTTCTGATGCTATTTTTAGATGCAAGGTAAAAGCAAAAGCAAAGATGAGAGCTAAAGTGAATGTTTGCAGAACTCAAGAACAGAGAAATCTTTTCACATCAAGAAATTCTTTTTTTTTTGTGAAACCTTTTTTTGTGTTTTCCCTCACAGATATTTTTAGGGTAATATGAATTACTAATTGAATTAATTGAAAAACAGTAAACAGAAAATTCCTACCTATTTTTAAGCGTTGAAAATTTAGTAAGCCAAATTTCACATATCATCTCACAGGCTCTGGTCATGACTGCTTGTCATTAAGGATCCTGTGGCATGTTCTGTGAAAATCCTGGTCTCAGGGTGTGGCACATAGCTTCTGGCTCGAGTAACTCTACTACATGGCTGTCATTTGAGCCGCATGTCTGGCAAAGAAAAACCTCCATCCACAGAGCTGGCTGTGTTTTGGTAGGATCTCAGACAAGCAAGTAACCTTCGTTCACTGAATGAGTGAGGCATGAGACATGCCCCAAGTTTATAAAATTTCTTTTCAAAGGCAGAAGGTAACTGAAACTTAATAACAAAATTAACAAAGCATCAGAACCCCCAAAATATATTTTACTGATTTATTTATATTTTCCAGGGCACCACTTTGTAGACTTTTGTCTTACACGCAACCAAGAACTGCATTAACATGCAAACAGAACACACCCTGTTCCCTTGTGCTGTAGCAACGTTACAGAAAGCAACGTGGAGCACAAAGCGGTAAATTGTGAACTTTCTTTGTGCTGAAAGCTTTCAAGTTAAATTTACTAATCTTTTAAGACAGAAGTGAAATGGAAGACATTGTAGTTTGCTGTAATAATTTACCGCGTACCTCTGTGGGATCTTCTAAAACATGAAGGATTTCCTGTGTTCTCCTGGTTCCCTTCAACACGTTTTAATTGTGCATAAACACATATAAACCCCCTGCCTGGCTTTCTCTGGGTTTGGAGCATGTCCTCATTAGCTGAAAGGGGATAATATTTTAAGTGGGTCTTGGAAAAGCATATAGAAATGAATCAATACTGTGTTAATATATATTATGCAGCTACATGATGAATGTGAGTTGGTTTATGCACTGCGACCTATTAAGAGGCACATTTAACACGCGGCGGAAGATTATTTACTTTGCACAAGCAGCGCACAGCCTTCGAGCAATAGCTGCTCCCGTGCTTCAACTAAATGAAAAGAGCTGCCCGAAGAGCAAGGAGCAGAAGGGAACCCCAGCGCGGACTAACGGAGCACTTCCCTCCCTAATCCCATTTTCCGTGAGTCATTCCGACGTCGCGGGCAGCTCGCAAGGGCAGAGGACGTTAGCTAAAACCCGCTCCCGAGGCGCGCCCGGCGGGTCCAGCCCCAGCTCCCGGCTGCCGCCCCGCCGGCCGCCGCTCCGCTCCGCTCCGCGCCCCGCTCCGCGCCGGCGGGGCGGCTCCGCGCGCCGGGCGGGGCGGGCTCCCCCGTGAGGTCAGCGGCGGGCGGGCCAATGAGCGGCGCGGCGCGGCCGGGAGCCGGCGGAGCGCAGGGCGCCCCTCGTGCGGCGGCTGCATGGGGCGGGCGGCGGCGGCGGCGGCGGCGGCGGCGGCGGCGCGGGGCGGGCGGGCGCGAGCAGCGGGCGCGGGGCGCGGGCACGGGCGCGGGCCCCCCGCGCGCCGCCGCCGGCCGGGGCGCCGGCACTGAGGCGGGAGGCGCCGGCACTGAGGCGGGAGGCGCCGCTGCCGGCACAGGTGCGGCCGCCGCGCGCGCAGCGCCCTCCTCCCCGCGGGGGATGCGCCGCCCGCCGGGGGCGCGCCGCCCGTGGGAAGCGCGCTCCTAACGCCACCTGGACGCCGCCCGCCGGGAGCGCCCGGCGCGGTGCCGGCAGGTCGCCCGGGAGCCGGCGGACGAGGCAGGTAGGAGGGGGAGCGCCGGGCTGGGGGGCCGCGGCTGTTTGTGCTTCTGTGTGCGCGAGCGGCGCCGCGGCGGGGGCTCCCACGGGGAAAAGTTGCGGGGACGGTCCCTGCGGCGCGGCGGCCCCTTTCCCCCGGTGCCGCGGGGCGGCCGCAGCCGGGACGCCGAGGCGCGGCACCGCCCGCCCCCCCTCCCGTCGCGGAGCCGCGGCCGCGCCGCTTCGGGGGGCGCGGGGCGCCGCGGGGCGTGGGGCGCGGGGCGCCGGCTCCACGGCGCGGCTGGTCCCGCGGGGGCGCCCCGCGGCTCTGCGCGTGGTGCCGTCGGGGCCGCGCAGCGCGGGGTGCGCGGGAGCGGGGGCTGGGGCCCGGCGGCGCGGGGAGGCATCGGTCGGCAGGGCGCGCAGTGCCCCGCGCACCGCCCGGAGCCGCTGGAGCCCGAGCGTCCGCCGGGAAGCGGCGTGCTCCCTGCTGCCGCCGCCGCCGTGCGCACCGCGGGGCCGAGAAGCCCCGGGGTATTAGCCTGCGCGGGGCTGCGCGGCCGCTCCTGCCGGTCCCTCTGCCGGCTCCCGGGCTTCCGACTGTCGGGGATGGCTTTTGGGAAAACGCGAATCCCAGTCAATATCTGTGCTGCCCTTATATAGCAGTAGTCACTGGCTGAAGAACTGGAACTTCGGTGTTGCTGACACACCTCGAGGAACTTTAAAAAAGGCAAAGAAGAGCCGGGAAGGTGGTGGTGATAGATATGTCCTGAGGATGTTTTTGCAGGGGCGACATGCGTCTGTGTGTCTATGCCCTACATCAACTGAGACGTTTGCACTGCTTTTTTTTTAATACATCAAAGTCGGTGAATGCTATACTGGTTTTGTTTCCAGCTGTATGTTTAATCTGAGTGGTTAGTTTGCCTACTTGCTTTGGACCAGGTTTGCAGTAGGTGATGTTGCTCTTTCCAGAATGGAAGCCCGGTTTGGTAGCTCTCAGAAACGCGCGTCCGCATGGAAGCAGGGCAGTTCCTCGCACAGTAGCAATTCTCCCTGCTGTGAAAGCAGCGTTGCAGGCTTTCTGCTGTTGCATGTCCCGAGATGTCATCAACTCTCGGTCTCTCTCTCTCTCTCTCTCTCTTTTTTTTTTCTTTTGGGAAAAGAAAGTTTTAATTACCAGAGGCTTCTGTATGTAGATTGCTGCCCTGAAAAGCAATACGAAGACTACATTTTCTAGTTCTTGGTCTCAAAGTAAGGTATTTTTTACTTTAGTGCCATGTGTCTATTAACACGGTGGCTTCAACTTTAGCAAAGAATTGGCTGACTTGAACTGAAACGCTGAAAACCATTCTCTTGGACTGTTTTGAGTATTACAGTTTTGCTGGATGATGGAAGCAAGGCAATGGAATACTCCAGGGATAATCTAGTACGAAATTCATCTGATTTGCTGCCAGCTATATCAAAACAGGTTTCAACTTTTCTTTGTCTTTTCTACCAGCTGAGCTCTCCCACCAAATACAGAAATTCAGTTTTCATGTGTCATTCAGAAGAAATACACCCTAATTTATTACTGAAATTGAAAATTAATGTCATTTTTACATAGATGAGTAGTAACTTTCTGGAAGGAGCTGAATTACATACTTTATATCTGCATAATGTCAAGTGCAATCCATTTTTGTTTATATTACTGAAAAAAAATTAAATTTAATCTTATTCTTAGCAATAGAGTCTGCATCCAACAATTTATCACATATTCTGGGATAATGGTCTCAGAAGTAGATTTTCATGGTGAAAACCAACCATGACAATGTGAAACATTGCAAATACAGCACTCAAGTGTCTTAAATTTCAGCTTTTATATATTGGTGTTAAATATTCAGATTCCTACGTTAATTTATAAGCTAGTTTAAAAAAAATGTTTCATGTATGCCTGTTTTAGTTTTAAAGCTGTAACTGTGGCTTTAGAATTATCCTAACTCGCTTTCGTTGCATTAATATTTGAGTTCAGTCTGTTAGTGCTATATATGTTTTTGGGATCAAATCCTGAAATGCTTAAGGAAAATCTTCTGATGACTAAGGTGGAAATTTCTCCCACATAGATATTACAACATTATGGTTCTCATGTTCATGCTTTCCCTCCTCCCTCAGACTTGATTTTAGCAGACAGAAAGCTTAAACGCATACTTTCTATGTTGGCAGTTATCGTGCTTACACAATATTATGCTGCTGAAAAAGGAAGGGGAACTGGTGCAAAAGGTGTCTGAGGCTAGAAGAAAGTTTGAAGTGATTTGGATGATCTTAAGTAACTTTGACCATTATGAAATAATGGCATATTTGCCAGTAAGATGAGATTGTACTCAGAGGAGATGTGGTGCTCTGAGGATGAGACAAAGTATCTGCGAGGCATTTGGAAGCAGTGAAAGCTCTGCTGGGTATATGTAAATGCGTAGATGCTGGATTCGGTGTGTAATATGATAGAACAGTTTGCTGGTACTGTTAGTATCCTTCATCGTAGTGGCAGTTTTTCATTTAATGAAGACCTAAAACTAGGCTTTAAAATAAGGAGCATTAGAGATAAGAATATGTGAGGGAAGATGTGCAATGCCATCGCTATCAAAACCCTCAGCTATGTATGAGTACCTTAGTTTGCAAATGTATAACAAGTGTATTGCTTTTAATTCCAAGCTAGCAAAGCAATGAAGAGCCTCCTAACACTGGAAGTAGCCTGTTTTGCAAATTCTTTCAACAGTTTTGCTGCATCCTCTATGACTTTGTTCAGTGTTTTTCCTCAATAGAAGAACTTCAGTTCTACCAGACTACGTGGTTGCTGTAAAGTGTGAAACTCTGTCATTAGCGTTCCTGGTAGAGTGTGTGTTGACTGGAGTCAAACAAAAACGTTGTGTGCGAGACTCACAGTTCATCAAATAAATAGTATTGCAGAATATAAACTGGAATATGTTGCTGACAATGTTGTGGGTGCACTGGAGTAAGTGTTTTTAGTATAAACCTTGCATACCGTATTTAGATTGGGAATTCATGCTCCAGGAGTTGTTTATGTTTTCTTTTTGTTTTAAGAGAGGATAAATACATGCTGCAACACTCTCTGCTCCTTGTGTCTTGGTTGAGTGCCACAGGAACACAGCCTTCTGAATGCAAGTCTGGCTAGTAGATTCAGTGAGGGTAGGGAAAAGCCATTCTCTTGAATGTAAATTGATGAAATCACTGTCCGTAAAAGTAGGAGAGGATGGAAGATTAACCTCCTCACCTATTCAGAGTATGTGATTTCATGGTCAAGGCATCAATTAGTGTAAAGGAAGATAGGTTTAAGTGATTTCTTCGTTATATGTTTGCAAACTAAAGGCAAGGGTTTTTTTCTTTTTTTATCTACCAACAACAGGAAAGAGGGAATTTATAATACAAATTATAACTATTCAGTTATTGAAATGAGAGCTAGAGGCAGTTTGATACTTCTCTAAATTAATCTTAATGGAGATAGATTTAGAGAAACATTTGTACATCTACACTGTAGATGACAGGAACACCTTTTGCTGGATGTGATTGGCAAATGCAGCCACTTGTCAGTGTCTGTTTTCTATGCTTTCTTTCTACAGTTGGAGTAAAACAAAAATGCAACTGCTTCTTCTGTAAAACTTTTATGCAAGCAAACGTAGTGGTTTGTTCGTGTAGCCAGATGCAATATATCAGTATAGCCACGGTATTGGCGATCTCTACGCAGACCAACCATCTGCTAATTTGCCCAATTTTTGTTGAGGGCATTATGTCTGGTATTGATTGCCAGGATGTTGTGGCTGCTTCGCTACTCTGTAGCAAGTTCATGTCAGTGCAGTGAAAGCAACTCAACTGTCCAGCCACATTTAACAACTGATGGGATTATGCTTTACAGTGAGTACTTCTGACCTCTTTCCGCATGCCCCCTCCCGCGGCCCACCCCCCCCCCCCCCAAAATGAGAAATCAGTATGATAGCACATAAGGATAATCTCCTGGTGTGTTTAGTTGATAATCTGTCCTTCTGTATTCCCAGAATAACAGCATCAGAAAAAGAAATGCAAAAGTTTAGAACAGAAGTCAGAGACTTATTTGTTAGTCTATGAATTCATGGAGGAAGGAAGATTTTTGGCAGAAAATACCTATTTAAAAAAAATTGCTTGGAGCTTCTGCTATACCACTCTATTGAGGTGCCTCCCTCCTGTTAAAGAAAATGATCTAACCTCAAGGCGTGTGGTCGGCTGTGTAGGTTTGTGTGACATCGTGTTTGCCTGTTCAGCTGCAGCAGTGTTCAGGTGTGCCATCCCGCCTCCCGCTCCCTCCCTCGACAGCATAATGTGTACAGGGGCCAGGTACGAGGGGCTGCACCGTGGCCTTGGAGCCCCCCGGGAGCTCCGAAGGGACCCCTTTGCAGGACAGGTCTCCAGAGGCCTGGCTACACGTGTTAGCTCTACGAGGGTTAATATGGCACTAGTTTACAATTACATCGTTTCCTTACGAAATAAGGAAATTCACTGAGTTCAGTAGTTACCTGGGTTTCCAGTCACAAAAATACATTATTAAGACCGTAAAATAGTACTATTAAGAAATCTACCAAATACTTAGTGAAAAAGCAAAGCACTGTGCTTCCTCAGCCTTGCATTATAAACATTAATGTAGAGCCCTACTATTCTTTATAAAATTGAAATAATAAATCAAGCTTAAAACAGAGAGACAAACCTCTCTAACGCCTTAAATACCTTGGAGAGAGTACTGGGCTATGGCAAAAACAAATAATTTGGTAAGATAATAGCAATTTTAGTGTAGAATATTAATTGATTAATTAATCCTTTGGTTTCATGCAACCTGGAAAACATTTGTCAGCTTCATGGCTATTACTCAGGAATGAAAGAGAGAGTACATCATTATCCTGAAGCAACATAGCTGCTTTTTCTAAAACTGTAAAAGAGAGGCCTCTGTGAAACATTGAAATAAAAATGTCAAATCTGTGGAGAAAAGTATTAAATTTCCCTTCCATATGCTAATCTAGAGCAGTTTGTGCCACAGGATGCCATTATGTATGAAAGCGTACACATCCCCATTTCCTTGTAGGACGTTCTGAAACCCTGTTTTGGGATATTAAGTCAGCAAGACAACATACGGAAGCATGAAATATGCATATAGAATTTGATGACTCAAAAGGATTGGTTTTGCAGGTGCAAGCTCTATAGTAGTCACCTGTGCAAAATCTTACTGTGTTTTTTGACCAGAAGCCTTTCAGCCCTCTCTCATCTTTCTTTAGTGAAGACATTAATAGTATTAATTGCTACTTCTTTTATTATTAATTTCTGGATGAACACAAAATATTGCTATAGCAACAAGTCCTTCCTAAATTCACTGCAGACAATTAGTAGAGGAATTCAATCTCAGTGTACATAAGCACAATAGTAAGAACCATTCTGAGGAAGGAGGAACTTTTTAAAAAAGTAGTGACACAGACACTCAAAACTGTCGTGGAAGAACAGAACTTGAACATTTTCAGAATAATCTATTATTAAGTATTCCTAATTGCTGTACAAAGGTGCATACTTGTCCTAACCAAATAATTACAGCATACTGTTTGTCTCCTCAGAGGTAAGATACATCACTCTGTGGAATAATCTGCAGATCTCTGTCTGTAATAATGATGTTTCATCCTAAGACTGTATCTTCTCTCAGAGGATGACTCTCCTTCAGCCTTGACAGCGGATGTGTGGCAGACCTTAACTAGGCTGCAGGAATAGCTGAATATTAAACAATCCCAATTTATGAAGTCAGAATTAGATACTACTTTATGAAGTCAGAATTAGATACTACTTTATGAAGTCAGAATTAGATACTACTTTATGAAGTCAGAATTAGATACTACTTTATCTCTTCTTTCTGGCCAGCTGAAGCATCCTTCTCTCTCTCTCATCTAAATAAAGAGGTTCGCTATTTGCATTTCACCTTGTCAAGACTCTTAATAATTAGCAGACAAGGGAAGTTATACATATGGGCATATAGCAGGTAGCATAAGGGGTGTGTGAAGAGGCCAAATATCTGTGGAGGAGTGAAGGAAAGGAGCTCTCTTGGACTGCAAGTCCATGACTGGTGCCACGGTCTGTGACAGGTTTTGGGGTAGTGAAAGTTTATATGTTTTCAGGGGGAAACTAAGATTTTTTTTAGCATGCCAATTGGAATGGAAGAAGGCTGTGTGAGGAGAGAGCCTAAGGACAGGGCTGGCTTACAACAGGAAAACTGTAAATTAAGGAAATGAAGGGGAGAGTTGAAGGAGAACTGGTGCCTGTAGGAGGGAAGTCTGAAGGGTCTATCCCTGGAGCCTGTGACTCGTGCATATATATATATATGTATATATGTGTGTGTGTATGTATGTATCTATCTATCTCTCTCTATATATATATATATAGGATAGGAAAAAGAAGATGAAGGGCGACCCAGAAATACAGAACAGTAGGATCCTGAGTGCTAAGGGAAGAAGATGCCTGTGGGAGAGATCCTGGGAAGGAAGCGGTAGGCTTTGGGGGAGGAGGGTTGCTGGACGGGCTCTTGCTTCACCCCATACAGCTGGTGGCTTGTTCGTAATATTCCTTCAATGGATGAGAAGGCTGACTCTTCTGTAGAGTTTAAAGATATGTTTTCTTAGGTTTAACTCCACCCATCCACCCCAAAACTCCTTGTATGGTTCTTCTGGCCAGACTGTTAACCTTGTGAGGTAATAATCAATAGAACACAAATATGAAAAGCAGTTTTTTGGACGGCCATAGCCTCGCAGCTTATTCTTGTCAAAACTCTTCCTCTTGGGAGACCTTTGCATAATGTCAGGGTCACCATCTTCAAGTGGTCAAAGTTTTGGGTTCTATCTCTTGGTTATTCATTTTTCATTAGCAGAGAAATCTGGCTTTGTTAACTGAGAAATCTTAAAGAAAATTTATAATCTGTAATTAAAGCTAGAGGAGCATTACAAAAGACTATAGTGAAGAAATGCTGAGAGTCTTTTACCTCTGAGATTATTGGAAGGCAGTTGGTCGCTGGAGTTTTGTTGTGCAAATATCTTTGCTAAAATGCCTCTTATGGAAGGTGTCTTGCAATAATGAGCGAATGAGCAAAGCCATATTGTTAAAATGGGCTTTTGAGGAGCACTGAAGAAATGAAGAGTTGGTGTCCCATCTTTTGTCTGGAGCCACTGAGGTAAATTCAGGGAGATCTAAATCTATTAAGGAGGCTTGGTGGAGGCATTCATATATATTGATGTTGTTTGAATTCTTTTTGCACTGTTCTCTTGGCTATTGGATTTCCTTTGGAAAGAGATGAAAAAGTTCACTCTGTAAAGAAAGGAAATTGATATTGGTCTTCTTTAGAAGATGGAAAAAGAGGATCTCCAGTTGCTGTTGAAGGAAAGGAAAAAGTCTACACTGAAGCAAAAAGTTGAATGGACTAATCTTCAAATGGGTGTGGAAGAGAAGCTTATAGGAATACAACACTAGGGGAGAAGGGTTGTGTTGTAGAAAACAGTTGCTAAAAACAATGTACAATGCAAAGGGAGCTAATATAAATAGCAAAGCAATGAGAATAATTGGTAGCAATGTTTCTTGAAACTGCAGTTCTGTAGTTGATGGCTAGTGATGACTTGGTAGACGGATGTATTGGTTCTCCTTTTCCTTAGCCTCAGAGTGCAGTGTGATAAGGGAATGCATCACCAAAAGTGGAGACAGCATTTGACTTGGCTCTTGATAGACAGTCATAGGTATGCTGCTCTGACTGTCAGACTTTTCCTTTTCAGTCACGTACAGAGTTTTCACTGAAAGAGCATAATGCCCTTTAGGACTTCCAAATACAAACAACAGTGACTGTTACTTTTCCTGCCATTCTGTATCTCCATCCAAAAAGTTTGTTGTGTTTTGTGACAGCAAATGCATGGAAGATGCAGATACATGTGAAGATGAACTATACTTTTTAGAAGAAGCAGACGGTGTTTATACTGTTCGCTACTGTGTCAGTAATTTTCATTCTCACTCAACTTGATTGAAGCTGTGTTTGTTTGCTAAAGGGAATGTTAAAGAAGCAAAAATGGGCAGGCAAGATTGAACAAAGTTTATAAAAATAATAAGCTTTTTTCATTTTTGAAAGAAAAATGGTAGGAGATAAAAATATGCAAAGTGGGTTTAATATATAGAAAAACTTCAGTCAATGTCTCTAAAGATTGAGTGCCTTATATGTGATTGTTTTTTGCTGCAGTATGCCTAGGAAATTCTGTTTTTCTTCTGCAGCTGTCTTAGTGTGGGCGCCTCTATCTTGAGCTAAATTCTCATGGATGGAAGAGCCAACAGCTAAACTTTTCTTACGCTTAGCGTAATTTGGTTCTTCTGGGGCTACAATACCAATTTATATGAATTTGGGAAAAAAACTACTGTGGTTCTCTTTAAGGACTACATCTGACCACCTTGGGAACTGGTGAGTTTTTGTACTGATTTCAAGCTCTTAGACTCATACCCAGAAATCCAAGATATTGGACACTTCTTTTTAAAGGTTAAAAACAGTGTTAAAATTTTCTTTCAATTCTAATTTCCATTATTATAAATATGAAGATTAAACTTTATGTAAGCTGCTTTTATTAAAAACAAGCAAAAAACCACAACCTAAGTCAGTGATCCATCATAAAAAGCACACTCTTACAAGCCATGAAGAAAACAGTTTTAAAGCTATGTATCTGTCCAGTTTGGGGACGAAAAATGTCATTTGTCATGTTCATTTCTGCATTTAATAGGAAGTGTTGCCATCCATGAATAAAATCTTGAAGCTGAATAGATAGCAGGATTTTTATTAGTGTATATTAGTTTGCTTCCTCCCCAAATAACAATGTTAATTTATAAGTTGAAAGTAATGATTCTGGAAAGCCTTTCCCTTTAGGAAGGCTAAGCAAGCATGGATTTATCTTTATGGATTTGTAATAAACAATTCCCTGAATTAGGATTAAAAGAACAATAGATGTCAGACACACGGACAGTCATTTAAAGAGCATATGTTGAGTCTGTTATCCAGAAATGCAATTCAGTAAGTAGGTACTTCAAGTGCAAACCTTTGTGAAGACTTGCATGCTGGTGCTGTTCAAGGCACTTGTGAGCAAATCTGCTGCTGATGTAAGCTGCCAGGAGCAACTTGAGCCACTCTTGAATTATGGGCATGGTCAAATTAACTTTTAAATTCCTAAAATACCAGAAAGGGGATCATATGACTCTTGTAGGCTGACCTCAACAGTAAAGAGATACATGGAGACCTGTGAAGATCCAGAGTGTATCTGTAGATGCTGTGGCCTAAGAAAACAGATATAATCTTAACAGGGCTTCATTTAAAAGAAAATAATATACAAAAAGAACATGTATTTTTCTCTCCCACAAAGTTTGCCCACATACATAATTCCGACTTGCTGTCATAGCTACAAGTCAAGAAAAGGGAGTTTCAAAGAGCAGTAAATAGTGCTTAGATTTCTGTCTCCAAGAAGAAAATATTGGAATTAAACTTTTGTGAAACAATTTGCAGCATACTGAGTACTTTTTAATGTAGCCAGATATCTTATATCCAGCAACCTGCCAGTGTTAGCATACATAGGCGTTATCCTTGTTACATCAGTTTGTAGCTTTCTGTGGTGTAGTGACTCATAGGGAGGCTGGTATCTTTCTCCACATCAGCTCTCATCAACTCATTTCACTTGATATGGTAGGGTAGGGTTGGGTGCGTTGGGTTTTTTGTTTGTTTGATTGTTTGTGTAGTAGTGCCTCAGACTCGCAGAAATTTATTGCTATGCAAGCTGGGTTTGGTCAGTTTTTGTTTCATAGATTCATAGCGGCAGAGGTCAGAAGGACCAGATGATCTCGAGCAGTGTCAACCTCAGCAGAGGTGGCTAGAGCAGGTTGCCAAGGATGTTGTCCAGTCAGGGCACTTTCCAATAATAATGCTTGTATTTTACAAGAGCCATGCAGTTTAGCTTTCCCACCTTCTCTTAAATTGCATCAGGCTTGCTCTCCATAACAGCCATAAAATAGTAAAGGCTATTTTTTTTTTAAAAAAAATGTATACTTTTGTTGTTATGAAGTAGGAACACTTCCTTGATATGGCTTACATAATGAGATGGGGAAGAATTTATTTGCATTGTGTATTGACTTACGTGACAAAAACACTTGAATGCTGAGAATGCTTTTGTCATCACCTCTTGTAGCAGTGTGACTTGCATGACTTTGGTCCTGCGTTCTCTACTGCAGTTGGAGTCATGCTGAGAGGTTATAAGGATAATGTTTCCGAGTATTAATGTTGGGCATGTTAAACTGAATTTCAAGGTTGTTCCTTTTGACTATGCAGAATTTTTTATATACTGTATGTTTGAAACTCGGGGGGTTTTTTAGCAGTTGTTTTCCTTCCTTTTTTTTTTTTTTTTTTTTTTTTTTTTTTACTACATAAATATAATTCTTATTAAAAGACAGAGTGAGAGTTTAAACAATGTGTCTGATTCTGATTTCAATTTAAAAAAAAGAGCAAGGTGTTGTGGATTCATTGGCAACTGGGTTGAGCCTACTTAAACTGTTAATTTGATTACTGCAGGTGTCATGAGAAGTATTGCACCTAATTCACAGTCAGTCTAGGTTAGTGTCTGTGGTGTAGGGAAGGAAAAAGATGGATACTATGATGTTTCTGTTTTGGGCTTCTGTCAAAAACACTTCAGTAAGAAAATTGAGAATTCTTAGTGATTAAGATGATACATTATGTTTAGGCCTGAATTTGTAAGCTGGAAAATTATAGTGAGTTTGTGCCCCCCGCCCCGTTGCTATGTGAGATTGTTAAGGATTTAGAAGAATAAACAGATACAGAAAAGCTTCATTATCGTCCTCTGCTAGCTCATATTAAGAAAGTTAAACTTAAAAAGATAAAACACTAACAAAATTACATTATAGAAATGTTCATAAATCTGGTGGTTGAATCTGTACACCATTTAGCTGTGCTCATATATGTCTATATCTATTTTAACAATATTGGAAATATTCATAAAGGTGTAGGGTGAAATCTAGTAAGGTTGAGATGAAAGGTTTTTTGCTTTGTATTTGGGCAAATTGAGATTTCGCTTCAGTCTGCCTTTCACTTTTCCTTTCAAACTTGGACAGTGAAAAGCAAGCCCAATGAATATAGCTTTTTCTGCTCAGTTTTACTTACATATTTTTTTTTATAACATTATTTGGAGTTTTTCAACAGCAGTGGTTTAAAAATACCCCTCGCCTATCTCTCTCCATTTTTCTTTTTTCTACCAGAAGACATTATCCTCTCCTAGTTAAAATGGAACAGAAATGTGAATACTAGAAATACGTGGCTGGCCAGTCTCCTTTTGGCCAGTGAGATGTGTAGAGTGTACGTGTACAAAACATACTTCAAGGCCTATCCTAATCAACTTAAGCAAAATAAATTGAAATAAATATCCCCAAACTATTTCCAGCAGTTAAATTATATTAATTTAAATGAGATTAAACCTATAATATGTGTAGCTACCTTCATGTGAAGATAAGCTTAAGCAATATTCTTCCTCTGATCTAAGCTCAGAGTAGCAACCAGGCCAGAGCCTTTGATTTGAAAATCATTAATTTCCTTTCTGAATTTCCATTCTCTTTTGTCCTGATTGGCTCTGTAATTCATTCAAGTGTTCTTGTTTGTATGTTATGTACAAGTTTGGGTCTGAAGCAGTAAGCTTCAGAATTTTAGAGAATTCTTGTGAGAATTGTGGAACTGGCACAAATGTTCAAAAGAGCTAATTAAACATAAAATCATAAAAACGGAAGTTGTTATTCAGAGCTTCAGGTGAGGAAATTGTTTGGTGTTTGTGAATTACTAGAAAGTAAATGTGAAGACATGTAAGTCATTAGGGAAAACTGAGCAGAGTGGCATGCAGGGAATAGAGTTGGAGTACTGCAGAATAAACTTTATTTGTATTGTGCATATGAAGCTAAGAAACTTTTATTCTGAATCAGCTTGCATGAGTGAAATGTCCTTGTTAAGTATTCCTATAACAGGAATAGGATTAATTACGGATTTGTGATGTCTTGACATTTTATTTTTTCAGCAAAATTCACAATGAGAAAATGCTGACTGAAAGTGGACTAATATACAGAACAAAAAGATGAGCTTTTATGAGTTAACCTTATGAATCCTTTGCCTGTTAAGCATTCTTCAGCAGCTTAAACTCAGTGTTTCAATGAAATTAGTAGACTGCTAGATTGTACTGTTTAGTAGCAAGGTAGGTACATTTTACCTGGATTTTGTGCAATATTTGGTCTAGTTTATCTGTTAACATAGATGTAACTGGGACATCGTATAAGTACGTGGAAATGGCTCCAGCAGTAAGGTAGCTCAGAATGCTTTTGAATGGATAAATTACTACAAGTTAAAGCTTTGCACAGTCACCTACACGTAGTGAAACAGATATTGAGTATTTGTTAACTAGTAGAGAAGTAGTTAAATTGATAGCAATGTAAAGTTTAGCTAAAATTTGTGATTCAGACAAGTAAAAAGTAAAAAACTCATTAAAATATAAAATAGTCACGAATCCTCACTGTTGCTGGAAGATATAAAGTTGGATGTGCACAGTCTGTTTGACTAAAGGGCTACGATTTGTCTTTGTATGCAAGTGCAAATACCGTGTGCAAGTGGCGAGATAGCTATAGAAGTTATATATTGTTAATATTTTATGTTGAAGGGCTTAATAAAAAGAAATGTGGCCTCAGTGGATATGAATTAGCCAAGTCCCACTAGCTCTCCATTTACTTATGTCAATTTGTAGCTCCTCTAAGTTCTTTTTCAGTTTTGCACAGTACATCTAGTATGTGTGCTCATGTTTTGCTGGTTCTGAGAATTTTAGATAGCTCTAGCTGAACCTTTTAGGCACCTTTGGTGGTGGTGGGGGGAATACATGAAAGGGCATGACATAAATGGGCTGTGTACCACCATAGCTCCATTTGCACACCACTGGCTTCTTGTACATCTGCCTTCTATGTTGTTTCTTCATCTTGCAAAATGAAAGTTACCAAAAATGTCAGCTGAGTATTGCAGTTCTCTCATTGGAAAAGCAAGCGCCTATTCCAATTATTCTGTTATATTTTAATCAATAATTTTCCTGGAGTTGAGAAGTCCCCCGCTGGTATTTTTAAGCTTTGACTGCCAATCCAATAGTTCAGGACTTCTTTGATACTTTTGTAATAATAGTGGGGCTTAAATGTGCAAAACTTCATATGCTACAAAGCAACTTTATTGCTTCAGTACAAAAAACTGAGCGAAATAACTCTGGACCGAGGAATTTGTGCGCTCTTCTGAGGAAGCCTTTAAAATTAATTGTCCAAATAGCTGCAATCAAAGGAACTTAAATGATTTTTCTGGCCTGACAACGGGATCTCATGCAGTTCCAGCCATATTTCAATCTCAAAGAGTTTTAACTCATTAGCTTAGGCAATAGATGGACACAACACTGTCTGATTTTCATTTTATTAGTGCTACTGGATTTTCCCTTTACTATTCCTATTATTTCCCTCTAGTTAAAATTTGAGAAAGCACAAGAGGATGGTTAGCTGATCACAGAGACAGGCTAGCCACTCCACTAGAGTTAAAAGCTTATAATAAATCTGGTCAATGAGGAGGAAGTGGGGGAAATTTAAGTTCTAAATTGTTCATGGACTTGAAATGGCTGTGCTTTAAAACTTCAGCATTACCATTATTCCTTGAAAATCTGGATCGATGTTTTAAGTTTCCATGAAGTAGTAAAAGTTGTCAGTGCGGGTATGGGAGCTGGGAGGCAAAGATATGAGATAATGGCAAACGCTGTTGAAATAGTTAGAGTGTATTCCTGCTTCTGACTTGGATACATATAAGCATTCACACAGGCACCTCTCCATGAGGGAGAAGTGTCAAAATTAGGCTTCTGGAAGTCTTCCTATATAATTTTAACATGATTCCACCTTGGTGGGACACAGATATATTTTAATACATTTTAAAGTTTGTAAACCACTAGGTACTAACAAATCATTTATACAAAGGGGGTTTCATTTCTGCCCTCTGAAAAATGGATCGGTTCTCATAAAAACTCCTTTTCTTGGAGGGGGGAGAGTTTAAGTAGTTTGCCTAATTCTCTAGCAGTTAATTGCATGGGGTGCTGGCCACAAGGCTTGTGGAGTGAGGAGGTTTTTTCCAGGTGCTCTGTTAGAGGAAGTAGTCTGGAAATGGGTTTCCAATCTGTGAGCCATCTGTTGAAGACACTTTCTTGATGCTATCGGTTATTTCTGTGGTTGTAGTGTATTTCCCACTCAACTATAATTCCGAACTAGTCAAAGATTTTCCCCAAGCAGGGTTACTGAAAAAGTGTTAAATGACAAATTCAAATCAATGCTGCTAGAGGGGGCATTTTACCCCACTGACCATGTTCAGTATAGTAACTGTGTCACTGGAGAGAAGAGAATTGTATGTGCTGGGAAGAATGAGTTTGGGTAGGTGTATGTGGACTAAGGCTTTTGAGGGATCTGGAGGAGAAGACAAGTAGAATTAGGGTTGATACTGGAAGATTATCAATTTTCTCTATACAAAGAGACGATATTTTAAATCACTTAGCAGATCAGAAGTCAAACTTTTTTCTCCCTTACAATCAAGGATACTACATCAGTGGGGAATTTCCTAGCTCATGGTAATCACGGTGATGGAACAGTTCTCAATTAGATAGATTTGTCAGTGCTCTCTGCCCAATAGTTGCTGCTGCAACTGAGTCCATTTCTTCTCTGTTTGGGAGCCTGTTCTTTGCAGAAGGGATCCCTCTGCCCAGCCTCCACTGCAGACCCCTTCTCCACCAGGAGCACAGTAGTCTGGCAAGCTAGCAGAAAGAGTGAGAATGTGGACACGAACTGCCAGACCGTCACAGTCCATTAATTTTACCTTAATTATACTTTGGCCCATGATTAATACAGGTCATAGCTGTCTAGCCACATTGTAGATCATGCTGAATATTGTACAATGACAAGTACAACTCCTCTGAGTCATTCTGACTCCATGGCTTAAACAATCATTGTTTAAACAGGGTAAGGGAACTGTTTATTTAAAAAAATGTTTCCAAGAAGTCCTAATCCCCCTTTGGGGTAAATGGAAGAGTTTCTGCTACAAGATTACTTTTAACTGTAGAAAACAGTCACATTGAATACCAAAAGGAAACAGAAAAGATAAGTTAAGAGCTGTTTTCCTTCCTCAGCAAGTCAAGTGACAGAAATTCTGTGGATTGGATAGATTTGCCAATGCTTTTCAGCCTAAGGGCTGGGCAAGAGGTCAAGAGATGAGTCGATCAGTGTAAAAGTGTGTGCATGAGCAGGAGGAGTTATCAGGAGGAGACTTCTGACTAGAGGTGCTTAGCAGAAGCTTAGCTTCGTGCCCAAGTAACCACAAAATTCACAGCACTGTGGTAGGAGCATCGCTAGATAAGAAGGGGGAAATGATTAACTTAAGGTAGATTGTGTATTCACCATACAGGGTAGTATCGTATACTTCATTCTAAGGAGTTTTGAACACAGGTTTAAAAACCCACAGGTCCTGGGATTCATTTCCCAGGAGACTGTCCCAAACATCGGACTATGCTGGTTTGTAGTGCTCACAGGTTATGTGCAATGTATAACCAGCTAGTGTCCACCTGGGCAAGCACTGCGCCCTTGGTGTCACATGCCTTTCTTCCGAGCTGGCTGTCTTGAGAGCAAGTTAGATATTTTCCTTCTCCCTGTATTTCATGCCACACAGCATAGCTTCAGCAGGAGGGTCCAGTGATTTTCATGGCAAGAACTGCACTGGAGCAGCTTGTAGGTGGGTGGGTGTGGGGTAGGGTGGGGAAGATCCAAGAAACCCGACTACTCTACCTATATTCCCCTCTGTGTAAGTATGTGTATACATGCTGCGTATGGCTGCCTACCCTGCTGCCACAGTGGCAGCCAAGCACCTCTCTGGGTGTCACACTTTATCCTGGCGTTTTCAGGAGGGCTGAAGTTGCTGCTGCTCTGGCTGAAAGTGTTTGACTAAAAAATGCGGAAATCCTGGAGCTACCTTGCGAGTAGCTCAGCTGTTGGTGCAGCAAAGGAAGGAGCACAGCTGCACCTGACAGCCTTGCTCCAAGCTGTTCATCATTCAAAGCCTCTGCAAAAAGCCCTGCCAGGGAAAACATTAAGGTCTCAAACTCCGAAGTATTCTCGGGAAGTCAGAAATGCATACTCAAACCCACACGTTCAGTTCCACTCCTGACTCTGAAGGATCACATTCAGCCCGTGTGACAATTTTAACTCCTGAGCTCGGGGTTTTCTTTCAAATCTATTTTCATGCCTTTTTTTTTTAGTTGGTTTTGACAGAAGATGGTTCAGTTTGGTCTCTGTTTTGTCAGAAAAACTTGAACAATAGCAATTCAGGTTGAACCAAAAAAGTTAATTTAAAAAAATCAGTTGACTTCAGTTTTATGTAAAACACAAGATTAATACCTCAGAGTTTCTTGTATGTTTATGTAAGAAACAATGTGAGAGGATTAAAAGTTGAGTCACTTCAAGACATAAAGCAAATTCAATTCTTTGCTGATGAAATCATAACAGAAAACATTAAAAAAAAAAAAAAAAAAAAAAAAACCCAAAACTTGACATGTAAGCAGAGGCTATATTCTTGGGAGCTGTTTGATGTTTTGATACCTTCTTCTATGAGGAATAAATAAATAAATATGTATGTATGCAAGTACGGTTCTACAATACTTCTGGTTCTAGGATTGCAGGAATGTGTCAGGAACTTCTGTAAATGGTGACTGCTGTTCTCTTCAGTTTTAATTATATATGCTTAGATGTATTTTCTGATCGCAAGCTTATAAATCCCTCCTTGTTTTCCACTTTCCGTGGTATGGGAGAGGTTTTTGCACATAGGTGATGACAGCCTTCCTGCAGTGATGAGGAGTAGGAGGAAAAGAGCTCTTTTTCACTGTGAGTCCTACATAATTACATTTAAAAATGATGGAATGAGTCAAGAGGTCTGGGCATATACACGTACTTACACATAGATGAATATAGGTAGAGTAGTTATATTTCTTGAATCGTTAACATTTTTTTACAGAAGGCTTCCACCACTCTGTGCAAGAATATGAAAACAACATCGATTAATTTGTCAATCGTTACTTTCTTCCAGTAGTTTAAAAAAAACAACTAAACAGGAAAAGTTTACCTAGCTCTAACTATTTCACTATATTAAGTACTTGAATAATTAGACCATAGAAGCTGTTCTAGTCTCTCATGCAGATGTATTCTTCCTTGCCTGATATCTCAGGGAATTTTGTTCTTGTGTGGAAGTAAACAAAAATGTTCCTTCTTTGCTATTTTAAGCAACAAGTGGAAACTTTCATGGGTGAAACAAAGAGTTGAAATGTAAACTGAAACAGCTTTCAAGTTGAAGTTCAATTTTGGGGTTATAAACTTCTTTTGTAAGATTTTATGTTCATTTCTTCTTTTGGATATGAATACTGATTGCAAAACACTGTCAGCATTTGTCTGAGGTAACAGGATGGGGCAAATGCTAGTCTGAGAAGACTGAGGAGCTGGAAACCTTCACTTCATCATGCAAAATCTCTGTTCGTTTCTATAGTGGGAACCAAATAATGAGAAAAGCATTTGGCCGAAAGTTGTAACTTCCTGCGGGCTTTAATTGCATCTTTCCTTTGCCCGCCTTTTGGTGTTTTCTAGCTGATTTGTCTATACAGAATCTAGAAAAACTGTGATCTGGCCCAAACCTTTTTTTAGGTGCTATTATGTTATAAAAGTATACTTTTGTTTATTTTTACAAATATTGTGGGATGTTGGCTGCCAATATAGCTTTTAACTATGAATGCTGGTATGTTGCTCGGAGAGTTGTAAGACAATCATATAGAGCTCATGATGATACCGATTTGTCACTTTGGATACTGAATAGCCTTTTCTGTGTAGATCTGTGAAAAATAAATTGAACATCGTTTTGATCATCAGATGCTTAACTGAGATGAATGAAGCTGGAATTCATTTGAATGCTGTGCCCAGTCCTTCGCCATAAGCATGTAAGAGGAAAATATGTACTTAATTCGTCCTCTGTCAAAGCAAATAGAAACTAATGAATTCACCTCCATAGGAACAGATTCCAATTAAATTTATTATGTTGGACTAAATTCTCTTCCTGCTATCTATGTTTAAAGAAATCTAGGAGGAAAAGCTGGTGGACTTTTACTATCCAGGTATATGAGAGGTAACAAGGTCAAGACAATAATCTGCCTGTCTGTGGTTTAGAATTGTTAGTGCAGCTCCAACTGTAAAATCTTTCAAGTTTGCAGCATTTGAGCAAGGACTGAGATGGAACTTAAGATCCAAGACAGTTTGTTTAGTTGTTTGTTCAACATCATGTTAGATTGTTTTTAGAGAAGTGTTTATCTTTTCTAACTTCTTTTTACTTAGTTGTTTTGAACTCTGAAACCATGATGGGCTACAAGGCAAGAATACCTGGGCTAAAGTTTAGTTTATTTTGAGACTAGAGCAGTATCAGTACTAAAGGTGCCTAAATCAAAACCTAGATGAAAATACATTCAATTTTTGGAAGGGACTCAGAGTTAAATGTTGGGCGTGGGGGATGGTGTGTGTGTGATTTTTTTTTTTTTTTTTTTTTTTTGGTTGCCTTTTGTGTGTGTGGCATAGACCTTTTCCCTTTAATTCTCTTGTTTCTTGAAGTTCTGTTTTAATTAGTTACCATTTGGAAAAAGTGAAAAGCTGCACCAGGCAAGCTAAAGATTTATTGACTTGGATTATTTTTGTGAACAGCAGAATGATTCTTGTGGCACATAGTAAAGCAGTGTCTGATTTCTAGCAGATCATTAGCAGAAACCATTTTGAGCTGGAACAAGTATGAAGTACCCTGTAATCTATGAAATATACCTAATGTACGTAACGTTTGTCAGTATTCATGGAGATAGATGTTTTAATTATCCCTTCTGATGCATATTTAAGAAATTCTTGGTGCTATTCTCATTGCAGTAAGGTACTTCTATGAAGTTTCCACCTGTGTAGATGCTGCTAACAATATACTCACTGAGTTTTGTTTCAATACTGATACCTGTGACTGGAGATTCCAGCAGAGATTTGATTACATCTGTGGTTGTCTTCCACTCAGATACTTCCCGAACAGAACTTGTGTTTTCTTGTTGCCCTGCCAAAACATAGGTCTGTAAGATCCTTAAGCATGTCTCCAAATTTGAGCATCAAATAAATAGCCCTACAGTTTTGTAGCTTGATAGTAATCATACTGAGAAGTTACCATGCAAAATGGTGCAACATGTAGAGTATCTTGCTTATCGTTATTGTACAACAATGTTTTGCATAATTATGCTCCATGAGTATATTCATTTACTAGGCACACTTTGCCTGGAATGGTATGAAAGCCTCTTGTTGTAAAGCATTCAAGCTTTCATATATCTTAGAAAAATGTTGTCTCTAAAAAATTCACAGGTAAGGTATTGTAAAGTCAATGAGATACTTCTGCTCATTAATTTATGTAGTCTATTCTCTTTTAAGACTAGCTAAAACTTGCTTTGGAGAGATGGTGTCACCACTTAATACACGTTAGGAAAGAGCTAGAGATCTCTCCTAACCTGTTTCCACCCCTACATATGCTGTTTTGTTTTGTTACTGTATAGTTGTATTCATAATTGCTTTGCCAGAAAATAATTTTACTTGACATGACACTTTACATTGCCTTTCCTCCTTGGCTATGATAGGCTGTTTTTGTTTATTTTAGTAAAAATATAAACAAGAGTTCTATTTTCATACTAATCTTCTCATGTGCACACACATGCACATACCTTCAAATAAAATGTTACTTTACCTTACTCCTCATTTTCAATGTTTTGTGAAAAAGCAGATTGGTTCAGAACCACTTATTTCCTTAAAAATGCATGCATTAATGCAATTAAAAAAATGAAAATAATTTTTGAAAGGTAGAGTGGAATACATTGAAAAGAAAGATGTTTCTTATATCTTGGGGAGAATACATCTGGAAAAGTTATTTAAGCTTACTTCTTTTCTAGAAATTCATACTTACTGGATGAATTTCTTGTGAAATAAGAAATTGTTATGCCCATTTCAGATAGTCATGGAAAAACTTGAACATATTCATTAGAATCTATACTTTCAACTAATCGAGACTATAGGTGACATCTAAAACTGCCTCCAAAGGTGCTCATATCAAAAGATAGTGGGTTCATTTAATGTATTTGAAATTTTGTTGAAATTTAGTTTGTTTGAAATTATTACTTTAAAATGACTTCTCTTCTAATTTATGAATGATATTTTGAAAAAAAAAGATTTTGAGGCTTTTTCATTTATTAGATACAAGGGAAAGGAGATGTTTGGGGGTTTTGCTTGTTTTGTAATTCCTCCAGTTGTGCTCATAGTCTAAAATAAGACTAGTCAGCTTTCTGGGTTTGAAATATTTCTCGTGGATAAATGAGTTGTTCTGAAGTTTTGTAGGGGAAGAAATAGGAATGTTTCACCAGGAAAAATGAAAATGAATGATATAAGGTCCGTTTAGTTCAGATTAACATTTTAATCTCTGTCTGAATAATTGTGCATTATGAGGATTGCTATTCTGCCTCCCACGCTGGACTTTATAATGTGTGGCAGTTGTTAGGATGTATGTTCTGCCTTGTTTAGAAATTAAAGCTCACTCACAGTGAAATGTGTCTTTATCATTTTCCAAAAAACACTTATTTTGCAAAAGTGAAGTATTTTTACCTTCTTTTGATGCAAAATTCATTCTGAAGATGAATTCAACTATAACTAGTTCTGTGAGTCCATAGCACGGTGCCTAGGCTGAATACGTAAGAGGCTTTAATTGAAAGTCTGCAAAATAAGGGTATCTTTCAGCCATGGCGGGACTCCCCCACCTCAACTTCTGTCAGTGTTATTGTTCCATAGAACAATTCTCCTTGAGGACAAAACTTTCAATTTCTAGTGAAAGACTGTATACAGCAGAAGAAATGAGGCCCTGAGGTGCAGCTGAGATGGAATTCGGGGATCTCAGTTGAAAGTGATCTGTCAGAAATTCATACCTAGCTTGTTAGGTGTCAGAGTCTGAAAATGCTATCATCTAAAGCAAATGACTAATGCTGGGTTTCTATACAACCCTTGAACAGGCTCCTGAGCTTGTTTGGACGTCATAACTAGGCATGTCCATATGTGACTTTGCCCCATGGCAGAGGGGGAGAGGCCCAGTACGTGGCGTGTTCGGGTATCACTGGATTCGGCCCTGAGTACAGCACACTCATGACCACTTTCATAAAAAATGAGAAAATGGTTGGTGGCTAAGGTAACAACAGTATTTGCCTTTTATCAGATATTCTAATATTCTCACTATAACAAGGCGAAAAGTATTTGCAGGCTTTTTTTATTTTTAAACCACTAAGTGGCTTGAGGAGGGAGGAATAAAAAACAATGTTGTCTGCAGTGAACAAGTCTGGACTGGAGGGGAAAATAAAGACACTAGCTAAAGGCATTAGGAAGCTTTCTGATTATTGTCCTCTCTCCTTATATTTAAGGAGAGCATTTCTTCTCTTGACTCCCTTCAAACTTGCCAAAGCTTTACATGGCCCCAGCCACCCCTGAGGTTGCTGGATGTCCTGATGAGGGCCTAACAACTGGAGGCAGAGGCGGGCCTTGGGAAAGCAGCCCAGGCTGGGAAAGAGAGAAGGCGAAGTGGGGTCATGCAAAGGGATGCCATGGGAGAAATCTGAGGGTCACCGGCACCTGCTCGAGGAAGGCAGACACCAGCTTAGTCCCCTCTAACAACAGCTTGAAGTTTTAAGGGCTTCTCTTATCCTGGGAGGGTGCCTTATCTAGGCTAGCTGGAAGGAGGCAGGAGCTGCATGATTTTATAATTTTTTAAAAAACGCTTATTTTGCAAAAGTGAGAAGTATTCTTATCTTCTTTTGATGCAGAATTCATCCTGAAGATGAATTCATCTGCAGTCCATGCACCACTGCTCAGAGGAGAGAGTATCTGCCATTCCTTGCTTCCAGAACAGTTTATGCATTATTTCTAGTGACTTCTAGCATAAAGTGCATAAGCAGTCTCCGAAGCAAGGAATGGAAGCTGGGAATATGGTCATTGTTGTATTACACTAATTAATTATATTATCTTTAAAGCATATGCTAAATGGATTAAGAATAAGCTGACATCTCAAAAAGTAGCTGTTCAAAAAAAGTGTCCTTCAAAGCTTGAAATAACTTCTGTTAATGGTCTAGAAATAAAGATGAAGTCACGGACAATTATGCTCTCTACACATTTTATCAAAGTAGTAAACACCTATGGTAGTGAAGTCGAAGGAGTTGTGAAGATGGCTTAGTAAGTTCAAACTCTATTTGAAGCAGTCAAGTTCTGAAATCAAGGAATGGAAACCCCCATCACAGTGTCTGGGATCAGAGTTTAAGACACTTGGATTTTGAAAGGGCCAGTAACTGAGTCTGAGTCCCCTAGATGTGCTGTAGAAGAAAATGCTAGTGTTATTCTTACATTAAAATATTTTATATATAAACTGGTGTGGGTTGGTGAAGCTGAACATGAATGGTGTACCTTTTTGGTATTTACACTAAAAAGAAGGGTTAGAGAAGGAGGAAGAGACTGCAAAGAACACATTAACAAGGAGTTAGGGAACATACGTCTGAATAAAAACGCTTTAGAGCTCAATTGGCTCACCAGATCAAAGATTGAAAGTCAGCACAACTATAGTGAAGAGCTATTTTCAAAACAAAATGAAGAGTATGAAAGCATTTTTAGCTCCAGCACTAGAAGTAAGTGTGGGATTACAGAAAGAGAAGTTCAGATTTTAGCAACAGCAAGTATTAATTATTAGAGTTTGTAAAGGTTTTCCAGCCTTCAGCTTTCTGTCCTCATAGCCAGGTGCCTTTCTGGTAGGTATGCTTTAGCAAAGTGTCACTAACTGGATTCAGTGTGGGGGAATAAAGGGTTGAGATACAAAGGTTTGCAACATACAGGAGATCAGAAAAAATGATCTGTGCATGATGAAGTATCTTCTGGCCTCAAGTTTCATAAACATTCTTGGACCTCAAAGGAACATTCTTGACTACGTGCAGTTAATGTGACTATAAATTTTATATATACAGGATCAGTTTGATAGCCTTGCTAAGTAGATGTTTTTGGTTAAAATATAGTTATGTGATATGTTGGTGCTTACATTGGTGATTAGTGTCATTACTGAACACATTCTTTAAGTGCCTCGAGTATTACCAATCTGATTATCGATCATAGACCTTATACTTTCTGAATGTGTCCTCATTACAGATTGTGTTTCTTGAATTTATCTTATAGAACAATTGCTACTTCTACTACAAAATAAAAGGAGAACAATGCACCCCCTTCAGCTCGTCTTTAGAGTAAGAACTGGAAAATTCTTGGTCAGTTTAGCTCTACGTTTCTCTTTGCCTTGGCTTTCTCTCTGACAATGATCCAAAAAAATCCTCTTATTTTTGAGTATTTTCGAAATTTGTCAGAAAGGGCAAAGTTATTCATTATTGTCTCTACACAGCCTACACATCACTTTTTACATTTTTATCAATGTTTTTTACTATTGTTTCTTCAAGTATTTTTATAAGCCTTTGTTTGGGTACTGCTTGTTAATGGAAATTACTTACCGTATTTTTTTCTGAAGTAATATCCTCTTGTGGAAGTGAAGTCCACAGAAAGAGTTTACTTTGCAACATATTTTTGTGCTAAAGCTCTAATTTCAGCTATTTGAATAGAAATCTAGAAAGTGCTATTTGAATTGGGAAACAGTTTTTGATGAAATCTGAAACTAATAAAATACGTCTTTCCAAATTTGCACACGCACGCATCCTCCCCCCCCCCCCCCCACACACACATGCTTTAACAAATTCAAATTCTGTAGCAGGAATATCTCTCTCACATTTGTTGCCTTATTGAAATTAATGTAAAGGAGCACTTAATCAAGACTCTCAACCCTTACTTCCACGATTCAAAAGAAGAATTGAAGATTATGTAACATCATATTAGCCTCTGCGTACCCGTTGTTTTTGGCAAACTCTATGGGAATCATTCTTTCACCTTATGATAATATTCTGAAGAGGGTTAATTTAAAGTTATCTTCCAAATAACTATGATTAATTGGTATGTTAATGCATATGTAAGGATTAAATTGCGTAGGGCTTAAATAACATATTCATTTAAGGAAGCTTCATTCAAGAAAGATCCCCAGTGCTTTAAGGCCACAAAAAATACTTTAAAAATTTAATGAGATTTAATTAAAAATGCTTCACTCCTTCAAATGCTTCTGTTTCAGTTGCTTCTGATACTATCCTAGCAGTAAACTAGTTGCTTACTACTTACCCAAAGAATCTTTCAGTAATATTAGTAATCACTGTGCCTTTTTTCTTTTTAAAAAAGGTGATTTTAGTTAAACTTCTAAAACCAAAACACTGCTGCTCCTTCTTCCTTATCACAATAACCCTAGATGAGAACATCAGAGCAGAAGGTAATCCATCTTGACCTGCATCCAGTAAGTGGTGGCTTTTCTCCAGGGCATGTGCAGGACTACTGGTGGTGGCTCTTTCGTTAACATGAGCACACAAGAATGGCCACTGCCTTGCTGTGTGTCTGATGAAGGAAATGAGTTCTCTAAAAAGAAAATAGTCTTAGTTTAACTTTATCTTGATCAATTCCCCCTCAGCATCTGTGAAGAGGTGGGTGGTCTCTGGGCTGTTGAAAAGAAAATGTCAAAATGCAGATCTTCTAGTGAACTTTTTCAAGTAATTTCTTAATAATAAAAGTTATTTCAGCTAACATTAATTCATTAGTTGTTTTGAATGTGCTAGCATAATAAAAATTCTCTCGCCTTAAAAGAAAGAAGATTGAGGCTGTTATGTTTTCAAACTGATCACACTGTGATACTGTTCTTTCTATATCCTTCCCCCTGGGGGAAGGAAGAAAGATAAACAGAAGCTAAGGACTGTGTGCAAAGTGTGTATCCCAAGGTTTGTTTTATCACTGTGATGTTGGTGGGGTTTTTGTTTGCCTGGTTTTTTTTGGTAACTCCAGGAAGCAGTGCTGAGTACTTTTTTTTTTTTTTTTTTTTTTTTTTTTAATCTATTGCAAATGAACAAGCCTTCACAGGATTTTGAAATTTATCCTTTAAATTTTCCTTTCTTCTTTCTCACATATAGTGTGTTTCCTAAGATAATACATGTGCATGGCCAAAGAATTTTTTTGCAATATTTCTGTTCAGTCATCAAATCTTTTCCTGCTGATTGCTGCCATAGGTCTTATGCTTCCTCTGACCATGACAGAAGAAAAAGGTGCAAATCCTTATGCCTGCATCATGAATTCTACTAAGTTTTTGTATATGGTCAGTTGTTAGAGAAATCTTGGAATAGCATGGATTTGAATAGTGTTAAGGCAAGCAAAACTTCAAAGTTTTCTCTTTCTAGCATTTTGTGTTGCCCCCAGCAAAAACAGCAACTCTCAACTAAAAAGTTCTCACATGAGTTCTCTGAAGGTGTTTTGAACTGTCTGATGCTCGTACCTCCCAAAAGTTTACTTCTCCAGTGAACTTCTTAAAACCCTGTTGATGCATACTGGACTATCTTTGTAAGCCTAAATATTTTTTACTTCAAATTCTCCAGGTCTGTGGGCAGCTGTGGCTGACACCAAGAGACACTTATTTTTCCTCCCTGATTTTATTAGTTACCTGCAGTAGACAGTCTTTGCCATCATTTTCTTATTCTGTAGTCAGTTCAACAAGTAGTAACAAATTATTTTTGGCTTGATTATATGGCATTTATCTACTGTGATATGCTTTCATTCAAAAAAAAAAAAAAAAAAAGTGGGGAGGAGAGGCAATTCTCAGTGCACAGGACAGCCATTAGTGAATGGAAGGTGAACTGGGCTGGAGGCCAGGAGACCATGTGTCAGTGTTTCTTTTAGGAGAACTGGGGTTGCTTGCTCTGGGCAGTTTAACATCCCTATTGACCCAAGCCTCCAGTCTCCTTTTTAATGTTGATATAAGCAGCATTTTGTATATCTTTAACTGATGTTATACTCAATCATTTCAATGAGTCTTTGAAACAGGGTTCAAATCTCAGCCATTTATCACACTTTGTCCTCATAATCCTTTCGGCATGAATGTACCACATACATATTCAGTTATATTCTGTTAACATCTAACTTCCTCAGTAGGACACTTTTGCCTTAGAGACAAGTATGTAACTTAGGAACCACAACAACACAACTTAGGAACCTGCCATTGACATGTGATAATACAAATAATTTTATTGCTAGTGCCACAGAAAAGTCAGAAAATCCTGTACTAGCTGTTAGCTATGAACACCTTCAGGAGTCCCATGTTGCATCCACTTTGCCTGTTAACTTCTCTATTGCCATAAGTGGGAGGGAGAGAGCTATAAAAGATCATGTGTTCAAATCCTCCTGATTCACTGTGTGGACAGAATAATGTTGGGATGGGCATTTATTGCTAAAATTGTAATAGCATAAGAAGCAGTTCTGTCTATGTGCATTATGCGCTTTTGTGTTAACACTTCATGAACACCCCTCATATACTACTTGCTATATTAAAGATTTCATAGAAATAGAAGTGCTCTAGAAATAGAAGGCTGCATCTAGGAACAGATTAGTAATAGATTTTAGTTAACAAAAAACAAAAACAAAAAAACCCCACTTCTGAAGCTTTTGTTCTAATCCTTGCTTGGTCAGTGCATTCTGGTATAAGCAAGAATACAGCTGCTGCTTAAAGACAAGTAGAACTACTGATGGGTCAGATCAGCAGAAAGGTAGTGATTTGTATATTGCCAATCCAATAGTTCTTTGCTAGCATACACTTAAGCAAAGAAGAGCAGGACATCTCAGTTTATTATAGAAATATGAGCAATATAGCACTCAGTTTAAGATTTGTGCTATTAGCTTCATATAAAAGCTCAAAGAAACTATTATGGCATTTCTTACAGATTTGAGACTGAGGAAAAATATGATTGTGAAGGATGTCTGTGCAACCTCTGAAGTGATGCCTGGTCATGATGATGTTTGAGAACCACAGTCTGAGAAAAGGAAATCCCAACTGGGGGGATGGAGAACTATCCTAGGTTGCAGAAGGCAACTGTGATAGATTTCTGACCTAATAGCATTATCTAATTTTCAATCCAAAACATTCAGTCTCTAATCTCAGGAAACAAACAAAAACAAGGCAAACAAGGTCTTTAGAGGAATCTGTAAAATGCAAATAGTTTGCCTGCAAGGAACTGTGTGAGACATGTGGCAAAGAGGCACATACAGCGGCATAAACAGTATTTTCTATTTGGACAGCGATGCTGGGTTTGCAGAATCGTTTTGTTTTTCACAAAACTCAGCAGAAAAGAACATAATGTACCTAAAAAAAGAAACAGAAGTATACATATCCTGCGAAATGATTTGTTTAATAAACTACTACATCCCCTAGCTGGAATATTTTCCTTAAACATGATGGAACATCGGTGTTGCTTATCTATTTGACACTGATATATGAATTGTCAGATAGCTGCAGTTGAAGGTAAAATCTAATTGTATGTAAACATAAATAAAACAAGTGGTATAGTAACAATCTTCTACTGTGGGTATAATTAACTAGATGTGAGAATTTGTAGGTCATTGAGGAAACAGTACCTTTTAGGCCTGAAAACAGATGGAGACTACAACTTTGAATATGTCCTCAGCAGTCTGTTTATAATGCTGGACTGGACATCAGGTGGCTACTTAGTCCCTACCCTATTTTTTTTTTGGTGGCATCAGATTCTGTAAGTAAGGTTGTTTTCCATAAAAGTAAATAAAAACTTCAAACAAACTAAATCAAGAGTTTTACAGAGTCTAAGAAGTACTGCAGAGAAAAACAGCATAGAAAATGCAGCATGAATGAAGATCACACGAGTTAAACCTTTGTAGCTACATACGTATGTAATGGCAGAAGATGGCCATTTCAAAAGCCAGCAATCTTAGACCATAGGAAGGGGTTGGGGGATAAAAGGGCAGACAAGTAGGAAGATCAAAAATATCTTCAGCTTCTCCCGTGAAGAAAGAAGTGTGAATGCTTGAGGATGGACATATCCACTTCATGAAACAACCAGCTCCAGCGAAGGAGGCAGTGTATCAGTCTTGAGGAAGAGGTAGAGCTGAGCAACGAAGACTCGAGTCCCTTGGAAGTACAAAGCATGGGGAATGGAGAGGAGTGGAAATCCACTTTCCTTGCTGAGAGTGAAATGTGAACATAATTTATATCATTCTCTTACTCTCTGGAGTGCCTCCACTGAGCAGAGTTGAGTGTAGGGTTGCATTCGTGAGCGTGGTCGCTGTTCATCCTTGCTGTGCTGTGACCACGAGGCTGCTGGGGCTGGTTTCTCTGCAGCTTAGCAGACAAATGGCTCCTTTCTGCCCCATCCCCAGCTCCATCTTTGAATACGTGTTGGTTTGACATATTAAAGTTTCATTAGGGCCAGGAGATCATCTCAGTGCTGCTCTCTATCACCACTTACTAAAAAGTACTATCTGAAGCTTCTGGGTATAAGACGCTAAGCTACGAATACGCTTGCAGTCCCATAAACAACGTGTACGTAAACTACAGGCTGATGCACAGCTGCATTGGTGTGAATCACAAGAGCACCAGCTATGTCAGGTTAAGCTTACTTTTTCTTTTGCTAGAGGATTGGAAACTTTTCCAGATCTGCAGACTTCCATGAGTTCTCATTTGTTATCTGGGAAGAGGGCAAAGGGCAAATTGCAAATTCTGGCCACTCTTCCAAAGTAGCATATAAAATATTGGCTTATAATATACCTAAAATCACTGGCGGAAGTCAGCAGAAGAATGGAGCATTAATCAGTTTCTTTTCAGCTGTTTTACTGAATTTTCCCCCTTGGTTATAGGATATGAGGGGAAAAAGGATTTGCTTGCTGTTTGCTTTCCAGAAAAGCCCAAGCCAAAACAATAGCTGGAATTTCTCAGAGTGAGCGCGGCAGGCCAACGGAGTAGGAACTGGTGGTGCTATGTCCCTAGGAGTGCCTCCCGCAAGGGAGCTCTTCATCTGTGCGTTTTGACAGCAGGAGAAAATAGTAATTCATCATAGTTTTCTCTTGGCTTCTTCTTACAGAGTTTTTCAAAGAAGGGTCCTGATCTGCATTCACATTAAATATTTGTTATTTCAAAATTTTCTTTCCAACTATGGAAACTAAAATTTATTTTAAAAATCCAGATGTTTTATATTACTGCTTGATCATGTATCATTTCTTATTGGCGATAACTCAGAATTCTTAGTATGGGTCTTATTTTAGGCTCTTTAAAGGAAAAGGAAATAAAATGTTTTGACCTCAGTTTTTGCATGGTAATAACAGGACTTCTGGGGAGGTTGCTGGCTTTTGAGAGTGTGCGTGTGTGTGTGTGTGTGCGCGTACATGTGCCCTATTTTCCAGAGGATCATAAAATCAAACAATTCCTTAGGAAAACGACCTTTGAGTGCATGTTTCTGGGTCTCTAGCAGTTTACGCTAGAGAAGCCAGATGTTTGTCTGTTGGTGACTGGTAGCATGATCCAAGCTTCTTCTCCGGCCATATGATAGCAAGGTCTATTTGAATGTTTTGGAGAAAAGAGAGTATTCATATACAGGTTAGAAAATTGCCCCAGAAGTAACGTCAGCCATTCAGAGGAAATGTAGAAAGACTATGCGCTTCATCTGAGTGCACTGAATTTTTCATTTTTACTTGTGTATATTATTTTGAATATTCACATGTTCCCTCTCTAATACTCTGGATTGTTCTGTTAAAAACATCAGTTAGGTATTTATTATTGATTTAAAGCATACTTTGAATAACATGGATTAATTCATTAATGATGGTGATTCTATCTCCCTAAATCCTTTCAGACTGTCATACTTTTTGACAAGAGCAAGGAACTTTATTTTCTTGATTCTCTTTTGATGTAGTTGAGTAGATGACAAAATAATGATATGAATACATAAGATAACTCTGTGTTTATAAACTGCTATACTTTCTTTGTAGGCCCAAAACATTTGGTTTAAGTACTGTGGCTTAATGAGTTAACATAGTTCAGCTAAGCTGCATTTCCTCTTGAATTTGCAAGGGGCTGAAAGCATGTACCTGGTTGATTGCTGCGGATCAACTGACAGGCAGTGCTTGAGTAAGCTATGAGAAGCCAAATTTGTGTCTGAAATCTTTTAGAATCAATGTCCAACCAATTCTGGCTGCAACTAATATTTTTTTCAACCCTGTCACGGGGAGTGTTTCTGTCCTGAAGAGTGTGTTGATCCCCTGTATCACCGATCTTGATTCATTACACAATAAACCTTTGTCTAGTTAAGTAGTTTGAACAGCCTACTCATGCCTGTAAGGAAACTCCTATTTAAACATATCTTTCTATGTCTTAAAATGCATCCTGTTAGGCTAAATATAATCTTAAATGAGTGAACTTTAGGCAGAAGGGTGTGTGCAAGTGTTTCCAATGGTGCAATTATGATCAGTTGTAATTAATATCTTCGGTAAAAATGATTCAACAGTCTTGTGTTGAGAGGTCTTATATTTATAGCATGCAAACAAGAGTTGGACAGTTGAAAATAGGTGGGTAGTGCTTCTTTATGTTATGTAACAGGTAAAGATTGGCGCTGGACAGGATAAAGAGTTTTGCCTTCTTCAAATTTTGTAGCTATAAGAAAAAAAAAAAAAAGCAAACTTTTCCATTCTACACTGGAATGAAAATGAACTATTGAAACTTTGAGAGTAAAATTTCCGTAATCGGGAATGGGCGGTCACTTGATTAAGCCCTGGAGTAGGCTTACATGTAGGAGAAGGGGAGCCCTCTAACATGGCACTGTGCAGTTGTTCCAACAAGGATGCTGTCGTATGAGGGGCACTGGATGAGGCAGCACCTCCCCCCCCCATCTCTTCTCTTTCTTCTCTATTTTAGTTAAATTAAGTGGTTATAGTGGGAGAGCTCAATTTGATGGCATAGTTTGAGGATCTATGCTGAGTTAAAACCTGAGCCTGTTCCCGTTTTGACAACATCTGACAGTGAAAGGCATGTGCAGAATCAGAGTTTCAGTAGCGGAGGAAGTTGGCTTGGGAAAATCTAAAGCTCAGGGGGGCTTACAGAACAGGCAGGATATTTGAACACTGCTGTTTTCAACCTGCCTGACTTTATTCTAGTCCGCTTGTTGACCTAGGCTTTGTAACATCAGGCATAAAAATCTGCCCTTGAACCACAGGAAAAATTAGCATTTTTAAGTGCCTTGCTGTCCCCTGGGGAGGAACTGTGGCACAAAGTATTATATTATGACACTGCCGTAAGTGTGCTTCAGGGTGAGATAATCATGCCTGTTTCAGTAAAAATTTATGATGGGTTGCAGAAATCTGAGGTAATCACTGTGTGTAGCTTGTTAAGAACTTCTTAGGCCTGCACGATCTCTTCACTTTACTCCCTAGTTTAGTTTGTTACTGCAGGTAAAATTAACAGAGAAAAGGATCAGTATGACTTACTATAGAAATTTAATTTTTCCAAGGGAATGTTTTTATATATTCACTGAGCAGAAAAACTAAAGTTCTACAGAAGCAGAAAAAATACAGTATTTGACATGAGCTCAAGTTGTATACTATTATTAAAATGAATGTTAAATAGGAAAACACTAAATCTCTAACCTCTGGGCTTAATTTACCATAAAGTTTCCGGATTTATTAGCATATTACATTTAATGAATAATTTCTTAAGTATAAAAACTGTTAATTATTTGAAAACCTATTAATAAAAGCTTTATTAAGTGTAAAGCTACAACTTGATTTTACAAGAGCGATATATAAACAGCAGCATGCAACTGAAAATTATTTTGTTGTTAACACTGAAACTGAAATTTAAGTTTGTGATATATTCAGATTTCAAAGAACTTTATTTAAAGTTTTTTTGGAAGACAATAATATGATTGAGTTTTAAAACAAAGCTAATAGTTTTTGACTTAAAATTTCTGAAGTGTGTAATGCATATAGTTAACCCAAATCAACATTTTTAAAATAAAACTATTGAAATTAAATGCTGCTTTATGGAGCATTTAAAAAAATTTTTTTTCAGTCCAATTACAAATGAACCCACACACTCTTCAAAAAATGTCAAAAAAAAATCTTTTGAAATGAAATGACAGTACGTTGAATGTGATTTTTGTGAAGCATTTTGATTTCAATAAAGCAGCATTCTCTGGTGGATAATTGTTCAATTGTAGTTTTTTCCCCAACTAGTTCTAGTATAAAGTGGCTTATTTGTGCACGTTTTATTTTGGATGGCACATTTCCATTTCATTTTGGGAGCTTTATAAAGATTCAGCTTTATAGAACCCTTCTCTGCTGATATTATCCCCATTACACAGGAAGGTAAGCAAATAGAGAGAAAGGTTAATTGAATTGCCCTGCTGCAGAATGTGAGTAGCGGAGCTGGAACTACAATTTGGGAATGATTGTTCCCAAGTCAGTACTGTAACACAGCACAGGAGTCTTTCCTCCTAGTATTGTGACCATAGAAGAAAGAAGGGTAGAAAACACAAAGTTAGTAAGATCTTAAAATTAAGCTCTAAGGTATTGCTTTTCATCCAGTTAAGACTGTGTTTTCCTCTTTATATCTTATTTCCAATAACACCCTTCCTTCCTTCGTGCCGTAGTAGGTAAGATAAATGGGATCCAATTGTGGCCAGTAGGAATCTTACTGTTTATCTCAGGGACCAGGGTTTTACCTTGATCATACATCCTGGCTATGCTTTTCTATGTGTTTGAAACAGTGGTAAGGCACATACATTTTAAGGGCCTTTAGTAACATAAGGCTCACAATTAAGACTGATTTAAAACAGTTTGTGTGACTAACAAATGAGATTGCCTTGTCTCATTGAGATGACTGCGTGATGGTATTAATGACTGTTTAAGCAAAGTATGTATTGACACAGTCCCGATAAAAGTAAATCTCTGACACCCTGGAAAGCCATACAAGGTCTCTGAGGTATATATGGGTAGTTGAGTTTTACCAAAATACTTTGTGTATTTGTTGCAGTTTTAACTCCTATTCCATGTTCTTGTATCATTTAGGATTGAAAGCTGAGATCCGATCATGAAGATCATCTGATCTTGCACAATCTTTTTGATTTTCAGCATGATTTTTGAAGAACTGGCAATTCTATTGGACTTCTAATGGAGATGTGGAGAAGCAATTCTAGCTCAGAGCTCATTTAATTCTAAGCACCTTAGATACAAGGTTGAGCCTGGGGGCGGGAAGTGCTTGAGGGCAGCAGGGAGAGGGCTCCCAGTGCTTGCTGCAGCGCCGGACACGGGCCAGGTGGGCCAAGCACGGAGCAGCTACAGCCTGTCCAGAAATGCCTCTTCAGGGCAAGGTTTGTCTGGCAGAGACAGGCAGGTCACCTGTCTCTCCGGGACTACTGCACACTCGCAGACGTGCAGCGCCTGCGCCCTGGCCTGCCTGGAGCTCCAGTGCCCTTACAGCGCTCCTTTCACAATGCCTGTTGAAGGGCAGCTTTGGGCTTTCAGGAGATGGGGAAGAGGAGGTTAGTGGTAGAGAAAAGGAGGTGCTGGAGGTCTGCTTCTCTCTGTGCTCAGAGCTGCGTTGCACTCTGGCTGGTGACGGGGAGGAGGGCACCTTGCGCCCTTTGCAGCAGTGAGTCCTTTGTAATGCTGTGTTTTAGCCACTCGTTATCATGTAGCACAAGTCATTAACATTTAGCACAAATGTAAGTGTTTAGGGAAAATTTAAGACTCTTATACGCTGGTGGAGGGGTAAAGATCTCTCTTCTAAAGAGTGTTTTAACAAGAAGCATTTTTTTTGTCAAAGCAACTGTCCAATTCCTTTATTACTTTTCTGGGACTGTTTTCAGGCTAATGTAGCCTGGCGGTTAAACTGTGTGTCAAAAATGATTTACCACAGCATCTGTAAAATGTTCTGGGGACCTTGGCAAATACCTGGTGGTATTTAGGTCCATGTCCAGAAATTGGGTCCTATTCAAAAAATAGTTTTGTGACAAGTGGATAAAAATTGTTGACAGGTAAGCATACAAAGAAAAAGAGAATGCAAAAGAAAATTTTTGTTATTTTTGATAAGCGTCTTTTTAGTAGATTTTTTATGAAAGATTTTATGAAAGATTATGAAAGAGCTCCTGTTGCAATAAACTTGCCTGCTTGGGACTATGGTTTTAAAGCAGGAGCAGGATTTATTTGCTTCCTTTTTAATACTCAAATCTTTAAAAATATAACAAAACAAAAACAACAAATATTATGTCTTTTCTCTAAAGAGGCTGAAGAGATAACAGGGTCCAAATGCATTTGGTTACTGTACAGATATGGATAAAATAGGCTAGCTTTCTCCTTGAGAGAAGGGTATTAAGGGTTCCTTGTCCTGCCCCCTAGGAGGGAGAAGAAAACAAACAAACCAACCGTCCTGCAGAACTGCAGTGCCTGTATTTACTAAGGAATAAGGGCATGTACTTTGCCATTAACATGCTGCAAGTTCATGATCTAATTTACCCTATGGTAGGCTGTTAGTCTGTGTTTTAAGTTCTTTCTTTTCCCAGACGCTCTTGAAACTTTGACCTTTTGATCTAAGATCTGCAATGTGTGCACCTAGAAGCAGTTCTGTTATTCACTGTCAACTGGGGAATGCTAGACCTCTATGAAGTTTTTTTTCTAGTTTTTTATGCCTCTGGCAGGAATGTGCAATACCAGTTGGATGCTCATTATAAGGATACAGAAAACAAACAAACCAAAAATACCACAAAAAAAACCCCCAAAACCCCAAATAAAAAGTGTATTGTGGCACTGTGAAACACTTTGGAAAGTATTAACTTTTAAAATCACTTTTATTTATAATCAACAGATTATTCCTAACGGATGGTGCTGACTGTGTTTTGAGGACTGTGGTAGAGTTTTGCCACTACATGAAATGGCTACTATTACATCCTTCTGTTGCCTTTTAAAACCGGTAATTTTTGCTGCTCCTTTAAAAGCCACCTCCTGTCTGGACTTAGATGAACTTCTCCCAATTCTGGGAAGTTTGAATAAGTGGAGGGTTGCTACTAGTTTCTCGCTCTTCCCTGCTTTCCAGCAATATGAGTCTCATTATCCCGACCCAGACAGAAGAAGATGGAACAAGCAACCTGGCTAGTCTTTACAAACTGGTTCTGGACTAAAGGCAGGCAGTGTTGTGTAATGTAACAAGTACTTAAAACTGCAGTCATACCACAACACCTACTGTACATTGATTTCTCCAGAGAGGTTGGTGAATTTTCCAGGTTTTTTGGTTCAAAGTTTTGGAGAAGTATTTAGGGATTTATGTAAGTTGCTTATGAAGCTCAATAGTGTCAGTCCAACTTTCAGAAAGTTCAAGGCCCACATTTACACTCAAGGTGAATTATTCCCTTGCCTCTGCTTTTCTTTTGCAGTGATTCCAATGACTGGTATAACTTCCTTCAGAGGGAGGGAGGGAGAGGAAAGGAGGAAGAGAGCGTGAGAGAGAGAGAGCGCGAGAGAGAGAGCGCAAGCAAGCTGCACTGAGAAAGGTTGGGAACATTTGTGTCATGGGTTGCTACCCTGAGAAAACACAAACCTATCTGTCTGGTACATGCCAGACAATAAGGAGAAATTGGGTTGCTATCACAGCCATCTTTGAGATACTGGTCAGCACTTTCCTTAAATATTCAACATAAAATTAGGGGAGATAAGTAAGCTTCCTGTTTGAGAGAGGGAGATTGTTATCACCTTGTTATTTTTGTGTGATCTTTGGCTACAGTTTTGCTTTTCTTTCTGAAGAAGTATTATCAGGAAAAAAAAAAAAAGAAAAACTCCAGAACAACCCTGTTTGACCTTAAGGAAGGAGACACAGAGACCAGACTACGGGCAATATCTACATGTGCATGAGCTGTATATTCTCCCAACTCGAAAGGAATTATCTGTTGTTAAGAAGGCTATCACCATTTGAGAATTAAATTGTAAAGTGACTTAGAAACACAAAACAAGTATAAACAAGGAAATAACTCTTTTAGGCTAGTTGTGAAATAATACTTGGGGGTGGATGCTGCTGTACAGTTAAAACCGTGTCTTCACGAAGCTGAAGAAGATGTTAATAGTGGAGAGGGAAAGCTTTCCTTTCACTTGAAAGCACTAGGAGACTGCTGGGGTGCTGGTCTCAGCTGTGGTTTTTGGACTCGGCCTCTGGTGCAAACCAGCACAGAAGCCGAGGCGTGGGGAGAGGCGCAGGTCCATGGGAAAGCAGGGCAGACAGCCCTCTTCCCGCCGGCCTCCTTCATCTGCCACTCTTGTAAGAAACATGCTCGTGGGGTAAATTTACTTTGCCGTTACTTCCCGCTGTTCTGAGGAGTCTGCTTTCTTCCCCCCAGCCGCTATTTGTACTGCCATGAACTTTTGGGAACACCTTGCAAGCATGCATGAAGTACACTGAGGTGAAGTGTGTGTGGTGGGGAGGCCCGGGGCCCTCCTGTAAGGTGTAATGGGCAGAGGATGGTGGAGGAGGGATATCTAAACACAAGCTTCCGTCTGGTCCTGTGCCCCTTGTTCTTGGTTTCCAAGACTAGAATAAGGTAGAGAAGGGTTTTAATGCCTGCAGTTGAAGGGGTGGTTGAGTATTCTCACTCGCACAGCAGTCTGCTGGATGGTGACCGTCATTCCTTGGTTCTGTGGAAACTCCTCCCTTTGGCAGAGCCTCAGTCAATAAATACATGTCTGCTGCTGTCGTCATGGGGAGTTCGGGTGGGGTGGCCACCTGGACAGAGCTGCACTGTTCACTGTCATACGATCTGAAACGTGTTTACTAAGCAGGATGGGTATAGCAGGTGGTTAGCGATTTCTTTGCTCCATGACACTTGTGTGCTTCGCCCTCACCCCGACTGCTTGGCATGCCCAGGTCTTGATTGGCGCCCAGCTCCACCTTGGGCTCAGCCTTCCTCGTGGGGTCAGATGTCTGTGGACATCTCCCTCATGGGGGACTATTGCTTTCATTATTATTTGCTAATAATACTGAATATATCTAATTGGTCAGAGCAGGCAGGTGTAGTCAGGGTCTTGCCAAGGTGAGCAGGACTTGCAGGTGGGATGACCCATGCCATGCCTTCCTCTTCGCAGCAGGAACGCCAGGCAAAGTGGGGTCCTAAAGCCTTGTTAGGGGGTGGTGGCCATTGGACCTGCGATGTGCACAGAGGGGAAAAAAAAAAAAGGCAGTCTTAAATCGCAGGTTTGTACTGAATTTCAGGAAGTTCGTCTGTCCATGCCCCCACGGCCATTGGTCTTTGTCATTTTCAGCTCATCCGACGACCTGTAATTCTCCATCAGTGTCAGAACTGAGCTCAGAGGGCCAGAACTGTCCCTTTTTATAGAAAGGTGAGCCCATGCAGAGTTAGCTCCTCAGTTATATATTTAGGTGCTAAATTCTGATATGTGAATGGTAAATCCCAAGGAGAAATCTCGTACATTTAAATGGAAGATACCTCAGTATCTTTTTCCTCACATTTTAATCCTTTTGGCTATATGCTTTTCCTCTATTCCTTTTTTCTTTTTTTTTTTCCTCTCTCTTCTTTTTTCCCCACTTCCTCTCCCCCTCCTCCCCATTTTTCTTTGGCATGATGCTAGCAAATTTTTAAAATATATTATTTATTTTTAACAGCTGCTCTCAGAGCCTGGGCAGGCACTTTGGCCAGTAAGGAATCCTTCAGAGAAGCTTGGCCTTTGTTGGCTTGTGGCCAAAGGGAACTTTTATGCCCCCATCTAGCTAAGGAGGGATGGCTATCCTTCCCAGTCAGAGCTCCCTCAACTTTGGTCATCTTGGAGGTTTCTCCTCTGGATAGGAGCTACAGAGCGATGTAAGAATGAGCAGGCCATGGTCTCAGCAGCTCCTGGGTGACCTAAATTGTCCAACAGATTAAGATATTGGAGCCTTTCTCTGCTCTCACTCTATCCCTGGAGATCAGGAACAAGCAAAGCGGAAACAAGCCATGGCTTGTCTCTAAGCCTTTCTTCCTGTAAGGCTTTTTCCCTCCTTCCCAGCCCCATTCAGCTTTATATGTGATGGTAGGGTGTTTCTAAAGAGTCATGATAACACAGTTTGTTTTGAGAGAAGAAAGAAATCATCTCATCGTTCAGCTATGTTTAGAGAGAAAACCTGAGCACAAATACCTAGTAATTCTGGAGTCCCAGATTATCTGATATTCAAGACAAATACAGGTTTGGGGTGCCAGGAAGGTCAATAATTACCATTGAGTCTATGCACTGATTATTATACCAGCTACTCAAATATCTTAAATTCTTGGAGCCAGTCTCAAATTATACCACTATAAACTCTCTTGCAGTTTTTACCTGGGAATTTAACTAATTTACTGTTTAAATCCACTTTTTTTCAATGGATTTCAAATTGAGCTTTCTGCAGGCTGGTAGATTTTTTCAGTCGAGCATGGCTTCTTTTATTATTCCAGATTTATGGATGAGAATCTGAAGCACAAAATGACAAAAGTCCACAGTTTCTAGAGTTCAAATGCTTAGGTACTTAGATATTCCAAGTGCTGAGTACTCTACGTGGGTTTTACTAAGTACTGGTTTTACCTGCAATTGAGTGTTTTATGTGTCTGGAAATCCAACATAAGGTTTTTCAGGGATTTTTTTTTCTTTGTAGCTTATAAATTTAAAGTAATACCAGAATCAGGCTTAACTTCAGAATACCTCAACACTCTCTGAACATTATTGTTTTCTAGGTTTTGTGTATAGATATAATTATATGAGTAGATTTTCTATTATTTTATATAATCTGTAGAGGTGGTCAGATTTCACTAAATTTAGAGCTAATCCAAGTTCAAGAATAAGAATTAAACTGACTCTTTGAATTACTGGTTTTTGAATAGGTTTTTGAAAAACGTAACAAAACTAGGAAGTGAGGAGTAAGGAGCTGAACAGCATGCTAGGTTTGAGAAAGATCAGTGTTACTACTTCATATTGGATTTCAACACAAGGGTTCTGTTTATTTTAACAGTTTGTTACCATAGAAGTATAAACTGAAAGGTAGCAATGATGAGTTAGTGTAATACGTTATATTAAATAAACTTGTCCTGTTAGCGCTGCATGCAAGGCTTTGTTTACATTACAGTAAGCTGTTTTCTGCTGCATTTACAATTCTGCTATACAAATAAATTAAGGGATCTCATGACAGTATGATTTACTTTCTCCCTGCAAACTGAAAGACATTAATATTTTTAAGCATATTTGCTTGGAGGTGGCTACATTTAAGTTTCTGTTAGGGCACCATCAACCTGACCGTCTAAGAAAGAAAATAGATGAAAGTCAGTCTTATCTCCTTGTTCCTATAGTTAAAGGATGGGCAAATATTAAATATTATATTTAGAACTCAATGCTATTGCAAACAATGTTGAATAACCTTTGAAAACATATTCCTATCCTGCAACAACAGATGAACATTCACAAAATGAAATAAATTAAACGAGCCAGTATAATCCTACACAAAGCTTTGACTGTTTGATCTGTTATGTTGTACCAATGTACTCTTTCGGAAGTTGGTGAATTTATGCCTTTGGTCCAGCTGAACAGGTGCAGCTGGATGAATGATTTGGCCTGTAATATTATTGTTATTGGTGGTGAGAGATAAGTTGAGAGGGAAAAATTGAGTCTGAATTTCTAGTCCCGGAGTGATTCGTGGGACTGATAAATTGGAGGATGGAGGCAGGGAAGAAGTATTTCTGTTTAGAAAACAGAACAAATTTCATCTGTACTCCAGGTGCAGAGAACATGGAGTATCACAATACTGCTTTTACATAATATTTTCATTAGGATATATACTTGAGAGAAGTCAGAGGCATAACTCCTTCTGTGAACGTGTGTTCCCCCCAGAAAGAAGAAAAAAGGGGGCAAGACATACTTCTTTTTTGTATAAGGATTGGGCTGGTATGATTCATTTGGAGCATCTTGATTTAAGTGTTTGGAGTTAAGCTCTTCCTCTTTCTTCTCTTTTTTGCTAAAAGCTGTTTGACAAAACACAGGGTGACCTGTTTCTTTTATAAACATCACCTCCTTTGGTTGTTCAACCTGAGACAGTTCCCATTCGTTAGGAGCTGTCAGCACTGGGCCCGGGGAGCAGAAGGATGCTACTGTTGCACGCAGCCGAGTGCCTGCCTGCCTAGGACACCGTACGGCAAAACCTCTCCGATACCGAGACGCGCCATCAGGTGTTTTCAGCCGCCAGATTCAATGTGAATTGAAGTTCTAAGCTGCCTAAAGAAACAATTTACAGGATCACTAGTTATTGTTTCTGGTGAATAAAAATATTTGTGAGCAGTAGAGCTCTTTTATCTGCCGAAACTCTTGCTTAAAGAGGGTGGTACACAGAGGACATCCGCGATGGTGTTATGTATTCACATTTTTGTTTACAGTGTGTATAGGACCACAGCAGAAACATCAGCTGTGTTATGCCTGTTGATTGTGTTGCAGGTTACTTCAGCATTTAGCAAGTTTTTACCTCCTTCCCAACTGGGCAGGTTTCTCAGTTACAACTTCGCATTTTGGGATTATGTGACATGATAGTATAGTTTTTGAGGGTTTTGTGCTCATACAGTCTGTTTTCAAAGAATTTTTTGCAACGTTCAAGATTTGTTTTAAAGCTTGTAGAAGGCAGGGAAGTGGGTGGGACTAACAACCATGGAAACTAAGTGTTGGTATTTGGAAAATATGGAGTTATTACTCCAGTTTTAAATAACTGAGAGCGGGAAAGAAGAAATGAAACTTCCCTATGCTGTCTAGGAGATCATGGTGAAAATGTTACTCTCTACTTTTATTGATGTTTTGTGTATGCTTTTCCTTTTCTTATTGTTTATGTTTTTCTTATTCTCTTCCCAAGGCAGTGGGAGGGGTGCAAGGAGAATAAACTTGCAATTTTGTAAGTGATTCTTCTTATCTATTTACCCTCACTTATTACTTCAATGCTGATCCCATTCTTTCTTCAGAGTGAGCCTCCCATTGTGTGCCAGTGGAATAAATAACAATAAACAGGTCGGATAGCAAAACTCAGAAATTACCGAAATCTGATTTAAACTTTTCTAACCTACTTTGTCTAAAAGCATGTTAGATGTATTAGATTGTTTTGATTACTACAGCAGTGTTACAGCAGCGTGAAACAATTTTTAAAAGAAACATTCTGGTTTATTTCAAGGCTCTTATTTAATTAAAAATGAAATATTTGGCTATGGTAACACATTCTCCTTTGATATAATGATTTAATTATCATCATTATTACGCTGAAAATTTTTTGCATGGGACAACAACTCATGCAAAATCCCGAGGTAATCAGGTAATATAAAAAGCAACCAATAAAATAAGTGGTTAGCTATGTTTTGCCTACAGTGTTGTCCATATGCTTTCTCTGAGCAAGTAACTGATGTGAAACTGAGAAATAAGCCTCCTTTTGCTTTCAGGGCTGGACACAATAATGACTTTTGTGGGAATTTATAAGTTATCTGAGTGCAGTTGCTGCTGGTTTGAAATTGGTTAGAACATACTATTTTTTTTGCCATTTCCGATCAAGGTGAGATGAAATAATTTGTATAATGTGTCTGCAGCTCTGTAGCCATAATTCAAATATGAATTCATACTACCTGATGTCTGTTAGTAGTTTCTCTGACAGTAGAAATACTAACTGAAAACAGAACTCTGGAATTTATTAGTGTTTGGCAAAAAGGTGATAATATTTATTAACCATCCAAAAGGGCTTTATGCATTTATCAGCTCATGCTTGCAAAAAGCTCTGAATTGGACAAATGTAACTGTTATTGTACAAGTATAAGTTGCATTAAATGATAAATTACTCAAAGACCATGATAAATCAGGCACAGCACATTAAAAACATCAGCGAAGAGGATTTTGGAGTAGAAGACTTCCAAAAAGTAATGCAGACAAATTGGCCTCCCTGGTATTGAATCTGTCTCTGTTTTCACAAGTTTCTACAGACTCTAGGATTTGGGGACATCACTGGAAGAGAGTAGGGGGGGTTGGTGCACCAGATCAGTCCTGGGGCTCATCAGGATCACATTTTTTTCCATGGCTTTTGGAAAAAAGACCCCTGGCAGGTGGTGGAGCTGCTCAGGAGATAAGGTGCATCTGTGGGCTACTTTTATAGGTGCTTCACAGCAATTAGCGCGGTGTGGCAAGCCGGGTCAGCTGAGGCACTAGGTGAGCAGGAGCTGACCTGATCCATCACCCTCACCTTAGGATGCTTCAGTGCTGGGCACCTATGGTTTGGCAACCGGGATGAGTCTTAAATGTCTGTTGTGCCTGTGGAGATCTAAATTTAGGTGTCACGGTCTCAAAGTGGAGCCTACCCCAGGAGTTTGACGTTTCTGGTTACAGGATAGAAGAGGAATATCTTGCTGCTTCTTCTCCTTCAAAATTGTTGCACAAGGTCAAGTCCACTGTTGGTGTCTCTGAATGAATGCATTTGTACAGATGTATCACTGACATATTTCTTTCCTTGATTTTTCCTTACTATGGGAAAAAACATGGACTGCAGTCTAAGGGTTATTAACTTGAAAACGCAGAGAAGCGCTGAAAATGCAGAGAAGCGCTGACCCAAGACATCTCCAATTTAGTTTGGAATCTCCCTTATTTCCTCAGACTTTTTGCAGACATCTGTTTGCCAAAAGCTGCTTCTTTCAGGCTTAGCTGATGATTTTATCCTTTCAGGAGATTTCAAAAAATCCCTTTATTTTTTGTTACTTAATTTAATCTTATTATTTTCGTTATCAACCATCATTAATACCTTAAAAATTTTCTTCTTGCATTGGGATGGTTTTAGAGTATGTTTTCCTTTAGCCAAGTTGGGCATATTTCTCTCTCTCTCTCTCTCTCTCTCTCTCTCTCTCTCTCTCTCTCTGTGTGTGTGTGTGTGTGTGTGTGATCTCTTTTAATCAGAGTTGATCTTTCCATGATGCTGATCATGTCTGTCAATCTGTCTCAGATCTAGCTGTAGTTATCCAGCAATATCCCCAGTGCTGACCAGCTTCAGCCACCCTAGGATGGGTGAGATCAAAATATAGCCTAATAGAAAGGGTTCCATTTTTATACTTCATGATGTTTTTCTGTAGCTTAATATTATACTGGCTGTTCTTACAGTCCTGCTGCATACCATTGGGTTTGATTTCAAATTTATTTCCTGCAGGGCTCTTGTCACTGCTGCTTTTCAACTTCACCCCATGTACTAAGTTATCATGAGGCTGCTAAAGTAAGAAGGGTCTCATAGTGCTAGACAGCAAAAGAGCAGGAAAGCAGAAGTCAATCCTACCTGGGGAGCAAGGAAAGGTTTCTCTGCTTGGGGAGCTGTTTAAAATCTGTAACACACTGCCTGCGTGGAGAGCAAGGTTTTTTGCCATTGCTGTAATTCATTTCACATCTAAATAACTATTACTTTAAAGACTATATTACTAAAAATATTCTGGTTTTGTAACATTACCTTTCAGTATTGCATATTTTCCATATTATTATTATTTATTATTACTATTTTGTTCTGGAAAAGACCAAATACAAATAATAAGAAATGTAATACAACATTGAGTTTTCCAATGCCAACAGCATGCACAAAAAATCTGTTACAGCTGCATAGCTTATTGATATAATAAACGTGTTGTCAGTATCTGGGCAACTACCTGTAAAATTTCTATGATGTCTATAGATAACGTTAAGCTGAAGTGAGATGGCAAGGAATTCCCCAGACTTTCATTTGGATGTCATTTCACTATATGAAAGAAATGTGGGGTCTTTTTTTGCTTTTTAGCTCTTTAGAAAATATATCCATTTAATCTACTTTTTGAAAAAAGAGTGAATTTTTGGTAATTTCTCTAGTAGTGTTCACTATCTGCATCTGCTTGTAATTTTTCAGCCCTTTTCCCTAATTATTAATTCTTGTAGAAAGTTAGTACATAATGAAAATGTAGTAGAACCAGTTAATCTATGTAAAAGTTGTGTATTTCTGTCAAAATATCCAATGTACTGATGGTGAGTAGCCTCTGTTTACCTGATTTCTGCTGGACTGGTGTAAACTTAGCCCTCGCCCTCCTCTTCTTGTGGTACTTACAAGGCACTAATTTTAATTCATGGATGTGGGGCTTTTTCCTTTTTTGTCTACCATTTGGTTTAGCGTTATGTTTAGTGACAGAAAGCACTGCTGAGTTCTACTTTCAGTTACTGTCATGGTTACACTTGCAAAATATTCTGGTTTGGGGTTTATGGCCTATAGTATCCCTTGGAAGTCTGGGGTGTTCCTTCCCTGTGCGGAGTGTAGACGCAGGAGGTACAAGAATTCAAAGAGCGCGTGATCTAACCAGTGATTTGAGCAGGGAGAAACAAAAATAGCAAAAGAAGTGTTCATTTAGAAAACTGTTGTATGGATATTGCAGAGGTTTTCATGTGGCTGGCTTTCTCTAAACTTGCTCCTGAGATGTCCCCAGCAGAAACATCCTCTTTGCATGTCTGCTACTGGGGGGAGAGGGGGCAATGTTACTCTCTCGCCGCCCCGTGTTGTCAGGGAGAGTTATCTGGCCTGTTTCGTGGACAGGATTTGGATCATACTGAGGTCCTGGAGGAATAAATTTCCTCTTTGGCTTAAGCAGCCTTTTAGATGGTGTCATTGATCCCTGCCTGGACTGATGATAAACTCGTTTCTCTTAATTCTAGCATTGTTTGAAATATACAGTGTATGATAATTTAAAATACAGCTTGTTGAAGGAATAGCGGATAACATTAAAAATGAATTTGCATCCAAAAAACCTTAGAAGACTTTGTTACCCAAAAGATAATTTCTAACCGTCTGTTTTTGTAAGAGTTTTTCTTTTTACCTAGAGGCTTTGCATATTGGTATTTTCAATATCAGGCTAGACAGTTCACCTAGACTTTTTAATTTTGCATTGTTCTTAAGCAGTCATCTTTTCTGTTTTCCTTTTCCTCAGCTGATCATGTGAAACAGTTTTCAAGACGGTCTTATGTGTGGCTGTAATCAGCCATAAAGTTTCTAGGAAGGACTGTAAGAGCTTCCACTGCTAGAATCTAGCTTCCTAATATTTCTGAGTGCATGCAATTATTGCCATCTCTATTTATGAATGAAACACTTCAGAGTTAAGTGGCAAATTCCTATAAATTTTAATGAGATTTGGATGCCAGAATCTCTTAGGCCACTTTTAAAATTTTAAGCTGTGATTGAATGTTTCTTGGTTATAGACTTTCCCTAAATATTAATTTCTTATCAGGTGAAAAGTGGATTTTTATTGCGCTGGCTTTTGAGGTTGAAAGAATCAGACTTGACTGGAAGTATTTCTTGTATATAAGACATGTAATCATATAATTCTGAAAGATGCTGCCTGTATATCATGTAACTATCTTCCTAAAATTGTTTCTGTTGACATATCTGTCTGTTCACAATGTCTTCATTTTTAAATTGTATCAAGTGCCCTGGTGTATTATTTTTGTACCTCATACTTCATGTGGTATTAGACTGAAGCATCCATCAGAAATTTATGTTCTGATGCAGCAGCCTATGCTATTATTCTCTTTATATTCCTTTTTCTTTATATTTACAATCTAGGGAATTGCAGGTTGCTTGGAGGAAAGCTCTCCTGTTCATCCCCGTGATCTGTGTAAACTGTTAGTAGATAGGCTTTGATATCTGGGAGCGAGTCTAACCTTGCAAAAAGAACAGGACCAGTCAACCTTAAAGCAAGGTTTGAGACGTGATAGGGAGGTGCTGCAGGGGAAGGTGAGTCTGAGTCACGTGGACAAGCAGAGGCAGAGAAGTGTTCAGAAAGGACAGCTCTCTTCTCCTGGTGCTGCTTTGCCTTAAGTCCACCGATGATTCCCCATAATGTAAAACTAAATATCAGAGTCACATGATGAAACTCGGTCCAGCAAACGCCCAGTTCAGAGCAAATCAAATTTTGAAACTGTTGCTCGAAAAAAGTCAAAAATTCCATTCATCTGAAGCAAAATGTGCAGGGTTTTTTTTCCCCTCTTTATCCTCTACACAAGTAGTATAAAAGTAGTGAAATAAGGAAAGGATGAGGTGGCTGGGTACTGCTTTTGATGACATGCTCAACTATTAGCCCAGTGATGAAGCAGGCCACACTGGACATAGTAGACTCAGATTCAGCTCCCTGCTCTGTCTAAGGACACTTGAACACACAGCTCCCCTCTCCTAAGAAAGTGCTCTCTTACGCAGGCTAGAGATAGCTTGGAGAAAGGTCTGTTGTGCGGCTCTACATACAAAATTAAACATTCCCTGGAGCAGTGACTGGAACCAGATGTTTCATTTCCCAAGTGACTAATCTAGCCACCAGGCTAGAAAGTTGCATTTTCTCATTACCCCTCCCTTCCTCCATGTACATGCAGTTTATACATGAGAGAGAGTTCCAGTTGCCCAGTAGCATTAGAAATTATCTCATTGGCATATAATTTTCCACAGAATGTAATTGGGCGATGCTTAATTCAAATGCAAGAGGGTGTGATTAGGCGGAAGTTAGATATTTTGGTAGGCCCTGCACCAAGACCTTCTTGGTTCATCATACAGACAAATTATTATTATTTTAAATTCCTTTATCTGAGGATTTTTCATATCCTCAATTCCACTCTGAATTTAAATACAAGGGAATAGTATCCTGGCTGCATTAGGCAGAGTGTTGCCTGCAAGTAGAGGGACATAATGCTTCCCCTCTACTCAGCCCTGGTCAGGCCACAGCTGGAGTCCTGGGTCCAGCTCTGAGCTACCCAGTGCAAGGGAGACATGGAGCTACTGGAGCAAGTCCAGCAAAAGGCACAAAAATTATGAAGGGACTGGAGCATCTCTCATATTAGGAGAGGCTGAGAGAGCTGGGACTGTTCAGCCTGGGGAAGAGGCTCAGGGAGATCTTATCAATGTGTATAAATAGCTGAAGGGAGGTGTAAAGAGGATGGGGTCAGACTCTACTCAGTGGCGCCCAGTGACAGGATGAGAGGCAACAGGCACAAACTGAAACACAGGAATTTCATAAGATAGAACTTGTTCCTGTAAAGGTGGTTGAGCGCTGGCACAGGTTGCCCAGAGAGGTTGTGGCATCTCCATCCTTGGAGATATTCAGAACCCATCTGGACATGGCCCTGGGCAACGTGCTGTAGGTGACCCTGCTTGAGCAGGCAGGTTGGACCAGACCATCTCCAGAGGTGCCTGCCAACTGCAACTACGCTGTGATTCTGTGAGTAACTTTTAGTTTGGTTATCTGCTTTTATTCACAGATCTACAGTGACTATATAAACATAATATAACTAGGTTGTCTTACTCTGTCACATTAAGATACAAAATCTATCGAATTACATAAAACAAAATTAACTGAAAAATGCTACAACAGAAATGAAGCCCCATCTAAAGTTCATAGGTGACAGAAGCCAATTAGACTGATGATGTTAGTAGGATTACATAAAACACAAGAAAATTTTGGAGCTTAGAGAAACTCTGCAGAGTTGTTTGAAATGAAACTTTCTTAACTGCTATTTATTTTACCTTGTTGTTGCCTTATACTTGCTGTTGGGATAGGAGATTAGGGGGTAGAAGAAGCCATCCTTAGACCCTGAAAAAGATATGCATGTGACTTGACACAAGATTTCTCCTCTAGACAGAACAGTTTGTGAAATAATTTAAAAAGAAATGAAAATCTCTATGAGAAAAGGTAGAAAAAATACAAAAGCTATTAAGTTCTATTCAATGTTAACCTGACATGTTTTGCTCTGGCGGAATTCAAGTTGCAGAATGCTGCTGCAATGAGAAGTGCTTATGGGTTTGGTCCTCTCTCCCAGCACACAGTCTCTCAAAATTTTGATACTAGGTTTGAAGGTGGAAAGCTCTATTGATATAGAGCTATATATTTTTTCCTGGATCCATTTATCTCCCTAAATTTTAGCATCATTAAAGCCTCAGTTATAAACAGGATTTCTGCAGAGCAAAACAAATTTATTTTCATGAATGTACTGAGAAAAAGAGAAGATTTTAGTAGATTCTCTTGAAAGGTTTTAATGTAAATTTAGAGGTACTAAAGTGTTCTGAAATGCCTCCCGTGCAAGAGGGCTCTTGCACTCTGCCTTGATGAGGTGGACATAGGGCCTCTGTGCTGTAGGCAGCCAAGTCAGGAAATATTGTTGTATTTCTAAAATAAAATTTGAAAGTAGGGCGTAAATGTTCACTTTCTATGATCAATAATTGTATTTCCAAAAGTTGTCACTTTAGTAATTTGTACAAGATTTAAAATGTCACACTGTGGAGGCAGGGGGTTTCTGTAGCCCAAAAACAAATGTCCCAACACCTTCCTGTGTAATTGAGCAATAATTTTTATCCTTCACAATCACATTTTCCATTTTTCCAATGAAGATTTCTATACCTCTTAAAATAGTAGGCCATGAGATTCAGAACAATAACAAAGCTAAGTTTAAGTGAGCATTCTTTCAAATTCCTTATTAAAAATTTTTTTTTCTTTCCTTCTTGGCTTATTAAATTTGAATCATTTACAGTTATTAGTAGAGACAGCCTGGATAAACTTGACTTCCCAGTCTGCAAGTTACGTCTGTCACAAAAACATACCTTGAAGTTTGCCAAATGTAGCAACCCTGTTCATCAAGGTTGTATAACAAAGTGTGGAGTTTGAGGGTTAATATTTGATGGCAGTATACAATGACTGTAAGTTTATTGACTCAATTAATCTGTTGGCCAGTTTATTAGTAAATGAAATAGCATGTAATGAAGATCAGAGTGGCAAGTCCTGTCACTTTAAAGCTTTTTACGATGTTTAATTTCTATAAAGGCGAGACTAAATATTCACTTATACTAGGTTCCAGAGGAATTAGGAGGCATGGGAAGTCAAGTTGGCCAAAAGACAGCGGAAACAAGGTTACGGTGATAATCAGTGAAATAAAAGGTGATGACAGTAGCCAAACTAATACTTGGATTTACAGCTTTTCTTTTCACCTCTTGTCAATGAATGAGTTCTTCTCTTGTCTCTGCACCTTGGTTTCTCTGACACTGGAGCAAACCAATTGTGTCATTTCAGTGCTTCTCAGCAAGCAGCCTGGGACAGCATCCTTGTTGCTTTTTAATACTTAATACTTTAATTTCAATTCTTTGTGGGCTTTTTTGTTCATTGATCATCAACCTAATGAAAAGTTGATTCTTTAAAGATGAACTGAGAAAGGGAGAATTTGTTTTATATACATTTTTGCAAACAGTTTTTAAGCAGGAGGAAGGTGCGTATGCATATATAGGAAAGACAGGGAGTGCATATGCTAAACTGAAGAGAAAGATTATTTTTACCTGTTAATTTTGGACTGCTACTTAGGCTACCCAGAAACTGGGTCCTGAGAGATTCTCAAGCCTTTAATTATCTGGATAAGCAATTTTGATTGCTAACAGATATTTTTTGTTAATCTTTTTTTAATACCTCTATAAAAGAAATAATTAAAAAATAGAACCTTCAGGAGCTGCAACATATTCAATTACTTGGTTAATTTATATTACTTCAGTACATACCTTAATATTTTATTTTAATAGAAAATAGTGGGCAACATTCAGAACAAGTAGCATAAGCAAAGAGAGCTTCTCTATGCTGGTATGATCTATCAGTTGTAAATTATAGTAGAATGAACAGAATAATTATAATAGTAAAAGTCGAATTACTGAAGTTTCTCATAATAGATTAAGGGAATTGAAAGTGATAGCCCTGTTTAATGTCAGTTTGATGAGTCGATGTTTTTGTTTCCAGCTAATTTCATTCCAGTGGTTGAAAATAGTTTAAGAACAAATCCATGTTTTTTTTGAGAAGGAATTTCATTACCTTTGGTGTTGATTTTACTGCATATATACTCTGGATATAACTTAATAGCCTGTTTCTGCACTTTTTTTTTTTTTGAACTTTAGGTTTCAACTTTGCTGGAAAGTTTACATGCAAAAAATGAAAATTTATTTCCAATCTGCCTAACCTAATTCAAACTAATTCTTTCTTTGACAGTGTCCCCCCAAATTTTGTTACAGTTAAAGAAAATGTTTGATGATTGTTTCTTGAGCTTCATTTCAGCTTCCTTGAACTGTGTTTTTCATACCAGAATGTACCTTAATGTTTCAGTCATTTTTCAAAACCAGTTAATTTCAACAGTTAACTTTCAACATAATTTTCAGTTATTTTAACAAACTGAAATGAAAAATTTTGTTTTCTGGAATATCAGTAATAGTATTTTGATCAAAGATTTCAATAAATGTAAATATTTCTGAACTGATTTTTTTCAATTGCCATTTTATAAAAATTCTTTCAACTTGCTGAAATGTTATCACATTAGACCCAGTAAGGATTTATTTTGCAACCTTGAATAGCTTTATAGTGCCATTCCAGGTAATTTCCTTTCTGAGAAATATAATTTCCTGCTTTTAGCATGTTTTGCCGCTGATTTTTATTCTTCCTTTAGCAACTGATAATACCTTAATTCTCCATTCACACGTGTTTTACTGTCCCTAAGAGGGAGAAAAAAAGAAAAATCTGTGAAAGCCATATCCATTGTTTGTAAACCTTGGCTTTGATGTATCCTGAAAAATACAGGAATTTAGTGTCTGCAACTAGTAGGTCCTCCCAGGGGAATAATTCTTGGAGTTGCTTAACAAGTTCCCCTCTCCAGCTGCTCCTTTTCAAACCTCTACCGTTGTTTATCCCTCAGCTGGGCTGCATTGACTGTTTGCTAGGTGATGCTCAAAAATAATTGCTTCACTGATGGGTTCACTGCTTATTTGCAAACACAGCTGCACAGGGGGAACCTAGGCAGCAGGCAACTTAACTTTGCTTTTCTTCTGGAGCGGGCGCTGCAGGAAGGGCACTCCGCGAGGTGCACCCTCGCCACCCTGCAGTGCTTCCCATTTTCTTTCCCACAAGTCCCTTTCGGTCTCTCCTTTGGCATGGTCTCTGTGCATACAGGTAATTTTTTAAGTGAGTAATTCTATTGGCCATGGTAGGATAACTTGAATATGTAAAGCTAGACATACTTGAGTACTTAATTGAATCAGGGGCCAGATTTTTCATAATCTTCTCTTTATTTTTAATCTGAGTGAGTGGGTCAGCCTCAGGAACCAGATGTCTTACTTTCAGAGCTCTGCACTTTGTCAGTTGTGATCAGCCCGTACTTGTTTTTTTTTTTTAAACCAAAATGTATTTGATGCTTTTTACTCCTGCCCACAGGAAATAGTGAGATTCTTACTGTGTTAAAAGCTCTTTTTAAGAAGGTACAAGTAATAAAGCAACCAAATGAACAGTAGCTGGATCTCAGTTGTAGAGCCTGGGAAGTTGTAAAACAAGCTGTAAATTTCCTTTGAGATAAAAACAGCTAATTCTGAGACTCTTGTTTCTACACACATCTTACATAGTGAGGTTAAATTACAGCAAGCAGTCCTGGCGTTTACCTTGCCTTCTTTACGTTGTGCATGCCAGTGCTCATGGCATTGCTGGGAAATGCTGTCAGGCTGGGTTAAGCGAGATGTGAAGTATTGTAGAAGTCCCTTTTAAGTCTGGAAAGTGGAAGGTCTGGAAAGTGGAAGATCCCCTCAGTGTGCAAGTTTGCTTGGTCTAAGAAATGTCTGAGTTAGTAATTGCATGGAAGTGTTCTCTGTATGGCATTACTTGCTATTATATGCAATTTTTGTTTCTGTTCGTACTGTTTCAGCAATTTTAAAGGTTTTAATATTAGTTTGTTAGCATTTTGAAGAAGCATAAGTGCATCCTGGAATAAAGCATATATTTTCCTTCATTTGCTTGTGGTCAGCCTATCCAATATGAATATCCAGAATTCAACTAAGCATTTAAAATTATTCTTATTACATACAGGTTTTTTGTATCGGAAAAAGTTGGTGAGAAACTATTAAGAATTAAGTGATTGACCAATTTTATAACATAAGTCCCATTAATGTTGCTACAGTAAAATGGCCAATATTGCATGGCCATGATATCTGCATATAGAAAAGGAAACTTTTGCTGCCTGTTTTTTTGGGGGGGAGGGAGGGCATGTTTCTTTTTAAATGAAAACAAAAACAGTGATTCATTGAAAGTGGCTTGGTAGCTAGTGGTCCTGCCCCCCCAGTCTTTAATACCTTTATTTTCACAACATTATTGCCTGATTGTGAAGTCCTGGTTAACTGTTACTCCAGCTGTGACATGGATATAAGATACAGGGACCACGGCAAAATTTTAGTTAGGTGCTTAAAACCTCTTTCAAAAGGTAAATACTTTTGAAGACAAGATCTACCTCCTTTGCATTTTATAGCACCTAATTTCTTCCTCTTCAGGTTGTTAAACAACTTGTAAAAAAGCTGGTTTACTGTGTCTTAAGGTGGCAGAGCAAGTTGGCAAAGGAAAAAGGGAAGAAATGGAAACTTGTGAGTGCCTCCTAGGACCAGTTGCAGGGCATTAGGTGGACTCTTTCTGAAATTAAGTCTTTAAACAATCCAGTGCCAGTTGTGCTACTTTTCATATTGTATTAGATTGTTAATCAAAATACTGTGTTGTACCAGCCCTTAATAAAACTAGGGTTACAGCGATAATATACTATGTAATCTCATAGAATAAATCTGAAAAAAGTAATGCTCCAAAAGCTCTCATTGATTAACCATGAATTATATTAACTCCCATTACCTCTTTTGATTAATTTGCCACTATTTGTCTGGTAGATTCATAATGCTTGTAACTTTTTGGTTTATCCCATTGATCTTGTTAAATATTTGCACAATAGCTTTCTTAGTCTTCCTGAAGTATTGCCAAATTAATAAGCAATCCAATTGGTAGAGTACTACTTGGCCAGATCATGTAAAAGCTTTAAATGCTAACAGTATGCACCTGCTGATGTAAAGTACCTAATTTTTAGATGCTGTTTAACATTCTCTTACAGGCTATCATACTGGAAAATACATATTAAATAAATACATTGCCAGGCTTTGTCATCAAATATATAGCAGAGTTTTGCCATTTGGCTATTACTATTTTATAAAATACTAGTATTTTATAAAAATAGTTTAGTTTTTCTTCCCTTTTGTAAAGATTGTTGGATCATGTGCTTTTTCTCAGTAACCTGATATATAGGATCCTGGAGAAGTAGCCCAATCAAAAGATTGGTTAAAATATAAAATTTTTGATCAAAATCAATCTTTTTAAGTAGAATTAGTTTTGCTCTTATGCGAGAGAATGTTAAATATTCTCACAATTTTGAAAAATTAAGAGTACCAAAGATGTGCAAAATCCTACTTAAAGAAAAATTGAACATAAAATAGATTGCATTCTCAAAGATAAGTGTCCAAAACCTGGTCCTCTTTCACATATGTAAAGAGGCAAATAGATGGTAACTGTGTGTTTTATCATTTTAATGTATTCTGTGTAGAGCACTTCACACATTTTCAGAAAAAAGATATAATAGACAGTTTTCCCCCGTCTTTCATTAACTTATAAAATGCATGCTGTCTTATCTTTGTCTTTCTTCCCTAACTGGTTAAAGTTCATATCTAAATTTTGTGGAAGAATGAAAAATCTACTTTTCTTGAAGATTTGTTTCTTGAATAATTCAGCATGAGGTTTCTATTGAGAAGAATCATATTTTTTTTTTATCTCTGCAACTAGATAGCCATATAACTTTTAAAAAGTGTGTTCTTCGAACAAGCAGGCCTACCGTTCAACTTATTAATTATTTCTACAAAGCCTCTCAGTATTTTTTGAACATGCTGTCCCATGTGCTGCTCTTTTCTCTCGTCTCCATATCTTTTTGGTGTTTCCGATGTCCTTTGAGAGTGTCATTGTATCTTTCCATTCATTCTCCATTTCTTTTTTCAGCTTCGAGTGTGTAGTTCTTTAATTCATGCCTGTCCTTCATACTTTCTGTATAATTTAGTATGGGTTCCCCCTAGGTTGTTCTTTTACTTTGTTTTAAAGCACTATAATCGATCAATAAACTAAATTAATTTCTGTTTTACAAAGCTCTTTCCCCTTTCTGAGAGCCTTTCGTTGATTCAAGATATTGCTGCTTATGTATGAACTGTAAAATTCTTGTTTGTGTTTGCAAGTCTAACCACCTTGTCATTGTCCTTTTAATAAAGAAATTAAAATCTACCATTTGGAAGTTTTGCTGACAGAGTAAATTCATGTACTAAATCTCTTTCTCTTTAAAGTCTGCCTCAGTTATGAGGCAGAATTGAAATAATTTTGGCAGTCTTATTCTACTCTCATCTAGAATTTCTGTCCCACAATGAAGCATAATGCAGAATAATTGTCCTTTTCTGCTTCAATTGGTTTGAGTGTCAGGGATATTGCAGGTCAAGGCTAAAGGGCCTCAGAAAATCTGTGTAAAAGCTTGCTCAGCACATCACTGCAGTTTGTCTTTTCACCTTAAATTTATCTTAATATATTCCTGAGATCTTCTGAAGTAAAAAAGAAACATGAACAGTTAGCTTAATCAGAAGAAATGCACAATTCATCCCACTTTTCTGCTATATAATGCTTCAGAAGCATGAAAAATATCATTTTTCTGGACCTTTCCCTGGTTTCCAGTATTTGTGTTTATCCTTTCGGACTGGATTCTTATACTACAATGTTAAACTTCTGTAATTGTGGTTTGTTTTGTTACATAGGCTTTTAGTCACTGCGTTTTCTTTACATTTTTTTCTATTATTTAGGATTTATATAATAGTATAATTATGAAATATAAATATGTTCATATAATTTAAACTATAGTACTTAATATATTGCTGTGAGGATGATAATGCCATCATCTTGGGTCACTATAGAATGATTAGTCAGCGTTGGCAATTCATGTGGGTTTACAGCTTTATTATGTGCTGTTATGTAATGAACCAGTTAAGCATGGCTTGTGTTATCTGAACTCATAAAACTAAACAGCTCCATTTATTATTTCTTGATGAGTAATCCTGATACTTTCTCACTGTTAAAATGTGTTTATAGAGTTACTGTTTTTAGTGATGAGAAGTGTAATTACAGATTTCTGAAAATGTTTAAGCCCATTGCAAATGTTAATGATGCAGACGTCGAGGTCTTGGTAATACTGATATGACAGAGATAAATATCTATGAGTTTGCTGGGGTAGAAATTAAAGCACCAAGAGGTTAAATGACATATCCTAGGTCACGTAGCAATAGATGGTTCCCACTCTCACATGTGATTGCTAAGGGAGGAGACCACTGCAGTGTTGTAGTGTAAACTGCACCGTTTGTTTTTCCAGCTAAAATGCGCTGAAAGGAAGCGACACCTGTGCGGATGTACAGATGCCAAAAGCCTTTCTATTTTATCTCAGGTGACAGCATCTGATCGAAGGGGTTCATTCCTACATGCATGTTCTCTGGAGCCTCTGTGTCCTGCTCTTTCTCCCTCCCCTCGGTTCACCTGCCCCACTGATTTATTGATGCTAGAATCCTTTGCGCCTTACGCCGTTCTCTCTCTTATGTTTAAAGTGTGGATTTGGGGGGTTTCTGGGAGGAAGGGTTGCCTTTTGGGGGTTTTCCTGGTAAGCTCCACAGACTGCCGCTGCAATTCAACAGTTTCAAAGTTTCTTTTATTTTCTTCTGTGATGAGCCACTAAATGTTTTTTTAGTACTGTGATGTCCCAAATTACCCTTTTGTTACTCCTAAGAGGTATATTTATATGACTAAGCATTTATTTTTTACACATTGAAATCTACTCTGTGACAAAATATTTCTCTGACAAAGAGTCAGAATCATTGGGAGAGTAATCTGAATGGATGACCGTACAGGTGGTTAGGAGTGTTGTCGTTATTAAGGTATTACTCAAAAAGGGCATTAAAAAGGGATTCAGCCATGTTTCCTTGCTGATTTTGCTTTTAATCAGAAAGAAGGATACTCAGAGTAGTAAGTGGTTAAGTGGCAACTATAATTATGATGTTCGCTTACTGTGCCTAAGAAAAATTAAAAGGGGACCTGTGACTAAGTAACTCTTTTCCATTATTTATAATAAATAAGTTTTATGGTCATTCATTGAAGTGTGGGGAATACTTTACGATATAGCTGTTGACAGAGTTGGTTAGAAAAGTCACAGGGATGGAGCAGGTTTTAGACACAGGTTGATTATTCTAACCTTAAGCAAAGGGAGGCTGATGTGTGTCACAGAGGTGACCCACTTCCTCTCCCCCACCTCCAGCCAAGCTCTTGTCTCTTTAAGAAAACCATTGCTATTTTAGAATTACTTTTATAAAGCTGATGTGACTAACTGGCTTTTTGATTTGGTTACAAAAAAAGCAACAGAAAAGGAAGGATGTGTTAAGAAAAGTGCCGCAGATTAAGTAATTGTCTTATTTTATAAAATAATTCTGTAACTTGGGCTCAGTTCCTTCCTCTGCCTGAAAGGTATTTCCTCCCTAGGACAGTGCAATGACTACTAGGCTATAGGAAATTTAGGTTTTTTAAAGGGTGATTACAGTTGGCAGTCCTCTTAATTTCTCCAGATCATACTGTCCCTGTTATTCCACTTTTTGCTAAGGGGAAAAAAGAAAAAAAAAAAAAAAAGTTTTCTTCTGGGTATGCAAGCAGGGGGGGACTGTTCCAGGGATCTTCAGGCAGGTGTCTCTCGTCTCTGTGGTGGAGAAGCATGTTCCCGGTCCCTCCTCCCGGCTGGCAGCCTGTGTGTGGGGCCGGGGAGGGCGGCAGGCTCGCCAGCCACCCGGCACCCTCACCAGCTACCACATGCCCCTTTCTGCTCCCGTCCAGTTCTTGCTCGCTGTGCCAAAACTATCTCCTTCCTTTGCTGCTTCTCTCTGCAAGCATCTCTATGACTCAGCAGTTTCTTTTTAGCTTCAATTTCAACAATTTTTCCCCATTTAGAAGGAAGCAGCTCCCTTCCCCCCTACCCCCTCTTTTAAATCTAACTGGGCTTGGATTCAGCTAGTTCCTAGTTCATTTTTTAGGGGTACCTCATGGCAGTAACCCCTAGTGCATATGGGGCTAGTAGGCTCTGCAGCTTGCCTTTTGCATGTTGTGCCTGCAGCGTCATCTCTGTGGGCTGGGAATTCACCCTGCCAGTGCCTGGGCAGAGCCTGGGCTGGGGAGGTGGCGGGGGTTATACGTGGGGTCTGATCCAGAGGTGTTCACCATCAGGATGGCCTTCCCGTGTTTGTGCATCTGAAAGAAATGAGCTGTCTGTGTTCATCTTAAGAAACCCTGCTCAGTTTGCAATGTTATGTTTTAGAAATAAGCAGCCTCATGCATGGAGAGATGTGACTCCCCTGCACTCCAGTGACGCATGACGGGTGGCATTGCAGTGATCAAAGATGGTTTTGGAGCACCTAAGAGTCTGCCTTCCTTTATAAAGGGATCTACTCTAAGCCCCATAGACTAATTCATCTGGCATTCAGACTGGAGGAACGTTATCCCTAGTTGGGCAGGTACCTTAGTTATCTTTTTTTTAACCTAGTATTTGAAATAAATTATTACAAGTCCTCAGTTTGAACCTGCAATTTCAGACTTGTAGTGGCAACATCACTGCGGTCGATAATGCCCAGAGAAAAGGTACCAAATCAATAAAGGCAAATGATTGTCAGAAAATTTAAAGACTCAAAGCGGGGGGAAGGAAGCATACTATTTAGACTACAATAATATAAATTTGGACTGCAGCGTGTGGATACATTCCTTTAGACAGCTGGAGCGGACACAGTTTTTTATTCTGAAAGTGATAACCACAGCCAAAAATGGGAACAGTTACTCCTCTTTCCCAACCTTCCCACTCCACCCCCAAAAAAGAGAAAACTGATTCCCCCCCCCCCCCCCCCGCCTGGGCAAATTATTTTCTTTTACCTAATCTAAACTTTGTATTTTTGGCATATAAATGAAGCCAGAATGCATATAATATATATATATATATATATCATACCAGGAATGACTGTTTAGTGTTATTATTAAGAGTTATCCTCAGTAAGATATAATAGTAATAGTTGAGCGTGGGCTTAAATGCATGAATATGTGCTATTCTTTAAGTGTGCGTGGTGTGTGCAGCTGGGTCTAAATATGACAAGGAATCTGCTGATTTGTGTGCTGTATACAGCTACATGAAAATAAAGTTAGGTCAGAAGTACTACGGCGTTCGTCAATATTGTCTGTGAGCCTGAACACTGACAAATTAATCATTTGCACTTCGTTATTCTGTGCACATCATATATGAAGAGACTCAGCTTGAAGTTATGTTTCACCTACAGTGACTGAAATAACATTATTTGTGTTCTCTTTATCAAGGCACTTATTTCAGAAAGTGTTGATTTTTGATGTTCTTTCAAAGCAAGCTAATCATTCTTTCTAATACTCTGGGAGTATAAATGCGGTAGAAAGCCACATGATGCTAATTTAACCATTGCTGTGTTTCTCCATAAAAGATACAGATTTTACCCATAGATAATGGCTTTTTATGCTGTTTGAGCTCAACTGAAAATGTTTCACTCAAATATAACAGTCACTACTTCATGTTTTTGTCACCTACAACAAAACAAATATAATGTTAAGTTTTAAAAGATACTATGGTTCTCATCTGGATTCTTAGCAGCTACTGTAAACATGCTCTTAAATGTCCATGTTATTTTCTTCTCAAAGGTGTGAAGTTTCCTTCTGGAGGAAGAGGGATAATCACTATCTCATTTTACCCTAGGACCATTCATATGCCCCTTGGAAATGTTTTAGCATCATACGTAACACTTTCCAGAATATGAATAAAATTTTTTTTCTTTTCCTTCACAAGTTCTTCCTTTTTTCTGGAGGGAATTTAGGTGATCTATGGTAACTCCCTTCGGGGAACGAGCAGAGCACAAGAAATCTGGTGTCCCATGTCAGCCAGGTTCATGCCTGGGTCCTCTCCTTCCTGCTTTTCCACATGTGCTTCAGCAATGACACCGAGTTTGTTATATTCTTGGGCACATAGCCCCTGCATGGAGCTTTGATGTCATTAGTCATTTAGCAGATATTTCAGCTTCTTGCTCTGGCTCAAGAAGGGCTTGGAGTTTGATCCAGTACCTGAGCAACCCACTCTGGAGCATTTCAAGAAATTGTAATGTTCTTGCCAAATATCCATGCCAACAGATGGTTATTTTGGATTAGAAAGATTTTGAGTAGAAAAAAGGCAGCTGTCTTTTTTTCTTAGAGGTGCGGATCTTTGTTGAGCACTATAGGAAGGGGTGGCACAAGACTAAAAGGAGTTGGGTTAGCTCTTGTTTCCCTTGTCCCTGGTCACAAACAGTATCTTCTTGGCATATAAATGTAATTGAATCTCATTGGCAAAATGGGCACAAGTGCAAGGAAAGACATGGAGTAGCATGTGATATGCTTGGTAAATTTATGATGTGATGCTTATTCCTCTGTATGTGCCCTTTGTCATTTCAAGAGGGTTTTCTCTTTCAGAAACATTTTGACAGCAATTTTTTACTCAACTAGATTTGTCTCCAACTAAGTTATCAAATTTATTCAGATAATACTCAAGTCTGCTAAGGTTTCTGTTACTTTCTTGTGCAAGTAACTTTTATAATCTTTTTTTTATTAATGTAACAAAAAATTAAGTCTCTAAGCAAGATGGCCTCCAAAATCAGTTTGGTAGTTTTGCTTCTGTTTCTCAGTTAAGATGACTCTCTCTGATTTTTTGCTTTAATATGTTGTCACTTCTCTTAAGGGGCTTATGCCATTGCATGGCTTGTTTGCCAGCACACCCCAACATGCTGCGAAAGCGTTGGCTGTTTGAAGGAAAATTGGTGAGAGCCAGTGCTGTTTACTGGAGGAGGGGCTGAGAACTCTGTCCTGTACCCCTTTGAAGATGCTTCCTAGTCAGCACCTGTAAACTGGCTAACCATCGATGAGATAGCTTGAAATCAGCTACCTTTAAATTGTGTTTTGAGATGGAGATATGGAGAAGAGCTAATGGCTTGCATTTTCTCCCTCATCAGGTTTCTCAGAGTTAAAAACTTCCTTTTCCTACACACAGGATATAGTTGCCAATCTTTAGTTGCCATCACCTGAGGAGCACAAATACAGACATTTATCCTGAAATAATTCTTCTACCTAAAAATAGTGGGTTTTGAGTTAATTAACTTTTTTCTACTTTTTTGTGCTTATTACTGTATTTCTGTCCAAATATGGCATATTTTTCCAAAAGTTAAAATAGAGAATTTCCCCCATCATTCTTGCATTCCAAAAATGATGTCATTTGTATGCTATGCCTCATGAATTTAATTTCCTAACGAAATTTCTTTTCATATATGACTTAACACATTTCTTCTTTGCCTTTCATCTTAATATTTTTTGCTATCTTTGATGTATTATTTAACTCTGATTTTATTATTTAACACCTGAAACCATGCTAAAGTACAGTTCATGAGAAACTAACTGTATAGACATGCACATTATTTAAAGCTGGTTATAAATTTTCTGGGGGGAAAAATAAAAGGTCTGGTTCTGAGAAACAGCCTGATGAGACCTCTGCAATGTCAAGAACTGTGGCTTTGTTTATATAGACAAAAACAAAGCTTAGGGGAAAAAAAAGAGGAGGGAAAATATTGTATAGTATAGTTTTCTTATTGAACAGTCAGTGATCTTAGAGAAAAAGAAAACATTGTTTCTAGCTCTTTGCTCCCATTGCCTTAGAAATACCGTAAAATCAATGAGAAATCCAGTCACAATTCTGATTCCACAGACCTGGGTCCTTCAGAGAAAATAGATTAAATAACTGAAAAAATTTGTATATGCAAAGCAACTCACATCAAACAGAAGAGCAAAGCGAACATAAAGACTAGTATCTGGCATTGAGCCCATACTCCTGAAAGCACCATTTGTCTGATCCCTCTGGGATGAATAGTGAATATCATCCTAAAGCAGTGGCAAAATATCAATTTAGTTCTTCCAAACCTTCAATACTCAGAGCCACAGCAAGGTCTCCAGGAGAAGTTACTTACAGCTGGCTGAATTTGGTTTTTAAGAATTACAATATATCAGAAAAGATCAGTATGCCAGTGCAAATGTGTCCCTTGCTTCTGGAAAATGTCAGGAAAGGAAAATACTGTTTTTATATTTATCAGGGAAATCATTTGCCTTGATTCTCTGCAAAACATCAGGACCAAAGAAAAGGCAAACTTAGGTTTGCAATACCTGTTCAGAATATAGTTATAGGAACAGATACCTGACTTTCTCAAAGGCAGATGATAAAATTATTGTTATTGCTGCTCCTTCATGTGTACAAACTTTTCTACCACCCTTGTAATACATCTGTATGCACAGTGCTCGGCCATGGGAAAATAATTAAATTAACCTTGAACAAACAGTGTAGCCTTGTCAGATTGGTGCTCTGCTCAGGTTAAATGCCCCTTCTCACCAGCACTAATTAGAGTGTCGCGCTAATGTTGACCAAACTGCTGCCTTCGCATTAGTGACCTAGGATGTATCACGCACTTGATCTCTTGGGTATTTCAGTTTCAGTCAGTATGGGCCTTTGGACTTCTGCGCACTTCAGGATATTTTTATTCCAATTATTATCCTGTGAGAAATAAAGACTAATCAAAACATTGAAAATAACGTTCTGTATATTTTTCCTACTTTTAGAAAGTAATTGTATTAAAAATATGGCCAAATAGATCAGTAGGTCTTTTGAAAGATGCAGTTGTAGTGCATGCCTGAAATTGAAAAAAAAAATCTTAGTGATGATACCTTTTCTAGTTTTATGCTTTTACATTTTAGCTATCTGTTTCAAATCCTGCACTAAAATATGTATCTTTTTGATCAGTATGAGTGGCAGCTGAGGGATGGTCAGTGAAATGAGATTTCCTCTTCTGATGGACGAGAGTTGTTGTTATAAGACAAGGCAAATTGAAATACATAGTTCTGTGTGTTACATCATTTAGCCAATGCATATGTGTATATGTGACTGAATAAAGCTACAATACTTTTTCTTGACTTTATATGAATTTTTGAATATATTTACATTTTACTAATCATGGATTTCTAATGTAAAACCTGAGTCAAGACACCAAAGTCTAAAAGTCTGTTTTTGTCAAGAAGGTCTACAAGAATACAGTAAAAATGTAGCTGGTATTTTATGTGGCTTTGGGCCACCTTCCTTTGAAAAGTAGACTAAAAAGTTGAAGTTCTGGATTTGTTTGAATGTTTTAGTAACTTGATGCCCCCGTGAATATTTCTGTTACCCTGGGCCTGTCACACACAAAGTGCATTCTTTCAAGCTTCTTTTTTGTAATTTAGGTTTAGTCATATATGCCTTCTAGCTATAACTTAGCTGAGAAGTCCATCCTTCCTCTTGTGATGTTCACATTTCGCTTTAGTGCTTCCCATTTAGAAAAGTTGAGAGACAGTTCCTGCTGCCAGGGTTTGATGTCAAGGTGGAGTTCAGGGAAATGCACCCAGGGCTTATCTACGTGATAATCTGTTGTGCTGGTATTGGAAAAGCTCTCTACCTAATTAAGCCAAGTGCAAATGTTTATATACTACATTACATCACCATAATGCCATGAAGTGGCAGTCTGCACACAGCAATTACCAGCAGATCCCTTACGATTGGGATTTGCTTCAGCAGAGGCTGGTTGATAGTCACTTTGCCATATGCCAGCCTGGGGGAGTTGTTATTGGGGCTGTGCACTCCGTGACTGTCAAATTGCAGGGTCAGAGCATACTTTTTCTTGGTACTTTCCCCATGCAGAATTTCCTTACATGTTGTTGTCTGAAGCTGTTCACGGGCAGGCTGTGTGGAGGAACAGAGGAAACCTGCTGGTCCTTCACATGATGGTATTCTAGTGGATGAAGGACACCCTCTGAACATGAAGCAAAACATGTGTTAGACAAATTGGAGATACTAGGAAAAGAAATTTGAAGTATCATTTCAAGGTACTGAGGAGTAGACAAGAGCCATATATTCTAGCTTGGCAGCAACTAGAAGGAAAAGAGAGGGTAAATCAAGATAATTATTTTCCTAAAGATAGTATAGAGGTCTGATATTCACACCCTTACTCATCCCAAAGAATCCTTCACGCTACAGGTTGTCATCGTAGTGAAACGTTGATACTCTCATGATATGTGGGGATGGCTGATAGCAGTACTCCATTTTCATCTCGTGGGAAGGCATACGATGAAGATCTTAATGGCTTAAGTCAGGCTATAAAAAGGGTGGTAGATCATAAGACTATTTTTCCAGATACTGTATTAAGGGCACACTAATTTATAGCACATAGCACCGTCTAATGGTTCTGTGTATAAATGCAAACCTTTATTATGGTTTCAGTAGCTTCATCATTTCAGACACTAGCTTCTGCCTGTCTTTGCAGCCAGTTAATTTGAATTATACCATTAGTAAGGAAAAATGTTTTTATGCCAAAACCTTTTGCCAATCAGCATCTCATATATCACTCTTCTGCTGCTTTACTGCTGTTCTGCATGGCATTTCTGCAAGTATTTCTGCTGAATCTCTTTAACTTTCTACCTTCTTCATGGCTCACCACTTAATTAAGCTATCTGGCTGAGTATAAACGGGACCAGTAATGATGGATAACGTCTATACAAAGAATAAAAATATTCTTAGCCTAACATTACGATAAAGTAGTTACTTAAGTTCACAATAAGTGTAAGGAAAATGTGGATGGGAAGGATTATGGAAACTGGGGTTTTTTTAGAGGATGCAATGAAATTATTATCGTTCTTTATTTAAGAACTGTTTCTGTAAAGACTGCCACTTAGGCAGTCTGCACTCCCTAAACTGCAGGTTAGGGAATTTTTGTAATTTGGTGGGGAAGGGGTGAGTGTTGCAATATGTCATTTACTGAAGGTACAGAGCTATATTATTAAGAGGTCCAAAGCTGCTGAACTATTTGGCTTAATCAGGACAAAGTGGTGTTTAAGATCAGGCATGGCATTGCCCAGTTGATGCACCTCAGGAAGTTTTGTCATCTTGGGGTCAGCTCTGGGGAAGTTAAATTTAGCTTTACTGCTGCATTTGTCAGGTGGAGCTTCATTGGATCGATACAGCTGGGGCTGGAGTAGTGTGGGACTGTATCTATGAAATAAAAGCCACAGTTGCTTTGGGCATCTGTGATAGGGAACATTGTTTTCTGCTGTACCTACCAGTAAAAAATTGTGGTGACACTTGTTTCATCTAGCCTTAGGTCATTACTGATCTAACGTAATTTTAGAACTAATGAGTTCAGTAGAGGATTTCATACCTCTACTCTACCTCTTTCATTCAACTATTTCATAGTTGATCTCTAAAGCTGTTCAATACTGAAAAGTTTTCTCTTTTATATATGGTAATTAATGCTTATCAGAAGAAGAAGATCTGAAAGAGGGCCTTGTGAAAGGTTCTTCTATAGTTACTAAAGAATGGTGAATAACAGGATCCATGTTATGTGCCAACTTGAGAGAGAATTAAAGTCCTATGAATCATCAGTTGGTGACAATCATTTTAAGGGAAAAAATATATATTGCTACAAGTAATACAATTCTATCAATTAGCTCAAGGCAGCAGTACTTTCTTATTTCTACATAACTACTTTTAAGAGGCTCTTGTGTGTTTAAAATAACATTTATTTTTAAAAGAATGTTAAGTATTAGACTTTGTTAACATGTGGCATATTTTCTATATCCTTGCTATAATAAAGTACTGTAGTAATAATGTTTAGTGTTTAGCAGCTTTGCTGCTGCTTCAATTAATATAATTACTTTGAAAAGCAAGGTAACCTGATGATTATGAATTCTTTCTTCCAAACAGTAGTTCAAACAAAAACGGATCGTAAATATTAACATGTTCTGAAAACCAGTGGAAGGACTGCAATTGTTCATGTTCCTGGACAGTTATGAATGATTTGTCTTCTAAGACTCTACCTCCATGTACTGAGTTAAACCCATTCTCAATAAAATCTAAACCATAATGTTTCTAAATGACATATGTACTGAAAGAAGACTATAATTTTTTTATTATCAAGAGAGGAGATGCAAAGATCATTGAGTCGTGAACATGAGCATTCTAGAGATTTACGGAAGAAGGTACTGCTCTGGTTAAACACGGTCAAGTTGAGCACTAATTGCAATTTTATCAATTTAATGAAACTAATTATAGCAGATTGCTAAAGTTAACAAGGCACAATTAATAAAGTTAATTAAAAAAAAAAAAAAAGTTTAAAGGATGGGCCAAACTGATCTCCATGCAACTTTGATGTTTGATACAGTTTCCCTATGGGAGTATCTAAAGCCAATAGCTTGTGAGACTGTATTTCTTTGACCTCAGTCTTTGTCAGCCTTTGTTTTAAGGGACAATATTTTGGCTTTGCAGGATAGGCTGGCTTAAAGTCTCTATATTTTAGCCCATGATTAGTAACTAGGGACTCTGCTGAGATTCAGGGCAGCTGTAAGGAACCCAGCTACCTGAGAAATCTGGCTTCTTAATTGGATTGATAAATAGTAATTTTTAGGTGCTATGCTTCTTTGATAGTAGGCAGACTCTGTTTACGTAAGTCTAATTTGATAAAATTTAATAAGAGTTAAAAAGCTAAATACCGACCTAAACCAGGTTCATGTATTTGAACACCTATGAATTTTAGTTTGAACAAAATAAAAATTGAATTCCTAATGATTCTTGGATGTCGGTTTTGTTAGATGAGAACTTAAAACTTTAACAGATCTGTTCATAGTCCCATTGCTTTCCTTGTTACACAAAAATAGAGTCATGTGGCAGGATTTACTGCACGGTATTTTCAGTTCTTCTCTTCCACCCAGAGAAGTGGTCTAGAGTTAGAAGGCAATGAATACAGAGCCAGGCATCTGGCTCTTCTTTAGATGTAACTAAAGGAAAGTAAATAGTGCAGCTTATTTGATTCTATGTAAATCATTCTCTTTAAAGAAGAAAAAAAAATCGATTGCTGCTTGTGTGGCTTTAGCATTTGTCTTTTAATGAAAAAATCTTTATGTTATGCTTCAGTATTTCAGTCATTTTATCCATCACTGGCTACATATACGTTATTGTTTGTTTCTGATCAGCAATGTGGTTTGCAAGCGAATTCCCCATTGGTCCCTTCTTACTGCCTAATTACTGCGTGTTGGTTCAGTACACGGTTTTGACAAGCATGAGCTGGCTTCTTCTCAGAGAAGATTAAACTAGAAGCTCCATTTCAGATGTGCACCAACACAATTTATTTCGGTCTCCTTTTTATATAGAGCAATTACATGATTTGGATCATAAAATTAAGGTTTGAAATCTTAAATCTGGTTTATCACTATTTTTAGGTAGCTAAAGCAGAAAACCTAGTGAATTGTGCTTCATAGTTTTCCATAGTTTTAAACTCATGTTTAAATTAATTGCTTTTTTCTGGTTGCAGTTTTACTTTCTAATTCTTACTGTAGTTTCCTAGTGCTGAGTGTTGAGATATACCCTCTACACAGAAAAACTTCTAAAGAGAATAAACTTTTTTAAAAAATTCAGAGTGGTATAGGTAACTATTTATAATTATAACAAAGTAAGTGTGTGTGTGTATGTATATATGAAAAAATATAAAACAGATCATTTGCTGAAGTTATTTTAAAGGAAAATCAATTTCTTTCTGTCTGTGTATATTGAAAATTGGAAACTGGAGGTTTTTTTCAGTTTAGCCTGGTTCAGATATCATACAATTGTTTAGTCTTTTTTATTAGCTTTTCATTAGTTATAGATGATCCATAAAATGAAAATTAATGGGTAGGCCAACTGTAGGAGTAAAACTATAACACAGCCGTAAAAGAAGTCCTTTAAGAAGAAGGTAGAGCAAGCATCTTTCTTTCCCTTTGATTTATGAAAGCAATTGAAATACACTGCAATATTATCCTCACCACTTATTATACCTAATGGACAATTAATTTAAGCTTATTTAAGAAAGTGTACGGAAGGAGCAAAAGGAATGGGCTAACATTAAGACATGATGTGAACAGCAAGTATGGTGGATCAGAAATGAATCAGCAATTTGCTATTTAAAGGCAAATGTCTGATTTGATGTACAGCTTCCAAATATTTGCATCCAACGCACATTAAAAATGTGGTAAAGGATTATTGCTAGTGCTGGTCGAAAACCAAAGATATTGCTTTAAAAAAAAGTAGTTTGAAAATTGTGACTTTGTTTGAATGAGGAAACAAAAAATGAAACGTCTATATTTTGTGATTAATAAAACAGAAATGGATGCACTTTCTTCTTCTTCCATCTCCCTTGTTCTGCATAATACTATATGTGCTGGTGGTTGAGATACGCAGCTTCAGTTAAGTCTGGCTTTTTGGCTTTTTGCAGTGTTTCTTTTATGGTTTGAAAGCTGACGATCTTGATCTTTTGAGAAACAGGGATGTCTTCCAGTGAAGAGGATAAGAGTTTAAAAATTTCCTGTGAGCTTTAGTTATGACTTCAGTCATATGCTTCCTCACCAAGACAGTGTTACAAATCCAGTTTGGGATGGTGATGTCCGCAGTTGTGGCTTGTGTGAAATACAGATTTGTTCATCTTCTCCAGGTTACTAGCAGACAAGCATCCATACCAGGGAAAGAAAATGTCATCATAAAGATCTTTGTGTTGGGAATTACTGGGACATGTTTTTTTTTTCCTGGGCTTATGCCTTTTCGTCTTCTGTTCTATTCCTGCTGCTCTTGGGCTAGGAAAAGGTAGTTAAAAACCATCTGAAATTACCTGATCAGAAGGAGAGGGCATGGCTTTAACGTATTTGACAGACTGAGCGGGTCTGGTAATTTAAAACAAAGTGCAAGTGCTTTCTGGGAACGCATGCACTTCTAATGTGATGTCAAGCAAAATAAAATGACAAGCAAAAGACTTGGTTTTCCAAATAGACTGCAACCATTATATTTGGCAGGTGATGTTAGAAAAAAATATGGTTTATTTGGGGAGGAAATGGGAAAAGTCCACACTGTTCATTTAGAAAGTATGACTAAGGGTCACCTTTCCGTCATAGCCCATGCATAGACTGTCTGCAGCAGTGCTGTGTTCATGCGTTACGCTTTGGCTGCGGCAAACTGACAGCTGAAATGTCACCGTGCGGGCATTGCTCCAATTCATATCCTTCTGCTTGCTGTCGCATGGTGGCATTTTCTACTCTGTGGTGTGGGAACAGCACATTAGCAAGCAACTGGGCAACTGCTGTTTTATTAGGAGATGTTTTCAGGGCTTTCACCTGTTGTGGCTTGTGTCAGAAGGGAGACAGCACCCCTTATTTCAGTGAATATCGCATGCATCTTTCTGCTTTGCAAAAATTTTTAAACTGGCTTTGCTAATCTTGCCTAAGACAGACAAGGCCTTCGGAGAGGTGCTGGGGCTGGGCAGCTGGGTGCTGGGGTGTCCGGTGCGATGTGGGGGCCCCTGGCAGGGCACGGGGGTCCCGGGCTCACAGTGCCCCAGGGCTGGGGCAGGGGACGGCACTGCAAAAACAAAACAAATCCCTCTTTGGGCATGCGTTGGTGCTGGGTGCCCTGCCATCATCCGCGGCAGCAGCGGTGGCTAACTTCCAGAGCTGACAGGCCAGAGCCACAGTTTATGTTAACAAAGGCCAATATAAACCTGGAATGAAATTAATCTTGAAGGTCTGAGATAGCCAGATTCTTTTATATGAAGAGAGTATTTTCCTAGTGTACTTATCTGAACACTCAGTAGGAGAATGGGTGAGATATAGGGCTTTTTTTCCAGTAACAATTGTCCTATTATGCTCTTACCATATACTGCTGTTTCCTTCTGAATTAAAAAAAAAAAATGTACTAATTTATAGCTGCACAGTGGCAATTAATCATAGTAATCCTAGGGCTTCTGTGTTTTATGTGTAAGCTGCACAGTGTGTTGTCACAAGGTCTTTTATATTGCTTAGTGGTTACTCTGTGCCCCAGTAACATGCACTGTGAAAAGAAAATATAAGTGTGGAAACATTCAGAAAAGCAATTTGGTGCAGTCCAGAGGACTGGGCATCAGACTGAGAGCAACAGTTCTCTCCATCCTCTGCCACCATTTTGTGATGGGACTTGACGCAAGTTAGTTAATACCTGTTTCTTCTTCCCTGTCTGAGATTCGTTCCTAAATGTTTTCAGAAAGTGCAAAGAAATCTACAGTCCTTTTATAAAGGAAAAAAAACTGCTTTCAGAATTCAGTCCGTAACTTCTAGTGAAAACATCTTTTCTATTGCATGGGTTATTGACCATGGCTCATTCTTAAATGTTTAGACGTTCAACGAATAAGTTGTGGTGCCTGTGGTGTAGCTGGATGTATGCCTTTCAATAGAATAATTAGAAAACTTTTGGCAAATTTAGATTCTCTTCCTATTTATTAACATGCTCATGTTACAGCATGGAAACAAGTCTACTGGCATGAATCTGTGCAGAAAGAAATATACTATATTACACACAACAGAAACTGGAGGGAAAAAAAAGGAGGAGGTGGAAAAGCTTTCGACAATGCTAGATGATTCAAAATAAAATAGATATGAAATGCAGCATTAAACTGTAAGAATACAGAAAGCTCCATCTGTTACCCTATGCTTGTATGGCTTAATCCTCTCTCTTGTGTACTGGGGATAACTGTGTTCAGTTTTCAAACATTATCGATGGTCCTAGATTTTTCCAAGAATGGCTGAGAACTGATTCACAGTGTTTTATTGCTCTTTTACAAATTGCTGAGTACAAAATAATAAAAATGCTAATCAGACAGTGCAGCACTGAGTAAGGTATGTGGGATGTTTTTAGCAAAAAAGAAACGCTTTTAGGTTTTATGTGCTTTTGAGACTCAGAAGGAGGTATTTTTTTTAATAGATAAATTTTTAGAAATAATTGTGGATTGTCATATCACTTACATCAGCATACATCTGGAGGAATATGAGTGTTTTGGAGCACCTCCCTGTGTTGATAGGCAGAAACATAGATTCGTTGAATAACCTTTTTCCTAAATGCAAATTGTTTTTGATTGTGAAATAAATATTTTGGTCACTTAGTTTTTTTTCTGTGAATTCTTAACTGTGACTCCCACTCCTCCAGTATTAACTGCCATGATTACACAGAGGCGCCCATTGGATCTTGCACTGGAATGGAGCATAACAGTTTTACCCTTCACTGCTTCTCTCATCCCTGGAGCAGAGGTCTCTTCTCTGTGGTTCTCTGGCAAAACCATGGAGAGGCAAAGGTGGATCGAAGCTTGAGGGCTTCCAGTAGCAGAGAATTGCACTTCTGAGATGAAAGAGTTGGGTGCCTTCCCTCCTCTCCTTTGCGCATTCCTTTTGTTTTGTTTCCCTTAGTTCTTTCTACTATCCTAAAGCTAGTTTGTTCTATTTGGACATCAAAGTAATAAAGCAGAAATGAATCATCCATGCATCTGATGAGATAAAGACGTCTTAACACAAAGTTTTATTTTAATTGCCTTTTATGGAGCACAAGGGAATTCTAAATAGCCAAATGAGCTTTCCATAGACATCTGTGATTAGCAAAACTGGCCATTCCCAGAAAATGATAAATGAGAGAAAACTTGCATTTTGCCAATTGAAAAAGGAAAATGAGATAAATGAGGTTTTTTTTTTCCTCGTGTTCTTTGGCCACAGGCCAGAGCCTTTTAAGTGCTTCAGAACTGATCAAGACATTTGCAGCAGGAAGCAATAATCATTTAAAAATTTTACTTTAAATTTCCACCTTTTATTTAGAAACCAAAGTACTTGTTTAAAAAATTAGAATCCCTTTTTAATGATGGGAGATGTAATGAATCAGAATCCATGTGGGGCCTGATTAAACCAGGTACTTGATGTAATTCACATAACCTGGTATCCTCTGATACACCATTTTCCTCTTCAGAGGTCAAGTAGGAAGAAGTTGAAGGACTTCCTGAAGCCTTTGCAGGCATGGTGTGTTGAATGGAGCATCTTCCTAGCTAAAATCATTCTTGTACCATAATCACAAGTGTCTGCTGACACTGCTGTCTCTAGGAGCAAAACTCTTCCTGAGGCTAATCTGGTATAAACAGGTGACTCCAAGGATGTAACATGACCTGATTTAATTTAGGTGTCTCTAACCAATCAATGAACTGAAAAATAGGTAAATTACCTATGAGGTTTCAGAAAATTGTACAGCTAGAGCTTCCTACCTGGCTTAATTTATAAGGAAAAATCTTGCCATTTAATTATTCACAGAGAAAGATCAGTTTTACGTTCCTTAAAATACCTTAAATACTTCCCCACGTAATTGTGAAGATGGTTTTGTGTGTGAAGACCTGTAGGTCTTTTCACATCTTAAAATCAAAGTAAAGGATTTTCTCACCTCTTTGATTCTTTGTCTTTAGAAAGCACACCTGACGTAAACAATGTTTTGTTGGTATGTGGTTATGTACAACTGAAGGTGTCTGTCGAGCCATAATTGCGTAAAGCCCTTTATGATGTGCAGGGTCATTTAAATACTTTTATTTGGGAAGCCAGAATAGTTGGAATAATTGCAGAAGAAAGACATTTTTTCAATGCTGTCTACAGAACTACACTTTAGAGTGTCCTTTTTTGGCAGAGGCAGAAAGATTGTAAAAGGTTTACAACACACAAGACAGACATAACTCTTTCAGGTCCGTGAATGATCAGCAATGCTTAATCTGAAAATACATCTGAGAATCTTAAGGCATTATTTTTCCAGACTGGCATCTCGCCTTAGTTTTTCCTCTGTCTCCTTTTGCCTTTCATTTACCCTTTTCCGTGTGTAATATCTGTGCACAACCACTGCATTCCTCCCACTCCTGCCTTTCCTCTGCCTGTATCCTCTTCAGCGCCAGCATTTCGGAGAAAAGAAATGTACAAACCATTTATTCATTCATTCAGACCTTTCCTGCAGCCTTCTTGTTTGCAAAGCGGGCAGGAAGCTATTTGCGACTGGTGACTCACCATGAGATTTTTACGAGGGGATTATGCTGAACATCACTGATTCACACACTCTCAGCTTTGTCGGAGGTCAATGTCTTGGCAGAATTCCCCTGTAAATACCATACAAGTACCGAGCTGTGGATCCTCAAGAGCTTTAAGTCATTTCTGCCTTCCATGGTAGCGGCTGCATGTCTTGTTCAAAACAATTGCCAACAGGGGGAAGAGATGACAAATTCTGTGTCTCTACTGAATAGAGAAATTACCTGACATTGTTTATGTGGGGGTTCATGCTTGGCAGCAGCTTCCTCCCTTCACGCTGAAGCATCTACTGATTTTTACTTGCCTTAATTAAAAGAGCTGTTGAGATGCATGCATAAGTTATGATTTGGTATTGTTCATGGCCTTTCACTTTGTAATCTTCCTCCCCTCTTACTACACCATCACTTCCTGCTCATTTATGTCTGTACTCCACCATTTTCTGTTGCCTTTGTTGAACATGCTACTTTTTAAGGTCCCAGTCTGGTAGTCTATGATCAGTGCTATCAGCTCCTTGAAATCATAGAGCTTCCTGTGGGTTTAAGGGGTAGGTTACAGAATCCTCTGCTGAGAATGTTACATTTACTTGCTCATATTTCTGTAATGCTTTCAGTGACAGAACAGCAGTAAGCTATACGTTCAGTAGCATATACTGAGGTTCCCGGGCAGTCTAGCAAGTGGTAACACGGCTGCCTAATTAACTTTGTTTCCCTGAGCCACACCAATGAAACAGTATGTAATTTCTTGCAGAATGAGACACTGTGCAGGTTGTGTGCAAGCTCTAGAAAAGGAAAAGGTTGGTTACTGGCTTACAAATGATGGAAAACAAGAAATGGCCTGTAGGGTGGGTACAAATGTGAAAGTATTTTTCTTTTTTTTAGTGTTGTAGCCATTTTTCAGATTTAAAAAGAATATTTACTGGTTTATTTTACTTTTAAAATAGATGAAAAGCTTGCAATATTAAGATGGAAAGCTAGAAGTAACTTTCCAGACATCCATACAGGTTTCCATCATTTGAAACTCCTGGTTGGTCCTATTCTGTGCAGGTTCCCGAGTGTTGCCCTGCTGCTGCAGGACATTTCCACGGAGCCCTGCAGTCTCGGTTTCCTGCAAATCTTGCCTTTCTGCACTGCGCTGCAGTTGGCATCTGTCTCAGGAAAGCTATGATATAGACTAGCTCCAGTACCCCAGAGCATGCTACTGAAAGATGCTTTTTTTGACTTATTGATGGAGAGTGCCACGATGCCAGGGATGGGATAACATGAAGAGCATTCTCAAATTTGTCCATCCTGCCACATGTAGATGGATGGTCCTGGGCAGAGTTCAGTGAAGACACAGATCCTCCCCTCTGTCAGTACATAATATCTAGGCAAGAGAAAGCTGTGTGCATGGTAGAAACTTAGCAGAGTGATCACTCTTCTTCATAACAATGGTGTTATCCCTTTGTGAGCAACATCTTTTCTTTCTGAAGAATAAAAATGTGCTTCATAAGTTCTGTTACATAACTCTCACATACACATGCAGAAAATGCATCCATTACTGAAATAGTGCCATTACTTTCAGCTGTTTTATGAACTGGTGAGTAAAACATCTTTTTTTTTTCTAATGTAGAGCTGTTCATTTAGATCTGAATTTTCAAACAGTTTGTTCCATAAGCGGAAAAGATAATTAACCTTATTTCTTACAGATTTGCTTTCTGTCTTTACCATCTGTATCTTTCTATCCAAGTATATGATTTGTTCTTCCTGCCTCTGATCATGTCCTTTATCATTGTCTCATTGGAATATCTTCAGCTGTGATCACTTTCCCCTTTTTACCCCAGATTTTCCTACTTAATTTTTCAGTAGCTGGACAGGGTTCAGAAAAGATGGTGCTAGAACAGAACTGCAGATATGCCTGATTGCCAGCAGGAAGAATGGCTGCAAGGGAAAATAAATTAAAGCTGAGTTTTCCTTGCTGTTTTTTCAGGATGTTCTTTTGATACTAGTGTCTGCAACCTCTGTGTATCCATTCTCAAACTTGTAGAAACCTTGTATTTTAGAGACTCACAACTGCCTTAAATTTTGGGTAGCTTTCACGGAAAACTGTAAATGAAATATAAAGAGGTTGTTTCTTCATTTTGTATTACCATAATTTCTTTATTGCTGATTTTCCAAAAATTGGTTAAGCTGACATTCAAATTGCTCCTTCAGGTGAATATGTATTCCATGGGACCGTATCTGATTTGCTGATTGTATCAACTTATTCAGGATGGTGAGGAAAACTGTAAAGAACTGCAGATGGATTTTAGGAGATGGAGATTATGAGCTACACAGAAGCCACATGTGGCTCAGGCATTTTGACAAGTGCCGGGAAGCTGGGAGAAAACGGGAGTATGCTGGGGGATCGTTTACGGTATTGCCTGGGCATCTGCTTTTGGCCACTGTTAAAAGTAAGTCTCTGAGCTCCTTGGGCCCCTGTCTGAGGTAGTGCAGTACTCTTATGTTCTTACAAGTTTCCAGAAAGATGATGCGTTTAAAAAAACAGGAAAGCTTTTTCAAACATGACAAAGAAATAAGGAGGAAAGGCATGAAAGTAAGTAGAGAGGGGGGAAAAAAAAAAAACAAACCCTAAGCATAAATTTTACTTGGGAAGAAACAACTATAGCATGTTATGTATGAAACGTATAGAAACAACTCTAACATAGTTATAACTATAACATTTAGGGTTTAATTAATTAAAAAAATAAAGTGTGCAAGCCTGTATTTCTTATTAGGAGGCTTTCAGTTATCTCACTTCTGTGGTCCATGTCTTATTTATAAAGGAAGGGGTTAACATCTCTGGTAACCTCAAATGTTTTCAGGTCATTGGACAGGAAAATCTTTAGTTTGGCTGGATGTATAAAGTGGGCTTTAGCACACATTCTCCAAGATGGGATTAAAATCATACATTTACAGTTACTGCCTTAGAAACTTTTAGAGAAACAAAATCTGTTAAAAAAAAAAATGGTTTGTTTTGCCTGGAAAGAGATAGTCATTAAGGTTTGTCGACTTATTATGGTCACTATATAAAATAAATATCAACACAGTTACCCATCACCAGAGAGGTTTTGTTTTGTTTGTTTTTGTTTAAGATACCTTACCTGTAGAAGCCCATTTCCACGGTAATGCTAGGGTAGTTATGGTTTTGGCATATGTTCCTTCATAAGCTGTGTTCAGGGTTGTTGAGTGTCTCGTTGTTTTCATTAATTCATTGGTGGTTTGCACCAGAAGCAATGGTTTCCTTAGAAAGAACCTGCAGTCCTCAGCTCTTCCACTTCTCCTTCTGTAACTGGTAAGCTGTCTGAAGTTTTCAGTGAAAATAAGATTTCCTGTCTTGAATTAGGATTTTAGTTCTAGAGAAAACTTCTTGGGTTTTTTTGATAGTTACAGCCAAATTATCTCTTCTGAGACAGCAAGCATATTACACACACTCATTTCACTCTATTTTCAACTCCTATACTTCCATCCACTTGATTTTGAACTATAGATTTCAAAACTAAAAAGCTAGCTAGCGAAATCAGGATCATTACCAGTAAACAGTATTATACCTACCCTTAAACTTTTCTTGATCATGATCGGATCTACATTTCTTCTCAGGCCTCACTTATGTCATGTTTACAGTTTATGCCAATAGCATTTGGAAGGAGAAAACAGATTTGAACTCAGTGCTGTAAATTTCTTACAACTAGGCAATTGTACGTTTTGGTTGAAAGATTGATAAACTTAACATGATATTTTTATTATTTTGTCTAAACTTACTACTGGTTTATTGATTAAAGGAATTTCAGGTGCATCTTTCTTATTATTTACAGTGGAGAATAGAGTTTAATTTGGTGTCCTGTGCAATGATCTTATTTTTGCATTATGGATTTACTATATTTCAGATCTCGTTTTCTTGTAGCTTAGGTGCTTCTAGCCTTACTTTTTTTAAAGCAAGCAGAAAAAAAATCAACACAAAGTACAGAAAGCTTTCTATAAAGAATTCTTGGAAAAGGGACAGTAGTGGTGAAATTCTAATGAAAATGAAACATTTTTGTAGTTACCAGATTGGTTTTTAACGAAGACTCCCCTGTTCCTTAAAAACAAAAAATAACAAGCCACAAATCAAAACAAGAAACCTCCTTCCCCGGCTCCTCTTGTAGAACTTACCCTTTGGAAACAAACACACAAACCTTTTTTCAATCTGTTCGAATATCAGAGTATTTTGCAAAATCCTCTAATACTTTAAGAAATTTTTAGACTTCATAAAGCAATAAGGTTAAGCATCTCCTGTGTACAAAGGTGTCTCCTGGACAAAAAATATGTCTTCAAAATGTTGAAGTTTATGAAAAGTTGTAAGTACACAGGCCATGTGGTCCGTGGACCTTATATACTCTGGAATGTGCCTGAATACAATCACTTTTTAAAATATAATCTGATTTTAAATAAAGACATTAAGTAGAATGAAGAAACCACTTCTAGTATTCTAACAGGGTAAAACAACAAAAGCTGTTTTTTTTTCTCACCCCTCTGATTTCTGGTGCAATACAGCATCACAATTTTGTACTCTTCTAGGATTTGTTAAGAGCACAATTTTACTGTTATTTTGTGTAAAGTGCAGTTATAAAGTTACATGGTTGTGCAGTAGCATGAGATAACTCTCACGAATGATGAGGGCAGAGGGATGAAGTCATGGCCACACAGACTATTACATTTCAACAAAAGCGTCTTTCTCTGTTGATGTTCTACTGAATTATTCTAATTGTTTTATTAAGAGATTTTAAAATAGGGTGTAGAGAAAGAGTGGAAACCTGTGTTTGAAACCTTCACCAGCCCTGAAGTGATTCTCTGCTCTGACAAGTTGGTGGGAGGTGACCAGGGGACCATGTGTTCGTGCTTTTCGCCTTCAGGAGTGGCCTGTTTTGGAGGGCAGAGGGAAAAGTAGAATAATGTTGGCGAATACGTGTGATTGTACTCAGCAGTGCTTGCCATTCAAAGCACTGTCTTAAAGCATGTTTCCCTGCGAACTGCCTGGCCTTGTTCATGCAGGTAGAAAATTACTAGCTCATCCATGCCGGGAAGGAGGAGGCTTTGTTACTGTGGCAAAAAGGACGTTTCTAAGCATGGGGAGGCCATACAGTGAAGTCGCCAAGCCTGGTTATCTGACAAGAAAATAATGTTAGCGTTTGGACTGTGGCCCTCTTCTTACACGTACATCTGTAATGCCATACTGCTGCTAAAGTTAATTTTTATGTATTTTGCTTCCCTCATTTTAAGTATTTGGGTTCTCATTACAGTTTTTTTTTTCTTTTTGGTATGTGTAACGCTGAATTTATTTTTCTTACTTTAATACGAAAACCTAAAATCACTACTGCTCCCACTTCCAACGTGAAACCTTGAATCAAAACAGACTGCAATCTTTTATTTCAAATTTGAATGAACTTCTGAACAGTATGTCAACATTTTGAAATATTTCTTGCCGATAACAAGCAGGATCACACAGAGCAGCATGAGAGCAATCTTCTTCCAGCTCTGCTTGTACTTGCACACAAGCTCAGTTGAGATTTTCCCCCAAATTTTGTTCACGTTTCCTTGACAAGATTATAGAACATAGCCTGAAGTGCTAGGAAGTGCACACACACCTCTGTGGAAATTGTGTGCTCACATGCCTGTCTTTCCTGGTTTTAGTGTAAGATAGTAGGTTTTGGTTTTTTGGCAAAAGCTACCCATTTAATTAAAACCATTAGACCGGCTCTTTTTCTGAATCCCTAAAAATAAATTTCCACGATGCTTTAGGAAACTTCTATTTCATGGTGCTTTTGTCTTCTCACCGCAGAGTTGGGAACCAACTGATCCTGCCGTACTTTTTGGCCACCGGCCTATGGCTGACGCACTGTAAAATTCAGGATTCGTTTTGCTGAGTGTGGTGCAAAGGCTGACAGGCCTTCAAAGACAACGAAGAGCTGGCAACGCTGGCAGAAGTCAAGATGTTGAAGAGAGGAGGAAAGGGACTCTTTACGGGGTCCCCATTTGGTAGGACCCTCACCCCATCATTTGGACCTTTGTCCCCATCATTTGCTGTAGTCGGAGTCACCCAAAGGAGGGTAAAACCTCAGAGCAATCCTCGAGGAGATCACAGCAGCTCACTAGGCCCCATCTGGAGACCTCCTGGCGCTCCAGGGACAGGCTCAGTATAGGGATGCAATAAAAATCCTGCAAAAAAACATGCCGTTGTGCCCTCCACCTCAGGCGAGCTGGGCGGTGTGTGTGTGCTTGTGCGCGGGGTGGCCCCGGCTGGCGTGGGGCATGTGACAGTGCAGTGGGCCAAGAGCTGTCGTGTCAGCTCTCGTGCGCTCCCTCCCAGGTTTTGCAGCAAGCGTTTTGGGCTGGCTATAGACTTCTGTGCTGCCTCTTCTGCTGTTTTGGCTACCTTTGTAGTTATTAAAACAAAACAAAACAAAACAAAACAAAAAAACCCTCCCACCTCCTTTTTCTTTCTGTCATCATCTGGCTCGTGCAGCCCTCTCTCCTCATGCCCCCCCCATTTCTCAGCTCCCTGCACTCAGTCGGCCTGGCCTGGCTTCTCTTCCTTGCTGTACAGTGTCCCTGGCAGGAACAGTAAGTGCAATAGAAGCAAACATTTTCTTGTTCCTGGTTGCAGGGAACAGTGCCAAAATAGCCTTGAAAAGCACATAGAGAGGGGAAAAAAAAATTTTCTTCCATTTTGTACCTCATTGGCAATTGTCTGGTAGAAAATGGGTGAAACAAGTATGGAAAAAAGCTATCAAGTTCTCTGTGGTCTCTACTGAAAAAAATATTTTTGTCACTTTAAGTTGTGTAACTTAGCTTTTCCTGGCCATTAGATGATGCAACAGAATGAGGAACATCATCATGTCAGCCTACTTTGCTGAATTTCATTCATTTCATATCCTAGAAGGAGGCTACTTTATTCCTTAAATCAGAAATTTTCAATAGACAAAGATTTCTTTGTGAATCTTTGAAAAGACAAAAAGTCCGCTGGCATACAAACCTATAGCAAAGTTACAGGTCACTGAAAAGAGTGGTTGAGGAGTTATTTTATTTTACCTATACAAATGTTGATCTCTTTTAAGCATAAGCATTTATACCTGTCTCATCTACAAAAAAGATATGCGACAATGAGTTTCAAAGGACAGTGTTCTACTAAAGTCTATCGGGTACTTAAACCTATGATTTCTCTTTGATTTTGTATTTCTAATTCTTATTCCAGTGGAACAAAGCAAGAATTATATGGTTTTTCAGACATCTACCTAATGTTTATGATATGATTATCCCTGCATATAAAGTATGTTCTTGCTTGGTGTTTGGAGGCTTCTTTAATATCTGAAGGTTATCCTTTAGGTCGTAGCTTTTATAGATTTAGCATAAGCCTGTAATCTCACTTTAATGATTTTTGTGTGTAACTTATTCTCATAATTATTACTAATAAAGCTACTACTTAGCAAAGTACAGTACATCTGGCAGTATCAGAATTCTTTATCTTACTTGTTTATATCTTATTAGTTAGAAAAAATACTGCTTATCTTATGTTAACCCTGAAAAAGGTCCTTCTAGTCCATCTAATAGCACAGAAAAAAAGTAACATAGAAAAAGACCATTCAGATTTGGCTAACAACATTTTGGTCAGGGAAGCAGTGTTAACTTTGTGGGAAAGGGTTGCTGAGTTTTTGTTGTTGTCGTTCCTTGGAATTAAGTTGCAATAAGAATTGTGCTAAAATAGTAATAAAAATATTTTTTTTATCACCCATACAAAATCAGTAATATAATTTCACTGTGTGGGGTTTGTGCAATGTTTACTTACATCTTAATAATGGAAGGCATCTGCTGAACTAGTTTACTCAGCAATTTAAAGTCGCATATATTGAGAACTGATGAATATTCTCTGTTACCTCAAGGTCATTTAAATTTCTTATTCGTTCTAGCAAAATTATTTGTTCCTTAGCTATTTTGAGATACTCTGTTTTCACAGAAAAATAGATGTATTTAACCTTTCTAATACTCCTTTCTTCCCATTGCCCATCATTTGCCTCCTACTTTCAGGATGCTACTTCCCAGACGGTTCTAGCCACGAGAAGAAAATTTGCTGACATTGTATCTGCTATCTCCACTGTTCTTTGGTGCATCAGAGAAAATGCTCTGACAAATGCGACAGCTGTCTCCCTTCCCCCAGATACAAAAAGAGCCACTTTACTGGTTACTATATTCCCTGATTTGAATTTCTGATCCTCCTGCTCCCCAAACCTACCCTTCTCAACAGGCAGCCTGCGAACTACTGGAGCATTGCTAGTGAGCTTCAGTGTAAAGTAACACTTCAAATGTTGAGCAGATCATCGTGTAATGTATGAGGCAGACTGGAGGGGTGCAGTATCATCACTTTTCAACTTCTTCTTCCCAGTGGGTTTTTAAAGCGTTATTATTTTTTCTTCAGTGCTATCTGCTGCATCCTGTTAGAAGTGCCATATGTTTCTGGCTTTAACCTCTAACTGGAAGATCCCTCAGTCCTTTTGACTAATGCCTCACTGCACTGTTGCAAGGCTAGAAATGCTGGCCATTTTTCAGCCAGTAGTATGTATGGCTTAGAGAAAAGCAGTGCTGATGCACAAGAGAGTTGAGAGCTCAGTACCTGTTTTATTGCTAGTCAGCAGAACGTATCTGACCCTCCCATGTGTTTCTGAGAAAAGGAGTACCAGGGAAGTTTGTTTTGCCAGTGATTCTCCAACTCTGTATCTGCAAATTCCTTGCAATTTTTCAATAACCCACTTTTTCACACTTCCTTTAGTGAGTTGTTCTTGAGTTTAGAAGATGCATGTAAGAAGTTACTTTCCACTCTGAAGTGCTGCTATTCTTTTTTATTTTTTTTTCTTCCTTTTATTTCTCTGGGTGGGGAGAAAAGAGTTGAGCATTTCACATTTGCATCTGTCAGGGGAAAGAAGACATGGTGAAAAATCTAAAGCCCCAGTGGAAGCCTTTACAGCAGCTATGTGCATGACCATAAGGGAAATCCTAACTAAGGAACACTAGACAAACACATTACGTTGAAAGTTGCCAGATACCTCTGATATGAAGAAAGTAAGTTGAACATTTTTAATTATTTATAAGACCATGATTAATGTCAATCTGCACATGGCAAAATGGTCAATTATTGACCACTTAAATTACCTTATAGGGTGAGACTTTATCGTGTAACCCATAGACTCTGAAGTTGCTGCTTTCTTTTTTTCCCCCTCTTAAATTTAATCTTTGCTCCCAAGAAACCAGGGTCGTTTTCCTATTTTGTAAGCTCAATTAGTGTCTGTAATGGGTATTTGCAGCACCAACTTGGGTGTCCTACATACCAGTGAGGAGGAGGATGAATGACCCTTCTGGGGAGGTTAAAAACAGAGTCTGAGTCATCCCTTCACTTCTGAATCCAAGTGCACATAGCTGGTGTTGACATGCATTAAGGAGGAGATGCCATGAAGCTGTTCCAGCCTCATTTGTCCCAGGCACATTTTATTACAGCATAATATAGGTGGTATTTCAAGCTTTATTTAGTTTTTCCACAAGTGATGATGTGACCGGCATGTTTAGAGGTTCCTTGTTAATTAACACCAGTTCATTAAAGCTTTATAACTGCTCTGTGGGCTGAACGCAACCATTTGCTGCTTTCTTTGAGTAAGTAGACCAAGGAAACTGCGTTCGCTTCTCAGACTTCATCTATGGTCAATCCTGGATGAGGAAAGGAGTCACCTTCTTTTGACTGTATATTTTAATTAACTGTTATTGCTAGATGATTATCCAGTAGCACAAATTCTGCTCAAACTGTCAGTTCTGACTTTATTCATTACCCTGTGCTATGCAGGCAAAAAGTGACAAAATAATAGTTCAGAAAAAGTCGACATTTTACATGGGCTATGTAGCACTACAGCACAGGACTCTAGTTTCCCAAAATATTATTTGGTTCGTAGAACAGGAACATATAAATGCTTGATTTGCAAAGCAATATCAGCTGCTATTCACAGGGTTTAAATGTGTTGAGAAACATATTCTTTGGCATGTGATACCTCCTGTTGCTGATTTAGTAAAAAAAAAACAAAAAAAAACCCTCTGGTGGCACATACGCAAAATAATAATTTTCTGCAAGGTGGAAAAAAACCATAAAGCCGCTCCTTTAGCATAGAAAGAAAGAAAAAGATAGTTGAGGAGGTATAGAGCACAGACGCTCCTGACCTTCATCAGGAAAGAATCAGTTAGGGACCTTATAGTAACGTGCAAGTCAGTCTTTCCGCTTCTGTAGCTCATAGAAGTGTTATGCAGCACAGAACAAACGTCGATGTTTTCATTACGTATTTTCTCAGAATAGAGCTCTCGCACAAGAACTATGTTAGCCCTGCTTCTTCACCTGGTGTCTTGTCAGTGGAAAAGAGCAAGTGGCAAAGGAAGTTCACAGACAGGTTTAGGAGGAAAGGCTGCTTAAAATTATGCAGCTGTTTAAAATTATATTTAGATGATATTAAATCTACAATTTATTACTATGTGTAGGCATGCAAGAAGTGTTACTCAGAATCTGTTGATGTGGACTGACATGCTGATTCCTCTCTTCCGTATCTGTACAGCGGCAAAACAGGTTTTTCCCACAAAGAGCTTAAAAAACATGCCCACAAATCTAAACATAGTATTGTGAGACGTCGTGCAGACCTGAAATAAATAACCAAACTGTAGATGCAAACCATGGTTTTAAGTGGAAACTGAGGAAAACATTCATTAATGTAGTTCTAAGAAATACTCAGCAGAAATAATAGATACCACTATACTCTGCACTCTCACCTAAATTTCAAACCAAACTGCCATTTTTCATCAGTGCTTGATGATTAGAATTATTATTTTAAAATAAATTAAAATATTACAGAGTATTGAAGTGTTGAGGCAAACAACCTTAATTTCATTGCAAACGCTGAATGAGCATGTAGTGAAGTGGGGGATCATTGTGGAAAAAGCAATAAAAAGGTGCAAGGGAAATGTAACTTATGTTTCATAGTCTCGTTTTCATTACTAGAAGTTGTGTTCAGTATACAGAGGTCACAGGTGAATGCGCCTTACTTCCTGAGATTGAAAATCTGTTGTTTAAAAAGCTAATATTAGCCAATTCCTTGTGAATTTTTTTTTTTTTTTTTTTGAGCAATGTATGCTACCAGATGCATTTTTAATTATCCAGGCTTCTAATGTAGCTTAATTACCTTTATTTTTTGGACATTTGTTCTTTCTGGAAAATAGCATTTTGAAGGAAAATCATATTCTTTGGTACGAGTAGCGGGTTTGTCGTTGGAAGTATAAGCTGGATTGGTTGCCATTTGAAAATAGGTCAGTGGCTAATCATAGAGTTTGTATCAAGACTAAAAGGCACTTTATCAGTACTCATTAATCATTGTGGTTATAAGGTCGTGCTGTTAAAACAAACTTCAAAGTTTCAAGCAATAATATAGTATTGCACAGTTTTAAAATACTGCATATTCATAACATTAACCAAAATTTAATTAAAACAACAGTTATTGTTGCCAGGGGCCAAAATGTTCAGTCATTTGGATATGATCCAATTTTGTTCATTACAAGGGGACAAATCCATTCAATTTCTCTTTCTGCCCTACACAATTAATATATTGTTATTCTTGAATGTGTTGTAATAATCCATTACCATTTAGCATTCTGTTAATGCAAATCTTAGCATAACTAAACCTAATGAGAGAATTAATTTAAATAATGAAAATTGTATAGATAGCAAGCGGTTTGAATACAGTCAATGATTTAAAACAAGCCGTGCATTTTATCATGAAAGCTATTTAGCACTTGTGCACATTTACACAGTATATTCTGGTTTACACAGCCAGTAGCTGGCAACACTGTTGTATTTAGTATACCAGGTAACAACAGTGCTTTCTACGAATTTAAAGAGCCCTAATTGCTAAAGAAACAGGGCCAAGAATTGTGCTTAGAATTAGAATTACAGATACATAAAATGTTTTCATCAGTGATACATGTTGATGAATCCATCAAGCACATAACTATGTGTTTTGGGTCAGAGGGGTGCATGCTGCGTTACTGAGGCTGTCATTGCATGACTGACTGCATGAATGCACCGCACACTGTGTTGTCCTTGTAGGTGAGGAGGACTTGAACGGACTTGTGTAACCTGATAAGAAAGAGTGTGTGAATGACTCATGAATTTTATCTGTATAAACTGAGCATTTGCAATGAACTATTCATGATTAGCCTTTCAGTGGTTGTGAAATGCACACAAAATATCTGTGGCTTCTGATTAATTTTCAGTGCTGGTTGCTTGTTAGAAAAAACTTAGACTTACTCAAGTGGCAGCATAGATTTTGCTAGAGAACAATGCTTGTAAACTACTTCTGTCATTAACGATCGCTTCCTTCAAAGCAGCTTTTCTAATTAAATGAAATCAGTTGCTAATTCATGTCCCATCCTACATTAGGTGTATAGAGCATTCGAGAAACTGGCCTTTCATAGAGCTGCTTCTATGGTGATTGCAGCGAGGCATCAAGGTTTTCTGAAAGTTGTTGCACATTTTTAAGACGTGAACACACGAGAGAATGTGTACCTCCTCCTTGGAGACTCTCTGAGTCAATTTGTATTTCAGCTACCTTAAGACATGTAGTCTGTGAGCGTGCAGCTCTGCGTGCTGGAGGTAGTTGCTGGTGACAGTCCCTGTACCCCTGCTGGAGCACCGTAGGGCTTGCTGGGGCTGGCTGCAGGAAGACACGGTGCTCCCATAGTGCTGATGCACAGGAGGCACTGCCTGGCATGTAGTTGTGTGTGTGACTGTAATTGCAACCAGGTGGCTTGGGTCCAGCTGCGAAATCGCAAATACTTACTATACATCTGTGCTGCATGAGCGCTGGGGACAGATCAAGACTCTGGCTACAGCAGGCAGATTTTTAGTTGTTTCCATTTCAGATTTATTTTGTCCTCTTTTAAGGCATTTAATAAAATATTACAATTGCTGTTGTGAACTAAATTTAAGTTGTTATAAGAGTCTCATTGGTTTAGAAGGCTGAGATTTAGTAACTTCCACTAACTTTTGGTGGTTTCCTTTAAAGAGCCTCTGTATTGAGAATACTACTCTTTTGTGTTTTATATGTTTACCCAAACAAATATAATACTCTTCCTCACAGCAGTAATTTTTCTTTCATGTTCTTAAGGTATCTGAAACGGCAAAGTCTTTTTAATTTCAAAGTCTATTTAATCTCATGGGCGATCAAAATACCACAGGAAGGCCAAAACTTGTCCTGTTTTGGCTCTGTAGGCATCTTCTTGAGCGATTAAGGCAGGCAGCGGAAAGTCTAAGCTCCAGTTTCAGTTTTCAGCTGGTCTCTGAAGCATCCTTGAGAATAGCAGGGAAATCTACTCACACAAATCCACCCTCTTAAATGGCAAAGCCCTCAATCATATGATTAAATGATAGTTAGGGGGTTCTGTTAAAATCTGTTAGTAACTTTGTACTTCACAGCTGTAAGTCAGTTCCCTCGCATCTGAGATGTGGTGATTGATGGTGTGAATGTAACTGGTAACTTACTACCATAGGTTACTGTAGTGCAGTTATTTAGAAAGGTGTAGTTATTGAGAGATGATAACATGACTGCAGCACTTACCTGACCAGGTCCTGCTCGTTGTTCACGCTGACTGCTTTCTGCACCTTACAAGAAGAATATATGATGGCTATGAAGTTTCTGGGGACAAAACTGCTCTAATGGAATGGGGAACATGTGTTGATGGACTCTTGGAGTTCTCACCTTAATTTTGTATCTTTTAAAGGAAACAGCAAGGAGACTGGACAATTGTGTCCTCACAATTTCCTTAAAGCATACAAAACTTAAAATGTTTTTTGTTTTGCCTTTTTTTTCCCCACATTTAATCATCTATGAGGAAGTCCTTGAATGAGGTCTAAGAAAGAGAGAAAAGTAGGTGAGAATTGTAATTTTATGATTGCCCTCTTCAGGATCTTGACAGGGCTGGGCTGATGCCCTTTCATAAATTCAGCATTGAAAATGATGAAACAAAAGTCATTTGAGTAACAAAAGATCATTTTATCTAAATATGTTATGGGACGACCTTATTATAAAGATATTAGTTCTTACTGACTTTATCTGGAAAAGATGAGACCATTTACAGGACCCCAAATGACCATACCAAATCTGTTTCAAAGTTTTCACATTTCATTTTATTTTTGTTTTTACATAGCCTTATATTTTAGAAGTTTGTACTGTATCATACACTGGCATGTTATAAGAAAGCTGTGAACTTGCAGTCCTGAGTTAAAATATGAGTTTACGTATATAAATACTGTCTTCCTTTAAAAAAAAAAAAAAAAAAAAAAGTCATCTCAAAACAAGGGCATAGTTGATATGCATTTCAGTCGTAGCAGTGCCAGGTTAAGCAGTCGACCTTCCTCCCTCTGTTTGCACCTATGCCTGCGCTCTCTCATCTGTTACACCAGCATTGTTGGCTTTGTAGCCAAGTGGCAAACTGAGTGGGGAAACAGATCTAACTTAAAAAAAAAAAAAAGAAAAAAAGAAAAAAAAGTTTCTAACAAATTATTTTCCAGCTGGACCAGTTGTGCAGTCGAGTTCACTTTTGCTGAAAAGGCAGTGGAAAGACAAGAGGCAGCAGGAATAAGTAGCCTGGTGTAGAATCTGCTTAAAGTTGATGAATAGCCTGACTATATTGGAAAATACATAGTTGTGCCCTTTTAAAGTCAGTTTTAGAAAATGAGTACAGGAACATTGCACATATCAAAACACCACACACATCAGACACAATGATATGTTAATAGAATGTTTTTTTCCTAAGCGTTATTTGTGTTGACCTTCTTCCAAATCTCCATCAGATTGTGATAAAGTATTCTCATGTTTTAGAATGAAAAATAAGAATTAATTTCTCTTGCAAAATACATCTGGATGAGATTTGGTGGAAGTAAGTTTATGTGATGAACTTTTCTCTTAAAGCTTGGACGATTTATATATTACTTGGCTAAGGATTGCTAAACCTATAATTCAAGCGTTTCTTACAGGTTTCTAGAGAAAAAGGGCAGACCAGGAGGGTAAACGTTTGTAACACTCATGTAGCTGTCCTTAGGCTAATAACAGAATTTAGACATAGGATTTAAGCAGAAGGGATAAAAGAAAGATGTGGTTGATGCAGACAAAACCAATCTGTGTGAAAAAGTCAGAAAGTCACTCATTTTACTTGTGCTTTCTCATTGAAAGTAAAAAGAAAATGAAAATGAAAAGTTCTATAACTTTTGACATCTGTACAGTTCTCTGGAAAATATAAACCCCACTTTAGAAAGATTTCAAAATCTCATCCCTGTCTGATTTAAAATATATTTTGGAATGCCTTGATTTCAAAATGATCTGTGCAAGACCAACCCACAGCATTTAGATCACACATTTCACTTTGGTCTTGAATTCATTTTAACCTAAGATTTAAAATTAAATACAATTGAAATAAAAAGTCTTCTTTTTTGAGATAAAATACTTAAATCTGAAAATATTGAAATAGGATGCTTCAAAATTGTTAAACTCTCCCATCTCTTTCTGCTTCACAGTAAAAAACAAATAGGTAAAATTGTCACAATTTGAGTCAGTGTTTTTGTTTAACTAGTTGCGCTTCCAGGGAATTTGGGGCAACTGTGGGAAAACGGTTCTGTAAAAGCTTTTTTCAAGTAGCTCTACTTCAGTATTTTCAATAAGTAGCACTCAATTTTCACTGTTTCAGTGTCTGATTATCTTTTGTATTCTTTTCTTAAGGTCTTGATGTTATGGCAAGAATTTTCAGCAGTGCATGGTAAAATGGACTACAGGTCAGATGATTTACAGTCATCTGAAACATGATATGTACTTCACCTCTTCCTTGTCCATGGTGAGTTTTGTTACTATACTTACACACCTTTTAAATAGTTTATATTTACTTCAGAGAAGGACCTAAAAGTTTGCAGTAAGGTGCATTGGGTGGTGTTCACATTGTTTACATATGCACTAGCCTGGAGCTGTTAGTTTATTATATACATAAAAAACAGTTCTTAAGCTTTTTGATGATGATTTAAAAACTGATAAGAAATCATCTTACAAAAATTAACTCTTTTGAGGATGATTTTGGAGCTGTGCAAAGGTCCTTATACTCACCTTGAATTGTTGTCGTTCTCTTTGGCTTGAAGGCATCTTCCCCTCAATGTACAGTGTTTTAGTCCAAGTTAGATTCTGTCCAAATGTCGTTTCTGGTTTTGATCGGACAAACCACAATACGTTTAAGAACAAAACAAAATTACAACTGTTTTAAAAGTATAATTCAAACAATACAAAAATATAATGACTTGGAGAAAATATTTAGAAAGAAAAGGTTTCCATTTCATTTTTGAACTGCTTTTTATATTTTTGTGTCCACGATTAATCCGCTTGTAGTACTCATGGTCAATGTTAAGTATGGTATAAACAATAATATTAAAAGCAGGCTTCTTGTAGTATAACTGAGCTATCACTTCTGATTTACAGTGTCCAGACATGCAATAATGAGATCCAAAGTACTAGTTGTTCATTTGGCTAAGTACAAGTTAAACATTGACAAACCAAATTTGGATATCAAAATGTTCCACTGACTGCTATTTAACACACCAGAAATAGCGGGCCATTCTCCTATCCAAATATCAGTTTAGGCATTAGAGGTTAAAATCCCTACTGTCGTCCTCCTCCTTTTTTAGGATTTTGACATGGCCCCTATGCCAAAGTCTACTTGTGAACAATACTGGCGTTACTGGATACTGGTTGAGCACTGTTAAAATCTATCTGTATATGTTTTTTACATCTACGACTAGGGTTCAAGTTAAAAGAAAAGATCTGACATGCCAGCATGAAAAGCATCTTTCTTTTTCTGCTCATCTTCTGGATGTCAGAATTGTTATTGTGGGAAGGATCAAAAGTATGGAGAAAAGCAGGGAGAAATATAAGCTTTCAGAGTAGAAGAGGCAAATTAATGTCATTAGTCAAAGTTATTCTTATGGTATATTTTTGGTGGAAGTAAGTTATTTACATAGTGAAATGCACAGATCTATAGCACATCTTTTTCATCCTTTGGAGGGCATTTTCTGCTTGTCCCTCATCCATTCTAGCTTGCTTTTCATTTCGAATGAAATATCTCCCAAGTACTAACCACACTACTCCGAAACCAGGGAACCAGGTAAATAGCAGGGAAAACATCACGTCACTTGTTCCCAATAGCAAACTGTTAAGCAAAATGATATTGCTTGATGGGTTATCTAGCACCTGTTGATTCTGTGAGGCAGTTCCCCGGGTATTCATTGAGTTCTGCATTGTTCCCTAACCAAGCTTTTTATTTGCCAAATTAGCTGACTTGCTTCAAAGAATTGACCTTTTCTTTTCTCCTCTTCCTTATCAGCAATGTGCCATACATTTCTGAGTCTGTTTTTGCATCCTGAATGTGCACTGATTCCTGATGAAATAAGGGCCACGTGACAGTTCTGGTGGAAGAATTAATTTCTCTAAACAGGGAAAAGGTTGTCTGTCCCATATGCATAAACACTGCGGGATTTTGTCTCCTTTTGCAGAGGTCTGCTACAGCACAATTTACAACAATTACTTCCTCTGTCCACTCGCATGAGAATCAAGTCCACAGTGTTTCCTTCATGACCAAACTAGGAAAAAAAGCATGATGATATCTTAAATGGTTTTTTTTTTTTTAGTAAATGAAGCCATTTTGCATTACCTTTACAATTAAAAAAATGGCAACATATTGATTAAAATTGCTCCTCTTTGCAGTTAAAATCTTCAAGCAAAGAAGCAAGTGTGAAGGGAGTCTTTGTCCCCACCTTGCTATCGTGTCCACTTGAGAGACTCATGTAGTCTCTCAAAAGCCTAGTGTGTTAGCTACTGCTACTCTCAAAACAGATTGAATCTAAGGTGGATATTAGGAAGTAAATTGAATGTCAGTACACACTACATGAAATCTATAGGTTTTTCTAATACAGAGCAGTAGTAGCTTGGAGAATGTTATCTGGAGATTAAATTGCTTTATTTCTCAAATCCAAACCCTACAGGATAGGGTTCATAGGCATATTCAAGGCAGCAATATGAATTCTGAGTGTAAAAAATAAATAAATAAAGAATTCTGGTTTGCTCACAAGTCTCATACTGCATTAGCTAGAATAGTGAAATCTACTGCAGAAGGATACATTCAGATGGTTAAGCCAGGCTTTTAGAGAAGCATCCCAATGATGGTGGGATAGAAGCACATGAAAGGGAAATGCAATGTTTACAACTAAGGAATGCTGGAAATGCAAAATCATGCACAAGCCTCGATTTATTCAGTGTCTTCTGTATCTTCGTTCTGCATTGGACTAGCTGATGTTAATGCTATCCATTTTTTGTCATGGGAAATCACATCCAGCTCCAGTGAGATTACAAAAAAAAAATTATTTCAAAGTCACACACATAATCTTGAACCATCTTCTATATATTGGGAAATTCTACATGGTATTCTAATATCGAACAGATTCTTTTAAAGATATTGCATGTGGAAATTCAGTACAGAAGGATGACAAAGAAGCTATAAAGAGCAGATGCTGCTTAGGAGACATTTATGGTAATTAAAAAGAGACTATATAAAACATTAAAGGTCAGAATATCTACAAACAAGATAAGTGGTTCGGACCATATGTTAAGCTATAAGAATAACCAAGGAATTTTTAGTACATAATCACATCAATTTACACCGAAGGCACACTGACAATAAGTCTAGAAAGCTCAATAAAAAGCTGTAGCAGGTATCCCCATGCCCTAATACTTGCTAGCTCTATTTCCTGAGCATCATGCGGTATGGACAGCAACTTCTCGGGACAGCATCAGCAACTGCTAGGTAGTGTTATAGTTCTGTTGCCAGGTTAAAACAAGCAAAGAAACAAAAAACAAGCAAAACTTGGAGGAAGTCTAGCCCTGGATCTCAAATTTCAGATGCATTTCTCAGCTCAAAACAATCTCTATCAAAATCGTATACTGAAATGTCCTATTTTAACACTAGTTAATGGAAAGCAGGAGTTTCGAATGTTTCTGCTTCTGACTCTTATCTTCAGCCTCTCACTGCTGATGGCTCATCACAGTTTACAGACATTGTTGTAACTGAAGTAAGGTGTTCCATTTTAACTCATAATTATTAAATCATCATTAGTAAGGGTTAAAAAAATCAATTTTGATCATTATTTCCATTGTTTGCTTCTTATTGTGGAAATTGAGGGATCTACACACGTCTACTTATTTTGCTTAGGATGTTGGTCCACTAGAGTTCATGCAGATATGTGTCCTGAGCCTGGGTGCATTCTTCCTGCCATGTTACCTACTACCTGGACTGCCTGAGTGCATCCATGAGTTTCATTTGAATGCCAGAATAAATAGTATAAGAGGTGCACTGAAAGAATCGGAATGAAGCAGGGAGCATACTAATGCATTATTTATGGAAATCACAATTCTCCTGAGATATATCCTGAACTGAGATGCCTGCAGCTAATAAACAGAAACAAATGAATAATTGTTAGTATTTGTCTTGGAAATTCCTGGTTTGGGTAATTTTAAATTTGGTTCTTATTAGTGCCTCAGTATATTCAAATAAAGTAAGAATTCCCTTTACCCTTTTCCTTTCATTTTCACACGCATCTCTGCACTTAATTTTCAAGCAGATATTGTGATCCAGAAGGACTGCAGTGTCTCAAGAATCTTGAATAAATTATGCTGCAAAAGTTTCAAAAACTACAAAGAAACTAGTCTGAAAGTTAGCTATTGGTTAAGGGAGAGTTCAGTAACCTGAGAGGCATTACTCCTGATGTACTAAAGCTAACAATTCTCTAGTCATAGAGAATACTGACTAAAGAGTCTATCAGTATGCCATGATTGATACACAAGCCAAAGGATCAGTGAATCATTTTATTGTCCCTTAAATAATGTCATTGTAATGTGAGCATGATAAGATTTGGCTTTGAATGGACTGCTGCAAGAAATTTCTTTATCTGAATGAAGACAGTACAAATATTCTGGCTTTTTATAGGTTTGAACTTACATATAATTTTCTTCTAAATTCATAAATCATTTTCATTATGCAACTACTACCTTTTTTTAACATTAAAAAACTTAGTAGATGAGTAAGGAGTGCTTGGAATGAGGATAGACTCTATGCTAATGTTTCTGATGTCTTTAAATTCTATATTCTTTCATAGCACCAGGCTCTTAAAGAAAGTGCTTGGGGTAAATCTTCAGCAAACTTGCATAAAAAAATATATATATATAAAAAAGTGAATTAATATTTAAGTTTTACGTTTTCAGCCATACTGTAAAGGATATTTTAAGGGATACAGAAATAAAGCAATTGCTGTCATTTTCTGCAAGAGACTAAGGGCTTTCCAGTTTTATTAGGGTAAAAAAAAGCCATGTACCAATACTAGTAAAATGATTGTTTGTTTTTTTCCTTAGAACTTAATCTAGATTTTTCTCATTTACAATTAGTGACATAAGAAAATACTGCCAGTGCTTCATATCTGTTGTTTTTATTCTCCTGCTATTAAGGTAGAGTTTCCAATGGAAAACAGGGGTGCAGTACAGAATTATGCAATCCATTATCAGTTTTGTAGAGGAGGATGCTAGTAAGCTGAAAGTACTGTAGATCATGTGTGATCTCGGAACTTGCATCAGTGATCAGTTGCCTTTGCTGCCTTCACAGCACCAGATCCTTCGCTCAAAGTTAGAAAAGACCTTGTTGAACTGCAGGGAATTAATGTGACAAACTCAGTGTAAGATTTTTGGGAAGGGAGAGGTGGTTTTATTTTATGTAATCTCCAGCTGAGTTGGTTTTTACACATCCGTGTCTTCACTCCCGTGTTCTCACCACACCGAAATCCACGTGTGTCCAGGTGCCCGGCCACATCGCACGTGTGCCGGCAGGAGGCCAAGGATGCCAGTGGTGCCTGGCACCCTCGTGGTTGGGGGATGCAGACACCTCCCTGGGGCCCAGGGAACTTCTGGTGTCACCAAGCAGCCCAAGTTTGACATTTCCCAAGATTTCTCACAGAAAAAAATTTAACGGGGACTTTGGGGAGGGGTTGGAAAGAAAAGTGTCATGCTTAGAGCAATGAATAAAAATGTTTTTCTTTGGTAGTTAAGAGGCCAAGTTCCCTTCCCAGTGCTTATTATTTTGGAGGCTTATGTTACATAAATATATATGCTGGAACTCGACTTTTATGTGACCATAATTATCATGAAATAAACAAGATAATATTGAGATGTTTAAAAGCTACGGGGCCCCAGCTGTGGGAGAGGAAAACGCGTCTTCCGTAATCAGAGAAAATTAAAGAATAGAAAAGACTGAATTCAAACGTTTTTTCCCAATCATCTAATTAATTAGACTAGTCCTGAATATTTATAAAAGTCACAGAAATGTCAGCAGTAAGGCCCTCTGGAGAGCCGTCCCCGCGCCTACCTCGGCCACTGCCCCGCAGCAGTTGCAGGTGCTGCATGGGGCTACCTGCGGACCCAGCCTCCTTTAAGAGATATGGATTTTTTTTTTTTTTTTTTTAATATGCCAGTGTTATCCTTTAATTTTACCCAACAGCAATGAACTATAACCAAGAGACATGCCGGAATTAAGCTGAATCGTTTTAAGACTCATTCACAAAATAACTTCCCAAAGCACCATTTAGAAACTGGGGAAGAATCACTGCAATTCTGTGACTTCCAACTGATCGTATGCGTATGTTATCTATATCTCCTCTGACTTTAATTACACTCCTAGCCAGTGTTAGCAATGGCTGGAACAGGGGAAAGGGGAAGCACTGATGGAAAAGAGACAGCTTCTGAAAAGCAATTTACATTTCTCTGCTCAGGGAAACAAAATCTGTGCTTTTGAATAGACTAATTAAGTGTTTGAGAAGGGGAGGAATGAGATTCATAATTTTAATTCATGCTGTTACAGCAGGCATCCACAGTTTAATTCTACATTCATTGCTTTTAGATGAACTATATATTAAATCTGAGTAAATTTATTCAGAAGTTTAGATAAGATTTTTTTTTCTTTTACTGTTGTCATCTAGATATTGGTGGTTTGTTAACTTGGACAGAAACATCTCATTGAGATCAGAACTGTTATAAAGATAGATCAGTGCAGATTTTTAGCAGCAGATCTTTAAAAGGAAGAGACGGTCATACTTTCTGATATAACTCTTGTTCGTATATGATTTTTACCTTGTTTGACTCCCTGGTTACACTGAAATTTTATTGGGTATCTGTCTTTACCAGTGAATTATCATGTAATTGAAGCAAAGCATCATAAAATCCTCTAAATTTTGAGGACTGTGTATTTTGTGGAGTTGCATACTGAGTTTCTAAGGCAAAGAAAATTCATCTTTCCTTGACAGAATGTGATTATCGCATGCCTTAAAGACTACAGCTGTTGTTTTTCTATCACTAGGAAAGTTTTCGCAAAAGTTCTGACCCAAGTCTTGTTTTTCTGTGCGTGTCTTTATTTGACTGGATAGTTCATCTGTCATATCTGCCTATTTGTGGCATCAATAATATCTGAAGCTGCCTTTCAGGTTATTCCTCTTCCTTATTTTTGGAGGAGAAATGAGCCAAATCTGAGATTCAGAAGCTTGTAATCTGAGTTTTTCCTAAACAGTGTTTCTAAAGATTTCTGAACTCATATAGAAGGAGCTTCTTTGTTTGAGTATAAGTAATGCAAAGCAAACATACCTAATAAGGGATAAGCAGTCAAACCCTGGAAACCAGTTTCTGACATGTATAGTCCCTAATTGCTTCAGAATAACAGTTGCTTTTCCATGTGTCTTCTGTCTTGTTCTTTTCTAACTTTGATTTTATCCAAAATTATATTATTACAGTCCTCCTGATGCAGTCTTCATCTTTCCTAAAGCTAAATTTCAGCTTTTAATGTTTTTCTTTGTTAAATTTAACTTCTGCTTTTCAAAAGACAACACTAATCTCTACAGCTTTACATAAACATATTTTCTGACTGCATCTTTATGTGAGTTGAGTGCCTTTTACTGTGATTTATTGCAACTAATTTGGCCTGTAAATCATTGTGGGTGAGCAACTTTTTTGGCATTTTAATGTTTTTTGGTAAATTATTTGCTAAAAGTAATATTGCAGTGTATGGAACTGATATCAAAAGTTGGTGTTTGCTGTGATAAAATACTTAAATAATTATTTTAGATGCATCAGGATACTGGTTTTGAATAATTGGTACCACTGGCTTAATAGACAGGCCATATTTATTATTCTGATCAATAATACGTTAACTGTCACTTGTTAATGTTAATTTGTTTTATGTCATTAACTGATGGTGCCTTTATATTATGTAGTGTATATGTGTGCACTTATATAAACATTATATATGTGCACATATATATAAAACAAAATGAAAGAATAGTTGAAATTAAACAAACACTTTTGGAAAGAAGTTCAGGCGGAAAAAAGATGATTGTGTAAGAAGACAGCAAATTTGGAAAGTAATTCCTTTCCTTTAAAATAAATGCTATACTGCTTCCCCCCCCCCAAAAAAAAAAAAAAAAAAAAAAAAATCCTGTGCTTTATCTGCATTCTGAATCCAGCATTGTGCATATCTGATTACACAGATCTCTATAGTGAGGGTAGGATTCATCCAGCCTATCTCTATTGTCAATGGAGAGAGACAGGCAGCTCCAGAAGGCAATTCCTCTCTTACATTTATCTTAGATATTTATCTTGGGATGGGTTATATTGCTCCCTGGAGATGGCTGTACATGCAGTGCTGTTACTTCCCATTTTAAAAGAGGCCAAGATAAACATGAAGAGCTCAATACTTCCTATTTCTTTTTTTTTATTTTTATTTTGTCAAGTCTGTAACAACTGTATGTCTTTTGAGCACTTGCACTTGTTCGAGTGGCTTTTACATCTGAAGTACAGAGAATCTCTCTTAAAAGGATAGAATCTTTTAAGTTGGAAGATACAGGACTTTAACCATAGCCATGTAGCACAACAGAAGAGAAAGGTCTTGAATTACACTGGTATTTAAACAAAATCTTTGTCCTTCAGATCTTTTGCTTGCTTGATGGTTTGACACTCACAGAAATAAGACATTTGCCATATTGTATACTACCTGCTTCCTTTTTTTATAGAAGCAGAAAGTTAAATTCGTTAAAACTAGGATTTTACTTGCAAATATTAGGATCTGGAGAACTAAAAGTCTTTTTGAACTATTTTCCACTTTTTCTACTGGCTACAGGAAAAGAGCAATGTATATCAATAAGGGCCATGTAATTAGTTTGTACAATATAATTTCTCTTATATTGAATCCTGTGTCACCTGTCTTCTAGAAAATCTTAGTTCTTTTTACAATTTTGAGGGGTTTTTTTACTTTTGTTTTTTCCTGTTTTGGAAAAGATTGTCCTGCTTGTTCACGTAGCCTTTTCACATTGCCTGTATTAGTTGAATTAATCAAAATTCTTTGCCTCTTACACTTTTGCAGAGATATCTTACACAGCAGCAACTATAAAGTGATGCTAACACTTCAGTGTAGTGTTGAATTAAAGTCTTGCCTATGTTTACCCTTTGCATAGAATCCAGTAGCTTTTTTCCAAATACTTGCGAATTCCAATATTTTAGCCAAGCTCTGTCTTTGATAAGAGCCTTGTCTGTTTAACCTATTTACTCATCTGAATTTTTATTGGATTACACAGTGTTCAATTCTTCTCCTAAGTGATATGAGTGGTGTTGTGCTCCATTAAATAGTCTGTGTTTTACCACAAGAAAGCGGGCATTTTAGTGGTGTAGAAATTGTTTCGCATTGAAGAATATATGGCTTCATTCAGGACTCAATAGTTACAGTCCAAGTTTCATCTTCAGCCAAGTGAAGCTAATGGCTTGACTCTGCATTATACAAGACCTTCTTGTATAGTGCTAATTAATGCACACCATGCATTAAAGTTGAAACCTTTCAGATAAGAAGTAACAGCAAGGTTTCAACCATTTGTACTAATAAAAGCAAATGCGCCATTTGGGGTTATCCTGACCGGATTTCAGCTCGTGTTACATTCTGGATAACAGTCTTCTTACTACGTTTCAATTAGGTAGTCTGTCACCTTTTCACTGTTCCCTGAGTGGCTGCGCCACGCAACACAGCCAAGCAGCTGCCACGTTCCCTCCGCCACGTGGCTTCACTTCAGATGCTGGGAAAACGCTATTCTGGTCAGTCATGGGTACCGCCACAGCATAAAATACTGTAGGTGTTTAAAATAGCCCACGGTCCAGTTTTCGCTGCCTGAAAAACTGTTGATATTTTGGCTTTGCTACATTAGTTGCTTTAAGAATCATGATAGGAGAGAGCATTTTTTTATGTTCAGAAAAATAATGAAGTTACTTTATAGACTGCGCATTTACATAGCTATCAAAGAGTCGCTGAAGGATTTTGGGAGAGGATCTGTGGGTGTGCCAATACTCTGGGGAAGACAGCGGGAAAGTGAAGAATTTGCCTCAAAGTGAAGAATCCTGTGAGAATTGAGGCATCAAACAACTTTTCCAACAAGAGCCTGGAGCAACACATCAGCATGTGCAGCAGGTGATGCTGATGAATCTGAAAAGCTTAGATTAAATGAATGCAGGTGTTGGTGTTAGAAAATCAGGTCTCCGAAGAATAGCGCTAGTTACTATCAAGGGACTGTTCTTGCCAAAAGAAGTTTGGAGGTAGTTTAAATTACAATGCAACTTGATTTTGTGTTGTCTCCAAACAAGGTCATAAAATAGTCATGGATGTGATGTAGTTCTGAATGCGAGTCAACTAGGGAACAGAAATATTCTTAGATTTCTTTTATTTGGAAATTTTACATACTTCAGCTGGCTTCAAGCACAAGTGCATCATATTTATGAAAGGTATAATACCAGTATCTGATACCAGAAAAGCTAGAGCCTGGTTGAGGAGAAAGGATTCAAAATGGATTATTTTTCTTTTATGAGGTGCATGACATTTCTCTACCATGTGCACAGTAAAGAGGAGCAATTCTTTAACATAAACAAAAAAATAAAAACTGTGGAATGTCTGTAGTGGGCAGTATTAAAATTCTTTTTCAAGTATGTTAACATTTTAAATAAGGCAGTTAGATTATTCTAAGAAAAATGTTCTTGTAAGATTTAGGAGCTTCTTGTCTGTCGTGTATTGGATGTATGCTCGTTGGTGGACCAGGAAGATAAAAGACAGGGAATCTTAGCCATTCTTAGGCTCCAGGAAGGGCTGATCTTGTTTCTATGTCGCCTTCTGTGTATAGAATGGGCGTGTTAATTCTGGTTGGGGCAATGCAGTTCATGTGCCTCCCTGCCCTGGAGAGGCACCGTAACCAGAGCACTAGTCACTTGGTGAGAGAAGGAAGCAGCGTGTAACTCTGATGCCCTCCGTGGGAGGGCTGCATACATCCTCTGCTGTTACATAGGTCTGTAACCCTGAGCCATTCATAAGATAAGGGCTAACAGCTACTCCTAAAGAATCATTGTTATTTCAGAGGATAACTAATGCTGTCATATTATCATCACTTCACCAAGTATTACGAGACTGCCAACATTGACTTCAGCTCTATTTGGTTAGTTTAAAGAAAGCTATAAACTTTGCTTGTAAAGCGAGTTTTGCACAGCTGCTTTCAAAATATATTTCTGTGAGCCATGTCATTGTTGACAGAATTTTTGATTATGTTTGACTTTTGTTTTTGCTCACAGTGTTTTATGTACTTTGAATTGAATATATGATTATAAGGAGCCCAATTACTGATAAGCTACTTGCTGTTTGAAGGACTGAAATAAAGCTCTTTACTTTCCACCCACCTCTCCTCTTCTTTTCCTTAAATTAGTCATGTAGGAGAGAAAAGCCAAAGCAATGCACTAGGATTGATGTGCAAAAAATCCTGTCATAATCTGGTTATGCTGTGGCTAAGAATGCTTCGATTTGTTCAAAGTGTGTGATGCAATGCATTTAAAAAGCCAGCTATGTTCAGTCTGAACCAAACTATTGGAATAATTGGACACTTCTCAAACTTAACAAACTGCATAACTGTATAATTATTTCTGAATACTTTTATTACTCCTTCAGATGTGAATTTCATGATGTGACAGGTGAAAAGCCAGCTAAGTCTGGAAATGTTTTGGTGCCTGCATGGTTGGCCAGCTCTGCCAGGGACAGCACTGAACCACCAGACCTGAGAAAGGGTTGTTCCCCACCAAGGCGCTGTGTGCACCCCTTTCCCCTCTTGCCCCCTGTCTAATTCCCAGACAGCGTAGACATCACCAGCTTCTGGCTGTATTTTGCCTGTCCCCACCAGTTCTTTGTAACTGGGAGTTTCCATGAAGTTTTTGAGGCTTTTGTAAACTGCACAAACTTACTTTAATATTTTCTAGTATCATAAAATAAGGTCAAATTCTATGAATCCTTCCCCCACCACACACTAATTAAACCCATGCCTGTTTTCAAAGAGATTCATTTAAAATTTATGTTGTTTCTTTTTCCACCAAAGAGAAATTTTTGTGTTTTTTTTCCAAAGGCAGTTTCCAAAGGGCAGTGATAAAAAAAAAAACGCTGGCAATCTTAAAACAGTAATTGCATAATGGTAGCTAACACTGAGGTTTCAAAGGGAAGCCCCTTGGCAGAGTGTCATTGTAAGGCTTTTATGACTTTCAGACTTGCTGATGTTTAGATGTGAAATACTGCAGTTAAGAAAATTATTTACAAGTTAGAGAAACAGACTTTTGCAGTAGGTCGCTTCACTTGTGTGATATCCACAGAAAGTTTGTCAAAGCTGTTTTGCGGTCTCTTTAAATTCTCCAGATCCCTGCGAGCTAGGGAAAACATGTGTCTTGTGATTTCTGTTTCTACTGTGGTGAGTGGTAAACTAGCATTATGTCCACATTTTCATTGCAGTTGCAGGATTGTTCTCTATGGAGTATTTGGATAAATCAAAATACATAATCCACAAAAGAATAGGTGAGGCTAATTTAAGACATTGCTGACCAGTGGGCAAAACCCAGCAACACAGTTTAGGAGCATGCTTATGTTCTCACACATATTAGAGGCATTAGCAGAAATCAAGAATAATTGGCGGGGTGGGGAAGGGGGCATTTCAAAGAGAGAAAACAAGTTGCATATGTAGTTTGAAATAAAATCTCTGCTGTCTGGAAGTCGGAAAGTTTCTGCTGTTGGAGGCTTTGTGCTACTTACCTCTCAGAATGAGATTGCTTCTTTGGAAATCATTACCTTAACAAGCTGGCCAAGCATATTCTGTCATTGTGGTGGTTCGTGTATGAGGGTAAGGGCAAAATAAGAATAATTTGCTAGCAATGAATGGGAATGGTAGCCATTTACTCCTTGACTGAAAGTAGATGAAAGCAAGTAGAACATTATGGTACAAGTTAAACTGACAGTATTAATTAGCTGTGTCTGAGCTCTCTGTTGCTTTTCCTGCTGTGAGTCTTTTCTAGGCACGTTTGGTGCACAATACACAAAATATAATCAAAGCAACTGACCCTATGTTACTGTCTTTATATTTACTTATCTTCAGTTTGTAATCTACTTGTTCAAATGTGCAAACTCCTGTGATGAACTTGCTACTTGATTAATCTGGCCCAGAGTCTAGATAAGTGTTGCTTATCTGTAAGTGTTGTAAGTGTTGCTATTTGCTTCAAGTTTTTTCTACTTCTACATGGGGATTTTATCTTGTGATTTAATCATTTTATCATGTGATTTAATTTGAAACATGCAAAGTATGTAGAGGAAAATGGGCTCAATAGCAGCGGTACAAGAGTGATCTGGGGACGTTAAGTAGAGGAAAAGCTGACAGTGCGTGAAACTTACAACCTGCAAATTTCTCAAAGTTATTTGAGGGGGAATGGTGAGGAATTTTCCAATAGTACAGCTGTACAGCTTTTTCTTTAGTAAGGGTCCATAAAATATGTTCGTTATAATTCGCTCCTCAAACCATGTCTAGCTTGATCTAGGATAATGGCCTTTTTACTAGAGTCAGGAGAACAGTTATTAACCTTAGTAAATTTTTTTGGACTGCTTTTCATCAACTAAAATCAGTTTGGATGTTAACTTTATTTCTGGAAATGAACTATTCTCATATTGAGAGCAGAAGAAATAACAGCAATGAGTAGTAGCGGGTATGATGCAACATCTAGCACTTGTTTGCATCCACATGAGCTGAAATCTCTGACTATCCCAGTACTGGCAAAATTAAGACTTGGTTTCACCGTATATTGGTTATGATGCTAATATATATATTTTTTATTTTTTCTAAGCTCATCTGTCTCCATGCTTTTTTAAAAGTGTGGATCAGCTCTCTGATCTAGATCACTGTGTGATGGCCCAAACTATTATTCCGTGGTGCAGGTATAAGTTGTGCCACATAGCAGGGTTAGCAAAGCGTTAAACCAGCTTCTGACCTGTGCAGTGTCAGTGCAGTGGTAGCCTGATGCACGGCTTGTAAGGCTGCATGCATGTGAGGGATTTCAGAAGTTAAATGATGTCCTGAAGGCATGATTTGTAGCATGGCTTTTGCATCAGAGTCCTTTGGCTACATCTCCTATGCGCTGGCAAGTGTTGTTCAAGGGGCAGATGAGCAAAGAGGACATTATCTGAAGTTAGCACTTCTTTGGTATGGGTCTTGTCCCACAAGTAGCCAACAGCTCCAAGCTGCTTGTCTCTCTCATTCCTCAGTTTGTTGTGAGCCTTGCTTGGTGGGAAGGGCGAAATTTTTGTTGGTAATGGTGAAATGGTTACTTCAAATATCCTTTGAAGGAGCACTCATTCTTTAAGTTCTGATTTAAGTTTGGTTTTTGTCCTATTTAAATGTAGTAATTTGGGGAAATACTTACTAAATTGAAGTCCTAAGGAGTTTTACATTTGACTTCAATAAGATTGGAATTTTACTCTTTTTTTTAAATGCAGCTATACAGCAACCCCTTCAATGTTTACATATTTCTGTAGTAGGACATGGACAAATCATGACAACTCGGTTAAGTCTATGCTTGATCTGCCTCTATGCTTTCATTTGGGCCTTTTCAATCTCTGCAGTTGTCGTTTCTTCTTGCTTGTGAAAGAGATCTGGAAAAAAGATATATTTTTCCCTCTGTTTTTCTGATGGATTTGTTTATGGATTCAAAACTGATTATTGCTTTGTTTTCTGCCACCAGTCACTTTTTAAGCTGTTTTGTCTTTAACTGAGTTGCTGAATTTTTTCACTATCATTGTCCTTGAAAGAGAATAATGAAGACAAATCCTCATTAAACTGAAGAATAATTTTAACACAAGATCAGCGGGTATAAACTGTGTATAAAAGGGAGTTAGAAGTAAGCTCTTCATCATTAGGGCAGTTGGACTTAGCAGCAAATTTGAAATAGAAATAACAAAATTGATAAATATATTAGATAGATCATGCGACCCTCTGACACTGATCAACTCAGTATCTGAAGATCACCTTTCTGGTTCTATACATATAAAATCAGTGATTTGCAGTACTGGGGGTTGCTTTTCTAATGGTATTTGCTTCAGTAATTTATCACAGATCAGGAAGACATGGTGGCATGGCATCACAACAGAACTGATTCCTAGTCAGTTGAATATAATTCTGTTCTGAAGCACAGTATTGTTTATTCATATGGTTGTTCTTAAATTAAGCAAACACAGAGCCTCTTAGCTGACCTCTTTTGCAGAGCAAATACTAGCATCAAGAAAAGCAGAACAGATAGTATGGTACCTCAGACTTTTTAAACAAGTTGTCAGTGTTCAATAATCTAATCTTTTATGTTGATGGAACTGATAGAACTAAGTACCATATAGTAGGACCAAAAATGAAGTTATAAGCAGAGGTTCTGTAGCACTGGGGAAGTGTGCTGAAATCATCCTCGTGAACAGTGTGCATCACTACTGCTGACAGAAAGAGCTGGGAAGGTTTTAGCACCTGAAAGCTGTGTTACAAGAGTCTTAGCACAAAAAATAAAGCAGATTCAGATACTGAAAGCAAGAAGTCTTTTATGCCTTTTCTTACAATTTTATAGCATTCTTTTGCAAGCTTTCAACCAGAATCTTTCACAGGATTGACAATTCCCCCTCCTACTTGTGTCTTCCCTTTCTTGAGCAGGCAGTTGCCCTTTTCTTCAGCTAATCCTGCACTTAATCATGAAGCCGAATGCACTTTGTGATGAAATTGTTCTTTTTATTTCTTGATTCTGTCCTGTGTTTAAGTCCTCCCCTCCCCGCCGAAATTATTTGCTCAGCCTCTGTAACATTTAAGACTCACTTTTAACCTGAGGAAGTCTGTGTTGTTCCACTTGAATTTTTTTCAGCTTTCTGAACCCTAGTCACTCCTATAGCAATGGTAAAAGTCCTCTGTAGTGTAAGACTGCCAGCTGAATGCAATTTAGAGAGGCAATTCATTAATTCACTTATCAGCTTTTCTTTCATTCTTACAAACAAATCATTCCTTCAATCTTTGCAGTGTTATTTTGTCTATTTGAAGGCTGTACGTGCATACCCTGTGTCCTGTAAGGTTAGTCTGCCCCAGTTCTTTTGCTCTTTGCTCACAGGCAGTGCATTGCAGAGCTGTGGTTGTTCTTTCTGCCCTCTTCTGATTCTCTGTCCGCTTGGTCTATCCCTCTTTCGACACAGGTAGATGCAAGAAGTACTGTGTCCCAGTGACCAACTTAACCCACCAGCTGGTTCCCAGGATCCCATCCTGATCCTTCCTCTTAGCTTTAAGATTTCTAACCCTGCTCTGCAAGTCCAAGACGTTTGTATAATCTACTGCTCAGCAGCATGTTTTTTTGATCTTTTTGTAAAGGAACCCAAGCTCTTGAACCGAGCTCCACAGCCACTGTTCACCACCAAACCTGGTAAAACAAGTGAGGATTTGGGTGAGGGGGAGCATTGCTTACGTCACCAATGACTGCTACCTGCGAGAACTTTCCTAACGAGACTGCTTTGGGGTTTTTATTGCCATGGCCTGTAAGAAGCTGAAGTTCTCTTAAATGCAGTGGCTGAGGCATTGCAATTTCATTTGCCACAAAATCAAGATCTGCATATGGTTGGAGATCTGTTAGTTTAAAGTTCTTACTCTCTGAAGTTTTAATATGTCATTGGTACAAAAATTTGTTGAGATATGCTAGCACTGTTTTACAGAGCTGTCACATTTTGCATTTTAAAGTACTTCTTGAAGCAAAGGGGTTATTTGTTATCTCATCCCTCTAGCCTGGTAACCAGTACAGAGGTTTTCACCTGAGATCTAGATTACAGTATGTAACAAAAACAATGCTTGCGCAAGAGATGTAAAATATGCTAACTCTAATTTGTTGATCTTGATATTAAGAACAGATTTGTTTTCAAATAAAATTGGTATGTTATGGAATATTCACACTTTGGAATATCTGATAATAATAATAGGGTGCAATAGTAGTTTCATTTTTCTTAGTTGAAAGATAAATTAATATTTAGGCACCCAAGTAAAAGTGGCCTTGATATTTTTTTTCCTCCTGTCCTAGAAGCATTGAGTCTGCAGAAACATTCTGTACTCCACAAATGCAACTTTTCTCGTCCACAGCTTGACACAGTGTAATTTTAAAAGAACACTGAAATGTTAATAGCATTTTCTAGAGAATAATTCCTACAGCTCTATTGCTCATGCCACTGTCAGTGAGGAACGAAATTTGCCAGACCTAGGTAGTTGTTGCAAGGCTACGTAAGATCCTACAACTTTGTGAACAGCACACGTCCTCTGCAGCCTAGATCCCTGCCATCCAGAGAAGAATTGAGGAGACCCTTCAGATTTTAGTTTCTGCCTTTGTTTCTTGTTCTGCAGGCAATAGGTGGTATTTCTGAACTTTCCTTTGACTGCTCACAGTACTTTCTCTAAAATCATTTTCTCATTCTTGACCCACTTAGTAGCATACCTGGGCCATGAGTGGACTATGAGATCTCTCTTACTTATTAATGTGCCATAGAACAAGCTGCCTTTGAGGATATATTTACCTGACCCAGTAAAATGATTGTGTCAATGTTTTAAATTGTTCTTGTTCTTGTTTTTAATGTAGCTTCATGTTTTCTGAGCATAATCTGGCTCTTTCCATACTGTGACTTTCTCTCTGAATTTCAGTGGAACTGCTCATGGGTTTAAAATGAGCTCATGTGCCTAAGTGCTTTGGTGGACAGGGGCCAGGATATTCAACACTCTGCAGGGCTGAGCTGTAAGTGGGTTCTGCTGTAAGGTATATAGTCTTCTCTAGCCCAGGATAAATCAGGATTACCTCTATGGAAAGTGTCACAGTACTGTAAGGGTTCAGAAACATACAGGGTAGCTGAGGCTTATGGCAAATGCAAGTGCAAAAGAAGCAGTTGCGGTGGGTTAATGCTTTTTAAATTGTTATCAAATGATGTGCTTTCTTTGTAGCTAGTGAGTTGGGCAGTTAATTTTCTTATGGCTAAGTTTGTACTTCTTCCCACTGTTGAATGCTGCTGCCATCTTTTCACACATTGTTGAATATGACATTAACTTAACCTTCCTTCCTATTATATGGGCTATGAACACTTTCATTCTAATATAGAACAAATCTAATTTGTGGTTAAAGCTACACACATAATATGTTTTTGCTATTATTGTTTGAGATTAAATGAAGGGAGGCAGAAAGATATCCATTCTATGTCTTTTATTCCCATTAGGCTATAGAAGCATTCCAAAGTCCTAATTAATAAATTAGTTTTCGTGTGTGTCTATTCGTGGGTAGTAGTCACATGAAGTGTGATATAGTTAAGACATGTATTTGGCAAGTATTATTTGGTAACTAAGTGTAATTTTGTGCTTATTCTATTTTTACAGTAATTTTTGTGAGAGGTTTTTTTTTTTTTTAATAATTGGAAGATAGCCACTAGGCACTAATTTTTTTAAATGAGTTTCATGTGAATAAACTTCTTTTTCTTTGGATATAATACCCAAAGATTGAAGACATGAAAGGGTAATATTAATTTATAAGGATTAATTTATAAGTTTACTGATGATTGAACTGTGGGTGACTGATTCTGTTGCTTAGCTGTTTTCCTCTTGTTCTCTCTCTCTCTTTTTTTTTTTTCTCCAGTCAGCTAGTTTTATATAAATTTAGCCTCTCCAAATTAAAGCTCTGTTTATAAGGGTCTTTTATATCTAGATTTTAGCTATTTTTAGACAGTCTACAGAGTCTGTGGCTCTCTTGCACAGCATACTGAAGAGGTTTTCTTTTAACTATTGGTTTCCAGAAGATATTTCTACACTTATGCTTGCTAACAATGGCCTGTTTGAAGTATGACAGGATCAAATATGTTAGCTCCAGTGCTCAAGGATCTGGGAAAGAAAATTGAAAATACTGCACAAGCAAAATTCAGGAATTCTGTTCTTTGAGTCAGTAAGGCGTACAAAGCCAGATGCTTGAGAGGAATCTCTTGGTTGGATGATGGAAGATGAAACTGGGAGTATAGGACAAAAATGAAAAGGGGTGTATGTAGTTAGTAAAACCTAATGATGTGAAAGCCTACATAAAATCAAAGGGCTGGAAATAGGGCAGGCATGGGGTTGGGAGGTGCAGGATGCACAGAAGAGAGACGCAACATTTAGAAGGAAAAGAGAAGGAGAGGAGGAGAAGTAGAACTTGAGTAGGTGAATTTTTGCAGTGTTTTCATTGGAAAAAACTTAAAACAATTTATTTTATGCAAATTAAGCTTGCATAAAATCTAGTAATCTTATAGGAACATGCTATCTTTATTTTATACAAAAGCAGAATGATAAAATGCACTCATGAATATTATCACTTCCAAATATTTTAGGCTTGTAAAAATACTAAAAATTTAAGGTTGAATTTTAAAAGAAACTCATATCATCAAAACTCTTTAGCAGGATGAGGGAAGAAAAGTTTTCATGCAAATAGTACCAAAAATTTTCAAGTACACATCTTATCGAATAAAAATTTTGCCTTTGTAAGGTTAATTTTAAAACTTTAACTGTACAGCAGTTATGTGCTATCTGAAGCCCTTATCTTTACAAACCAAAGAACTTTGGGCACATAAATGCATTTAACTATCTCGGTCCATATGCTTAATTTGCTTGGGCAGAAGAAGTTTGCTTTGGGAAAGCAGATGTTGGTACATTTGCTGTGTCTGCATATGCTGAAGCCACAGCTGAACATCTAGAGTTCTGGGGGTTCTCAACAAAAAGTTGCAAAGTCCTCCAGCCTGTGGTGGCTGAGAGGTGCAAATACTATTGCAATAAACTATTGATTCTGTGTGATTGCATTAAGTTCTCCTCATAAGAGTAGATGCTTCTCATTTTTGTTCTATTTAGAGAACTAATTTCCCCACCCCACTTCAAGCTGTGATATAGTCAGATCTGAGTTCTCAAACTTGCCTTTGCAAGCTGTAGCTGATAGACAGTCCTGCCTTTGATATTGTAGCTGATAAATAGTCCTGCTGGGCCATCCTGCTTCTTACAAGCCAGTGCGAAGTGACTCAACACTATTTATTCCCCTACCTGTTGCCATTGCTTGCGTCCAAGCAAGTGTAATTGCCTGTTTCTAGTCAAAACCTATGCTGGCATTTGCTAAATACAGAGTGCTTAGGGCGAATGAAAATAAGCTGAGCATACAGTTTTCCTCTTTTCTTCAGATATATTAGGTAGTGAAATAACAACTGTTTAGTCCTTTTTTGTGTGTGTGCGCTTTTTTTTGTATCCTATGCAACATTTTCTACCTAGCAATCACACTAATTCTCCACAGTAATACCAGAGCCTCTTACTTGCCTTTGTGTTCTTCCTCTGAGAGAAGTCTCAGCAAAGATCAAACCCTCTTCTCTCCACAGCTTTTTTCTTTTTCTTTTTTCTTTTTTTTTTTTTTGTTTCACTGAATTCCTGGGAAAAATGTCATAAATAAGAAGTCCACTGATCTTGTGAAAAACTTTTTAATGCAGAGCACCAATAAAAACAGAGGACAAAGAAAAATGATCCAAAATCAAAAATGATCCAAAGGTCCAAAATGGTATTCATTGGTCATTATGCTGACTGATGGATACATCTGACTGTGCATGCTAAATTCTACAGTTTAGGAGGTAACTGAGATATATACTGCTTTGTCTAGGAGTATGTTCCTCTATGCTATTCAGCCATTATTTAAATAGTCCTTAAAATTTAATGTTCGGTGTTAAGAGGAGTTGGGATAGAAGTATACATCAGAGCAAAAAAAAAGCTACTATTCTTATGCTCATACCCTTGCCGTTGTTCAGGAAAAAAGAATCAAAGACTGCTTTATGGATCTCTGGAGGTACCTAGTCCAGTCTCCTGCTCAAATCAGGGCTAACTTCATAGTCAGATTGGGTTGCCCTGACCATCATTCAGTCATGTTTTGAAAATCTCTGAGATTCCCCCACCGCTCTAGGCAACTGGTTCAAGTGTGGCATCTGTTAAACCTAGAAACTTCAGTTTGGTATGGCCAGATTCCTATGGCTGCGAAAAATTTGAGGAGGCAGGCAGACAAGTCAGCTGGATTATGCCTCTTGAGAAGTGCATGGAACCTGTGAGATGGAAAGTGAAGTGGAGATTAAGGGGTTTTTTAGTAGAAATACAAAATCCTGAGGAGATTAGAGAATGAAGATGCTCCTTTAAGATTTCAAAAGCAAAACAGTAGATGAAATAAGCCTGTTTCTTCAACTTCTATTGCTTTGATTCAAACCTAGTAGGAATACACTGCTACCTTGTTAGAAAGCAATGCTAGCATTTTTCAAAGGGGAAGCAAGCAAGTTTCATCTTCTTTAATTATGGTCAAGCAAGTTTCATCTTCTTTAATTACGGTTAAGATGAAGGGCATGAAACAGTAAAATATTTGCAGATACCCTAATAGTGCTAAGTAGTGTCTTTCATGGTTGTACTAAAATATCACCACATAGAGCATACTCTCTTTGCTAGTAGTATGTCTATGCTAAGTGGCCTCTCACTGCTGATAGTCAAAAGTAGCTCTGTGTCACAAGCCATAGTAGCTCACTGTAGTACTACAGTACTAACATTTATTTATTTTTAGGAGTAGATATAGGTTTCTGTTTAAGCCCACACTGACAGATCTTACTGAACCACCCTGAAACATCTTACAGGATACTTCAGGATATGTGGTACTACAGTGGTTGTTTAATGCAATATAGGGAAACAATAAGGTATTTCACATTGTACTGATGTTTATGATTTGAAGGGTTTATGATTTATTACCATTGAAGGATATGTTGTTGAAAAAGAGTAAGCTGATGTTTATGGATTTAAGTAATCCCACAAAAGACCGATTGCCATCTTTTTATGGAACGCAAGCATGGGCTTCGACCCCATTTTCCAGGGAGCTGGAAGGAGCTCAGCAACCACTGGGTAACGAGGTGAGAAAGCAGTTGGCGTTTCTGCTTGACTAGCTCGTGTTACTTTTGTATCTTTTCTGAGTTTGCTTTAAAATCCTGCTAAATTCTTCCATTGCTTTGTACATGCCATAGGAGATGATGCTTATAAAAGCATCCCGCTGAATGGGCTGAAGTATCGTTGAACTTCCTCTGACTATAGCCAAGCACGACCGGCGAAGGTGTAAAATTTGCAGTAAAAAGCAGTCAGCAGGCCCTGAGTGGTGGCAGGCACCCCTCTGGGTGCTTGCAAGGCTGCTTCTGCGTTAAGACGCATCTCAGCCTAGGAGGAAAATGGAGAAAAAGCGGAGAGGGTCCGGTGGAGAGAGCCACATGTGCTGCCCACAGCCACTGGCCGGGCAGGGGCCAAGGTGAGAGGAGCCCCAGTCGTTGGGTGGGAGCCTCCAGGGGCCTTTTTGGCCAGTGTTTTTGTGAATTTCTAGGAGTCATGGAAGGGTGTTTTTGCATTATGAAATATATGAGCCAATAGAAAACCAAATAAGGAACTGCTTCAGTTTTATTGCAGGGATAGGTTAAGGGGTAGGGGTTGTTTCTTTGTTTTCTAATAAGACGCATTGAAGAGTTAGAGTAAACAAAACAAAAGTGTACACTTTTTTATTCTGATGATTACTAGAGACTTTAGAGTACTGACCTGTTGCCTTTTTAGGATCCTTTACCCATGTATTTTTAAGGATCAATAAGCCAGACGCTGTTAATCTTGTTAATCTTTGTAGTAAGCTGGTACTTGCTTTATTCCTTCACTTGGCTTCTAGTCAAACTGACTAGATTATAATACTGTGGGGCTACCTAAATACAAGGCATGTAGCCAGAGGCCCCCCTTCAACTCTAGCAGAAAGATAGCTGAGAGACTTCCCAGGACCCTTCTAGCTGCTTGCTTTGTTCTGCTGTTTCCTTTAAATTCCATCAAAAACTGTCTCCTGCGTTTGGCAGATTCAGGTGCCTATTTTAAAATGGTGTGAGCACATTCTTCCTTCCTGTGCCTTTTCACAGTCACAGCGTAGCTGGGGTTGGCAGGCACCTCTGGAGATCATCTGGTCCAATCTTCCTGCTCAAGCAGGGTCACCAAGAGCAGGCTGACCAGGACTGTGTATCCAGGTGGCTTTTGAATATCTCCAAGGATGGAGACTTCACAGCCTCTTTGGGCAACCTCTTCCAGTGCTCAGTCACACTCACAGCAAAAGATATTTTTCTCATATTCAGAATTGCCTATGTTTCAGTTTGTGTCCATTGCTTCTCGTCCTCTCACTGGGCACCAGTGAGAAGTGTCTGACTGCATCTTCTCAACATCCTTCCTCCAGATAATTATACACATTGATAAGATCCTCCCGAGCCTTCTCTTCTTGAGGCTGAACAATCCCAGCTCTCTCAGCCTTTCCTCATAAGACCAAAACTTTTGGTAGTTACTCATCTCAGAGCACTGGCAGGAAGTAGTTGTAGTATCCTGACCTTATAGTAGAAGTTACAGGAATTTGCAAGGGGGCTTATCATTGATGCTCTGCATCAGAGCCCTTGAACAGGTTACAATCCTTGTATGTCCAGCTATGGATATGAACTGCTGCCTTTTCCATACAGTGATTCTTGGTGATCTACTTGCTTCCAGAGAGAGAAGATATATGAGTATGCTACAGAAGAAAGGAAGAGAGAAATCTTGCTTAATCATTTGGAGTAATAATAGAGATGCAATTGTGGGGAGATACCTCAATGAAGTTTGAGTCTGAGGAAACACAAACCTTTTATTGAAGTGACTGTGTATTCTGTCACATCCTTGTGCTGCAGGTATTTACAGAGCTTTATATTTTTCCTTTTATTCAATAAAATACTACTAAAGGTCTAAGAAAAAATCTGTCCTCTGGAATATTATCCCAGGCAACACAGTAGGGACAAACAGCATTAAGCAGTGGCATTCAAAATTTCCTTTGTTTCTGCAGGCTTCAGTGGTTTCATCTCTTTCATTGTTACCTATCTATCAGAATAAAGCTATAGAAGTTTTCTAACAAGATATCAGTAGCTTGTTCTGATTACTGTATACTAAGGATGTGTTCTGTACCACAGTTTAGGGAAAAAAATGTCATTTTGATAATTTATGCAATAATTCTTTTAAAAGATCATTTTCAGCTGAGTCAAAATCTCTGAAACAGAATATGTGTGTTGGTTAGACTTTAACCTCTAGAATTAAACTATTTTAACTTTTGATAACAAGATTACCCATAATAGTTCGCACAGTGCTGTATCCTAGTTTATCATTGCCTGCTGCAGAACGGGGAGTGTTGATGGGGCATTCAGTGTTGGTAATGCCTTTCCACAGCATGCTGTCTTCAATGCGAACCTTGCAGTGTGCAGCTGGAGTCAGAACAACTGTGACTAAGCATCACAGAAACTTTCAGACTTGCTTAAGATCAAAGAATTCAAAGCTTTTAACTGTGCGTGATTGTTACCTTTGTTGATTACAGACATATGTACGCATTCATGTTACATAAAGCTGAGTTCATACATCACACTTAAACAAAGTACCGAGCAGGAACTTTGACATCCAGCACAAAAATTCTTTAGTGAAGGATAGCTCAGAAAATAAGTGCTGGCTTAGCCGTTGTCTGGAAGGAGACATGGCTCAGGTCTCTTACAACTCCGAGAGTTACAACAGAGAGGCTGATTAGAAAACACTTGATTCTTGGTAACGAATTACACGAGCACTTCTGCAGTCTGTTCTGGAAAGAATTGGGAAGTGTTCATATGCTTTGGTACAACTGAAATGGTGGTTTGAGGAGCAAGGAATATTCAGCTCCGTGAAAGTACTATAGATGAAGTTGCTGTCCTTGCATGCTGCTTTGCATATTAAAAAAACTCTGCAAATGATAATTCACCAGAAAAAAAAGAAGTCCAACAAACTTAGTAGATGATTTCTACTGTAGTGTAAGGAGAACTAAGAGGGAGATGTGCAATTGCTGTCCCAGGACAGAGAGGAAACCTGGATACAAACCCTGGATACAAACCTTAGCCAAACACTGGGCATCCACATGCTCATCCCAAGCTTCTGGGGACTGCTTTGCTCAGGAATAGGCTAGCACAGCTGATTAGTGTTATTTTTTTGGCATGCTAGAGGTATCTAGGAGAGGGCAAAAGCGCTACAACAAACAGAGCTAGGGTGTAAAGGAAACCCAGAGCCTGATCTATAAATCCTCATAGCAGCAAACACTAGCTCCTTGGCCTTTCTACTTCCAAAGAGTTGGGCTGACAGGGAGCAAACAGTGCTCCCTGTCATTTTCTTATTCATCCCTCACCTTTGCTATCGTCTCTTCCACAGGCAAAGGTAATCTTGCAGCCACACACTTAAACATCAAAAGGAAAATTTGTCTTTTAACTACTCTTCAGTCTCCCTGCTTTTTTACATGGTGTTAGAAAGCAAATGGTCTCTTCCATCCTTGTGTGTGGCTTTTTTTCCTTTACTTTTTGTGTTTTTATGTGTGTGTGTGTGTGTTCTTTTCCTCCAAGCCTAAACCTGATCTTCTGCAGGCTCTCTCTGGAATCCTAGAGATGAAAAAATGTATGCCAAGTGTCTGAGCACAATCTCTCTTCTTTCAGAAACAACCTCCCTTGAAAAGCCGCAGAAGCTTTTCTTCTGTAGCCAGAGCGCTGACTCTGGCTCCCCTTCCTCCTCACGCCCTTTGCTGTTCCTGCCATTGAGGCCATTAACTGTGTCCTGGAGTCTAGTCTGACGATCCAGGTGTCTTGTGAGTGTTGCAGGGATGCCTGTGCCCTTCCCTCCAGGCTATAGCATCCAAGCTCTTACCCTGAATTTCATTCTTCTCTCTGGATACTTGTAGAGCTGTGCCAAACAGCATAAATGTTTTTGTTGTAATGTAGGGATACAAGGGGGTATGTCGTAGGTTAGGACTTGAACAATCGTTGCAACTGTTTATTCAGTCTTACAGTCACACAGGTCCTAGATCTTCCTTGAATTACTTTGTATGAATTAGACAATTTTTAAAATCAAAATGGCTTTGGTTTTCCTTTTAAAGCATTGGCATGGTATTATAGTTGAATTTTTTTATTACTTTCTAGGCAGTTAAGCACTGTCTCACAGACTTTGTTTTTTCGTGATATCAGTATTCAGTGGGTTTTATTAGATTCTTACTAGTCACACAAGCAGTTTGGTTTGCTAGTGTAGAAGATTTCAATGTAATTTTCAGAAGAAAATCTGTAAGATTTGTCCTTACATTTACTTGACCATGTTTGTAAATGTTATGTGATGTAGCATCTGCAGTAACAGGGGCCCCTGACTCAGGAGATACTTTTCCTACAAAGGTAATGACTGAAGCTCAATAATGATAATATTCACTGTGTTGTACTGATAACACAGACCCAGATTCTTTATAGGAAAAGAAACGTGTTGCCTAGTCATGTGGCAGAGCTAGTCTCAGAAGTATGTAAGCCTACTGATCTCTCCTCTTCCAGATTGCTCCCCATCCATCAAGAAGTGACTGTCCTGAGAAATAATTCTCTTTAGGCAGTGACAATGAATTACAGCATTAAACTGTTCAAAATATTCTATCCTCAAGTCCCAAAGTGAGTGCACTAATAGATGAGTCAATAAAATTCGGGATCATTTTAATAATTTATTATAGGGATAATTATGCAGGAAATAAAAGGGACAAAGAAGGCCATCATCTACTCGTCTCATTTCTGAACATTTTTAGATGTATTGTGTCTGATGGTGGTTCTTAATGCTGGTTAAGAAACACTGGCCTGTAACTATGCAGAACACCTTAGACAACTGTTAACACAGCCCATAAAATACTGAGAGATTAGTTACTTTTTAAAGGTCTGAACATCAAGGATAACTAGTGTGACCTTAAAATTTGTAATTGGGCCGAACAGTAGATGTTTTAATAAAAAAAAAAAAACAAAGACATTTAATATTAACAATCATCCTTGTCAATGTCTTGCATACCTTTTTACCAGCACGTCTCTTATGCTGACATACGACTTTCTGAGGATCTGAATAACGAGCATGGAACAAGCTACTGTCTTCTAAAAGGGAGGGACAGACTTTCTGTTAGCTTCCATAGGTCCAGGATTTCATTCTGGAATTTTCTTAGAGACTGAAAAATGATGGATTAATCAATCAAAAGTGCTATTGTAACTATAAAATGTCCTTATTTGCATTCTAAGTGAATATAAGGATTGTTCATACACTGAAGCAAGAGGGAAGCATTGCTAACATACAAGTTCTCAAACCAGCTATATCAGTAGCCTCAAATAATTTCTGCTGAACCAGAGATACCTCCGCCCCACTGAAAAATATTTTTAAAAAACCCATCACCCAGGCCAGTTTTGATTTTAAAAATTGCTGGTGGTGAATCTATAAGAATTTTGCCAACTATCTTATTGGCCAGCTCATTTGAAGACAAATTACCTTGCACGTTATGTCTGTGGTAAAAGTGGTCACTAAGCCCACAAGACTGAATTTTTTTTGTAGGTTTTTTTCTGCTAGCATGAGGAAACCTTGCAGACCAATGAAATTTCCTTTTAATCTTCATTTTGTTGAACTAAACAGATTGGGCTGACTGAGGGGAGCGAGGATGGGATAGCTGGAAGTCTAGTTAACCGCTTAACTTCAGGTACTTTTCCCTCTTTTGATTGCTTATGTAGTGAAAATAATTTCTCTATAGAAATGACCCAGACCACCTAAATTAAGCTTGTGCTGCAAATCATGTTCGCTGAATCTGATCTCTCTCATTTCAGCAAAAAAAGTACGTGGGTTAATATCACTTACTTTCAGTCTTTCATTATAGCTCATGTTTCCCAGTGCTTTGTGTCATATTTAAAATCAGTGATTGGAAGAAATGTGCCCTCATTTCTTCAATCCTCACTCAAGCCCTGAGACGAAACTTTATTCTTCTTCTGTGGAAGTGATAGAAACGTTCAGGCCTCTAGTCCAGCAATTAGAGATAACAGGCTGTCTAGGGACATTTTTCTTACAAGATGTCACTTGAGACCTGGTAATACATTACTGGGGCAATTCTCCTTTCTGTAGGCAAAAAAGAATAAGGTTCCACAATTACCATTGCTTCCCCCCATATGCACCTTCATTCTGCTTAAGCGCCCTTGCCCTCTCCTGGATGCCTTCAGCACATCAAAAAATAACCCTAGTGCGCTGTGCCAGGCTGGTCCCGAGTGAAGCAGTCCTCCGTGGCACCCGGCCTTCGGCCAGCCGGGGGCAGCTGGCCGCAGGGAGCTGCAGCTGGTGACGGGCTTATTGCTGGGCTGTAGATTAGTGACTGGCCCCACGCACCTCAGGGGAGATGGCTAGATTTTAATCTGGAGTTTATCCAAACTTCCTCTCTGTCCTGGGACGAGGGTTGCACATCTCCCTCCTAGTTTCTCTTACGCTACGCTAGAAATTGTCTACTAAGATCACAGGACTTTTTTCTGAGAGTTACTGCCTGTGCAGTGCTGTTAAACAGGCAAAAGCACTGTAAAACAAAGCTTTCTCTCACTTCCATTGCGTGTCGTCACCAGCCTTTTGATAGATAGGTAGTGTAAATCATTTGCGATTATGAGTTTTCTTTGGGGGAAGAACATTTATTTTATCTCTCTGAAGAGATTAGGGGATTAGGGTTATTGCCTGTAAATTTTGTTTGATTTTGGCTTGGAAGAAGAAAGCTTTATCCAAAGCAGAGATATTCTGGTGCAGAGAAGCAGACCTGTGACATATGAGACACAATAGACATTTAAACTGCAATTCAAACAATTGTTTTTCATTATGAAGACAAGTTCTGATGGAATCATGTAAGTTTGTGGGGGGGGGGGGGGAACAGTTCTTTCTGTTTTGCGTAACATTCCTGGACCAAGCTGTTTGCATCCTACTCACCATGTATTTTGTAAGAAATCCTTCACTAAGCCACTATACAGGGTGCTAAAAATGTACCCTTAAACATGTGATAAAGCATTATCTTTGAAGAAAGAGAATCAAAGAAGCTGTTTTGAAGTATTGTAATCTCTACACTCATGCAAAATGCCAGCTTTACAGGAAATAAATGCTGACTTGAACTTTGTTTCGAGTGTGGCATATGGCTTTCTCTTGGCCAGTTGGTATGGAGGGAGGGAGCACGTGTGCCCGGGCATGGAAGAATCACCTTTTGTTTTAAACTTCCCTGAACCCACATCTTCTCTTCCAAAGGGGGTTCTCCTTATTCTCAGTGCTCCTCCTTGAACTTTTTGCAGACAGTGTGTGTCCCTATTTGCCACGCTGAAAGAGAGCTCTTTTAGCCTTTTAAACAAGCGTTAGTTTCAAAGAAGTGCTTGCTCTCATGATATATTATGGAGGCTGGGTTTTTTGCATTCAGCCAGAGAGTCAGAAACACACACTCTCCCTAATGAAAGTAAGGGTTTCTGAGGTGGCTTCTCTGCGACTCCTTCAAGGCACATGTTTAGCAGGACCATTTAGTCAGGAGGCAAAACTAGAACTAGTGGGGAGTCAAATCCCCGCAGTGCCTGCAAGTGCTCTGCCCACAGCACCAGCTGCTTTGCTGCATTGCTCCAGTTGTTTTGTGCCACACGACTGACTAATGTAGGCATAGCCTGCAATTGCTCTCTGGAGACAGATGCGTTCAATCCCCAGGAGACAAAGAACATTTATAAAGGGTTTTATTTTTCCCTTTTTTTTTCTTTCTTCCTGGCAGCTGAAAAGTGAGTATGCAAAATTTTAGATAAAATGCTGCTGAATGGAAACCCAAACACATACAGGACAAGCTTTTGAAGAGATGAGAGCTCTCTTAATGTGCTCCATAGTTAGGGTTAGTTTTAGGGAGTGACAGCTGTCTGTGATGTCCTTGACTCCAAGCATTTAAAGATAGTGTTTTAGAAAAGAAGTAGAAGGTAGGTAATATGCTGTTTCATTTTGAAATCAAGAACAGTGCCAGGAAATTTTTGACATTAACATTTAAGAACAAGAAATGTTCATGCCTCAGGAGAAATATCAGTCCTAAGAAGCTGAAGCTCAGGTAATTTTATAGTTTAACTGATGTTTTGATCTGTATATCGTTTTATCTTTTGCACTGGTTCATTCAAGCATGTGTTGGTTTGGGGATACTGAGAAGCTTTTGGTTAGAAACATATTGAACAGATTTGCCGTCTCTGGAAATACTCGAAAACTACATTTTTGCACTGCTTTCTAAAGAAGGCAAGGTGTTTACTATTGTAGTTCTTCTCCATCTTCCTTCCCCTTTGGAAGCTGTGTTTTAATGCTGAAAAGTTAATGCTTGATAGGATCTAGCTGTGTGAAATCTAGTTGTGTGAACTTCACCACAACATGTTACAATCTTTAGAAATGATTTTAGTAGATAATATTTAGAATGGCCTATGTCAAACACAGGCAATGATTTCGTCTAAGATCTGCCTGTCCCAAGTTTAATTATAGGGAAAGGGAAGGAAAGTTGCAGTTACTGCTTTGATATCAAACTGTAGAACTGTTGCAGTTTTCAAATAATTGATTTCAGTGATGATTTTATAGTTTAATTCTATCACTTCCGCTGATCAGAGGAAGCACTGTATGGTTCTTTGAAGTAATTGGTTTTTTTTTCCTCTCTCTTCTTTAAGCAGCCCTCATTTTGTGTATCTTATGGTCCATTAAGAGATACTTTCCCCCTTCAGGAAAAGTAACCTTTTAAAATTCATCTTCTTCTTTAAAAAAGGTGAGAAAGCGTCTTAAAAGATTTCAGAAGTACCAGTCCATTTTGCAGGCCTCAGAGGCTGGCAGGGCAGATACATAGACATTTCTTGTGAAATGCTCTTCGGGACAGTGATAGCAGAAGTCCTTCGAGCCACAGAAGTCTCATTAAACTGTCAGCGTGAGGCTTGTGGGGACTCCGGTAGTGTTTGTACTGCCCCGGTGGGAAGGAAGGGATTTTCATCTGAGATGACCCACTAGTAGCTCTACAAAAGAATACAGGGTGACAGTGCTGGCTGGATATTAAAGGTAATAATCTCCGTCTCTATTTAAAGCAGTCTTACTTCAGTGAAATCATACTAGTGTAATTCCGGGGTAGTAAAGTGGAAAGTCTATCCCATCCCCAAGCATGTTGGGTGGTTTTAAACATACAGCAGTTCTCTACCCTCTGTTTTATCACAAAAATGTACCATTACATCTACGCGGTGACTATGCTAATAAGAGATGTTATTGGCTTCCTTCAGGGGTTCTTTCTAGCACACAAAATTTATATTTGTCATATTAAAGGCCAGATCTTTGCAAGTGGAGGCAAGGCCTGGGTGTGCAAGTAGAGTTTCCTCGCAGTGCGCCCTGGCATTTCCCTGAGATCTCAGCTCGGGGGCCAGAAGAGGGCCTGCGCCTCTCTGGGGATGGCAGGAGATAGATCCTGGGGGAGCAGGGGAAAAGAGGAAGACAAACATGAGCGGATGTAAGTGAAATGAAAGTACCTCACCGTGGTGATGGTGTTAGCCCTGCTCATCAGGCTCTGGGCTATTCTGAGGTGCCTCGCTGTTGTTATGACTTGTAATTTGATTTGAGAGAGTGTCTGAGTAAGAACTATGTACTGATCCAGCAGCCACCTTCATTCATTATAATAGTACCCACAAGATGTAGCTGAGTCACCAAGCTGGATTATTTTTCTAACATGCATCTGTGTTTTATTTGATTATAAAGTCCAGACCCTCCTGCTTTCTGTTACAGCTTTTTATCTTTCTCTGGTCGCGTCAAAATCAATTTGTAATTCTGTGGTGTACACAGGAAAATAGTCTTAATTTGCTATGTGTTTCTAAGGGTGAATGACATTTAATATTTTCTGCTGAGGGTCTTATTAGCATTGTGTACCAGTAATCTGTTATATGGGTGTAATGGCAGAGGGTAAGTGAGCTATTGAACAGCATCCATCTGTCAATTTAGCGAAAGAAGGAAAAAAGAAGATGCCTAATTGTCAGCAGTTCTCTGTGTAGTTTAGAAAAGTTGCATACAGTGCTATGGGGCTGCTGTAGAGCTGCAAGGGTTTTAGCCCTCCCTGACCCAGAACACACTATTTAGCAGTAATTCATACACACCGAGCAATGAGAAAATAGGGACAGAACATCTCAAGGCAGAATTCATTGGCGAGCTGCGAGAGCAATTGCTAGACTGTGAAAGGATTGGTACATTTTGTGTCCCCAACCTCAATATCCGGAGGCAAGCTCCTTTCATCTAGTAAAAGGACTGCAAGTCCAGCCTTTATCTGTACTTTAATCAATACGTATATGGGGGCATGCCACTTACTGCTATTGGCCAGCTTTATTTTTGCTCGCATGTGAGGGTGACTTGTCTCGGGGTTTTGATGGCCTGTAAGGTTTTGTAAACCCATTGATGACTGAAGTTAGAGGAGAAAGATGGTTTTTTTCTTCCAGGTTTCTGTGTAGTTGTTGAAGTAGCTGTCCACTTGGTCTCTAAATTTTAGTGTGCTTGGGAGGAGCAGTAAGATAAGAAAAAATTTCCCAGATGGCAGAGCACAAAGAGAAGAGGATGGCACACAGGAGAAGGGAGGAGAGGAAAGTGTTCAGGGGAAAGAGGAACACAGCAACAGCAATGGTGCCTGGTGGCACAAAGGGACATCAACTGGAAGTAGCATTTGTGGGTTCTGCCAGAAATATTATTAACAAATTTCTTTGAAAAAACCATTGTCACTCTTCCCTTTGGCTAGGTTTTTGCTCTCGTTCTCATCCTGGAAAGATTCTGTACATGTTCCCAATCCATTTCGAATTAATAGTGAAGAAAGAGAGATCTATGCAGGCAATTTGTGGAGAACACAAAGTGCAATATAATTGCTATTTAAGGATTTACAGAGGTGTCTGTATTTGTCCCCAGCTGATACGAAGTTTTCCCCCACTTTATAGGTTAAGTAACAATGCGGCCATTTCCTTTGCAGTTTATCATGTGAATTGACTAAAAATTTGAAGTTGATCCTTCCTTAGGTACAAAAATGTTCATTGTTGAAATTTAAGCCCAGTATCTTGAATTGCATGCCAGAGGTTGCTTTAATAGTTTGTGTTAATATATGAATTGTAAGGTATCTTCAGTTCAGGTGAGAAGTTCATCTCAAGCTGGGAGATGAAACACCCAGATAGGCGCTAGTATGTTAATTGCATAATAGTTACTGGTAGAAATATTATTACATGATCTCATGGCTACTTTAGCTGTTGGTTTGAAAGGATAAGTTGACTAAATTCCATATCCAAAAGGAAAAGCATCTCAAAAGCGTAACAATAATGTTTTAATGGGGAGATATTAAGAATAAGACATTCCACTACTGATTAATGTTACAATGCTGAGGCTTCTTGCCACATCTAATCTTTTTGCATTTACAACCTTCTATTCTGTTAACTGCCTGTGAGAGAGTGATGTAAAGAGGAAAAGGGGTGAGATCTGGACTTCTAGGACACAAAAGTTCATATTCAAATATTATTCATCTTCTACACTTACCTGAATTGCTAACTGTATGTTGGATATGTATCTGTGGTATCTTTAGAGATTCTCACCATTTTGGGCAAGAAATAGTGCTTCACAGAGAAGCATTCTGTTTTCAAAGTCTTTGTTAAATAAACGGCAAAAGAAAATGGTCATTTTATATAGGAAAACACATTTATATCGGAATGTTAGCAAAATTATTTAATATATAACTCAAGTAAGTAAAACCAGAAGTGGTCAATACAGTCAGCAAAGATGATGGTAGGGAAAGAAGGAAAATGTAATAAAGTGGTTTTGTGTTAGTAGACATCTCTGGGAAAGCAGTTAAAAGAGAATGATGAATTATTGTAAACCATATAAACACTCTTTTCTTGAGGAATTCTTGAGATGAATTAGCTCAGGATACCACTTTCATACTCACTTTTGTCACGCTGTGACATACTTCATGTCAGTTGTCCTTTCTGGTATTTTTTTTTAACTCTTCTTTTTAGTTTTTCCTTTTTACAATTCATTTTTTGAATGCGGTTCACCACCTCTGTGATAAAATTTCCCTACCCCACTCGGCAGGGTTGAGGTGTCTTATTGTGGTTCTGCAAGACCAGGCTAAACTGTAAGGATGTTAGAAAGGGTGGGTTTTATGGTCAGATTGTACATGGTTGTGCAAAGGGCACACAGATGATTGCTTTCCAGAACAGCAACTGCTCGTACCTAGACTCTTTGCTCTGCTTTTGAAGTTCACTCTGGTGCTTGTAGCTTCTGCCTGCATTGAGCCTTGGCTTTCAGCAGTCTGTATGACCTCCTGTAGTAGAATGTGTTGTCATTTTGAGGAAAGTTACTTTGCAGTGCAGCGTGTACATACCTGAGTATGAATATGTGCATACTTTAACCTTTGTAACTGAACCTGACATTTTGTCTTGCTAATATTTCTTGTTTTTGTCATGTCTTCTTGTTCCTCACGGAACTCTTCAGTTCCATGTCCTCTTTACAGAAGGTTTCTAGGTGATGTGTTCTTTTATCACGCTGAATTCATGTAGAGCTTGTAATACAGTTGTAAAATTCTATTAAAAGCAAGGGCTGTGATATTTAGACATGCAGTAAATAATTAGTAATAGTTTCATGCAATATTTATGCTCAAGAAATCTTACAGCATTATAGTGATTTACCAGCAGTTGTAAAGCGTTAATTGTACCCATGTAAATCTTTTAAAAAAGAAAAAAAGTTTTACCTGGCAATTTTTGGGCAAATAGTGGAGACTGCAAGAATCTTCCATCAATACGTGTACCTTGGTATTAACTCTGTCTAATATAATTTTAATTCCTACTCCATTTGTACAGAGGTTAAGTTCAGTGAATATGTCTTTATATTAGGAGATGTCTGTACACTGGAAGATTATCACTCAGAGAGAGAGAACAATTAAAAGAATGTGTCTTGTTAACCTGAAACGATCCATTTCAGCAACCTGTGAAAAAAATATGAGGACTTATGCTTTTCTTCCTTTTCATGTCTTAAAGAGTAGGCTAGGCTTTTTGCCCCTGTCTCATTCGCTAGTCATTCATATTCAGCTTCCTTTCCTGCCCCTATAAGAAAAAATCTCATTGAGCTAGAAAGTTCAGTACTATATTAGAATCATCTCTCCATATGAGAAATGGTCATCAAAGTTTAAAATGAACCATGTGACTATGGAGCTGGTGTGGTTGTATGTAGGAATCTGCCATCCTTATACTTAAATACCTCTGTGGATATTAGCAGCATACGAAAACAGAAAAAGAAAACAAAAGAATTTATAGGATGAAGAGGATAGGTCTGTCTCCAAAGCTCACTTCCCATACCTAGCAGTGAAGTATGGTGGGCAGGATATCACTTACAAGAAGAGTGTTTTAGCTTTTACGCTCCTGATGCCCTCCCAAGCCAGGACCGACTTTAACATACTTTGGTCACTTATCCCTAGATTCCTGGCCTGAAGCAAGGCTATTTACAGCATTTTAGCCCCTTACCACATTTATATCACTTCAGAGTTCTGTTAAGCTGGTCAAGCATGGAATTGATTTAAGCAGAAGACAAGAAGGACAGGAAAAGGGAAAACACTGGAATGGGGATGGAGTGCTGCATGAATGGAAAAAATGGAGCAATAGGAATCTAAGATGTGCATATCTAAGACTGCCTGGTGTTCAACATATTTAGCAATGACATCCTGACAGTGTATCAGTCTATTTTTACAGCCTTCTGCTGTTAAGGTCCAGGGAGAAAGTGTCTGCCTTTGCAGGTTCTGGGCTTCTTGGCTCTTCCAAAATTGTATAGCTGCTGGTATGAGATAACTTCTTTTAAGAGAAAACTCAGGCAATACTATCCTATCCATTTGAGAAATCAAAATTAATTTGTAGTGATGAAATGTAAAGCTTTCTTCTTTCTTCTTCTCCCATGTTTAGGGCTATATCCTAGCTTTTAAATTCAGTGTTCAGCAGCTAGCAGTCATCTGCGGACATCTGTGATTGTGTATGTAGTGTTCCAGGGTGGTTCAAGAGGGCACTTTTGAAGCAAATCTCCTGGTTGTGCCCACTTACTGCAGTTCTAGTCATGTTGCGAAGCTGTCTTAGCACATGCAAGCTAGGTACCTACCAGTGAAACTAAAGGGGAAGGAAAATGCAGTTTAGAAGCCAAAGTCACCAATAAAGGACTTTGTGGATTCTGAGCGTTTCATGTTCTTTACTTCACTGTAACCTCTTTTTCAAAATCCTTCACTTGTGACTTCAAATCTCTCCTCTGAGTAATGAAATGGAAAACACTTGATAAGGGTCTGGCCTCCGTGGTTTTGACCTGCAGTTAGTCCAGAATCAAATGCAGCATGGTCTTTGTGTTTCTAGGTGGCAATCAGAATGCGAGATACAGAGATTGGAGGGAAAAAATGCTTTAGTATCCATCTAGGCTTATTTACCTCTTTTTTAACATGCTCTACAATTTTTTGTTTTGTGCTAATAAAGCACAAATGAGAATTAGCTTTTCTCTGTCTGGAGCCCTTCTACCTATTGAATGACTTTCAAAATTGATTTTGGTATACAAAATACAAAATGAAAGGGCTCTTATGTCACTTTTTTGATTGATGGATTCATTTCACTTTAATGTTGGAAATGTCTCATTATGAAGCCTTTCATTTTAGAAAATGTTCTGAAAGTTAAGTTTAAAAATCTGTATGATTCCCAGCTTTATTTTTAGGGTTTGAGGGTAGTGTTGTCTGGAAAGCAAAATTTCTCTTTTATGAGACATTTTCAAATTTTTAATGTTTTCTTATTCCCTCTATCTATTGTCTTTGTTTTGAATTTTTGGATTTATTCCATCTGAAAACAAATTACAGGAACATTTGTTTCAAGCTCAGTTATAAAAGGGAAAAAGTGTAATCAGTCTTGAAACAGCTATATCTATTCGGAGACAACAAAACCTCTTATCTAAGTTTTGATATATGCAGGATTAAAGACTATAAAACCTCTTATCTGAGTTTTGATATAATATATGCAGGATTAGAAATGTTTGTTGCTATGCTCTGTGGCCTATTTATCAGCATTTCCTAAGGATGCATTGTTGTGATACAATTCCACACTCTGGACTTATTTTCAACTGCAGATTTAAAATGCAGAAGCTAAAATCCTGAAATGTTTAAAGGTATTAAATGTAAATAGGAGGACTTGAAAAGGCAGATGGAATTCAGGAAATCAGTTGCTTCTGTGATCTAAATTTTCTTTTATTTAGAAAAATGTCATATAGTTGCAAAAGAAAGAAGTCAAAATATATAACGGAAGGAAAAGACCTACATAGAACCTATGATGACATTTTTATTTTTTCTTATTTCTGTTAAGGAGTAGGGTGCTGAATAAGGAGTATGAAATAACCTGGTCCTTTCTGTTCTTCAGAGTTTTGATTGGGGTAATGTGTATCTCACCAGTAAGGATTGATTGGAACACTCATCTGTGTAAAACATCACATCAAGGATGTCTTATTTACATTACAGACCAATGACAATATTTAATATCTGATTTTTTTTACAGAATAACTGTAAATAGGGACAGGCAGAATTTGTGTGCTTCTGCTTATCAGTTTTGACCTTTCTAAAATTTTTAGGCTGCTGAAATTGCACAAACAGTATTTATATGAACTAATTAGATTTCTAAAGGTGACATTTAGATATGGCATGCTGAAGGATGATATTACCAAGAAAAAACAATGTATTTTGAAAACCTGTTAGATTTTTGATTTGTGTCTTTACAGTCAGTGTGGGAAGATTCTGAAATACATTCCAGTCCATGTTATTTTGATAGATATTTATTCAGTGGGCTTCCTTAGAATTTACTTTGGTATGATATTATCCAGAGCATATTTTAGTCTTGAAAAGAACCCGGGCTATATTCCAAACGCTTCCTTTTGATCTCTTGAAATGATGTAAACTCACCGACTTCTCTGAAGTTAATATGAATTTATATTCTGTCTTTTTGCCTTCTGACTGAAGACTTTTTTATATATAAGAGTATTAACATGTCATATGTAGCTGTTAGGTGCAAATATACAATATGTAGTGCAGAACATTTCATGTTAATTCATTGTAGTTAGCAGTGGGTGTGACAGCAAGGTGTTACTAATGTACAGGAGATAAAAAGTAAACTCCACTGACTCACTGCGTTATTAATTTGTTCTGGGGAGACAGCAGCAGCGGGAGCTGGGCTGGCATCTCAGGACTCCTCGTCCTCTAGTTTGCCCCTAGCCGCTCTCCCTACCCCCTCTAGATCACAACAGGGCTGATGCTGGCTTTGCTAAAGGTAGGACTAGACACGGAAGGCAGGTTAGCTAAATTTTATGAGTGGTGGATGGTGATAAAACTCAGGGAAGTGAGAATGGGAGAAAAGGATGAAGAAGCTGAGTACGTGCAAGTCGTGTCATAAAAGGAGATTGCTTGTCATCCTCAAGACAATTAATCTGTTTCAGAAAAACAATGCTGATATTAAAGATGTCATGTGGTGACATCTGATATAGAGCATAAGTTTTATGTTATCTTTACAGCCTATGGATGTATAAGATGAAATATAAAATGTAAGACTTTTATGCTTTGGTTCATTTAAAGTTCAGGAAGACAGAAAGACCTGTCATTTCAAAGAAATATTTCTTCAGTCCACAAAGGTACACTGAGAGGACAGTATAATCCTGCAGTACATCCTATCAAAAGGATAAACCCATATATTATTTTCTGTGTTTCTCAAGTGTTTTCAGATATCCAGTTGACTTTTACAACTGTTGCCAAAACTTGCAGCTCTTCCTATCTTGTCTGTTTTCCTGTTGCAGAATCGAAACAGAGCACTGGGGGGACAAGTGAAGACTTGGGGGTAATTGAAATATCCGTCCCTTGCTTGAGGAGTTTGGGGAAGGAAGTCAACAGCAGAACAACATCAAGAGGGAAATGACATTTTTTAGTCTTATTTGCTCTTACAGATTCAGGTTTTGTCACGTTTTAACAAAATGGAAAATTGATTCCAGGAAGTGTTTGGAATGACAGGGGTTTTGGATAGTTCTGTTTTACTGCTGCAAATTCCCTGAGATTTCTATTGGGAAATTCTTCACTCCCTGGAATGTTTTCATCATTAATAGCAATTTGTACATTGTGAAAGATATGTAACCTTGTAGTACAACTACACATAAAAAAAAATTTGAAGTGTCATTCATTAAGAGCTTGAAATCTACTACATGGGAAGCCAGGGATAAGTCTGAAAACTAGGGCTAGTAAATTCTTCTAGGAATGGCTGAAATAATATGGTTTTGAAGATCAGCCTTGAATACTTACTAGACATGAGACTTCTGTTATCTTTCTCATTTTAAGGAGTTATTCTCTGTCACATTCTTGGTCAGGCCCTCTGTCCCCACGTCCTTCAGTCATTTAGTTAGACATTTCACAAATAGAAACTGAAAACCCTATTCAGTATGTTTTCCTTTTTTCTTAGGGAGAATTCCTCTTCCAATATCCATTCTGTCCGCACAACTAGCATATAACCATTCGAGACTGAAAGTTAAAAAAAAAATTGTTATAAAAAAAAAGGCAGCACAACTAACATATAACCATTCGAGACTGAAAGTTTAAAAAAAAAATTGTTATAAAAAAAAGGCAGCACAACTAACATATAACCATTCGAGACTGAAAGTTTTAAAAAAAATTGTTATAAAAAAAAAGGCAGCACAACTAACATATAACCATTCGAGACTGAAAGTTTTAAAAAAAATTGTTATAAAAAAAAAGGCAGCACAACTAACATATAACCATTCGAGACTGAAAGTTAAAAAAAAAAGATTGTTATTAAAAAAAAGGCTTAGCTACCCTCTAAACCTGTATCTAACTGAAATGGTACATGGCACACCTTAAATTTCGCTAACAGTACCATAGCTTCATTCAAAGATTTTTTGCTAAGTATGGCTGAAACACATAGATGTTTAATGGACTTTATTTTACTTTTTTCCATCAAGAACATGTTTACTGCTTCAAGAAAAGGCTAGAAGGATTTTGCCAGGGTGCATTCATGTGACCAAATATTGTTCTCTATTTAATACCTAGGCAGCACTCAATCCCTTAACCTTTTGGTCTTGAATCTCACTTGAAATTGTGTAATGTTGCCAAGGCAGAAGTTGCCACTGACTGAGAATGCCCAAATTTCAATTTAGTTTAGGAGAGAAATGACTGGTAATAATGACTTCTGGATTTTAAGAACTTAGCAGATTGTTTTTAATGATGCATTCTAATTTACTGAGTTTGCAACTTAATGTGCTTCATTTGGCAAAACCCAGAAGAAGCCAATAAAATTAATTGGAACCTTGTTACATTTTCATGTATACTCTTTTTCTAAATGCATTGGAAATGAGAATGACTAGTTTTCTCATTACAAAAGGTTACTGTGATCTAATGTCCTTCTTATCAACACATTATTATAAAGTACACCATTATGTGTGAATTGTGCCCATAAAATATTATATTTCACAGTTTTAGCAAAGAGGGGTTAAGATAATCATTAGAATGGAACAATAATTAGTGAAACTTTGAATTTAAATTAGGCTTTTATATAAAAATAAACTTCAGTAAAACAAGAGGAACTTACTGTATTGCAATTTTTCGTAACACTGTGTATGCTTTTAAAAAGAGATATTTAGAATGCATTCTATTTCTCTTAGGTATTAATATATACTATTTGACATGCTATTCTGAAGGTAATACTATATTAGTAAACACCAGTATCTAGTACAGTCTGATAGATTCAAATGACTTTAGCAACTGTATTGCTCATAAAAATATTACATAAACCATAAAGTTTATGTTTTTAAAAGCTTAATCTGCAGGCATATATGAGATTTGTTGGAACCCTGAGGGAACGCACATAAATGCTTTCTATCCATCCCTATGCTCAGAAGCTGCCAAAAGCCAACTCAGCTCTTAGACCTAGCCTTTGACTTGTTCTAATTTATTTTGGCGGATGTAACAATTACACTAGTTTCAAGTCCAAGGAGTACAACATGACCTAGAAATTTCTAGACCAGCCATTAAAGCAAATCTTAGGAGATTTCTGTTTGGGGGAAAGAGGGGAATCTACAGTTTTCCTGCTATAGTAGCTTTGTTACGTTTCATTCTTTTTAAAATGATGAAGATGAGGCAAAGAAAATGGCCATGGAATTGGATGTGACAGAAAGATTTTAATGTTTTTTTTTCAGTGTGATTCTCATCATTCCTATAATATTTTTTCACTGGAAAGTGATGCATGCTGTCCAACCTCATGGCAATAAAAGCTTTTAACACAACGATTTATCATATGTCTTAGACAGCATGCATAGTACTCGCAGGATAATTCCATGATATTAGTTTTAACAGAATAGGTATATCTTTTGTACCCTCTTGGCTGTTGAGCCAGTGCCTTACTTGTTGTTACAAAATGAATGAAACACAAAGAAAAACTCTAATAACTCTTCTCAAAATGGTAATTTCTTTACTTTGTGCGTGCATATGTCATTTAATGTTTGAAGCATCCATGAAAAGCCAACAGTGCCAAGACTGGTAATCAGTGACTATTAAAGGTGGTTCAAGTGCTCAGGACTTGAAAAAACATTTTCATTAGTCAGTTCTGAAAAATCTTGGATAAAATATTGGAATTAATGTTTATTATACTCTTCAGATAATATGTCTTTCTAAATTTCCAAGTGACATTGTATCAAAGGCAGTTCTTTACAATTTAGCTCAAAATATCTTTTGCCTTACAACCTAGGAGTAAAATTGGTTTGGTTTGTTGATTAAAAAAGAGAATTAGCTTCTTCCACTTGGTTTGAAAGGAAATGTCAGTGAAATCTGGATGAATCTAATGAGATTAGATTAATCCAGAAATCGTTCCACACAAATGATTCTCCCAGTTCTAGAACTTGCCCATCATGCTTCTCATCGAAATTCTTGTGGTCAAGCCCAAGTAAATTGAAGTGCCTAATAATCTCAGTGAAATACAATTATATATGTATAGTTTAGTAACATAAACATCTTTTCTAACTGATATTACTTATTACTCAACCTGAAATTCAAGAATTGTGTTAGGATTATTTCCTGCATTGAATCACAGATAGTAATTAGGTAATTGGTGTATAGCTAAATATTTCTATCTTCCGTAGATATGATGGTGCCCCAGTGTCAAGGTCAGTTATTAATAGTAGTTAATAATCGTTATCAACAGTAGTCAAGAACTGTAGTAGCAGGTAACTTTGCTTCTACAATAAACAGGGAAGAGATCTTTTGAGCTGGCGGGTGCTTCGCTGTTCCCCAGTTGTGCAGTCTGAAGTTCTGCAAAGGTGGCTGGCTTTAAAAACTTTGTCTGCAGTAAAGCTGCGTGAAGCCAAGGATACTCTGCGGTCTCAACAGCACTGACAGCTTTAAAGCAGTGTTAATAGTGGGTTTCATAGCACAAATATCTGTAGCCTGGGATTCGCAGCCTCTCTCTCTGACTGGCGCGAATTCGTGTGTTACCCCAAACCTGTTTGTGCAGATCTGCTGTGAAGCAGATCAACAAAGTAACTGATTCATCTTTTTCTTTGAGAGGTAGTTAGAAAGACAAAAAATTGCCATCCTTTGACACAGCTGCATCCCTGATGCAGTTCTCAGCAGATGCCTGGCAGGGGGATAGTTTTGCTGATGCAGTTGAGAAACTGGCATGATTTCTGAAAGGGTGGCAATGAGTTGCAGAGAGAGGGAACACCTATTATCTTAAACTGATCTTCTTGCCATCAAATGTTTTATATCATAAACCATAGTTTAAGTCTTTCCATACACATCCAGAGAGATTGCTTACTGGTTATAACATCAATTTGACAAAAGCAAAATAAATTACAAAATCTAAAGCATCATTCCGAAGCACTTTGCAGCTTGCTCTAGAATAGTGTGTGTGAAATTAAAAACTGGTTAAATATTGCAACTATATTTCTCCCAATTCAAAGATGTAGTCATTGCATTGCGAATAACTCTGCTTCTGCTGGTTAATAATCATTAAATAGTAACGTTTACAGCTTCAGCATCTCAGGCTATAGTTCCGTAGTCGTTAGTAATTGATCTGTGGCCTGCAAGATCACCCAGAAATATGAGTATGATCCTTCTCAGAAAGAGGCGCATGGTTCATTTTTGTCTAATTAATTGGAACATTTGGTACAGAGTTTCTACCAGCTTTATCCTTCTATACATCACAGTGCACCAGAACAGTATACCAGGCACAAAAGAACAAGGAGAAATGTACAGAATTGAAAGTGCAACATTAAACATACTAGGCTGAAACAGATCTATCCAGAAATGAGCAGCCCACAATCTGTGGAAGTGGTTGCTTGGCAAAAATCAAACAAGTAGCTCCAGGAGAGCCGAGAAAAAGTACTGCATGAAATGTAAAAGAGCGAAAAAGTTAATGAATGTTGCAATGGAGTAAAGGCTGGATGCTAAGGCAAGCTGTGTCAGTGTGATGTATTTCTCAGATTAATTTCAATACTTTGCCACGATCTGACATATCTGGCATTTGCTTGTTGATCCCACTTCAAAAGGCAAGATACAGTCATGTTTTTCCTGCAAAGTTCAATTGATACCATTATTCTGTGAAAAATGCAGGAGCTGCCGCTTGTAGTAATGTTCTGTATTTTTTTTTTTTTTCCCCCACAGAGAATTGGAATAAGAGGCCAAATGCTGCTCTGTGCTAGAATGTCTAACAGAGCAAGCATTTTACTGTTATAAAATCTGTGAAAAGACAAAACAGTGTTTTCCTAACTTATTCCTTGACATGCACAGTGTGTACCTACAGAGATTTGAGATGAGCCCAAGTCAGGCACTGGAAGAATGAATCTTTCTCATATATACAATTCATAATTGCAACTCTTAAAATAACACCCCATTTTGAACCCCACACTGGAATACATTGCTGGGAGAGCAATTCATCTGGAGACTTATAAAAAGAAGTGCCTTGTTCAAAGTTCAGAAAAAATATTTTGAATAGATTCAGAAGGTGATGTCAGGAATTAAAAATCAAACATTTTTATCAAAATCAGTCATAACAATAGTATCAATTGATACTATCAATCACAACATATCAGTATCAAATTTCCATAGAAATCAATCGTATTGATGGTATCTTCTGATTAAATGCTTTAATCCACTTTAAATGTAAAAAATGTCATTCACTGATATGACAAATGGACTTGTTTGTCTCAAATAAAATTTCTGACTTAGACTTCATAAAAGCTGTAAGTATCTTACTAATTTAATTTGCATTAGTATTGAAATTTCAGAGTTTGGAAGTTGACCATCGTATGGAACTAGCATTGCAAGTAAGTGCCAATGACTTGTGTTTTTTTGCACAGGATTTGCCCCCACTACTTACGGTTGGGAGGAGTTCCACTTATTTTGGTTCTTACAGCAGCTTTATTTGCATGGAATAAAAGACTCAGAGTACTGATGCTAATCTAGTTCAAATGCTAAAAGATCTTTGGGAGAGACATCACTGATAAACTTATTCTGGTAAAACTGTTGAGTTTTACCTTACACTTATTAATATGGAGTAGACCACAATTAAGTTACCTGTTCATTTTGTAACCAAACAACTTAAGGCTGTTCAGAGCATGTAAATCTTTAGCAAAATATGGCAAAAGTGGATGTAGGGAGTCAGTTCTTCTCTAGACTTTCTTCTGCTTGATAGTTGCCAAAACCCAGTCACCTTTGTAATGATGTGAAACTTCTAACTCTAATTTGCAGCTATCTACAGAAGTAGTGCTAAAGTTAAACAAAAATTATATGTCTTTAATTTTCTGTTTACATAAAAATGTAATACTTCCCTGTATTTTTGATTGCCAGCAATGTTGCCACCTGAAAGATTGGCAATAACTAGAAAGAACTGAGTAGGTTTAGGTTACTGCTCAGGTTTTGTGTATGACCCAGTGCCTTGACTTCCCGTGGTTGTTCATAGTTACTAAAGCTCGTACCTTGCTGACCATGTGAGCAAGACATGCCCTTCAGGAAGGGATGTCAGAACAAAATAATCTCTCTGTTCCTCCCTGCTTTAGAAGCACGTTCCTCCATCTCTCTGTCAGAGCGAGGCTTCAACCAATCTTCCTTTCCCTCGTAGTTTCCTTTCCATGAGCTCTTTTTGTTGTTTTAGATTAATTTTTCCAGAATTTCCCAACTATAATATTCAGAATAACAAAGTAGGCTCCCCAAAATCATGTAGCTTGTTTCAAAAACTAAAAATGAGATGTGGCATTATCTTTATCTGTTATGGTTCGGTGTTTGTCTACAGCTATGAGGCTTAGATTTATTTTATTTTCATGTTTGTGAATGAAAACAGAAATATTCTCCCAAGGGCGTAACTGTATAAAACTGCGGCCTAAAAGATGAAGTGAAATGTCAGAAGACTCCTAGAAAAAATGTCAGATAGCTCCTCTTGCTGTTTCAGAGCTTTCTGGTTTTTTTGACTCTTCTGTAAGATTTTAGAGGCCAACTCATCAAATTTTGTAACTTCCTTTGGAAAGAAATTTTTCTAGATGTTTTAATGAGACCTGGTAGTTGCTTCTGATCCACTTGGATATCTTGCTCTTGCTGAAGAGCCTTTCCTTGCCAATAGATACTGATTTCTAGATCTCTGTTTTTCTGTGGATAAAATAGAATTCTTGGAAAGTGAAATATCCTGTCAAAATTTATCATTTTGCCATCTGACAAAGTGGATATATTCCCTATAACTGGGAATAAATGAATAAATGACTGAGTCATTTGTTTTTCCAAAGAAGATAAAAAGAAGAATCCTAGAAACTGAAACTTCTGTGTTTTTTTTCCTTTCTTCATCATTTTTCCAATAGGAGTGTGAAAGCAGATAGCCTATGTGGGTTTCTATTCAAATATTATATTATAAAATATTAATGATCTGCAGATATCTGTTTTTTTCTTGAGTAAATTTTACAATTCTTTGATCTAATTTCTCTGCCCTCTGCTGATCCCAACACTAATTCCCAGGAATTTTCCTCACAGGTTCTCATAATTTTGCTCCTAGCTAATGGAGTGCCTCATCACCAGCTTCATGCTCTCCTTAATGTCCTTCATAAGGGGAACATGCAGAAAGAATCTGTTCCAACTATACACTGGAAAAGTAAATTCTACCTTCACATTCCTCACCCTCTTCCAAAATCCCCATGAAAAGTCGATTTCATACTGCAAAAGTTTAAAGTAAAGTTTAATAAAGTCACGACAAAAAGAATTCAAACACACCATTTAAGCATCATTCTACACTGCCGTGGCACTTCATTGATTCAGCAGTTCAGATACTATTCGGTGCTGGAAGAAGGATCAAGAGGAAAAAATGATCTTGATCAAAAAAATCAAGATCAGGAAATATCTAAAAGAGACAGGCAGGTCAGACAAAAGAGATTCAGTGGGAAGAAGGAAGAGGAGCAGAGAGTATCTCAGTAGCAGGGAACGAAAGGGGGGCAGAGGAATTGCTTTTCTTCCCCTAATATTCTTTGAAGATTATATGCTACTTCATTTTGGGAGGAAAAGGGGAGGATTGTTGCTGCCCTGGCTCGCTGTGGTGGGCGAGTCAGCCAGCAGGTGATCACTGGGTTTGGCATGAGCATCCTCATGGGAAAGGCGCGCTGAATTAGGTTTGTTGCAAAACATAATCAGAGAGAAGAAACAGCAGAAAGTGGCACAGAGAAAATGCTGGACCTGAAATCCAAGCACATTTTTCAACAGAGGCTTGAGTAGCTTGTAATACTGCATGCAAACATCTATGGCACAAAGGTTTTGTGTGTGGGTGTGGGTGGTGGTTGGTGGGTCGGGGGGACTTCTTTTGAGAATACTAGTCAGATTTTGTTGTCAATTGCTGTGTGATAGCATGTAGAAGCCGCCTATGTTTTGTGCTGACTCTCGTACAAAAATCAGAGGAATATTTTTCCCTTCCAACTGCTTTCATAATTTTCCTTTTGTTTACATAGCAGGACCATTTCAGCTGTCTCTTTAGAAAACACTGGCCTTTTTTGTTTACTTAGTTTGTTTTCTGAAAAAAAAAGGAGACACCCTAAATTCTATATAGCCCTAAACCCAAAGACCAGAAATCTGTCATCGAGTAAAGTACTATTCATTTTAGACTGCCATAACTCTTAAGCCTGGCAAGTAACTGTATACTTTCATCTTATCTTCTAAGAGCTGGAGTAAGATTTGATAAATACTGGGATGTGGTCTTTAAGCTGTCAGAGTTTAATGATCATCTCAGGCTTCCTTGGAGCAAGAAAGGTTCCAAAGGAATCGTCACACTTCATAGGAAAATACTCATTGTAATGAAATCACATTTTTATTAGATTAGGTATATAACCAGACAACTTATTTGAATCCAAAATTTTGATTGCTTTGAAGTCAGGATTCAAAGGGAAGGTTATCCGATTGTTTCAGGGAGGATGAGTAAAATTTTGATGGGAACGCTTGGTTCAAAGGCAGTGCATGGATTAGGGGCTGTCTCCTCCTTTCAGTCAGTGTATATCTCTGGGAACTTGTAAAGAGACAAATTACCCTAGGCTAAGTATGCTCAGGCCACTTTCCTTTCTGCCTATTCCTCTGTTTCTCCATTCATCTCTACTTGCTTTTGAGGCCAGAACAGTCCTACGGTCTGGATCTAGTCCAGACTGAAGCTAATCTGTAGCTAATACACAGCTGATATTGTGTAAGAGTAGCTAATACAGGATGCTTCTGCTCTGGTGATGCTCTCAGGATAGATAATGCATTGTGTTTAGCCTCTCTCTGTGGCTTCTCTGTCTCACTTCATGACATTCAGAGCAGTTAGAGAGTAACAAGAGAATTAGTGCCTAGATTCCAACCAGAATAGTCTTAAATAAAGATCCAGTTTTTCACAAATAAGACTAGAGAACAGTCTCCTAGAAGAGTTTAGTTTGGCTTAATTTGTCCAGGTTTGAGAGTTACTTGGCAAAAAAGTAGAAAATGTAACAATTGCTGCACTTGGTGGGCAATGATTGCTTTTTGTTCTCTAGGTGGTTCACCTACCTCAGGCTTTGCTTTCTGTAGTAGTTGTTCCTGTCAGGGACATGAACCCATGAGGTTCTTACACACTTAATGACTGTAAAATAGTTTTACACAAATTACTCAGTTCAGATCTATGAACCTCAGAATTCAGAAGCAGTTCCCTAGAAATACATATTTTTTATCAGTTTTTATCAAATCTTAGGAAGGATGCAAAAACAGGCGAAGAGAGTCGATTAAGAAAGGTCTTTTAAACATAGGTACACATTTATATGTATTATTTCTCCTGATTGAACAAAAAAATCATCTTGAATTTTCAGAATAAGTTGTTAGCCTATCGATTTCACTGTTCATTTAAGTTGACTGCTTGTAAGCCAATTATGGAATTTCAGGAACAGTAGAGATATGTATCCCCAGGCAAAAGTGAAAGAAAAAAAGTCTTTTGATATTGTAAAATAAAACACAAGGGTAGTGCAAAGGAAAAATAAATTATTTCCATCACATTTGCTATTCCAGCTATTCATACATCACTCTGAAACTCATGGCACAGAATTTAGCTACGTGTATCTTGCTGCAGTAACAAAGGGCAGCTCATTATACTGTATTTACAGACAAGTTACACTTAAGCTATGGGAAAAATCTGTAATTAATTTGCAAGATTATAAAACTGTATTTTCTTTGCTAAAATATGTTTAGGTTTTGTTAGCAAACATGCTGTCCATCATTAGTTACCCATTTATATTCATCTCTTGCTTCAAACACTTGTAAATCATTTGATCAGGATACAACTCCGCAGGGACTGCTAGTTACTCTGTCACATCAAAGGGTTCCTCCCCCTTTTTTTTCCCTCGTTTTGGATGGCAGTCACAGAGATCATTGGATGCAAATGCCAAGTTATTGCAAGATATTTTCTAACATCTGGTTTTTGATGGGCTTCTCAGGTGGTTGAGCTAGAAACATTGGAAGAACTTCTGAGGTGCTTGCATGATTTGGTGGCTTCTTGGCCTCTTACATGCTGCTTCCCCTTTCAGTGCCCTTTCGATTTGAGGTGATCTATGTGTTTTATCTTCCTGCAGATTCCAAAAATGCAGCTTATTGTATAGCTGAATACTATAAATATATGGTGTAAATCAAATGTCCTGCTTAACCATAAGGCATGTGGAAAGTTGGGTAGTCCTTTGTGGCATGTGACATTTCACATCAACATATACTGCACCAAGAAACCAGAGTTCTAGCAAGTAATTTCACAAATTTTTGGAGTAGCAAGGCTTAAAGTGGAGGTTGTGGGAAAGCAAGTTGATACATTTCGATTTTAAGTTGCAAATGAAAATTTGCTTTATGATATCTGCCTGTATGCTAACTTTTCTTTCTTTGATCGGCCGTCTTTGTCTATAGTTCTGTATTGCAGGTGGAAAATCAGGCTGTCTTTATATTCTAGTGTGCTTTTAGTCCCCCAAATGAGAATGCTTACTCATGAATAAAATTCAGTTACATTTTTTGTAGTTCACAGTTTCAACTTCAATTAAATGCCATGCTTAATATTAAGGATTTCAAGACATGTACCAGCCTAGTATGTTAAAAATGCAGACAGGAAACCCTAAAATAGGAGCAATTTTTTTTTAATTAAATGAAATTTTTGTTGTCTAAGCACAAGGTTATTTTTCCCTCATCAAGTAGACATGACAGTTATTCGTAAAATATCTGCCTTCTGTTTTTTCTCATCAATAATTGTCTTAGCTAACAACGATAATTACTTGTTGGAAAAAAAAATAAAAGGTAAAACTTGAGCAAGTTTAGATACCACTTGAAAAACTTATGTTGAAAAAATACAGTGATAACAGTAAAAACACGTTCCACTTGAACAAATATTTTTCAAATGCTTTTGATTTTTTTTAAATCCAACAGTTTTTGCATAAACTAATACCTAATGATAGCTAAAACTGAGAGCTTGAAAAATCATTTCAATTGGGATAAGCATGCAAAACTGGAACACTTATAATTTTTGATTGGGCTGGATTTGAAGAAATAAGCTGCAATGACAAGACTACATCTGCTGGGACTCTCATCGACTACTTTGGCAATAAAAAACTTCAAGTAATCATCAAAACAGTAACACTGACAGTACATCAATGTAAAAATGCTGTGTTGTAAAGAGGATTCTGTAAACTGTTTTTTTGATGTGAGTGAAAAAGATGAAATGAGAAAAGTTACAGGTAATGAATTAAGAAAAATTAGACTACTTTCTGATTGTTCTTTTTCTTTACCTGCTCTGTTGTTAATATTTCAGGGTATGCCAACCAGAGGCAGGAATTTGCTATTTTTCTCATTTCTGAACAGCTAAAAGGACTTGTGTGTAACAGGAAATTATCTTTTTCACATTTAGCATTCTTACAAGATTGTAGCTAGGATTTTCACTCATCGGGTGGAAAGACTGCTCCTCAACATTGCTTGAGTTATAATCAAGCAATTTCCACTCACGGCCTCAGGTCTGTAATTTTGCTACATTCCTGCAGCTCTAAGCAACTGTTCTAGGACTACTTAACAGTGACCAGAAGGCTGTGTTCCTTTTAAATTTTTTCTCCATGATTTCCAGGATTAAGACAGACGGTAGGTGTACCTATTTCCTTTCTTGTAAGGACAGAAATCTTAAAGAAACTAACCTTTCTTACTGTTGTCCTTTGCCAACAACTGGCATGACGAATTTTTTTTTTTGAAGCTGCTTTTCTTTTTTTGGCTAGGCACAAGACTGATTTGAGAAACATAAATTATCTCCTTATAGCCCCTCAAATTTCATTTGAAAATTTGGGCAAATTACTTTAATATATCTTGCTATCCGTTTTCAGCTGGCAAAATGGGACAGTATTACATATGCTGCTCATATCTGTGTTACATTGCTGAACTTATTTGTATGTGTATGAAGCACTGCAATACTGTAGTGAGTGTTGTGGGAATAATTCCTCAGTGCTTTTGCGGTATAACTGATGACACTATATAGGGTTTAAATTTCTCTCTCTCTTTTTTTTTTTTCTTGTTACTTGAGCTGTATCTGTATTTTATTCTTGGTGTTATATATTCGCTAAAAGGGTTTTTGTATTTTTTTCACTTCTTGACTTAAATTCTTACTGATACAGAATTCCAAAGTAGCTGGTCTTCTGGTCCTGAGGTTGGAAAATTAAAGTTAGCAGATACAGTTAATTTAGACACAAGAAACTTTTTATTGGTATCCTGGCAGAAGAGAAATTTAATTTCCTTTCAGTGAATGAGCTACAGGTTAACATATTTTATGGTATGATTCAGTGTGCAGTGTTCTGGAATATGCCACCCCAAAACATTTAACAGTCTTTCCATTTTACCAATTCATGTAATAGTATTCAGCAAACGAATTTCCTAAGCCGTGAAGTAGGTTGGAGACTGATATAGACTATACGATAGGGAAAAAGTTATTTTATTTAATAAAGAAAAGAGAGAAAAGAGACGAGAAAGATCAGAAAACAAAAGAGCATCCCAGCGTGAAACACGCAGGTCGGTGTCAGGGCCAGTGGAAATGCTGTATTGTACAGCCAGGTCTGCTCCGACTCCGGCAGGATGCCTCTTGCAGCAGCGTTACTTCCGCGGAGCCTCCTGGCTGCTTTGCACAGTATAATGCAATTTCGGGAGTACCCTAAACTCTTTGCTCCTAGCCAGGGGTTTTCCCCCCGCAAAGCCTTAGAGTCCAAGAATGCAAACCCTGTGCACGGATGATCTGCAGGGTTGTATGAACATCGTCTTTTAAGAAACTGTGATCTCAGCTCTTGGTGTTGACTGAGGTATATTCAAAAGTGGAGAAGAGCAATTTCTTTCCTTGTATCTCTTCATGTTTTGAGCTGAGCTTTGGTTTGAGTTGGAGTTGGGTTGGAGCAGCTTTAATTAACAGTTATGATTACAGGCAAGCAGTAATATGGGGCAATAACCTATCACTGCAGACCTACAGCATTTTGTCTACAGAGTGTTGATGAGAGGCTGTTTTTTTAGTAACCTCAGCATAAAGTTTTAATTTTTTTTAATGATCTCTGAATTGTGAGAAGCTATGTAAAACCCAGGAAATCTGCCCTATCATTTTGTAAGTACATACTGTTGCACCGTTGGAAGGGTGAAAAACAAACTATGAAAGACTTTTGGTCGGAGAAGAGCTATCCTGACACCCCCGAGGAATCAAGGCACGTGCTTCTTCATCAGCATATAAAATAATAAAGAAAAGGTTTTGTCTCAAGCAAACAGCCACAGACTGATTGCAGACTGATTCACTGGAGGGGGCATCATGAATTTATCACGTCATTTAATTTCTAGACTGCTCTAAATAGATAGGCTTATTTTACTTAAAAGCAATTGTCAGTCACGTCCATTATAAAATTCTGTTCTCTGCACCAGAGCAAATCTCTCTTCCTGCTAACATTACTTTGAAATCATCGTATTTAAACCTGCATGCAAACAGTCAACAGCCAGTCTCTCTACCTGAAATAGGAAAACGGTTTCGTCTGGATGAAGGCGTACCCACTTGGGAGCTTGAATCGCTGGACTGCTAGGTGCGCCCTTACTCTGCTTGCTTTTTGTTCAAAGCACACCGTGGTATCCTTTTAAATAGGTGGCATGTTTACATCTAATGCATCTATAACAGTATTTGAGGCATCAGTACACTTCTTATAATTTCACAGTGCTTTTTGAATTTACAGGCTTATTAAAATGTTCCCAGTAGTTCCCTTTGTTCAGTGGGCTGAAGAAGAGCTATTCTTGTACTGTGTAACCGTACATATAGTAGGGGCTTGAAAATTTCATTTGTTTGAAGTTACATATTAAGGAAAAAAGTTTTGCAGATGGAATTTATTTAACTACTGAAAGGCAGAAAGACTGTCCTTGAAAACAACTAACTATTAAAATGTAACCAGCCTGCTGTTTGAAATTATATTTCCATTTAATTAGCTCCATCTAAGATAACTGTACAGTTGTCAGCTTTCTTCCAGTTCTTCCAGAATGGGTCCAATATTAAGCAATTAGGAATATTTGCTTCCCTTTTACCTTTTTTTCATTTCCTAGGGGTTGACACTAGATTTCTTCCATTGCCTTAATGGAGAGAAAGATTATGACCTGATTCCTAAACTGAAGAAGCACATACAGACAATTTCTTTTTGAAGAAATGGGTAACTATAGGAATAGTGTAATGTTCAGAGTTGGAGCAGCTCATCTGCTTGTCTATAAGCAATGTCTTTACTTGGTTGGCAGCACAGTTTAAAGGAATGAGAGCGCATAAAGTATGCGTTAATGCCTATCAGAGCTGAACTGTTTTGTATCAAGGGTTACAGAGTAGGGGAAGAGGTCTGCAGGACCACCAAGCCCCTTACACTGATAGCAAAGTGGCATCAAGGGTGCTGAAAGGGTGGCGACGTAGCTTTGCGCTCTCATAATACGCTAATCAAGGTCAGGACACTGTCTTTCCTATGAGTGAGTGATATGGGGTGCACTATTTTGGGAGCGAAGGAGAAATTGCTTGCTGACTACCTTGCTCTCTGCTTGCTGACTACCTTGCTCGCTACTGTGTTTCAGGGCTCCGTTCAACAGCTTGATGTCCTTGGTAGAGTTCCTGGCAAAGCCATAGTTCAGTTATGAATCAGGAAACCAACCAAGTTCTCTACTGAGTTACGCCTATGAAGATGGGGAGGGGGAGGTGTTATAAAAAAGACATACATGTGTAACTATTCCAATATGTGACCTCATGCTCATTTTCCCATTATACATTCTCAATGTCTAATTTCCATTCAGAAATGTCCTCTGAACAACAGTCAAATAAATCAGGTAGAAATATAGGAATTACTGTTAGCTCTGTTGCTTTGCCAGACTGGATATGAGCTCTACAGGCTCAGTTTAGCAATCAACAGATTATAGACCATCTCCAGATGGCTGTAAAGAGAATGATAGTAGCTGGCTTAGAAGATCCTCAGTTCTTTACTGTGTCACTGTCTTATGAGAAGGAAAAGGAGGGATTTTGATTCTGACTCTTTGACATAGTTTTCGGTGGAATCCAACTTGCCTAATGTTATCTGTCCAGGTGTTGGGTGTTTAATATGAATTAACCATTGGGATTTTTCTGTGGTCATGGAGAGAGAGACTACTGCAAAGGATGATTCACATCAGACCAAAATAAGTAGCAGGATCAACAGCACTCTTGAGGGTATTTCCTGCACCTCTGCAAAATTGAGTCATAGGGAAATTACTGACGGAAAAGCTGTAATGTTTTTAAGAAGTGATACAGTTATCATTTTTCTATCACGGGAGTGGGATCATTCTTCCTGAGGTCAGTTCAATTAGAAATTACCCATATTGGCCGGCTTTTTTTCTTTTTTTTTGAGGAAAAAAATGAGAAGGTGTGTTGGATGTTCTCCATTGGCATTTCATTATACTAATAGGAGACTGCAATCTGAGCTCAGCTATGGGCATTTTAACTCCGGCTTTCATATTCTCTCTCTTACTGCATTTGGACAAATACCTGAGCTTTCTGTCTCATTTTCTGTAATATAAGCAAGATATGTAATTTCTGTAATTTCATGTAACAGATTAGGACCTTGCTTGTCTCATGAAGCCATGAAGATGAGCACAGAATTTTTGTTTATAAAGTCTTAATTTAAAATCTTATCCCAGTGAGAGCCCTTGATTGGGCTGATAGTGTGCTAATGTTGCGTTGCCTTCCAGAGGCAGCAACCATCAAAGGCAACATTGCTAAAGATCTTAATTGTCTCAGTACATCTTGGTGTGCTCTCTAATGCCTCTAAATTAATTATGCAATTTAATACTGTTATTAAGTCTTGAATTACATTACTTCAGCAGAAACATAAAGCTAATGTGATTGTGTGCCATAGGAATGGAATCACCTGTGTTTTTAAGGATTGTCCCCCAAAATTGCAGTCATTCAGTAAATGAAGTTTCACAGAACATTTTACTCAGGTGCTCCCATGAGCCACAGAAGACCTTACAGGTAAGTTATGTTCAAAGGCCACAATTACAAGATGACTTGGGAAGAGAACAGAAGAAATGAAGGCCATTGCCTTCAATAGCTTAAGTGCCTGCAGAAGCGGAAAATCTGTTAAATTAAACATATTTGTAGGAAACACACTATACCCCACATTGCAAGGAAAGGCAGTAATAAGCAAAAGCAAAACCACCAGTCCCTGACAATCCAACCTGGGGATTTTGCTCACAAATCTGATTATTGGCTAAAGTCATTTTTGTCCAGAACCTAATAACTAGATGTATGACATTTTTTAGTATTGTTGGCAGTATTGGTTCACAGCACCTTGAGATAGGTTTAGTATGGTTAAGCTTTGCTGGAAGAGGAAAATGGACTTTCAAGATACTTTGACGTCTGCCTGTAAGAAAGAAAGAGAACAGATACGAATCCTCTCTCCAGTTCTTGAGGCATCTTGTTTTTCTGGAATATTTAAAAACTGACATCATCTCCACTCAAATCATCTACCAAAAAAACCCCGTCATTTTCATTGCTTCGCAAATCATCACTTTGAAAACTATATATAGAGGAAAAGAATCATTATGTTTTAGGGCACATCACTTCTGCTGTGAGTATTGCAGGTGAATGTGTAGAAACAATACTACCACTCTCTGAATTGAATTAAAAATACAGAAGGAAATGTATATAGGCAAAATTATAGTTATCCCAGCTAGAAAATGCTGCTAGGGTTACTGTCAGTTCTGAAGGGACCTATGTACATTTACATTTTGTCTGGATGACAGCACTTCCATTACTATAATGACCTATAAAATCATGGAATAGCAAATCAATACTGCATCAAAGGCGAGGCTATCATGAATTAACCAAAAATGGCCGTTCTTGTGGTATTGCCCATGGAAGCCCAGGCCTACATACAGTGTGGGTAGCTTCCCGTATGTACCCTGTCTCCATCCTGGTCAGTTATAGGTTGGTCTGTTCATTCTATAGGCATTCTTTGTATATGTCTTGTTAGGGCTTCATCTCATATATCATGAATTTTAACTGATTGTATATACTTCTTCTGGAGTTAGTTACAGTAATTTACTCATATTAACTCATCTGAGTAAACATATGTTATCAACAAGTGTTACTGCCTGCTGCTGCTTAGTCCATTATTCAGATTAATCAATTATTAGCTTCTTGCAACACTCAGAATTAGTAAATAAATCCTGTGCAAAATCAAACCTTTATTACCCAAGCTGAAGAGCTAAAATGTGATAGCAAGGTCAGGGGTTTATTTCCCCTGGCGTGTCTTTCTATTTTTTTTTTTTCTAGTTCTGTCTAGATGTTTACAGGCATTAAAACGTTTGCCTATTTGCCTCCCACCCTCAAACACATGGTGAAGCTGGGGCAACTCAAGGGATGAGGGCATATTGTCAGCAGAGGGCCCACGGCTTTGTTTCCGTATTTCCAACACTAGAGTATAAGCCCTCCTAGAGCCTGACAAGCAGCACCTTGTTCTCAGTTTTCCTCTGCAGTTTTTCAGGTGTCTCTCTGACATTTATCTGTGCAAATTGAGCAAACTGCTTCTTTGCCCACCTGTGTTAGCTCTGTTGATTTTGTTAGTGGCATTTTCAGTGAGTCTGCAACTATTGGTGTTTGAAAGGTGCTTTGGCAATTATATTGGAGATAGGTAGGGTTTTTCTTTTTTTTTGGCAAAAGGACTAATTATTTTAAAAGTCACTCCTTAATTTAACTTTGGGGGTGGTTGTTTTTATTTTTAGAAAGTATCTTTTTTGTAGAAAAATTAACAAAAAGTTTTCTTCCCACATTTCACATTTTCTGTCCCCCTGCCCCCAACCAAAAGCGGGTTAGTTTTTTTGCTTATGTATGCATTTAAATGAATTACAGTATATTAGTGGGGAAAGAAATTGCCGAGCTGCTCTTTTCAGTACTCAGTTTCTATACACGGATTTAATACAAAATTAATAATAGAAGCTTAACTTCAGCTACACAGAAGGCTCCGCTACACATAATCTACAATAGAAAGGTTAACAGATTTTCAGACATGAATAAAAGCATGTTACACTACTAAAGTTTACTTACGGTTTGCCCCCAAATGGGTCAGGAGTATATCCTCACAGAGAGCACTGCTCATCAGCACTGGGACCTGCCTGGTTGTTCACAATAACATCAAAAATTAGCTAGCAATAAGTTGCATTTTTAGCAATGAGAAATTTTAGCTCAAAGTCAAAATCAGCAGCTTTGCCTGCATTGATTTGTGTTACCATAGATGATGATGTAATATGTATTCAGTCCCACAGCTTAAGTACAATTAGGCTTTGGTATAAAGAACAGCAGGTTTCCCTTTTATGTGCCTAGTGTCTAAACCGACAAACTGTTCCTTTGGATGTTGGCATCAAAGAGAGCAACGGCTCTCAAGTCATATAAATTGCCAGTTCCTGGATAACCGAAACATAAAAGTAAAGTCTCAGTATGTGCTTCATACTAATTAGTTGTGTATTTCTTACTATATGGACCTGTAGTATTTGGGAGTTAATTTTGAACCTAGTCCACCAAAGACCAACCAATTCTAGGCACCATGCAATGAATAAGAATAGCTAAACTATTGTAAAGAGCAAAAAACTGTTGAGAGGTAGAAAAGATATATTACGTTAATTAAAAGAACAGGACTCTGCCTTTCCAATGAAACTCTTTTACATCGAAAATAATAATTTTGTATTTCTAATGGGGTTGTTTGATTTAATCTGAATGATTGGTGTGTTTTTGCCCAGCCTTGATTTTGACTCCATAAAGAATCATAATACGTATTCAGCAGCATAACCAAAATGTCGTGGGTCAGAATAACCTGCATGTATAAATAATAGCCTGGAAAATATTTCTAAACTTAGTTGAAGTTGGTTTTATAATTTTATCACTAATTTTTATCTTTGAATTCAGCAGGTATGTGCTTTCTTCTGCCTGTGTTTTTTTATCATGCAAATCTTGATTTTGTTGTTGTTGGATCCACTTTAGTAAATAGCCGTACAAGAAAAAAGTTTGATTAGGCAGAGTATCATTTAATTAAGCACATGACAAAGACTCTTAAAATAATTTCATAACAAAAATTGTTGAAAACTGAGAAAGTTAAGCTTTAGGTTGAAGCTGATAAGGAAGTTGTTTGATTTGCTAGGGAATTTTTTGAGATAAATTCTAGATGAATAAATTGCCCAGTATCATGCTGAACAACAGGGGTTCTCTTTGAGAGGAGTACGAAAGCAGCCTTCCTGACAGATGAGGGTTTGTATGGGTTTCATGTACTGAAATAGCTGAATTATTGCAAAGTATTGTTATCACAGTATGTAATAGAGAACAGATAGAGAAGGTATGTCTGGGGTGGCCCAGCTGGTGTCCCCCGGCTGACAGGAGCATGTCCTTCACCCTGCTGGGGACGTCCCAGCCGCAGGGTGGGTGGGTGAAGCCCTTGGCACTGCACCCTGGGAGCTCCTGGCAAAGAGCCTCAGGCACAAAAATAAACCTACATGTCTTCTTTAGAGATGTCCCCAAGTCCCTCCTCTAGACAGGGGACGTCTTCCACGACAGCGTCACATGAGGTCTGCAGGAGCTCAGACTGCAGCTGAGACCCAGGACCTTGGCACCTGCCTCAGTCCGACACTGCTGGTCCCAGCAGTGCAATGTGAACACACTGGTTTTTGTTCACACCTAATGTCGCACACAGATTACATTACATCGCTGTAGAAGGTCACATATTCATTCTGGCTTGCAAGAAACATGAGTGTCTTCAATTTTACACTTACCAGTCCTTTTCTGAGTTGTGAGGATTTAAAATTTTTCTTTAATTCAAAAAAAAAAGTGATTTCTTCAGTTCCCCAAATGGATTTAGTGAAACTTCTTAGGTTAAATTCAAGCAAATGCAATTACAGTTGTTGTGTCTGTACTCTGTAGTTCTTCAGTGTGGATGGAGTCAAATATTTAACTATTCACAACCTTTTTTCTTTGCCCAGAGACATGGTTTTATGTGTTTGAATGTGAAGGCTGCATTGCAGCCACTGTCTGGGTTCATGTAGGGGATTGTTTAAGGTTTACGTATACATGCTATGAACTTTTTGTGATGTATTAGAGTGAATTTTGATAGGTAAGTGTGGGAGGTTTTTGCACCTCTTGCCAAAAAGTGATCTGCTTTCTGTGCTTATAAACATTTTTATTAACCCCATAATTCCTGATCAGAAGTTTCATTAAGACAATTGTTGAGTAGAGGCATATATACTTTATAGAAAATGGAGTTTAGAAAGAAATTAATGATTACTGTGGTTTTCTCTATATTATAAACCACAAATAGTTAGGAAACACCAGGTTATTTGACACTTTTTACTTGGGTACCCCAATGACCACACAGCACATTTCCTTTAATAGAATTGCCATCCCTTTTAAGGGAATTCCATCTGCTTCCAGTTGATAAGGAAACACATCACTGAGTGTGTTAAACTGCCTCGTATGCTAATTCAAAATTTTACCTATGCTTTACTCTCTGAAATTTCACATAAGACACATATCTTGGTCATACCTGAACATTTCCTGAAATATTGAAATTTCTGATTTTTTATGAGTAGGTTTTTCTGTTTAAGAGTAATCAGTGACACTGAAAACCATAGGAAAGCATAGACCTCTTTCTCTATTTCAGTAATAGATAGAGAAAAGGCTATCAGAAAGGTGGTCAAGGATGTCTTAAAACATTTGAATAACTCCTCTTAATAGTGAAACTCTGTACAGAAGAAACAGAGTAACATGTTTGCCCAGGTCATTTTTTTCAGATAAGACAATCTTCCACGAGAAAGGATAGATATTTTATATATGTGTGTGTGTGTGTGTGTGCATATGTATATATATGGTGGAGAATAATCTAACTCAAAATGGCTGGATGAATGAGAATATTTATAGACTAAACAGCAGATGAAAGGGATTTGCAAAGGCAATTACTATGGATACTAACTTAGGCTCACAAGAAGTGAGCACTCAGGGTGGGATTCGTGAGACCAGATTAGATGTACTGTGTAATGGGTGGAAAACATGAGGTACTCCCAGGGCTTACCTCATCTCATCCTAGGGCCAGCAACTAAAATACACCAGCCGTTTTGAATGGTCCTTTGATGTGCCAGCTTTCCTCCATTAACTGTAGAGAGTCTGTACAGCTCAGGGGTATATGCCTGTGAATATAACGGTATTTAAAGTTAGTGGGATGAACCACTTCCTAAATTATAAATGTTGGTCACTGCACAGCAAATACTGAGTTTCCTGGTTTGGTCTATTTATCCATAATTATCTTGTTGTGTCATGTAATGTTATACATGACATTTAACAAATTATGATTTTAAAGAAATTATTTGTTTGTGGGGGGTTTTTTAATAGAGGTGCTTGCAGTTGCACAGCAGTAAGCTCTGGAATTGAAGGACTTGAAATCTAAAAGAGATTCTAACCACTCTTAAATTTAAATTAAACACTTTAAAGATTATATATCAGCTATATAGACACATAAGTAAAAAAAGCAGTAAAATTAAAGAAAAATACTCTTCTATTAGCTGTTTTCCTTTTTCCTAACTGCTTGTGCTACTGATTATTTTCAGTGCTTGTATGAGATGCTTTGTACATAAACTAAACTGGGCTGAACACCTTTAGACTGAGAAGATCTCACTGAATAATTTCAGAATAGCCACTCAAATTTTCCATTAAAATGCTGAAGTCACTGTCCTTCAGTAAAACAAATGTGATACGTCTAGACTGAACAATTTTTGAGACATGAGGCTACCAAACTAAAATCATATCTGAAATGTCTGGATTTTGTTTTACCATATTTCTCAGATCTTCAAAACAAGACAAAGCCTTCTTACCTAGTAATCCAGTAACCGAAACTGAATTGCTTTAGTCAGTTGTACGAATCTTAACTTCTCTTCAGTGAGAACACAGTCTAAATTTGGGATGCTAATCATTTGTTTTTATCTCAGATAGTTAAACTGGATGAAAGGGCCATGAAACTGTTTTCAGTCATCCTCAAACAACTGAAAGTTGAGCAAGTTGAATGAAATACTGTTTGACAGTAAACTCATCCTTTCATTTTGGCCTTGGGGATTTTTTAACACAACTTCAGAAATGCAGAAGAGGGTTCAGTTCTGTGGGGATGTAGCTGACATTTGCACAATACAGAAAGAATTTATCCTTATACCTAGTGTTTCAAGCAACCGCAAGACATCCATTAAAATGCCTATCTTTCAAGTGCAAGTTGGTAGAATGAGTCTCTGCCTCTTTCTTCTCGCTAATTTATAGGGTATTCAGGAACTGTTCTTTCTTAATCTATCCTTTTGAAGCATTTCAACATGAAAAGTAGTATTTACATATATATTGGGCCAAGGTAAGAGAGAACTGCTGTTATTTGGGAGTTCAAAAGAGGAGACCACTGGTAGCTAGTGATTGCAATGAAATCTCTGTGCACATTAAGCAATTCATCTTAGGAATTGTATTCATAACAGACATTCAGTTAAAATTAATCCTGTGCACCTTTTAAAGTCCATTTGGCAGGTCCAGTCTCCAAACTTCAAGCAGTGAGTTCAGGTCCATAACATGCCTGAGAATATTTGAAGTAAACAATGAATAATTTTGAGACTCTCTGTCTAGTGAATTATCAAAAATGCGAACACTTTCGTATCTCTCGATCTCTAAAAATTTTGTTTATGTTTTAATGCATTTTTGGATCCCCCACTAGTTTCTTCTGAATTCATGACCCAAGTTTGCTCTTTTTATTGATAGTGATATCATTATTGTGTTATCTAGTTAGAAAGCTGTACATTTCTCTAGTACCTCAACTTTTCAAAACTCTTACCTACTTCTGACCTGTACTGGCTGGGAGTTGAGCAGGTAGCTTGCACTTTAAAACTGGCTTTATTCCTTATTTGGACAATATAAGGAAAATCTATTTTTATAAACATACTTTTTCCTTAAGGTAACAAAACAAATGTGAAAATAAATAAAGCAACAACCACAACCATAACAAAAACCCTATTCCCAGCAGGAAATTCTGTCCTGAACTAGATATTTCATGTTTTCCTTCCATATCAGTAAGGAGCATTCAAGCTTATAAATATTCCACGATCTCTTACCATCCAGCTTTAATCTCATCTTTGTCTAGAATGAGTCTAACCTCTTTCTAATTCAATCCAGTTAAAGAAAGGGCAAGTCAAAGATATCTCTTTCAGCTTGCAGACTTTCCTACACCTGAAGCTCAAGAATCAAAAGATTTCATGCACTTTAAATTCCACTGAAAATAGAAGCTTCAGGCAGACATTATAATATGCCTTTTATCTGATTTTGTAAAGTCATCAGAATTATAGCCATAAAACTACTGAATTGCCTTTTATCTGTGCAGGTATATCTATAGCCAGCTATAGCCATTTTTGAGGACGATAAGATGATTTGTAGTATCTGTTGATGATGTGTTGATTTTTTTCTTAATAGATTATTTAGGCAAGAAAATATAAATACGTAACTTTAAATCTCTCCAAGTTTCAAGAGGCCTTAATTATTTTTTTTCACTGCAAGACAAAAATTCCCCGAAGTTCAGTAAAGAAAACAGCCATGACATAAATTTTATCTGTCGAACACTGATATGAATATGCATCTTAATATTATCATTTTGTGAAATTTGTTTCTGACAATGAGAAACCTACTTCGTGATACACTTCTTTATAAACACAGGAATTCAGTTCCGTGATGCAGGGTCAATATATGTAAATTCCTTTTGTTGAGTAAATAAAGCAGAAATTACTGCAGCCAGAGCCCTCCTTTCCACAAAAGGAGGATGCTCTCATTGCCTTTCTGACACTGTAGGTTCGAGTGAGATTTTATCAAAGAGGAATTAAAATTAAAAGCACGAGGCCACGTGCAGATAGACTTCTGGTTTAAAACAGGCTTTCTTACGAATGCTGCAAAGGAACCACATGACTTGTAAAACGTGATCTTCAGTTCCGCGCTGGGGAGGCCGAGCACCCAGCTGTGCAGACGGCAGCAGCTTTTAAAGCATACGTAGCTGTCGTGCCAGAAGCCACAGTCCGCTGTCGTCCGTGGCACGGCCACACGCAGGCTCCCTAACTCCGGTTCGTTGGCCATGCCACCCCCCGAGGCAGGCCCACGCTGAAACCCCCCAAGGGGCAGTCCCACAATTTAATAGCTCCCGTGCCGATGCCCAGCAGCACTGCGGGAACTGAAGTTACTAGCACATGCACAGCCACTGAGGTCAGAGCGGCTGCCGCTGACTCGGATAGGTCCAGGATTTCAGGTGGGTAATTGGGGTACTTTTGGCAAGTCTCCCCAAAAGGCTAAAGGAGGGCTACTGAACCGTACCAGCGTAGGAGAGTGCTCCAAACAAAAAGTGTCATTTATTGCCAGATGTAGAAAACAAATCAGCCTGGTTTCCATCTTCCCTGATTTTATCCTGGGTGTTTCGTGGGAAAGCAATGGTGCTTTGAGCCTGTCACATTACGTATAAGTGTCTACCTCCGAATGCTTTGAATAAAATAAGGCAGTCTCCAGTTTGTAAAAGAATCAAATTTCAAAAATCACAGTTCTAAAAGCACAGTCTGGGGGGGAGAGGGAGGCAGCAGGTGGGAGGGTTTGGTTTTACAGGTGTAGTTTTTTCCAGGAGCCCTAACGTCCTGCTCCCTTGATGAGATCCGGGCTTGATGTCCCTCCAGAAGCAGGAAGTGTTGCTAATCTCCTATGGAAAACAAATTTTGAAAATGTTATGGATTTCAGTTCCTCAGATACATAAGCCTTTTGCACAGTTTCTTCAAATGAACTTTGATGATCTTCATAATCCAAATTGTCAGCTGTTTTTGACTGCTTTTTATTGCTTTTCATACTGAGTAGAGTTTATTAGTTTTGTATCTAAGTATATGAATGACAGATGCTTTTTTTGAGGAATCTTAGTTAATCATAAATGAGGGCAATGAACTCCAAAGCTCTGAATTGCAACCTGCATGGATAGGGAAGTAAAACTGGATTCTTGGTAGTAATGGTTTAACATTAAAATATAGTAGATAATACAGGGAAGTAATTTATTTATCAAGTACAGTTTGAAAAACTAATATAATATATTAGCTTATTGCTAACTAAAACCATAATAGCTTGATAAGAGCGAAATTATTAAGAGATATTAAAATTCCTGTTTTAATTATCAGGAACTGTAATTTCCCAACTAAATAAAAGGAATTATCCCTTTTGAATGGTTTTGCAGTCTTAAAAGTGACTCCAGAAAGTGGCTTTGGTGATGAGGCAGATTTTTTTTCTCTGCATTTTCTCTGCATTTACACATGATAGTGTAAATGAAAAAAACTTTTCACCCACTATACTTTCTGTATGCAAATTACTTTAGAATTTATTTTTTAAGTATTGAATTCATGTTGCTGTTTCATGGGTAACTGCCTGTAAGAGTTCCACTGAGGACCTTTAGAGACCTCATTTAAAAAATAATTGGCACATGCCATGAAAGTCTTATTTTTAATAGATGAGTGAGTTGCTGTGAGGTTGTTTCACTGCTGCAGCCTTGGAACTAAGGGCTGAAACTGGAGCTTCTGTCTTTGAAAGTGTGGCACTGCGCCTCCTGAGCTCCTCCTGTGTTTGGCTTGCTTTGCTTTGTGACCTGAGGTGCAGGCAGGTTACTTTATTCTGCCCTTCTTTTGCACTGGGAGTAGTGGGACAGAGAAAGCATTTGAGTAGCAGTGTAAATACCTGGAAAATAAATACCCAGTTGCTTCAGGTAGTGGTTTGAACTGGGCTAAGAGGGTAACAAAGGGCGTGCTGACAAAACACTCAATGCTCTTCCTGCTGCTGCTAAGAATTGCATGGCGCTGTTGGTAAGACAAATAATGTACCTTCTTTCTTTCTTTCCTGGCTACATTTCATCTGACCCACTTCCTTTCCATTCATTCTCCCAAATGTAACCTTGGTTGTTTTTGTTTGGCATGAGGGGTTGACCATTGGGGCTCACCTCCACCCCAATGCATTGCGCCCGCGGCCGTGCAGAGCCAGCGGAGAGCGGGGCTGTCGCGCTGGAGAGGGTTTTGCTGGAGAGGGAAGAGATCTTCAGAGTTAATGGTGTATTGGTTTCAAAGCTGTGTTGGAAGAGCTGCGTCAGCATACAATAATGTACATGGATATAAATGTATATTTTCTTTTCTTATAAAGATGAAGTAGAACATCACCTCATTTGGTGAAAAAAAGGCGAGCCAAGTTGTCTGCCCTAGCAGTGAGCTGCTCCTGTGATGCAGCGGTGTCTCAGCGTTGCTCTCTGTGCGGCTGGAGATGCCAGATTTGAGGTACACGCCATCCTGCTTCCCTTGCTGACTCCACTGCAGCCTTCTTTGTGATGTCTTAGATAAATCAGCCTGGGAAATCAGCTTTGTTATCCTCATACCAGTTTGTCACTTGGTTTGAAGTCATCTGAAATGACTGTGATTTTGTTTAACCCTTTGGGGTAGATGTGAGCATCCTGCAAGCTTGTCATTACTATCTTATTGCAACTACTCCAGATCTGTGTGATACACAGGTGCTTGAGTTGTACATCTTACTTTCAGCTAAGTCTCTGTGATCTAAAAAATGGTTTTATTGGATTAAATGGATTAAATTCAGGAATAGAAAGTGTTAATAGATTTTGTTTGCTCGTTGTCCAAAGGATATCCTTCTGCATATATGGCTGCTGCTCGTCCATGTGTCTGCTAAACTAATAATTCCTTCTCTGTCTCTCGTTTCATTCACAGCCTACATGCTGACACACTACCAGTTTTGTTTCCAAAGGGGGAGTTTACAGAACGACGCAGTGCCTGATCCTACTAGCCGCTTTGATGTTCCTCACTGGACCATGTAGGTAAAATTCAAAGAAACATATATTCACCTTATATCTTTCTAAGTCTTCAGCGTATCAAGAAACAGCTGAATTTTTGGCAACAGTGCTCAGCTTGCTCAATAAGGTTCTTTGGGAATTTGTGGACCACAAAGCCACTGAATCAGGCCCTCCAACTTTGCAGTGCGTTATATCATCGATAGACATGACTGTGGACCATCATATGTCAATACGTGTTTGTTCTTCCTCCTGCATCTCCTTTAAAAGTTTGTCGGTGCCAGGAACGCTGTATTTCCTGTTATTCCTGTAGGCGTACCTGAGCTAACAGTGAACTTTAATAGCAGCCACAGTGGTGCAGACTTTGGCTTAGATACAAAACCAGGCAGAGAAATTGAATAAATTCTCAAGCAATCAGCAGATCTTGAGCTTCATGTTATTACAACTGCAGAGTTTGCAGAATAAGAGCTAGCCAGTGTAAGAACTAGACTGAACAGGTTTACATGAATTAACCTCTATGCCTTTTGGCCTACCTTGAGAAGAGCAGAGCAGGATCATGGTATTGGTAAGTAGGAGAGAGATGCGTTCAGATTATTCCTATTCATTTTGAGGTCCTGTGCAAACCTTCATGGTTTCTATGAATTTTAGGCAAAACAAAAGAGATAGCCCATATTCCACCTCCAGAACTTCTCTGCAGAATAATTCAGTCTTACTGTAGAGATGAGAATCAACCGAGTTAAATTCAACTTCTTGAAAAGTATGTTTTCCCCTCCGGTTTTGATATGCTGTCTGAGTTTAGTTTCAGCAAGCCATTTCCCTCTGAGAGAGGAAACTTAGGCGAAGAACGAAATTGTTCCAAATAAATTGCCAGCATTCATTATCACTTATCTGCCTTCTCCCTTGTATGTTACAATGTTTTATGACTCAGTAGCAGTGTCATTTATAATAATTTACTTGAATTGGTAGGCTTCAGAGTTCACGTGCATGCTATATTCGTTGCTTCTTTTATGTTTCTTACACATTTCTGTTGTATTTCTAATGTTGTGGAACTGAACTGCAAACTTGCAAGTATAACTGTGGTTCAGAAGATCTGTATTTACACAGGCAGCCTCACTCTCCTTACACAGAAAAACAGCTCCCCCCACATACTTGCTTTAGCAAGTGTGGCACTGACAGTTTAGTGTGATCATTTCTGGAGTATGTTGAGATTTCTGTCGTTCCATTCTGCCAGTCTGGAGAAAGCATCTAACTAACTCATATCAGCAAGGCGTTTTCATGGCATGTTAGCTAAATCTTTATGGCTTCAATATTAGCAATAAGCGGCTCAGATGAATCCTGCAACGAAGGATTGCGTTCATATCCATTGTGTTCATATCCTGAAATTAGGACGTGATATCTTGCACGCTGTTACGCAGCTGGCCATATTCAGTTACAGTTGTTTTCAGCTTTCATATTGTATTAACCATCTTCCAGCTTTAGTTAGATGGTTTTTTTCATCTATGTATGTATTTTAAAAGCAATGGCAACCATATGTTGTGTGTATGGTTTTACCGAAAGGGTTTTTTTTTCTCTCCCTCTGCAGATGACAAATAGATTTTCTATTAATTAAATACTGAAAAACACAAATACAATTTCTGCTTTCGTAGTGAAACTCACATTGTCACTGCTCGTGTGTGGGTTGGTTTAGGTCTAGACTGGAGAAGAGGTTCTTGTTCCCTAGTTTGAGTACCCAGAATCTTCCCCAGCTGTAACTGGAGGGCAGGACAGGGACCCCAGAAGGTGCTGGCTATGCCAGAGAGGACACCGAGTCTGAAGAGAATGCCTTTTCTGCAGGTTTCAGTGGCACAACTTTCATGTGACGGTATTTTTAACTGAGACCAATATTCAGGGTACTCACATTGGAACAGGAATGGAACTGTATTCAGTTTTAACTTAAGAAGAAAGTAACAAAGAAAATAGCTGGATTCATGTAATTCACTTCTGCAAATTTTGCTACAATCCACATCTCTTTCTCTCTCTGTATAAGTTTATATTTGTCACTTAGATTATTATGTGACAGTGGGAAAATGGTAAGCAAAAACTAAAGGGCTAAAGCACCAAACCGTATAATCCAGTCTAAAAGAAATATAATAACATCGCTTTCAGAAAGCCAGAAATGAATGTCAGGTTTTTTCTGATACTAAATTAGATTAAATAACAACAACACAGGCATTCATGCAAATAAATTTAGTGGATTGCTTTATATTTACACTGTTTTGCTACCTCTTAAGGGATTATAGGTATAAAGAAATAATAATGTGCTTTACTACTTACAAATGTACAGTGCATCAAACAGAATTTGTCAGTTCATCTGAACTCATTGCATCAGTCAAGATGAGCAGAATCATTTTGTTTAGCAAGGGTACATTAGCTCTGCTGTTTGGGCCATCACAGTCTTAAATTCTTACTTTGAGTGCAAGGATAATGGTCACTATGACATGCATTTGTCATTTAACACAAACAGTGCTTGTGCTTTAGTAGCTTTTAGCAAAGTAAAGATGTCTGCAAAGGTTGTTGTACAGGAAGGCTCCCTAACTTCTAACATAGACAGTGTAACTTTCAAGTAACCTGAACTAGATAGTGTCAGATCTAAGAGCCAGAGGAGATGTCTTTTTGTAGAACATTTGTAGAATATATTTGTGTGAAATTTTCTTTAAAAATGGTTAAAATTTATTATTTGTTCCATGTAGTTGTAAATGTAACTAAAATATTTTTCTGTACATTTAAAATATATCTCTCTGAAACTTTGTGGTATCAACAAAACCTATAGACTTGACCAGAATTTGTTGTTTTAACTCTAGAGCACCAGTACATGTCTTGTAAGGTTGTGACAGAGAAATGTTTTGTCCTATTCACCCTTGAAAGATCGTTCCAGTTCTAAATCCAAAACTAATAAGAACTTACTTTTTAAAAATTTATTTTATTGATGATCTCTGGTGTTTTTGTGTTTTCTGTTAAAAAAACCTATTTTTTAGATTTTGGCAACAGGTTGCAAAAGATTAGCACTGACAAGAAAAATAACCAATTCAAAGCATATGCAATATGTGGTTGCAGTTGTCATGAGTTCCTACTGGGATACAGTAAGTCAGCCAAATCTTACAGTGCTTAGTTCCTGCTTAAATGAATCCCATTTGAAGTGACTTGTCTTGACACTATGTCAGTGGGAGCATCACAATTTAGACCATTATATATCTGTGGCTGGCATGTTAAGTTAATGACTCATCCATAAAGCGTCAGGTTCTACTATGCTTAAAAATGACTAATGACCAAAATTATATTCCTACAGATAATTTCCTTTTTGTCTCTAGTTATTTTTTGAGTCTGGGTGGTAGCTATTGATGAGAACAGGGGCACAGAGACTGGGAATCAATTTAATCATTCAGATTCTTTTGTTTATTCATAAACAGATTACTTAGATTTTGAAGTAAAAATGACACAAATTGGTCATTTGTAATTTGCATCCTGGGAGAAAGTGTACTTTTTATAGTATAATTAATATTCTAAAAGGATTTGTGATTTAAATGAAAGACAGATGAAATGACACTCCATCTGAAAACATAACTATTATCAAGAAAGATCCTTCAATGCCATTTTTTGGAAGGAAGACAATTAGTTTTTGGAACTACAAATTCCTATTTCCTAAGGCATTTAAAGAATCTAGGTATTCTTGTCACATACTTCACCAGACTGATCATGTTTAACTTGTGAGGACTGACGAGTTTGCAGCTGTAGGTGGTACGTGAGGTACAGACTTCAGGAAGAGCATGATTTCCACGACCACTTCAAAGGAAATATGTTATAAATAAAATACTTTTCTCTGGGGGCTTGCAAAACCATTCTGTTTATAATTTAAATTACATTAAGCTAAATAAAATAGTGTAGTAAAACCCTCAAGGGAAAAGTACTTCATTTAGATTTGAACACTACATTACTTCTATTAATTGGAAGTATTTTACTATCTCTCTAATAGTTTGTTTTTCATTGAATATATATAATTAAAAGTATTGTCATTATAACAGGACTCATTCTTTCCCATTTCATGTTCCAGCTCCTGCTGTTCAGTAGACTGCTGTAGTTTTGTTTGCCTTCCATCCTTTATTTTTGGTACCTAACCCTCTAAGTATCAACATATCGCAGAAGATTTCCATCACTGGGCCACAGATGTCCTACTCAATCATACTGATACTGCAACTGGGACTGTTGACTGTCCCGCTATTTTATTATCAAAACTATGGAGTGTGAGGCTTTCTTTTGCTGATATATTTAAGCTTCTGCTATTCCAAAACATGCACTTTGCTTCTGTCGGGTTGTTTGAGGAAGTAGCTGTTATCCGGGAACTATAATAAAGCAAGAGAATCCATTATTATCTCCACTTTATAAATGTAACTCAGAGACAGAGAGATTTTATACATACATACCTGCATACATATGTGTGTGGTGTTTGTGTATGCATAGGTGTGTATTTTGTAAATATATGTATATATAAAAGATCATACATGTGTGTATGCATGAGTGTGTATGTTGACACATATGGATTGCTTTTATATATATTGTTTCTCTTGCTAGGAACTTATGCCCATTTGGCTTCATGTGGGATCCTAATAGGATCTGTCACTCTAAATCATATGAAGATAATGTGACCTCTAGGAGAGGGTCTCAAATTAGTACTGGGAAAATTTTGGCAAACCTCACTAAGCTACCTAATTTTGAAAATGATTTATTCTACCTTCCTTTTTCCCCTTCTGACAAGAGACTGTAAAAGCTGAACTAAAATAGGTTATCATTCTTAACAGCATGGAAAGCAGTAAATCTGTAATGCCAGGCTCCTCTAATATTCTCAGCTTTGCAATATGGCTATCTGTAGAAATAATCTAAGCATATATAAACCTCACAGAAGATGAAACAGCTTGTAAAATAGAAGCAATGCATGTCCCATATGCAGTACTTATTCCCATTTTAGAGTCAGTTTTAAACCAGCCACTAACCTGAAATTAATCCCCATTTAATGTTTGAAACAAAGCTTTCTGTTCAGTCTAAAGTAATTTCAAACAATTAAAAATATATTTTGGGGAGGAAAATATCTTTCCAATATATTAACAATGTTGAAATACAAAAAAAGAAAGAAACTATGCACAAATTTTTCACTGTTTTTTTAAATCTGTTTCATTTTAAAGATCACTTCCAAAAGGCAATAATAATTAAGCTAACATTTGATTCAATAAAAACATTGCTTACCTGAGAGTTTCATGTTAGATTGAGTAAGCCTTGAGGGGGGGAAAGGTATTACAAAAGAGCAAAGCTTAGACATATTTTCTGTTGTCTCAAACCCTAAAATTTTTAGGAAATATTTAAGAAGGCTTAGTCACAAAGGTCTAAAGTAGTTACTTCTTCAGTGTATTTTCTTAGATTTTCATTAAAGCTTAAATAAATCTGTTCAAAACTTCATTGTATATCCTTAGGAAACATTTCTATTTCCTTTCTGCTTTAAAAGATTCTTATATCTTTTCCTGTATTATTTGTCTGCTTTTCAAAAATAACTTTTATTCCTTTCATAAAGAGTTTCTGTGTGATTAAATGATGGAGGTAATGAGCTCTTTAATGAAATATTAAATTTACTATACTCTGGCAGACAGGACTGATCTGAGTTTTCCTGTATTGTTTTCAACTGTCTCCAGAGTTATGCAAAAATAGTTTTCATTATGCAATTAAATTACACCATGGTTAATTCAGTTTTTCCTTTGTCTCCTATGCTTTTCTGATGACCCTTTAAAGTTAATAGAGAAGAATATTTTAATATTCTGCTTTTAAAGTATAGGTGTATGCACATACATGCACACATTTTGCTTAATTCTCTGGCTGGTATTGCTTCCAGTGTGTAAAGAGGGAGCTTTCATTGAAAATGTGAAACTGATGTGCAATAGAAATCCATCTTTATTCAGAATATATGCTTGTTTTATTCAGAAAAGAAGTCTCGAAAGGAGATCATTCTAGGTCTACTGAAGTTGTTGTTTCAATGTAAATTTTTAATTTAAAAATGAAATCAGCTTTGAAAGGGAGAGTTGATTTGGAAAAGAAAATCATTTAATTCCAAAATGCCCACAAATTTCAACTCAGAAAATTTTCAACTTTCTGTTGATAACATCTCTTGCCTGGTCTGCTTTTCTAGTGACGCTGCTCTTAAACATCACCTTGTCTCATATTTGGCCTTCTCTCCTATCATCTCTTATGAAGCCATAGCACTATGTTGAAACATCCCAAAAACATCATACTCTTTTTTTTTTCTTTTGAAGACTGTGTTGAGCAAGTGAAAAAGAAAGGCTGTGACAGTGAATTCAGGTGTGCTTCAGGATGAGTTAAGTTACTTAAACATGTAGAAATATTTTTAACATGCAGATATAATATAAAACATACTGCATTTACATGGATTTTAGCCATCTCATTCTTGTTTGCATTTAGTCTGTGAGTTCTCTGGGAAGTGTATTGTGTCTGATGTGTTGCGGCTGCTATCAAAATACAAATAATTAAAGAAATAATAGTGGAGGTGTCTGTTCTGCTGCAGTTAGTAATCAATGTTATTTTAAAGCAGAGAATGTAGGAGGAAAGAAAGTGGCTCAAACACAGAAACTGCATTTGTACTTTTCCTGGGATTTTTCTGCCTTTTTCCATTTTAGATATTAGGAGAATCAATGATGAGAAAGCAGAGCTACATCTTCATTTCTTGGGCACAACATATGGCTCGTGCATGCCAGCCAGAAGGGCTCACAGTCAGCTTTAGCGAGGTGGCCACCGCTGATTTCCCCAGTGCAGGGTGAATTGTAAAGGTTACGTTTTCATGCAGTGCCTGCGTTTCATTGGGATCCTGTTGCAGAGCTGCTTCTACCTACCAAGGTGCCAAGGGCTGATCCTGTAAGGCATAGCGCTTCTTCAAGCTCCACGGCCTCAAGGGCTGCCCCTTTCTTAATGTAAACCTAACTTAATACGGTTATTTGCATATGACAAAGAAAGAAAAGACTCCTCGATGTTCAAAGCAATTTAAAATCTCTTTCTTTTGGTATCTCACAGAGGTACTTTCTGAGCAAACAAATTAGTTCAGGGAGGATTTTTAATAGGTGACTTTCACTGAAACTCATCGTTTCAGGACAAATTAAGCAGGTCTTAACTCAAGCTGGTAAAATACACGGATATAACGTGCATGAGAAAAGAGTTCGAATCACATTCACTTTAACTGGTAAATACCTTATTGGGAAATTCCTAAAACTTATCATGGTGATTAAAAGAAGAAAAGAAATTAATAGGGTTTCTGTAAGCTTTTCTGTGGAACATATTCCATCCCTCATTAGTAAAGTTATTTTATATTGTTGATGGAGAGACTATATTGAGAGACTAATACGGAGGAATGGAGCTGATGAAATGGTTGTGCCCTATTGTGTGAAATGAAAGATTCTCTCTGATTCATTAATTTCAAGCTTTTCCCAAAATTACCTTTGGGATTATTGTTGTTATGTTTATCTTAAAGTAAAATGAAAAGTGTTTTCAGCAGGTTGCTATTTCTTTCTTGGGAAGTAAACCAGAGATAAATAAATAATCAATGAGAAACTCGTGAAGACTTAAAAAGTATGGATCAAAAACAATAAGGAATAGTCCAGCAAAGAAATTAATTCTGTCTTTTATGGAATTTCTGTGATTAATACAGCTGTTCAGGGCCAATTTGTATAAAAGTGAAAAGGCTGTTTTGTGTTGCTGTTGTTTTCAAAAACAGCCACAATCACACCAAAACCCCCCCACCAACCACCCGAGGCTGGAAATTGTTGCTTCAAACAGCTTTAACTTAAGCATAGCTTTGCTATGCCCAAGGCTTCTGCAGAGTCCAGATGTGCTCTGCAGGCCAGCCCTGCGTGTGCATGGCCAGAGCGGGACAGAGTTTGGTGTCCCTCGGGGCGCTCGCTGCAATCCCGTGCCGTTGGCGGTGGCTTGCCCGGGACCAGGAGAGCGGCCAAGCAGCGGGCACCAGCTCCCCTCTCCGGGGCTCCTCCTTCTCCACCTGGAATTACCACAGGGATTACTGCAGATCCTAAAAGTGGAAGAATTCTTGAAATTATTTTAATCTTTCTGCTGAAAAACCCTGGGTATATATTCCATTTTTTCATAGCAATTTCTACGCATTGTCAGACCACTATTAATGATTAAGTTATTGCTTTTGAGAGATATGCCAGTGAACTTAATGTCCAAATCAGCTGCCCATTTTCTGTCTACCTTAAATTTCATAGACGTGTTAAGGACTGGCGCTCTTTTTTCTGAAGTGTAAGAATGGTCTTAAAACATGCGAAATACTGTTTCGACTAACAGGAGATAAAAATCCCGTTGTTTTATTTTACAGGCTTTGGTAAAACGTTTGAGCCAGTAGTGCTGAAATAAAGCTTGCAGCGTCAGACTGCAGCCCAAGGGCTGCGCGAGGCAAGGCATTTGCCCATGCTCACGAGGCCGCCCGGGGCGACCCTGCGAAAGCCAAAGCAGGGATAGCAGAGCTCACCGCAGCGTAGTGGTAAGGACTCGCAGGCGGCCACCCAAACACTGGCTTCTCGGGTTTGTAACCTGAGGTCTGACAAAGTGTTTTCCAGATTCATTTCCGTTCATCTCTCTGGACATTTTTTAACATTTGCCTCGTAGATTTTTCCACTGCTCTGTGGCATCTGTGGGGCCTGGTGACTCATGTTGCAAATTCTTGCGTGTAGTAATTGAACATTTCCTACGTAATCATTAGGTGACTGATCTGCAAGCAACAGAGCTTGCAAGAGAGGACCTTTCAGCCTGATTTCTGATTTTCAGGAGAGCTCCAGACACCCCCCCGTACTACTTTCTTGGAGGTTAATGCGTCTCTGGTATGACTGCGCAAAGATTTTCAATCTTTGGATCGAAAGGACCTAGTGCTCTGAAAAAAATATATAGTGGCCTGTTCATCAGCTGGTGTTTACCAGCTTGGCTGGCTCGTAAAAGAGGACTTGAGAGGCAACATTTTGCTAGAGCTTTGTTAGCGATATTTGTTTTAAATATTTCTTTTGGATATTCTGCCTTTCTTTGAAACTACTGAACCAGATCTTCAGATTGTGTTACTCTGAATAATTCCTTAAAGTATATCTTCTGTTCTGAAACTTTAATGGATATTGCACTGAAATATCCCTGGGCATATCATCTACAGGCATTATTTTGTGTCAGTCTGTTTGGGTTTCTTTTTTTGTATGGGTAGCATCATGTTCAAGATTGGCTACAATGTATTATATTGGTTTTTATTATTTCTCTTTCCACAGAAAATAACAGTAATCATGTCACCCTTTTTCTGAACAAGTGCTACTCAAAGCATGTGCAGTAGCGTTCTGTAAAAATTCTGTAAACAAAAAACAAGATGCTGTGTAGGCATATACAAAATAAGATTTAGTCAAATAGAGATTTGTGCAATTACGCTGAAAAAAATTGGACTTTTCAAATATCTTTTGAAGTCTTGGCATGATTCATTTTATGCCATGTAAGAAGATCTGATATATAGATACTATATGTGTCTGATACTATATATAAAATATGATACTGTATATACAATATCTGATACTAGAACTTTTCAGCCAAAACAAGTATATAGAGGCAAGGAGAGTGAGATATACACAACTGACTATGATGTGATCTCCATATCTTTGGTAGTAATTGGGCTTTTTTACAAAGGAAAAAAGTAGAGACTGATACATCAGTTTTGACTGCTTGAGCTGGTCTTCCTCCTTCTGCAGTAAAGGTTTATTCTTCCAAAGGAAAGTTTCTCAGTTCACTGCCTGTGTTTAAGAATCAATAATTCAGAGTTACATAATTATACTTTGTGGTCTTCCAGGTTTGATGTTATAAGTTGACTTCCTTTGCAATTTCAAGATCATGTTTTAATATCATTTCTTCTCTTATAGTATTTTTTGAAGTTTTCTCTTTAAATTATGTTGTCTTGAGACTTCGTGGGTTTCATACGGAACTGGATAAGCACGCATTTTGTAATATTGCTGATTAAAGTTTTTAGAAGAAACATGTCTCCTTCCAAACTAATAGATAGTGGTAGTCTGTACTGAGAATTTTGGTACTCAAACTTTCGTTGAAAGAAATGTGCTGATTTTCATATTTACAAGCAAGGAGGCAGTCAGTTTGACTTGATTACAAGGTATTAACAAGTGTTTCTTGGGTAGAGGATGTGGACTCAGACTCTTAATTTTCTGGTCTTTTGTTTCCCGAGCCAGTGTCTCCTTGATGGGCTGCATTTCTAGTTGCTTTGCACTGCATTCACTCTTAGTCATTTCTTTACCTCTAAACAGCAGCCAGTGTTGACTAGTTAGCACAATATTTTCTGGGATTTCTTTCTTTTTAAATTTTTTAAAAAATTTGTTTTAATAATTTGTACGAGTCTGAGTAGCTTTTGGCAATTCAAACAGACCTAAAGAGTAAAACTTGAACTAGGAAGGAAAACCTGTATTCTTCTGTGTTCTGATTACTGTTAATGCTGCCAGCACAGCAGAACAGTTCTACAAGACGCAAGGTCTATCACTTATGCTAAAAATGAGTATCAAGCAGATAAAGTTTCAAAACCTTCAAGAAAAAGAAGTTAGGGAGCTGTCTGGAAAAGAGAAATGATCATCAGAAAAATGATTTAATGTTACTAGGACTTATTAAAAAAAAAGATGTTATATTTAATATCATTTAGAGGGGAGAGAACTTCATCATTTAAAAATCCTTTGGAGGACCCCTATATGCTAAGATGAACAGAATTTAATCTGCCTCTGGAAGATGAAAGGCTGAGGTGAGCCTGGCAGAAGTTAAGCCTGCACTTCTATGGAGTCTAGGTTTTTCTACCTTAGTGGTTAGATCTCAAAGCTATCTCTGACTATAAATCCCTCTAGCTCATTGCTTTAAAGAATTGTATACAAACTAACTGAATCTCCATGGAGTAGTCAGGAGGCTCCATTTTTCCAGTGCAGGAACCAAAAGGATTGAGAGTCAGATATTTGAGAAAAACGCAAACTGTTCTTGGTCGGTGTCTTCTTAGTCCTTTTGCATTTAAGATATTTGCAGCATAGATAGTAATACAACTTGGAATGTCTAGTTTTGTTGCCAGTGTAAAGATCGCAAATGTAAGGATATATTTTTCTTACACGTCAGAGTTAGAAAGTTCCCTGCCGATTAGGCCAACCGGACCCCTTTCACTTATATATGTATTTTTGTATATATGTGTTTATTGATTTTTACATTAGCCCTCAAGACTAGAAGTTTGAAGCCAAAGGAACTTTATTGTTCCGCTTTTGTGAGCATTAATAAGCCTGTGATAACGGAAATACAGAGAAACAGGTGACTGCTCTTGGTCCCCCTAGCCAAAAAAGATTAGACTGTATTCAGTTTAACATATGAACTCAGTATAGTTTATTTGAAAATAAATACAATAACTTGTCCCTGAGACTTTCATGACCTGAAATACCAACCTCACTTGATTCCTGTAAGTGCCATAAACCAGCCTGCAATGGTGGAGGGGATTGAGAGGAGACTCAGGTGATTTAGCAGGTGCTTGGTGCCCTAGCACCAAATGGGGAAGCTTCTCTGTTCATGCCTTTGGAGGATGCATGAAAAGTTCTTTTGTGTGCTTTCTGAGCAGGGACAGTTGCATGGGCCATATGCCAGTGGAAAGGACGTGAACCCAGGATTTTTCTGCCCCATTTACGGGGAGCTGAGGAGCAGCAGCCACAGCATTGCACTAGGAAAAGCTTTGCATTCCTGCTTTTCTCACCTCTGTGCAGCTGCACAAGGAGCAGGGTTATCTGGATAGTCGCCCTCATCTATTTTTTATCAATTACCCATCCAAAACCAGGCACAATCAATCCCATTACGTGTGCAAACACATCACTTAGAAAAATATGGATATTTGACTGGCAGTAGCCGAGTAGGATTATACATATTATCAAAACCCCCTAAAAATATAATAGACTTCTTGCCGGTCACTATTGCAGGGAAGAAATTCTACAAAATCAGCATTATGAAAATGTGGTCTGTTCAAAGCACAGCTTCTTAGACCAGATGATGGTAGAGGTTGGCAGATAACGTTGTGGGCTAAGGTTGCTGTAGCACAGAAATTTGCACAATATGAAGTTACAGCTGTCTAATACAGACATGATTTCATTATTCCATTTTTGCCATTGTAAAGTAAATTCTGGTGTAGTACTCTTGAATAGTCATTGGAAACAAAATCTTTAGTACTAATACTGTGCTCAGAGTGCTTGTTTTCTATAGTCAAGATCGGTCATTCTAAATGTATGAAAAAAATCTTTTTTTTTTTTTAATAAACTATTTTCTGCTATGAGAGCTGAAAGAGGAAAACAGGAGAACATATGCTGAAACTCTTAATCAGGGTTTGATTCAAAACTTTTCTAAATTTGGATCATAATACATGCTGCTACTTAGTAAGCAATAAGGTTTGCAAACACAAAGCACTTCTACTTGTTTTATGGTGGTGATGTTGCTTACTTGCCAAGTGCTGGTTCTCCATCGCTTTTAAAACTGTACTCACAGCAATATTGTAGCATCTTTTGAATATTAACTGATCACTTGTCACATATGCAAAGAAACTAATTCACTGTTGTGTTCTGTTGTGGAAGGGATTCCTTTAAGTATTCACATAGTTATTTATTTTATGTAGGAAAAGTTACAGAAATGTTGTGGCAAGGTTGTTCTTGTTCTTTGTTTCTGTGGGAATTCATTCCCTGGTTTCAGACAAATATCTAGGGAAAGCTTTTTCTACTTCCCATATAATCAGTATCCATGTAGAAATTTCTATTATGCCAAAGAAATAAAGTCATATGTTTGTAAAAAGACTCGGTCTCTGGAGGACAACTTGAAATATTACTCCCAGATGGTTCAGTCTGAACAATACATTGCCAAAATGTCATCATATTTAGGGAACTGCCCATTAAGTGATCCTGCCATTAGTGATTGCAATATTTTTCTGGTGCAGCTGAAAACATCATGTGGTGTTCTTTTCTATTCGCTATTGTGTACCCTGTACCACTGAACTCCTCTCTTCTGTTATGAGTAAACTGTTTCCTTTGAAAATTGCTTTCCTTGAAGAAATAAAGCTTACGTGGCCCTGTCTGACCCTTCCTAGTAAGTCTGAACTCAGCCAAGGCAAGGAAATGCGTCAGAGTGGAAGCAGTCAAAAAACTTCAAGGAAGCAACCAGTAAATGCATTAACTCTCGCTGAGCTCAGTTGCTGCTCCAGGACATGCGGGAGGGAGATACTATGACTGAAGGATAAAATCGCTTGGTTTTCACACGTTGAAGGGTATCAGGAACCTCTGTCCTACTGGAGATTTCTTTTATATCTAGGCAAAATCTCCAATGTATTGGAGCTGCTGCTGCAAACCTACTGTTATTCTCCTAGAGCTCAATCAGCCACTATGTTAAAATCTATTAGAAAAAGGTTTCCTTTGATGAGGTGGAAAAAGAACTGCTTATTACACCCTATAATATTTGCAGAAACACTGAATTAACCAGCGGATATTTAAAATTTATATCAGTTCTGTTTCTTGCTGTTGTTTATATTGGAGCAAGGTCATGTTTTAAAAAGGCAGAATAGTAGCTACCTCTGGTTTCTCATCCTTTAAAAATGAAATAATATTCTAAAAAGTATCTTCATAAAAGTAGCATCAACTTGATATCATAGCTATTGTATCTTGTGAGTCTCAACAGCATATTTATTCAGTCTTCAGGCCAAAAGATTCTTTTGCTACCTGCTAGTCCTCTAACTTCGGTGGTTCAGATGGTCAAAATAAACTCTTTTCCTCTCACGCTTTGAGCATGAGGCATCTCATGCCTCAACTTGTAGTTGAGGCTCTTTGAACTTACTGTGAATCCATTACTTTCAATTCATTTCCTCCTGATGATATCTTCAATTATACCTACGTTTTTTCACAGGTCCTGCCAAAGAAATCTTAACATAATGTGTTTCAGAGATAGCTGAAGCTACATTACTTTTAAATGCTTTGAATCCTTTGTGAAACTTCAGAACCTTAATCAGCCTAAATATGAACACAGAAATGTATTTAAAATTAAAGAAGGAAAAAATCTGAAATGATTTTGATTCTATTTAGCAGTTAAGAACAGAGTTAGTGAGTGAATGGCACTGTTGTCCATAGAAAAACTAACAACAACGTGATTTCAATGAAAATTTCAATTTCTTTGGGGAGGGCATCCCAGATTCAGAAAGCTCAAACAGGGACTAAAAAAAAGAAAGTTGGCTCACCTCAGAAAAAAAGCAATTGTTTGAGGCACTCGCATTGGATGTGGGAGACAGTCCTTGGTTTAGATCAGTCAAACAGAGGGCTGGAATCCATGTCCCTGTATTCCTAGGTAAAAGCTCCAGACCTTATTTTGTAGATATTCTGGTACAGAGAAGTCTGCATATCCTATTTATGTTCTTAAAGAATTCTCAGTTCCCTTCTAGCAAAGAACAGAAAAACGCAACAACCATGAAATCTCAGCTGTTCAAGGGTGTGGAAAGAGGTTTTCCAGTAAGCTCTACTTGGGTATGCACTCATGTTTTCGAGGTGGTCTCAGCATTGGAAAAAACATTTCACTTTCTTTTCCCAGGTTTCCAAGTTGTAGAGTGAACGTGGTAACATCCTTTATGTATTCTCAGAGAACTCTAGAGGATCATTCTGATCACTATTATTAATAAACGTAGAGCCCTATGCTACAGTATTTGTTTATATTACCCTATCTCCAGTTAAGAAATGTGTTGTTAGAACCGTACACTCGTACTTATGTGCATCCCATTTTCTCTTTTGAGAGAATCACTATAATTACTAGCCTGCTTATTGCCTAATCTAAGGTAATTTCATGGACACTTTCTAAGGGCTTAACATGAAATGGCCTGTCTATTGCTTCATCTGTGTCTGAGCCAGTCTCTGACTTTCTTCAGACAGAGTATGCTGCACTTACATAATGCAGTAAACCTTTTTAATCTGCCAAGGTTTTAGGACTGTGCCCTTCAGTTTCTCCAGAAATTTTCAGAGGTGGGCTTGAGATAAAGTTTTAAATCTGTACTGTTACTCCTGTTCAAAGCACTGCTCTTCCTGTTACACTAGGGAAAAACACTGGCTGTATTTCAGAGTGGAAAACATAAGTCAGCATTTCTTAGCTTTTCTATTCTTTTTCCTACTTTGCTCATTCATCATTTTAATGTAGATACGTTAAATGGATTAAAAACCTTCACAAAATTGTTTTTTTCATCTTGCTGGAAGGACATCTAGACCCTGTATCTGGGAAATTCTGTGAGTAATCTCTATATCCTGCTGCAATCTTTGTTCCCATCCTTATTTTCCATCTTTTCAGTTCTGATAACCACAGAGATGCCTAGCAAATATAGTTAACACAATCCCTGCTATCTTATTCCCAAGCTACCTCGCTGCTTTCTTTCTTTCCACCTTATATACAGTAACCCATCCTTATTTTAATACTCTGTGCAAGACAAGGTGGAAGAAACATGAAAGTATCAGATAGGTTTAAAAAAAAAAAGATGAAAACAAGCGGAAAGCTTGCTTTTGCTTTAACTTTTTCTGCTGGTAAGGATAGATGTATTTTTTTTAATGTCATTTTCTTACTGTCCTAATCTGTGGGACTGTGAAGAAGGACCTTTTGCATCTGAACTCTTTTTCTTTTAGATTTTCTTTTTTGTAAATAGACATATTTGAAAGCTTTTGTAAGATCTTGTCTTTCCATGCTTGCAGAAATATTGCAGGAGCAAGAGGACAGTTCCCAAAATAGCACATCCCTATTTAACTGGAGTTAAGGCTAGTTACACCAGTGATTAGATTAGCCTATCACACATACTTTTCTTTCCTGATTAATTTCCTGCATGATTTTTGTCTGTTTTAGCTGATCATTGAATGGTGACTTTAGATGTTCTGATCTGTGAGTATGACAGTTTTTTCCTAAAAAAATACATTGTTTTCCTTGAACCCAGTTCTTCTGCCAGCACGTAGCTAGTGTAGCTGATTCAGAGACTGATCTGATGGCAGACTGACTTTGGAGGAGAAGGGAAGAAGGTGGGGAACTGTCCTATTCTTCCCCTGCTTAGCATAAACAGCTGTTGAAAGATTGTGTAAGATACGATACTCTGGCTAGCATCTCCTCTTCCAGATTTTACTGAAATTAGGAAGACCCAATCCTAAATTCTGGATTTGATCCAGATTTTACTCCAGACCAAAGCATAACACCAGATTTGAACAGCCACAAAGAGAGATTTGGATTTCCACTATAATCTGCTTATCAATTTTTGTTTTCTCTTAGTGATGTGCATTTCCATTTCCTCTTTCCCTATGTCTCCATGCCTCAGCTTCTCACAGGTGCCCCACTGTCACTGAATTCTTTAGGAATTAGGTGCTTAAATATCTTTGAGGGTCTATACCACTGAAATACGGGAAATGAGGAAAACTATAGTGGAAACTAGGTTTGCATGTGGTGGGGCAACTGGGAGAGTTGGGATAAACATACGAGTCTACATAAATCCATAGTTTAAAACGACAGTGATGTTTTCTGATGCTATCAGAAAAATTTGCACTTCTCTTTCATATTTGTTTAATTTCTTGGACCATTTTTTGTTTTGCTGCCAGTTATTATTTAATACTGTTTGTCCAAATTCTTATGAGTTTAAAGTGTTTTAATATACACCACATGTCTGCATTCAATCACTGCTTTTGTTTTTTTACTTACTGATGAATGGCATTTCCAAATTTGTTGTATTAACTAGTCATGGGTTAGAACACAAAGAAATCATTTTAAATGAGACAGCAAAGTCATCTGTAGTTAACTGTAATAAGTTTATTATATATGGAGGTGATTACAAAAAGTAAGCTGTACGCCATAAAACACATTTAAGTTTTATTATAATGTTGTGTTTGTTATTATATTTGTTATTATGGTAATTTACTACCGGCAATTCAAATGCACATAGTTCTGTCTCTTCAAGTTGTCAAATCAAATTCTAATAGAATACTACATTTTAAAAGTATAGATTTATCTTGTACCTTGGAGGAGCTTGAATGGATTTAAATGTTTGTACTAGCTTTTATAATTTTTTACACAGGGCTTTTATGTTGTTCACAGTTCTATTTCATGGCAGAAATGGATCTTCAGGAACACCTTGGTTGGAGTGATAGTTCTTGCTGTTATTTTTTAAATAAAATAAATCGCATATTTACTAAAGTAAAACATTTAAAAAATCACACCATAAGCTAGTTACCATGTGAGCAGATAGGCTTTTGCTCACCATATAAGCAACTGTGTACAATTTCCCGGGTACATTGCTGAGAGTTTTCACCTCCATCAGATGCACTAGGCATGGGTTATGGCTGTAACAATCATTTTTGTAGTACATCCACAGCTCAGTGGTGGTAATAGTTTGTCTTTCATAAGTTTATGTTATATTGCAAACTCTTTTGGACCCATTTGCCAAATTCCAGGACAAAACTCATTTTCCAAAGCTTCTGGGTAGAATTTCAGATCAGAGCATGATTGGTTTGGTTATGTTCATTGTGAGACTTTGGAGTAGTTGTAGCTTGTGTGTGAAACAGAAAGGTTGTCTTTAGATCTAAACTTCACAGAACCAAAGAGGAAACTAAATGACACCCTCCTACAAATTAAAATGGTTATAGTTTACACAATTTAGTATTTTTCATCAAAATAAAAAAATCCAACCTGATAGCCTAGTAGACTAATGCACCATAGCACATTTTATTTTCCTGCTGAATAGTTCATAATGCAAGCAACTCTCTCATTCGCTCCAGCAAAGTTGTATTGCTGTTGAGTTATTATCAAATTATATAGGCAAACAATGGTTATACATTTCCTGTGTGCTTTGTTTGCTTAAAATCCATGCTTACGCTAAGTAAAAATTAGAATAATCTTCTATAAAATTTCATAAGAGTAAACTATGAATTTCTATCTATAAAGGAATTGGCAAAACTAGTTAAAGGCTGCTGTTACCATTTTACTGCTATTGCAGTGCAGTTGTGTTTCTGAATAATTTTTTGTCAGATCTTTCATGGGTTGAAGGGAAAGAGAGTAGCTATCCCACTCTGCCACCTGCAGACACATCTTGAGAGGGACATAAATTCCTGCAGCAGTGTAAAGCCTGGAGGTAGGACAATAAGGTGCAGCATCTGCTGGTACTGCCGATGACTGCAGAACCACAAAGTGCCTAAAACCAGCTGGCATCTCCAGAGGGCTTAGTGGGACTACAGGCACTTAGCCTCTGGCTGGTCTTGTTTCCTAGCAGAATTTGTTGAATCGATACTTCCCTGCAGTGCTCTTCATGTGAAATTGCATGGCAGCGTGGAGGAATGAAAGTTGCCCAGGAGAGCAGTTGAGAGCGATTACCTCGGTGGTAGCACTGAGAATGAGTGACCTCCCCTGAGGTGCCATCCTCTCAGTAAGACATAAAGGCAGAAGTAAATGGTTTTTTTGATAATTACAGTGGGCATTGCTCCTGTGTAAGTGCTGACATGCTTAGGTCTCATCTTTGTTCAGAGATAAATTGGCTCTATTTTGCCAAGCTTCATGGTTGCTACTATTGATATTTACAGCAAGGACAACTAGAGTGTTGATGAAAGATTATATGTTAATTTGTCTCAAAGACAAATTTAAAATCTGTGAGATACTCATTTTTCTACTTTAACTTTCAATTAGCAAAGTGAAAGGAATGTAGTGGTGTCATGAACAGTCTTATAAAATGTACATACATTGGTCTATTTTCAGAATAGGTTGTAGAATTTTTATCTAGCAGATTATGGCAAATCAATGGCTACATCTATCATGTAATCACTGGTGATGATGTGCCTCATATAAACATGTAACTGCTGGCTTAGAGTTGCAAAATCTGGGACAAGTAGAGTTACCTCCTGAGTTCAGTTCACGTTAGCAGCCTATATACATACCAAACATCTCAGACAGGTCGCGCAGCCAGTGTGCTAACTTACCTTGGACTCTGTATTGCTGCAGCTGCAGTTAATTTTCAGTATCATTGAAGGAAAATCTCTTTGCCTTTGTAACTCTTAAAGCTTCTGGAGTTTTATTGAGCAGAGCATACGAAATGGACTGCTAGCATCAGTCTTTGTATTGATTTTATGGGGCGTGCGCCATCACCATTTCAGCAATCACTTTTTGGCCAAATGGAGTCAAACAATGATCAGTTCAGACGTTAGAACTCATAACAGTAATAAAATGCTTTTGTGTCTCTTAGTTAAACTCTATAGCTACATTTATAAATAGATGCAAGATAAACAAACATCCCTTAAGAGTTTTTAATGTAGTAATACTCTGGATTCCTTTTAATTTAAAGCAGCGTGCTCTACAAACAATACTAACATTGGCCATATTGGATTTTAAATTATGCCGATTACTCTGCAGTGCCTCAATCCACGAAAATATTTGCAGACTTCTCTTAGGCTTTCTTTGGCTCTGAAAAGTCAAGTCCTGGGAATATATAGCAAGGCCTGATGTTTATCTTTCATATAATACATCTAAAATGTCGAAGCCATTTTGAGCACAGCAAGAATACACTTTTAATTAGAGTCTGCCACTTCAAGCTACAAAATCTGAGCCACGTTGTCATCTCTATCCAGAGAGCATATCTGAATTATTCCTGCAGGAGGCTTGCACCCAGGCTGAGAATGGAAGAAGGCTCTTCTGAGATTTGCAAGCTTCAGAGGCTCAATTTTGCCAAATAGTAAACTGAACAGCAATTACCAAAACACTACGCCTGCTAACACAGTTCAGAGCTGCACTTTGCCAGAAAGTTGCTGTGTGATCCTGTGCAACACAGGGACATTTTCTTTCCTGCTTGTGGGTGTTTCTGAGGGTGCCAGTTACTTTCATTGCTGCCTGAGGGCAGTGGTTTGGTACAAGGGTTGGAGTGTCCAAGCTGCAGCTTGGGATCCCAACGAAATCTGCTTCGTCCCCTTTGGGACAAGTTGTCCGCCGGGATACACACGGTGCTTTACATGTGGCCCTCATGCGAGAGCAGGCAAGTTCTCTTTGCACTGGCCATGTAACACTGTGCCGTGCCACAGTCAAGCACAATTTAATGACGAAATGGTTGCTGAACTCCGCTTCAGTGTAAGCAGGAATTCCTGCCTGAGCCATTTCAAACTAGAACAGCATCTATGTTTGGTTTATTTGGCCTTTTGTGTTTATTTCTTGAGCTTTGGTGTATTTTTTCAGCCTTCTCAAAGACGTTTAGCTCTTCTAGATTGACATTTTGAGTATGTGTCATCAACACAGCCTACTTATCCTGTGCCTCTGCTGATACAACAGCTGTTTATACCAAATAACCTTTCACTTTACAAAGACAATTTCTGAGGAACATATTTACCCCTTTTGCTCTCATTAAACAGGAATAAAAGACTTGTATATTTCTCCCTGGGTGCAAATAAGGGAAAACTATAGTCTTAAAACAAAATTGATATGTAAAACAATCATCTCTCTACTGATCTTTCTTGCTCTTTCATCTCAAATTGCAAATTAAAAATTCAATAGCCCAGATGTATTTATATAACATTACAACATTTCTAAACTTAAGGAAACAAAACTTAAACCATTGTTTTGCTGGACTTTGATGAAGGCCAAACTTGGCTTAAATGTTGCCTTTGGGGTGAGGGGTTTTTTGGTTGTTTGTTTGGTTTTGTTTGTTAGGACTTTTTATGTATTCACATTGTATAAACACATCTGAATTATTGCATTATTTTATTTGGAACGGGAGGCAGTGCAGAAGGAATCAAGAGACAGAAGATATCCGGGATGAGAAACGCTACCGAGAGGACTTCGAGCGTCAGTAGCGGGTGGGCAGCAGGACGCGGAGCACGAGCCGAGCGCTCAGGCTGGACTCCTGCAGTGTGTGGCTGCTACATCGCTGGGCTGCTGCCCCCACACTCATGCAAGGATCTTGCGTTTTTCAGTCCTTTAAGTAGCATTCAAAATGCACTTAAAATATATATATATATATATGTAAAAAGGAAAGGAGACTTTACAAAACTCTGTAATGTGCTGTAGGATGCACCACAGAGAAAGTGTTTCAAGGAAGAAATACAGTTATATTTTCCTGAACCTTGCATATTACAGACAATATGTAGAAACTAGTAATGAGCACTTTTTCTCCCTGAAATAATCTAAATTGATGCAGAGCTTACAATTGGTATGAGCTCTTACCTCTCTTGCTTTTCTTTATATTGGTTTTATGCTATTATCACCTATTTTATTCTGTGTATATAAAGAGAACATAGAGGGCAACATTATAATCACAGATTCCCCATTTTTTATATTCCTTCATCTTACCTCATATGGCAAATTCATTTCTCCTCCTGCCTTGAAAATTTAGGACATAATTGAAGTGTAATATATACAATAAAGATACTAATCTATGATAGGTTTCCCAAATAATACCTATGGTTATAACAAAAGATTATTGCACTTAAACTGAACAGGTATTGCTTTATATGGACAAAGAAAAAGCCAAAACTTAATTCATGAAATTATATGCTGTATATAATAGGGAAGGTTTAAAATTCCCTAATCTCAGGCTTTGTCAAATGACTTTTAATTTATTCTAGATGCTACCATTAATCTTCCCAAAGGCAAATATCCATACAGTAAGTCATCAGAGAATATACTGTGTAGCTGGAAGGTTTACAGGTTATTGAATACAGATTTTTGCCTCTTTGTGCATTATTCAGGCCATCATCTTTCCTATGAGAAAGAAGTTCCATCTTCTCCAAGTCTAGCTATTGGTTACAACTGAACTGCTGTGGGTCCGTGTGTTTTCAGTTATATATTTTTGAAGTAATTTATTTATGGATAATTCCAAATTGATTCTATCATTTGATCAATCACTAGGGGAAAATTACATAATTCTCAAAACTGATAAAATAATGACCAATTATTTTATAATCCAGGAACAGTTTTAAAGGCCATAACATACAAATAATCTTACATGTTTTACTCTTACACCAAATGCAATGAATACAGTATATGTATATAAAATATTTCCTCTCTCAAAAAGATTAAAATTATATGAAATAGTAACTTTTGACTTTTAATTCTGGCTCTATTCATAATCTTTTAGTTAGAGCATGAGCACTAGACACATCAAGACTTGATCACCATTGCAGAAGATGGCCTATTGCAAAATTTTTTAGGGATGCTATACTTTCTCATGAGGGTTTTAACTGTGGACCTAGCTCCTTCTACAGTATATAGAAAGAAACCATCACACTGAATGGAAAGCTGCTTAAGCTGGCCACCAGTAAATGCTGAGGAGGAAGATGGGGTAGCTGGCATAGCTTTCATGCAGAGTGAAACATCAGCTCGCACTCTAGGATTTTCTGCCAAAGTTGGCCATTATGTCAGTCGCTCAGCACAAACTGTAGCTGGAGGAAAAAAAGTATCTTTTGCTTATGGGCGGAAACATTGCCCCAGGTTTGAGGAAAGCCCTTGGCTTGAAAGGAACTCATGTGTCCTGCTCCAGGAGAGCGTCTCAGCAGCCAGGGGGAAGAGGTGCCGCTGGTGCACTTCCAGCACTGCCCACTCACCCACAGCACTCACCTTGGCCTGAAGCACCCAAGATTATGAACGCCCTCTCCTAAAACTCAGAAGTTCAGCAACAGCTACAGAGCTAGAGCACTGCGGGCTGCAAAGAGCACACTAAGGGTACCATAAGTATTTTTGTATAAATGTGAAGACTTGTGGTTTGTGTCATCCCTGTTTTATTCTGCAGCCATTTTACCACTTCCTCTGAAACGATGGGACGCCAGGGCAGGATGTCAGAGAGCTGTCAGGAATGGGCTGTGTGCTTTTCTCCCTCTTAATTTTTTTTTTTTTTTTTTTTTTTTTTTTTGCTATTTTTTCACTTCAAGGCATTATTTTAAACTAAGTAGCATATTGTGCAATAAAGTTATTGAATTCTGTGTGGTGTCTTTATAATTCAGTGTTACAAAGAAAACTTCAGGTCAAGCTTGGCTTTAGTAACTGCAAACAAATGCCAAGATATTGATGGTTTTAAAGGATTTCATCCTCCTAGGTCTTCAGGAAAGTGATCTAATTTATTTTTTTTCTTTGGGTGCCACTTCTTTTCTTTTAAGAAACTTTTTATTTGGAAATATCAGTGTGTTTCCTGCTTTTGACACATTTGAAGACTTTTTATGTTTTGTCAGCTCTCAGTAAAAAATGTGTTTAGCATAAAACCTTTTCTGCATGGCCTGATTATCCCTGTGTGACACTGTTCATGCCAGAAAGCAAGCGGAGTAGGAGTGATGGCAGCATTAAAAGCGAGAGGAGAGAGGGACAAAACTGAAAGGTACAGAATAAAAGCCTTGCAATTAAAGCTACGTAGTGACTGAAGTTGCATTGCTTCAGTAAATATGTCTCTATATAACTGGAGAGCTCAATAAATATGACAGATACTTGAGTTTCCTAAACAAATCTCTTGTGGAGGTCGAAGACTGGCATCACGTTCCCTCTTTGGCTCCCGCAGGGGTGTGCTAACTTACCTTGGACGCTGTATTGCTGCAGCTGCCTCGGGCTGGGGCAGGATGGAGGCACCTGGCATTGTGTCCTTTCTCTCTAGTGCCTGCCCATTGCAGAAGGGCCCTAGCTTATGCCGGGGAGAGATTTCTTTCAGTCGTGGCATTTGATGATATCTGTCAGTCATTGACACTTGCAGTGTGGTGGGAAGTGCATCTCTTTACGGAGGCCTAAATATTCTCTTAGTTGCAAGGATTTTGTTCGCACCCTATTCTGTACTTGCTCCTGGAGAAAGCATGTGCCTTGTGCCTCTCAGATCAACCTGAGGCCCTCTGAACACACATCACCAAGGACTGTATCATGAGCAGCAAATCAAAAGTTTCTTCCTAATTGCCGGAGGTAGCTTGTAAGTAGCTCGCATTGCTCCTGCTGCTTGGTTGTCTCTAAATTTACAGTTTTAGTGTGTTCTAAGTTCATGAATTACTTTAAGTGGTTTCTCATTGCTCAGTGTTTTCAGGACAGAGTATTTTATGAATCACAGGCCACAAAATGTGCATAAAATGCAAGAAGTACTTCTTAAGCTATGTTAAGACCGCCCATGACATACTGATTTAGGTGGCAAATAGGGAACACAGAGTGCGTTTCTCATGGTCTTGCTCTTTTTTAGCTTTAGGAATGCATAACGACATATGGTCAGAGACCCCATTTCAGCTTTAAGAGGGGCTTTTACCGTCTCTGTGCGTTCATCACCTCCATGGCACTTTCTTCCCTACATTACTGCTGAATGATCAAAGTTAAACTACGTTTAATACTAATCTACAAAGCTAAGCTTAGTATTGTTTTACATTCAACTAAATTTAGTGCAAAACTACAAAAAGTAACTAGTTTCCAGCTTACTCTTCTGATGCACAAGCAGCAGTGCTGACACAGTGACAGAGCTAGAGTACAGGGCTAGTGACTTGAGAAACAGCACGTCCATGGTTGCCTTGATGTAGATGAATTGTAGCTGTTGTGGAGCCACTGTGTGAAGTTACATTCTGAGGTTACAGAAAGCCAACAGACCATGCAATGTGCTGCCAAAAGGGAATCCCCATTTCTGCTCCCCTGCTTCCAAAGTTTAAAGAATTGTGATGGAACGTGTCCCCTGTGTTATTTCTAAAAGCAGAGGTAGATTGTCTTTACACAGGACATGTCACAGAACATAGCAATAAACTGATGTGTCACCATTTCTTTTTTATGCTCCAGAAAGAATGAAGCCTCCTTTATTTCTGACAAATTTGGAGTGCTGGGGTTGAATGAACAAATGAAACTGGGCTGAATGACAGTCTGGGTTTTTTGTAGAGCACTGTGAACGTTACTGCTGCACAAGTTCCAGAGCCGAACATCCATTTACTCTTGAATCTAGGGTAAAAGTGATGGTACCTACATTTGATGCATGTCACACTGTCACTCAATTCAAACTATTCATATGTGTCTGGGAATATGTTTAATTCTTCAGTCTCTTGGGTTTGATTTGGAAGCTTAACTTGTATACACAAGATCTGTGGGAAAATTTAAATTGCCTTCACTTTTTACTTGAGAGAAGACTTAGTGCCAAAACAGTATTTCATCACCACCTTTTTTATTGGTTGATAAATATCTGCAGAACCAGTACATGTTATAAGATTACTAATACAAAATACTAAAGGTTATAAAGGAAGATTCCACAGCAGAGACTGAGTATTGGCCGGATTTCTCAGCAGAGACCATGGGAGGATTTTGCTTCTCCATTGTATCTCCCTGGCTCTCTGTCAAGTAATACAAATCATCTTTTTACCAAAGAGAATTCAGTGTTGTGTGCTGACATTTTGTTGTCACAAGAAGTGTGCGCATGTGTGTATCTAGGTAAGTGTGATTCACTGGTGCAAGTCCTACCGTTTTGTGTCATCAGCTAGCAAAGTTTCCGGAGATGGACATCAGCCTACTCTGCAATGCAGAGCAAAAGCAATAGTACCTACATTTGATGCATGTGAATGAGAATTGAGATGGTTGCTTATACTGGGTGTGTTTGTAGCCGTACTGAGATTGGGAGAAAGAGGTTCAGTCTTTCATGACCTACCAGCTGTTCCAAAAGAGCCTTCTTAATGAAACACTCTGCCATGGTACTTACTGTACTCTAGATGTATTCCTTATACTTAGCAGAGAGATTAGTTCTTAAATAAAGATGAATGTCCCTATTTATCTCTACCCACTGATGTCAGGAGTGCCACAAGTGGTCATAAAGAGTAGCCATATAACTCTTTGCTTTTACATCAGTGCCAGAATAATCTTTATTTGACTGCTGCACCCTACCACTTATCGCAAGGGTGCAACTTTTTTTAACTTATGCCAGCATTGCAGAAGATTTAGGTGTATTGCAGTGTATGTAATTTGTCTGCTGACTTTTATTTCTCATGAGATAATGGTAAAATATTCACTCTATTTATGTTGTATTTTTGTAAGAGTTGGCACTCAAATCTTATGGTTATGTATCTAAAAGCTTTATTTTAATCTAGTGAAAGACTGGTCATTGTAAGTACTTTTTTTTAACTTTTTTTTCTGTGACTTCTTTTTCCTGACTGAAAGGCAAAGCAGTTAATATAATATGAAAAATAACTTCATTGTTGCTGATTGCTGTGGCAGACTAGGAAAGTAATATTAGCTATCTTTTTTCCAGTGCAATATTAATGGGTCCTAAAACACAAACCTTTCCAGATGAAACAGCTGATGCAAAATGTTGCAATTCAGAAGGGGAAACTGTTCAAAATGTCAAAGTACGCATGACTACATCCAGGAACAGAAAGCCTTTTGACTTTACAGGAAGGTGCAAGAGACAGAACTGGTTGCTTTAGTTAATAGTATATATGCTTCTGGAAAAATAAAATATAGTTTTTGTTGGATTCATTTGCCTTTGAGCAGGAGGTTTTGCTGACTCTCCAGGAGATACATAAAGGCATAGATAGAATTTTTTGTAGGATGTCCTGATTTCACTCTTCTGAGAAATCTTAATGTTTATTCATTGGAGATTTCTGTGTTTTTCACTAATCTATAGGTTAAATTGGTGGCAATGTTTCTTAGGGTCCTTTTTCATGAGCTGTGTTTTCATTACTTTAGTAAATGTAAGAGGAAAGAAAAATGGCAAAAGGAGTAAATAGGTTTTCCTTTCATATTAAGAACTTAGAGTCCATTTAGGAGACTTCTTTTATGAGAGAAAGTCTGGGAAATTATGCCAGGCCTTTTGTAATAACTTTAATTATGTTTGCATAAACATTAAACTTTTACAGAATTTCTCAAAAGCAGATCTCTGGATGTTTCATAATACTCATCTCAGTTAGCGTCACACAGCCCACTATAAAATTAAATTCCTTATACTAGTAAAGGTAATAAGCATGACACTCTTAAGTTCATGGCTTGTTCATCAGTTGTGTTTTTGGTCCTGTAATACTGGCCATTTCTCTAACACATAGCTATCTGTACACAGTCCCCAGATTAGATCTGAAGTAAGCTGATTTTTATCAAGCCACTGAGTAATTCTGACCACTTCATCTGACAATGTTAGTACTGTATCAGGGCAGCTGACCTGTGTAAAGAAGGGATTACTCTATCACCAACATACTAAAAAATGGCTTTGACTCTGAACGTTCGGTCGGCATGTGCCCATTAAAGGTAAGAGAGGGAAGCATTTGCTTTCTATGTATTAAAAATGTAGTGACTGTTATGTGGAATTAGAGGATAAGCTCTCTTTTAATTCTGTGTTGGTCAAGGCTATCCTGAAGGAAGCAGCCTCGTGGTCCTGCTGCGGCATGTTACTCGCTTGTTCGGAAAGCATGCTGTCAGCATTGTAATGTTCTGAAGGAGCAGAAGGAAAACCTGTGACAGGATTTTGCTGAAATATGTTCTAGTACAGTCAATATAATATTTTATTGGGGCAGAACTATCAATTCCCCATGTTACAGGTTTTTATCTGTACAAAATCAGCAGCAGCAGCAGCAGCACTACTGAGCATATTCTCAATGCTTTCATTTCAGCTCAAAGACCAGCCAGCAGTTTCCCTTGGTGTGAGCACTGAAACAAGGCAGCGTGTTTTTCTTTATGATGTTTAGTGTTGCATGAGAAGTCGATAATCCTCAGTAGATCATCCAAGCAGATAAGCCTGAAAGGGACTTCAGGAAATTGTCTTTAACCAAAAATCTTTTCTCCCCGTTTTCTTTTTTCTTCTTATTCGGATAACCAAATTAATAAACAGTCTCTCATTTCTGTACAACAGGCAGGTATTGTTTTGTCTAGCATGACACACATTCTGAGTGGCTTATCCTGTAGTTTGGTATGAGATACACGAAGAAAAACCATAAATTCTGGTAGACCACAAAAAAAAATGCATGCACGACAAAATCAGTGCATTTATTTGTAGTTGTTTGCTTGAATACTACAAGGATTTTGGATATTTGCTTTTGAAAGAAAATTGTTGCAGAATTCTAAAATTCCCCCATTGCTGAGATTTTAAAGTGCTGAACAACTTCAGCTTCTTTTCCTCTTCAGAGTATCCCAGTGGGCAGATTAGTTAAAATATAAATGGAGCGAACTGTCTAAATAAAATTTTAGAAATGTAACTATGGGTTAAGGTCTAGATAATGTACAAAATACTATGATGTTGTCCAAGTGAAAACGAAAGAGTCTGTCTTCTGGTCTTGATGTGTGAACATTTAAAATATCTTTCAAAAGTGCATGTGCATTTACAGGTGTATATATTCACACATATAACCATAATATGTAATGAAGTTCACAGAGGCATAACAAAGTTTACATATGTTTACATATGCTATGTGTTCAAGAAATGTCTTTTGGACTTATTTTTCATTATAATAGGATGGTGTTAAATATAACTTTATATTCGTTTAGTTATATTACTATGTATATATATTTTAGTTCAAATCTTCAAAATAGCTAACAGGATTCATTCAAGCAACCAAGCAGGACAAGAGTATCATGGTTCTAATAAGGAGAAAAAGCGTACTTGAAAGAAAAAAAAATTACAATTTTTCTGAGTACATAATACCTTCACACCTGCTTTTAAGAGAGCACAGTGGTATATCAGGCAAAAGAAATTGGCTATTAATAGAGAAGCAAAAAGTTGTTTGGTGCTGTGAATGACAATCACTTTACATGACACACACAGGAGAAGATTGCAAACATGTCAGAAAAGGAAAGCTCTGTATACTTAAGCTTAAAGTATAATTTTGATAGAGGTGATGTTTCTTTCTTTTTCCACCATTTCAGCTAAATCTTCGTTTCTTGCAGCAACCAGATTTAATAAACTTAACTAGCTGTATATTGCAATGAAGGTTCTTGGATATTGATGCACTAAGAACAAATACCTAACAGCATATTTTGTTTCACATTCATTTATAGGATAAGACCAATAAGCATGATATTCATAACTGTGGGGAGAGGTCCACCCAAACAAACACATTTCAATAAAGCCAAGTACAATTCAAATACAGCAGTAAAGCTTGTTCAGCGGTATTTGATGCGATTATGAATCATTCTTGTCTTGTGAAAAAATGATGTCCTTTTTAGGAAGCATCATTTCATAAACAAAACCAGATTGTAGAAAACTGCTCAGGCACAAATGCATGGCCCTTAAATAGTCATCGCATTATGCAGGAAACTCCCAAAGGCAATCCTTTCTGATTAGAGACTAAGGTGGTTAATCAGCTGGTTTCTGTGTTAGAGACCTGCTTTCTCATATACCTTGCCAAAGATTTTGTTCAAGAATGTTTCAAAACTTAGCATACAATGTTTGCATAAATGACTGCTATTCATGTGATCTTCCCATCAGGAAAAATTCCACTAGTTTCTGCAACAAGACTGAGAACACTTCATTTTAAAGATTCTAGTTTTTCATCCACATGGGAAATGCAGAGCATATTGTGAATACTTTGTGGGTAATCCTAGGATTTCATCCCGAGGTCATTAGAGCCTTTATCTCTTGTCTTTTCTATCTAGGCTTTTAAAAGGATAGAAGAAGTGTGAAAAGTTGTCTTTTGCCTGAGAGCCAAGTTTGTTTCACAGTTCAGCAAGGAGAAAGCGTAGCTGGTACTGAAATTGCCAGCTTACTGCCTCTGAACATCTCAGTGATTAACTTCAGTGCCTGAGGGTCTAGATAATATAAATACTACTGTTGCTCTTCAACCCCAGTGCTGACAGACTTTAGGCCAGTTCTAAAAGTTGCATTTTAGGGCAAATATTCTTCGGTACATTCTTGTTTTAAACTTGGTACATTCTTGCTTTAAAATATTTAAACGTATTTTAACTTTTCCCTGTCATGAAGATATACCATATTAAAGCTCTTTTGTAAAGATTTTCAAAGAAACTAGATTTTCCTTTCATTTATGTTTGTTAAAGTATAGGCAGGAATCTCTGGTGAAAGCAGACTAAGAAAGGCTTTTCTATTAGGAGCATTATGAGGTATGTTGCATAATGCCATTTGTGCTGATAAGATTTTGTGAGATGGGTAAAACTGAGGAGAGATAAAGCCAAGTTTATACTCAGTCAGAAACACTCATACTTAAGGGAATTCTTCAATGCACTGCATATTAAAAGAATAAATGTTTTTTCATATGAAAGCACTGCACATTATAATTTTTAGAACTCCCACTTATGTGAGTAGTGCTTTTCCCATTCATTATACAGAAGGGCTTAAAGTTTCAAATAATATTATTTGAAATAGGATGAATAAAGATCCTGCTTCAAGGTATTTTGTTTGAGGAAGGTGAAAGGGAAGGAAACATGACTTTTTTTTTTCCTTGTTCGGTGTATGCATTACAGGAGTAATCTGTTTTAAAAACAAAGCCTAGGTGTAGTGCTTTCACTGCCCTGTCCACCAAGAGAGTAATCTGGTTTTCTTCTCCAGAAATTGAGCAAGATACCCGCTGCCAAGTGAGGCAAGGGGGGATGGAACTAGGACGATCAGATCACCTGGATGGTAGTTGAGTCCAACACCTCTGTCCCAAAACTAGCATGTACCCCCTTATGCATACTCTCATGTAATAAGCTCGTCAGGAATTGCCAATTCTAATCACAGGCTTTCCTCCCTCACTAGAGTGATTTATGATGCCTTCTCTAATATGAAGAAAATATGGTTCATAATGAAGCACAGCTTAGAGCCTATTTATAATATTGCCTATAAATTATAATATGACCAATGTAAATCATGGCCTTAGGAGTTCTTGCAGGGATCTAATCCTTTTTATCAAAAGAGGCTGCAGCTGTGTGAGTAGCCTGACCCCACTGTCCACCAAATCCTGTTGATGTTTCTCTAGATCAGCCAAGATTTCAAAAGGGGATGGTGTAGGAAAGGAGTAGAGTCCAGGTTAGCAAAACACGTTCCTGTCTCTGTAGCACGGTAGAATTTGGCTAAAAGAGATTTCCACATTATATAATTGAATTAAAATATATAGAAAATAAAATTGCCTAAATTCCTGAGCTCTTGCGCTCTGGAGGAGCACAATACAGTAACACCACGTCTGGGTGCAGCAGCTCCATTCATTTGTCCTCAGACTTGCAGTGAAACCTGGGCATCCAGAGTTATACAGAATATTACCAAGTGTCCTCATGGCATGAACTGGAAGGCAGTTCAGAGCTTCCTAGATCCCGTCTCAATTCCCATGTAATGGGGCTGAATCTGGCTGTGAGTGTATACTCAGTTTGCACTGTTGTTTTCTCATCCCCCTCTGAAGTTTCTCTCACTGATTATTTCTCACAGCTTACTATTCCTGCTAATTAGGTGAAGGTTTAAGAATTGGTTTGTAGGTGTTCGCTAATTAAATAAGTACTTCTAAGAGAGAAATGAAAAACCTTGAGCTGGTGAGGTTCATTTTAAAGTTAATCATGAATGTGCACTTGTAATTTTATCTCATTTCAAAGGAGTGTGATCACAGCCAGTGAAAACAGAGAGTAATAAGGAATGATTCAGTGTTCATGCATGATCTTCTTGCACACCATATAAATGCCTTTCAGATTTCGAAATGCCATAGATTCATCTACCAGCTGAGATGAAAATGCTGCCAGTGGATGGATCCTCAATCCTGCCTGAATAGCTGTAAGCTAAAGACCAGGAATCCGCAGACCTGAATTGCATTGCAGGTTTTTCACAAGTGGGCTTGGACAGGAAGTAAAGCCAAACTCCCCGGATTGTTAGGTGCATGTAACCTGTGGTGACATAAGTCATAGTTGGGCTGCTTAAAATCCATCAGCATCAGCCTCCATACGTACTCCATACATACATCAGCCTACACACAATATGTACCTGTATCTACCCTTCATTCTCCTACTTATGGTTTATCCTGTAGGTGTAAAATACTGGAGATAATGAAATATTTCAGTCAAAAGTTAGTTTGTAAGTGTCTGTGGATGTCTTCTGATGAATAAATTGTTAGGTGTTGAATATACCAACTGTGATGTTCGTAGGTCATTCACTGAGAGCACTAAGAGCAGAACCTAAGCTGATGTCTTCATTGTGTTTACGCTGCTGAACATCACCTCCCTCCCTATGTGGAACCTGGACCATCATATTTGCATCTAAATCTTATTGTGTATCATTCCCAGTGCGATTATAGCTCAACTTCTATTAACAATATATTTTTCCATCCCATTCAATCTCCGCTGGACTTTCCCAATGATGAAATTCTCCTCCTGGTCTTTTGAAAATGAAAGAGATAAAGTATTTCCCTGCATGTGAGGAAAAAATGGATTTTGAATACAGTTGGGATTAAATAGGTTGATTAAATAAGTTTGGAAGTGGAAAAATTTCACCTTGCTGCAAAGAAATGTGGGCTTTGCAATTCCACCGTGGAAATAAATGCAAGCCGTGGACAGCAGTGGCAAAGTGGAGCGCCACAGTGAGCCTGTGAATGTAAAGGGCGGGGTGAGCTACTGAAAGTGGAGAGGCACCCTTGTTATCTCCTTGACCTGGAAAGGGTAAAGGCCCCCGCTCTAAGGGGAATAAATGGGTAAGGAGGTTCCCTTTTCCTTCCCACTCATAAAATGGGCTGGCCACTGGCCAGACACAAGCGTAGCGAGGGAAACTGCATGTAGCTAACTGACTGCGGGTAGGTTTCTCACGTGCAAAGGGTGCCTAAAGTGCATTTAGCACCTTGGCACCCTGCTGTATGTCCTGTACCTTGGCTGTATGTCCTGTTCTCCTCATCCCTCGGTGCACCGTGCCTAAGTGGGTACCCTTTTCTCACCACCAGGGAGCTTCAGTAAAGTGTTTGTAAGAGATGGAATTGGAGTATTCAATATATATTCAGTATTTATTCAGTATATTCATTTGGAATTGAAATATGCTAAAGTGCTTTAGAGAGCTCAACTCCAGACAATGGAAGTATAAGTGCTTTGCTGAGCTGTGTCTTCCAAATTGCAGATATGGATCACAGACCCATTTGTTTTCCAGAGGCTTCTTTTTTTTTTCATTTGTTGTAGCTCTTAGTAACACATTATTAGATTTGTCCGTCTGTTTTTCCAGTTTGCAGTCACTGATTCCAGTCCTGCCCCGACTCTGTGCTGGCCTGCCGCCAGGAGCTGTTGCAAGAAGGGGGTCAGGGTTAGTGATCATCTTAGATTTACACCAGCTTGATGTTGTGGAGCTGCTTCAGGGGTGAGTGACAACATGACAGTAATGGTATATATGCGGTAAATACAGAATGGGTCAAAGGAGCAAGAAAGCAGCTAGTGAACGGACTCCCGTGAAATTACCATGCATCCGTGATTGTATCTAATCCACTGTAAAATGCCGCAGCTGCTCCTCCAGCAGTTGTGTTTAGATTTCTACCTCAAGCAAATTTTCACTAAACAATGGCTGAAAGAGGAGAGGGAAAGACAAAGAAGTGAAGAATAGGAAGAGATTTTTCTAATTAGTTGGTGCTTCATTTCTGTGATGAGTTGTTTTGTGCCACTTTGGTGATACAAGACAGCCATAAAGCTAGTTTAACAGCATGGTTTTGCTGGATTTACTGCTTCACCAGAGCAGTAGAAAACAACTGGAGCATAATGATGAATCAGTCCTGTTTATTTAATTTGGTTTTCCGTACTTGAGCTTTACAGTCTATACAGCAGCATTATTAATGATTAAAACTCCAGAAACATTCATCTTTGTTTATAGCAGCAGCAAAAATAATTTGGGGAAAGATGTTTTCCTCTGATCTTCTCCAACTTTTTCAATTAAGCCACATTTCAATTTTGAATCTCTTGAGACTTGTTCTTCATTATCTTTTCTCAGGGTTGCTATGTGTCATTTCCCCAGAGCTGAACTCCCCAGGGCTAAGAGTCACTGTACATACTCTTTAAATATGAGACAATAAAGAAGAAATGTATTCAACAAATAGAAAGGAAGAACATGCAGTAAAAGTAGTCATGACTATGTGCGGTTATAATTATTGTGTGTTGTCCTCTTTTATGTCCCTGCTTTGCATCAGGTATCCTCTTGCATACTTTTCTGTACCTAACTGCAATTTGCTGTAACTATATATTGGACCAGTTCTTCAGCAAATAGACTCTGCTGATGAAGGAGAAATTTCAGGTTGATAGTGTATGTGCTGTGGTTCCTACCAAAGACTTTGGACTGTTTTCCATTGAGTCAAAGCTTATTTTAGCAATTTAAATTCTGGAAATGTGATCTAAAAGTGTGGTAAAACTTATCAGCTGGATTCTTTTGTAGCTCCTTACAAAGTTTTGATTCAGTGTAAATCTTCTGGGCCATAGAGTTTGGCATTTTCCTTTGTATTACATCCATTGTTCCACTACTTCGTATAGCGAAGAAGTGATAGCTAAATCTAGACCATCTCTCCTCTTGATCACATTCTATTTGTAGTATGCTAAGCCATTAGCTTTACAAGCCAAAGTTGAAAACTGGGCTCCACATAGTTGCATTCAAATGAAAAGACTCTCACCCCTCCCCGCCAATTTATGGGGTTTATATTTATTCATTTTTCAGCCACTTCTAAATAAAAGATTTAGGATTATAAATGTCTAATACTGAAATGTAATGAAATTTAGTAAAATTGATTTCTGGTAATACATCAGGTATTTTTCCCCTACCTCACCATCCTGATAAAATTCAAGGAGGGTCTATATTTGTCATTTCTCTTAAAGTTGCTGCCCCATCCATTCTCCCTTCATAGCATAGGAAGGGTCCACAGAGATTATCCTGCAGTGTTATGAAGGATCCACCACCAAAGGATCCTCTCCCATCCACCAGGGAGAATTCAATATAAACCTGCCTCTCAAGGTCTGTCTGCAAAAAAGAGCTACTATATAGGGGGCTCTTCTATAGTGGAGGCTTTACTCAAATGCACTGTGCTCCAAAATGCATAGAATGATTCACACTCAGGGTTCACAGGGAGAGCAGAGAATAAGTCATGTAGATCAAAGAGCAGGATATTTTCCTTCAGAAATCAGATCACACTGACTTTTCCAAGACAACCAAATAAAAGCTATATGCTGTTCACCTACCTTTGGATTTTTAAAATGTGGTTTTAAATGAAATAGAGCATATTCACATTGAAGATATATTGAAGTTAAGTAGAAGTTTGGATTGGATGATTTTTCATGTCTGCAGGTATCTGCTTAGTTATTAAGAGTAAATTCTAATGGGAAATAAGAGCATTATTACTTTCTGACACTGAAAATAGCAGTTCCATTGCTTCATTAAGCAGGTACCAAGAAGTTCTATTTCCCATCTGAAGTATTTTTCTTAAATCATATTATTGCAAATGTCTGAAATAAAACTACACAGCAAATCTGATTTCTCTTAAAACTGCTAGTGAGTAAACACATCTGGAGACATATCAAATTACCTTTCCTTTTTTTTAAAAAAAAATGTTTTACGGCTTAGAATTTAATTGAAATTAAATTAAAAGATATATTATTTTGATCCACTAGAGAAAATGCAACTGCTACTAATTTAGAAGAATCCATGTAAATTTTAGCATTTGTGTAAATAGATTGCTGTCATGTAACTTTGTGTCATCTTTGCAAAGTTGGTGCTAATCGTTTCTTAGTAAGGTTTAGCACTGTGTACCCATGAACAAAAGAAAGCTCTCTTTTTTGTTGTAGAAAAGTCTAGCTCAAGTTGGCTTGCTTTATAAGCAACAGATTTGTTCGTTTTTCTAAAAAAAAACAGGCCTTATGGATATCAAGGATGTTTTTGCCGTTAATTCTTCTGAAGCCAGAATATCTCCGTTTGTTTTGGTTTTCGGATGCCAGAGCAGTGAAGTCGCCTCGCTCCTGGGTTCTCAGCGCAACCCCTTCCCGTGTGTGCGTGGTGGGACATGGTTGGGCCGCGGTCCGGCTGCAGCTGTGCTGTGTGCATGGCCCCGGCTCCGCTGGGTTTCACGGCGTGCTCTGGGAGACACGGTGGAGATGAGGGCTTTGCTGGCTGCCAGGGAGCATCCAGAGCGCTGGCAGTGCCTGGGTGGGGAAGAGGCTATCATGACTCTGTTTCCCGGACTGTTTCTGGAGCTGGCTTTACACAGAATCGTTTTAGTCTAAGGCTCAGTGATACAAAGCCTTCCCATGTTCGTTTTAGAGCCAGGTCTGAAAGGGTGGGTGGCATTGCAGCATATTTATTTTGTAAGGTTGCAGTCTGTATGCATATAAAGCACCTGCTCTTTGGAAGCTCCTGCTTTCACTCGTGCAGAGCCCATTGGCTTCCTGGGGGACCCGTGCCCATAGCCGTGCCCATGCAAGTTGAAGAGTTGGCAGCCCTGTAAAGTGTGGCCCTTTGGCCTTCCTCTGGTATGATGAATTGCTGAAAGTTCCTCAGATAATTCTGAGGAGATTTTATTCTTCTCTCCTTGATGTTTGCTATGGGACTTACGCTGTGAACTCTAAAGGGGAGGTATATGCTTTGGTAGGTAAATTAATTCAAGTTGTGGCTCTGCCTTAACAGGGTCATAATGATTCTATTTCTTATTTGGAGTCAAAGTCGTAGCAAGTGTTACCAGACTTCAGGTCTGTAAAAGTACAGCAGCAGTAGCAAATTTGCTGTACTATTCCATGCATTATGTAAATAGAGTTGAAACAACCTGTTAAAATGAATACTATGAGCTTTTGTGCTTTTTTTTATTTGGTAAATCCTTGATAATACTTTTACTCAAGAGCTTTAGTCCAAGAACATTCTTTGAGGATAGCTGTAGTTGCTTATGAATATTCCAATTATGGAGAAAGTCATGGTAAATCATCTTGTCTACACAGGGAAAGTGGAGTTTAGCTGTGTGATGAGGACTGTGGGTGGGTAATCAGGACTTGTAGAATCTGAAATACTGTGTTTTGCCATTGACTTTCTCTATGACTTTCAGCAGTCAGTGTCACTTTTCTTGCTCCAGTTCTCCTAAACAAGTAGATAATAGGAACAGCCAGCTTAGAGGAATGTTTAATATTTGCAAAATGCTTTGAAGGTCTTAGCAGAAAATGCAAAGTTAAAATTAATCGATTAACTTTCTTCATTTACTTATGATTTTCTCAAATGTATAGCAAGTTATTTTCTCTGTCCTTTCTTTGTGTAAAATTGCTCATATACAGACATTTAGATGTAAATGTTATAAGTATGCAAACACTGACACAACAAAAAGCAATTCAGCTTTTTCTCACCTTTATTAAGTCCTGGATTCTTTCCTTTTTTCTAGTGCCCACTTGGTTCAATTATCCATTACGTTTCATAGAGTGTTCAATAAGATCAGACTTAGAACAGCAGAAATTTATTAGGCTTTCAATAAATTATTCAAAAATAATTGAATACTCCATGACCAAGGAAGCTTTGAAAATGGTTTTTGATTTTTGGTAATTGCCTTTTTGTTTCGTCAATTAAATATGATGGGGCGTATCTTACATTGCAGTAGGATTAGCTAGATTTTGTGTTGTATCTTCTTTTAATTATTTATAAAGCTTCAGAGGGAAAGAAACACACTCTAGGTAGTGCTGAGAAGCATAAAACACACAAAATGTGTGCACTGCACACATTAAAAGAACACAGAAATTCAGTAGAGCTTGAAATGCAAGTGGAAAATACACCATTTTTTACTATTTTATTTTTTGCATAAGTGTCACCACTTTTACATAAGGTCGCCACATCAGAGGAAGAATGACTAAACACCACTGATTCCTAGTTGTGCCAGTCATATTAGGCATATTCTGACCTCCTACCAGGAAAGAGAGACAAGAAGGAAAGAAAAAACCTCACACTGCTGTCACAACTCTTTCAGACCAGTTCCACCAAGCACAGCAGTGAAATTCCTGTCTCCAAGCAAATAGAAGCTTTTGAAATTCGGTTTCTTCATATTTTTACCTCCTCACAGTTGTGAGATTGATGTAATCGCTGTTTCTTTGGCAGTCATTTTCTAAGACAGACATGTTTCTAATTAACACCACAAGGACTGACTTATGAACTTCCACACCTGAGACCATTATCTATTAAAATGTGAAGCTTGTTTAGTATTCAGATCAGCATGAAGTGGAATTTATAACAGATATTGTTCTCTGGTATACATAGCCTGTGAAGAAAATATTCCTTATTTTTCATTTTCTAACCATGTTATCCTGGAGTGAGTTGTGTGGGTTATCTCCTGCTCTAAAGCTCTTACCGCCTGAGTTTCATTATTTAGTGCCTTAAGTGAATTAAGTGTGTCCACAGATGCGTGACTTTAACTGTTGTTTTATCTAGCACTCTGCGAAAATTTGATAGGGTAATTACGGGTGAAGCAGTGCAACCAACCTCTGAAGATATTGGCTGAATTGTTAAAACATAGCTGTAATGATAGTGTAGTCCTTTGAAGTAATAAGAGCACTTAGGACAAGATCTGCAAAATACTTCCTACACTGAATTAATTTTAAAATATCCTCCAAAATGTATATGACCTTTTGAGAATGGAATGTGTCATCTTTGTCTTCGGAGCAGGTGTTACAGATAACAGCAGTTATGGTAAACTGTGCAATATCATTGAGAGCTCTAAAAAATAAAATATTGTAGCCTGAGAGAGGATAATAATCATTAATCTTCTAAGAGTTCCAGAGTACTTTTAAGGTACAGAAGTAAATTCCATTACAAAAGCAAAATATATCTCAATTACTATATTTATTGTATTTTATCATGGATTGTTATTACAGAATTGTACTGAAGCAGTAATAAAACATGAAAATTGTCAATGAGATTCCAAATCCCTTAATTGTTTCTTCTTGGGTAATAATCATGTGTTTCAGCTGCTATTTGATAATACGAGCTGCTGCTTTAACTTGTACTCCAAGCTGTGAGCTCTGCACCAGACCTGTGGAACATAGTTCGTGAGACAAATTTAGATTTACTATGTAAGAATTATTGATATGTATCTGAAAGCAGGGTTTATGTCTTTGGGCTTCTGCCAGGAAAGAGGAGGAGATATATTCTCAGCATTTTCACCTCAAGACAGGTGTTGACGAAGCCGGCAGTTATAGCTGCCACTGTATGGATCACTAAAAGAAAATGCCAGAGCAAATAGCCTTGACTGACTAATACACACAGTAGCAAAAGAAATTAGTAAGCATGTGCAAACCTTTCCAGCAGCCCTTGAGAAGTCATGACTGTCAGATTTAACTGTGAATTGCCATGTTTGGGATGGATGTGTGACACTCCTAGGAGTCAGGTCTATCGACACGAGGAACCATGGCTGTGTTCCTGCCCACCTAGACTGCTGGGCAAGACATGTGCACAGGATAATGTTCTTGATGGGGCGAGGAGGTTATTTTGTGGTCATTGTCTCTAGTTTAAAGACAGTTCATATGACAATTGTTTTGTGTGTGTGTGTGCAGAGAAATCATAAGGTTAACCTCTGTGTGTTAACCTTATTTTAACCTGTATTATGTTACAATGCACTGCCAAAATACATGAGCTGGAAGACAGAAAGTACAAATCCTATAAATAAGAAATTATTAAAAATAAAACCTAATTCTTTATTATATAGTGAACACAGTTTCATGCAACAACCTCTTATGCATTCTTTCATTGTTCACTGTTATTTAAGGAAGTAATGAAGTTATTGATACGCTGTTGTCATTTAATGAATCAGTCATTTGAGATGAACATATTTAATGAGGAAGCTTCCAATTTTTTTAAAAAATGCATTAGTTGCATGTGCAATGTCATACAGGGATAACATTTAGTGGAGCTTTTGTTATAGTTGTCATAAGATGTTAGAATTTTTAGCCTCAGATGGTCACAAGAAAGCCTCCCGTCCTATCCCACATTCCTGCTTTTTTCCTCATCAGGTTACACAGTTTAGTTCATAGGTAGACACCCTGGCTCTTAGCAAGGTATGCTACTAGTACATCTCTGTATAGAAATTAAGGGTATATAGACTTCTGTTTGATGTGGATATATACATATGCATATATGTATACCTGTATGTATACATATATACGCATATATGTACATGAACACATAAACACACATATATATATGTGTGTGTATGTATGTAGACACATATGCAAGTACTTAAGTATTTTGCTAAGATAAAATGCTGATTACATTAAAACTTTGCATCCAAAATTGATGATTCTAGTAAAATTCACTACTTCTGTTTCACTGGAGTACCGTTAGTGATATTTGATTCTGTTGAAACTGTTAAGGTACAACAAAATCACTTTGACAAAAAGCAAAATTGGAAAAATGTCTCCACATTATGACCCATTTAAAAATCCCTTGAATTAGCTCCTTTGGGATGTTGCAGATGACTTTGACTCTGCTTATTTAAAGTGATAGAGTTTACAACAGAAACAAATGTAGATTTCAGTAGAAAAATAAAAACTATGGGAACAAGAAACAATAATGGTTCTGTGTCACCCTAATCACTCTGGACAAAAGAAGTGCTTTAAGGAAAACGTTCATGTTTCATGCTAACAACAGTGATCTATTTTCACGTAAAAAATATTTAATCTCCCTCATTTGATGTGAAGAAAATCAGAGAAATTGATGCACTCTGTAAATCCAAAACTAAAACCAAATGTGTAAAATGAGGCGGACAGTTTTATCAGCTGGAGTAAGTGTGCTTTTCTGTAAGAAGGGTACAAATAAACCCAGCATGCAACCTTTTTATACCTAGTAAATGCGATGTTGAAGCTATCCCCTGCAGAGCCTGTTTCACAGCTAAGTACACGACCTGTTTGTCATTTTTCGTGTGCCATGAATTCATGTTTAGCTCTATCAATTCAAATGCAAGAGTTGTAGATTTTTACTAGCTTTTCTAGAATCCAGTGCCGAGGAATCGCTTGTGAAACGAGGCACTGGACGTTCAGCACCTGTAGAAATGATGGGAAGTGAAGTAAGCTAAAGAGGAATTGCAAGGGCAGCAAAAGATGTCTAGTTCTAGTATGGATGAGTGAGGGACTCTTCAAGGAAACCTTTGTAACTACAAAAATGGGAGAAACTGGTCGGGAAAGGCAGGTAAACATGCATATAGTTACATGAGATTGCAGTAGTTTAAAAACCTTCTTTACTAGCCTCAATTCATTCTCCCAAATCCTTACTCTTTCACAGAGACAGAGCTAATATAAAGAAATTAAGCACCTTTTAGGCACCTCTTGTTCTGCACCAGGTATTTTTCTCATTTGTGTAACCTAGATGCAGACCATTAATATTTTTTCTCCGGATGAAGCCTATGCCTGTGCTGCTTGTCTGTGAAATATGTAATGTCGTCTATCAGTGGGCCAAACGGCAGAGGTATTTTCCACCAAACAAAAAAGCCAAGCCATGGTGACAGGAGGAAAGGGAGTGGATATCATTAGAACTGTAATATAAAGCATAACATAGGAGATAGGAGAGTGGGAGATCTATTATGGTAGGAGGAATGGTGGGAGAGGGGACTAGAGTAGGAAAAAGAAGTATGATGTTACACTGGTAATGCCCCTCTCTGTTACTTGACTTGCGAACGCTTGTCCTAGGTCCTCGATGCTGTAGACGGTATCCGTTTAGTGGCAGTTACTCCAGTCCTGCACCATTGATCTAATGAACTCAAGCCTCTCTAAAGTATTGATTTTGAAGTTAAACACTGCAGAAATGTAATACCTGTGAGCAGTGACCTTGAGTACCATCCCTGTGCAGCCAGGCTCAGGCATTGCTGAGCCTATGCAGGTCTAGGTACTGCAAGCACACAGGGACCTGCATATGTTCAGGACTCCCTGCACATGTTCTCTGCACACACAGTGCAGTCACCTGATATATATATATGTGCCCAGATCAGTTGTGGAAAGCTGCACTCATTACATGTACTGCAGCACTGTCAGGATTCCCTTTCCAGTGGGGGCAGAAAGGGAAGGCTTTGATCCTGGGACCAAACCCTTAAGGAAGCGTTGAAATAGCTGCAGAAGCACTGGCAGTGAGGTGAACGATTTTTCAGGGAATGCAATATTGATAAAGAGAAAATCCCTCTCTCCCTTTTTGCAGGATTTCCAAGAAAACAATAACAGAGTTTCTCTCTTTTCATGTTTAGGAACCTACTTTTTACATTTTGAAGGTTGAAGTTGTACCTAACACCCCGCTCCCATAGAGGCACTTCTAAGGCAGTCCTTAGAAATAAGCCTGGCTTCTTCCATCTCACTCCAGAGAGAGTTTTCTGGTAGAGTTGCCCAGGGCTAGAGTCTTTATCTGTGTGCTTTCTCTTCACATTCTTTAGAGAGGTTGATTTGGGTGTTTTTTGCTACAAGTTCTTTCATTCTGACAACTTGTGAATAGCAATTCGATCCCAGTGACTCTGAAGAACATGATTATTAATTATTTGTCCCTTCAAAAGCAGGCAACGGATCAAACAGTAGTAGGGCTTTATGCTTGTGACTTATTTACAAAAGCTGATAAAAAAAGATTAAAATCTAAGTTCCCCCCAACCACATTACGTCCATATCTGACAGGGAGGAAAGAGTTTTTCCTGTTCTCGGGCTCCCTCTGTGGTCCCTGCCCAGGCTGCCAGCTTTTGCTGTCTGTTCCCAGGAAGCCTTGAATGGTTCATGAGCCTCCCATTCCCCACCAGTTCTTAGTTTCCCAAGGCCCTTAAAGATTTCATATTCCTTCTGATCTCTTCCTTTCACCTTGGCAAAATAGTTATGTCACAGACATAGGGGTCAAGAAGTTGTTCCTATGTGGCTGCTGGGCTGGCATTTGTTATTTGCTGGGGTGCTCCTAAGTAGTTCATTGCTATTCTTTTATGTCTAAAAACTCTTAGATTTAATTCCATAGCAATTCATTTTGATTGTAAACACACAGGGGCTGGCACCATATAATAAATTCAGCAAATATGTAGTGTATTTTTGTAACTGGGCACTGTTTCCTTCTTCAGGTTTGCATTACAATCTGCCTCAATAGAAAAAGTTAAACGAAGGTGGCCCTAAGGGTATTGTTAACAAAATAAAGGGAAAAAAGTCTTACTATTGAGATAGGAAGAATGTCTTTGAACATGACAGTCAAGTGAACGGCAATAAGAGAAGACTCCTCAGCACTGGCTATGGTTTACTGATATTGTTAAAAAGCTATATGCCAGTGATATTAGAAGAATGCCCTTCAAAGATGTAAAAGAAAAAATATTTTGGGCATGAAATGGAAGGGGATGTCAGTGAAAAGCTGAGAAGCAGGGAAGGCTCAGGGAGATTGCCGCAAGTAGCTGGGGTGCTTTTTGTCATTCTGAACTAGGAAATAAGCCAAACCTTCTTCAGGTGTAAAAGGAGAAGTTATACTGAATTACATCTATGTCCTTTCTTTGTTTGTTTTCTATATAATACAGATATTTCCTCATTTAATGTACAGAAGTCATTAAATTTCACCAAGTTATTCCTGTGTTGATCTAAAACACTTCAACTTAAAGAGTAAGACTTTCTGAATGATGTATAAGACATTAAGTGATAGAGAAACTGTTACTTCTTTCAGTGGTTTTCCTAGCAGATGACTATATATATAGTGATAATGTGTGCCTTTTTGCTTGTTTTCAAACACACAGTTCAGCTTCCAGCCACTAACTCTTGTGCTGGTCTTTGACAGAATGAAAATCCTTTTAGCATTTTCTCTTTGTGAAAGAATGTATACACTAATTAAATCACAAGTCAGTTTTCTTTTGGGTAAGGTGAATAAAAAACTTTATGGCTCTCCATTCTGCAGCTACTCACTTTTCAACTTCTTTTACAACAATAATTCCACCAGAATTGCATCCATTATCCGTTCTCCCAGTTTTACGTACAGAGTTAAAATTACCTCCTTCCTGCATATGCATTCCTTGTTCATATGCTTCACTGGTCACATAGCCCCTTTATGACAGCATTGCTCAAGGAGCATCTATTAATCTGCTTAAACCATAGTTCTTTTTCAGATTCACTGCTTTCAAGATTAGGTCCTTGCTCAGTAAATAAGGATTACCTTCAAAATAATTTGTCATTCAGATCCTGGAATCAGAGCTGTATGGACCAAAGAGTGCGCTCCAGAGGACATCCACTGACTTCTGTGGGATTTTCCCTGGGGTCAGAGATCTCCCTACACACAGCTGATTACAGGAGCAGGTCTTACCCTAGAAAATGCTGTATCGTTTTGTCTGTTACAGTTACCTTATGTGCAGTTTTCTGTATAATATGCCTCTTTTTCTTTTGTGTTGTGAAACTCATTTGATGACGCCAAAAAGAAAAAAAAAACCCCTACTGCCAACATTTGTGTTACTTTTGCATTGCCAGTTGTCATTGCTGATTGTTAGAAAGATTTTAAGTGCAGCCTGATTTTCGTTGCCACTCCACTCTGTGCTTAGGGCAGAGAAAACATCTCAGTAAATTTTGAGCAGCAAAGCTGTATTATGACAGACAGTTATCCTAATTCTTTGAGATATGCTGGTATCAGTAAAGTAATGTCTGTTCAAAAATGAAGTGCCTAATTTCACTTTGTTTTGATTGCAGAGCTGATCTGGTTACATCAGAGTGATGGCTGGTATAATTTATAAGGCATGTGTCATATGTGCTTTATTTTTTGAGGTCCATGGACTATTGTCCAAAATTGCAAATAACTGATTTTCTGTGGCATGGTCATCTCTAAACATAAGGATTTAAGAGCAGAAATCCTAGACCTAATCAGTGGGTCATCTGTCTCAGATGCTCCCAGCAGAGCCTGTTCCCAAATGCCCCTTGATCAGCAGAGCTGGAGGTCAGCAGTGGAAGCTCCCACCTGCACCGGGCCACCCTATGGGCCCTGCCCTTTGCTTACTGCATGTTTGCTCTAAGTCTCTGCCACCACCCTTCGCCTCAGTTTCACTTCACATCTGTCCCAAGTACTCTGATCTTGGTCATGCTCACATACATTGCTTTCTCCCTGTCTTGTCTTTTCCACTTGAGCTGTCCCTTTTTAAGAATCTCCCTCCACCTCCCTTGACCCATCTCAGCCTCTTGTTCTCCCTTTCTGTTGGAATACAGCAGTTACAAAATTAACATTTACTGCTATCGCATTGCTCACGCTGCTTATTTCTTGTATCACTTTCCCCATCCAGTGCCTGTCTTGTTTACTTAGACTGTAAATTCTTCAGGATTCCTGTGCATCTCTGCATACTGCATAATCCCACGAGGCTCATGGTTTGCCTGGTTTTAGGCACTACTGTAGTAAACATGATTAATAATACTAACATCTGCATAATATACTTACTCGGGTTATAACTATACCACAAAGAGAAATGACTTCCTCACCCAGCTGCTGATTTTATTTTGCATTTTATCTACTGTAACAGTATATATACATTTTCCTCTATAAAGTAGTTTAATATCCAAAGTTTTTCTGGACTGAAATTTTAACACTGACATATTTCATAGATTTTAACACTAGGTGAGTCCAGCTAGTCTGATCTCACAAGTTCGTCAGATTGTCCCTGAATCAGAGAGAATAGCTTGCTTGGTCATAAGAATGCTTTTTAATTATGGTATTACCACAATGCCTAGGAGCCTTCTTGTACAAGGCACAATAAAAATGCCCCCCCAAAAAGATGATCTTTGTCCCACTGGCTTACAACTGAACACAAGGAAACAAATGGAAAATTACTGAGAAGGACCCACAGCAGATACACATCTCATTGTTTTGTAAGTCATTATGACAGAGGAAACTTTAAGGAAGGATTTGGAGGAGCTAAGGCAGGGCACTTTTTTTTTTTTTTTTTTTTTTTTTGTGCTGCCCCAAGTGTTAGAGGACCTCATCTATCAAGGTACTAGACTGGCTCCAGAAGCCTTTTCTACTGCTTCAGTAGTTTAAAACATTATAATGTTAGCTAATATTCAAGAGTGTTCAAGAGCTGGGACAGACCCAATGTGGTACATGACACATCTTTGTACTATAAATTACACTGAACTTGGGTCTGGCATAAACCTTACCCCAAACTCAGGGAGCTAGTTTGGCCCCTTTTGAAGGTACCTCAGCAGACAAATAGAGAAACAAAATCTATGCATTAATACCATTACTGACACTGTATGAGTATTATCCACATCTGTCTACCTCTGTGAATGCTACTGAATTTCATGGGCCTTGGTTACCCGTGCTGTCTTGAAGACTCTTGTCACATCTGTTCTCCCATGAATAGTCCTTTCTCATCGAGGTAGTCTCAGGCATTCATTTGTTGCACTTTTGATCTTGTGTTTTTAAAATAGTTTCTTTTTTTTTTAGAGGCATGCCTTTACAGAGCATTATCTTAATCTCAAAATATTACTACAAAAGGGATCTTAACTGTGTTGGTTGGAGCTTCTCTAGAATTTCATAGATATGTGTTTATCTGTCCAATTGAAATTATGGAAGAAAATTTCTGAAGTCTTTACAGCAGCAATATAGTTTCTACAGAATGTTTACAATCCTTGTAATAAAATGAAATTTTCCTGTTGATTATCAGTTGGCTGACCAGGCTGGTTGCAAAACAAAAGCACTCTTAGTGATAGATGTGCTGCTCACTTCTGAAACAGAACTCACATCAAATATTTTTCAAAATTTGGATAATCCTACAAAAGGGGCAATGGGGAAAAGCGTTTACCTGATGGGATTAAAATGAGGTGCCGGAAATCTTAGAGGAGAGTTTATTTGGAATAGTTGTCTAACCTAATTTTGTAGATTGGAAAGGTAAAGATAGTTCGGATACATTTGAGTAAGTAACTGAACTTCAGCTTCCAAACTGAACTCAAAATCTAGACTTGTAAGTTCTCCCATAAATGGTAAGAATAAGACTACACAATGATTTTAGACTGACAGCATAAAGTACAGTATATGCAGGTAATTACAGACAGCTGAAGAACAGCTGGCAGACACTAGCTGACGTACAGATAATACTGAATGGAAACCATTCTCATCGAAAATGGTTTAACAAATAAAAAAATGAGCACACACAGTTCTGTGTTGTAAACTCCTTTCCCTTTCCAAATATTTCAGCTTTGCTGTTATATAGTAGGACTGTTATCATTAAAGTGACTGAATACTTTTACAATTTTGTTTGACCTCATAACTTCTCTGTGATTCTGGTATTATTCCTATTTTATTCATTTTTACAGGCAGAAGACAAGTTAAAGTTTTGATGCAAAATTATGTGGGAGAGGGGTTATTCATAGAAAGTCATTTAGAAGTCTTCTAACTCCCTTAATCTGACTTAACTACTTCAGTTGTCTTCTATGGCTAATATACTTCAGAAGATAAGGTGTAGGTGGTCTGATAAATAGTAGGTGTACCCAAGACCTTCACATCATGATTATTCTGTCGTACATTTAGTACAGAATTGATGTCCCCTGTGTCTTGCCATGTAAAAGTTAGGTATCTTGTCTGAACAAGTGGATGTCCTAGAGAGAGAGGTGCTCAGGAGCGGGTGGTTTCATCCAGGAGTGGTTGGTGTTTAAGGCAGGTGAACCTCCAGAGGAAGGTTTTGTCCTTGAGAGCGTTGCTTCTGAGACTGAAGGCCATGGATGAGTCATTAGCAGTCTCACTGGATTCCTAGTATTGAACATTAACGTATGTTCCAGTATCCTATTCTACATGTATTTGTTTGAATACGTTCTCTCCATAATGCGAGTTAGGAAGAATAGTCTTTCCACTTTGAAGCTACTATGCTTGTGTTGTCTTGTAGAGTTAAAGTACAACAGAATTATTTCTAAATACTTGTGTGCATATAGCTGTTTTCTTCCGGCAATCAATAATCACTTACAAAGCCAAACAAAGACCATTGTTCTAATTTCAGAGATAAGGCGTCCGAAGTGTAGATGAAAAGATTTTCCTCAAGTAATGCAGGTGCACTTCTTCCTGTGCTTACCTTTAGATGTACGAGTAACCCACCAATTCAAGATAATCAAAGTTAGAAAGAAGAATTTACAGGCTCACAACCTACAATTGTTAGCTTTATATATAGTTGTATTTAAATGTTGTAGATAATTCATGTAAAAATTTTTATTGATTCAAATAGTTTGACAATGCTGCTTACCATTATTAATTGCCTCAGGATACATTGAGAATAAAACCTATATTTTGCTCTAACCTCTAAAATACAAAAAGTTTGAAACACCTGGAAAAGGTACCAAATGTTTGCCAACAGGGCAAAATGTCAACAAAATGACAACAGGGAAAAATGTCCATGTTGTCCTGAGAATAAATCCCCAAAATGGTAGAAAGGAAAGTACATGGTGGGGAAGTACCAGGGAAATAGATGACTTAGCTGAATCTTTTAAACAAGAGGGATGGCATTTTGCCCTCAGAACTGTGGTGGGACTGAGATGGCAAAACCCTCAGAATTATTTTCCATTACATGAATGGAGGAAAAAATAGATTGTTTGATAACTTATGGAAATGTTCTGGAATGAAAAATGTGGTAAGCTGAAATGTGAGAGAGACACACCTGCTCATTCCTGCCTTTGTATGTCATTAGACTCTCGTTGAGTCTAATAGACTAGCAAACATCTCGTCAGTCACACCAGAGTGATGGTTGTAGGGGAGCAGGATTATGGAGAGTCACAGACACAGCTGCAGTGTTCATGTACCTTAACTGATCACACCTCCCATGACATATGCACTGTTTCTTGTAGCATTTGATGGATTAAAATTGTTTAGACCATCTCTGAAAGGTACCAGTTGTAGTGCTAAAAGAGATCTCTCTGATTATTCAGTAGTTTTGGGGTGACATTTTTTGTAGTGCTAAAAGAGATCTCTCTGATTATTCAGTAGTTTTGGGGTGACATTCAGTGTTAAAGAAGATTAAATGAATGTAAAAGGGTACACAGACATTTTACAATTGCCCAAGAAAACTGAAGTGGTAAGGATAGATGTTTTTCTCCTTATGTAAAAAAGAGCTTTGACAACTAAGTTTTTTTAATGCATAGGCTATCATATTTCTTTTAAAGCCGACATTTGATATTACATTTTGCATGTTCTCTTGTAGAAGTACCTTTCTGCCCGCTGGCCCTCAGTTTTGAGCTAAATGTGCTTCTTTGCCTCTTTTAGTGAAAGCGATATAGCTGTCTCACTGATTGGACTACTGATCCATTATTTGATATCCTTTTCTGCCCAAAGTGTGTTTTATACTTGCAAGGAAGATAACGTTCTCTTACCCTAACAGCTGTGTATTGCGTAGTGGGGTAATAGAAGTTTCCCTGCATTCTATCAGATGAGAAATAACTCTTTCCAGCATGGCCTGAGCATGTGTCTCTATCGTATTGCTACCTTCCACCTGCCTAGTTATACTGATGCTATAATCAGAGCTGCCAAAAAGGTTTGCTAGGAGTGCTTTTGAGAACTTTCGATTAGGTGCATGTGGAACAGCTTTAGGGTTTCTCTTGCTTCTCACAGCAGCATAAACATGATTCCAAGAAAAGTTGTGAACTTCTGCAAGTGTTAGAATAAAGGCATTCCAGCAAAATGAAAATGTATGTTCTGTTCAAAGCCTTACCTTTGCTTCGCACCTTCTGATGGGTGAGTGATTTGCCTTTATCTAGGCAGCAGAATGCACGATCACACTCAGACTGCAGAATTATAATGAAATATTGGCATGCTAGAATAAATCACTGCCACCAATGCTTAAGGACTGTCACTCTGTTCAGCTTGTTTTAGACCTGGAAACCATTCTCCTCTGTAGATGTTAAACAGTGCTTCAGTATTCCATGCTATTCGAAATGACAGTTCAATTAGCGTTTACTTTCTAATACGCGCTTTCTCAAAGACCTTTTGGACCAAGCTCCTTCCCTCACAGCATTTCTGATTTAAAACATCATTAGAATTTGGCGGAACACCTCCTCCTCCGTTATTCTCTTAGGCTGGGAAAAGGTTAAGAGGCATTTGTTGACTCATTGAGGCAGATGACTCACAGCTTCTGGGTAAAAGAGGGGGAAGTGACTGCCTAAAAAGATAGAACCTAGGGTGTGGGTTCAGAAGTCCCAAAGTGATCGTCTTAGCAAAAGCCTCAATAAAATAAAACAGTATCAATGGAAGTTTTAAACTGAAGTTTATCTTACTTTCTTTGTTAATAAAGCCAAATCCCTGAAAGAGACTGGAATAAGATTTTACTTAACATGTGGACTCTTTGGAGAGCAAGTGACTAAGGCACCTATTCACAGAAGGGTATACTAAAGAATAATGCAGAAGATTTGTGCCAGATGAGCAGAGCAAGATCAGGGTACTGAACTAAATGATTACACCAATTAACCTGCATAGCCTTGTTTATATCCTTCTCTTAATTGCTATGCTTTTTCTTGCAGATATTCTGTTGAAATTTCTTTTTGTGTGTGTTAACCAACACCTGAGTTCTGCCTCTGCCCCACTGAAACAGATACATAGCATCTAGCATGTATAGAGATGAAACACACCTTTCATCTTTTCTGTGTAGGACATGAAACAAATGAATTAAAAGTGAGCAAAAGAGAAAAATAACAGAAAAATAAAGTGAGATCATTTAGCTACATGTTCCCTCTGACATTCTGATTTCCCCCACGGAAAAATGTCTTGGTGCATATCATGAAAATAATCTCTTATATGATTATCTCCATGCCACTACTAAATTCAATTTATCCTTCTTTAAAAGCATCTAGCTGCTGAGCAGACTCTTCTTTGTTTCTGAGCTCAGATCATCTCTTCTGTCTGCAATCCACATCAGGTTGAATTTTTTCCCCGTTCCATCACAGCACTTTTGATGAGATTCTGATTCTCATTATCTTCAGAGAACCAAACCGAGCAGTGCACCTCCTTTTATAAAGTTCATATGTTCCTGCAATCTCATCTTCTCAGGAGACACTGGCTTTCTGTTATATCCAACTGATTATGCTTTCCTGACCACAGCTGAAATTGCTGTCTGCGCTTAGCTACTGCTTTCTTTGCTGTAGCTGGACTTTTATTTTGCTGACAAACTTGGAAAGCATACTTTCCAGTAAGAGGAACTGTTTATAATACACTGTAATTTTAATTCATTGCTTCAGATGGTTGCTTTGAAATTAAGACATACAGAAATCTGCTTGATCTTCAGTGAAGTGCACATTAGTATTATGACCTAAGAATGAAAGATTGAGTGCAAGGAAATGCAAGGGGAGGACATGGCTTTCACTGAGCTTATGCTGTGCAGTTTGAAGGACAGAGGCAACAGGACCACGTTGTTTTGCAGCTATTCCTCTCTGTAGTAGCTGAAAGCCAAAAGAATATGCATACAAGATCTGTAGGCTCTATGTCAGCTTAAATATTAGTGGGCATGTTACAGCAGTGGATGTGTTGCCAGAGTTTACTCTATTCCGCTTACACCTTTTTGCCACAGCATTTATGGGAACTAAAACCTGGAATATAGTTAAAGAGGGAAAACAAATCTTGGCTTGAATTCACCTAGGTTTTACCAAAAAGTCTTACGGTGCTTTCATTTCAGATACAGCTCAAGCTTACCATCTGCCATCATCCTAATTATCTTTTTTCTCTCTGCCTTGACAGCCCTGTCCTTTCACTACTTCACTAAGCATTCTAGCCCATCTCCTTGCATTACTGCATCCAGTCAATATTCATTTATAATATGTAAATTTAGAAGTGAAATTTCTGCAACTTGTTTCTGTTTTTGAATTGAATGACATTTTATGTTAAACTTTTCCTTTCGTGCAATTCTTGATGTGTTAAGAGTTTACATTCCCAACTTCCATCTGCTAGACTGACTTCAGACTGCCATTCCTTGGTCCCTTTTTCAAAATTAATTTCCTTTTCTTCTTCAAGACATAGCTCAAATTGCCCTCAGTTAAGTAGTTCTAATTAAGAAATAGGAACAGAATTTCTTATAGCTCTTTGGCAAAAAAAGGATGGAAATTTACACCTAAGCAATCAGTTTCATTACATAATTCTTGCTTAATGTTTCCCTGCAAGTTTCAGAAACTATATACTGGGAAACAAGTGCAGTCACTAAAGAATATGGCTCATACAAGTAATTTTTATCAAGCACAGAATTCATTTTCTAACATTTTCTGTGTGCTTCAGAGTCTTAGGATCAAAGTTAGGAGGAGTTCACTGGTTTTATAAAGACCGAGTATAGAAAACTTAGTGTCAGAGTCCTCTCTTTTTCAGACTCTTCTTCATTAATGTAACAAATAGGATAATTTAAGCTATCTTTTATTTACATTAGAGTGAGAATGGAATCCCTGATGCAGTATTTTCATATGTAGACAACTAAATATCATTTGAGTGCTGTTTTTTGCATTTGTATCCAAATACTTATTGTGTGTTCCATAGCATGTTAACACCTTATGAAATTAGGTAGATGTAAGACATGTTTATTACATTTTCCACATGTTAGGGTAACTGACTAAGGTAAATTCAATCAAAAAGATATATCATTCACGCAAAATTTCACAGACCTTCCAGAATGTCAAGCCCATTATATGCCAAGCCTCAGGTGCATCCCGTTTCTCCTTAGCTCTGACCTCTGCACTGTTTTCTGTTACAAACATAACAAACACATCCACACCCTTCCTTGGAACTGCACTGAACAGGAACTTCTTCCCTCAAGACAATTTGCTTATTCCGTAGGAAAATCACTATGCCAAATTTTTTAGCCTGTATACCTCCTTGTCCAATTCCTTGCCTCTTAGGCACATAATGCCACCTAACGCTATACTTCACCTGTCCAAAGACTGTATACATCTGCTATATGTCTGCTAATAAACCTCATGAAAGACTTCTTTCCCCTGCTGTCCACATACATTCAGCACTACAAATCTTCCCTTTGACTATGCTGAGGTCATCCCCAGGCCTCATCAAAGAACATCTTCCTATAAAGAATTATGTCAGCCTCTAATCACAACCACAGCTGAGCCCAGCAGCTCTGCCTTGTCTGTGCACCATTAAAACCGTACCGGACAGCTCACCTGGCTGGACCACTTGCAGATAATTCAGGCTGGCTGATGTCCGCTGGGGAGAGAGCAAACTGAACATGTTTTACTAAGTGCTGAGTGCTGAAAAATGAGGTAGCATTCATCTTGGATGAATAACATTATGTCAACATTTTTCCTTTATCTATACTAAATAAAGATACCACTTGTAAGAGTTGGTGAGCATTTAGAAAACTGTGGTTGTCCTGTTATTTTGCATTTGAGATAGTACTATACCAGTGTAGTAAGCTTGTTCCTTCTCAGTTCTCAGACCTTTAGTAATAATAGAATGGAAGTTCTCATCATTGTGATATTTTAAGTGTGAAATTGCAAACAGAGCCAGAGAGAAATTACAGATAAAGTCTATGCCCTAGAATATTGAGTGTCGATTAGATAATGGCATACGAACTTTTAACATCTGAGAGAGGAAACAGTATAAAAAGCCTTCTCTCCCTCACCTGATTTCACTATCTCCTTCAGGATTCAGCTCTGCCCACCACAAATCTCATCACTCACCTCATTAACATGAACAAAGTTGCTCTCTGTTGGCTGTTGTCTTCTGCTTTGTACCTATTTTTATCACAAGTACCTCTTACTAGAGGAACACTTCTTTCCTTGGTTATGGTACCTGACATAACACTGGCTGGTATATAGTGTAAAGCCTCTTGGTCTTTCGTGTCCAGCTGCTCAGAGTCATGCTTAACAAGTTACTTCCCTTTCTCTAGCAAATACTCTCACTTCAGACACTTAATTTTGTGTCCCAGAGTTTTCAGCTGATTCACAGAGTTTCTGCAGGATCCTTTTAAAATCCAGTTCACCTAGGTCCAGAAAGATGAAGCCATGGCCTTAGTGGTCTTCGCACATATGTAAGGGGGAGGAAATAACCCTCTTCCAAATGTCAAGCACACAACAGATTCTGGATCCTACAAATATCTGGGTGCAGGCACAAAGAGAGAGGCAGAGAACCATTACTTCTGGAGCATTAGTTTAGAGCTTAACTGTTTCCTGAATATGCTGGTCAGTATTACACAAATTGGCAGAAGGGTGCTTTGCAAAAACTGGGCAAGTCTCCGGTTACTGAGAACATTCAATGCATGATGACAGTCATGCTGTTACTTCCAGGTGTGCGTGAAAGGAGGTGTTAATATCTGCCAGCCTTCAAAAAAAGTAGTATTTTTTGGGTGACTTTATGTAAAAAAATGCCGGCTAGAGTGCCACTTAAATTTGGAGTCTTCACTCTGCTCTATTCCTTCAAGAGAGACACCAAATCTTAATGTGGATTTTGAAGCACTTTGTAGCAATAGGTAGAACTAAGGACCTTTAAACAAAAAAAAAAAAAAAAAAAGGACTCTCACCACTAGTTGCAATAGAGTTTCTACCTGACTTCTGTCACTGTGCTTCAACATTGGAAACATACCTGAGAAGAAGCTGTGACTCAAGCATGGGCTCTGAGCTGACACTAGGGAATTAGAAAAGAAACTTTGCAAGCAGGAAGCTTTGTAGTGGGGGAGCATTAATGCCCATTTGTGCCAAGGCTGTCTTTTACTGCATTTCAGAGTGAGATTTGTGGTCATTTTCTAGTACAGCCTATTTTAACTTGCTCATTTTAACAAAGGTGAACACAGTAAAACATTATTTACAAGAAGGTTATAAATAATATTATTTATATAATAAGATATCAAGGAAGGCTCACATCTAGCGCTTCTTCTGCTTCCACCTGGGCACGGTGGCAAAGTGTGACCCGAAAACATAGGCTGGTAGGGTGCAGGCCTACAAATCCAGGAGCTTGAGGGAGCGCCCAAAGCAGCATGCAGCTCTGCTGCTGCTGCTGCTGCTGCTGCTGCTGCTGCTGGTGGTGGTGGTGGTGGTGGTGGTGGTGGTGGTGGTGGTGGTGGTGGTCAGGGCAGAGTTACGGTTGCCCTGCCTGTGTGAGGCTAGGCTGGGGTCAGTGCACCAGAGCTGGCAGCACTTGGGTTATTTTATTGTATGCCTCATCCAGCTGGTGGGGATTATTTTGTGCCTCATCTTCCCTTCTGATGACAGCTGGGCAGCAGGCTGTGATGCAGGGGCAGAAGTCTTGTCCTGCCAAGAAGATGCCTTCTGCCTCGCTAGAAATGTGCAGAGGGAAATGTGGCTTCAGGTAGTGAAATATCCTTTCCTGCTATTAAAAAGCTACTACTTTCTTCTGCACTTAAATGGAGTTGAGGGCTACAGTCATTGAGTAATAAAGTATTCCAAGCAGTCTTGGCAACGGCAATAACATCAAAAAACAATGCCTCACTGTTCCATATTTGTGGTCATCACAGATCATCCAGCCTCATTGCAATGGTTTGGAATACCTCAGATATTTTATACCTTTCATTTGCAGGAATCAGGACATGCTGCCTTGTGTATAGTCATGGAAAAAATGTGCTCAAGATTTCAGCTATGACTGTATTGTAACTCTGCACAGAACTGTTAAAGTCAAACCTTTCATAATGGTTGATTTTCCACTTCTGTCATGTCAGCAGTGTTGTCTCTGCATGCCTGTTTTGGTAACCAGCCCAGTAATACAGCTCTGAGCTCTTGTGAAAGTTTCACAGTTCAATTCTGTGTAAGCTCCTGGGCTGAAGGGGAAGCAGCAAGTCAAACAGGGTGCAGACATGCTGAGGAGAATTCATCTCAGGACCGCATGCTCAGTGTGGTCATTTGTGCTCAGTATTTATCTAATATTTTGCTTTCAGCAATTTAAAAGCAATGTAAAGCATTATGTCATACTCTCCTCTCAGCAAACTAAAACAGTCAGAGGGAGGCTGAAAGCAATAGCAGTAGTAAGGGCAAGGCAGCACTGCCAGTATTTGCTACAGCTAACCTGAGGGATTATGTCTGCATGGTGGGCATGGTCCCACACCTGTTCTCCTTCCCCTGCTCTCTTGTGCAAGGCAAAGCCAAGTTAAAACAACAATTTAGGGGAAATGCAGCCTAAGAACCGCAGCTGGTGCCATAGAGTTTGCCCTTCCTCCCAAAAAACTGTTACATTCCTGAGATGTAAACATTTCATAGGGTGAGGCTTGCATTTTGTCCTAATATCTCGTGCATTCACAGTTAGTATTTTTTTTCTCTCCCTCCCTCCCTCCCCATGGGACAGTTTCCTGAGAGGAATTATCAGTCTCAACTTATTTGATATTTAGAAAATCTCTCTTCTGGAACCATGCTGACAATCAGATGAAAATAAATTACACTGATTAGCATCTAAGAAGGGGAGTAAGCCTGACATTTAGCCTCCAGCAAGGTGCAGTGATCATCAGTAAGTCTAATTTTAATTCTCCTAAAAAGTTAACTCTCAGTGCAGTAAATATGACTGGAAATCTGCCCAGAGGATCGAAAGACAGTGCATCATTTCGTAAATATATTATACTAGAGAAATGCAGTCGTTAAACCGCTATTGAGTAGTGGGATATAATTAGGAGTGTATGAAGAAATAAAACCTTCTTTGTAAACACCCTCAGGTTCTCTGTTCACTGTGCTGTAGATGCAAACGCTGATCCAGGCTGCCTGCAATGTGAGCAGAACCTTCATTTCAAAGGATTTTGGATTGATGCTGTGAGTGGCTGAGGACTGGGGCAGCCCATGCATCACCCTTTATATCTATATGGCAAAAACACTCAGGAATAATGTTTGGCTGCCTTAGGCTTACCCACTTACTCTCCATTTGATAAGGGGTGGTGAGTCCTATTAGTCAGTTTACACATCAGTGTTTCCATGAAAAAAAGTCCCTTCCTCTTTTTCTTTGTGTGTTCAGTACGCGATCACTTCCTGCCTCAGATACACAGGCTGCTGGCTTGCACGGTTTCATTTTTCTGGCCAGAAGCACATCGAGGAGCATATGAAGAAATAAAAAAACCCATTCCATGTTGAAAGTGCTTTTACTAGGGTAGTTGTTAATTTGTGAAAATACTAAAGTAAGGTATTTCTGAAACATAAATTTTAGAATTTTATTTCCTGCTATTTTTATGCATAGAAAGGACCACAGTCACGTTTCAGAACATGTAGATGAGGAAACGCAGCCTGTCTCTGGGTGGCTCTGCCTGAAGCGGCAGCGGGTGTAGCCTGGTCCCCACCACTGTGTGCCGGTCAAAAAGACAGCTGGAGTCTGGCTCAGTAGAGCCAGAAAAACACGAGACATCATCAAGTGCAAAGTAACGACGCTGTCCGTTGTGGCTATTGTGTTCCTGTGAGGATAGCGCTGCCGGCTTTGGCAAGCGGTCTGGTTCATGGATGGCTTAAAGACAGGAACTCAGGCCAAGGGGGAAACGGCAGTGGTTTCGGGGGCTGTTTGTCATTAGCCATGTAAGTATGCTCAGGAGAGATGTCACCAGGAGATGGGGCCTCTGTGAGCCACAGCAGGTGTGTGCGCACGACCGGAAGGGGCGGAGAGGGGAAAGGACCTCCCGGAAGAGGTCTTTCTGAAGCCTTGCGTAGGTCAGCTGGATATCTGGCTAGCTGAGCCTGTGCACGAAGCACTGTGAAACATTAGCACTGTGAAATACGTGCACACTAAGTAGAGACATGAGTTATGGCTGTTTCTCAGCCTGAAGAGTATTAACTGAAAGTAGGTAACAGCAGTAGTGACATTGTGCACTGTGGTGGGCCTGCAATATGTAAAATACTGGAAATCAGCTGTGTGTTTTTGTTGACAAAAAAATTACTGTGGGCAAAAGAAAGGAAAATTTATTGAACATGCTTCTGATTTACCAAATAACAAGATATCTTCAAAGTTCAGGCTCATGCCTATGCAATCCCAGAGAATTGCTCAGAATACTTAAAATTTTTATACAAGAGTATAAAAATGTTCTTGTAGGTATAATGAGTGCTCATTGGTTGAGTTAAGGTTGACGAAAATGGCAATCCAAGGATTCTGGCAATATTTTGAAGGAAAATCCTCTTTTCTCTGTCGTAGGTATTGTTCTGAACATATAAATAACTAATGTCTGTCAAATTTATGTTCTCGTTTGTATTTGTTTCCCATTTAGTATTTCCATGCATTACTTTCAAAATATGTGGTAAAAAATACCATTTATATACAATTTTAGCTCAATTGGTGATTCTGTGACAAAAATGAGTCCTTTTCCTTTGAACTCAGTCTGACTTTAATTTATATTCATCCTATGAATCTGTTGGCTTAGGGTGTAATGAAGTAAAACAAGTAGGCTCAAAGCAAAGATATTTCTAAGAGAACCCTAGAGAGCTGATAATATAGTAGGAAAGAATAGAAAAAGATTCAGGAAAACAAAAGTTTAAAGAACCAAGGCAAATTTAGAAAGAAAAGCTCACCCAGTCAAAGTGGTAGTTAATCCTCCATTAAGTGTGACTGGGGAAGCTACCACTAGGAGTGTGTATCCATGTGTGTATATATAGTGTTAGTGTCTGCCTTTGGAAAGGAAGATCCCCAGGTGTCTGAAGTTGGTTAGTACTGACTGAGCGGAAAACAAGTCATAAAGCAGTATTGCAGTTCAGAGTCTCGCCTAAGAGCAGGATATTGCAAAACTTCATGTTGCAGTAGACAAGGAATAGAGATGTATTTGGCCCTTTTATTTTCACAAATGTTGCATTTTTGAAGTACTCTGCGATGAAGGGCTTGCCCATTTTTATCTGAGATGAATATACGTGTATTAATTCTGTGGCTATTTAACTCAAAGTTTTGTTGGTAGTTTTAGTAATAGTAGAATTAAGGTAAATTTAAAAAAACAGTGAAACTCACAGGAAATTGGTTGTCCCCTGGAAGGTATGAATGTTTAAAGATAGAAAGACAGCCATGTAATATTACATTAACATGCATCTTAGAGAAATGAAGGTTAAAAAATAGCAGATCTGTTGCATGTATCAAACTTAAAATATTTTTAGATAATTAAAAACAAAAATCATCCAGTAATTTCATTTGTAGACGGTTTTCAAGGCTTCCCAGTAAAAAAAGCTACTAGTATCTTCTTAGGGACAGGAGGAAATGGGAGCACCTCATTTAATCAGAAAGCCGCAGACATTTGACCAATCAGAAATTGACTATTTCCTGTTCATTTTAAAGTCTTATCCATAATTTTAAAGAATATTGCTTTTCAGAGGTGAATTTTTAAATTTCATTGGGAGTATGCGTATGAAGTACCAGTTGCATTTTACTGCATTCCCTTATTGTATCTTTAAATATTTGCATCTTGTTTGCATTTTCTCCAGAGAAGGTACAAGTTATGCAGCAGAACTTTTTAATTAGCTAGATGGCCAGTTTCACGCATTTCAGATTTTCAGCAGCATATTAATTTGAAGCAGGAAAAAAATTAATCATGTGGACAGAGCAGTTTGGAGGTGAATCACTGTCCTAGAAACAGTCTGCTGTAAACAATGGTGGGTTGTTTTTTCTTTTTTGGTATTATTTTAACAGTTTCGAAATGAACCCTTTTTTAGTATTACTTAATGATTTGTTTTCATCTCTTCCAATGCTAAGCTTTTAGCGTGCTCAACTTTGGTAAAGTGTCTATTTATTGTTTTTGTGAAAAAAAATAAAACTCTGCAGTCTCAAATTGTCTAGAACATAGGTGCGTAATCCAACAAAAATAAGTTATTTCTAAGAAAAGGAGAATTATCCTTTCAGTGAAATGCTGTGTTTGATTTTATGGAGGAAGCTGTGAGGGTGTGGAGATTTTCATTAGGCCCAGGAGGTATTCTAAATGTGACAGCTGAGTAATAAGCAAGAATTTCAAAAGGAAGCTGCCCCCATTAACTTCAAAAGGAGTCTAGCTGACCTTAAAATTAGCAAAATTGAACCTCGTATTATTTTTATAACCTATTTACCAAGAAACTAACTTCCTGCCTACAGCACAGTGCTGTCCTTGGTACATTGGTTTCACTTTTGTCTTGTTTGAGCTACCCTAAATGTTTCTTCTGCCCACTGCACTGTGGGAATGGAATGGAAAGCTGGGTGTCATCTTCTTAACAGTGGAAGTCTTTTTTTTTTAATTAAAAATAAATATCAATAAAAATGCAACAGATTTGTATCTCTGGTTCCTTCATACGCACGACTATCAGCTAGCACATGGGTGATGTTGCAGTAGTCCCTCTATGAAGGTGGCTAGTCTGGCAGGAGGCGTTTCAGATTGGGGCTGTAAGTGTGTGGCTTTCCAGGGAGCTGGTTAGATCTACCCAACTAGAAGGCAGAAGACCATTCCTAGCTATCAAATGCAAAAGGCTTCAGTGCAGCCTTCCTTCCTTTTGCGGGGGGAGGATTAGATGAAATTGGAGCTTGATATATTTGTGAATTGTTTGTTCGATTTCTGAACATGGTACACACTGCCTTGATGATCCAGAAGGTGCGTTCCAGTTCTCTGTTCCTCATATAATTTCCATCATATCTAGAAATTTGAACAACTTTAATAGGGAAATTCTAGCAAGTAAATACTGTACGTAGAAAGTAACTGTAGTATAAAAGACCAGCAGCGAATCTTCGTAGACAAATACACTTCTATCCTTCCTTTCATGCTAGCTCATTCTGTCCTTTAGGGAGGCTAATGAAATCTGAGAGTGAAGGTTACATTCAAGAGCATAAGGAATTCTTAATCTCTTCTAATTCACAGAAATCCCAAATATCAAATCAAGAAACTAATTAAAGACACAATTCTCATTACAGTGAGTTTTTTATACTAAAAGTGACTCAAAAATTGCATAATGAGACTCCATTATCTCTCAGTGATTTCAGAACTAAAGTAGCTAGTTTACAGTGAAAAGATATACTTCCTCCTGTAAAATCTACCTCTACAAAATGAAGCGTGGGATTTATAATTGAAGTTTTAAAGGTTGTGTGTACACTCAGTGCTTTTTAGTCCTGACCAGAACAGCATGCTGGGCGGTTCTCTTCCCCAGGTTACAGCTCGAGATAATGTAAATTTGGCATAGCAAAGCCAAATGCAAAGCAGGCACAAAAAAAACCAACCAAAGTCTTACCCACCAATCCTAAAGGGTTTATTAGCATGAAGGGTGCCAGAGGTCTTGTGTCCCTGCATGTATATGCAGAGCAACTGAATCTGGTAGGCTCTGCTGTCCCCACAGTGATGCAGTGCTCTGATAGTATCACACACATTCGCTGTCACATCAGGTCTACACCGGTTGTACAGTCCCTGTCAAACGAGGCATGTCCATCCATGCTTTAAGATAGGATGTTTCCGGTGATAGGGGAAGAAGCATGCTTATTCTGCGGGTAATGCATGATTTCTAGAAACTTGTTGGGCAGGATCTTAATGTGAGATTAAGCCACCTAACTTTAGGTGTCTCTGTGTGGATGTCTTCATATGAACGAGGCATAAAATCTTCTATTCTGGTCAATGGTGATCCTGCCAATAGTAAATGAAGTCTAAAGAAAGATTCAGTTTCACTGCCTTAAATGCCTACATAGTGAATTGAACCAGCAGAGCCACAATGCAAAGTCCGTGAACACGTGCTCCCTAAAATACCATGCAAAATCCATGCATCCTACAAATATGCAACCCAAAATGATTTTACCATATCCAGTGTATTCAGTGCCCTCATGAAAATTTTAGAAAAAAGTCAACCATGACCACATACCAGAATGAATTTACACAGCAAATTGATAAAGAATAGAAACACTAGGCTACTACTGGAGGCTATTTCCCATAAAATAATCTCCTTGTATGGAGATTAACCTCAATCATGGTCACCATGAGATGCTTATAAGCAAAATTTTGTAAAGAGTCTTGAAAGTGTAATTCATCCCTTTCTTGGTTACCAAAAAATAATGGACTCAGCAGACACCTTGGTTGTATGTGGTATTACAGTCTTTCTGCTGGCATTAGTCTTGATTTCTGATTCCCAGAGCATATTTTCTTTCTGTGTCCCAAAATCTCCTAGCCTGTCATCTCTCCTCTTCCTGAATTGTGCTACCTACCTGTTTTACCCACGTAATCTAACTGAACGCTATTATAAGCTTAAGCTAAAAACGCTTTTGCCTGACCCATTCTTAGCTTGGGTTTTACTTCATCATAATAGCCTGGATGAGAGAACTGCAAAACTGGATTTACACGAGGGAACAGCCTCAGTGGCAAAGGTAGTTGTTCCTAGTCACTTATTCCTGCCCCAGCATCATATTCTGCCATCCCCGTAGCTTTTCTGATACATCTGCTTAGGATACCATGCTCTTACCTATATTGAGGAATTGATTTAACAAACAAACAAACAACAAAAGCCCCTTTCCAAAAAAGGAATTATTTTTAACCTGGATTATATCGATGAAAATTTTATGATGTGGCCCATTAACACTTGCATTGACAGCAATGGCGATAGGAGGAGCTGCAAAGCAGGGATAAGATATTTTTCATGCTGAAAATTTTTCATGCTTCATCCATTGACAAAGGAAATGTATCATGTAACTCTGAAACCAAAGCTGTCCTTTTTTCCTAATTATCATAACAAGTTTAACAGGAGATATTACTTCTGCCCTCAGACTGTTTCCTTTTTATGCATATATCATCACAACTGCAGAAAAGCTATTTTAAAGAACAAAACAAAAACTTATTTTATTCGATAAACAGGATTTTGAATAACAAAGAAACTATATCTGTTGAATAAAAAGCTGGATATTTTACATATTGTTATTTTCTTACGGTGAAGGGTCCCCTAAAGTTCTTAGTTATTGGGTTCTGGTTAATTTAGAACAGAACTCTGCGTAACAGAAAGATAAGCACTGCTAGAAAGAGCTGTTTTCAGGAGACATGCTACCTGAGGAATATTGAATTTAAATCCAAATTAGAGACATTATTGCATTTTATTTCCAGCCCCAAAATAGAATTTTGCAGGTGGCTTGAGATTCACAGATTGGAGATTTATTGTGCTTATCTTCAGTAGTACTTTGCACAGCACTACTCTACACAATACCCAGGACTGATATGCAAGTACAAAACTCTATCCCAACTTACTAAACCTCTCTTTTCACTTTTTGTTTCAAAATATGTTTTCCTTACTCATAAACCTTACTGGTATTTCCCCTCACAAATACACTTAGCAGTATGTTAGAGCCATGGTCCCATATTGTGAACATTTAACTTAGTAATGTGTTTGTCCAGTGCATTTTACATCATATTAGTACTGATTCGATTCTTAATATAAGGTTAGGATTATGAAATTAATTACTTTTCCTATCAGCAGTTGCTAATCCAATTCTGTTATTGATGCATTATTGTCTATCTGCCCAGTGGTTAATTTCACTGTTTTTTTCTACTGGAAATAATAGAAATACAGCATGTGTGGTGGAGGGATACAGCATGTATGGACTGATGGACCTGAGGAAAATGTTTCTGCCCACTTCTCAAAGACCACAAAAGCTGACAGCAAGTCAGACGTTCCTTGTGCACCCTTTCTGTCTCAGTCCCTCCCATTAAAATGTGTGGTGAGCAAAAGGACTAATGTACCCAGACTTTCAGAAGCTGTGAGGAGCCAGAGGGGTTGGATTTGATTCAAAAGCAGCCACAGCATAATGCGCTTCAATCAGTATAAAATCTTGTAATACCATCCTTAGATTCACAATTAAAGGAGAACTGAGGGTCTATAAACTTTAGCCTTTTTGTCCAGCTTTCCCTTCAGCAGATTGCAGACAACAGCCAGAACCATATAAGGCCTGAAAAATAAAAAAAAGGTCACAAATGGTTTCATGTCAGAAGCCTTTATTTTTGTGTTTAACATACTTGAAAATACAACTAACAATCAGATCCTGGAACTGTTCCTGTGACTAAGCATATGAATACTGCATTTTTTTTTTTTTTTTTGCATTTTTATGATCTTCATCAATAATATGTTTAGTGAGTCAATAGGACACTTCTAATTTCTTTCTTGAGTCATTTCTGAGCATTAGGATCCTTGCCAGTGTATGTATGTTTTACTGACCTTTCTGTTCTTGCCCTGGCATTTCCATTACATCATTTGAAAATTGCCGTTAGTTTATTTGCTGAGTTGCCAATGCTTGTATTATGTTTGCCACCTACAGAGAACTGCAGTGAAAACTTGCTGATAGTATCACACATTATTCTTGGCTGTGCTTTGGCACAGAGGAGAGGGGGCTGTGTGTAGTTTCCCTAGCATCAGTGCTCTGTTTTTTCTGTGATAAAATCATTCCAGTGAGAAGCAGTGTCCCTTTCCACCCAGCAGTGCAGTTTGAAAGCTTCATCTCTGAGCTTAGATTTGTTTAGGGAATAACAATAGCAACTCTGAATACTCTAGATATAAATTGTTAGATGCTGCACTACGTGAATAAAAAAATGATCTCAAGCAAGGTTTTACAGTTTATTTTTATGATATTTGTGAATTTTAAAAATAAAGCATCATGTTAGCTGAACGCATGTCACACACAGTGGAGCAATGCAAAACCATTAAATGAGTAGTCTTCTGAAAATCTGTCTGCTAAATTTACTTAGGAGGAACATATTTTTCAAAAAGTAATATTCCTGTTAAATTTGAAATTGCCATATCACAGAGCATATGTGTAAGTCTAATTAAAATACTGCAATGGAAGAGAGCTTTTGGGATGGTGACAAACCCACTTTCCATGTGAATATATTCAAATTGTTTTTCTTCAGCTGTGTATAGCTGCTTCTTTAAAAAATGTAGATATTACATTTCTATGTTTTTTCCTAACTATATGTGTTTTCTATCTGTTTTTAATTTTACATTATTTGCTATCTGTTTTCATTTTTCTTTCCTATCAGTCTTTCATCAGATGCAGATGAGAAAACATGTTTTACCACCATCCAGAATGGATCTTTGCAAATTTTCTATAGAGATTGAGTAATCAAAATCTGTATAATTCAGGGAGATTACCAACCTGTGGGATTTAGCTCCAATGTAAATATTTATTTCAAGAGAATCACTGAAATACTTTCTGCCATGGAGCCACCCACAGTATGTAGGTTCCTGTGGTCTGTCAACGTCCATCAGGCACACGGGACAGGTGGAGAGAATTAATCAGCATTGACTAAAGACTGTCTAACAAGCCATTTTACAATACCAGTTCCACCACCCTTTGTATTAACCTTAATTTTCCATCTATGTGTTCTGTGTATTCCTTTTTTTATTCCCCCATCAGCACCTTGGGCGTTTTGGACGGTCCAGTGTCCAGTGAAAGAGGATCTTTCCTTTCATATGATAGCCTTTCTAAAGTAAAGACATAAAATCTGTGTATCATCTGAGATCACAGACAGGGCATATATGTTTAAGATCAGGAAAATCAATACATTATGCCTTTATGACAAACATATATTCCACACATCAGTTCACCTTAAAAACACCATTTCTGGTCATGCCAGTTACTTATTCCGTGCAAAACCCCAAGATGCCATACAAAAAGTTTGCACTTCATACTAAACTAAGGATCTCTGATGAGAGGGTAATTGTATGTATTGATGTGGGGAAAACTGAAATCAAACGTTTCATTTTAAGATTATTGCAGGCAAACACAAATGAATGACAATGATCTCAAAGACATTGGTTTTTTTATTTCCATATCAGTTAGGACCCTTCCACACTTATGCACCTGAACCCATTTTTGCATGCTGCTTTCCAAAATACAGAACAAAAGAATGTTGCCTATACCACATTTGGGCATTAATACAGAAGCAAATTATACAAAGGGCAAAACTGATCTGAGTTTGGAAAGATGTGATGAGACTTTTTGTGTGTACACTCACTTTTAACCTAATAGGAGTGCTGACAAATCTACACCTACAATTTGGTTCTGGATGGTTGGATGCTGCAAGAGCTGACAAAATGTAAGGTACTTAGAAAAGGATAACAAAAGGATAAGTACAACTGTGGCACCAAAGGACTACCTTATAAAGATTAAATCACAAATAGACTCTCTAAGAGGAAGATAAGACCTGCAAGTATTTGAGGGATGTGAGCACCAAAAAGGTGAAAGAGTTGATCAGAATACTCCAAATGGATGTGACTGGATGCAAAGGGATAGATGAAAAGGATTCAAATTTGATTAGGAAAGGAAGATTCTTAGCTATGAGAGCTTTAATATCTTGAAGAGTCTGCATATGCAGATAGTAGGACCTTTATCATATAAATTTTAAATCAAAGTAAAAAATATAAATTGAGGGCTAATTTTATATAGGCAGAAGAGGAACAAGATGATTTCCTGATAATTTTACATCTCTAATTTATTAACTGCAGGTTAATCAGAATATAATTTTCCTTATGAAGCTCCTGACTTGCATTTGGAGGTCCTAGAACAGCCCTGTGAGTCTTGAGGAGTAAGAATATAGGCAGCTTAGGTCCAAATCACGTGAGCCAGAGACGGGTCCAGAATCCAGCTCTTCCTATCCTTGACTCAGCAGCAGGATACTCTGCAAAAGTAAGCTTCACTGGTGTTATTTTGGCTCAGCTGATAAAGCCTGGGTCTGCATGATATTTTAGGAGAGATACAGACACTCGTTTCTCCATATAAATGCATTGCTAGGATTACATGAGTGTCTAAAGTTAAATCCAATGAGCTCTCACATCACAGAGCGCACTGTAGGTACTTTCAAGGTTAGGCAAAAATTAAAGTTGAGAGCGCTGAATCACTGCTTAATGATCTCTTGTTCATTACCCAGACTTTTAATTCTCTTGGGATTGTTAGATTCAGTCTTCACTTACTCTTATACAAGCTAGTGGAGAGTCAGGTTCTTTTCTTTTTCTGCGAAAGAGAGAAAAGTAATAATTACAGGTGACATTGTTCCTTAGAAGTAGGCACTTACAGTGATATGTTTAATATGGCACCTGAGGAAATACTCTTGTTGTACCAACTTTCAGTACTAGTTGTCAATTGCCAAAGCATGCCTTCCTACATCAGGTTAAATTAGAGAGACAGCTTTGCGACCCTAGCAGATTTTGGAGGTTTTTTCCAATTCTTTGTATGAAAATTTATTTGGGCAGCTCCATGTTTGGTTCATCAGATTTGCTAACTGCTCTGAAATTGCTAAGCAGTTTTTCCTATTTCCCTCCCCCTGTTTTTGAATAAAGGCTTTTGATTGTTCAAGACTCTAGGCTTACTGATGCTTTTAGATCACTTGTGACAGTATCTCTATACAATGAAATATCATAGTAAGATGAAATCTGATGTGTAAGCCACAATTATGTAGAAAGCAAGGCTAGAAACTAAACTAAAATGCCCCCAAAGATTTCTAAAATACCTTTGGTACTTGTGGATCCAATTCTGTCCCTGAAGTACTTATTTTTCCTGTGTACTAAACCAGAGCATTGAAGAGGCATAAGAAAAACAACCAGCATACTTAGCAGCAAACCATTGGCATAGCTGTTCAATAGTCAAGCAAGAGTAAGTACCTTGAGAAACTACAGAGAGCGTCTAAGTCATGCAGACATTACTGTGCCATTACTGCAGAGTTTTATGTGTTATAGTATTCAGCCCAGACATGAATAGAAAACAAGTTCAGAGCTCTTAGTTTTTCTAAGATTATTTGCAATCCAAAAACGTTTGTTGTTCCTATTAAGTTGGAAGTTCAAAAAATAGAAGAAATATGCAAATGGTATGCTGGTTCAGTTTGTCTAATCAAATAAAGCATTATGTCGCTGAGGCATGGGTCTTGGGCCTCCAGTGTAACTCAGCAGGGTGTTGGCGCAATGCAGAAATGTGGTGCAGTGAGCCACTTTGCATATCTTCAAGTGCAGGAGTCCTTATGTCCTCTGGACCTCAGTTAATTAGTTCAGCTCCACTAAACCAACTGGCCCGTGTTGCCACTCCTGTTCCTCATCCACCTGATATGATGGATGCATAAGTCAATAATCTGAGCTTTTGAAGTGGGTTCGTCCTCATGAAACAAAAGCATAAATGAAAACTGAAATTCAGTATTTGAAATTAAAAGTAGAATTGAAAGCCTGATGTTCCTCATCAAAAAAGATACCCAGAAAGCAAAATGAAGAAGGCAAAAAGTATGCTGTTAGAGAAAGTCATCAAAAAGTCCTGTGCTAACTTAGCTAACAATGTTATATCACTCAGACACACAGACAGCAGTAAATCTGAACATCCCATTTCTTCCAGGAGAGACTTCAGCTGGGAAGGTTAATGCAGATGAACTTACTGGTCTGAGAACAGGAGTCCTCAGGTCTCAGCTCAGGCACTCTTTCTGCCATGTGGGTGCTGTGCTTCTCATGTAGGTCCAGTTTCTTACAGGGCAGGGGTGCAGGACACATGTTAGCCAAGAGCTATTAAGGGTCAGCAGGAGACAACGTTCAGTTATATCACCCCACAGACTTCAGATCTCAAACCAGCAATGTGTCATACTTACCCCTTGTTTCTTTCTCCTCCTCTCCTATGGAAATTGAAGCTCTCAGGCTCTCAGGGCTTGAGAAAGATGGCAACCTGCTTGGAGTCTCTTTTAAATGTGGAGATCAAAGATCCTCTCTCTCCTGTTTTATACTTTCAGAAGAATTGGTGGGGAAAAGTAGTTTATGTTCAATGGGAAACTGATATTTTTATATTTGGCTTTCATACAAGAAGGACATATAAATCAAAACTTGTATTTATTATTTTATTGCTTAGAAGAAGTGTTGAAATGCCCTTACTGTAATGCAGGTTTTTAGTAAGTAATAAAATATATAGAATATATAGAAATAAAATATAGGTGTAGCATATCATATCTACTTTATCACATATCACATATATTACTTCAGCTGGGTGAGAGTTTGATGAAAATGAAATACTGTATGCTAAAACTGAATCATTTTAAAATGTTTCCAATGATGTAGTCAGAAGAGTTGTGTTCCAGCAAAACATTTCGAGTCTGACATAATATTTTTTAATGAAAAACTCTTCCATCAATTATTTTTTTCTCTAACCAGCTCTGGCTCTTAAGCATTGTTTTTTGTAGGGAGAACATGACACTTGTTTCACATGATTCATACTGATTTCCAGGAGGTACAATACGGAGTCATAACTTCAATTAACATGCGACACCCTCACTGCGATCTGGATACTGTAATGTTTGCCTCTGTCATAGTGATGCATTGCAGTAATTGTACTTGCAAAAAGATGGCAAGCCAGGAGCTCTTTAGCTAAAATGGAAAGGACATGATGGTAGACAGTTTTTGGAAAAGAAATAGGCATTTTTTTCCTGTTCACCAAACATAAGTTTTGGCTCACCAAATATATTTCTCTTCTGGAGCTTTTTCTTGTGGTGAGGATTGAAGGCATAAGAAAGTACTTGGGGTGGGAGAACAAAATTTTAGCTTTGAATATTGATTGTTCAGACTCATTCATGTGAAATTATTTTGTACACAAGGCAGAAGCCGTTACTGGCTGTATTTTAGATAACAAGAGTCTTATATGTCTGTATTTTAGAATAGCAGTTAGTGTGTAGAATTAGCAGGGGAAGGGTGAAGGGTGGGTTTACCCAATAGAGTTTTAGCTATTTCTCTTGCCATTTTCTAGCAAAGTTTAGTGGGCATTGCCAAGCACTGTTCTGCAGGAAGCATGGTACTGGCCCCAGCTCCACGGAGCAAGCTAGGCACAGTAAACCACTTTTTCAGCTGGCAACTGTGATGGCTAGCCATAGCTGCTCTAGGACAGAGTAGGAAAAAGTCAAGATCTCCCAAAGAAATGCAGGAGACATCACAGACATCTGTGGTGTTGGCCAGATGAAACAAAGTTTACTTGTGGTCTAGATCCAGGTCACAGTCCTCCATTTGAATAATTCTGGTGTGAAGGTTGGCTAAGGAGAGTAGGAGTCAGGTCTTCTTTTTTCCATTGCTACTTTTTATATTAATTCATCACAGTGGAAATATAATTTCCAGCTCTAATTTTCAGAAGGAGGCGTTCTTAAACAAGCCTTAGCATTTATAAAAAAGCAGTCCCAAGAGCTATCAATTGTTCACCTAAAAGAAGAGATTTCTTTTTTTCAGCTCGTTCTCTTCATTACGTTATAATTTAGTGTCAGTATTTGCAGTATTTTTCATTTATCAAAAGATCTTGAAAAGAGACCCAGTCAATTGCTTTTTCCCCCTTTGTCTGTGAACTTTTGTATGCATAAACACAAAACCAAAATTCTGCTCTGTCCCTAGTCTCCTCTCCTAATATTTGTGTGCTAGATGCTACTCTGAGGAGGGACGACAGTGCTCTTTCCTCCAGAGTGCAAGGCCTTCTTGATCTTTTTGGTATTTCCGTCATTTTATTTTGGGGTTCTGTTTACAGTAAGTCTTGTCAGCAGTGATTGGAAATTGTCCAATGTCTCAAATGGTAAAATATCATTAAAATGATTTACAACTTTAGATGAAAATGTAACCTCTCCCCATGTGACTGTGAGCTCAGTTCCAAGCTACTGAGGTTACAAAACATATTTCATGTATGAGATGATAAGACTTGGCACATCAGAAGACCTTTCTCATTTCCTGAGATGGTCACACTTTACAAACTGTCAGATTCATCTTGGTTAACTTGCAGAGGGTAAGGTAGTAGCTGCTTTATTCTAATTCTGCAGTTCTATAGCCTTTTTATAAGGCTGAAATCCTGGAGAATAACTCCAAGGAAAAGGGTCTGAGAAAGCAAAGGTTCAGAACATAATTTTCAACAGGTTCTTAACTGTTTGTCTCCCAGGGAAAACAGCAGTTAGCCAGCTGACAAAGGTAGTGGACATGTCCCAGTATCCTTGTGCTTCCATCTGAACCCTATCGCGTGTTTCCATGTGGATTCATACATTTTGGTTTTGGAGCTGCAGTACTGCACATTCAGAGGAGGATAAAAAATATGGCTTACTGTCCTCTTCGCACTTTATAAGAGATATGGCTGCAAGGAAGCCTGTTAGAAGAAGATAAATAGATTATTGTATTCTTTTCTGCTCTTTATTCTATGCTGTTGTAGAGCACTGTTGTTGATTGCTGTTAAACAGTTGCTGTGTTTCACCCCAGAAACACACTGCATTTCACCAAATGAAAATGCTTCAAGGTAACAGAAACCATTTCAGCATAAGGGAACACGACTGTACGAGCACCTGTGCTACGCACAGGGAATGCTCCTCCATATGCTCGTGTGCTGTGGACGTGGCTGCATGTATGAGCATCATGAGACAAAAATTTGACTGAATATCAAATCTTTTTCCCACTGCAGTTATGGGACTTCCCAGGAACTAGAATTCTATTTATGTTCTCCTACAATGCTGTATTGTTAGTAAACAGAACACCAATTTTAATGAACAGCATAGCTGATTTTTCCCTTTCAACTCTACAGCATTTCATACATTTTTTAATCTTAAAAGAGCACATTGCTGCACAGATTCACAGTAGGCAGTTGATACTTTTTCACTCTGAGGAAGTTAGAACTCTTTTAACTAAGAATATAAATCTAGTGCAATGCGTATTGAGATGCAGTGAAATGTACTGTGCAAAACGGGTAGCAACATATTAAATTATGTCTCATTTTCCATCCATCTTGGAATGTATAATGAAGATTTAAACTACATTTTAACTGTTTTACTCTTATATTCAAATACTACTGTAACTCCCTTTACATTTGTTCTTACACCATTATACTATACATTTTGTTTCTTGGGGGTTATCTGCTGCTTCATTTGTGCACAGAAGTAATACTCTTCAGCCTCTGTTTTATACTCTGTTAGAATAAGCAAGCACAACTCTTACCTCACTCACTGACTGAGTTCCCTTCATCACCCTCACAGGTAGTAATAGCAATAGTAATGTATTAGCAGTGGTAGCAGCCTCTGCGCCTGCTGCAGCCTCTTTCTTGGCCCTTAGAGGCTAGACCTGCACAAACTATTCCAGACCATGTCTGCAACTGATGCTTGGCTGCAGCATAAGTACAAATAGTTTTGCTGTGGGATAAGTACAACCCTACTTCAGTTTTTAATACATTTGCTATCCTTAATATTGCATCTTTTCTCCACCATCAAATCCCTTTCCCTCAGTTTCTTTTCTGCCTTATTACTACCTCCAATATTACATTTTGCCACTGGCATTTTTTCCAATCTCTGGCAACCAGTGCGCACCTGTCCGCTTCCAGATGTCACATAGCTGCAGTGTGCTTTCATTTATCCTTCTTCCTGGCCGTACCGCGCTTCTGCAATTGTGCCAATACCAATGTCTTTGGGCAAAAAGTCACCCTGTGCAACATCAAACTGCAACTCTTCTGTCATCTAGTCTTTCCTGAAGGGAAAGTTTTGCAGCTGTAAAATCCTGGTATATATGTCATGTTATGGAATAAAGTGAATGGACGAATGATGATTAAAAACATTATGGGTAGACTGGGTAACATCCATGTCCTTGCTTGAAAATTAAGAAACTTAGTACGTTGCTATCAACAGAACAGTGAATCACAGGCCCTTTAGGGTCTACCATTCAGATCCCCGCACTGGCGGGGAAAGAACAGCTAAACTGTGTGGAAAACAGGAATGAGCTAGTAGAAGATTCAGCAGGGGAAGGAAGGGTTGCTTTCAACAGATCTCTACTGCAGCATCTAGGACCCCCTTCTTGCAGCAGAGTTTCTGCCAGGCGCAAATGGCACTGCACATTACATGTTAAACTCTTGCAACAGAGCTTTTCCCTCCCATTTAGTAGGGGAAGAAGTTGCTGGTGAACAACAACCAAAAAGTTTACTATTTCTATCTCTACTCAGTGTCACACATCAAAGTTTCCTAACTTGCATGCAAGTAAGCAGTATTGTCTCATCCATTTTACATTTTACCTACATATGTTAGAAAGACTCCAGACATCCTTCGTTCCCTTAGCCGCTTTCTGGTCTTTTTCTTTATGGTAATATCACTGTAATAGTAAGCATCTCCAGTTATGCCCTGGATGGATTTTTGGTTTATATTGATTTTTCCTCTTCAAAAACAAGGCATATTGTAATATGTTCTTCTAGTTTGTGTGCTTGGCCCATTCGTGGAAAACTGTTCCGATCAGAAGGATTTTTTCTCCATCTCGTTTAAGCAAGCAACGGTATGTCTCTCCTCTGTCGTGTCCTAAGTTCACCTCTTCCCTCTGCTAAATACTGTGTATAATGGAGGTCGTTAGCCACATTCTTTGGATTTCTTAGGGAAGAATTTATGCCAAAACAATTAAAGAAAACTGTTAGACTTCAAGTTCACAGCAATTTTTTTTGATTAGGTCCGTTTCTCCGAGAAGATGACAATAATAAAAGCTCATATGATGAAAACATTCTCTATGTATTTACTATTTCTCTTTAGGAATCATTAGGATAGTTACAGATTAGGTCGTTGTCATGTTTCTTTGGTTATAAAAATTGGCCTAAATTCTAAAAATTACAGTTAAGTTGTCTAGTTAAACTAGTCATCTACATGGTTAAAGGGAGATATCAAAAATCTATAGCTACTAGAGAAGTCAGCTGTCTTTTAAGACTTTTTTTAAATAAATCATGTGTTTAGGTGACTGATATATACTGTTGCTCTATTTTGTCCAGCTGAGCAGCTAGGAAAGCTAAATATAAAGACATGACTCTCTCCCTCAGGAGGCTGGCTTGTGACTTAGCAAGTCCCTCCATGCAGAGGAATCAGGGTGCCTCGTTTACATTTATTGCCTGAATCGCCTGAGGCAAGGCCAGAAGACCAGCCTCCACGGTCCAGAATCAGCAAGGACACAGAGTGCCTCTCCAGGGGCTGCCTGAAGCTTTTGGTCCGCTTCCACTGTGGAAGAAATACAGTTTGTGCTAGGTATGTGCTGCCCCGCATTGCCTCTCTGCCCTGCCTCGGGCAAACCCAGAATGGTGCTACAACTATGAGACTTTTCTTCTGCACATGGGACAGCTCCTCCTTGTGCTGTCCCTTGCAGGAGATTAAAAACATGGCTGAGATTCAACCCCAGGTTATATAATTGGTTAATAAATAAGAACATAAAAAAGAAAGGAGGGACCATAAACATACAGAATGCAAATCCTGTATTTCTTACTTCTGTTGCTGGGATCAGTGTAGCACAAGGAAATTCATATTTGTTTTCTCTACACAAGTGCTTCCAGTACTTCAAGTTGCACATGCACATGTACATATAGCAACACCTTCACTTAGTGTTAATATCCGCACATGCAACCCTTGCAGCATCTGTGGAATGCCACTAGCATGGTAATAAATAGTGCTTGAGGGAAAAAATCCTTCAAACTTAATTTTTTTTACAAATGTGACAGGGGGAAAGCAGACTTTTATGGATCAGATTGATATAGTCCCAGACAGAATGTATATACTACTTTCAACAATTACTTTACTCATATGATAGGAAATATAAGAAACGATGTGATATTTATCAAACCTGACTTGAAATGTAACTTTTAAAAAGAACAGACTTCCCATTTACATGTTTTCAGAAAAAGTGAAAGTATCGTCAGCCACCATAGAGAACATTCCTGTCTATTTTATTCCAGAATTAGAAGGGGAATTTTTCACTGAATGCTTGTTCCTGAACAGGTACTGAACAAAAATCATCATTCTACTCAGGGCTGGTAGTTCCCTCTGAAAATACAGTTTTATGGTAAAATAAATTTTCACAGGTAATTTCATACCCTCTGGTAATATTTCAAATTTAAAACAAAAGCAGGGGCATTTTAATTTATAAATTAATATTTTTCACACTTTATTGAGCTTTCCCAGCTAGAAATGTTTGGAAAATTCAGAGCAACCCTTACTAAGTGTTGGCTGTCGTACATTTCTCTTTACTTCAGCTCTGATAATAGTACTTTCAGTGCTGACAGTTTTCTAAGTAGCAGAAGTTGGATGGCAGTCAGAAACTGTGGGAAATCTAGTTGCTGAGTGCCTTCCAACTTTTGCCAGCTAGAAACACAGTATAAAAGAGAACAAGAATTGCAACAGTGATCTTACTCACAAAAACCTGAACTAGAATCATGGCAAGAAAAATCTGTAAAGTTCGCCTTTAAAGGAGAATCCTGCTGACCTCTGTGAGCTTAAATTTCTACAGAGTTTCCTTTAAACTGTTATGTCTCTAGAGTTTTAAACAATTTCCTTCAGACCCTAGTCCAAACCGCAATTAGGATTAGATAATTGCTTAATGCAATGGTCTTTATTCTAGGGGTTGCAATTACTGCAGCAAAGTCCATGGCCAATGTTCTGGCTGATTCAGACTGAATTCCCCTCAGAGGTCTCGAGTGAGTGCACACAGGAAAGACAGCTGTACTAGACGTAGGAAAGATGATCTTTTTTCTCCATCTGTTCCACTCCTAGCCAGCTGCACTTGGCCAGGTCCCTGTCCTCACTGGGCATGGAGCACAGATGGTAACCTGTGGATTGTCTCCAAAAGAGCAAGAGCTAGGGTGCCCAGATTTCCTGGGACAGACCATCCTTTCCCACATAATTTTGAGTCTTTCCTATTTTTTCTTAGTCTTCCTTTTAACTGAAAAATCTGACAGCTTCAACATGAAGCTGCAAATATTTCAGCAGACCCAGAATTTCAGCCTTCTTTTTGGCTAAATATTTTTCCCCTGCTTTAATACTAGGAACCATCATGTGCTGGAGATACCTGAGAGATACGGTGGTAAGCACTGGAGAATAAGAAATGCCTGCTCAGAAAGCTTTGTAGGATCCTCTTCTTATAGGGCATAACACTTTATTTATTAATATAAATCATCCAAGATGGAGTGCAGCCCAAGCAATAACCAGTGGTGAACTGAGCTGAGTGGAGCAGCTGGAAACCATTCAGATCCCTGTTAGACAGCTGGGGCTACTGCAGGGTGCACGTACAGGGACTAGGGTTGCCATACAAAATGCTGAGAAAATAGGACTTTCATCACTGTGTGGGAATGCTGGGTCCAGTCAGGCCTATTTTTGTATCTGGATTGACATGCTTTTATTAGAAGTTTTAATAAAATGCTGCCTACTGTTGGGTTTGGTTTTAAATCTAAGAAATGTTGTTCTGTGCTCTACAATCCCAATAGCACAGTTTTCTTTAGCTATCCATCTTAACAACAAAAGGGATCCCACAGAAGTTAAACTGTATGTGATGAAGAACACTTGCTAAATTCACGCCTGTCAGAGAGTCAGATCCCTGAGGTTCTGAGAACTGATGCTGAGGAGGTTCAGGGCTATATATAGATAAAAGGATTTATGTGTCTTCAGGGAAATTTCTCAGGGCATGTAGAGGGGAATAGCGGAAGGAGAAACCAGACCAATATGTAAAGCACCATTAAGAATTTCATCATATGGACAATGACAGTTTTATAGCCTTTTGGAAAATCAGAAAATGGATTTCTGAGAAAATCAATAAGCCTCCTGGAGGTTGGTTCAAAGAAGATAGAGTAGCACATATCAAAGTAATCAAAAAGCTGAAACAGAGGACTGTTTTACCTATTGGATACAGGGGGACATGCTGTTAAAAATCAAATAGTCTTAGCAGAGTTTTCTATATTACTCTGCTCTACAAATCTACCCTATTTAATTTTCATCAGATGAAAGGCTGGCCATTTTTGAAGGGAAATGTGAGGCTAAAATAAAATCTTTGTAATACTTGCTGATTGCTATTTTGGGAAAGTGTTTTAATTAGGTAGGTGAATAGGCAATTAATAAAGCCCTGAGTAACCTAAGTACCAAGCAAAGTGCTCTCCTGGAAGATTTTCTTAACTTGTCCTATAGTTAATTTACTACATTCTTCTTGTATTATCAGATTTTAAATTCAGAAGAATCCCTAATGAGGAAGACTTGGAATATATTTGGTTGCCCATACAGAATGGTGGTGATCTGTAACCCTTTCTGAGGATCTCGAGCGCTTTGAGAATGACTGAAAAGCTTTATGAAATGCATAAGAAATATTTTCTTCTAAGACAGTTCAGGCCTTCTGCGGGAGTAATGCAGACACATGAATCAAAAAAGAGGAGTCCAGTTTTCCAAAAAGTTAGAAAATTACAGTGTTTTGCTGTATCTGAAAGGTTGCAGAGAAGTGAACCAAAACAGATCAAAAATATGGTCATTAATTTTGTCAAGCATGGAAGGCTTAAAGGGAGAGAGGGCAAGTCCCAAGCTTGCAAATCAGGTGGACAAAGGAGATAAGTTCAGAGTTTCTGTAGTCTAGTAGAGGCCTGTAGTCACACAGGATGTACTTTGTCACAATTCCAAGTTTTCCTACAAAAAAAAGTTTGAAAGCCTTTTGTGTTTGAATTAATGTAGGATGAAAAAATTTTAAAAGCTGAGATGTTTTCGAAGAACAGTCGTTGTCTTGTCAGTTCTGTTATTAAGTGTTGCACCATAGCTGTATAATAGAAAAACCTGATCTTATAGTAGATTTTTTGTCTTGCTGTTGTCATTGCTTTGACTTTGAGCTTTTAATGTTCAGCACTTCAGAAAAGGAAGTCCTGAGGATCTCTCACTGGACACCCAATGCTGGACTCACAGTGCGATTGTATTCAAAGCAGTGGGATGGGGAGCAGTCACTCATCAAGGGAGAGGCTGTCATGATCCCTGTTACCTCTGTGGATGCATCCACATCCATCACTTACCTGTTGCAAGACTTCAAATATATATTTAAAAAAAAACCAAAATTAATGTAATTCACAACTTCACTGCTTGATGAATTAGCTTCAGGTGTGCTGAAGGCCAAGTTTCTCAAATTCCACCCAGACAGTATTTCTAGAAGGAAAGAGAAAAAGGATTTTCCAGGTTATGTCAGAAATATGATAGATCAAACCAGAGAAAAAAGTATTTGTTTCTCTTCCAGCTGTGGGAGTTTGAGTGAGACTTACAAAGTTTTTTAAGCACCACAAGATGCCAATCAGCATTTGATGGGATTTTCAGAAGCCCTCCTATGCCTGTCTTCCGTTGATTTGTTTTAGTTCTGACTGTGAAGACTTGTTCTTTCAAGTGCCTAATGTCCCACATTTTCTCTTGAGAGTTCAGAAAATTAGCATTATACAGCCATCTCTGGACATTGCAACAATGAGACATGGCTTCATATGATCATGAATGAGGCATGCTAACTCTTGACTATTTTTGCCTTGGTGGGTTGAAGCTTGGCTCAATGTTACATGTGCAATGTACATAGGTTGCAGAGTTCCATTTCAAGAGCAAAGTTATTAATATTTAAGTGTATCACTGAGACTGTTAAAGAAGTAACTAAACTTTCAAGACACACACACACAGACACAAACGTACATATGCAGAATTAAGATGGATTGCAATCGAGAGTGTAAAAAAGCAATGTTGTCATTAACTTAAAACCCAGGATTACAAGCCAAAAAATTCCAAGCTCAAAATAAATGTAGAAAAGACAAAGAAGTTAAGGTACAGATGATAACAGCTTTATCTTCCCAGAACTTTATCTCTGCTAATTAATGACACAGTGCCAGAAGAAATAAAGGGGAAAATGGTAAGGAATTTTAACAAGCACTTTATTGAGTGTATGAATATTACAATAGTTTAATCATTAATTTTATGCTTTTGCAAGATATCAGGCAAAGTTTACATTTGATATTTTAAAAGTTATCTTTTATTTTGTATGGTGTGTGTAATGTTTGCGATATTGAACAGAAGAGTATTGTCTACCTCTGTAAAGACACTACATGGTAAAAGGGAAGAGGGTAAGTCTGGCAATACTTTCTGGGAAACATTTTCCAAAAGTGTTTTAATTTTTCAGTGTGCTTACAGTTTCAGGACCTATGAATAGCAAGGGACAAAAATGTGCACATGAGAGATGGAGGATGAGGCCTGCTGAATGAAAATGTATCCCTTGCTGACCTACTGTTGTCTTTAGGCCATCCATCCTTAGAGACGGTTTGCTTTAATCATCCAGGCTTACATTTGTGGATGATTATATGAGGGAGATCAATGGGGCTATAGATGAGTGTGTTATCCGGAGCCTTTCTTTTCCTTTCAGCAGGCTGTGGCGTTCGGAGCACAAACTCACAGGTGACTGCTCTGGAGCCACTGGGAAGTCCCAAGACTAGTTTGTTCATAGAGGCAGAGAATGAGAGAGGTCAGTCCCACAGCAAATGGTGTCGAGGAGCACAGCTACGCTAAGAGATGAAATATGTCATGGGACGTTGTCTCAGGTTTAATGTTAAAAGGAGTTGGATATAATATAAAATATGCAGATATAATGCAAAGCTTATTGCGAAATCCAGAAATGATGGCGGAGAATATGAGATGTCCAAAAATAAAGTACATCAGTTCTACCATCTTCTTTTCTCCTTGGATGACCCCATTCTTACTATACTAACAGTTTTCAAATGCATTTCTTCACTCTAGACCTCTTTCCTGCCCCCAGCCTTTCGGTTCTCATTTTCTCTAGGACATACCCTTCCAGATAACTTCCTGGCATTTTATTATTCTGACACTTGTCCTTCTTTTCTGTTTGCCCATTCCCATTTCCCCTGTGTGAGCTTTGCTTCTAATGTCATGCTAAATCATGACTGTCCACCCTTCTGGGCAGCAGCTCTGTCTTTTTTTGTTACTGGGTGGCCACTTCTCAAAACTTAACTCGTGCAAAGCGGAGGGATTGTTGTCTGAGTAAAATCAAATTGACTTTGGAGTTTGGCCTTTTCTTCACAGAATCAGTGAAATCTCAAATGAAAGGCTTGAATATAAAGTAATTCATTTGTTCTTTGTCTCCCTTTATAACCAGCTTGCAATAACAGTTATATTAAGTATGATATTCAATATGCTTTTATTTATTTTGAAATGAACACATTCTGAGAGACAATTTCCATTGCAGATGAATGTGTTTGCTTTATTATTTCCTGTTTATTTTCCCACATTTTGTTTTCTGTTAAGTCTAAAGTTTTCAGTTTGTGGTCTAAGATGAGAAATGATTGTGATAGTTAAGCAACATAGTGAGAATACCTGGAAACAAAAATGCAGTGACAGTAGATCCCTTTAGCAAATCATTGATATATTGTGAAAGACCATTCCAAAGCAATTCTCTTTATATATACTGAGGGATTTTTTGTTGATTTCTATTGTATTTTTTGCTGATTTTTTTCTTTTCCTGCTTTTTTTACTGGAATACCTGTGAAAATAGGCTCTTTATTTCTGAGGCACGGTAATAGTGCAGCCTTCTGTTTGCAGTCCCAACAAATTAATTTTTTCAGTAAATTAGTTTCTGGGATGACAATAATGATAATATGAATAGTGCAATATATTACAATATATTAACATATAAATCTGTTGTTTTGAATGGATCTGTTTTCTGTATTGTTTTGAAGTACACAGTATCATAGGCATTTTAGATGAGTACAAATATGTGCCTTTGCAACAAAAAGAACTTCTCAGTGATGGTAGCGGAATCTAACCAGGTGTCAGTGTTGTGCCTGTTGAGCAATATGACATTATTCTTCTGACTTTTGCTGGAAAACAAGCGAACAGGGTTCCATGTGTTTCAAGATAGCAGAATTAGTAAATCTCAATAGCTCCCTCAGCCAGAAATAAATAGTGCCAGGAAATTTTGTTGGAACGTTCAGTCAAAATTCATGTCATGTTTCTATTTATTTTTTAAGTTAGCAATAGAAGAAAATGACAGAAAGGAGTGAAATATGGCAGTATGATTTATTCTGTAAGAAAGAACATCATAATTTCACAACAAAATAAGCAAAACAGATCGTAGTGAGCAAATTAGATTGCCAAGATTGCCTGCTGTGGGCTTCTCATAAGTCTAGCAGTCACATCGAAGGAAGTTACGCACAGTTTTTGCTCAGATTTTTAAGGTGCTAGACATTTCTTCTCTCTGTTTGGAAAATATTTTGGAACTTTTTTATATCATTTTCAGGGTGCTGTAAGATGTCCTAAGTTAGGTCATTAACTATGTGGTAGTTTTAGTGATAAGAGTATAGTTCTTGATTCAACTTCTGCTATGATGTGCCTTGCCTATGTATTTGTACTAGGCTGTTATGAAAAGCAGCAGTAGCGGGAGACTGGTGCAGCACATGCTGGCTATAATTTCTGAATCCGTGTCGGTGCAATGACAACCTTTGCAAGTGTTTTTCAGCCCTACACCATCCTTAACACAGTTTATTAGTTGTTCCTTTAGCAAAGATAATTTTCAAGCAGCAGTTCCTAAAGTAAGTTCTTAACTTGCAGGATCCCTGAGCCCTGGGTATTTCTGGCAGCAGACCTACCAACGTCACATATAGTGCCAAAGAATCTGGTGTATGAGGGTTTCTAGATCATATTCTAGGAAGATTTGGGGTAATAAGAATACCGACAAAGTGTTTGCAAATCTGCTTCTATATGGAGTCTTCCCCTTGTCTTCCTCTATTTGCAGACTTTCCGTCATTTAACAGGTGGGTGATAGTGCTAACATGCCTATTCCAAAATAGACCATTTAATTATTTTCCTTTATGAAGGTGCCAGCTTGTGGATGGAAACTAGAGCTCTGTGAACGAGGGAAGAAGATTTAGGCAATAATCTGTAAATTTGGAGAAGAATGCATTCAAATGAAAAGGGAATTTGTGATGTATCTAACAGCAAGAAGTGGTGGTACAGCAGTAGGGCTGGCAACTGGTATTGAGATGGTTTTTGAGGTAATAAAGCACTTAGGCTTATACAAATTTCAGTATTTCCTTTAGCAGGTACATGACATCTTCCAAACTGTGGAGCTTTGCCACAGCTTCTCTTCTCGTTCTGCAGACAGTGCCAGGCAAGCAGGAGGACCTAAGCTGTTCGACACACAGTATTTGCTGTGAATAACGAGTCCTTTTCCTAAATGTCTCCTTATGTTTGAGGTAGATAGAAATGAAGCCGGCTACAAGGTAATTGTAAGCCGAAAGGAAACCATGCTGTACTGGGAGCCTAGGGTGCTGTAGGAATGTGCAGGGGCTGGACACAGGCAGATTGGTGCCATATGGCAGAAAATACTGTGAGGAGAGCCCAGAGTATGTCCATGAGGCGGACTGGCAATTCAGTAAAGCTACATTTTCATTGTGACTTGTTCTACTGCTGTACAAAATACCAATGCCATTAGCCTTCTGCCTCTCTTCAGGCAGAAGACAAAGCCAGACTAGCCAAGGGAAGCCAGGCAAGAAGCAGCATTGCTGGCTCGGTTGTGCAGAGAGAGGAATTCAGATCGATTTGCTTTCTCTGTACACTGAAATTTCCAGCAATTCTGAAGTAACTGAGGGTTTGTGAATCAGCAGTTCTGATGATCTGTTCTCATATGTTTCAGTGCATAATTTTAGGTACCTAGTTTTGAAAATTTTGGCACAAAGCTTAACTTCCTCAGCAAACAGGAGCACGGCAGCAGTTGTGTTGTTTTGCATATGATATGCACACAAATGGAGTTTCGTTTTTCTGTCTCCCTGAAACAACTGCCATTAATTTGTACGACCGGCTTACATTAAACAGTAGGCAATGGTCAAGGCTAAGAAAAAGAGAACAAACTTGGGTAAATAGGAATGAAGTAAATCAATTAAACTGGAAAATCAGCAATAATTAGTATGTGTTTGGAAATTACTAAAATCAACTATAGGGAGTGACACCCTAGAAAAGCTTTTGTAATTATTTAAAGTAGTCGGCAGATCTGGGGAGCTGTTGTATGTTTAATTTGGTCTGTCATTTTTAATGACATGTTCTTCATCCTACGTGGTCAATGTATGCTTGCAATAATGCACTGATTTCCTCAGTTTGGCAAAGATATTTTTCATTTGCATTCAGAGCAACCATTATAATCCACCTGCTCCATTGTCAAAAGACTGCTGATAAATTAGGAACAATTAAAATCTTGTACAAGAAACATTCACTCTCCTGTTCATTTTCTGAAAAAGATGTAGCACCTGTGGAAGATTTTCATTCTGTTTCTGATTAGCATTGCCTGTCTGAGCAATGCTTTGTAGAATCACTTCAGTACAATCAATATGCAGCTTTGAGCCAAATGTCAGACTGAAAGATATTTTAATGTTATTAGCGTTTATCAGAAATCAATATTCTCAGTATTGGTTTCTTACAGGCTTTTCCAGTGAGGGAGGTAGGGGGTTTCTTTGATCTCTGGATTCCTCAGCTTCCTTTTTTGGGGGTGGGGAGAGGAGATTGTTACTATGTTTATGCTAAATTAAAATTGCGGCTTTTTCATGCTAATACATGACTGAGGATCTTGTGTGCAGTAAAAATAGAAAATAGATCAATATGCTCAGATCAGGAGCACGCAGGAAATACAGCATGTAAATCTAAATACGCGTTTATATGGACAAATCAGGAAGAAACCATTAATTAAATAGACTCCCTGAAAACAACTCAAACTTCAGATCTTAAAGAGATAGAAATCAGAATTACATGCTGAATGCCACATATAAAGGTCCAATATTAGTTTTCCAAGATCAAAAGCAAGGCAAAAAACTAGAAAATGTCAAAATTAAATGACTTATTCATGTTGATACATACCCTGGATCCCTGACAACCTCACTGCAAAGAGCAGCTCAGGGAGGTGTGACAGGAATATTTTCCCTGAAATTGTAAGCCCTTTTTTACCTCCTCTGTTCCCATGCCCTATTTCCCTCCCCTAGTTCAGTCCTTCCATTCTCTTCTCATCCACGTGAGTGCTTCTTGTTCGGCTTTAATTTTTCAGTATGTTTGGAAAGGAAACACAACTTTCCTGACAGGATAAGGTTTGAAGAGATGGAGGAGAAGAGCAGTCAGCTCAGGCTGGTTGTGTTCCTTCAAAGCTGCTTCCCGTGGTGGTCTCTAGACAGGATCAAGGTGTAGCCCAGGCACTTCCACACTGCTGTATTATGCCATTTTCCTGTGCAGCCCGTCAGCAAAATAGAGATTGAAACTCTCTCTTCTTGTATATTCTCCGTCTTCTTTTTCCTGTTTAACAGGACACTTCAGAAAATATGCAATATTTTTTACAGGAGTTTTGTCATCATTTACATAGAAACCACATGATCCTTTGCATTGAAGCAACACTGGCACTGTATGTGGACTTTTTTTTTTTTTTAATCTGGCTTTTATTTAGGTACTTCAAAAGCAGCTAAACTCTTTCGAGAACTTGGTACTTAATGTGAGTGTGGCAACCAGGAAAATCTGGCAACATAATTAGAACTGAGACCTGTGTGTCGGAGACAGCAGATACTAATTTGGCTATAGAGGCACATGGCATCTTGTGATATCACAGTTTATAACAACTTTGGTTTCATCCGCTATCATGCACATTCAAAACTGCAGTGCTGCCAAGGTATTTTTGAATTTTGCAGCCCCTTTACCTTGATGACATTGGGGTAAGAGGAGGGTAATAAAAGAAGGGAGCGAGTGGGAGGGGAGAAGCAGTAAGCCCAGACACTTTGGCTGATCTCCACAGCTGTGGGGCACCAAACCCAGAGGCCTGGGACACCCTGGGGCTGCTGTCATGGCTACAGACGCTGCCTGGGGGTGTCATTTACAATATTTTTTTCATAAAAATTGCTCAGAATAGTTTTTCACAGAGCACACAGTCCGGGGAGTAAGCACGTCCCACTGGGCTCCAACATGGCTGCAAGTCCATCTCCCTAGGAAAGCTTTTGGGGGGTCGTTGGATATTTGGGCTGTACGGCTATTATGGTATGGAGGTGAATACTACACTGGATGGAGAAACGTCCAACTTGTTGATAAGGATGGTTTGTTCACTTTTCCAAAGGAAACACTTACCTGTCTGTTGGTGACAAACTGACCTAGAAGTCTGAATTCTTAGATGTTATATGATAGATCTGGTAAATAAGGGTAAAGAGGTTGAAATCTCTGCAGTATAGTTAAGTACTTGGAAGTCTTCTGTAGGGTCATTTCAGTCCTCTTTTTCTGAAGGACAGAAACCATATTTAAACTAAAAAGTGAAAGTCTCGGTTTCCAGAAGCAGCATTTGGACTGAACGATCCAGTGCCAATGGCAGAAGAGCCTGGAGTTGCAAGTATGCCAGGAAATTAATTTATATTTTGACAGCCATTAATACACATTAGTAGGACTTTTAAATATGTTGTAATGTCTCTTTTTTCAACTGGAGACGTTATTGCCTAGGGTATGAATAATGAGATTAGTATTCTCTGTGTGGCAGTCTTTTTGTATGTAGCTTTGGTGTTTAATAAAAGGCCATTGCATAAAAGTCTGGGCTGTTATTCTCAGTTTTGTACATGACCTTTATGGAAATAAAGAAAAAAGATCACATTTTCTGTTGGTGATCCTGGGGAGAATTCATAACTAAAGGTGAAAAACTAATTGTTGGAATAAATCAGTGCAAATAATCATAAGCCCTTTCTTTATTTTAACAACACTCATCCACGTTTCTTTACAAACCTCGATTATAGTTGCTGTATTCTGTTTTGTTTGCTTTGCTAACCTGTAGAAATAGCTGTCACAGTTTATGAATGCTACACGGAGATAGAAGGCCTACGTATCTATAAAAATATCCAGCATGTACTGCTTATATCTTTCTGCAATTGTCTCTCAGACACAGAAGAAAAAGAAAATATTAATACCAATCAGCCCTTCTTTATCATCAGGGCTGGGAGCAGATGGTTTTAGAAATGAAAGGAAGTATAATCCAAGGTCCATATTTGTAGTTGTTATCTGTAGTCAGAAGACTGCTTAAAAGCATTCATGTACTATCTCATATTACTCATGGGTGATTGGATGAGCCATTAAAATTCAGAAAGAAGTTCTGCATTATTTCAAACTATACGTTTCAGAAACCCTTTACATAAGCAAGTGGTACCATAAAAATGTGCACTTCCACATAGTATCTTTTACTTTAAATTCTGTCTTACCAGGACTTTCAATGCAATTCTGTGTGAGAGAAAGAGAAAGGAAAGGAAGGGTGTTTATATGCAGAAAGGTGTAGGGTCTGTGTGTGCGTCCATCCTTGCAAATCAGTTGCAGGAAAACTGCCAAATCTAATACAAAAGGTTAAAAGTGTGGCTTTGAGTCCTGAAAGTGAACTTCAGCATAATGTGTCAGGCTGGAGAGTGTTTAGGAAGTGGTTAGAGAGGAGGAACTGCAGACAACAGTTGTACCTTAATGAATTACTAAGGAGTAATACTGATAATGAAACAAAACTAATTATTGGTTTGTCACAAAGACTGTAAAGTGTAATTTTGACTTGATGATAGAGGCAAGGGTTGGCAATGATGTAAATGAATTTAGACTTGCGGGAGCAATGTTTTGAACTATTCAAAACAAATTAGAGCTGGCGCAAGTTGCTGAACTCCTACAGGAGATGCAAACTGGCATTTTATGACCCAATGTGAACATCAAGCCATGTTATGCTAAGCAGGATTACGGTCTTTTAGCTCCCACTCCCAAGCCCCCAGGAACATATCCACAGGTATAAGTACACTTATATGTCCTTAGCTGTGATTATTCATGCTCATCTTGAGAGTTCAAGAGCTGATCATCTTAGAAGGATGATTGTTCTCCCGCTCTCAGTGTTCTCACCTTCTGAATGCCTCCAGGCAGAGCAGAGAATTAATGGCAGTTCCTTTTCTATTGAAAAAGACATGTTTGCAGAGTCCTATGGAAAGACAATCTGCTGGATAATTTCTTTCATTTCCTCTAGTCTTTGTTGCTCTTTAAAGGATAAATCAAGGAAAGGAAAAATAGGACTATATTTTACTCTAGTTCACATCAGCATAAACTTGGAGTGACTTCAGAGTTTCCAGTTCTAGTTTCTAAGTTTACATCAATATAAATTAGAAAAGACATTGACCAACAAGATTTGCAGTTCCTAAAAATTATTTTAACAATCCAAGGTTTTCTCCATATTAACCCCAAAATTTAAAATATAGTTCGGAAAGATTAATGTGACTACATGTTGCAAAAACTGCTTCTAGACTTTCCTTGTGGGTGATTTAATCTCAGTTTATAAGTGAAGTGGGGGTTTTTTTAGCTTTTGTATTGCTATTTTGTGTTTAGAATCTCTATTTTAGCCTAAATTATTCCAGTGTCAGAGATCAAGTAGTAAGAGTACTGCTTCTTAGACTGTGGTGACCATTTTACAGCAAACAAGGGCTGTGTGAGTCTCATTCCTTAATTCCTCTGAAAGTATGCAGTCAGTTCAACCCATAGTAGTAAAAAACCATGAAATGTTTCAAACATTTGGTGTTTCCTGACCATCAAGCACAAATGTAAGTGGAGAGATGATATGTGCCATTTATTTCAGAAGCCTCGCATTTATTGTGTCCATATTAGAGTTGTCTAGAAGACAAGAACATCATTCTTTCATATAAAAACAGTATCTTAAGGATGCTTTTAATGAAGTCTTTGTGTCACAGCCAAGAGGTAGCTGCTTGTTATGGTAGTGGCAGTTAAAGTTAGGTGATGTATTATATGATCTGATGCATTATAGCTTATATTTGCAAAGTAAGATTTGACAGCCAATGATAATAAAGTAACTTCTGTATTATTTAGCACTTCCTGCTAATAACCTGATCAGGAGTAATGAAAGGACTGCACGTACAGCGGAGGTTGGGGCTTTTACTTCCAATTTGGAACAGAACCAAAATGTAGTGGCAGTTAATACTTATAATCAATGGAAAAAGAAGCCCATGAATAAGCATTAAGAAAGTTTGTTTCACAGTTGGTCACATTTATAGGTTCTGTTGCTGCTGTAGAGGCCTAAGGACTCCCTAAGGAGGAGAAGAGGCAGGTTGTGGGTGGCGAAAGGTGAAATGTGTGTTTCTGAGGAGGTTAAACTGATTAATCAGTTTTAATCACAGCTCAGGAGGCTTGTCCTTCTACATTTGAAATCTGAACTCAGAAGCGTGTGACTATGCCTTTTCTTGCACTTCAGACAAAAGCAAAGGTGACAGGTTCCACTGCCTTCTGTCTTGGAGAAACACCAGGCATATGCAGTAAACTTTCTTGCTTTGGCCAAAATTGTTAGGTCAATTGTACATTGAAGGCAACTGTTCCGGGGACTAACGTAGACATTAGTCATTGGGTGACCCCTGTTACTGTAGTACTATAGAAACACAGGAGGGAATGTGGTCGCTGACCACAAGCTAGTTTACCATCTAAATATCTACTATAACAGGACTATCGCAACCGTTACTTTTAGTTTAAGTTACTATACAGTGTTTTAGCTGTGTGATCCAGTGATCTTCATTGCAACATTTTTCCTAAATTTTATGTAAACAAAGAAAATCTCATGGAAAAATTAAGACCAGTCAAATGAAACAAGGATAAGATTTTCTAAGTAAACCTGACTGGTCATGAAACAAACCACTCTCCGTAAGTTAAGAAGAAACTGTAACTACATGTTCATGAAGCAAGATTCAGAACTTGCTGTGGGCATAGTTATCTGAGATTTTCAAGAATTAAAAAAAAAAAAAAAAAGTAAGGTTTAAAAATCATCATTCATTTAAGTTACTACAGAAATTTATGTTCTTGATAAAACCAAAAGATTATTCCCTTGTTTTTAAATATCACAGTTCCATTTTGGGTTTTTTTTTTTTTTAATTTCCAGTCACTCTTTATTACAATAAGATCTAATACTTGAAAGCTGAGCAGAGTTCAGGGAAATGTTTTTGTTTTTATTTTATCTTTTAAAAGATGATAATTATACATGGTTCGAATATCTTCTTTGGAAAAAAAAGATAAAGAAGAAACTACAATTGTATTATTTCACCTCATGTCTGTACAGCCTTAATATAGATATTGCGATCTTATCTGGACACCTTTAATCTTGGAAACTCAACATACTTTGTGGACATCAATAAGCTGCTTAAATAGTGTCTAAGATGAAGGGAGTTGATAAGAGTAAAATCTATTATTGTAAGAACTGGGGGGGTTTTTTAGATTAACTGCATTTGCATTAAGGCATGCTTAGGTAATGATTTAATAAAAATATTCCTTCAGGATGAAATAAACTCCTGTTGAGAAGACCAACACAGCCTTAAGAAGAATTTTAAGTCTAAATGTGATGACCTTATTGGAACTGAACTATTGCATAAATTTTGTGCTGCCTTTCTGCAAGCAAGCCATACTAAATAACATGTGCTACCATCAGTTATGTACTGAAATAGCCAGAAAACAGATTTCATATTTGAATTCAAATCCCTTTCAGGAAAATATATACAAAGGAACTTCATAACAAGCCAAATCCAGCTGGATTTCACAAATGAATAACTGCAGGTTTTATCCATTATAATGAACACGGTTCATGGTGCCCTGTACAGAGGCCCTTTACAAATTCAGTAGTAAGGCTGAGAATATAATGTGTGCATTGTGGGTGCACATTATTGAATATATTTAGTAACCACAAAGATCCTGTTTCATTAGGATTAGAAGAAACCTGGTTTGCAGTCACTCACAAACCACTCTCCAGTTTCTGATATTTCTTCTCTTCCTGAAAAACCTGTCAAAGACTGATAAAATACATGTCTACAGATGTACTTCTTGTACATTTTTCAACTTCTATAGATAAGATACATGTGACACTCAGAAGTTGCACCTCTATTACACCGCGTTCCAGCGTTGCTGGTGTATATATATATGTGTACTTAGCCAGTATGAATCAGCTCAAAACATGTATATCTGCGATTGGTTGGAGACTCTGCAAATGACTAGAGGTTCTACAGCACCGTTGATTAAAGCCACATCTGTCTTCTTTAATTTTCACAGCTATTGGGGAGGCACGGTACATCTGTGCCTGGATGCTGTGGTGATTGGTGCTGTATCAACACCGTTCACAGATGGAAAATTACCACTTGCTCTACACACTATGGTAAAATCTGTGCAGATGCCACATCCTCTTGAAAGGCAATTGAGTATCTGTTGGACACATGGATTTGTGTTATTTTGAGGTGTTGTGGACTTCTAAAATATAATATACAGACTTGGCTCACAAGAAGAGACTATCCTTAGGGAGGGCCATTAAGCCTCAGGAAAAAGCAGACAGCTTTCTTTGAATGCTTCTAGCTGATGTTCCTGCCTAGCTTTCCTACATATTACATGGCTTGTTGGATAGAGAAGTCTGCCAGACAAAGCAAGGAAAATGCTCATTTGCAAATGTTCAAAACAGATTACTATAAAAATCATGCAGTATGTTCATGTGAGATGATAGGAGGTTGCAAAGTACATCCTGCTGCCTAGGTTGTGAGCTGTTTTCTAATACATCAGTTATCCTAAAAGCCTCTTCTTGCTTCTCTAATATTCTGCTAAGAGGACTCACCCACTTACAATCTCATAATACCTTTTGCAGCAAAAAGTAGCATTTTTCAGTATGTCTTTTACCCTTTAAAGGCAATGAAACTTGTTGCAATTTGCAGAAGAGTAGCAGGGAACAGAATCAAGCCTGCTGTGATGGTGAGTGGATTCCAACTTTTCTTTCTGAAAAAACAGTGAGATGGTTGACTGTACTTTGGGAAATTTCACAGATCAGAATCTTACCCCATTGCACTTGAACTCAAAAGCAATAAGCAACTGCCCTTAGATACAAGCCAATGTTCACATCAAGGCATTTCATCTTCTGGTAAATTGCTACAAATAAATGTCATCTACTCAGCCTGCTCATCATGAGTTTTTCCATTATACTTTAGGCTACCGTGTGACAATACCGGTTGATCTCTTGAAAGTAATTCACCACCATTCTTTTTATCAGTTTTACTGTCTTTGAAAAAAAACAAACATAACTGAGCAAACTAGCCTCTGTATAGTTTAACAGTCTGTGCTGTTTTTTGTTGTGTTGATGGTGAACAAAATGAATTCCTTTTTCTTTTTTTCACAAAATTAAAACATATTTTTTAAAAGTTATGAAATACTCTGCTTTAATAGAAAAGATTAGAAATCTAACAATATGGAACATTTTCTTCTATTATCCACAGCAACTTCTGCTGTTTTAAAGTCATCAATATTTGCTTGCTGTGGGGCCTTTCAGTGTTTGTTTTTCTTCTATTTGTAAATAATTTGCTCTTGTAATTGATTCCTGCAGGGATTTTGTATCTCCAACTTTCTTTGGAGAGGGTATTTCCAATTAGACTAGCGGTTTGTTTATACACTAGGATAAAAGAAGCATGGCGTTTTCAGTAGAACGGATCCATTTTTGCTTTGTGAAGAAGATGGGTCAAGGGTGTCTAGATCAAAGTTTTTAACCAAACCGACAACAAAGATTGTCAGAAATGAAAAAATGACTTTCTGCAGTGAAGAAAATCCTTATAAGGATTTGGTCATAAACATAAAGCCCTTGGTATGCAGCCTCCAAGGTAAAAATGGACTTGCAGATGTTTTTGTGATTTTTAGTTTGTATACACTGAGAAGAAATGCTCTGTGAAAGCTAGGAATTAATGTTTTTGTTAATGTTATTTATTATTTTACTATGAAGATTCCAGAATGTAATCTCACACTTCTAATACTGAGGAAAAGGGCAGAAGGGAGTGAGGGGGTAACAAAATTACCTTAGAGTGAGGATTTTGTCTGTAGATACCTTGATTCAGGAAGTGCCTTGCTCACAGCAATTTTTTAAGGAAGAAAATATTTTGCTTAGAATGAGTCATTACTGCAATTATCTATTTCCAGCATGTATATTTCTCACATAGAAAACACAATGGAGATCTTACCTTGAAGCCCAAAACATTTCCTTTTTACTTTCTAAATTTAGCTTTCAGTATTTAGCATTTCTTATTTAGAAACAAATGTATTATGACCAGTTAGAGGTAACCCCTGTAAGTAGACTTCTTGCTTTATTTAAATCAGTATGAACTCAGAGAACTTTTGTATTATGTGCTGTAGCTAGCAATAATTGTACTGAAATGTCATTTACAACAGAATACCATAATTCATTAAGTTCTGCTTAATGTAGTAGGTTAAATGGTGCCTTTTAATAATTTTCCTCAATATTGCTTTGCTTTAAAGTTGTATACCATGTGAAACAGGACTGATACATCTGCAGTTTCAGTATTTCCTTTTACTTACCTTTATTGATTATTTTTTACTTGATGAGAGCATTTCTTCCTTCACTGAATTTGCAAAGGTCATTTGAATAACAGTGTTCTCCAAAAGAAAACCCACGAACTAATCATTAAAATTACTTCACGGTGTAAATCTTTGTCTTGACAGACTAATTGGAGTATAACTCAGGGAAAGAGCATTTGGTCCTATGAGACTGTCCTGCCAATTTGTTTCCACACATGAGATCACATTTTGTCAGATGTGGGTCCTATAGGAGTAATTTGGGAATGCACTTTCTTTCTGGGTTTTCCGTATTCATTGGAGACATTACAAAGGAGCTGCAATGCCCAAGGTTACTGTTTTTACGTAGATGTCCTGTGGTGGCACAAGGGCTGTCATTTGACTGAGCTGGTGCAAATGTCATGATTTCAGCCCTTGCTGGGCGCCAAGGCAGAGCCTCCTGCCTGGCCATCGGGGAGGTGCGTGGCCCTGATGGCAGGAGTACGTTGACACGCTCCGTTTCATGCTCCTGCACCTCGCCTAAGCAAGAGGAGCAGTAAGTCAGTCTTGCCGAGCCAACGCCTTTGCCACCCACTCTCTCCTGGTAATCAAGAGGCGGCAGAGACTGGTTTTCAGTAACTCCCCACTTCTGCCCATCAAACAACTTCATATGTTCTTTCTTGTTTCTTTCCTGAGGTTCAGCCCAGTAACTTTGTTCTTCGCCCCAGTTGAGGGAAAAGGACAGGCTCAGAATAAAAATTTATTCTGCGTGAGCATGAGATTAAGGGCTCATTAAGCACAAGTCTTCAGCGGTAGACGTAGTCCATAATAATAGAGCCTAACAGTCCCTTCTGCTGGTGCAGAAGTGCTGCAGCTATCATTGTCATCACTGTTGAGCTGTTATTTCAGCGGAGCTGCTCGTTTCAGGCTGGTCAACCCCTTGCACAGGCTGCATCTGTAGCTCTCTAGAGCAACAGGAATTGCTATGCTGGAGAGAATGCATGAGCAGTAAGTCAGCATTGGTGGGCACAGTTACTCGAATTACTGTTATTAGTACTTTTTACATGAATGCAAGCAAACCATAATTGCCTCTCAAAAAAGGAAGAAAAGTATTTTTCATTGGAACTGGAAACCAACAAGATCCTACAAGCACAGAAAGACACAAAAATGTGATTTGTGTTCAAAAAAGGTTGTAAACCTTTTTTATTTTTACTGAAGGTAAGAGACCTTCAGAGGATGAGAACTTTAAAACCTGTAATCACATTTTTGTTGAATTTCAGGTGTGAGTGTTGTGAAGTGAGGCTTTTTCTGTTACAGTTGTTCCTGATGCACATGACATTTGATCTGGAAAGTAAATATGTTCTCATGGTGTGTAATAACAAAAGTCTTTAATTTCTCTAGTACTGAATTCCGACATCATGAGACGTTTAGCTGCCAAATAAACTCTTGGATTCAATTAAAAACCTTTACTTTTTCGTAGATTCATAAAAACTATAGGCAGCTAAAACTTGTGGGACCCTCTAGCCCCTAGCTAATTCCCAGCCCCTCTAGCTGGGAACAGCCAGCCTGTGCATTATTCCTGGGACCCTTGTGCTCTGCTCCTGGGAATAACTTAATTGAACACAGCCCTGGGGAGTAATAGTATCTCACTGATTCTGACAGGATTTCCAGAATTATTTGGTGCCCTTCAGCATTTTAGGTGGTTCTCCTGTACTTGTCACAATACATTTCCTCACTCTCTCCTCATAACTCAAGGACTCTCATTCCTCAAACTTTTCTATTCTTCTTTGATCTTCAGTTAGTTTGTAAGTGTCTTGTACAGACTTGAGCTGGCCAGAAAAAAAACCCTCTGTTAAACTGGGGTACCACCACTGTATCTTTCAGCCTTCAGTCTTTTCAATATGAAGTATCACATAAGGCTGAGTGTCATGAAAATATCTAAGGTAAAGTGAAATTCATTTACAACCAAAGCATAAAAATATATTGGTATGAAAAAAATTCTTTAAATCATCTAATTTTTATTGTTGTTCTTTCATTTATAAGGCAAAACTTCAGTTCAGAACCTTGAGAGAGCTTTCTCCCATTATGGAAACAGATAATATTATTATTGCTGAAGGAGTGTGAGGCATATAGCTCCCAAGAAGGCTTAAAGTGTTAAGGATGTCAGCTGTTGTAGAATCAGTTATAAAACCTTAAGCCTGAAATCTGTCCTCACTTGTGAAGTTTTCAGTTCACCTGTTAACAACAACTGCCAAAATAGGATTAACTTAGAATTAGAGGACAGGCATCAAAAGATAAAGACCTCTCCCCAAAGTAATTTATTTTTTGTAACTTCTCCAAACTTCAGATTTAATATGAGGAGCTACCAGGCTAATCTGAACAGTTAGTTAATATTTCAAATGAATATGGCATTGAAGTAGAGCGTTATTATAAAAATAAGTTTCTGAGAAGGGTGACATTTATAATTGCTTTTTCATATTTTATTCCACTCTCTTTTAAAATATATTCTGATTTGTAGTTTTAATCTCAGATTTGCAAGTGATATTCTTTTAGTGAAGTCAAAATCAGTTCTATGGACAATATTTTTGCATAGGCAATTGCATAGGCACTTGCATGAGACATTTTTCTCATCAGCACCGATAGGAGGGTGCCTTTAAAGACAACAAGTTTTCCAAAAGGTGCTACTGGAAAGCTGTTTCATAATGTGCAGGACTGTCCATGGTGCCTGCACAAATATGATAAAGGCTGAGAGGTAATGCAGTTTCCCTTGGGAATGAGTCAATATCCATTTTCCTTCTATTTTTTTAGCTCTTGCCACAATTCACTTGCAGTGAATAGCACTTGAAAATGCACTTGAAGATTCTGACTCATTAAGAAATGTGAAAAAAATCTTAATACTTCTAGTGAACCATGTTTTACTATGAAATTCAGTTCCAAGTACCCATCAAACCCAGATTATATATATGCATTAGACATGTGTATTTTAAAAGTAAAATATGCACACTCATGTGTTTATATTCAAGAGTTTTCTAATTCAGATAGTTACTATGTGAGGTTGTATTCTGGCTGGTTGTGAATTTCCAAGCAGATAATTATTTTTTTCCAAAAAAATACACTTTCCAAGAAGTAGAAAGCTTTGCAGGAAAAATTCCTGCAGGAGTTTTCTCTTGGGAAAACCAATATTAATTTTTTCCTATAGATTTTACTCAATAGGCAGTGAGTTAATTTTATTTTTACCTTGACTTTCTATGTCCTGGAGGCTTCTTCACTCTGAATATTGTGACAGCAAGAGCCTGGCCAGAAATTAAAAATGGAAAGGGGAACTAGCAACTCCTAGAAATAGTGCCCTGCTTGACACTCTTTTATGTAGATGAGAAGTGCTGTAAGTCATTGCAGCCCATTTTCAAAGCTGGGCCAAAACTAAATATTAGCATGTCAGGAGTTCCCACAGGAAGGGAGAGTTCAAATTTCACTTACTTCTGGTTTCTGGTTTCCTAGTCGGCTTCGTTTGTTACAAGTAGAATTTCCAGGCAAAGCTGAATCATGTATGTTCCTCTGATAGGAACGTAAATTGCATACAGATCATATTTTGTCCTAGATCTTCTTAAAATGTTAGTAGATATTTTTACTCCCAAAACAGCCATTCCTCTTATCTGTACATTGCTATCTGTGAATCATGTCCATTAAAGGGAACTGTTAGCAGGAAAGAAAAAAACCCAACTTGCTAAATATGACTGGTTCTTTTTTGTGCCAGGGAGTCCTGTCTGCAAACCTGTATTATTAGAAAAGAGCTGTGAAGCTTTAGGGGTTCTTTGCCTCTGAGATGGAGCAGGGACGGGGAACAAATGAAAGAGGATTTGGCGGTGGGGGAGTGTCCAAGGAAAGGTGGGAGCAGGCCACCTTCAGCACGCCTGTTGTTGCTGAGTTTGTTTGTTTTTTTCCAGCACTCATCACATTTGGCACCCTATAAAAGAAAGAGAAAGCTTTTAGCTTCTGCATGTGGGATCCCCATTACTACCTGGAAAATCCACATGCCAGCAAAACGAATATCAATGAAAGAAGATAGTGAGAAATATCAATAAACATGCCGGAACAAAGTAACCCCTGAGTTTATTCGTAGTAGGTACGTGGCTGGGAGTTGCAGGTTTTGCTCAGTGTAAGTACAGCTGGTGCAATAACATTACTTTCCTCTGGCAGCTGCAGGGGTAGGTGCGAGAGAGGAGTTCCAGGGTGTAATTTGCTTCTTCCTTAGGGCTGCTGAAATCATATTCAAGGTTAGATTGTTACTAATCTTGCTCAGGTGCTCAAGGCTGAAAGGATGGAAACTGCAAAAGCTGCTGCCTCTTTGTCTGTGCAGGGCGAGTTGCAGCCCCAGCTGCTGCCCTCTCTGAGGGTAGGTGTGTGCAGTATCAGTGCTGATAGTGGTAGCAATCGCTTGAAAAGTCACAGGCTGAGAAAAGCCTGTTACTTCTCAACAGCCAGCACAGCTGTTGTGCCTGGGTGAAAAATACTCTGGAATTATTTTTCAGGGACCGACTATGGAAGCTCTGCTCATTTTCGTAGAAACCCCCTGGAAGCACCATACCTTACCATCTCTCTGCATCCTGCGTCCTTGGGAGAGCAGTGAGCTAGCCAAACTGTGTGCCGCTACAGGAAAGCACTTGTGTTACAGAAAATTTATTCTTCTAATTTAAAAACAGGGAAAACCAATAAATGCTGTAGTAGAAACTCACAGATATATACTGTATGGCTCACAAAGTAGTTCTGGTTGGAGGACTACATACAGCAAATCTTTGGAGTCTTTGATTACTCTTCCTGCTTATTTCCCATTTCATTCCTGTATTATAAACAATGGCTGTGTAAAAACAGACCTGGCGTTTGTAAATAGTAGAATAAATGATGCCAGCTGTAAGAAATTGGTAATCATCCCTTTCTAGTTTAATAAATATTCCATAATTTCTAAGACATGCAAGAAGGGTATATGTGTATATGTATGTGTATGCACATACTCACATACATGTCTTTACTCCTAGCTGTTGCCAGTCTTGATTAACTTACCCCTTATATAAACTGCTTTTAGAATGAGTTAAAGGAGTGGTTTGAAAGAGAAGAGGCAAACTTGCCAGCAGTCCTTACAGATGCACATGCACATTAGAGTAACAGGATTAGTAGTAATAGCTTCCACAGTATTTTTGACTATTCTGTCTTCACTCCTGTTGCGATGCACTTTTAACTTTCCCAAACTTGTTTGTTTAGGTAAATAAGAGTGTGTGCCTGTGTTTGTGTAAGTGCATTAATGCACAGTATGTTGATCCCTGGCAAGGATCAAACTACTGATCTGTTTTGTACTTATCTACCGCCAGGCTTGAAAGCTGGAAGATAAGGTTTGGCACAGGAATAGGTCTCACTGAGGAATGATGTGTTCTTTCATTACTTAGGAAGAAATTGGTCTGGATTTAACCAAGTTTTTAAAAATGGACGGATAATACACCAAAGGGCACCAAGGTTTGTTTCCCTAAGTTCATCAACTAAGACAGTGGGTGGAATGAAGTGCTTTAATACCAAATCTGCAGTTTCTGGAGATGTTTTGCTACTTTTTAAAACTTTAATGTGTGAGATTAGGCTTCAAAATTAATTGCTAGATATGTATATACATGTTCAAATTTTCAAAGATGCTGGGTACTTTTGTTCCCATTAATTTAAGCTTAGAAACTAAACTTAAATCCAAAGAATTTCTGGAAAAAAAAAGTATGTGTGTACATAACTGACATAATCCTGCAGACATCAATCTATCCCTACTCTGACAAGCTTCCAGTGCCTTTGAGCTCTAGCCAAACTACTTCAGTAGGAAAGACTGCAAGTGTCTGGTGCTTTCCCACCCAGCTACAGACGTGAGGTTGGCCGTGGCTGGACAGAGCGTGACCATGATTCGCTCCTTGCCCAGCTTCCTCTCTTTGTGAAGACTAGTGTCACCTCAGCACCAGCATCACATACGCTTGTGTTCAAAGAGATCCGTAAAATATTCCATAATGCACTAGCGTTATACTGTCATCCTTTGCGTGAAGGTGAGCCTGTTTCCCCATGAAGTCCCCACTCCTGCAACTCAGCAGCCACAAGGGGAAAGCCTTGGGCTCTCTGCCTGCCACCGGCAGAGCCCAGTTGCTGACCCAGCCCCAGTTTGCGGTGGTGTTGCAGATGTGAAGTACGAGAATTAGGGCAGAAGAGATCTCCTCCCTGATACAAAGCAGAGCTCTAACACAGTGAGCTATTAGGCTGGCAAGGTTGCCAAGTGCAGGTGACTGAGGTGGTTGCCCATGGCAGGAAATATGTTGTGTCAAAAGAAAAATGCCACAATATTTGCAGTTTTAACTTGCTTCCAAAGGTTAGCCATGCAATACCTTACTTCACTGCAAAAAGTTATCCATGATTTTAAACGAGGTTGTTAAAACTCTACTAGATTTTATAACAATGTTTTCAATCCAGGTAAAACTACTTTTGATGTTTGCTTGTAAGGAATAGCTTGAAGTGTTTATAGATAGTGAAATATGAAAGACAAATCAGAAAATCTTTGAGAGTTTAGGAAATGAAGAATGAATTACCTACATCCAGTGCACCTCCATTAGTTACAGTTCAGAATAAACAACTGAATAAATGCTATTTTTTTCAGCCTAGTTAACACAGATAAACTGAGGCACAAAACAGTCAAAAGACAAGATCTTAACCAATTTTATGCAAGTCTGTAGTTCAATGTTCACCTTTAGTCATCTTTGGTCTTGACTTTCTGGACTTCCAAGCACTTTTCCTATGGAGTCAATAGCTCAGGCTGAAAACCAGCCTTGGCCCCTTTGAAAATTATATTATGAGGAAGTATATTTTTCAAAGTCACATGATCACTGCCAGAACTAGAGTATTAGCTCCCTATTTTTGACTGCTAGAATAACACTACAGAGAGATTGACCTCACCCTCAGCAGTGCCACAGATGTCAGACTGGACCACTTGCCTCCCTTCTCAAAAGGCAGCAGGGCGAGACGTCTTTGGAAGTATTGGAAGTTTAGCCCTAAAATTATCACTTTAACTTATTTCTTCCTAAAGCAGATGAATTTTTCCCCCTAAACCCTGGGACCTTGAAAAAACTTCAAATCCAGGTAGTTTTCCAGGGTTTGGGAGCTTTAGTTTTAGTTATAAGTTAAGAATAAGCGGCGAATGCGAGTTATACTTGTAGAACAATATCTAAATTCCATACAGTATGTGTTAGTACTTTCTAGCAACATAGAGATTAAATTAGCATAACCTTATATCTGATTCTGGCACTGACCAGCGTCCCAATATTTTCCCTAATGGTTTCCTCCTGTGCATCAAACCATAGATTTGTTTCAGTCTTTGGATCCTTGATGCTTTAATTCCCTTGGCAACAATTCTTCTAATTCTTCAGATGGATCAAAAATATGTGATATTGGATCAATCCTTCAGTTCGGGCATACACACCATTTCGAGGATGAAGAGAAAGCCACTGTCTTCTTGTAATCCATTTTGTTCTCCTGAGTCTCCTGCAAGGCCATTTAGGTGCTCTAATAGCGCTTGATGGAAAAATGCTTGATGCTTGATGCAGGCTCTTATAGAAAAAAAGACTTCGAGAAACTCTACTTCGATCACTTTTAATGAGATGGTGTCTGCAACTCTGTGAACTAACGGATGACTTACCTTCTGTAAACTGTACAGATGGAGCTGGCTAGAAAGATTTTGATACAGCAAAGTGCATTTTTTATGAAAAGGAAGAGTTTCTCCAGAACACGGCAATTCTAATGAAATTTTTAGATGTGAAAAATATCAAAATGCATTGCATATGATTCTATTTAATTAACTACTGTTAATTAATTTTTTGAATTTAAATATATAAATGTGCATGACATTATCAAAGTAAAGTATTTTGACACAGACTTAATTTTTTTACATTATCAAAATGAAAACCTTCCTGGATTCCAAGCGAAAAATCTTCTGAACTTGAACTATTGGATTTTTATTCCAATGATGAAAAAGCAGTTTTAAAAAATCAGTGTTTCCTTAGAACAAAAATTGTTATTTATATGTCCATTTCTACCTAAGCTCTGCCATAGCTCCAACCATTCTATCAAGTGAGTGTTCTTCAAAGCTTTCTCTGCTCAAAGTAGTGTTATTTATGGCTTCATTACAGTGGTAACTCCATGTACTTTTTTACAGTTTCATGAAGGATACTGCAGCAGCACTGCAACTGAAAAACGTTTGTCAGACTACATTCTTAGAAGTCCAGGTGTGTTTTTATTCTCCCTTTGCCTGTAGAACATTCGTTAATTATGGCCTCAGAGATAACTGGGAACCACATCTGCTTTCATCAAGTTAATGACAACAGTCTTCAGATGTAGCCAGTATTTTTTCCATAATTCATACAGCACTGTTGTGGTACTCCGCTATCTATTACAAAGTCATATCTGAACTAAATTTTAGTTTTTGCAAAGATTTGATATAAACAGGTAATACTGAGACAGAGAAACCTCTTCCACTGAGTGGTTAAGCCATAGCAAGTGCAGGAGCCTGGAAGCAGCAGGGCTTCCCGTAAGTTCAAGGATTTATTCCACTGGGATCATCAATTACATTGCAGACATGAGACCAATACCTTTCAGATAAGTTATTGAAATTACGAGGGAGAGGCTTTGGCGGTATTTGAGAGAGCTCCAGGACAGAATCTGCAGGAGAGGTTAAGAAAAAAACCTACCAATATTGAATGACATTAGGACCAGCTCTGCAGTAGGCAGGTTGGCATATGTTGACTTATGAGAGATAAGCGCTATTATTTCACTGTTATTTTTTACTGTTTTTGGGGGGTGTGTGTGTGTGTGTTAGAGCATTTCTGTAATTATAGGAAATGTCCAAATATTAGTAGACAATAAAACAATGAGTATGTGATATCCTGGTGCTGGGAGCTTTATATAATAAATTTCCAATATTTTAAAACAACTTTTTAAACAAACACTGTGATGGATGTCAATAGTAAAACAGAATATCAGCAGGATTTATTTCCCTGGGATCATAAAAGCACCTGTATAAAAGCAACATATCAATCAAATTACCTTATGTTTAGTTTTAAAATTATGTAATATTAAATTCAGGTTACTTTATTTTTCAGGCTCCCCAGTCATGTGTGTATGTGTGGTCTGTACAGGAAACATACTTCTCTACGAACCTAGTATATTTAAACACATCCTAAATCTACAGCAGATTTAACTGGATTTAAGAACATGCATACATAAAGATCATACTTGCATGCTTTTCTGAATGAAGACCATATTTTAATTAAGACTGTCAGACGGTCACTTCTTGGATTAATCTAATCCGGTTTCCATCAAAGAATTCTCTTCAGAAACACATTTCTCCCCCTTTAAAGTTTTAAAGTTTTTATGGTTTGTCCCACAGCTCTGATTTGCGCAATAGTTTGGTTTGGTTTGGTTCAGTTCGATCTCCAGTGAAATCTTATTCTCGGACAGCATATAGCCATATGCAACAACATTGTGTGGCAACATGAATAACAATTTGTACAGCACAGAACAGTTGGCAATAACAGTTTTCTAAAATTATTGCTGAAGGAAACTGTATCAAAATCTTGGAACAGGGCTATTGAACATGACTGGAAATATGAAAATATGTGGGAACCCTGTATGTGGTCAAAAACTTGTGGAAAATAAGTGCAGTATTGCTTGTGTGCGTGTACGTGCGCACACAAGGGACTCTGTGTTTTGTATAAACAGTGGAAGATATTTGAAATTCTGAAATGGAATAGGTCTTTATATTGAAATTGTTGCTTTCTGAAAATCTGGTTTTATATGTTTAGGGGAACCAAAATGATTGATCGATTTATTTGGAAATTTCTTTATATTTTAGAAGAAAAAAAGGTAATTGTCTAATTCCTAAAGAAGGAAGAAATTGGTTCCCATCCACTTCTGATATGCACCTATTTAACAATTAAGTGATCTGAATGTATTTGCCTTTCACATCTATCAGTTGAAGTGGACATTATAGCAAAAATTACTTAATGGAGTAACCTGCCTTGAAGAAACCTTCTAAAGGAGAAATTATTTTTGTAGATTCACTAGATTTGCAAGCTAAGACATTTTTATTTAATATTGATGGAGATTTTTTGGAAGAGGGTTAAAAGAGTGAAGATTATAATGTGAATATCACTCGTAAGGGGACACGGTCAAGTACTTGATGCAGCCAAGAAAATGAATGATGTATATGTGAAGTAAAGGTAAAACCACATGGATTCTCCATATACTGCTAAAATGAGTGCAGCCCAGAGCGCTGCCTGAGTGTGTGTCAATTATCCTTGTACTTTTTGTTAGCAGTGCTGATGGTCTCTTTGCCTATATTTTTAGATTATCACTGGTGCTCCCTGCCTTTGACTAGAGCAAGACACTGTTAGAAAAAGCTAATATCTGCTAAGATCTGGCCCCTCAGGTTCACAGCCTTCAGGCGTGATACCCCTAGTATTCTTTCTGGCTTGATTTCTGCCCTGAAGTTTCCATGAAAGAATGAAAAAGCCCAACAAATATCACTGATATTCTCGAGTGAACTCTGATCTGCAGTGTTGTAAGGGCTGCAGCTCAAAAGCTGGTTTGTGCTGTTTGCCGTGCAGCATCCTGATTCAGCCATGTGCCTGGATACATCCCAGCCAATTGAAAGCACAGCAAAGTAGGTGCTTGGGTGCTTCAAGTGGAGATGGCACCCTGGGACCCTGATGGGCCAGGGTCTCCTAGCCTACCTTGCTCATTTGGCATGTCCAGAGAGCAAACTTCCAACCTGCAGTAGCCTTGGGGGAATGAAGGCTCTCAGATAGGTTATTCCCTCTAGAGATTTTTTGCTCCGTAGTTGACTGAATCCACACCCGTGAGCTCCCTGTGTGCCACATCCCATCATTCCCTGAAACTCCCTGGTGCTTCACTCTGTACTGTGACTGGAGCTTTAACTGGCTTCCGTTTCTGTCCTCTGACACCAGAATCTCCACTTTTTGCTGCTTCTGCTATGGGCTGGGTGTGCCCCCAGTTCACATGCGAGTGAACATGCATGCGTATGCGTATCTCCAGTTTCTCTTCCTCCAGAAGCCAAATTCTGCAATCTAAGTAATATAAAGGCTTGCTTTCATCAAAATATTTTGGTTTTGCATTACAAAATAAGAAGAGCGAGAGACTTTGAAAATGCATTAAATTGCTCAAATGGAAAAAAAGATGTTGGAATTGCAAACAAAGTATATGAAATAAGTCCAGTGCGAGATCTTGCAGCATTGGAATTAATGACAGTATTTCCAATGACATCAACATTTATTATTTTCCAACTCTCACTTTTATAAGTAGAGCACAAATTCTTATTTCCAGTTCCCAGAAAAGCTTTTCATCTGGTTTAGGAAAGAAAAAACAAGTATTGACGGGTAGAGACACTCTAGCGAAAAATTAATTCATCCAGGTCATATCATTTGAAAATTATTTCTAATAGTAAATAGCTGTGCTGTTCATTACTCCTTTTTGAATAAGGTCATTGGAATGGAACAGTAGAAACTCTTATTTCTGCTGACACTTTGCAGCTCAGAAGTTGTTTCCCCTGCTACACTAATGAATCTTTTTTGCCCTTGTCTGATATAATTTAGTTCTACCTTGGCAGCAAAAGTCACTTCCTCCTGAGAGTAAATGAGTGATAAAGGACAGATGGAAGGGCAGAAATGTACAAGTGCCATCGAAACACTCATTTTTGAGTTTTAATATTCTGCAGCTGCAGACGTGCAATGTTTCTCTTGCAGTTGAGAGCACAGCCATGCGAATATTGGGAGATTTATGTGAATCCTTAAGAGTTGCAGCTTATTTTAATTCACTAATAAACTGGAGCCTGGTGGATATTAACTGTATGGATACATTTTCAGTTGGAAATAACCCAAGTTATGTAAACAGGAATAAAGATTAGTGAGAGCAGTTGATGAGGGAGCACAGACATTTGGAAAAGCAAGCTCAGATCAGAACAGGCTGCAGTGAGATTTAAGCACTCTTTTCCATTCTCAAAAGCTAAGGGAACTGTTACTACATAACCGAGTGCCTATGATTCAGAATTGTCCTTCATGGATACCTCTGGGCTCTTGGCAGCATTGCCAGTTCCCTGGTCCCTGTCCTTCTATTGACCATTTGCAACCTAGTTAATATTATTTTCTTCAAAATCAGACTTTGGAATTCCTATGTGAATTCATGAATTATCACTAAGTTCAGTAGAAATGCAGATAATCTGCATCTCTGAACTTGCGCCACGTTTGCTGGTTAAGAGTAGAATTTTCAAAAATAGCTACAGACATTGACTGCTAAATGCCTACTGAAAGCCAATAGCTACTTTTCTGTGATGTGTAGGTACCGCAGTGCTTCAAATTTCCCTAAGCATTAATTTAGAAAAATGTATTTTATACATTCAGGATTGAGAATGCTAGGCCTTGAGAGTAAATTCAGCACCATTTTGATGATAAATCCACAATACAGCAAAAAAATCTAGAAAAGCCTGTGAGGTGTTTTATTGATGATACAGTGATTCAGTGAAATCCTTCATAATCAATAGTGTAGACAAAAATGAATATTAAAAGTGGCCCTAGACACTTTTATATCTGGGATTAGTTTTTCCTGCAGTGTGTGTTTTTCAAGATGGATATAATGGATTTTATTGCTACTGGAGATACCTTTAGACATGACAGTTGGTTCTGAACTGATATAAACCAAGTGCACTTTAAAACATAAATAAACAAACAAATAATGCATGTTTTAATAATGCTAAGTAATGTACATTGCTATTTAAAGCAAGCACATTCAGGGACCAGAGCAGTACTGCTCCTTATCTCTCTGCGCATGGTATTTGTCATGTTCAAAACAGGTCATGAGGGATATACGATGTCGAAAGTTTTCAGGTACAGATGAAGACTTTGTATTGACCCAGAAGCCCGTTCCATTGCTTACCCATTTTATTGTGACATCCCAGGGATTTTTTCAACCCCTGCGCCTGAAAAGGGGGCAACTTCGGTACACTGCCAAGGGAAACAAAGCAGGGAACAGTTGCTGGGGGGGGGGTCGTTTGCTTGTTTGTTTTTTTACATCTGCAAGCAGTATATTAAAGTGCATGGACGAAGGCAGGAGTTGTAGCTACAAGGATTGCAAAAAATCCCACAGTTAAACACTGTGCATAAAGAAAGTAGTGGCTCAGGCACATTGCTGCGCTGTTCAGTCTTGCCCATCTAAATCGAGTAGGCTAGCAATAACCGCACAAAGCAACAGCGTTTGACCTCATGAAGACCAAGGTTCTTTAAATGTTGACATAATACTCACATGTTATATTCACATTCATAGTAACACACTTACATTCCATGCACATCAGTTCTGAACTGACCCGTGAAAATGATTAGGGTGAGTCTTATAAAACACGAGTGGCACTTACACAGGAAAGATAAAAAAAGACCATGAGGATGGGGACTGGGTCAGAAACAGCCCAGCCGCTTGCTGTATCTGACCACAGAGTCTCTTGGGGAGCCACCACTGATTTCATTTCACATTTCCTCTTCCCCTCTATTCCAGGCGGGTACGGGTAAGTGCGGGGAGAGCGTTTCACTCGTGTTCATTAAGGCATCGTCCAGGGGCTCCCTGTCGGTGACCTTCCCCGCAACAGCGCGCCGTAAGCATTCGGGGCTGTGCTGGCACAAGCGCAGGCCTGTTAGCCAGCCGCTCCTATCACCAGGAGCATCAGTGTATCAGATGGGCCACAGCACGCCGCTCTTCCACCACTGCAGGTAGCTGATGTGAGAAGGGGCCTGGGAACAGGTTGCCTTCCTCTTTCTCATCTGTCATTTTTAAGGTCGTCTTCCTTTTATTGGGTTCCCCCTCCCCCTTGCTCCCATGAGATGGTGCCGGATCAGAGAGGGAGTAGTTGTTCGGGAGGCTAACAGGGGGGATTTGTGCAGACACTTGTTTTGGTGGCGGTGTGCACGGGAGGAAGGACTCTGCTAAGAGGCTCTGATGTCTGTCTGTCATCACCTGGCCTCAGCTTGCCGTGCTGCCTCCCCAAAACTCCCACTCTCTCTGGAAACCTGATTCTCTTTTTAGCTCTGCTCTCCATGCTACTGCTCCGAGCATCTGTGATCAGATCTCAGTCTCAGCTGAAAGGGTGTAAATCTGAAGTTACTGGGTGAGGGATTTTTCTCTTTTTTAATTCAAAGTTTGGGTTTCCTGACAGTCTGGGAGGCAGTGTGGCTTTTTATTCCTCTTCACTAAGGTCATGGCTGGCACTTTTGCTGCCAAACATGGGAGAAATGAGACACTGATCCGTTTCTAACATATGGCAAAACAATTCTGTGCACTGGTCTTGCTCTGTGAGCATCTGGTCACTACCTTTGTCCTTCCTTTCCTACCCTCTGTGTTTGTCTTTGCCATGACACACTAAAATGTAGGTCCTTTAAGGCAGGGGCAGTTTCTTCATAGCTAAAGCTGGCAAGTGCCTGGCATGCGTTAGCTGCACCTGCAGACTATTTTGGCCTCCAGATTTTTATCCTGCTGGTGACATATAGATGGGGACAAGTACAGACTGGGGATTCATGGCTGAAAATTAGGTGCTTACATACAAATGGTGAGGGAATTAGTGTGAGTATCAAGAAAGCAGTAATAATAATGTAACACAAAGTAGAGCAGGTACCAAAGAGAGACTTCCTAGACCTGCTGTGGAGCGTGCAATTGGCATGTGGCTGCTTTACTGCTTGGCAAAAGGGGCACCTGCAACTTAGTAACTTGATACAGTTTGACATTTTGATTTTGCTAAACGTATTTTTTTTTTTGTCATGACTATGCAGTCTGATGTATGATCTCATTTTTACATCATAGGTACATTGGAGGAGGAAAGTCTAACAGCTTTAAATCTTTTCTGTGGACAAATAGCTCTCAAACAGTTCTTCTTCTTGCTTAATTTTGAATAATTCATCCTGGGCATGATTTCCCTAGAAGGCTGTTACAAGCCCTAGCTCTTCTTGATATCTTCACTCCATCGCTTCTAGACTCCTCTCCTAGCTGTAGCTATGGCTGGTAATAGCCTTGCTTGCTTGCAGGGCAAGCCGTGAGGGCTAACATAGGAAGAGGGAGGGCTGATGACAGAGAATTGCTGCTTCCAGCTAATGGAAATGTCCTTTTACCTCAAGTGATTTTGTTGCTACATTTAGCTACAAGAGCCCTTGTTCCAGTCACACAGTTTCCTGCGTGCTCTCCGGGCTGTCGGTGCTGGCTGTTCGGATTCACATAGCGAGTTATCAGATTGCCTCTTAGTCATCTTTTTATCATGCTTTACCTATTTAGTAATATTACCCTCTCTCAAGTCATTCCTTCCAGTAGATTTGATAATGTGTCCCTTTTATCTTTATCCAGTTTGCTGTTGTTTTCCCAGTGACATTTCATGCAGGGCCCCAGAAGCTTTTGACACACGAACACTGGCAAGCACGTGCGGTTTTCCTTTGCTTTTCACCCATTAGCTCAGGCTTGGGGTGCAAAACCTCGCTGCAGTTCCTCTCGCAAGGAGCCCCCAGGCTCAGGGCAGCCTCTGGAGGGGGGATACCTCAGCCCCAAGGACGAGCTTCTCCGTGAACACAGGCAGCCGTCTCACGGCACCTGCAAACGGGGCTGCATGAGGCATACTCGACTTTAAAAGTCTCCAGGAGCTGTTGGTCAGGGCACGCAGGCGCACGAGAGGCAGAGCTTACACTGGCCCTTCTACATTTAAGTCTTTGCTCCTGCAAGAGCAGCAGCAACTTCAGGTTTCCCTTTCTCCGTTGCCCCCAGAAGACATCTGCGTCCATTTGCCGCATCTGCAATCTGCCCACAGGCAGCAGCAGGCACTTACTTTATTAAGACTTCCCAGTCTTAGGCTTTTTTACTCATGTGTATCACTACAGGACTGCCAAGAAAAGTTAATAAAAACAAACAAACAAACAAACACAAAAACCCTCCTGAATGACAGCCAAATAGGGATTTGTTTTCTGATCCAAAAACAAATTGGTCAGATAGACCCACAACAACCGGGAAGTACAGCTCACTGCCAAACCAAAGGATAGAAGTGGGGCAGCTGGAAGATAAAAGGCAGAGGGACGGCAGGAAATACTTAATACTCAATGAAGCATTAATACTTCTGATGTGGGCCAATGGGAGGCAGTGAAGCCGCATGCAGCAGGCATCCCTGTTCTTACTTTAAGCATCGAAATTCCTCTGACCTTTTAGAGCGGGAGAGGATTTTTCTAGGTACAGATTCTCCTTCTTCTGGCTCTCCACTTCCTTTCCATGTTCCACCTGCCCTCTGACGGACCCTATCAAGAATGGGAAAAAGATTTTCCTTCTAATTTAGCTAGGACTCCTGGTGTGTGGTTTTAAGTCTTTTGTTGATTATCCCAGACTTTATTGGGTTTGTAGAATACAGAATTTTTAGGCTTGAAAGAGCACATATAGATGATCATTAGTTCAATTTACCTTCTCAGTTTAGAAGCAAAACTCTGTTACTTAGCTAGCAACCTTTATGCCTAATGTAATTAAATCTCCATGTGGTTTTCTATTTTTCATGTCAAAATGAATGAAACCTAAGAAACAGCAGCCGGGAAGGAATGCAGAAAACCATGAGTATATTAGCTATGTAGTGAGGGCAAAATTTGTAGGGTAGTAGATGAGTACGTAGTTGCTGAATTAAAAAATGGTCTTTTTGTTGATGGAATGGTTTGAACATTTTAGAAGATTGCAGACAAAACCCTGCAAAGATATGGATCAAGATTTTTGTTTTGCAAAGCTGCAAATGCAGAAATTAAGGACTGCCTGTGCATTACTAAGTTCAATTTCACAGTATCCTTTCCAAGGATTCTGAAGATCTGAATGAGTGATTCCTCCTATACAGTGTGGAAATCCTACAACAGAAGTAGGGATGGACTTCAGTTCCGCATTTAACTTATGAACTATGAGTCCTTCCTTTGTCCTGAATGTATATTCTTTATACTAGAATTGTAAAAGCATAGTTCTAAAACTTCAAACTCTCTAAATATACTTCAAGTAAGCATAAAAGGCAGATATTCAAGCAAACAAAAATATAGCAACCTAATGAAGTGCTAGTTGGAAGAGGAACCTGTCACAGGGATTACTAACAGCCATTATGTAGAATAACTCAAAACAAACTTCTCACCAGTACCTCCTACCCCCTCTGAGCATCCCCATCAGGACTATTTTCATTGGCCATTTTGTCTCTGTGATAACATTATTTAATTGCTTGTCAGTATATGATTAAAGAATAATTGCATACATTCATTTAAACTTTCAGTGTCTGCTACCACTGGTTTCCAAGGGACTTTAAAAGTATGTACCTTGTAGCATAATACAGGGAGTTTGAATTTGGAGCAGACTAATCTGATTAAGTTAGAGAATTCCACCAGGACTTTCAGTTGTGTCTGTTTTGGGAAAAAGGGAAATTAAGTTAGGACACTGCACAAAACCATTGTTGGTAATTTGGCTGTTAGTTTGATTCAGACTTACACTATTTTAATAATTTTTAAATATTTGGATTATATGCATTTATTTTTGCTACTGTCCCTATCATGGCATAGATAAAATTTAGTTGGTTATCGTTTCCACTTACATATGTAGGCTTTGTGAAAGACTACTTAAAATTTTTGTTGCAAATTCCAGACTTTTGCTTCTGAATAACTGTTGTGCCACCTAGTGGGTATTATACCACACTTTTAAATAGATGGAAAGAAAATTTACTTAAAGAGATACCAGTGAATAATGACACTTAGCGTCAGTCTTGATACAAATATTTACAGTGAAATGTAGAAATGAAACGTTTTGCCTTTTTCCATTTGATTTAGTAGCAAAGTGTTCCATTAACATAAAAATTTTTCATTTCAACTTTATCACTGCATTTCAGTTACGGTTTTATTAAAGTAGCATAAGTTATAGAAAGAACACACACGGCACCAGTCTTCAGATAGCTCTCTTCTTCCCCCAGCAGTAAATCTGGTCCTTAATGAATCACTAGCATATTTCGTATGCTTTTATACTTTGATCAAGTTATCAAAATGAAAGAATATTTCCAAACTTAAAAATCAGGAATTTCCAAATTATAATTAAATAAATAAATGCACTGAAAATGTCCATTATCTGACCAACTATTTTTTATTTCACTTCGGAACTATTTTGCTCTTTCACTATTGAACTATTTTCACTTGGGACCAAACTAAACTGTTTAAAAAACTTACATAATTGTGTGACTGAAAGTGCTCTTTAGAACAAATAATAAACAATGTGAAACATAATATTCTGACACACAGAGTACAATTATATAAAATTTCCTTTGCGATATAAACAGTTCCAGTGTCCAAATATCTGCATAGATTTCATTGGTTAATAGTTATTTCTTAGCAATTTCTTCATCTAGCTGAAACGTCTCAATAATTCTCTTTCCACTTTTTAAGTAAACCGTCTGTGCAGTGTGGAAGTGCTGGTTTTGCTACAGTAGATAGCAATAATATTTCCAGCAACAAAGGGAACAACAATAAATTTCCATTAATAAAGTGCTAATTCCTAGCACTGTTCAAGCTACATTATTCCGTCTTCTATAAAATTGCCAAAGTAGCCCTCCTTAACAAAAGCTGTACAAAAGTATTAGGTGGTATGTATTTTTAGCACCTGCGTGCAATGCATTAGACAGTAAAAAAGAAATGTTCAGCAAAACTATAATTTCAAATGGTTTAGGATTCTCTCATACTCAAGAGAACTTTAAACTCATGTTAGTTAACAGATTTAAATAATGTGTGTTAGAGATCTTTCATATAGCAGGACCTGAGGCCAAGTAAAAATTGATGTCTGGACTGGAGCTTTGATAGCTCTTTGCTAGACCTAGATGTGAACACAAATTCTTCTATGATTTTCCCTAAATACATAACAAAGCGTATCTCTTATCTCATTTGCTCTCAGCAGCATTTGTCAAAAAAATCTGAGTTTCAGCTTGAAGTTGACAGAAAATGAAATTACTTTCCCAAGAAAAAGGCATGGGTTTTGAAATGGCAAAAAATCAGAACTATAGTCTGAGTTTTTATTTATGTTTTGGGGGTTATTTTTTTTCCCTCCATTGAAAGGATTTCCAGAAAAAGATATTTTCAATTTTCTGGCTTCAAGGCTTGACAGGATTTTGTCATTTAATTTTCTTCTTACAGACAAATGAAATTGAGAAGAATTTTTCAGGTGTCCTCTTTAAAGTTTAGTGTGCAGGCTCTCTGTCTTCTTTGATATTTGAAAAATGTCCATACTTTCATTTTCCAGTTTTATCTGATGGTATTTTGTGTCAGTGAGACAGAGTAAAAACAAAAATATATCTGTTTTTATTTCATAATCAATTAATTACTGTGTTTTGAAACAGTTTTGTTAAAGATGGTCAGGGAAAAGAGGTCTGCTGATGCGGTCTGTTGCTCCGTAAATACTCTCAAAGGCTGATATTCACGTTAAATATTGATTTTCAACATATTCAAAGATTACTTAAAATAGGGTTGGAAAGCAAATACGGTAAAATTTACAAAGGCCTTCTTGTCTTATCTGACATGTGCTTGATAACAGGCTCTTACTTCTTGATATTAATTTGCTCAGACATGATTTTTTTTTAGAGAGGATGAAGTATTTAGTAAAAGAGAAATTCACTTAGAAAACGTCTTCTTTTTATGTGTAGGCACATATTTTTCATGCTTATTTTAAGTCCTCTAGTGATAAGCATTTGACACTATCTAGGAGGAAAATATAGTTAAGCTTAAGAATTCCCGTTCTTTTATTTTCCATGACAGTATGTTAACGTGTGATCTTTAAATATGTCTTTGGGAGTATTACCTGTGGAGTCAATGGATGGCTTTTCATAAAGAGACAGTTGAGCATCTACACAGAAATGTGCGCAGTGAAGTTTTAAATCAGGATTGGGATTCAACATCATAAGAAATAACAAAATATTAAGCAGTACTGTGTAAAAAAGTCTATAAATAGTAAAATGAAGAAGTCTCTGAGAAGGTTAGTTTTTTCCGCAAAGAAAAAAATATGTCGTTATAATGGATAAACAAGATAATTACATGGCTGTTTTCTTCTTTCATCTCAATCTAGTTTCGTGTTTAAATTCAGCCTACCAACCAACCCTTCAGCCAAATCTCCCTGTCCCCAGATAGCTACAGTGCACAACACTGAAGCCAGGGGGTTTCTCAAGTGAGTAAAACCATCAGTATTTGATTGCAAGTCTGACTACTTTTTGGACCGCATGTCCATTTCCTCAGTATCATTTAGACAAACGGAATGTAATGATAATAAACCTCTCTGAAAGAGAAGCTGTCTGGGGATTTAAATAATGTGCTGTCTTCTTCACAAGAATGCACCTCTTCATTTTAAGTTATATCTGATTAGTCAATATTTACTGTAATCTTAATTGAGCAAGACCTAATTTGCTTTGGTTTCCCGCAGTTCAGAAATTGTAGACACTTCCCAGATCAGGCTCTTAAAGGTTTCACTTTGTTCATACGAGCCGTTCAGAAAATACCTGCTAAGCGCACGTGCCTGGGAGCGAGCGGGACAATCCCTTAAGCCATTCTGTTGCTATGACCAATGCTAAACTAGTCACTAGGCTGAGGCTGTGTCAGGCCTGAGCTTAGTAGCTCATTTCTGAAGGTTCTACCTGGAAATATTTTCAAGGATTTCAGGAAAGGATTTCTCTGAAACTAAAAGTCATGAGGCAAATGCGTATTGAGGCATTGAGCCTATGGAATAAGTAAATAATAAATCACACAGTTGCACTTGTTCACAAAGTATAGATATTTGTTAAAATCACTGTCCTTTTAACCATGCAGACCAGGATTTTGATTTGTTATTTATAAAACATATTTGGGAAAATATGCAAGAAAATTCTACAGTTAGGTAGCAGATTCAACTTAGATGAAAGTCCTAAACTCAAAGGATCAGAAATATACATCTGGATTTTTGAAATGCAGCCAACAGATGTAATATGTCTGAGTTTTTTTCTTTTCTGGTCCTAATGGTAGCACAATATTTATTCTTATTTATATAGCTGTGTAAATAAGCAGATGTTTCCACAGACATTGATATTTACTAGCCATTAGAACACATTAGTATTCAAAGTTACATTTTTACCATAATATAAAAACCTTCAGTGAAGCAGCATTACATGCAATAAGGTGTTTGGAAGAATGAATATTGTAAAGGCAAATGCAATGGAAGTGAGTAGGACACAGATGGAGGCTGCAGATACAGTTGGGCATCACAAAAGTAGGTCTCCTCGTCCAAGTGGAGGGGAAATGGATTGGCAAACGAAGGAATAAGAGAGGCTCTTCCCACGGCGCAGCTTGACATACTGCATTTCTCGGTGCCTTCATGTGGGCAGTGCCAAAGGGGGGTTCCCTGGCAGGAGCCGGGGCTGCGGCACTGGGGCCGGCTCAGCCCCCAGCACCCTCACAACGGGACGTTTCCCCTCCACCGACCGCAGGGCAGCAAAGGAGGTGAATCAGGTAACTTTGGTGCCTACCGTTAGATTTTGTAAATGCTGAATAGGAATATGAAACACATGATTAAAGAAATTAGTTCCTTTTTTGCTCCCTGCTATGCCTCCCACAATAACAACAGCAGCATAATAAGCAAATAATAAGTAAATCTAATTCGTGAATCACAGAAGTGATTTTAAAGTGCTGACTTATTAAATCTAGATAATTTTATATTTAAGCAAAATATCCTTACAGATGGAGAACAGAAGAGATTGAGGCTGAAGTGCTTGCAGTGATCATTCGTATTAGTGGGGCATGTTTGAGCTTTATTTATATCACGTTGATAGTTAATTAGTGAAAGTTAGATATCAATATTTGGAAAATGTGACAAAAGTATATATATACATGTATATGAATATAAAAGTATATCAGATATTTGGATCTACTGTGAACATTTAAGAGAACTGGCTGGAATATTTCATAATAGGATCAATTTCTATGGCTCTGTATTTTGATCCTGCAAAGATGCAAAACTATACTGAGTGTAATAAGATTGATAACGTAAGTAAGTCTTTGTAAATCTGAGGTTCCTGTTCACTGCTCATTACACTGTTCTTCCTGTTATCATGCACATATCTATAAGGAATACATCATCTTGTGTGACATTAGCTGCAAGTAATGTCAGTTGCTATAAAATAAAGGTAAAACCCTGAATGTTATTGTGAATACTTGCATCTTCATTTTTTCATTTCAAGTTTTGGAAAATTTACACTATGTTTTGAAAAAAAAACACTATGCGTGATTTGAAACATTGGCATATGTAACCTAGCAATAATTTCAGGAAAATGTTAAAATGCATATATATTTTCTATTTTGCCAAATGTGAAATGCTTAAATCTTAAAGTTTTGCACTTTGAGGGGATCTTATACAGCAAAGCCTAAACAGTAGCATCTGACTTCCTGGAGAATTCATCTTAGAGCCTCCTAAAGACAGCAAAAAACCCAGATTTCTCTGAAAAAAGTGAGGCTGTGTATTTGTGAATAGAAAGGTATAAGGAAGGGAAAAATATGGTAAACTGAAATCTGAAGTCTTGACAAAATAATGAAAATACGGAATAAGCAAAGAGAAGTGAAATGAAGTAAAACTGTGACTGAACTGTTCCTACTGTCTATTCCATTTTACTTTCCATAAACTCAGCAATGTGCAATGAATTAGTCTGTTCCAAAAGGCCAGGCTTTGAAGTCCATGGTTTACCTGTCTTTTGCAATTAGTGAGCATTTCTGCAGCGGCTCTCACCTTCCCTCCCAATGGGCCTTAGTGAGACCCCTCATATCTGACGCCCTCCAATGGAGCATGCAGCAGAGGTGCACTGGAGAGGAGGTGTGGGAAAGACTCTCTAGCCATTGCCTGTGCTGTGCATACACTTTCCTGAAACTGCTGGGAAGAGTGTACGACCTCTGTGCGGTACCTTTCATAACTTCTCATTAAAAAACAAAAACCAAAAAGCCCAAAACCACTAGTAGTAATCTCAGGTAAGTCTACATGGAGAAAAAAATAGTTTTCCTTGTTGCTCACTGGCTTGAAACTGTAATCTAGTATATTATACCTGTGATTTGTAAACTCTCATCCTGGTAAGAACTGTGATCATTTCACAGATTTGTTTGTTTTGTTTTTCTCACTCAGACTGTGCTGCACTGTGCATTTTACAAAAGTATTTGTGACTCTTTTTCCACTTGGTCGCACACCAGTCTGTCTGTGAACTGCTGAGATTTGGCTTGCTGGGAAGGTGTTGGTGAGCTGCATTGTAGAATGTGCTTTTTTGTCTGAGCCATGGACCCAGGGCGCTCTATTTCCCTGTAGTGCTTTTTGTACACATACTAGAAAATGCATGGCAATTTTGGAAAGAGAAGGATAACTTGGCTTGCTGTGGCTTCCTAAAGCATTGAAATCCCTATTCAGCTACCAAATTTATAGATATGTGAAGAAAATCCGGTCACTGTTTGAAAGTAGAGTTGTGATGGTGGTGGTGGTGGTGGTAGAAGTAGGTTTCTTCCACGAAATTGAAAATATGAGTAATACATTTCTTACTGAATTAAACACTTAGATTGCAGGAACTTGTAAAAGAGCCAGAATAACAAAGGACTATTGACAATACTACTAGCACCTTCTTTTTATCTTAGATCATACCAGCTTGTAGTTTTTATGAAAAAACAATGTAATAGTATCATCACAACTCTGAACTTACCTTTCAGACTTCTCAAACAATACTAAACTAGGCATTAGATGTTACCTTGTAGAGTTTTTGTAAGTGTATGCATGAGGAGGGGATGCTTTATGCCTTTCATCCTCTGCTCTGTGCCCCTAATGTCAGTGAAGGAAGGGCAGCACCCTACAATACTAATCATATCTGGCATATAGTTGGCAAACACAGTCATTTCAGATCTCTCTCATACTGTCGTGACCTCATCCCATCTGAGAGCTCTAGAAAAGATGTCTCTGCTTCCTAAATATAACACTGCAAAAAGGATGTTTTCCACTGATCCTGTTTGATGCAGATTTCTGTTTCACTGTGACTAACCACCCTGACCCACAAACAATTGGCAAGAACGGTTTCAACACTTGCTGAAGTGATTAAGTTGCTTGTGAGCAATCAGTCACAGCTGAACAGTATTTTTGTTTCATGCGCACACTGAGTAGTGCTTCACCATCTCCTTCAAAGGAGAATGCTATTGTACGTTAGATTTCTGTGTGCCTTCATTGATGGTTTTTGAATATGTAGGATCTCCATTTGTATAGATGTACCATGTATAAATGAGTGTCCTTTTTGGTCAAGGCAAAGGAGTAGAGCTCATATGAGCATGTTTGAAGAGGTGTGAATGAAAAGCAAGAGCGTCGTTCCCATGCAGGCCCTCCCTCTGCCTTTTTGCAAATGCCTTTCTGCGGACTTTCAATTCAGCAGTGTAGGTGGAATGAGTCTATCTCACACTGTGCAAGTTTGACTTCTGCAGCTTCTTTGAAGCAGTGTGAGACAGATCTGTAGGGACGTGATGCGTGTGTTTAGTGACCCGAACTAAACCAGCTTCATAGTCGGAAGTGTTCTAGCCAAAGGAGACAAAGGAAAAATTACATCGTGTCCCACAGCTTCGCTGATAGAGGGCAAGTACACAGTGAAATTGTTTCAGAAAAATCCATGTATATTTTCTTGAGAAAAGCAGTTTGACAAGTCTGTAGATTTTTGATTGAGAAAAAGGAAAAGAGGTGACCATATAGGTATCACATAGCAGTATAGATGAAAGAGGCCTCAGTGAGCGAGTTACATGCTGTAGCTTACCTTTTATCCATTCATGTTCTTCTATGTCTTGCCTTCAAAAGCATGTCTGCAGACAGTCTTTGGAAAAGCACAAAATACTGGTCTTTCTTTTAGAAATCTGTTGTCTAATTGCATGTTCTTGTTCACTTCTTTATAGCCATTTTGTGAAATATACCTCAGTGCATTTCTTTTTATAGAGCCATCTTCATGACTTCACCTTCATATTAGCCATATATCTAAAGATGCTGAGATCTAAGTTGGTAAATGCTTGCTTTGTGAGCTAAGCTTTGTTCATAAAGAATGAACAGATTGGTCGTCCTGGTACACTGTATAAAGGGGATCTTCCTGAGCTGACTGTAAGACTGAAGACATCTTTGCTCTGCCTCATCATTAAAACCGATAGGGATAGTTCTTGCAAGGGGAGTGTTTAGTGTTTGGCCAAAGTCACTGTGCACTGTGCTGTGCCCTACTCATTTCAGCAGCAGCTGTGTTTCAGCAGCTCCACATGCTTAACAGCCCAAATCTTCTGCAGTTCTAAGACATCATCTTTCTTATGGATTTCTGTAGGATTAGAGAGAATAAAATTTCTGCAGACTTTAAGCCCAAGGCTTCAAAAGTGCCAAAGGACAAAAAGTATAGATAAATGTAAAATGTTATGGCTCTTTATTATACAGCAAATGGATGCATTTTCTGGCATCATATTTTAATTTACAGGGAGAAATGCCCCACACACCAGTGGCTTTCTTTCCAGCCTCTTTGGCAAAGGATTTGCTGCTTTTCCTTCCCCTTGTCATGTTTCATCACTCACACTGTTATGAACATCCAGCATAGGCTGTTCTTCCACCCACCATTTCCTCCTCATGCTCTAAATCCTTTGGAAGACACTTGCATGAATTATGTATTAGATATAAATTATGCATTATTATGTGTTAAGTACAAATTCAGGGACAGTCTTCAATATGTTGAATGCTCTCTATTCCTGCTTCTTATATATCTTACATAAAGCTGATAAGAGTTGTTACTCTGATTGTTTTATACCCTCTAATGAAATTTCACATAAAGTCTGAATCAATCAGGCAGAAGAAATGTGCGATAGCCATAAAAACAGACAAGCACATAACTCGATAGCCACATATAATGCAGCATTTAGCACAGACAGAGTTGTCAAAGCTTTATTTGTACCTAGGTATGAGAAAATCAGCTGAGAATGTGGGGAAGTCTGCTTAGCATCTACATTTCTTCAAAGGATTAACAATCATTTTTATAATATATAATATGGTAGTTATAATGTTATGTGATAACAGTGTAAGGTTTGTGACTAGTTACAATGTTGTGTATTTGTTTTAACTTCCTGGGTTTTTAAAACTAATTCTTTAAAATACATAATTATAGGTTACCTGCTGCTATTCCTATTGTATATTTGCTTTTCTCCTTCTTTGCAGTGTTTCTTCTTATAGAACTTCTTAAAGACAAATAATGCATGCTACTTCAGTTCCTCACAGCTCTCTTTGAATTGCTTTCCTTTTCCAGTACAATATACAACTAGTGAAAAATGTCATTTTTTCCATAAGAAAATGAAATTTTCATTTAAAAATGAATTTTATGATATTGTACAGATTTGGATAAAATACTGCACAATATTTCAAAGTGAAAAAAGTTTGAAAAAATCTGTTTCAAAAACAATTCCTAATTTCAATTCATTTCTGAAATAATTTTATGTTTTTCACTTCAATTTTCATATCAGCAAGAACTAGTAAGATTAATGAAGCAGTAGGATATCCTAATAATAAGGATATCATGTGGTAAGTCATATCCTGCTATTAGTTCTCATTTCATAATGGTGAAAACAGTCTAATTTATTTTTGTTTGCAAAGTATTAGGTATAGCTTAAACATTTCATCTCCTTTCCTAGATCAAAGTGCCTACTGTTTGTTCTGTGTTAAAGCAGATTGGCACGTTGATCTAGAAAATAAGATAAGCATTTATTCTATCAATTAGAGCAGCAGCTGTTTTCAAAATCTGTGTGTTATCTGGAAGCCTATTCCTAGAAAAAAAAAATTACAGCACTTTCTGTTATCATATGGCTCAGTGTGTCAGTACTACTGATAGTAAGGGAACAATTAAAATGGTATAAAATAATCAACGTTTTAGAGGAGCAGCTTTACAATTAGCTTAACGATGTCTGTAGCATCTTTTCATGTGAGTGTTCAGAAATATTTCCTTCATGTCCACTTTTCAAAGAAAATAGAACTTGAAATGTTAAATATTTTTGATAAAATACAATTTTAGTTTCAAAATACTTTGATTTAAAACAACTTTATTTTGCTTTCTAGATTTTATATTTCAGTAAATGTTGTTTACAGTTTATATATTTCTTACTTTTTTAAAAAAAGAAATTGCTAGTGTTGTTCCAAATTTACAATCTCTCTATTCAGGAGAAGAGTTAAAGTTAAAATGTATGATTCCCCACAGCAATATTTGCTGTTATTATTATGTTCACATCTTGTGTGATAGAAGGATAAATGCATTAAAAATGGGTTGAATTACATTAGGATGAAGCAACCTCACTGTAACCTTTTATTAATAAAAGAGGCAACCTAATATCTCATTTACTTTAGATCCCCAGACATGTTTTCTATGATAATTATTGTGCATGAGGTAAGTGAACAAAATATCAGTCCGTTTACTGTATATATCAAAGGAACTGCAGCATTTAAAATCACGTGGTCCTTTATGGCTTGCTAACAAAAGTACAAGTACAGTTCAAGGGAAAACAGAATGTAGAAATTAATTAAGAACCTAAAACAAAAACTCCCCTTCTGGTTAAATATTTTGTGTAACACCAGTCCATTTTGATACTCATTATATCATGTCATTATATGTTGAGTCTGGACTGATTCACAGTTAGAAAACAAACAAACATTTGCGTTTCACAGCATATTTTGTTGAATATTTACCATCAGCAGAAGACTTTTTCATCAGAATTCTTGCTGCTTGATGAAAAAATTGATTTATAAAAATGAATCTAGTCAGTTGACCACAGAAGTTAATGAAATAAGGGAAATGCAAATTCCTATTCTGAGCATGACTTCATTTTACAGAAGTACTTGAGGAAAAGGTTTAAGGTTTAATTATGAATCCCTTTCATGCTTTTTCCTCTTTTCCTAAAGTGTTTAATGATTGCTCTGACATCTGCCAAACACTTTTTCCTCACTCTGGAGACCATACTTTCAAAGGAAATTTTAACATGTGTTGCCCCAAAGAGATTTTGAAGTCATTAGATGTACAAAATCATTAGTCCAAATATAAAAATGTGCATGAAAAATGCATAGTGTCATGTGCAAAAAGTACTATTGAAAACTTTCAGTACCTTTATCAGACAGCCAAAATGTCAATGAAAATGAAAAGATCTTTACAATCTCAGGCGATATGGTAGCCTCTGACAAACACTGAAACAAAGCTGACTTTGTATATCTGTACTTTAAGTAATGAAAGATGGAACAATATTTGGGTTTATCATTATCTGTAGATGCAGGCAGCTGAGACTGGAACTGTGTTTTGCGAGTGCCACAGGAGCACTGGGGACCAGCACTGACTCTGACCTGGAGGGTTTGGAGCCGCACGTGTCTGGCACTTGGTTTTTGAAGGCTTTGGAATAGCAGGCTGTTGAGGTGTAAGGTTCAGGGCCATCCATTATAGAGTTAGGGGGGCCATTTTAATGCTATTGCATTCAGCCATAGCTGAATGCTGTTCAAATTCTCTTGGGATTTTGGTTATCATGTGACTGGATGTTTTGAAGGAAACAATATGCAAATATTACAAAGAGCCCAGATTAATCATATCTGTAAGTTAAGCACTACCCCATATATATTTGACCTAGAAAGTGTCACAGACAGCTGTGCTTATAAAGATAACTTTCAAGTGCTTGGGGGATTTTATGCATGTGAGAATTGGAAGATTTTTTCATTTACTGTTGTCACTTGTTCACTTGGGTGTTTTTCTGTTTTGTTCTGTTTTCCCCCACTGCAGACTATGTCAGAGAGCCACAATGATCATGCACAATAACAGTTCAGCCTCCCCCCTGTTTGCAAATGTGAGCTCCTTCTGGAACAGAGATTCCCACAGACCAGGACTACTTGATGAAGCAGTATCGCTCATTGGCAGCTATGATTTCCCTCAGACTACAGAGAGTTTTCCCTTCTCCACTGTGAGATCAGCAAATACGTCCCTAAATGCCACGAGCAGAGACCCTCTGGGTGGACACACTATCTGGCAAGTGGTTTTGATTGCTTTCCTTACTGAGATCCTTTCACTGGTGACCATCATAGGAAATATCCTAGTGATTGTTGCATTTAAAGTTAACAAACAACTGAAAACGGTCAACAACTACTTCTTGCTGAGTCTTGCTTGTGCAGATCTGATCATTGGCATTATTTCCATGAATCTCTATACCACGTACATCCTCATGGGCCACTGGGTTTTGGGAAACTTGGCCTGTGATCTTTGGCTCGCCATTGACTATGTCGCCAGTAATGCCTCTGTCATGAATCTCCTTGTTATAAGTTTTGACAGGTATTTTTCCATCACTAGGCCGCTTACGTATAGAGCCAAACGAACAACCAAAAGGGCTGGAGTTATGATTGGTTTAGCATGGGTCATCTCTTTCGTTCTTTGGGCCCCTGCCATCTTGTTCTGGCAGTATTTTGTTGGGGAGAGGACTGTGCCTCCTGGCGAATGTTTTATCCAGTTTCTAAGTGAACCTATCATCACTTTTGGCACTGCCATAGCTGCCTTTTACTTGCCAGTCACCATTATGAGTATTTTGTATTGGAGGATCTACAAGGAGACCGAGAAACGCACCAAAGAGTTAGCAGGGCTACAGGCTTTGGGCAGTGAAGGAGAGGCGGCACGCTTTGTACACCAAACGGGCAGCTCCCGGAGTTGCAGCAGCTACGAGCTGCAACAGCAGAGCATGAAACGCTCCTCCCGGAGGAAATACAGACGCTGCCACTTCTGGCTCACGATGAAAAGCTGGGAACCCAACACAGACCAGGGGGACCAAGAACACAGCAGCAGCGACAGCTGGAACAACAACGATGCCGCTGCCTCTCTCGAAAATTCAGCCTCCTCCGACGAAGAAGACATCGCTGCAGAGACCAGAGCCATCTATTCGATCGTGCTGAAGCTTCCCGGTCACAGCGCCATCCTCAACTCCACAAAACTACCTTCTTCAGAAGATTTGCACGATTCAGGGGACGAACTGCAGAAATCTGACACAGACTCAAAAGAAAGGAAACCTAAAAAATTGCACCCTCCAAAAAGTTTTCAGGATGGTGGAAGTTTCCAAAAGAGCTTTTCAAAGCTTCCAATTCAGCCAGGGTCAGCAGTAGAGTCGGCCACAGCGTCTGATGGCATTTCGTCGGTGGCCAAGACATCTGCAGCCTTGCCTTTATCCTTCAAGGAAGCAACCCTGGCAAAGAAGTTTGCCTTGAAGACCAAAAGTCAGATCACCAAGCGAAAACGAATGTCACTTATCAAAGAAAAGAAAGCGGCACAAACGCTCAGTGCCATTTTGCTTGCCTTCATCATTACCTGGACCCCCTATAACATCATGGTTCTGGTGAATACCTTTTGCAAAAGCTGTATCCCCAAAACTGTCTGGCACCTGGGGTACTGGCTTTGCTACATCAATAGCACGGTGAACCCCGTGTGCTATGCACTGTGCAACAAAACATTCAGAACCACTTTCAAGACGTTACTGCTGTGCCAGTGTGACAAACGGAAACGACGCAAACAGCAGTATCAGCAAAGGCAGTCCGTCATTTTTCATAAGCGGATCCCTAGGGAGGCTTCATAGAATAGTATTTTTTAAGCAAACAAAACAATAACGAGGGAGGATGGGATGGGATGGGATGGGATGGGACGGGATGGGACGGGGAGGGAGGGTGGTTCCAGGGTGCTGATTCAAACATTTAAACACCAAGACGTGAAAGCAGCTGCCAGGCTTATGTATCCTTTTAATAAATCCAGTTTAATATAAAAATCAAATCTGCATTCAGCAAAAACTAACAAACTTCAACGTTTTTACTAAGGAGTGAAAGACTTAATAAAGTTTTCCTACAAAATTGCAAGAAGCTGTATAGCAATTATAAACCCATTACTGATCTGCCCAGCTCTTTGATTGTAATCAACTCTGGGATCTCAGGTAAGCACATCTAGCTAGCCCAACTCTTCTGTTCCCAAAGAATCCAACAACTTTCAATTCAAGTCACGTACAGACATAGCAAGCTAGCAAAACAGGTTTATGAAATTATTTGAGACACTGTATAGTTTGCAAAATTGCTTCTTGTTGTCCAAGTAGAGCTTTCTTGTCTACTCCTTTTTTGGTGTATTGTTAACTGTACCCCTGACTCCTGATTGCAGAGTATCTATGTGTGCAGCTCATGTTATATATATGTGTGTGTGAGTGTGTATGTATGCATAACATACATTCACACCTCTGCAATACACACATACCAGGAAAGAGGTGAACTATTGGTCTAGGTTTTTTTACAGGGCCTCCTATCACTGTTGCATATGAATGCAATTAAAAAAAAATCATAGAATTGTTGTATTAATATATTTCTCATTACTTGCTGCCTGAAATTGGAATTTATCTTTGAAACCAAAAGAGTGTACACAGATTTAAAATGGAGCCAACCAAAGCATAGCCTGTAAACCTAACAGTCTACAGAGTTTAAAATGGGGCACATGTCCACTAAAACCTTAACGTTGAGCACAGGATTTCTCCCCAAAGCGATCATGCCTCTTTGAAAGACCTGCAGGAACTGAACGCTGTGTTCAAGGCAGGGCATGGAGTCGTCATCACCATGGGCCGTAGGGTGGCTAGAGCCCAAATCTGTGCTCGGCAGTGGCAGCGCACAGCTGTGGCCGCAGAGAGAGTGAGGCCACTAGCCGGCCTCCTGCCTGGTGCGGGGGTGGCCGTGCTGCTCCCGGGGCGCGTGCTTACGCCGGGGTGCCCCATGCCGACTGCATCGCCGTGGCCTGGGCGAGCTCCGGGCGCTGCAGCAGCTCACTCCGGCGTGCAGGGTGCCCGGGGCTCACGGCTAGGAGGTCAAGTTGTCATTTTCTCTATGCAGACTTGGGGGAGCCCCCACACTTGCACTGTCTGCCCAGGTGATCTCCCAAAGCAAAAGATTTGTGCAAAAGACATTCTTTGTTGCTTTGCACATGAAGGATGCTCACTGAGAGGTGTTGGAGTTGTTTTTCCAGAATCTGTTTTAAAAATCATCAGTAGGAAAGCATCTAAATCTGTTTAATCCCAGGTTATTCAGTGTTTTGAGAAATGTGGCTATTACCAATTTGTAACCTGGCAATTTTTGATAAAGAAAATAAAAAAGGGCTTTACTATTTATAGCTTAGACATGACCGGTATTTCCTGGTATTTGTGATGTGGTCTGCACCAAACATAGTGTGATTTTATAAAAGCCAGCGATCCCCTGGGGAAAGGATTGTACTTTAAAGTATTGTTCTAAATCAGATTTAGCTACATGTTGAAAGATAATTTTGTATTCTCCTTTGAACTGACCAAAACTTTTTTTTACTGCTTAAACTCTTATTTTGCTGAAAATAAAACAAAACAAAAATTTTCTTTTACAAAGGGGCATCAGTGTTGTGAACAGAGAACTGATGTAAAAGCTGCTTTTGTATTCAGTGTGAGATGGTGTTTACAGATGATTTTGACAACAGTGGAAATATATTAAATGGTGTCTGTGTATCTGAACTATTTAATTTTGTGTTATGTTCATATGAAGAAATATTTATACATACTTCACCAAATGTTTTATTTAATGTTGATAAATATTGCTCTTCAGTCTTCAGCTGTAGTGTCCTTTTAAAGTGATTCATAAAGGTCTGCTTGAGAAGTGAATAGAGTATACCTAGCCTTCTTGTCACTAAAGCAAATACTCTTGACATACAAATCTTTGTTTCGTATGAGTCATTTAAAATGTGTACCAAAAAGTAAGCTTGCAAATGATATTGCAAATCTAGTGCAAGTACAAGTTTAGCATAAAACAAGGAAAAAATGTTAAAGCTTGATCTATATGTCACAAGGACATTTTGAGCCAAAAAAACCCAGAATTGGCTTACAGGTTTGGTAGCCACATACAATCAAAGACTTATAAGGTACCCACAGAGTGTTCTCTATGTTGCAAAGAAAATTTAACCTTTTATTTACAGAACGAAGCACATAGCTGAAGTACATTCATTACTCAAGTTGACCTAACTAATGTTTTAACATTTAAATATATATCTATATCTATATATATTGCCATATTATTATCTTCTGATATCTAGAGTAGTGCTGTGCCCCTCATACACAAAATGTGAGCGCAAATAAGGAAGACAGAGTTCATCACAGGGATTTATGGTATATTAGTATTGATTTTACAATAGGAAACTATTATTGTTTAATGAAGTTAAGCTTCTTTGAAAGCAGCCGTCACCACTGTTTACATAATAGGAAGAATTAAACCCTTGGATTGTTTTAAGAGAAAAATAAACAATCAGTTTTTTGATGTGTGAACAGGCTTTAAAATGTTATTTACAGGCCTCATAAATTATGTATACACATATTGTAGCATAGATCAATTTAGTTATTTTTTATTTAATGGAATATGCACTATAAAATATTAAGAATTTGGCTGTGTTACAAATACAGTGGGGATCAAATTAATTTGTATTTTATATTTTCATGTGTTTGCATTAAACCTGTGCACACACAAAGATTTTAACTATATGCACAAGTGGATATATTATTTATGAACATAGGTGCACACATAACAGGTTGCGGAAGAAGAACAATGCAAAAGCAGAAGGTACAATCTGACACAGCACTACTTTTAACAATACAAGCATAGTAATATTTCATCTATTTTGAGGAAAATTAAGTCAGAAACATAATAAAAAGCATCAATCTGAGGGCAGACAAACAGCTCAGGCCCATAATCGTTCCTCACATGGACAGCTGGCTTTTCAGAGGCCAGGCCCCATCCCCATTAATTGCAGTAATACAAGATTAGACTCCATCTGAAGAGGATCAAGAAATCAGAGAGGCTGTAGCCAGACAGGAGCCATGGGATTGCCTAGAGAAAGCTTTGTAGAATAGCCCCCAATCATTGTCAGCTCCTGAACACAGTAAAATATGTTGTAATATATTTGCTTGCATTTCCTGATGTAAAATTGTATGATAGAAATTTATTGCTTCTGTACAAGTAGAGGCTGTGAAAAATGTCTGATCCAGTGATGCAGGGACAAGTATCACAGTGCATGAAGTACTTTATCCTGCTACAGCATAACACACTTCAAAATGTAAACCACCCATCGATTTGTCACTATTCTTAAGCTAAACAAATATAGGAAAGGCCTGAGCAGTTCCCAGGGACTGGTGGATCTAAATATTCTGAACAATAAACAACCTTAAAGGCATCTGGCAGTTTTGTGAGGATACCCACAGATGTTCTGAGAAAGTTGGTAGCCTTCCTCAATTATGTGTAAGTTTGCTTTCTTATTTTATTGTCTCAGTTCTTGTATTTTCTTCCTATTCTTGTAAGAATACTCTGAAAAGTCCTGGCTCATTATCAATCTTGTGTATGCAAGAAGTGAATGCAAGTCTCAAAATATGCTCACTTTGCCTGTACAGAGTGCAAACATCAAGGTGAAAGGAAATCTATTTTTATCTTTTTGTCCTGACCTGCAGCATCAATAATTTTGAATATATACACATCATTATGCTACCACGTGTACAGTACGGATAGTCATGGAATAGTGCTAAGCTGTTGATGAGCTGCATCTCACTTGCACCCTTAACCATCTGACCACATATGCATCCCTCTTCAAATTTATATTTGAGACCCCAAAACCTCATTCTTCTCCTCCAGCTGGCTCCCAAATTCTTTCCATAAAATGTGTTTTACAAGCTTGTCTTGGTATCAGTCTCTCTGTTTCCTTCCATAAAATTCCTGGGCAAAGTTAAACTGCTCTTAGACTATAAGAAATCACATTACTAGCCCCAGCAGTTGTGGTGTGGAGGTCTGATTCTTTCTTTTCTAAGGATGTAGAAGAATTACCATAAGGAATTGGAGCAGGCTCCATCTAATCTAGGTGCTCATGCCCAGAAACTGTGTCCCGCGCGGGCAGATGGGCAGCAACCTCCCCTCCACCTGGGCGCCTTGGAGCAAGTTCTGCCAAGACCTAGTAGCTCAAGCTTCATCCAGTTCATGAATCACAAGATATTTTTATGCCTGTGAAAGTTTCTAAAAGCATACATATTCAGTGGGATACCACTGACCCATGTAAATCCACTGTCCCTATTCAAAACTGCCTTCCAGCCTCAATGATTTTCTATGTGGTGATGAACTATATGGCTTAACTATGTATTCCTTTTATCATTTATGCATTTGCCCATCTAAATACCACTACACTTGTTTCTGGAAGCAGAAGGTCAAAGTGCTTTATATTTGTAGACTGCTTTCCGTTAACCGAAGGGTTATGTACAGATGTCTGTTTTAGTTCATCTGGTTGTAGTGATGGCTGTCTCTTCTGTCTCAGACTGGACTCCCAAGACACCCAAGCATTTCTATTTGGAAGCTTAGCTAAGTCATATATGACATTCTGGTTTTCATAGAATTAAAAATCTTATATAGCTAGGACTTTCTTCCTTTTATCAGGCATGGATGATTTGTGGGTTTTGCACTTTTCTACTTCTACTTTTAGGAGCTGCCAGATACATACGGGAAAATACTAATTTGTAATGTCTGGTACTTGGGCATTTTTTTATTTCTGCTTTTAAGGTAAGCAGACGCAGGGGAGCTAATTCAGTCAGGCTATTTGTTGGAAATGATTTGGGAATGAACAGGGATGTTTGGGACTTTATGCTATATTTGGGACTTTATGCTATACATATTTCATTCACTGTGGCACCACAATTGGATGAGAAAGAGCAACATAATATTTCATGTCACTGGCAGGTCTTCACAGTCTAAATTGGTAAGCTCATTGAACTGTGCCATATTGGTAGTTCAGGACTTTGTCTACATTTCACCATCCATATTGTATATTGAAAATATGGCATTGTATTTTTATAGAGATCATGACTTTTTTCTCAAGGAAGATTGTTGTAGTCATTTCTAGACACTCTCCTAGATGTGCTTAAATGCTTCTTTTGAATAATATCAAATACTAAAATGTCTGAGAAGAGGTACAGTTAGCCCTAACAGAGATCATTTAATAGAAGGACTACAGGTAACAGAGTAAAGCATTAAGAAAAGTGCTATTTATTTCATGGCTTATTCTAACATGTATTATGTGGTATGCATATTGTACCTACACATCTCTATGCACTGTGTGTATGTTAGAAGGATAACATATGGGTGACGTAGTACTGTGTATGAGAGCATGTACATGTAAAGCAATGTATACAGATGCATATACAAAATGATGCTGAAATTGCCAGCCACAGTAAACATTGCCTTTGATACCTCATGCATTGTAACTGGACAGTGGAACTGGGTTTAGTTCTGTTCTGCTTAGCTGCAAGAGAAGGTTCCCCATCTTTCCTTAGTGTGTATTTTTCAGAATGCATTGTCTCTATTTCTGAATGTGGTGTTTTCGGTGTACTGTGCCAACTCTTTGAACATTATCCAAAATTTAGAAATCAATGACCAGATTTCATTCATTTAGCTATTGCATTAATACTGTGCTAGGTTTAACTCCATTAGCTTAACCAGAATCACTCTGGCTTTGCATGAAAATAAAAGCATGAAAATAAAGGCCTGTATTTCTAAGAGTAGATTCTATCTCTGTTCACATACGAGAACTAGGGGTACCAAATTCCTATATTCATGCAAGTATCGCTGTCAGTTTCTCAACACGGGTTTAGGGATTCAGCCACTATTAGAACAGTTTGGGGCAGAGGAGGCAAAGATACATAGGGAAAATAAAGCAAGCCACCACTGCAAATTATTTAAGATAACAAGAACAGCACTCCCCCCATTAGAAACAAGAGGAAAAAAAAACATCATCTTCTCCCACCCCATCCTATTGCTCTGCCATTTCTTTTGTATGGAATAATATTTTTTATTTGCCAGTCCCACAGGTGGAATTGTGCAAGCTTTAAAAACCTTGTTTGACTGGTAGGACTGAGAAATGCACAGTGTAACCATATCCAGATCATTCATTCTTTCCTGGTTTTGTAAACAATAAAATCTTGACTGAGTATAGCTGGGAAGTATGATGCAGGCCTCAGGGAAAGTCTTACGAAAATGGTGATAAAACCATTCAGCTCTTTTGCGGTAAGGAGAACTAACTTGCTTCCAAGCCAGTGAAGCTATACAATTTATTTAACTTGGCAGAAAGCTTGGAAAAAAACAAGACATTTGAAGTTTTTATAGATGTGCACATCCTTCCTGCATAAGGGTGAATAAACACATGTAAACAGTGCCCAAATAAGTGCAGTGTATGAATGACTCTGTAAGCCAGAAGTGCTGCGCAGCACCATCAGCTACACTGCCGCCTGATACCCAGCACAGGCCTTGGTGAAGACAGCCTGACTAGAGCAGCATAGGACTAAATAACTAGACATTCATGTGAAAGTAGGATTTGTATGTCTGTGTGTGTGTCTGTGCACACACATGAACACATACACATATTTTATAGGAATTTCATGGGAAATCACTAAGACGGGAATTATTCAGTGTAGTATCTGGAATGAAAGAGTGCCTGAAATGCTCTGGTAATCATTACTGATCCATAGCTAATAACTGGATAATCACATGATATTACTATACAATGAGTGCTTAAATTTATTTTTCTCATCATTCATAGGAGCATAGTTAATTTACCTGAAATATTCAAAAAAAAATCTGAAAGCTTTACACTATTGTGGAAAGGAAATGTCTGAACAAGAGTATGACGTCTGGTTTGGTTTCAAATTATCCAATCCTCTTGAGACTATTTGTCTTCTGGATTGAAGTCTTTGGGAAACAAAGCAACTGGAGTCACTCCTCAAATAATACCTAGTTTAGAGGCGTCAAAGTGATAAGGAAATCACAAAGTGATGAGGGATTGTGGTTAATGAGCCTGCTTTAGGAATGATTATCCTTGTAGCAAAGACCAGTAAACAGTATCAGGGTAAAAGATATGATAACACTGAATTTACTTTGAACCCTGCACAGTGCTGCACTCAGCTTTGCTTCGCAAAAGACCTATGTAGTATTTCCTGGTGCTCAGCACTTGTTCTCCACACATTACTTTTCATATAGTTTCAGTCCCCCTCCAACTGCATGTTCCTATTCAATACCCTCTTCTGTCAACATAGAAATGTCCCATTTTTTAGCATCTGCAAAGTTATATTAAATCCAATGTAACTAGAGCTAAGCAACTTTTTTCCTCCAAGGGTGTGAAAATTTCTGTTTTCTTCTCCTTTGTGCCCAAAATGGGAGAGCATAGATGCATACAACAAGCTATTCTAAAATTTAGGTTAAGTTCAGTGAATGGTTTTGACAAAAAATTGGAGGAGGGCCTGTTTTCAAAAATTTTAAAGTATTTCATTTTGCATTTCAAAACTAAATGTTTTAGTTCATAAATACCAAAATGTTTCTTTTTTGCTTTAAAAGAATCTTCAAAACTACATTCTTTTTTCTTTCAAAAGTTCACTGAAAAGAAGAGTTAAATAACCTAATAATTTAACAATTTTGTTAAAGTTGGCCCATGTTTTTTAATCACTGCAAAAAAATGTTATTTCATATGAAGAAGGATCAGACAATCTGTTTCATTTTGAACAAGATATTTTTTCTGATTTTTTGTGGGTGAGCTAGGTATTTACTCGACAGTTCTTGAAATCTGAAATCCTTTATTATAGCTACTATAATGGAGGTTTCCCTCTATTTTTTGTAAATATAATTTAAGGTGCTTTGTTGTTGATATTTCTTTAAACTGGAGACTATCATCATTCAGATGTGTTTTCAAAATAGTATAGCTACATATTTACTTGCATGCTTCCCCACAGTTACTGTTAGTATCTGAGGAGACTTATGCTCATGCATTTTGCTCAGCACTGTGAGACAGGAATTATTTAATTTGGAGAACTACTACACCATTGACTGCAAGAGAAATTTAAAGTAACAATCACCTGTGCCATTTTTTGCACTCTGTACAAGGTGTGTTGACTGACACAGAGGTGAAATATAAAGTAAAGCAGCATATTCACAACTGCTCTCAGAAGCAAGGTGCATAGGGAAAGGGCATAGAAATCAGTGTACACAATGCACAAATGTGTCTATTCAAGTCAAAGCTTCAAAAACATGAATTATTACTTGCTGCTTTCTGAAAGAATTAATGAGAAAATACTAAATATAATGTGATGTTTTGCAGTTGTAGGCTGTAGAAGTTATGAGAGGTCCGTGAAGGATATGTAATTTTTTTCACATAAATTTCCCCTGGGTCTGTAGAGGTTTCCATCCACCCATTTTACTCTTACCCAAATGCTCGTGCTTCAGTCTTGGTTGCAGTGGTTTTGCCCCTCTTCCGTTCCAAAGACCTGTACCAAAAGTCACGGGATTTTTGTCTAATGTTAAATTGGAAATGAGCTTCCGTTACTTTCAGCCTGCTGTGGGAAGGGTGTGGGCCACAGAAGTTGAGAGGAGTTATTACAGAAAAGAGTCATAAGCTTCCTGCTTCTCTTTGGAGATACTGAGTATTTTGGTGATAGAAAATAGAGATAACATTACAGGAATTTGATGAGCATATTCTGTGTGTTTCCTGATGTGTTTTTCTCTTCCTATGACTTGAATGCTTTCTATTCTGTTCTTCTATTTAGGGATCAAAGCAAGTGCCGGAGACAATCTTCTGAATATATTTTGAATATTTAAAATAAATTTACACTCTCCTGGTTCTTTCTGATTTTGAAATATCTGGCCAAATTGTATGCAGTAGTTAAGTACCTCAGAAACCTCTTTCATAAAAAAGGGTTTGTCGTTTTACTACTTAATGAATGGGGATTTTCTTCAGCCACAGACAGTAGAGCTGAACTTAATATAAACTGGTGGACAAGATGAAATAATTAGGAAGGGTTAGAAAGGAGACCATCTCCATATGCCACATAAAACTACAGTGCTTGAGCATTCACTCAAAGCCCGGTCCTTTCACATAATACATAAAATACTGACATTTTTTAAATTACTCACCCAGTTCTCTTTTGCTTACGATTGCTTTGCTGATTAACAATTTATTTGCTGATTAATTAAAGTTCTGGGTCTAGGCAAATTATCAGAATGAATAGTAAGTCCTAGCTCATATTGAACGCATTTTGCAAAACCGTAGCACATCTAATTGAGAGAGGAGAGGTGGATAATGGCGGGAGCAATTGTTTTCCTCTGTGGCAGTGCTTTAGAGGAACTTTGCCTCTTTCAGCAAATGAAAACAAGATCAGAGAAGAAAAACTGAGACATATTAAAATATGTTGTCCTGCGAGCCCTCACATTTCTGCTTTAAATACACAGATATCAGCCCAAAGTGTGCTGTAGAAACTTGGCTCCCACTGAACTGTCACTGCGGAACATTGTGCTCTTAGAAGATTTTCTCCTGCCAAACTGCTTTAACAACTTTTTTTTTTTAATCCTCCATATAAACCTAATCAGGTGGCACCTTCCCTTGTGGAACTTTCCTTGCAAATATATTATTGTAATCTACAAGCAACTTTTACCCTGTGTGCCGCTGATAACAATTGCATCAATATAGGCTGATAATCTCATTTCTTTAGTTGCTGCTCATAAAATGGCTTGCTAGTTAAGATAAAAAATAAATGATGTGATATAAAAGTCATATCTGATTGTAGAATACATTGTGTGCCAAAGAGTTGGTGAGGTAAGGTTTACATAACCACTAGATGTTGCTTGAACTTTTGAAATATATTTCCGTGTTCCTTTTTCCTCTCTGAATCCAACACAGGGGCAGAACACAGAACAAGCAATTAAGAAAAATGTTTTGTATTAAAGTAGTTTGAGATTAGAAGTTGCAAGAGTTGCAAGCTATCTAGAAAAAAATGTTTTGAACTTTTCATCGTGCCAAGCCTCTCCTCTGGGGAAACGGTGATTCCCCTCGGTCTGGGAGGAATCTCTTTGCAGAGGTAGATTTGCAAGTGCCAGCAAGGGGGAACGCTCCCACCAGCCTTCCAAATGGCACATTTTCACCACCGAGAGGCAAAAGGCTGCCAGGCCTTTTCGCGGTGGCCTGGGATTGTGTTGGGTGTCCCCCGGTCTAGTTCCCCCGCCTTCTCCCACCGGCTGCTGCCCCCTGCTCCAAACCAGGCACGAGGCCGAAACAAATTGTCTGCACACACATAAACAGAGCAGAGCAGGCCATCGGCAGCGATAGAGCTCCTTTCGGGCCTCTTCCTCCCTACTGCTGCCAGATGACGACGTATTCACGCAACAAAAGCTGTCGCTTCTACAATCGTTTCCCACTTATAAACTGCTTTATCCATTATTCCCAATAGCATTAGAGAGAAAGAGAAATGAGGAATTGCTCATCTCTGCTCCTTTGATGACATTTTTTTTTCCATTTAAATGAGGTACATATAACATTTATTTGTTTTGAGGAAAGACTGCATGTTGCAGATGCAGTATTCTGACAGACATTTAACATATTCAGAGAAGAGAATAGTCACATAGAAATAGTCGTCTTTTTTTTTTATTATTATTTTTTTTTTTTACTCAGTTCATGACAGGCAATTTAAGACTCACCTCTGACTGAGCAAGTGTCTTCCTGTATTTTTGACAGTTGAGCTATTTTCTCATCTGTGCCAATTTGTTCAAATTTCTTCCTTTATCTGATTCCTCACTAATCGTTTCTGACTTAGTAGACTTTTGCCCTTTTTATAGTGCACAGAGTCTTTCTAAGTATTTTTGTGCCAGCTTTACATTAACTGTAAACTACATTACCTTAGGTATCGGGAGCAGCCTAACTACAGTATGAATCTACTCTGGAGCTACTTTACCTTATTTTATGGCTTGAATTAGACCCTCAGGCTTCTGAATTATCACACAGTCACAGAGAAGAGTTTTTGTCCAGTGCTTTTAATCTTCATAAAATTTAATAAACTAATCAAGAGCATATCACTGAGGTGTTAAAAATACCAGGCCATAATCCATCCTGTTATTTTAAGGTACCATATCAAATATATTTCCGTATTAGTTGTGGAAGGAAATATTTCACAGTGCGTAGCCACGACTAGCTATGTAGCCTGTAATGAGATCTAATACAAAACAGATATTCTTCAAATATTTCATTAAATAATGTGACCTAATTCATCCTGGCTGAAGAGACTTAATTTAGCTCAATCCTGCTGTTAATCCTTCTTCAAAATTCTCATTAGCATCAATAGGAGTTCTAGCAAGAGCAGACAAATCAGTCTCTCCTTATAGGATAGATAAATAATGCTTTGGTTTTGTATTTCTAGTTAATAAATGTAATCAAAATACTTAAAATATAGACTCTCAAAGCCTGTTCTGTGCCCTCAGGGAACCCATTTCACTATCCCAGTGCAGTAAAGCTGCACATAGCAGGATATACTCCACTAATATGGTTGAAAAATACATGGGTGTATAAGACTCAACAGCTACAAAAAAATCATACTGTAAATGAAGTGATTGAGTGAAATTGTATGTATATTTTTCAAGTCTTCAGAATAGTTGAAGTTTTAACTTATTTCAAATTTTTAAGTTGAGAAATCTATTCATATTTGGAAATTTTGTACAACCTTGTAAAGTTAAATACTATGTCACTGTAATTTATTTTTGTTGTCATATATTGACACATGCTCATTTATATATGAAGTGTACTGTTTATCAATTGCTTTTAAGGCAGCAATAAAAACATGAAAGTTGTTCTCATTTGCCTGTCATAGCTGTCATTTATATTGAGTATATTTTTGACGGGATATTGATACATTTCTTTAATTTCTTTAAAAAAAACAGAGAGTGCACTGAGTTTTAAACTGCATGTCTTCCAGTGCTCCGTCAATTAAATAGGCAATTGTCTGCGCAGCTAAAAGGATTGGGGGACATAATGTAAAGAAGCCCTAAGAAGAGAATAGCACTTTAGTGCATCACCCCAAAAGGACTTCATGAAGTAAATACAAACAGTCTGAACTCCTCTCTTCCTACCAATTTTGGTTTTATTATTTAATTGAAAGGTTTCCATATCATTTGAGGGAGTCCTTGCAGGCTTTGTAAAGTGCTGGCCATCCATAGCTCTTTGGAAAATGAGATTGGGTAGGAGATACAGAGCATCTCAGAAAATCAGTCCTGCAATCAAGACTTGATTCACTAAATAGCTATTCTCCAGCTTCCCTTGGAGAAAATGCTTTAAAACCTACCTTCACAAGCACAAACTGCCCACAGTGGCGATTAAGGGGCTCGCAGTACTTTGTTCCTCCTCGTGCACTGTGGGATGTACCAGCATGTTCCCAGCTCTATGGAGTGGCTGCATGTGAACAGCTTTTCCCTTGATTTCCCTTGATTCCCTTGATATTGAACGCACGATAATCATTGCATCAACCCAGCTTCCCTCTACTTTCCAAAGGCTAGATGTATAACAGAGGGCAATTTTTTTTCCTATATGTCTAGGGAAACGTGATGATATGAAATGCAATCATCTATGGACTTCAGAGTGTCACATCTAATGCTACTGTAAAATAGAAGGCCTGAGAGAAATGGCTGTAGCTAGAGGAGTTTAATACAGTGATTCAATTTCTTTTCCAATTTGCTGATCTCCTGTGGAACACGTATGTAAATATAACACTGATAGTATTGAGAGCTAGAAACAAGACATTGTGCTCTATACAATGGTGTTTTTTGAGTGATCTCTGCAGTCAAGTACTAGAAGAAATACACAAAATACTAAAAAACAAAGGAAAGATCCCAGACATTGACAGGCCATAACATACAGGGAAAACAAATGTATGTTGTCAAGCAGGTTTGTTTGCTTTGTGTCACTGCTACAAAGGTGAACCACTTTCTTGCTGGATGTCATTCATTATGCACTTGCGTCATAAGCCTTCCTTTTTGTTCACTATCAAATTACACCTGCCCCCCTTTCTTCTTTATATTCCAGCATTAGTGGTGTCATTCTTTCAGGAATAAGTGTGGACAGTGGATTGCAGACTCCCCCCCAAGCCGCTGGAGCACAGCTGGCTGCAGCAAGGGCTGGCGGTACTGCTACCCCTGCCTCCACTGGTAGCAGCAGCAGGTCTGCACTGGTGGGTTATCACAGGCCCTAGGCTCAGCAGGAAGGTGCCATGCACTAGCAACTACTCTTATCCAGCTGACAGCAGTGACTCACCCTTCAATTAAAATTGGGAAATCCCTTCTCAGCTGGTGGTAGCTGATCTATTTCTCTTTACACTGGAAGAGAGAAAAGAGGAAGGCGGATACTGCTAGCAGAAGTATTGCCTGCGAGGCAGAGGCTGCTGCTGGCTGATGGTATCCCCTCCCAGCCGCCTGTGTGGCTGAATGGGCCAGGAGATTTGTTTGGCCCAAGAGCATGTCAGAGTCTTAGCCAAGGATGCTGGGGCCCCAGCAGTGAAGGCCCCATGTGTTGAAGACTCTTGAGTTTTACTGGTGCCATATTCAAACAGGAGTTGCTTCAGATAAGGTTATACCAGTGATAAGTATAGATTAAAACCTTGAATTTTAAAGAGGATTTGAAGTAACTCTGGATTGGGACTAAAGCAAATTCCAGATACAGGCACCTCCAAACTGTATAGTTCAGATCCAGTTCAGAAGATCTAGTAATAATTTCTTAAAAGTAATTCCCTCATAGTTCTCTGAGTACCCTCAACCTTCTCCTTAATTTAAAGGGCTCTGTGCTACTCTTTCTAAAAATAATAAAGGATGCTTTATTAAGTAAAGCAATAAACCATCCCTATAACCATTAACCAGAATAATGTCTGCCACTTTGGCAGCTAGCATGTTCATGCTAAATACAGTTGCATGATACAAGTGAAAAAATGCACACGCACAAATCCTTTTTTTCAGACAGCAAACACTTTCCTGATGCCACTTTCAAAATGGAAATTTGCTTCTGCTTCATTGCAAATCTTGCTATGTGCAGCATTTTCAGCACTTCTGTCAGCCAGCAGATATAACCCTTCACAGCTATTTGGGTGTGCTACTTAACACAACTAGATGTTGATTCCTGTCGGTTGTTTGCATCACCACTGAAGCCATTTATAATGTCATGATGTAATAAGTCAGCAGGGAAGTATGGGAAATTGCTGGTTTACAGAAGATGTTTTCTGGTAATTTTTGTGCTTCTATCCAGTTGGGGTCACAGAAAAAAGTAATATAGCTCCTAATGCTGAGGTTGTTAGTCTATATTCAAGCATTCCTCAAGCAAAGCTTCTATCTACTTTACTGCAGTTGCTTTAGCAAGGATTTGCACTGTTGCTTAATTTTGCAGGCCTGTGGCTCTGAGGTATGATGGAAAGTGTTTTTTAGCTATGAACCATTGCTGGTTAACAAATTTTTAATTGGCTTAAATGAAAATATGCTTATCTCAGAGAAGGAAAAGATGTTCTTTTTTCCCAAAATGCTCATCAGGGATACCAAGCAAAAACAACATAAAGTCTCTAACTAGCGCAAGAAAGTTCCCCTTCATTTTCACCTGCTTTGTGGAGTCTTAAGGAATTATCATACCATTTGCAGCCAATCTGAAAGATATTAACCTTAAAGCATGGGATGGCTGCTCCATGCAGAACAAACCAGGAGAGATTCTGTACAAAATGAAAGCTGCTTGTTTTTGAATTATTTTAACACTAGGTTTTGAGAAGAGTTGCAAGAGTCCCTTGGATTTATTAATTATGTTATCAGCTTGGTGTAGGTGAAACTTTTCTTAGAAAAGAAATGGAGAAATATTTGCCTCTTCCCTCCCCCATCTGTAACAATAAAAGGCTAGAAACAGTGTGTTTTCGCTACATGTGGATGCCCATTTGCAAACACTGTGAAGTTTTTTGGCAAATACCTGTTCTTTTTGACATACATGGGCACTGATGGCAAGAAAGGAACTCCTGGTCACAGATCGAGTCTACACAGGCAAAAGCTGTGTGCATGGCCCTGACCACAGCAGCGTCTCTGCAAAAACTTAGCAGGGGAAAGATGAGATAGATGAGAAGTGGATATAGCTGTGAACAAGACAGAGCCAGTGACCACAGACGAGACAGAACGACGATGTGGGGCAAGTATGGTTTTACACATAATTCTATATGGAAATTCATAATAATTGTGGATGTGTAATGCATAAATGTGGCTGAGCATGCTGCTCAGGTTTTTGAAGCTCTGTGCTTTTCACCAAAATCTTCCCCTCTGAGGATAAACCTCAATATTTTGTTGAAGTAGGGGAAAAAAAGAAAGAAGAAAGGAGCATGCATGTTAGAAAACTTTCTGGTATTTCTGTATATTCATTTTAATAATTAGCATCAGATTCAATAGCTGTTGTTTGAGTTGATGTGCAGTGAAACTAAATTCTCCTTATTATTAAGCCTAAGTCTTATCTCTTTTTTCACATTGATTTCAGTAGGTCTCAAAGATATATTTTAATGAGTGATTTGCAAGAGTAAACAAATACCTAGAGTGCTCAGTCCTTCCCCTGTGTGTTGTTTGTAGGAAAATAAATAGAGTGATTAGATGATTAGATAGTTTGGAAAAATCTATACTGTTAAGAGCTAATAGAACTGTAACAAAACTGATGGCCAAAGAATGCCTCAAAATATATGAAGCATTCATATTGATTGATAATAAGATTGATAATTAGACCAATCATAAGATTGATCTAATACTGGTATAGGAGTCAGGAGAGAATTACATCTTTTTATCAGTTTTCTGAACTTTCTCATGATTTTCCATTTGAGTGGTTTGAATTCTCTATTCATCAATATAGGGTGGTATAAAAATTCACAGAAAGGTTATTGATAATCTTTTTTGAGTGCCTTTTTCATAGTAGACTAAAGAAGAAAGGAGCTACAAAAGCTATCAGACAATTACCCTCTCTCCCAGCATGGAACAGCCCTTCATTCTTAGAACAATTTCTTCTTATCCCCATACTATTATTCAGTAGTGCCTAGAAAACTGCCCAGGCCCAGTGACTAGATCTAACAACAGTTAATTACCAATTATTCATTGTTACTATCAGAACACTTGGTTAGAATTACCTGACTGTCAGATCATCTAATCTACATGTATAATCATTTTCTTCAAGCATTCCTTCATATTGCAGTTATTCATCTTTTGTAAAGAAAACTGGCTTCCAGTAAATCCATCACTAAAGCACAACAGCCCAATGCACGACTCTACAGCCAACAGAATGGATAAGCAGATGACAAGTTATGAGCAAGTTATATTTGATATCAGTCTACCTACTATTCTTGTCCTCCTTCTGTTCCTTCACAAAAATCTTTTACAAAGCTGGGATGTCATGTGCTGACTGAGCTGAAGGCAAGATAGTCAAAAGGGGAAAAAATAAAACTTCAGTGAGAATGAGTAATCCTGAAAAGTTTTAATTTCCTTCTTATCTTCTAAAGAAGCTTGGGGAGACTCTCAAGGGAATATGAAGCTGTTTTCTAGCTAGAACAGTGGCTCCAAACTACAAGGTAAAATTACAGCCCAAAAATCAGAAGGTATGACATTCTGCCCCATCCAGACATCCCAACTCAGGCAGTACTCAGAGCTCACAGCAAGATCAGGCCCTTCCGCTATATCCTCTTCCCTAGCAAGGAGGAGACTAGGTTAGGTAGAAACTGGTTATCATCGCCAACAGGTGTATGTGACTGGAGGAAGATGCTTTCATCTGCTGTGATCCTGCCTTGTAAAGATGATACTAGCTGTACGTTTTAGTACATACCACCCAGTGTGTTCGGAAATATATGCATAAAGAAAAACATAAGTATGCTCTTTAGCACCAACTGGTAATTCAGTGAGATTAGATGATACGAGAAGGAGTTATCTGTAGTTATGTATGTATGTATATATGTTTAGATGTTTCAGAGTTTGTTCTGACATGCAAGAAAACCAATGACCTGTGTAAACGTGCCACTCTTCAAATAGTGTGTGCCCAAGTTTTAAAGAAAAAGACTGTGTAAATCCCAAGTTTGAGGATAATTGCTTTTCAATATTTAGCTATATCAGTTTGACCTGATAACAACTCTTACTTAGTGTAAGATCAAGTGTTTACTTGATCATTAATTCAGATAACTTCCATGGAAGTCAAATGCAAAATTCTCTTGAGCAAGGAAGGCAAAATTTAGCTCTTAGAGGAAGATATGATAATAATGGCTTTGACAACTTCAAGAGAAAAGGAAATGAAATGTCCTGCCCAAGATAGATACATCTCAGTTTGATGATGTCAAGTTTTAATATCGCTGATGTTCACAGAGATATTAAAACATTCACATGTACTCCACATGAAATATTACTCAACATATTTGTAAATTGAAACCACAGAGGTTTCTGGATACTGGTGATTTCTTGTTACACCTGCATGTTCCTACTCTCTGGCAGAATAATCTGTCTTCAGACATTATTTCCTTCTTTTATACAAAGAAGACTAGAGGATGGCAGAGATAGTTACTTGCCTAAATATATTTTAAGCACCTGATTCTCATTGATAATGAAAATGAAATTGATAGGAGTTGTTAAGAATGTGCAAGAAGGGAAGCCATTTGGGATGATCCTCATGGCGCATGTTGTCATAGCCTGTGATTCCTAATGTTTTATACATTAATATATTTACATTTAATCAAGTTACAGAAACAGTAGGCTAGAATGATAACTTAGTCCATATATGGTGAAATTCACCACCATCATAGCACAGTATGTTTCACTAGCAACAGAAGGGCTTTTATTTACATTCTATTGATTTGGCTTGGAGGTTGGCTTTGGATGTAGGAAAAGGAGCCAGCAGTCTGGGGAGCAACAAGATAACCCAGTTACCCATGCCTAAACCTAGAAAGTCAGGCACCACTGCTGCCATTGGGGAGGAAAGAGAAGGAGAGGGTATATATGGCCATAGTTACTCCTGCAAGAAAGGAATGAGAGCTGCAATTGTCATCTTTTCTCCCATCCTCGTGGTAGAAGAGCAGCTTCTCTAGGACTGTCTTGAGCCCTTTTTTCCCCAGCTCCTGAGTCGTCTTCTCCTAACCCTCATCCTTGGGGCAGCAAAATTCAGACTATTATTCTGTCAGAAGGCACCACATCTGCAAAGATAATACCCTCATGTCTGGTAAATCTGTGTGCAACTTCTGGCTATAGAAGACCCTGTATAAGCACCCCCTATTCACAGTGTAGCACAAGTTCTATCTCTTCTGGCTGGGTGGGCAGGGCTGAACACTGGATTTGTGGAAAAGGTATGGTAAATTGCAAAATGAAAGTGGATGTGGAAGATGGAAGAAAAAAGATTTTTCCAGGATGGTGTGCATACAGATTCTGAACTCAAAGTTTTACAGTATGAAGTGTCATCAGTAGTCCAGTGTGAACCCTGAAGACAGACATATGAAAATGAGCTCCAGCAAGTCAAAGACAGAACAATTCAAAGGTAGCTGCAGGTCCAAGGTTTCTGAGAAGAAACATCTTGTCAATAACACGTTACAGCTTCCTTGAAGAACATAGTGATAGGTATTGAAATGCCACAGCTGCTGCAATTGTTTACTCTCACAAATAGGACGTCTGGACACCTATATTGTCTGATGTCTCAGAAAATGCCATAGGCAATCCAGTAAAAATGGGAAAACCTGTAATGAACCAGCAAAATAGCAGAGAGATATGACTACATCAGCCATCACATCAGATGAGTGCAAGTTATTGCCATACATAAGGAGTGTAAACACTTCTTATAAAAATATTCATAACAGAATCATTATGAGGATGAGGGGCCTGAGTGGCTAAATAAAGAGCTTAAGCTGAATGGGAGGACAGAGCATGGGAGAGACAGTGCTCTTGCATGCTTTAGAAAGATTGTCATTGGTAAATAGCTTGTTGCTTCTGTTTGTTAACTTCTGGGGACAGGCAGTACCAAAGTTAAGAATCATCCAAAAGAGGAGGTAATTAATAAACCGTTCAAGGCAAACTTTTGTCATTCTGAGGGAACTGCAGCAAGGTTTTAGAACTCCAATTGGTGTTGGAAAAGAGCATCAGCAGCAGTGGATATTAGCAGCACTGAGTTACCTCTGTTACCAACATGTAAAGCTTGAAGATCACTGAATCAAACAGCTTGGAAAGCACTACAGAAGATGCTGTTTGAGATTATGATGTAGCCTTTGATTCCACTGAGTGCAGATGAGTCAGTTGCAACACTAGTTGAAACCCACTAGGATGCTCTAAGCACTGTCTTTAATCTCCAGTGATGTATTATGTATGATTTGCTGATAAAAGTGGAAGTTTGTTGTCCATACACTTTAGGTGAGCTTCATCTGGAGTCTTAGGGAATGATTCATCTAATCTGGACATCTACTACAGGCCACATGATTTTCCTCATGAAAGAGGCTATTTGTCTCAACTGACTATAAGAGGCATCTCTACAACTAGCTCAGATTAATGTCTCTATTGTAGATGCTTCAAGTTAAAAGTCAGGATTCATCTGACCATCTGTTGTTGTAGGAAAAAGAACATCACCACATACACAAAACATGAATATTTTCCCATCACTTTGTGTTCTTGGATTACAGCTGCCAGTATGGAATAGACACAAATATGTCTGGCACTCGGTAAGCAGATCACTGGTCACACTGCCTCTTCTCCAAGTGACCTCCGGTTTGAAATTTAGATAGCTCCATTTACGTATCACTGCACTCAAGCAAATCCATAAGCCTTGATGACATACTTGCTTTCAAATCAGAGCTTGCTCACATCTAGCCAGCTTGATGTGCAGATAGAGGCAGGTCATTCAGCAATGGTGCATTTTGTACACTCCCCTTATGCAGCAGGGGATGGAGCAGAGGTGATCAGCACACTACTTATCTGCTAGGGAGAAATAGTGTGGATTACTGAAAAACTAGAGATAAGTAGACATGATGTTGTTATACAAGTAAGTGAGAAATGTGAGTTCATTAGTTAAACTCTACAATAAGAATTTCTACTTAAAAATACACTTCATAATGCCTTGGTCTTCTTTTGGAAATTCCCCTACTTCTTAGCATTTTCAATCTGAATATACATAGATAGATTGTTAATAGTGCTTTCACTGTGCCATAATCTAGTTCAGCTGATTCTACCAGATCTATGTAGCTGTGAACTGATCCGGCTAATAGAAAAGATTGGACAGGCTTATTCCATATTAGGGCAAGAACCAAAGCCCACTCTGGGACATTAGAGATGCCTAAGTTAAAATGCATGAGTAAAGGTGACACACATTTCGTAAAGCTGGGTCCACTCTTTACTGCACCAACAGTGCATACAATCATACTTGGAAATACTACTGGACTGTTTCTTTGAGGAGAGGGGTAGATGCATCCCATACGGCCACCGATCTCACAGGATTCTCCAAATTGCTGGGTTATAACCATATTTAATCCCATATATTGCTGTGTTTATATCACTGAGAATAATTAATATAAAAGTCTTTTGTTGTTAAAAAAATATTTCTACCTTCATTTAACATATTTCATTCCACTTTACATTCTCACAGCGCCTTGAAATTCAAGTGACTGGTCCTGAAGTAAAATCATACATAAGTTTCTAATTTATTTACGTACGATAGAAAACAAAAATACTCAATATCTAATGCTTATATATATTATTTTTACATATGTGTGCTGACAGTGACTATTATAATCTGTGAAATCAACAGCTACACAGAGACTATAAAAAAGTTAGTGCTTGGACTGTGTATCTTTTAAAAATATAAGTAAATGTTTGCTTCACTTCTCACATTTTAGTACAGAAAGGATTGGTTCATGAAAATATTTAAATTTGGCCTATTTTAAACAGCTCCTGGTCAAATAGTTATTAAAAGTGTCAAAAAGGATATTTTCCATTATTTCTACTATATTCCCAATAATAAGCTTACTCATATGGTTAAATGCTAGACATCTTAGTCTGCTGTATGATCAGAGTGTTGCCACTGTTGAATATTTGTAAATAGTTCCAGTTTAAAATCACTTACCTTATTAAGTGCTCACTGACAAATTTGAAAGGTATGTGTAGCTCATATATTTGCTGGGACTGTGCTGTGCATTTCACTACTGTAATCCTTCACACACACTTCTCTGGCAACTCCCCTGCCACATTCAGTGTTCTTGTGTTAGGAAGAACTCTAACATTCAAACTTAAAATTAACAATTTGAAGTATTTTGTGTATATGCATACAGAACTATTTTGTGTATATGCATACAGAACATATGAAATTGTACAGGTTTACAAACTATGTTTTCAGTGGGATGCAAATATAGTCATTTCCAAAGTTCAGGCTATAGGAAGCTCTGGAGCTTTGGTATGAGACTAATTGTAAAACAAGGACCAGACTAATTGGAACAGGGTAAACTGACCAGACTTGACCAGATCCTATAATCTCCTAAGTATACAGATCAGTTAATTGTATGCTGAAGCAAGCACTAATTCTTCTGCAGGAGGTAAGAGAGGGTTATTTATTCTCAAAGCCTGTTCCAGTTTCATAGCTGCCACCTCGGAGAAGTGAAGCGGCTTGCCCAGTCATAAATCAAAGACGTGGCTGAAGCCTGATATCCCAGGTCAGTGGGAAGCCAGTGAGGCACGTGCTGCCTCACTTTGGGTTTGTGCAATAGACATACATGCATTTTTCGAGCAGGAGGACTCAGAAGCCAATGGTACCATTTAATGCATATCTGTGTTTATTAAGGCTAGAAACTCCTACCCACAAAACATTATCCACCTCATTACTCATGCATTAACAGAACAGGTTTTTGATACTGGGCAACACCACATGCCTTCCTGGATAAATGGCATGTGCTTTAGGAAAAGTCACATCAGATTTGGGAAACGTATGACAGATGTCCAGGAGTTGCTCTGTGAGCAGCCTGGTGGCACTGATTAAAACTCGGCTAAATTGTATTAGCAAGTAAGTTTGCTATTGCCAAAAAGAGATGAAATCTCTTTCAGCGAGTCAGACTCCTGTGACAATATCCAGAGCAACAGTGTTTATATGTGACCTGGGCAGAGAAGCTATTGTATTTGCAAAAGGAAGAAATCTATGCAAGTGTTGTAGACGTCAAGGTCTAACCTTACAGAAACACTGTGCCAAGCGGTACTTTAAGCAGAACTCCTCTGTACATTTTAGGGGAGAATGGCAGCAAGCAAAAGCTGTCTTAAGTTGGACAGCCTACTTGCAGCCTGTGCACCCCAGGGAAGGTATTTGGTTTTGGGACAACATGGCTGAGATCAGAATTGGGCTGTGGGAGTTCGGTGAAGACTCCTGGAAGGAGTCATAGGGGAGGACGGCACGACAGGAGGAGTGTGCTGAGTTTCCCATGAGCAGCGGTCAAACACCTCCCAATAGCTGTGAGCATGTCTGCAGCAATTGTCAGCCTTGTGTGAAAAGGCATGATGCCTTACATAAGCTTAAATAAAATTAATATTCTTGTCCATCCCTAGCTGTGCTTGCCATATAGAACTCAGTAGTGAGAGAATTAAAAATCTGTTCTATGTATTTTCAGTCACTGATATCGGCAGACATGGCTCCAAGTATAGCACATCTCATGAATCATATATTGTGATTTAAAAAATAATCAGAAGAGAAAAGAGGCCCAAAGCATATAGTGGCTTTAGCAAAATAAGTTTTGTCTGTGACAAAGAAACCACTGAATATATGTCCTCCTTAGAAAAGCTTAACATGAGGCCCCTAATTGTGTCTTAACCATTCAAAATGTTCAAAGAAAAGGGGTCATCCTTTATTTGGAAGTGAGAATATGAAAGCAGCAGCTCATTTAAAATGAGGTGGAAAAGTTTTTCAAAATCTTTTTTTCCATAGACTCCAAAAGTTCTAAAACTAATTACATTTGAGAAATACTTTTTGCCAATAATATTGCTTCAAAATTTTTCAATGTTTTTGCTTGGTAAAAATTCAGCTGTCAAAAGAATTATGTGTTTTGGTAAGGACACATTTCTTTGACCATTTCACAAAGAGGTTTTGATCAAAGTTTTGATGACTCTGCCATTGAGAGTATCATTCCAAAAAATAAAAAAATTCATCATGACTCTTCAAATATGTTTTTTATCAAAAAAAAAATAAAATAAAATTATGGTCAAGTTATAAAAAATTTCAATCCACTTAAAAATTATGAGCTTCTGTGAGGGATGTTATCATGTATCTCATCATCTATAGTAATGAAAGGGTTTGCTACATGGTTTTGGATAGATAGAATGAAGCAAATGTTTGAAGACTGTAGGAAAGACATTTTAGAGAGGACATATCTTGTGCTGTTAGGTCTAAACAACTTCTGGGCAGGAAGTAGCTTGCACTTTATCAATAGGTAGACAGGCAGAGTGAGCTGTAATGTTGGAATCCTATACTGAAAACATTAGCTCTGTCTCTATGAAAAGTTTACAACAAATCAGTTAACAAATTCAAGATTCAAAATAACATTGTCCCATGTTGTCACTAAAGCAATTGTTTTGCAAATGAGTAGGGCTTGCACAAAAAGTTTAAATAGAAATACATTTTAGTATCTTTTGCTAGCACTACTTCAACCTGTTCATCTTTTAAAGCCCCAGTATTATGAATTAAATTATGAATCTGTTAAAATTTGTGTAGGTTAGGGGGAGTTATTTCACTGTTTTGCATTTTTGCTATGTTTTTGTACAATTCAGGAAACATGCCAGTAGTGGATTTTAAAACACATCTCTGTAAACCCATCTGTAATTTAGTTCAGTATGGACTTTCATCTGATGTGAAAAAACTCAGGTTTCAAAATGGTTTTGTAAATCCTTCTTTTTCTTTTACTTTTTTTAGTGACATAATTGTAACAGATATCACCTCGATTTTTCTGCTTTCATAATGGACCTAAAGTGGCAGAGAAGCATAGAGTGGGAAAATCTGGACATATCCACGAGAAAGTCTGGAAACTCTGGTTACCATGATTATTCCAAAGTTTGATTTAGAAACATTATTTGTTTGTATGCCTGAAAGTGGATATCTCCACATATAGTGGCATTACACCACGTAATCAGTCCCAAAATTCAGATGTTACTTGCATTAAAGAAATCATTTGCTACTTACATCTTGAAAAACTTGATCTTTACAGACCAGGGAATCTCAGCCCCTTTTGCATAACAAGATACCAATTTTCTGGGGGACATTCCCCTTACAGAGAAGCGAAGAGAGACTCTGATTCATGATTTGCTTCAAGGTTTCAGTGCTGCTTATTATGCCAGCAGTGTCCATCCATGTGCTATGTTGTTGACTGCAACTAGACATACTCGGTATATTCTAGCTTGAAATTTGTGGGAACTTTTAAAGAATTCTGAAATTTTAAAATTGTTTTTAATGTTTAAATAATTCAGTCTGGCACAGAAAATTTTATTTTGCACCCACAGAACAGAAATCATTTTCCTTTATTCTAAAAGAAGTTTTTAAAATTTTGTTACTATTTTTCAGAGTATGGATACTGTAGCCATGACAACAGTGTAGTGCCTAGAAGAAGAGTGTGGAGATATGACATGTGACAAATACATTGTCTATCAGGATAAAAGAATGCTTCAAGACCTGTGATTCACAGTAACAAACTTCCTTAGAGGGTGTTTTAACTCAAATTATTTTAATCCACATGAGACAGGTTGATTTACTCAGGAAGACAAGTGAATAAAAAGCTTAACACTTTGATTTGATTCCACTTTGCATCCTACTTTGTAGGACCTTAACTGGCGTACTAAAGCTACAGGGATCAGTTTAATAAAGACATTTTTATTCTTTCCTTCTAGCTTAAAATGGAAATTATTTCTAAAACATCAGTTTCAGTAAAATGTATCAAAATAAATGTCTTTGCAGAAATCCTAATGTGAAGAACTGAATGAAGGGAGATCTACATCTGCCTCTAGCCAGATATTCATGAACTTGGCTCCCATTCCATCTTGGTGGGAATTTAAGAACAAGGACAAAAATACCCCATCATATCCAGCGGGAGTCTTTCTCCTCTGTTCAGTGTTTAATGGGTCAGATGCTCAGGCTATGTGTTCCTTTCACCGAGAAGTACAGGGCGCATGCTAAAGTCTAGCTTGCTTCCTGACTTAGCCCCACATAGCCATGTGTGGATTTGGATGCAGGACACCTGTAGAGAAGTGCCATATGGCTAGAATGATAAGTTTTGGTTTGCTTATACACCCCAGGTACTCTGTTGACACATTACATGGGGTCTTGTCTAGGAGAGAATACTTTGGCGGATTTGACTGTAAAACATGCTATGAAGCCTCCAGTGCAGCTAGGGTATGGACCATGTGCCTGTATCCATCCGTCATACAGATATACGTGATCTTTGTCTTTCTCTTTCCAGCAAGCTTACAACAAAGCCTGCAAGACCGGATCCAAAGAGTAAGTAAGTTTGTGATTGAGACTGGCTTTTGCGTTGTGTTCAAAATGTAGGTATGACCTTAGAGTCTAGTTATTTTTATTAGAATTAACCCCACAATGAAGGATGCAACCCTCAACCTGTAAACCTATGGCAAATATGTCTGGCAATTGCTTATTTCTATGCCAAACTATACAATTTGCAAAAGAAGTAATTCTGGGATCCCCTATGCATGTAGTGCTTTAACTGCAGAACAGAATAAATGTGCCCAAGCATTAAACTAGTGAGGTATACTCTGCATACCATACTACAAGAAGTTTTTCCAACAATGCTGTTCTCCCTATCTCATCATGCTCAGAGTACTCAAGGACTCTCACAGGTACTTGTGGTTAACTGAGGCAACAAAGTCATCAGAGCCTGAATTAGAGAGTAAGCCTCAATGGTACACTAGAAATGGAAAAAATGGCTCACTTTTTACAAAATTTCAGTAAACCAAGTCTTCATGTTCCAAAGAGATAAAAATGGACCATTTATTGGTGTTTCAAGACCTAACATGTTCCTTGGGCTGATTGTAGGGATGATTTTTCATTCTAATATTTGTATGTAAACACTTTCTACTGCAAGTAACTTCCAAAATGTTAGAATTAAATTACCATCAATTTTGATGTTTGCAGCATAGAAAACCTGTAGACTTTAAGAAATATATTTGCTTAAGTATAGCAAATTCTGCAAAATGCTAAGCAAAAATAAATCAGTCTAGAACTATCCCTAAAATCTATGCTATGTATTTTACAACTTAAGAGATGATTCTCCACCTGCAAACCAACAGTGCCATCCACTGACTTTTTTTATGTTTGCGCACAGATATTGCAGATTTTCTAAAACAATATGTGATCCTAAAAGCATTTTTCAGGATGCCTGTATGTTGTCTGCTTAAATGATCAGAATCCTTTTGAACAAGTCAACAAATAAAAAAAAGTCTATCTCATAGTCTAGTGAGAGTTTTAACAGATTTCATCCTCACATTTGCAGAGAGCTTCTTCACTTTTGCAGGAAGTTGGCCTCTGTGTTAGTTAGACCCCTTGTCTCCCCTACCTGCCAAAAATTCCAATGGCAAATAAAAAAATCTAAGTATAAGACAGAAGTGAAGACTGTGGTCGTAAAATATTAGCCCATGTTCATTTATCAAAGGACCCGAATTGTGCTGACATCACACATTGCTGTTTCAGTCTATTACATGCCACAGTGGGAATCTAGAGGCATTTATAAGCCTGTATACAAAAACTTTTCTGCCCAATTCTGTAAATATACACACACACACTCTGAAGGGAAGTGATTTTGATACAGAACATAAAATGAGTTTCCACATGGCAAAGGGAAAGGTCATGCAGAATTACAGCTGATTTTTTGCTTTATTTTTAAAGTAAGTTAAGGTGGGAGAAGTTTCTATTTACTTAATACTTGCTTGTTTAAGCCTTTAGTGTTGTGTTTTTAAATCATGTTCTGTAGTTAGGAGTAGTAGGAGCATATTTATTTTTGTTTGGCTTGGCTTTGGTTTTATTATGCAAAAGCAGAGGTTACCACATATATACCTGAAGGATAGATCTAGGGAGAGACAGAAAATATCACTGGACTCCTCATACAACCATGAGAAACCACATCATAATTTTAAGAATCAAAAAGCAACTGCTCAACCTACTTTTATGGTTACATTGTACCTATATCGTTACATGAAGGCTGAGCATATTTCTACTGTGCCCCAATCCAGTTATGAACTTTTATGTGCTTCTACTTAACTACAGGAGCAATCCCATGGAAGAGCGCTGTGTTACTGCCACAGACTCAAAGTACGCTGATATTCACCTGCAGCTGCAGTACAAGCTACCTCTTGCTTTTATTTCCATAAGGTCTTGTCTCGTGTAGAGGGAAAGACTCCTTCTGTAAGTCTTTGTCTATTAGAAAAAGTTCAGTAATGTTATATTTTATTCAGACGTTTCATGTGCCATAGTAATATATATGAGCCATCTAAATTTGAAGTAATCTAGTTAGAATTTTGAGGTATTGTATAAACAAATGAGTGTTTAAGTAGCATTTGTGAAGAAAAAAAATCAAGCAAAGCACTTCTTTTGGAGAAGCGGTGTGCCTCAGTTCTACAGTGATTGGTCTGCAAAACTCAGTAGCAACAAGTAGGTGGCACTGCGTGATCATTTCAGAGAGACTTCAGTGTGACATGCCAATTTGTGCTCACTTGATGTGTGGACATTCTCGTAACTTCAGGTGGAATAAGTGCTGTCTCATCCTCGGGTTGATCACAGAATTACAAAAAACAATGTTACAAGAAATTCTAAATATTTATCAAAATATTGATGCTTGAATTTCAAAATTTAGAATGTAAAATGGGTTAAATATATTCCCCTATTCAAACTTCTTTCTAGTCTTTTACAGTGAATTATACTAAATATGTAGCTATATCAGTATCTGTATCTATAGATCTATACATTATCTACATTATCTTTTGTATATAAATCTATACATGTACACCACCCAAAGGAAATCCATGTGTACACACTGTTAAATGGTATTTATTCTTAAATTCTTCTTTCTGGACAAGCAAAACCCAAGAAAGTACCTCTTTTGTAAAAAGGTTCTTGATCAATGACTGAACATTACATGTCACAGAGAAAAAGAAGATCTGTAACAGAACCACAGTTAAGATTGTACAGCAAGTGTTTTCTTCAAAGACTAGGAACTAATCAGGAGGGGTCAGTACCATCACAGTTTTTTTCACTCTAAACGTTAATTCTATGTCATCTTCCCACAGCATATTGCAAAATCTTAAGGCTTTCTAAGCTGCCATGCAGGCAAATAGTTAAGGCAAATACCTGAGGAAGGAGATGTCTGACTACCTGCTTCACAAACTATTTTTGTTTCCAAAGACTATTGAAACTGATATGCACAAATAGTCCTGGGAGCAAGAACCGGAAAGTGAAGTTCTCCTTTGCAGCAATGCCTCTGAGCGACAGTCAGAGGCCTGCTTGCCAGCTGTCCTTTGGGCCCTGTGCACCTTGCGGTGTTGGCCGCGCAGTGCCCCAGGCTCAGCAGGTGGGACAGAGGCCAGATCCCACCTACCCCAGCTCATGCCCTCTCACAGTGGAGGCCAGAGAGGCACCAGCGCCCGGGAGCTCTCGGCAGCTTCCCTACGCCATTAGCCACTTCCTACTGTGCAACGGTGAGCAGCGCTGCTAGCTCTTGCCTTTCAAAAAGGGCATGCCCTCCTTGGAAAAGTGGCCTCTGAGTAGACGGGATGGTGCTGTGAATCCTACGTGTGTGGTTATGCCTAGCTCAGAAATGGGAAGCAGCTCAGATGCTGTCTTAGGCTGTGGGTTTTCCACCTGTTAGGTGCAGGCAGCTCGTTGTTTGACATTAGAACAATGTCACCCTTTGCAGGAGCCTGACATTGACAAAGAACAATGAGTCACCCTTTGCAGGAGCCTCCGTCTCTCCACTGGCTGTGTGACTGTGTGACTCTGTGTGCGTGCGTGCGTGCGTGCGTGTGTGTGTGTGTATGTGTGTGTGTACTGGGTTCCCTGAATCACACTGCTCGGGTTGAGGTTGCTAAGGTCTTGTAACACTAATGCTGGCCACTGATCTCAAGCAAGCTGAATCATTTCCCGTAATAAGAACATTTTAATTTCAAAAATAATTATTTTAATACTGCACTATCCTTCAGGTTTCACTCATGCAAAAACTAATAACCTCTAACCTATATAATCTGTTTCTTTCTTTCCTGGTAGTAAAGGATTACCATGTCTCTTTCAACCTTTTTCCCCTGTTAAGCCCAAATGACAGATGGAAACCCTACAACTTCACAACAGTCCCACCATCATACTTTGCATTTGTCACATTCATTTCCAAGCATAAATTGTAAGATCAAGAGCCAAGAAATTGAAAAACAAATAACAGGGGATTCGGGAGAGAGAGTAGTATCAAGGTATAGAAAAAGACAGATCAGAAAAGCAAGCTAGGAAGGGAAAGCTTGGGAACAGGAAGAAAAATAAGATGATTTAAAAAGGTGTAGCACTGACAACTTCTGTGGGTTTAGTTTTGCATTGTGATGTTTTTCTTAATGCTCCACTTTCTGGAGTTGGATGGTTATTTAAGTTTCATATTTTGGGGGATCTGGGAAGAAAGACTTGGTTCAAAGTCTATAAGATATTTACATAATAAACAGTAATTGTCCCCATTCATTATAATAACTATTCTAAGGATTAACTTGGACACATTTATTCAGTTGCAGAAGAAAAGTCTATGATGTTGAACAGCAATAAGGCCCATATGCACATGTGATTGTCCCTAAGTGCAGTCCTGCTGACATCTGACTGGAAATACTAAGAAGAAGATTGATTCCCAATTTCAGCATTAGATTTGTAATTTGGTATACAAGCCTAGGCTCATTTAATTAGTTTGCACTATCAGTAACACAAGTGAAAAAAACATGATTGGGAACTATATATTTTCCTGAGGTGCCAAGTTGCTAATCAAACTATGCAGAAAAGCCAAAAAAAAAAAAAAAAAGTGAAAACAAACAACAAAATAGTATATATTTTATAAGCAAAGATACCCAAATCTTCACAAAGTATTTCAGAACTACTTCCTTATCAAAGTTTAGCTGATAGAGTCCTAACTGGCAGTATACAACCTATGGCTTTTTTCTGCTCAACCGATCTTCTGCATGCTCACCTCTACCTGTATGCTTAAATCTTATATCATTAAATCATAAATTTAGGAGCCAGTATAGATTCTCAAGCTGGTGCCAGCACTCTTATTTTTACGGTAGAGTTAAATACTTTCGTATTTATCTCTATCTGCTGATAAGAAAATGAAATCCATGTATTGTGGAAAAGTCTGCTATTTGTATGTTTGTTGATATTGCAGTTTGGGACAAAAATCTGAAATCGTTAGACTCATTGTACAGTGAAATGTTCTGAAAATGAACATTTTGTGGCATTGCTTCATGGGGGTTAATCTCAATTTATGCCCTAATTATTGTGCTAGGTCAGAGATGAGCCCTGTCTTCATTACTCTGCCTCCAGCTTTCCAGCCAGACTGCACCTCGCATGATTCATAGCCTTGTGTTTACTCAGCCTGACCAAGTATAGCACAAGCACTGCTGAATATGCGGCAGACGCTATTCTGTGCAAGAGAAATCTTTACTGGCCCAGTGAAACCAGACCAGCACAAGGTGAATTCTGCACTGATGGTTTAAAAGCCTTCGTCTGTACCGGGAAGAACTGGTTTCACTTGTCAATGCTACTGTGGGAAGACTGGCAACCCCACAGCAACCATGCTGCTTGGTTTGCCAGCCCACAGCATACGGCCACGGATGCGAAGCCTTGTTGCATCTGCTCTGCCTAAATCAGGTCCAAAAGAATTCAGCGCCAAGCCTCACAACTTTGTGTGCCACCGCACAGGCAGAGCAGAGAGGATCTGCTTTCAGTGAGAGACAGCGAGGCAAGAAAGCCTTCTGCTCCACTGCCAGAACTGCCAATCTCACATGCAACCAGGGACACCTCGCTGCCATCCCAAGGCACCTCCCCCGGCCCCTTGATTTAGCGGCGCGCCATGGCGCCTGCTGCAGGGGGCTGCCGCGACCCGCTGGCCCCTCCGCGCGAGGGCATGGTGCCGGTGGGCATGCCTCCAGCGACCGCCTGCCGCCCCAGGCCCTTCCCTGCCCGCCACGTGGCAGGATGCAAGAAGCAGCCAGGGGAGGAAAAAAAAGAAAAGTCTGTGTCACATTCTTTCTACCTCATCATCTCGTCTGTCTCCTGCTTTAACTGCTCTCTTGCCTGCTTAGCTCCTGTTTCTCTGGCCATTTTCATCTTATTTCATCTCCACTAATTAATCACACACCTGTTAAGTTCAACTTGTTAACTGTTCCCTCTGCCACGAGCTCTCTTGGTATAGGTACTTTTAAGTAGCTTATTTTCCTGTCTTTTTCTCTGTTGTCCTGTTATATTCCCTACCTCAACATTCACCCCTCCCCATTGAAATGTAACAGGCACATATGTTCAGTCGGAGCTGCTCCCTTCAAGGTATAAACAGGTATTAGCCTGACATCTGTGTACCCTGTGAGTTGCTATACTGACAGCCATAAGCAGAGTATAGGGTTTGAATTGATGCTCTTCAGAGAGCTTTTCCCACTAACCCTTTTCTCTCTTTCTAAATCTTTATCTTTTTCTCGTTCCTCCCTGTAGAGTCCCACCACTGCCCAAAGGGAGGGAGTGATGTCCAACCCTTCCCTGACGGGCCTAGGCGCAGCTCGGACAGGCCGGCACAGGGACACCTGCGCACAGACGGCCCCAGCACTGAAGTCTCAGCGGTGCACTTTCACTGCCCTGCACAAGCAGTCATTTTTACTGATGATACATAAAAAGGGAAGCAGACATGACTTTCAGTCCTCAAACAACATACCTAAGCAAAGCATCTCAAGGGTGAAACTCTTTGTTTATGAACTGAGTCCTTCAGGCTGAAATCAGTAGGAAAAGATGACTGTGTCCCCCTACATTTACAATAGCACTTTTTAAAGGAAGAGCTAGATGGTATAACCTTTTTCCTCTGATATTCACCAGCCAATTCTTAATTGTTATCTGCTTGACAATGTTGTCTGATACTTGCAAAGCCCTGGAAAGAAAAAGAAAAATCTTCCGTTTTCCTCTTGTAAAGAAGTATTAACCGAATGCGTCTTGGCAGCTGATGATAAGAGCACAGCCTATAATACATTTCTCCAATTAATTTCAGGCAAAATGCCAGATGTTACTGCTATTCAGTTTGCCAAGCGTATAGGAGTGCTTAGATCTTGGACCCTTTTTTTTTCTTTTTCTTTTTTTTTTTTTTTTTTTTTTTGACCACTACAAAGATGGAAGGAGTCAGGATTGAACTAAATCTTGCTATAAGCATTTGATGAGGTACAAGGTAAAAGAGAAACAACAGGCTGCATGTTGATTATTCTGAAGGTAAGTCATCTCTCCTTTTAGTAAATTTCTCAGACTTCTAATGGGGCTAAGATATAGTCTTAAGAAATGTATTTTTACATATTCATTTAAATCAGATTTGATTAATTTTTTTTGAACTAGAATAATTTTTAGCTAGCATTGTCTCTGTTACAAATCATACTTATTTACTCAACAGAGACTTCTTACAGGAAGTCTTCTGTAAACAGAAGCAAATTTTCTTGAACCATGCTGTTTATTCAGCACATCCAGCTGATATTTTACAGCTTGAGTGTAGGAACCTTTTAACTGGAAATAAAAAGTAATTTGTTTTATTTCAAACTAAGATACAGAGAGATTACTGAGTTCAGGAAAGGGAATATTTATGGAAGCATTTCATTCATCCATATATCTTAAAATATCTGTAGATTGCTGAGGAAGAAGGAAAATGTTCATAAAAAGAATTTTTTTTTTAAGTAGGAAACTGAGTACTTACATTAGTTGAATGAAGAACTGCAAGAATTAAATACATAGGACATTATATGTTACCATGCAAACTGTACAGCAAAACAATATGGTTTTATCAGTGGCAAACTTCCAGGTTGGTTTGTTTGAAAGGTAATGTGAGGAAGTCTGTCAAATTACTTGCAGCTTCAGTCTGAGGCAAGATATGATTTGGCAATGAAACATTAGAGAATATATCTCTATGTGGGCACCTGTATACAGAGCTTTCATTCTGTATCTTACATAAGGAATAATTAAAAGGGAACAATAATATATACAGCCAGATCTTTCATGTTTTGGTCAGACCAAAATCCTATCGTGACTAAGAATAATTTATATCTGAGTCAAGTTTGAAGGCCTAGATCTAAAGCAATCTCCTTTTAGCAGGAAGGTGCTATAACTGTAATTTTCAACAGCAGCTGGTGGTGGCAGTTATGGCCGTTTGGGGTGTGTTCTGTGCTGAGTCGTCCAGCCATAGCTACCACCTCGGCGGTCCAGGGCTCCTGTGAGGGAGGCTGACCTGTAACACCATCCTAGGTAAGCTACCTTTCAATAAAACACACCTATGTATGTACCACGGAAGGAGACTTAGGAAAGGGAAGGTCTCTAGTCTGCGGACCTTTACAGGATTAAAAAGTGTTAGATAGTGTGGACAGAGAAGCGTGTCAAATAGCCAAGCCTTAAAATAGCTTTTGTCTGTAAAAAGAAGTGTCTGTCTTATTCAGTGGAATTGACACTGCGAAGCAGGTTCGGTTTTAGACCTTCCTAAGAAGACAAATACACTGTGATGATCAACTGGGGTCTTCAAAACAGGAATAAAACTTCAGTAAAAATGATAAACTTCTTTTAAGGACAGTGGTCTTCAGTGACCTGAGCACAGGACTCGGACTCGAGCCAGTTCTGCCACTTAGATTACTGGGTAACTTCTGGCAAGTTACTTCATCCTTCTGTACTTCTACTTTTACAAAATGGACATGATGATACTGAGATGTTGGCGAGTTTTCTGCTCTTATTGCTGGACCCCTCCTGATTCATCAGTTTAATAAGTGTGCAAAGTGTTGCTCATTCAGCAACATGTGAATGACCAAGTATCTGTTGAGAAAATGATGACAGATGTTAGAATTCATTTTCAGTTTGAACAGTGAAACAGTTTCTTAATCCTTGCAACAGTTAGAAAACAACTGTGAAGTTTCCTATGAACAAAGTTAGCAACATCATTTTCATAATGATCAGGATATCTTTTATCTTCAGTAGATTTTTAAGTATTTTCTTCTCTTTTAGAGGCTGTGTGATAGACTCAGTAGGCAGAGTGTTAAGACTGAGAGTAGATTCACTGAGATATGCTTAATTTCTGAGGTGACACGGTATGTCCCATAAATTGAGACATGGTTCTCCTCAGCCTGTGTGTATGCGAAAGCACTGGATATTCTGTCTAGTGTTTTTCTCCTGCAGCAGACAACAGCTAGCCAGGCAACAAAGTGAAGTTGCTGTTTCAGGCTAATCCCAAGAGCAAGATTAGCATGTTTTCTCAATAGTATAGCATTATGGCAGATGTAATCCTTATTATTTCTGTCCATTTCTGCTGTCTGATGGGGTTTCATCATTTCTCTTAAGGTGATGACATATCCTTTCAATAGTAGCCCTGTCTGTCCCCAAAACTCAGGATTTTTCGGGAATTCTGCTTCAGCGTTTAAACTGCGGAATTTGATATAAAAGTAAAGCTGACGCTCTAATTACTTTATGACTCTGTCTCTCTGTATAATGAGTGCTATCTCTGTACAGGATAGCATAAAATTTAATAACATCCAGTCAGTGTTCTTAGGACTCCTTAAATCATACAAAATACTACTCCTGCAAAATGTCTACTGTAACTTGCTCTATGCAGCACTCTGCAGGAGCTCTGATGAAGCAGTACTTTCAGCAGTATTTCAGTAAGAGGGTTTGAAATAATGGTCAGAAGGTAAAATGAGGGCTAAAAATCAAAGAAAAACATATTGAGATGTACCACTTAATTTGCCATGGGTTTCTCTGCCAGATGGATGACTCACCAATAAAAGGCCCACAAAAAAAAGGAGATTACAAATTGTCTTTACTTTATATATACAGGGAGAGAAACACTTCTGAGTCATAATAATAGAAGCACAGTCCTTCTTGTTACTCTACAATTTGGCTTTTGCCAGCCTCCATTGAGAGCCTCTGCTAAGGTATGATCCTCCTCCATCTTGATCAGCAACTCAGTTTAAAATGTTTCATTTTGTATCTGTGAGAATTTCAGTGTCTGAATCATCATCACACATACTAGAATATCTGGCAGAACTGAGAAATCAAATCAATTATATCACAGGATCAGGAAACAGTGAAACAGCCTTCTATACGTTGAACTTTCAAGCAAGGAAAATTGTACTTATTGACCAAATTTCCTTATAAACAAACTATTCTGTTTGCTACCTTGCAATCCTCAATCAGTGATGTGTTCCAGCTTAAAGTTCTTAAAGCTCACATCTGTGTGACTTTCCATCGTAAAATCCCATTTTATTAATAGGAATAGAATTAGAACCACATAGGCAGTTAATGGTTCCCTCAACTTCTAATGTAATTTTTCATTTCCAGCATATGGAACACCAATAGCAAAGTTACTATAAAGGGTACTTAGCTGTAACAATCACCTTCTCTGAGAAGATTATGTTAGATAAACAAAACATAGTTCTGCCTTCTCAATAACAAGAAACTCTGAAAGATTATTCTTCACAAACACTTTTCTACCTTATGACTCAGTTTCTAGGAAATAAAATTTCTATTCTGTCTTCAACAACTTGTGAAAAAAGCAACTAATATTATTTCATCTCATTTTAGATACTGCTTTGGACAGTGGAAAAAATTCTTATACTTCCACCCTAGGCATGAATTTCTGTATGGCAATAATTTTTATGCATATCATCTTTTTTCTTTTTTTTACATTTCACAAAAGCACAATGGGACTGTATTTGCATCCGGCACAATAAATAAATAAATAAATAAAAACATGTTCTCTGACTGAGAGACTCTCATGACTATCACTGCAGCTTTTTAGGTACTACTACTAAATATGATGGGTGACTTCGCTGAGTTTTAGGTTTTTTCCTGACAGGTAGAAACATAAGTTAAAATGCCCTTTCCTCTCTTGACTTACCGGAAACTGGGGAGATATATTTGTAACAAAACACTTCCACGGGGGGGCTTTCCTGGTAGGGCATCAATTTTGATCAGAAATCTTGCAACATTAAAAGTAATCAGCAGATACAATAATTTGATAATTGGAGGAAAACAAGTAGGTTCAGGAGCAAATACTCTCACTTGCAGCTGCAGTTAAACAAGCTCATGTAGTGCCAAAGGCATAAATATTACCCACATGTGTGACTCAGTAAATGATGAGTGCATAGCCCTCCTTTGAGGATTGAAATCTGGATTGTAAGTTCAGGAAGATCCCACAGAAAGTCTGATAGCTGAAGTGGAAGGAGCTCTATAGATTGGTGAGCCAGAGCATGTCCAGTCTCTGTTTAAGCTACTGCTGTGATTGTATTACAGCCAAAATGAATACAAAAGAAAGTTTTCCCATTCAATTTTTTTAAGCAATCTTGCTATTTTATACAAAAATCAATTTAAAATTCTCTTTTTTTTAAAATATAAGAATGATAAGAATTGTTCTACAGTAGCTTCTTATCTTGCTTGTACCATCTTCCTTACTCAAAATATCATTTTTGCATCATTTATTACTTCTTGAGTTGACCTCATGAAATAATCTCAAATGGTGTCTTCATGATAAATTCTGCTCACCTGCTTAGGCAGGGTAATCTCTGGCTTTTTTCTCTGTGTTGGTGTCAACCCATCTAAACTTTTGAGTTTACTGAAGTTTCCTCTTTCACTCAAAATTTCAGCAGCTTTCCTGTAAACAGTATATGGTATGTTTGTGTCTTGTTCTACTTTATCTGGATAAATCATACTCTTGTTTTGGATTTTGGAGTTTTCAGAAGGTTATTTGTTTTGTCCAATTCAGTACCTTAATAATGAAGATGTAGTCAGTGTGGGGGAGGGGAAAATAGTGATCTAATTTACTTTAGGTCTGATCCTTTGAATTGTGAGTTGGGGAAGAAATCTCATAAAGCACTGAGTAGGAATAGTGTGAAGTTGCCATGGCTGAGTTTGAGGACTTCTGAAATTCTTCCTTCCAGAGGTAAGGAATTACTCAACTTTTAGCTAAAACTAGTTTTTAAATGAACACTCAATGTTTTAACTGTAATCCAAACTGAAAATATGACAAAGAAACAGTAATATTTTCTCATGCTTTCAAACAATACAAATCAAATTAATATGTGCATGCACTTCTTCATTATCTCTAGCTTTTGGGGTATATGTACAGAGTTATGATGTGTCTAGATTTTTCCAAATGCGCTACATCTTCCAGAAGAATTTTCAGAGTAGATGACAAGACTACATTTCTCTCAGATATCTGTAGGTATCAGACAGATCTGTCAGTGTGCATGCTACAGAAGAAGGATAGTTGCTTTCACTGAAACACTATTTACTGCATATCCTGGCCATCCCTGCAGAACATGGGCACTGTGGCTGTGCAGCACACGCTCATTTAGTCTAATGAATGCAAAGGCAAGTTTCCTGATATGAATTCATCTTTGAGGGACCTAATCACTAAATTCTGAACAAAGGAATCTCACTAGGAATACGCCATGGTAAATGGCTTTGCTTCTTTCCTCTGATACTGAACATATCAAATGTGACTATGTGGTACCAGAGTAATGGTCAAGGGCACGGGGCCCCAGGTGGTGTTCTCCTTGATCCTTCCCATGAGGAGGAAGGCCCTGAGGATGACGGAATGGATCCTGTAGGTCAACAATTGGTTGCACAACTGGTGTCAACAAAAGGGGTTTGGGTTCTATGACCACGGCGCCCTCTTCAAGGACCAACAACTGCTTGGTAGAGAAGACTGGCTGAAGTGCCAAGCTTAGAGGGTTATGATCAGCAGCACGAGGTCCAGTGAGAGGTCAGTCACTAGTGGTATCCCCCAGGGACTGACGCAGGGTCCAATACTATTTAACATCTTCATCAGTGACCTGGATGAATGGACAGAGTGCACTTTCAGTGAGTTTGCAGATGTTACAAAATTGGGGGGATTGACTGATACACCAGCCATTTGACAGGCTGGAGAAATGAGCAGAGAGGAACCTCATGACACTCAACAGTGGGAAGTGGCAAGTCCTGTACCTGGGGAGAAAAAAACCCATTGCACCAGTACAGGCTGGGGGCCAGCCAGCTGGAAAGCAGTTTTGCAGAGAAGGAACTGGGGGTTCTGTTGGACAACAAGTTGAACATGGGTCAGCAATGTGTCCTTGTGGCAAAGAAGGTCAGCATTTTCCTGGGCTGTGTTAGGAAGAGCATCACCAGCAGGTTAAGAAAGGTGATCTCCCCCCCCCCCCCCCTTCCCCCCCAATCCAGAGATGTGTACCTCACCACTGGAGAGGCCACTTCTGGAGTGCTGTGTTAAAATCTGGGCTCTCCAGTACAAAAAAGACATGGATTTACTGGAGCAAGTCCAGTGAAGGGCCGCAAAGATGATTAAGGGACTGCAGCATCTCTCATAGAGGAAAGGCTAAGAGAACAGGGCCTGTTCAGCCTGGGGAAGAGAAGACTGAGGGAGGATCTCATCAGTGTACATAAATATCTGAAGGGAGGGTGTAAAGAGGATGGGGCCAGACTCTTCTCAGTGGTGCCCAGCGATAGGATGAGGCAACAGGCACAAACTGAAACACAGGCAGTTCTGTCTGAACATAAGAAACTACTGCTTTACTGTAAGGGCAGTTGAATGTTGGAAGGTGTTGCCCAGAGAAAATGTGGAGTCTTCCATCTTGGAGATGTTCAAAAGCCATCTGGACGTGATCCCAGGCAACGTGCTCTAGGTTACCCTGCTTGAGCAGGGTAGTTGGACCAGGCAGTCTCCAGAGCTGCCTTCCAATCTTGACTGTTCTATGATTCTGTGACTGTCCCTACAAAACACACAATCAGCCCATTTCTGAAAAATGTTGGATGGACTTAATGTGTAAGCGTGACCTTCCCACAATCAGGGAGTCAAACATTCACTGAATGTGTATAGACCACTCTAACAAAGCATGCATTAGACTGCAAATATTTACTAGCAGTGTTAGAATGACTGTGTTAGAATGATCTCAGGTGGGAGGAAGGGTTAAAATACTCCATGTAACTTCAGTTTTCACAGATAATATTAAGAGTCTGTCAGACCTCTTATCCTGTAATACAATGATTCAGGGACATAGCTTTTCCCCTTGAGGTCACCTTCTGAATCTGAGACATCCTCAGAGACTGAAATGAACTGGAACAAACCAGATCTACATTCTCAGAGCTTCTCCATTATTGCAGTCCTGTGAAATGTAAACCACATTTTATTTTTTCCAAAAATGCTACAGGCCTGATGGAGACCTTCAAATCTAAGGCAATAAAAACAAATTCCCATATGAAATTGAAAAAGGCACATTTAAAGTAAATTGTAAGACGGAAGAGAATTTGATGTAACTTTAGGTGCCAGTTGCAGATTTATGCTGATTTATCACTTTTGTAACCAAAAGGCAGAATTCATTCCATTTAATTTCTCAAATTCCCACATCCATTTAAAATAAAGTCCAATTCTTCCTTGATTTGCCCACAAATCTTACTTCAGTGAAGTTGCAAAGACATGAAAGTGAGGATAGAATTTAATTCAATCATCTGGGTTGCTCTGTAATGTACCATATAGCTATATATCATATTACCATGAATACTTAATTTATGCTACTGTTCCTCACAAATAACATGCACACCATATTTTCAGTAACTTTTGTGAGAAGCCTTTTATGCACAGAAATTTCTCAAGGCACGTATGATACTGTTTAAACAATGTTCCTGCAAATGTCAGTGGCTGTTAGCATCTGAATCAAGCTGTACCCAGTTCATGTGACTGAAAATGGTGCCCAGAGCAAAAAACCCAGACACTCTGACTCTCATATAACTGCAGTCTGTATGGAAATGTTACTACTCAACACAATTTGCAGAATATACTTCAGAATACAGTTTGACAGGAAATAAGGTAAGGTTTTATGACCATTTTATTATAATTATTTTTATTAAAAGTATGTTTTAGAAATGGTCTAACAGCTGAGGAAAAACATGATGTGCTGCTAAATGAGGATTCTGGCCATAAGGCTAACTCAGACATTGCTGGCAGTATCTGAAATTCTCCTGGGATTATATTGGAATTATCTCACAGGAAAGAAGGCTGAATTTGGGGGTTTAGCTTATAGACACCCTAGGGAGCACTTCTGAACGGCCTTATGCTCTTCAAGAGGTTTTCCACTCTCTAAGTAGAATGAATGCCATGCGGTAACCAGCTGTGCATAAGGGTAAAGGGCATTTATAGCAACGGAGAATGAAAGAGATGAATTGAAATATATGCATATATGAATGGGCCTTGTTTGGCATGTCGTAGGGATGGCATCAAAGACAGAGATCTGTACCAGTCAGGGATGTCTGGACTAGTAGCAGCTGCAGACATATGCATGTATTTTACCTCCAGAGGTGTTAGTGTAGCTAAAAATATTTCAGACATAACACATGGACACATGCACACACTTTCAGAGAAACTGCAAGGTTTAAAAACATAACAGAAAATACATACCTGAATCCCCAACTGCCTGTGAAGCTCCCAGTCCAGAACAGAAAGCTCTGTCTGTTGTTGTAGTAGTAGTAGTAGTCGTGAAAAGGTTGATCATACTTACAGGCTGTTATGAGTAATCTAAACTTCATCTTTTGTTTAGGAATCATTCTTTTTGAAGACACAAGTCTTAGGGTGTGTGTATTGTTAACATGGTAATCTACTGAAGGAAGGAGACAAGGGGAGCAATAGCTCCTTTTCCCCAACCTCTAGCTTCCTTCAGTTATTGTTACCTAATATTGTTTGCATGCTCTGGGCTACGTGGAATGAATATCTATGGCTGCATAGCCCTCACCCTCTCCTCCATGGTGTCTTTGAGTCCTAATGTTACGGGAAAATGTGATTACAGAATATGACAACTGCCATCCTTTGTGCTTTATTCTCTTTCTTTTTCTTCCATTCTTGCTTACAGTATGTGCTTATTATATAGGAGAGAGGGACAGGACAGAGAAATAGCTATGCCATACCTCCACTGTAGCTGCAGTAGGTTTGCTGCCTCTGCAGTGCACCACTTGTGCTTCTGTGGCACTGCAGAGCAGGGTCACTAGGCTGCCCTCATAGAACTTGACTAACCCATATTCATGGCAAACAGACTGTCTGCTTGAGTGGATGCATTTCTTTTTTTTCTTTAGGAAGCAGAGTGTTCTGCATGTCCTAAGGGGAGATGGTAGGGGCAAACCAAGCAAATTACATGCTCAATTCATCTGACAAAGGAGACTTATATCATGTTTCCAAAAATAGCCTTGATGTAGTGTCAAACAATTTGTATTTGCTCTAGCCAAGCTTGATTTGGATTTTGATTTAAACACAGATCCTCCAAGACAAAAACCTAATGAGTTTGTTAAATAAATAAATAGTGGATAATGAGGTGTTACGACAGCTCATGTTCAATCTTCCAAGATCTGCAACCGATCTCCCTGAGTTGGATTCTTATCATTTCTGACTGATACAAATTTATGAGTTGTCTAGTGATGTCAGTGGGGGTAATCTTAAGCAAGACACAAAGCTATACCCTTAGCATTTAAAAATAACCAACCAAGTAGGTGGTTTAGTACGTCAAACCAATTTTATCTAGTTTGGGATGATAAACGAGGTAACAATATAAACCCAATTTCTGTGGATACCTCTTCTTGCAGCAGGAACAGTCTGAAATATGTGCAAAAGCCACAAACTGTTGAGACAGCTAATACGGAATAGTCCAGTTATGTCTGTGTGCTTGTAGAAACTAGTTCTGCTCAAGAATCAAAAGAATTCAGAAGCTTCCTGTATTTGAGGTTTTACTAAGAAATTATTTTAATAGAAGAAAGTGAGGTTGAATGCACTTCCATGTAGTCATCAGACAAATGCTTCTATAAAGCAGAAATCAGGATGTCCTAGGTAAATAATACAATTAAATAGTGAGAAATCATTTTAGATTGTTCTGAAATAGTCTTGTAAACAGTTACTGAAGTTTTTGGTGTCTGTGTAACTTCCGTTATATATCTCGGTGTTAGTCATTAAATAACAATTTAAAAATACCTTTAAATACAGCAGCTTTTGAAGTTATATTGAACTGGGAGCCCCATAATAATTTCTGTAGAAAGTTTGTATATCTACACCCTACTGACCTGGGTCAAATATTTATTGCATTTTGCAGTGTAAGAAGAGAATTCTTTGTTTCATCTGAAATCAACAAATGTGCATAAATTCAGAATTTCAATTGTTACTGAAGCTAAATTCCCTGAAATGATGTCTCTGAATCTGAACCCTAAGTTTCATTGTGTGGAAGGAATTTCTCTCCAATACTTTATTAAATTCTGGACTGGAGGTTTCTCTGCTTTGTGCAACAAACTGGGCCTTTACTACTGTAACTATTTCTTAAATGTTCTACTCTGTCGTACAGTAGTTTACATACAGACTATCTTTCTCATGAAGAGTTTAAAACAATGTTCTCTAAAAATTGCCTTTATCCACTATAAATATTTAAACAAACTCTCTACTCTGCACTTCTTTGCATTTTAGGACAAGAGCAGATTATGAAATGAAGAATAATCAGCAAAGAATATAAATAGCACACAACATACACTATAACTAAAGGAATTTTTAAGTAACGCTCTCTTTCAAACATAAGCTATTCTTTGTGCTAATTTTTTTGCGTAAAGAATAGTTTTCTAGGTCGTGAACAGAGTATTCTGTCTCTTTTCTCTGTATACCTTCCTCTGAAATCAGAGGGCATGATCTGTTTGTTTCAAGCTACACCAACTGTAGTGTCAAGAGTTCTAGGACACAGCTGGAGCAGACCCCAACTGAAGGAACAAAGCAGCTGTGTCAAAATGCATGTATATTTATAAATAAAGAAGACTTGTGTAGATTTTGCTTTAAGGACTCTCTGAAATCTTCTGTGCAGATTGGGGTTTAGTTGGTAACAAAAGCAGTATTATTAATAAATGATTTGGGATGATGTCAATTTAAGGAACTGTAACTGTGCCTAGAAGGACTTTTGGAGCAGCTGGAAAGCTCAAGAATCCCTCAATTTCTGTTGAAATAAAAATATGTATTTCAAAAGTACTATGGAAAGCTGAATCATTTGGCACCTAGTTTTCAAGAGAATCTTAGATCCTGCAAACTACTAAACAGATGTTTACTCAAAGCTATTTCCAATTGACTTATTCCTGCCTGTGGGAACAACCTTGAGAACTGTGGTTCAGCGCAAAGCCCTTGGATTTCCTCTCTGGGATACAGCTGCTCTTTCACCTCAGAGGGAGAAACGTCAGGCTGGCAACAACGCAAAACTTCACACAGAAACATTGGACTGCTTAGAACCCTGTTATGGCACCTGTGGTATTTTAGTTTAGCTTTGAGTTAGAAGGGATATAAGAAATCTGTTTGTGTCTAATTAAATGTTGACAGGATACTGGAAGAAAAATAATAGCATCATGAATAGTCCATAATAGAGTGCGTAACAGCAAATTCTGTGAAGTGGAATGGATAAAAGCTGGATGAATTGTCTGTATATGTTCTCTCAGACTTTTTCCTCCTAGTTTCTTGATCTCACATGAGATACTTGTCCGACAAGACAAAAATGAGTGTATCTTCTAATATTGCTCATCACCGCTCATCCGTAAGCTTTCTTATCCTACTCCCAGGGTAAAAAGTCCTCTCTCCTACAGTGCTTGTAGAGGGCTTAGTGCACATTGGACCTTGCTCTAGATTAAGGCTTAATGCCATTATGGCTGCTGTTACCAGAGTTGCTTTTACATTTGAATGTTTACATTGGGCTAAAGTATCTTGCCACAAAAGTGGAATTGGTAATAATAAGAGTTGAAAATAAAGTTTAGTACTTCAGCATGAATAAAAATGTGTTCCTGGAACAAAGCATGAAAATAAAAAGTCCAGCACTGTGGGATCTGTGAGGAAGTAAAGATGGCATGTTCTTCCCTCTACAGTATTTGAAGACTGATGTGTCTGGATGAAATGAATACAGGAGCCTAACGTCTAGGCCCACAGTCCTAAAGAGTTAAAGAATCTAAAGAGTCCAAGGCAATGCTCCCTTACGATTTTGCAAAAAAGACTGATCTACTCCCTTCATTTTCCTTCCCTAATTCTTCCTACACCTTCCTTTACTCTCTTGTAACACTACATTGTGATTGAGCCTTTCATGTCATATTTACTCCATGTCAATGAAACATATGCCCTCCTGAGCCTGAACTCCTGAACCTTTCTGTAGCTTTTTGGCCTTTGTTTTGGCAGTCCCAATAGATTTAGTATTCTCTCCTCTCCTGCCTTTATACTTACTTGTGCGTGCTGTATACCTGAACTGGCCACCTAGTTTTACTAAACCAGGCTGTCTGTCCTTTCCAAGTCAAAAATCTTTCTCAAGCTCATCATTTCTGGAAGGCTGATAATTACTGATACTTGTCCATCAAACGCCTCTTCACTGCACTGTGGTGCAAAAACAAAAGCCATGAATGGCAGGGAGATGCAAACCAATGTAACTGAGTTAATGAGGTTATCCATGTGAGTCTACTTAGACTGTAATTTTTCTGGGGTACTGACAGTAGTCTTGTAGCATTTTGCTCAGTGTTTGGTACAACAGGTTTGAGGTTTGGCTGACAATAAAGCAATATGCAGTTAACATGATAGTAAGAACATCCCGAATTACAATACCAGATTGTTTAAGGAGTTGTAAGACTCTGTTAAAAAAACTCGTCTCAGGACATACATTAATCTGGATGATGGAATTCAGGAATAAACTTTTCCATTGCTTACCTCTGCAGTGTTTCTTGCACCATTCTCTGTACTGACAACTGCTAGAGGCATGATGTCAAACTAGATGTACCATTATTCCAAATCCTATAATCTTTTTTTTTTTTTTTTTTAAGGACAATATATCCTGAAGTATTTAAGTAACTTGTTTATGGATTTCTGAAGTTTCCTGGTATGGCAGCAAATAGAGTGCCATATGATAGATAGTGTGCATACCCTGTTTAAAACTCATGAATCTTCTGTTACTTTAGACTACTGTAACACTTCTGGACATAACGTCCCAGGTAAGACTAAGCTGGCTCAGAGAAGACACTAAGAATTTTGTTAACTGAACATTTAATCTTATTCCCCTTATTCCATCCTGCTGGTGTTTTTTCCTCTGTGCTGAGTACACAGTGTACAAAACAGAAAGGTAACCCCTTTTAGGGCATAATTCATCCTTCTTGTATCGTCCTGTATACATACACAAAAAAGATGAGTTGCAGTGCTGCCAATTCATACAAGACCTCTTCAGGTTAAACTTAGGACTATTGCTGAGCATTTCAATCCTGTTTACTGGGACATCTTTCCTGAACATAAGTGAAATAAGAATGACACATCTCATGTCATTTGATAAATGACAGGCTGACCAGCTTGGATATTAGGAAGGGCTTTATGTAGCTTTATGTAAGCTCTTAATATGATGACATTGGCAAGGGTGGGGACCGAGTATAATAAAACATTTGCTGGAAAGTTTTCTTGCCAACTGTTGCATGAATCAATGCTTTGGTATTACTTCAGGTTCCATAACTAATTTCCTAAAGTGCTCTAGGCTGTAACATTTTAAAGTAAAATATTTTAGGAGAAATTAAGATCTTGAGACATGAGGCAAGCACTGCCTGAATTCTAACTCTCCACACCGTTCGCCCTTCTTTCTCAGAATGGAAGCTGATAGTTAAATATACTTGGTTTTAATCTCTTTTCTACATGTTTTCCCAGTGGAAACTGTCTGTAAAAAGATAGGGAGGCAAATATTTAATTCTTTTCTTTCTGTTTTTGATCAGCTCTGTTTGTACTGTAACACAGAAGAAGAACAGAACCTAACTCAGGGTTCCCACAAAGGTGAAAGCAATCAGCTGCATAAAGCTAAAAGAAGTTGTGTGCAAATTACAGATAAAAGAGATTATGATTATACAGTGTCTTTCATATAGTCAGCCACATCTTGCCAGTGTTTGGAAGACATAGCCATTAAGGATTAAGAGTGTTAACCAGGTTACAAGCCAGGATACGGGAGGGAAAAGTAAGAGAAATGATAAAATCCAAGTTACAAACCCACGAGATAATTTTGTTGTACTCCTTACCCACAGTAACTGCTGAGAAAAACTGATGTGTACCCCTGTGTGTTTCTATTCATTATTGGCAACCTGTCAAAAGATGGAAATATCTCCTTCCATCATAGTCACAGATGTGAACCTCAGTACAGTGAAGAAGATCTTTGATTGAAAGCAAAAAGTCTTGAGAGTGATGCTATGATAAACCATTTAAGGGGGAAGCCAAATTAGTGACTGTCAACCAATGTAGGTCTTAGAAGGGATCAACAGCTTCTGACAACTAAATGAATGAAAGAAACCAGGTATAACAGAAGAGATGCTGTTCTGTAGCCAAAAGCAGGTCACCTGCCATATTGAGAACTTTTCCAGGCTGCAGATGACCATGCAGAAATCATGTACCAAGAGATTATCGCACTGAAAGTTCTCAGATGCAACGGTGGAAATAAATATATAAATGCAGTTGAATGAGAGTTGTTCAGAACAAGAAATGTGGTAGCACCGTTGATATCAGAAGACACAGATACTTGGTCAGATGACGTTGACATTGAGGAAGAAAGGAGCAAGAATAGGAGAGACTGGGAGTAGATATAGTGAGCAGGAACAGTCACCTGGCAAAATTTTAACTTGCTATTGTTCTTGAGAAAGGCTTTTCATTCCCTAAGTGGGTCATGCTAGTTGCTACATTCAGTCATATAAAAGCTGTACTTCAATGGTGGCCTCTATGCATGGCATATTTTTTTTAATACAGAAACATCACCATCCTAGTTGTATTTCCTGATCTTTACCTAGGCATCTGGATTATTCAGCTGCACCATTATTCTTTTGTCTTACTCTAGTCAAAGAGATTGACAGCTGTTTGTCTGCAGTTTATTTGTTTTATAGAGACAATCAGCACTAGAACTCAGCTTATTATGATAGCTATTTGGCTGACAATAGGAAAGCCATGTTAATTGCAAAAACAGTAGGAACTCACTGTGCTAATGAGGCTTTGGGTCCTTAGTGCCAAGCACATAAAATATAAGTTATGCATTGAACTCTTAGTTTACATGTACATTGCAGTCACACTTGTCCTAGTGTAGACAAGTCCTACGTGAACTAGCTCAGTCTAATCAGGCAGCCAGGACTTTTTGCACATTAGCAAGTACTGCATTTACCATAACTCCTGGGTGGATTTGTAGCTCAGCCTAAGCCCTGCAATGCTGTGGCTGATTAACTACTGCTGGCCCTCAAGCCAGCTGTTTTACTACACTGCAGTTAACAGAACAGGCAAGTAGCAGAATAGTTGAATACAGATCAAATGAACTGCTCCAATCACAAAATCCAGTTCTGGGATACCTAGAGGGATACTCATAAAGCTGTTTGGGTCCTCTGTATGTGAACTGCATGGGAACTCAGTGGAAAGAACTAGTCTTTGTAGAAATGATTCAGTTCAGGAAATTAAATGTAGGTGCTCTAAATAGCTCTACAGCCAATCTTTTTCTGCTAAATACATAGGAAGCCCAGAAAGAATAGACCTCAAGGCCTAGAATCAGCTTTCATAAATTCCTCATGCTTCCCTGGTCTCTCTTTCCCCTATTATGAAAAAAATATGAAGCCCTAAGACAAAAGTACTGGGACTTGTATATACAAGGCAAGGATTTTGCTGAGGAGGGGCAACAACTCAACCAACCAACCCCTAAAGTGGCGAATACCCTCCACTGTGCAGCTATCTATGTTCTTCTCTGAAGTAGCTTCCACTGATCTCTGTTTAAGAGATGAACTGTGATAACTGCTGTAACTCTAGCACTTTTAGCTGTACTGTGGAGAAAAATAAATGCAGAAATCTGAAGGCAACAGTCATAAATCCTTGTATGGATTACTCATGCCGTTCATCACATTACAATAGCACAGAATCACAGTAAGAGGAAGTAAAACCATGAGACATTATTATGTATGATATATACTGCTTGAGCTTTCCTTTGGTTTTCTCAGAGCTGCTTTTTTTGCTTCTTAGTGCTTATTTTTCACTGCATTGGATGCTGGTTTACAATTTTAGTTTCAGTACAGTTTTTTTCACTCCAGCTACAAAGGCCTTTATCCTGTGAACTCTTAAACAGATGGGGACATTTGCATTTTCCTGTTCACTTCAATGCACTGGTATAAGTGGTATTTACCTTGCTAATGTTATATACTGATGAAAAGCAAGGACTAGGGAAGAGACTTCCCAAATCTGATTATGGAAATATTATCAAAAATACATTCTAATTACTAAATATATGTGAGCAACTGGCACAAATTTGAACAAAAATATGTTACCTTCAAATAGATAAGATCTTATCTTCAAAACCATCCCATTTTGTAAACTTCCACAGATGGTTTACAAAGCGCTCTTGCCCAAGTATTGTTTTCCCTAGGGGGAAGTCTTTGTGCCAGTTGATAGAAGTATACTTGGTATTTTAAATACAACTGAAAGCCAATCAATAATTTCCCTTTTTATCTGACCAAACTCCATGTGTGTATGTGTGCATGTGTGATTGCACATTGTGTATGTGTGCATGTGTGTGTATATATGTCTGCAATAGAACAACGGCTGATGTATAAAAAAGAGGGTAAAAACATTAATGAAATCCCTACTATGTCCACATTATTTTAGAACAAACCATGTCACTGGTTGAAATGTTTAAAAACAGAGAGAAGAATCTCAGGAAAAAAATGATCTTTTTCAACTTTTCCTTCAGATTAGTAGATACTTATTAAAGAAAAGATAAAATTAGAGTCTTAAGTACTTAAATTAATCCCTTATCTCCTGCAGAAAAGGACTAGGCTCAGAATTTGCCATTGTTTCACAGCATTTTGGATTCTCTGCAGGCAAAAAGGTCCACTGATTCGATCAAAGTCCACATTTTTCAACCCTGCCATTTAAGTGACCTGGGAGCAGTCCAACAAAACCAAAAAGACAATACTTAATTTTCTGCTTGATTTAACAGAGAATGTGTGTTCTTCTCTAAGGAATGAAAATGAGGAGGCCTGGTTTCCTACAGATTTATATTCTTTGTTCCTTTCTCTATACTCTAGTACAACAAATCTCTTTCTCTTCTGCTCTACTCATTTTTCCCTACGAAATGCTTGCTTGTGGTGGGTAGTCTTAAACTATATGAATCCTGCTTCGTCAACTGACACAGTCCGTTCTGTTTATCTTTCCCTCTCCTCTACTCAGTTACTGATTCTGTATGTTTGAATTTTGCAGTAATTTAATGATCATCTTTTTGAAAACTTGAAGTTTCTTACTGGGTTCAAAAGTTATTGAGAGGCCTGAAGAAACACTGCTATGGCACAGATTTCGCTCCCTTAGAAATTCAGACTTGTAACTTGGATTCTTACTCTCATATTTTACTGTATTGTACAGTGGTTTAAATCGTACAAACTGTCTTATATGCAAAGCAAAATAAATGCAACCCAGCATAGACTTCATCATGGAAAAACAATCAGTAAAGTATCTGCAGATCAGGCTATCAAACAAGTACAGATATTAGCGAACAACTGCTGGCCAGCTGTATTTGAAATAACATTTGTCTGAAGTTAACTCTGTGCAAGGAAAACTGTGAGCTGTAGCACAGCATCACTCATCTTTCACACTATGAAAGATCAGGGAATAACACAGACCGTCACAGTTCATTATTGCCCTGCACTGGTTACAATACTAGCGTAGCAACTTGTGCTCCAAATACAGGAGTCTCTGGCTGCAGCATCTGAAAAAGCCTGCATTTTCAGAGATTGTTTCTGTTGCCTGACCCTGACCTACAATGCATATGTCTCGGGAATGCTGGCAGAGTTTTGTGTGCAGCTGTTTAGCCAACCCATCCTATGTAAATAACTATGAAAGATTCTGTATAGCTCTTATGCTGAAAAGTCTATTTTACAATAAAGCTGCAGTAGGAATATGGGAAAATTGGGGGGAAACCAAAAAATTGCTCGTTGGAATGTTTTTGTTTTTTTGTTATGTCCAGCTGATCACATCTTTAAACAAAAAAGCACTGTTTCACAATGAATAAATGTATTACTGCATTTAGGTGAGAAATTCAGGAGGTTAAATGCTTTACAAAGATTTTGGCTTGTGACCAGTGGGGATGCTGCAGCATATTAGTTGGCAAACATTGCATTGCTGGAGAACCTGCCTCTTCATATATGTTAACTTTAAATATTAGTTCTCACTAGATGGGGAAATTATGCAGGAGGAAGTTAAGTGCTGTGGAGCGCAGGCATTTGAAAATCCTAGTCATTATTTTCTCATATACCTAATTAAATCTCCCAGGCAAGCCAAACACTTCTATTCGATCATTGCTAGTTGGGTTCAAGCGCCTTATAAGAGGAGCTGATTTTCAATAGGTAAAACGGGTTTCTCAGAAGCTTAAACTGCTTTGATGAGTATTAAAAAAAATAGCAGAATCTCATATCCACTAGAAACTAAATTAGACTCTTGCCATTGCAGGACCAACTGCATGCTGTTGGGGCTTTGCTTTTTTATTCACCCCTAATCACTGTGGTCTCTTTAGCTCTTGCCAGTAGGATAGGGAAAGTGAGACTGCTAGAGCTTGTCAAGTCATAAAAGACAAGTCTGCAGGAAGAGTTGGGGGTGAGGAGGCAGGAAATGATTTTCAGCTGCACTAGCACTGAATGCTGCTTTGGCAATATGAGAGAGTCTTTAAGGGGCAGTTAATACCTTCTGGGATGATGCCTCCTCCAGAAGGCTTCGAGCCGGGAGGTTTCCTCAGTGGCCCCGTCTCCTGCTGCTGCTGCCACGGTCGGGTGCAGTAGAGGCTGTCCCAGGCCCGCGGGGGCATGCCCGGCACCACTGCCACTCCGCTCCTTCTGCCTCCTAGGGGGCGAGGCAGGGGGGTAAATGCAAAGCTGGGCTAGAGAAGCTCTTAATTTACGTTGGTGGCCCGGCAAGGCTTCCCCGTGCCTTAGAATACAAAACCGACAGGAGTAAATGAGAATGAGGCCTCTCGGACACTTAGTAAAATTAAAGCTTTACATGCTGTTAGAAGTAAAGCCACAGTAACGCACAGCTGTCAGGGAAGGTCCTGATTTGCCTGAACAACCTCTCCTTATACTGTCCGGATTACAGTACCCCAATCACTAATGTGACATTACTGAACTTGAAACTACCCTGTTAATCTACATGCCTTTACCCTCCGACCCAAACCTGTGCGTACTGAGCCTCGGCGACGAACACAACTCCCTGCAGTGTGCCCGAGGCAGAGGTGAAGACCCCAGGGGTGCCTTAGTCTCCCTCTCGCCATGGCCAACTGGTCCCCTGGGCGAGGCAGCCGGTGCCACTCACTCCCCACTCCCCACTCACACCCCACTCACGGCGCCGCTGCGCCCCATCCATACCCGCTGTTGGCTGTGGGGCAGTAACGGCACTTCTGCACTGGCATCCGCGCCCGTGCCGCTGGGGTGCTGCTCCCGTCAGCCCACATGTCACTAGCCTTCCCGTGGTCTCCCTCCTCTGGGAATTTTGCCTAATCTTGCCCCGAGGTCGCTGCGGGTCAGAGCCCAACAAACGCGGCCCGCAGCAGGGCTGGGGCCCACAGCACCGTGGCCTGAACCCCCGACGGAGGACTAGACACGAGCACTCGTGCACAGGTCAGTGGCAGTAACACTGCATCATCATCCTCACCTTATCGGGACTTGCTTGACAACTACTGCAGAAGTTAATCAAGTAAATCATGATAAAAACTGAAAGCTGCCAACACGCCCAGGCCTATGCCCCAAGAAAGCGCCGCACTCCCAGCGTGGGCTCCCCCGGCTGTGTGGCTCCCTTTTCAGGTAGGCCATGTTTGTGCCAGGTCAGAAACATCCAGGTGTGAGCGAATAGTTTGGAATTGTAGTGTGGAGCACAGGAGAAATGCTACTCCTTTCGTTCCCCTCCCGAGGGATTATTCAGGCCTTGAGTCACCCATGGCGTGGCCTTGGCTCTGCTCCAGGAAAGCCCCCAGCTGCTGTGCTCAGGTGAGTGAAATCAGTGCTGCTGCAGCACTTCCTCTTCCCTGCCCCATGGGGAAAAGTGCTGGGGTGTTCTCCTAGAAAGGCCAGGCTGTGTGGTAACTGCTGCTAAAAATAATCACAATCTCAGTGTGATGGTTTGCTTTTCTCAAAGAAATGCCTTAATGTGAAAGTTAAGCTCAGAGTGCAAGGGAAAGGCACCCTGAACTGTAAGTTTTAAGTCTGCTCTGTGTGTTGCTATTGGTGTCAGCTGAGCTTTGCAAGAGATCTAGAGGTGAGGGATATCTCAGACCTATGCCTGAGATCTTGTCTCTTGAATTTTTGACTGATTACTTAAAATGTTAAATGAGGTAGGCAGGTTCAAGGACTGGCCTGTGTTGTTTGCTGGTGGTTTATAATAGGCTAAGAGCAAGTTATAGCTACTCTTAAAATTGAGATAGCCTTCTTGAACACTGAAAACACTTCTTTTTCCAGATTAGTTTCTATTGGATTTTTTTTGGGGGGGTGGGAGGGAGTGCAGAATGTTAAAGTGGTTCCTAGTTTTTCAAGTGTAGTTTATACTGATGCTAAAACATTCTGGGTTCTGCTGTCTTTTAACACTGTCTTTTTCTTCAGAATCTAAAAGACCCTTAAGAGTGAATGAAGCACATAGTATTAACTTTTTTTTTATTGTGTTTGGTTAATGTTACCCTCTGTACTTTTCAGCAAGTGCTGTTTGAGAGTTTTGCCTTATCATAGCCACTTTGGAGTAACTTACATCCCCTCCCCCCTTTTAACACATTTTCTGTGCCTTACATTGAATAAGCAGGGCAAATTATTTGATCTTCTGGTCACATGTGTAACTACTCTCATATAAGTAATCCCATTTCAGTCATGTTCTTTCCCCATAAAGATGAAGAAATGCTAGTCAGAGTCCCTGCTTGGTTAGGATACCACATTCAGAGGGGCTATCCAGAATTTTTTTTTTTCCTTATAGTTCTTTTAGTTTTAGGATTGCAGATTGAGAAATTAAACAATTTTCTGTGTAACTTATTTAACCTCAGTTAATTGCCATGCCTATGCATTTATGTAGCATTTTGAAGAATTTATTTATCAGGAAATACTGTATAAAACTTCTAGGAAATAGTGTATCTATAGGTAAATGATTTAAACTATTATGAACTTGTAGTTTCTAATGAAAAAAAAGGGGGGGGGGTCAATTCAACCTTTAATTTCACTCTCTTACTACCCTAGCTTTGTAGATGACCTGGTTTTGTTTTGCAGTACAAATACTACTGATGAGTTATCATTTGTTGCAATGTGAGTGTGTTTACAGAGAAGGAAGGAAAGGAGAATGTTTTAGGAAGTCACACCAGTTCCATATTTTCCTTATATATTCAGTCAGCAGAGTCTTTATGTTACTTCTGCACTATATAAATTTCTGACAGATTTTAGTGGGATAGCTTTTAAGTGGTGTTGGGAGCTACAAGTAGTTCAGTGATAATCAGCAAAAGTAGGCATAGAGTCAAGAAGCAAAATGGTGTAACATGCTCTTGCTGGTTTTATGCTAGTATTTTTTTAATTTTTTCACAAAATGAATGAATACAAAACATGGAAAAAATGCAGCTGAAACCCTTCATTAGATTCTAGTTAAAACTGGAAAAAACACTGAATGTCTATCTATATCAAGTCATTTGGTCTGCTTGAAACTCGGAGCTCTTGCAGGTAGAAGGCGTCCAGTGCCTGAGCCGCAGGCTGCTCAGGATAGGGCTCAAACCAGAGCAGCCACTGAACCAGAGACACTGGGCAATACTAATGACAGCTTGGAATAAGTTACTTGCGTTTATTACTGATGGTGTTATTCTTTCCAAACTCAATTAAGGGCAATTATTTAATGGTAACCACAGCCCAGATTTGTAAAGGTGTTTAGGCTCCCTTTGAAAAACAGTGCATGTGCCTGGATACTTCTAAAAGTTTGAATGATTGATTTCCCCTGCCCTGTATTTAATGTGTATTAAGGCAGAGGGAAAGAAAGTGAAACTGCTGATAGGAAGAAAAAGATACCAAAATTAATAACCAGGTAAACCAATAAGATGCATTTCCTGGAATAATGTGTTATTCTAAGTGATCTTTGAGGAAAGAGAAACTACTAATAAAGGAGCTCATGTAAATACTTTCACAGGAACTGAAGCAAATAGAGTACACGGTTTAAAGATGATTATTTTTTGGCTGGGGTGAGAAACAAGGTATGGGACCACTGAACTGATCCAGTGTGGCACATCGGTATTCTTATGCCCCTTTGTTCCAGTTATTCCAATTGTTTTAAATCTAAATTTTAAAGGGAGAAGGGAACACCTCTTTGGAAGTTCAGAAAAAGTATTTTATGAAATATGGGTGTTCATACATCTAAATGAAAAATGGAGGTAAAGAGGTAACTGACTAAAACTGTTGTACAAGGTTCCAAAATAGTTAGCATGCAGCAGAGTTTAAATCAATTATTAAATATTTAGAGTGAAACAGAGGAATACTTTACTTGTATCCTATTCTTTAGCTTCATTTGAATTGTGCTATTTTTTGTGTTTGTTTTGTCTTGTTTCATGCCAGATGTTCTTATCAGAGAAAACAACGGTGATGTGTTTTAATATTGATGAGTTGAATCTCTTGGGAATAATAGTATATGTACCTTCTCAGAATACAAATTGTGGGAGGCTTTTTATAGTATAATTACCATAATGTATTGAATTTTAAGTATGACTCTTTAAAACTGTGGAAAAAGGTCTTTGTTTGTTACCCTCTTCTATCTACTTTCAACGCGATTTGCCTTTTAAAATTATGTATCGTGTCTTGGTGGCCTTTAGAAAGGAAACACACAAAACACCTGAGGTACAGTGTAATCTGTCAAAGTAACATGTCCTTAAGCACCTTGTAAACTATTAAAGCAGCATAATATTTTTCTTTCCAAAGTCATTAGTTTATGCATTTGAACAATTGCAGCATAATCATGGTACCTTTCTTTAACTTTTTTTTTTTTTTTTTTCTTCTCCTCCCTCCCAGGAACTCAAACATTGACGTCCTGAAGTTATAAATGATTTGGTAACAAACTGAGCTTGCAATGCAGGCAATTAAAACTGTGGAAAAAGAAGTAACTTTTATAAAGGAAATACTGTTCACAGAATCTTTCCTAAAGCAACAAGAGTGCAGCAAAAGCCCAGTAAGCAGGCAGCTCTGTGAGGAGCAGCCATTGGAAGGAGCTGTCTGCAGCTCTCAGTGCTGTACTGAGCATGTCCCAGCGGAGCCCAGTGCAAGCAGCACATTATGCAAAAAGGCAGCTCTAGCAGATGGGAGAGAGGCACAGCAAGCATTTGCTTCACTTGCATCACCACCGCTTGAAAACAAACCTGGATCGCTAGAGGGGATCTTGCCGGCAGGCCAAGGGAAAGAAATCCGGGAGCATGGCTTGATTTCCGAAGGTGTTGCACTGCGAAAAATCATGGGGAATCAAGATGGGAAGCTAAAGAAAAATACAGGTGATGTGCATGAAGGAGGAGAGGATGTCTCTGGGCCCAAGGATACAGATGGCACAAAGAAGGTAGCAGGAAGCAGAAGGGGACTGGGGAAGCATGCAAAAGGAAGTGAATCTGGTAAAAAGAAGGGTAAGTCGGACTCGAGGGCCTCGGTGTTTTCAAATTTAAGGATCAGAAAAAATCTGTCCAAGGCTAAAGATGGGAATGGTAGCTCGAGGGAGGATGTTCTGGAAAGCCAGGCCTTGCCGACGGGGGAGCTGGACAGTACTCATTCAATTGTTACCAAAACTCCAGATATAAGCATCTCCGCAGATGAAGGGGGTCTCTCAGACACAGATGTTGAACATTTTGAAATCAGAAATGAAACTGTCCTCGTTGCTGCAGAAACACAGGATGGACAAAGGACCAGTTCTGGCTCCGATACAGATATATACAGTTTCCATTCAGCCACAGAACAAGAGGATTTGCTTTCTGATATCCAGCAAGCTATTAGACTGCAGCAGCAGCAGGGGGCAATTAGTATTGGAACTGAGGACCTTGTCACCAAAACAATGGGCCGACACATGGCTAATTCTCAAGCAGCCTCCTTAGATTTTGAACGGTTTCTTTCAGTAGCTACCACTGACAAAGCGAGCAGCCCAGACACTGAGGAGTCTTTTCCAGCGCTATCTGAAATTGCGGAAAACATTCCAGTCTCTTGCGCAAATGAAAGTGAACTGAAAGAGGCGGTAAATGGAACAGGCTCTCCTGGTAACGGCTTATTTAAAACACAAGAACGTAAGCTATTGATCGAGGAGCAGGAACAGCTCGCTGCTGGAGTGGATGCTGCAGCTAGTGAACTAAAAGATGATTTAAATGAAGCTGCCGTAGAAAACGGATCTCAGATAGACAGCTCCGTGCTCCCTTTTCCAACCTCAGTAGCAGATTCTGAGACTAAAATTAGTGATGTGCAGGCTGTTGATTTCCAAGGTTTGGTTACAGATGATGGTATTTCAGATGCAGGCCACGATCATGCTGCTGAGACTCAGGAAGATAAACACGCTCTATCAGCCAGTCAAGATGATCTGCCTAATGGTTTATCTACTGAAATGAAAAATGGCATTTTGTCCTCTGAGGGGACAGCAGGTAGTCCGGTGCTTGGTTCCCGATGCTTTAAGCCCTATCTAATTAATCCTTGTTACATCAAAACCACAACTAGGCAACTGAGTTCTCCCAACCATTCACCTTCTCCCTCCCCATCCCAGAGCCCACTTTTTACAAGGAAACAGGAGTCCTTCCACAAAAAAGAAAAAGTCTCAATCAAGAAGCAGAGGTCTGCTAGTTTGGCTGGCTTATTTAGTCGTTCAGCAGACTGGACCGATGAGGTATCTGATCACAAATGCGAGATAACGCAGAAGGTGGGCTCTGCAGGCTACCTGGAGCATAAGGGGTTCAAAGAGAAATTTCAAACAGAAAGAGTGTCTTTGACTCATTCAAGAAAGTCCTCAGGGGTGCAGGCTTCTACAGAGACGTTTCCCAATGTCTTTTCAGGTGAGTGACATGTATTAAGGTTATTTTCTAGAGACTCTCTGAAAATATATTTAAAATACTGTAATTCAAACCTTTGCTGTTGCATGTGCTGATGTCTTTACTTATGCTGACAGTTTTAAAATCACAAGCCTAATCTTACAGATGCATTCACCTTTTATGGGATGAGAATAGCCTTTCTCTATTTGGTGTCAGCCCGGCAACAGTGCTAGTAAAGCAAGTGCATAACTCTTTGAAGTTTTTTTTTCTTTGTCTAAATCTTGTAGAACAAGGCTGAATGCTTTACATTACTCTTGATGAAAAATGTTCAGAGCCTCCCCATTGCAAGCAAGCTAGCTCTCTGCATAAATAGATCTTTCAGAGATGAAGTAACTGTGATGCTGTTTGGGGTTTTCTTGTGCTGGGCATTGTTCAGATGCAGTGTAAATATTTGAGAGCTGCACCTGGCATTAGACTGGGGCAATGATGAGGATTCACTTGGTACAAAAAGGAAACAGGCATGCAAGCACAGATGGGCAGCACTGCAGAAAAGAACCCCATTCCCCTTCAGAAGCACAGGGAAGGAGGAGGAGAAAAAGGAGTTCAAAAGGCAGCATAAAATGGAGAAGAGAGGTGAAACTGCCTGTAGTAAAATGTGCTGTTTTTGACTGGTTGCAGGCTCATTGAGGAAAGCATTCTTTTACCTTGTCTATTAGGCAGCTTGTATCCTATTACAAAGGCACAGAAATACAGAGTTTAAAGATAAAATATGATGTGAATAGAAGGTTATACTTTATTGCACTTTGGGTTTTTTCTCTCTCTTCCCCTTACTTGGAGTTTCCATAACAAACTAAAGTTTGCACAAAGAGAGAAGGCCTGTATCACTTTAGGAGGTATGTACATACAGAAAACTTGGCAATGTAGTCCATTAATTTTTCATTTAAATTGTAGAACTAAGAGTACAGAAACATGTTTCAGTGCTATTCGCAAAAATGCAGTGAGAATTTTTTTCTTTTGCACTTTTTATAAAGAATAAAATAGGACATTTTATACAGGGAACAGTAACATGATTTAAAAATTATATGAAAGAAAAGAGTTGAGCTACCAACAACTATTGTTCTATACTGTAGATTTAAAAATTATGTAACTTACAACCATTAGCATTCATTGTTGCTTTCTCTTTGCATATTCTGTTTGTCATCACAATATTATTGATGAATGAACTATTAAAAACAGTGGGGGGAGTTTGTACAACAGCAAACCCCAGGAGTTTGAGATAGTCAGGAGATGTGTGAAAATTATTTTTTTGAATTAAAATCACAAGACTACTTTCATTCTTGTGACTATATTAGTCTTGAACAAATATCCCTAATCTCACTCTTTAGAGTTCAAGTTTTATCTTAAATATAGTTTTGGCCAGCCCCCCTCAGAAGTGAGCTGAATCTTTTTTTTTTTTTTTTTTTTTTTTTTTTTTTTTTTTTTTTAATCTTTTAAATCCTTTCCACCTGTTATCTTAGATACAGTTCCAAACATTCCTACTCCTAAGTTTTACAATTTGTGGTGATCACTGCTTTCAGATTTGTAACATATAATACATAACCTTTTGCTATGAATGCTTGACATCTTAAAAACAAAGCTAAATACTAAAATGTAATGCATTGTCAGTAATTACACTTTACTTGGAGTTACTTTTGAAGTTTAGTTTGCCAGGAACAGGCTTCTTCATGTTTCCTCATGAGTTTTTATTTTAAATACTTACTTGTTTTATCCTGTTTTTCCCAGCAGCAATTCAGGCTGTTATTGTGAAGGGACCAGTGCCCAAAGCAACAGTAGTTCTGTCTCTTATGGAAATGCCTGTGACCCTCATTTACATGTATATACCAGCTGTCTTTAGAGGCAGAGCACAATTATACCTTTCAGTTCATGCAGAATAGCTTGAAATGAGGGAACTGGAAATGACGTAACGCTTAATCATTTTCTCTTTCTGATTTTTCTCCTGCTTTTTTAAAAATGTAGTTACAAGCTGAAAGGTATTAAGAATGCATAAATAATAACTAGTATGAATGAAAAAGGGAAATAAAATCAACATTAGTATCCCTACAAACTGTCTCATTGCATCACTAGCAGGAAAGCCTTTCTATTTAAACCAGTCCACACAGCAACAATTACAGAAATAATTTCCTTGGAATTAAACTATCGTTATTGAAAAATTTTGTATTTTAATCATGTGTCACTTGCATCAATTTGGGGATTACTATCAAGCTTTTAAAAAAGCGTGTTATTTATAGAGGCTCATTTCTATCGTGTTTTAAAAAAAAAAAAAAAAAAAAAAAAAAAAGCTTCTTGCCTGGAGCATTAAATCCCATCTTGCTGTGCAATGACTGTAGTGTTATTCTGCATTTCTAACTAGAATCAAGTAAAATATTCCACAACACTTTAGTCATTGATTTTAATGACAGCAGGTTCTAAGCAGATGACTGGCCTACTTTTGCTCTATGCTGTAGTCTGGCAGTGTGTCATTTGGTTTTCACAGTGATCTATATGTACTCTTCTTAGGCTGTTTTAATGTAAAATGTAGGTGGTAACCAATAGCTGGAATTATATTGATTGTATTTTTATTTTTTCCCATAAATTTTGATAGAAGTGACTGAAGAAATGCACATTAAAATATTATATCAGAGGACCATTTAAAAATAGTACTATGTGAGTTCTTGGGGGAGAAGGAAAAAATAATTCAGCCTGCCAAAAAGGCTCTTCCAACTTTTCCTGTTTTGCATATTTGCATTTTGGTTTATATGAGAAATAAGCAAAGTATGATATTTAGAAGTTGATGCATTGGCTAAGGATGTGGTGTGGGCAATTCTATGGGCATTTTGTAATTAAGACAGAAGATCCATTTCTTTCCCGATAAGGACAGCTGTGTTTGAAATTGTGGTGACAGTAATTACAAGTTCTAGATTTCAACATGCTGCAGAGTAGGGCCAGGACTCTTATGCTGTGGTCCTGGGAGGGCAGGAGCTGAACCTGAATGGAGAGAGTTGGCTCTTTCTTTGCAGTTTGTGTCCATGAATGACTTTTACTAATGCTAAGCGGGTATCTTGGTGGAAAAATGGAATTGACGTTCCCAAACATTAAAATAACTGACACAGAAGAGCTAATAGATTGAGTTAATAAAAAGGAGTTTAGTCTAGCTTTAATCTGAGTCGTGGTGATAGCAAAGGAGTTTGTGAGGGTTTCTACTATATATGCTGAAAATGCAAGTTCTACCAGCCATCCCAGATCGTAATTAAACTCTATCAGAACCAACCCACGCCCTTTCTAAGCTCTGTTGGCTGGCTGTAATATGTTTGCTATGCAAATCTATTTCAAACAGGTCACTTATCTTTAAATTTCTCTTCAGAGACTGATTTTTTTTTTGTCCTGTTCTACCTTTAAAGAGGAAACAGATAAGCAAACAAACAAACAAAATCTAAGCTACCATAAAACAAAACCTAAAGTCAATCCCATGCTTGTGCCCTGGGGGCCTCTGCCTGATTTCTGTGGGATGCGGGCCTGCTTCTCAAAGACCACTTTATATCACTCTCAGTGTAACTAATGTCATCGACACCCACTTGCAGCTCCAGTACTTTGTGTGCAGCCTCGTAGAAAGGCCTTAGTATAAAGTATATGAAAACTGGAATAAATAGGGTCAAAGTTTGCTTCTGAGAAATATAGTAGCTGTTTTTAGACACATCTGCAAGGGTTTTTTTGTTTGTTTTGATTTGCGTCATGAGGCACGTGATACGGATTTGTATCTTTTGGCACTGTGGGGAAATATCTATCATGCTACTCTGTCTTAGGACTACTTGCAGTTTGGGCCTTCGTCAGTGATGTTTGTTAGCCCACGTGCCTCTTACAACAGGATGGGGCAGCATGGCCTCGGCTAAGCAAGGGGGATTGCCCAGCAGCAGCCCTTTCTTGTGTGGCACAGGATCACTTGAAACACTGACCACTGCTAACAAGCATCTGAGGGCAAAGACACTCTTCTTTTTGCCTAGTAAACCCACACTGCGGGTGGGGAGGGGATGCAAAAACTCATCCACTGCAACTACAGTGGGATGTGTTTGAAAATGGGCTGCGGTAAGTTACAGAAAACCTGCTGAGTATTGGTAAGCTGCTTTAATGTTACTGCGCCAGCACTGCAGTATGGGAACGAGACCACCACAGGTCATGTCACTAGAATGCAGCACTGCCTCGGTGTGCTGTGGTGGGGTCTCATGATTAAAGCTTTGATCTTCATCTAGAGCTTCACTGGAGTAGCAGGCCTTGGTCATGGGGCTCTGCAACTGCATCCCTCGGCCCACTTCTCTCCGAGCAGTGCTGCCACTCTGAGGTCAGCCTCGCAGCCTGACTCGCGTCTGACCTAGAAATGTGTTTTTCTGGTTGCCTGATGATCTTTTGGGGGATGAAAAAGGGTAAAAGAAAGGGGAAAATGCAATAGCTGGAGGTTCAGGCAGTTTTGTTTCAATCTGTTTGAGATGTAGCACCAGCATTGTGTCCATCACACGTGGGATCTGGCTAGAACTGTTCATGAAAGGAGGTTGTGTTCTTCAGTGATGTTGCTTCTAAGACAGCAACTGATTATTCCAGTGTGAATAGCTATATGGAATTTAAATTTGAATATATTTACTGGGTCTGATTGTGCTTTAATATCTTTTTAAATATTTATAAATTGTTTAATAGTTTTTGCCTGATTTTTTTTTTTTTTTTCCTTTTAACATGCCTGGACTTCTTTTTCAGAAAATAAACATATTCCCTGAATAAGTTTCACCGTTTTCTCCATAGTGCAGTGTCTAAAGAAAAATTAGCATGACACTGAAAAGCATGGGAATATTTTAGGCTGTCTGCATGTGAAGGATCAAACAAATCAGAAACACAGTGATTAGAAAGCTCAGACCTCCTAACTGGCTATGGTATTTTGTTTGTACTCTAGTTTAACCAAGCTCAGGATATGGCAAAGCATATTCCCTATAAACCACTCTTGCCAAAATCTGAGTTTACATAAGGAGTCGTGGTGATAATGCACATAAGTGTAGGTGTTTCTGTGTCTGTAGCTTTGATTATTTTGAAGTTCATCTAGAAAGTATTTTTCTTTTGTGACTGGGTGGAATTCAACAGTTTCTGGAAACTCACCTTTATGCATACAGCTTATCTTTTGGGGGGGATGAGGTGAGTTGGTGTAAAGGGGCACAGGGTTAAAGCAGTGAGAAGCCATGCAGGAAGATGATGGAAGAATGCGAGAACTTGACACTCTGCATCACCTCATTCCTGCCTCTTCATGCAATAATACAAGGCCGCTTGAATTTTATTAAGTGCTTTAGAAGAGGCAGCAATATGGGTTCTGGATCTGTGTCACACTAGAGAAAAGTAACTGATGGTGAGTTACTTCCTCTATCTTGCGTTTTTACCTTGCAGTCCATGTAGAGGAAGTTACAGAAAATGAGGTGGGCTGTGGTACGTTGACTATGAAGTGACTATTGCTCATTTTATTTCCATATTGCTGCTATCCTGAATAAGCTTCCACCACATTCTGAGCCATCTGAAGGGAGTAGCTAGACTCTCTGACCATGAATAGGCAGTAGGATTATGTTTTCTGATGCAAAACTTTGCATTACTCTCAAGTAAATACAGAACATGACTTATTTTATTCATGGATGTAAAAGCCCACAGAACCCATTCAGTCAGCAAGTGATTTTTCACCAGTAAGAAGCAGTGGTTATAGGAGTATGTGTGCCCCATCCCAGATGTAATAATAAATCCTAATATAAATAGAACAATGAAAATATATAGATACAGAGCATAAAAAAATACCTGAGAATTAATGATTTTGGTGTTTTGCTCTATATAGTGGAAAAGTGGCAGGAATACCTAGTCACAAATCAGCCACATCATTGGAGTATTCTTAGTTGCCAGTAAAGATATGGATTGTTCAGTCTCAGGATTTATATGACATTTAGCAGGAGTGCCAGAGCTCTGAACTCGGTGTGAATTTGAATCGGGCAGAAACATAGTTAACGTTATTGTGGAACTAATTACAGGGAGCAGCTTTGATTCTAGAGTTTGTTTGATGTGGAGGTCTAGCCTAGATCTCACTTAACTTGTCCCCTGAAGATGCATAATGGTAGTGTGTGGGGGAAAAAATAAGTGGCATATCTCTTCCTCTTCCTTGCACTGTTAAAGAAAATCACTGCACAAAAGAAATCAATGCTGCAGTAACACTCTAATTAGATACGTTAACATCTGCTAACAGTCATGTAAGAAAAAGTGGTTTTCATTTAAAAAAAAAAAAAAAATAACATGGCCTTCATAATAGAGGGTGTGTATCTGAATGCTATTTTGTCATGCAGAGTCAAGACAATACAGTATGCTGAGAAATGGTTGAGAGAAATATTTAATTACATCAATGTAAAAACACGAAGATCCAGTTACAGCAAGGAAGGCATGTACTTAAGTCTTTTATTCAGAGAAATTCTAGGAGAATATAACTGCACAAGTATTATCTTTTACTGTGTACTTTCATCAGAAAGCAAAGCATTAACTCTTCTTGTTCAGAATACTCAATACAGAATGCAAATACTTACCAGCCAACAGTAAGAAGATAGTCCACTTACAAGACTGCTAGTATGTGGAATTTGAGCACCACTGTATGTATTAGAGATGCAACACAATACTCCTTGAAGCAGAGGGGGGAAAAAAAAAAAGGAGGCATTTTTTCAACTTCCATGACATGTAATTTGAGCTCATTTGAAAATCGGAGAAACACAAAAAAGACTATTTCTTACTTTATATTAACTTGGTATTCCTCCAAATATTCTAGCAAGACCCAAAGATAGAGTATCATAGACCAAAGCAGTTCTGAGATGAATATTGTCATTGTTCATCATTTATTTATTTATTTATTCCACCCTACCCCCGTGATTGGCTTGGAGGGGGAGAAGAAAAAAATGCTCTAAAGTGCCCTTGGTGATGTTTTATGAGGGCTGCAGCATGGTGGAAAGGACACCCTACAACAAACTCACAAGATCTAGAAAATAAAATACAGGATGTTAATCTGTTTGAAAAGTAGTTAATTAGGACAGTAACACCCTCCCCATGCACCAACGTGGTGGCTTGTAAGTATACTGCAGGACATGCAGCCTACCTTTCTCTCTATAGATTAATACTGATAAATACATTTTCAGGGTATTACAGGTTTGGTTTTGTTTAGTATTGCTTTTTATTAGTGTTAATAGTAATAATACTAAACTTCCTTACTTTGCAAAATGTAAAAGTAGGTTTCAGACTCCACGGCCTCTCTTTCTGTCTCTTCGTATGAGACCCCGGACTAGTCCTGTCCCTAGTAGCAGTTCCCAGTACAGACTGAGTTCGCAGCGCGGCGGGAGCTAGGCACCCTGTCCTTGCCCACTGGAGGCAAGGAGTGTTGCTGTCTTGCTCGGGTCAAGTCTCAGCACTTACCTCTGTATTAAGCCGCATGTTTTGATTTCCACTTATTGAAGAACTCAGTGGGAGATGCAGCTTTATATTGATGATCAGCAGTACCTTGTCTTTGGGTGAGGGTCTGGTTCCCAGCCCGAATTAGTCTGGAGCTCAGAGCTGCATCTTCACTGCGGAAAAGGCAGGTTTAGTGCAGGAAATGTCATTCTGGCGTTAGGGCCCCAGAAATGTATTCTCCCATTTTTAGTTACAAACTGGTTGTCACTAGTAAGAAACTTGCTGTTGATCTGGTGTAATCAAGACTGGGCTGTTGCTGTGGCTCAGAGTAATTAAAAAGATATTTTGGCTCTCTCCCTAATTTGTTGAGACTAGCGGCTAAGCCATATGTATGAGCAGTTGGGAATGAAAACTTACAGTGTAGTAAAGGGCATTTTAAAGGCAGCAATACACAGGGAATGCTCTCAACGTCCGTGAGAATACCCTTTTGAACTCAAAAGAGTGCGGTCGGCTCCTCTAGCAACACTGCGCTTGAAGATTAGTACACAGACCGTAAAAATCCACTGCTGTCCCTTGAAAAGCTTACTGCATATGTTTAAGATTGTGGTGACTGAAGTGAAGATATCGAAGTAGATCATATTTTTGTCCCATGTGTAGGTGTGTTAGGGAAGTTGACTAAACTTCCAAATAAGTAATGTTTGCATATATAGACTTAAAATATACTTGGAAGCTTTGAACATGTTTAAAGAGAAAAAATATTTGCGGACTGTTTCATAGTGATGCAGTTGTATGTTTTTCTTTTTGATTGACTGTTGTTCCCATTTTCTTATTTTCTGCTTTCTTCATCATATCAGTTTTTGTTTATGGATATAAAGAAAAAACTTTTGTACATTATGGAAAAATATAAAAAATTCAGCAGTTAATAAAGTTGAAAGACGTAGTCAGATCTTGGAGTGCACAGGCACTGTGGAGGGAAGAAAGCTGAAGCAGACTAGGGTGTTAAGTAAAGAGCAGGTTTAAAGAAATATGTCATTTACGTCCCACCTCAGTCTTGCTAGAATGAAACGAGGTGAAACTGGTTCAGTTGTGGCTTGTGGCTGCCTGTGCAAAAACCTGGATTTACTTCTAATGTAGGGATGGGCTGTATTGTAAATGAAACGTGGAACAATTGGGAGTAAAGAAGTTCTACAAAACTGGGTTGTAAAGAACAGCATGTATCAGTATGGGCTGACAAAAGAAGGCATTAGCAATGGCTGCTTAAAAAGACATCAGAGGAACTTCTTACCTTACAGAAGGAACTGTGGCTTGCTGGCAGGCGGCGAGTACCTGGCACAGAATAACGCCTTCACATCACAAATCACCACAGAAACTAAAAGGGGAAAAAAGCACAGAATTAAATACTTGCTGAGAGGAACCTAAGCACTTGGAAAATATGATCTGGAAGGTGCCAAAGATCCATATGGTGCCTAAAAGATTTGACAGACAGACACATAAAGATTCTACTTTATCATAAATGGCTTTAAAATTAGAAAAGCTTTAGTAATAGAATTCTGTCATCTTCAATAATATTGCATTAAATTCTGAAGAGCATCAAGGTCAAAGGAGCCATAAAATATAATGTTGTGGAATAAAGTCTTGTTTATATCTTAAAAATATTTTGTACTGTATACTGTTGCATTGTAATTTGGGAATTGGTACCTAAAAACTTCAGATTCTGAAAGATATTTATAGATCTCTATAGTGGAAAGTAAGGACAAAACCATGGATTAATACTTTGTCTTAGTTTACACTGTGTTATAGGTACATCATGTATTGGAAAATTCAAGGTGGAAGCAGGTACAAAATATATTTCAGCCACTGTGAAGGCAAAAACTCAAGGAGCTCAGTGCTCAGGTTAGGCAGGACTAAGGTCTGTGTTAACTAGTTTTCAGCTTAATAGTACTTCCCCTTTTTCCAGCATGATTTGTGGAAGCCTGGCATATGATAAGTCATCTTTTAACAGAGCATTTGATGATATGGTGAAATTGATGTTGTTGCCAGGCCTCATAGCCAGCACAAGCGGAGCAAGCTGTTTTAAAATGCACCCGCTTAGTTCTATCCGTTACAGGACTGTGGATAAACAGATGTTTTTTGAAACCTCTGTTAACTTTTGACAGCCTATCTGGGGTGGCTTTTTATCTGATTGACTCGGTGGTCTTTCCTTGTCATCTTTTCCATCTCTTTTTGTGGAACCCTGTTTTCAAATGCTGCCAGACCTTGACCCTCTCCATCAGGGCCTGGAAGACTGTGAGGAGGTTTGTCTGAGGAGCCTCTTCTGCCGCCTCCTGCAGCGTGATCGCCCTTCCGGCGGGCTGCCAGCGTAGCAGCTGCACCTTCCACCCTTATTTCCAAACAAGAGCACACACTTGTGTGCCCTGCCTCCTTGGAGGTATTTCAGGTGTCCTTTTGGTAACTATTATATGCTTCTCTCGCTGTAACTGCGTAATGGGCTAAATGCTGCTTGTTCTATTTAAGTGAGTAGTAATCACAATGATACGCTTACTCAAGCTCTCTTGCACAGTCCACAGTCTGTTGAAGCGAGTAGTGATAATTTTGGGGCTAAAGTAAAGAACAATTGTACTGGCTTGAATTGCCATGCTGTATCATTTGGGGGGCTTATTAGTAAGAATTCTACCCAATTTGCATAATATATTAATAATTTTTAACACCACTGTGTTGGAGCGAAGGTTGTAACAAGCAGACCAAGGAGCTGACGCTTTTGCACAGGGGTTGATGTATTTTCTTTCCAGCTTAAAGTTAGTCAAGAATCTTCATGGAGAGGGTCCATGAACAATCAAGAGGATCTTAAGAGAAAGGAAACACTATAAAGGTAGGGAGACTCAGTGATAATTAGATACAGAAGTGAGAGAAGTGAAATTAATAATTGGTAGTTTTAGTCCAATTATTTTATGAGTATCTGTGAATGTAATCAGTCCATAAATCAATACATTCCTCAGTGGGATTTAATAAATATGTATTTCTGACCTTGAAACTGCATTGAACTGGGTGTAGGCAGGTACCGAAAGCCATGAGAGGTAGATAGAGTAGCTGTATTTCTTTTCCTAATACTCTTGCTTAGACAAGCTTTCTGCTCTTGATTCCTGAAATTAAGATATTTTGTGGGTTCAGTTCATACCACCCACGTCAAAGGAACCAGGAAGTCTGGAGGCAGACTATCAACAGGAGAAAAGACTGTCTGAGTCTTTTCAGGCGTTGCTACACATCCCTAACTTTACTATAATATTCTAAATAGTATAACATAAAAGAAGGTTGAAATCAATATATTCCCTCTGGTTGTTTTTCCCCTTAGAAACGTGTATGTGTACAGGCAATTAAGGCAGGTATTAGCTACTATGCTGATATTTTCTTTGTTTTTATTATAACAGGATTGTAAGGATGGATTCCATAACCCTGGACCTTGACAAGTTTTGTCATTTTTAAGGCTTCAGTTGCCTAGAAGTTAGATTTACGATGCACTTTATTTTATATTTATCATATTGGGAGGATGAGATATTTCTATTTGTTATGTAACCGTGTTGTTTGTGTAGACCTGTTGCTTGCTGGGTTTTCCATGCTTTATGTAACCAGACTGTGTGAAAACTGTCACACAGTTTTAAGAAAGTATCTGTCAGTGAAAATTCAATTCCTTGGGGTTTTTCTTTTTCTTTAAAAAAAAACCAAAACACAACAAAACAACCCACACTTGAGGGATGAGAGATTTGGAACAATATCCTAATCTAAATCAGCAGAGGATTAGAAAGTCTGCAATGAAAAAGTACGATAAATGAGTTCTTTAATCCTGAAATATTAGGCATAATCTTTCAGGTCAGGTTTCAGCAAAGCAAGAGACTAAATTAATTTGCTGTATTTTTAAATGCAAATGGGTACGCTATATGTATTTGTGCAGGCCTTAGGCAGCTTCTTATTTGAAAAGGAGAAGAGATGGCTAGATGGCAAATTTCCTTAGGTTTCTAGTTCTGTTTCATTCTCTTGTTTCCATGTACGCTTTTGAAAACCTCTCCTTTCTCAGCAGTCACAAATTTTATATTGCGTTTAGATTGACTGGTACAGGCTAGCTGAAAACTATTTTGAAGTTTGAAAAGATTAGGAAATGAAAGTAAAATATTAAAGTAATATAACACTCAATCCTTTGTGTGAAATATTAGTCACTTGGTGTCTTGTATATTTGAGACCTGGGAGTGTACATTAAACAGCAGAAATTTAGAAACATGAAAATAAAATGTGATTCTTTTGCCTCTAGGAAATGACTCTGCTGGCTTTTGCTGTGCGGTTTGGGGGAAAATAGATGAGGAAAACTTGTACTGCAGAGTACTAAAGAAATAACATGTAGTCGTATTCGATAGTACTGTAAAGGACTCTCCAGCTAACTGAAGTAATATGGTGTGGCTTCTATTACTTATTTTCCAATTTTAAAATTTGAATCAATATAAATGTATTCGGAGTACAGTTACTAGCTCCCATACCAGTAACTGTACATGTAAGTCTTTGCAGTGTTTTTGTCTGCCAGCCGTGTTTGTCCTCTTCCAGCATGCTGGGAAACATTCAATGCTGCACAGTTCAGTGACATGCCAGATGATTTAGGCCTAACTTATGACCTGGATGTTAGTGTACATAGAAAAGGGGGTGGAAAAAAATGTGATGATTGAATGAACGATGAATTTGATAATGAGAGAATATAGAGATGTATGAGGCAGCAGATGTCTAACTTATACTATTTCCTAACTCTTGAACATGGTAAAAATCAGCTTTTCTTTTTCTCTATTTTTCTCTCTCTCAATCTATGTTCGTATTTGGATTTTTTTGTCAGTCAAAAAAGCATAAGAGGACTATAATTGTCTTTTATATTCTCTAAGACAGAATATGGAAGTGTAGTGTAGTAGTGTAAAACATTCTAAAAGAAAATACACCACCATTTTGTCTCTCTCTTCTTCCTTTCCCTTTTTTCTCCATCCTAAGCCCCAAAGATCAAGCAAAGCCTGTGGTACTTTTGGCTTCAAAGCTAATGAAATAACTTTGCTGTGTGAGCATTTCTGAGCTCACTGAAGTGCGCAAAAAAAAAAAAAAAAAAAAAAGTAAACTGGGGGGGAGACAAACTGATTTCATTTTCTAAAGATGTAGGCAGTACATGAGTCACCATTTATTCTTGATGAGACTCTGAATTATGACTGGGCTTTCAGGATTTGTGTTACACTGAAGTAGTTCTCTCTGTGCACTGGGAAAAATTAAAAGGGAAAGTCTGTCTCCAGTTTGCGTAGGTTAAGACATGCTGATGCAGCTGCTCTATCAACAGTGAAAGCGTGGTGGTGTATTTGGACATTTGAAAAAAGATTCACAAGGGACAAGCCTGGGGGCAGCTTTTGGAATATGAGTCATTTTAATCATCACTCTCACTGACAGCTGGGCTCTATCTTTTCCAAATGCAATTTAAGGTGGATAGGAGGCACACTTCTTAAAATAAACATGAGTTTGTAACAACACACCCTTTAGACAAACATTATTGCAAGCTATGCTGTAATTGTAGTTTGAGGATGCATGCATGTGTATTTTTTGGTATGTTTGTGATTAGTGTAGTTCTTTCTCCTCTTTCTCTCTCCCATTTATCCATCTCCCTTTCCTCAATAAATAAGTAAATCCAAAGCCCAAAACAGCATTTTTATGGTATTGCTTGTTCTTAGGATTTTGTTACTCACCTTGTTGCTCTTTGAAAGCTTAGGATCTTCTAAACAGACTGGACAGGAAAAAAGCTATAATGTGAACTCACTGACTCGGTATTTGCCTCGGTATTTGCACATGTTTTCAACATTTAATAATTCTGTATGCAATCAAGTATGAGGCAGATCTGTGCCTCAGAAGAGTGCAGATCCTTACTTTCAGCCTCTGAGGAGGGGAAAAAAAGTTGCTCTGGAATATAAAGCAGTTGCAATAGAAAGATCAGATGCTTTTACTTCTAAAATAGACATCCTCTCCCATAAAATTGACTCATAGTCAAGGTCATGAGAGACAACGTGGTTCAAATCATCAGAAGTGACGCCCAAAGTCTAGCGGTTGCTGCCATAGGAATAGAAGCGTAACACATGCACAGACACCCCTTTATGGCAAGGAAGAATCTGTGGTTGTTTCAGGCCAGTATTGTGTGGGATTATTATATGAAATTTCTATATTTCATACAATATTGATATTATATTAATATTTCATCTAATAGTTTATAATATTTCATTATTATATGAAATAATGTTTGTGGAATGACTTCTGTGGGAGCAAACTTCCCTTTCCCCTCCTTCCAGTGTTTGAGTGATCTGGTTGTAGAAGATCAGATGTTGACAATGATCATACTAGAATAGCAAATGCCCACATTTTTCAAAAGGCAAGGCAGTATGAATGGAAACTACACTGGGACTTGTGAATTTTCATTCTCCCATGAATAACTTGCATGTAAAATTGTAGCCGGAGGTGGTTTTGAAGAATAGTGTTACTGAAGTCTTGGTATTAGTGACAGGACAAAATCCTCTAATGTAATCATAGGGAGATCACAAGATAGTAGTACTTCATCCTAATGAGAATGAGAGGAAGAAGCAGAAGGACATGGAGGGAGAGAGCAGGTAGAGTTTGGAAGCTGAGCCAGAAGAACTAAGCTGAGCCGTGGCAGCAAAAGTATCAATTAACCTGTAGAAGACCCAAGTACCCGATGCTTCCAAAATTAATTTCACATTTCCATTTTTTTTTTTTAGTTAATAATTGTGTAATCTTTTGTAAGCAAAAAATACCAAGAGTCTTTTTGTCCTTTGTTGGGTTTTAACAAGCCTTCTCTAAGGTCCTAAAAAGAAACTTGCAAGATTATATTCTTCTTATTTGCTGAAGGGTCTTGGCAATATCCTCAGAGCACAAACTTAGCTGCAGTTCTTCTCCAGTCCAAAAATTAGTATCTCTCTTCCCAGGCCAACCTTGTGTTTTGGGATAAAGTAAGAATAGCCTCCAGCAACATCATGACCTGAGACCTCTGGGAAGAAAAGTTATTTAAAATAGAAAAAATTGATTTTTTTTTTTAAAAAAAGTTTAGAAAAGAGGATTGAGAGATCCTTGTCCTTTACTGTCTTCATGGCATACAAGGGCAACCAAAAGAGGTTGCTTTACTATTTTCCTTAAGTCCTTTTAACAGAAATCAGTTAATCATTTAATTATTATGAAATCATTAGTCATTTAATTATTCCAGATTGTTTGCAACCATCTTCAGCTATTGAGAACACATTCAGATATTATCTCATGTAAGTAACAAGTATGAGGTGATTAATGTGTCTGAGGAAAAATGCTGGAGCTGCATTTTATTTATGAATCAAAGATGAACAATTTTAGCTGAAAATCTTGCTGTATTGAAGTTGACAGGAATTTAGCATTTGCCTTAAATACAGCTGTGATTTTGTTTTCGTTACTTAAGGAATAGATTTAGGTATTTTAAATTTCATGCATATAGACAAAAAGTCATTTTAATTTGAATTAGTTCCAAGCATGTGTATAATGTAGATAGATAGGGTAAAGACAATCCATTTTTAGTTCAAAACAGATGTGGTTAAATACAAGTGGGGTCCAGTATTAAAAAGGTATTTTGTATACCCAAGCAAAAAAAAAAAACCTTAATCTTGCCCTGAATTAGAAGTAATAAACATGATTCTTTCTTCCACCTTATGAGCATCTCGCGTGTGTTTGCTGTGACCTAACTGCGGGAGCTTTTTGCTTTTACCTGAAAGTAAGTGAGGGAGAAATAGTAGTTGCCCTCAGCAAGGGAGGAACTACTTACTGGTAAGCAGTGGCTTTTAAATGCCATGCTCCCGTGTAAAATAGTTTCTCCCTATCTAGCCCTGTTGTGCTGCAGCTACTTCATCCATTAGGCTCTGCAGCATCCCATGAGGTTGTTTCAAGGAAAATGAGTAATGTTCCGAAGCACAGAAACTGTTTGTTTTAGTAGGATCACTCCAATTTCCCAGTCTCTCCCCCTCCCCCCCCCGCCCATGAGAAAAATTATATTGTCTTTTTTTTAACTTCGGCTAGTTTTTGCAGTTTTAATTTTTCTTTTTTTTTCTTTTTTTCTTTTCTCTTTTTTTTTTTTTTTTTTGACACTTGTGATGCCCATTTGATTTGATAATAAGCCCTAGTTGGTTGGATACAAAACTTTAGTGTAACATCCTATTTTAAATACATTGCCCAGTAAGTGCTTTTGAACATATAATCCGTTTATTATTGATATATAGATTTGTCACAGCTGTTCACTAGGAAGTCAGTTCTGTATGTATTGTGGATTGAACCAGTTTCAGCTTGCATTTGGTAAAATGTGTTAACAAAACTGACAAAATATATTTCTTCAATTCAAATTTTGATTTCTGTCTTCAGATGTCCATAGCAATTGTAAGGAACATACATTGGATAAAGCTGTGCTCTAATACTAACATTATTATCTTTGTGTTGATATTATTAACTGACTAATTATTTTCTTGAGTCAATCTATATTTGATGCGAAGGACAGCTTAATAGTACTTACGTTAGCTGCAGCAATGATATTTAATTGTTGATTCTTTTAGATTAAGAAGTATTAACTTCTTAATTATTAACTTCTTATGATTAATTTTTATTCCCCAGTTTATTCAAAGATTGATAATACACTCAAGAGAACACTTCAGTACAGATGGACGGCATAAATAGTACAAGACTACACTACAAGAAATCAAGTTTACTAATGATACTATTTTTTAGCGTGTATTTATTCTATATTGTCTGAATACTAAAATATGCTGAAACAAGTTTAACAAGCAATGATAGTTAATAACTACTATACAAATTAAACTGGGTAAATGGCAACTAAGATTTGGAACAAACAATAAAGTGTTTGATCTTAAGCAAGACTGTTAAAAAGGTGCTGTTATAAAAATAGAGAATGAATGGACAGATTAAAAAACAAGCCATTATTCCCTTTCTGATCATTAACAGATGTTATTTCTTTTCATTAGTTTAAAGCAGTAGTCAGGAGATCCTTGGGCTTTTGGATGTCCAGGAGAAGGCTCTTTAGAAGTGACCAGATTATTTTGAAGTTTTTTTTTCTAGATGTTTCAGAAGTAGCGGACAGCAACCGAATATTTAATATAGTATGAAGAAATGTGTAATGTTCTTGCATTCTACTATTTTTTGTGCAGAGAGCTTTTTATCTTTTTCTTCTATGGTTAATGTAAATGTAAGAATGGTTAGTGCAGGTTAATGTAAAGCCTCAACTCCTTGACTTCCCTATTCATCCTCTTCACTTCTGGTTATTTAATTAGATGACTTTTCCATGTTGTCCAGCTTTACTCAGTGATATAAGATGCTACGATATATGACTTCACTGGGCAAAGCACAATGCTAGCAGAAATGCTAACCTTTGGTGTTCTGGTGGCAGCGTGATGCCAGTCTTGTGCTTTTATTTTTTTTTTTCCGTATATGGCTAAACCCCAGTATTTATAGCTGCGAGAAGCTATTTGTTGCAATAAAAGTGGTACTGGCTGGTTTGGTAATCCAGTTTATGCCTTTTACCTGCATCTAAGTCTGCAGAAGAGAAAAGCTGTTTACATTTATTTTATAGCACCACTAGCATTAGTAGCTACAGCACTGAAGAAAGATTACTAAAACAAATCACAAAAATGTGTATTGGCAGAGAGCTCCCTATTTGTGCTTCAATTCTGCGTTTTTGTACTGTTGCCTTTCTTCGAATAGGAGATATCTGTATATTGCTGCAATTGTGTGTGAAGTGTTGGTAAAATCGCAGCACATATCACACACTAAGAATGCCCCTCTACAATCAATTAATAAATTTGAAGATTATTAACAACTGAACTGTATATTTAGATCAGTAAAAAGAGGGAGATTGTTCAATAAGCAATAATGTTATCTTTATTTTATGGGTCACGAAACCAAGGAACAGAGGCAAACGAATCAGCAAATTGATCAGCATATGACAAAACTTGTGTGTCTTGCAAGCCGATTTCCTGGAATATATTCCATTGTTTCTAATGAAAGTTAGGAAACTCAGACTAATAATTCAGAATTATCAAATCTTTAGATGTTGAGAGAAAATCTTAGAAATAAATTCTCTACATTTTAATGCATTTTTTTTTATTTTAGGTAGCATTGCCATATGAAGTTAAAATAATATGGAAACTTTGGGCTAAACAACACTTAACGATATCCTATCTCAGTCAGATCCAGATGTTAAAAAAACTTCTTTGTGCATTAAAAAGAGGCTGTGAAATTTTACAATTTGAAAAAGATCAGCATTTGAATAGAAATGCTTTATATATCTTGCATTTGAATGTGAAAAGCAGTATTTTGTTATTACTTTAACTGACACTGAAATGCTTCCTTTTAATGTAGTACATTTTTTCTGGAAAATACCTTTGGCTTGCAGTTAGTGGGAAAAACAGAAACTGATTTAGATATAAATTGTATTCACAGTTAGTTCATACTAAAACATGCAATTAACTTTAGTGCTCCCTCTGCCTTTTCTCTTCCAGTAGGTCTATTTCATCTCTCTATTTTTTATAAATCCCAACTTTGGCATCTTTTTACATTTTAGAGCTTAATCAAGCAATTTAATATTCTTACAGCATAGATTTTAGTACAGCCTGCGTATATAACTAATCTTTTTTTTTTTTTTTTTTTTTTTTTTTTTAGTCTCTTTCTGGCTAACTTCACACAGCACAAAGTTCTTTCAGGCCTCTAGCATCGTCTTCTGTAACGTACTCTAAGACATGCCCTCCTTTCGTGCTGTGGTGAGATAGCAAAGAAAACATTGGGATCGTGAAAGCTGGCCCCCTAATAGAAATAGGTCACTTTTCTGACTCTGCAAAAGATTTCCCTGAATTCTGTACTGATCCTTGCAGCACTGCATTTCAGACTGGAGTGCTCTGCTGCTCTGGAGCTGTATTAAAGATCATCTTAAGCAGAGTAGTTATTGGGGGGGGGGGTATTATTATTATTCTATTGAGAGTTTCTCCGCAGATCTAGAGCACAATTTCTTAAAGACTATGATCAGTTTGTGATTCAAAAAACAAAGGCTCATTCCAAGAGTTGGGAGAGTTGGTTCTACAGCTGTGTGAGACACCCTTGGAAAAAGTTGCTTCATTTCTTGGTAATATCTCAGTTTTCCCATTAGGACAATTGTATAATACAAATAAATAGGAACCTGGTGCTGCAATAGCATCTCACAGTTCTTGTTACTACTCCACAGTACAGCCAAGCCCATATATGTTTTCTTGAATGCCCTAATTAATCATGCTGTAGATCAGTTCAAACGATTATATAGAAACATATACATATTATATACATATAAACATATATAACATCAAAGATTTATTATTGGATGTTTTCAAGAATTCTGGAAATCTTTTTTTATTTATTTTACTTAAAATACTTCTCAAGTTTTTTAATACATGCTGTAATGCCTTAATCTTTATATCCCATAGATACACAAATTCTTACTGATCTGTGTCATCACCTTGGCAGGGCGAACTCTGCTGGAAAAGCTGTTCAGCCAGCAGGAGAATGCACCACACGAAGAAGCAGAAAAACTATGTTCTCGTATTATTGCAATGGGTCTTTTACTTCCCTTCACTGACTGCTTCAGAGAACCATGTAATCAGAGTGCCCAGCAAAGCACACCCACATTTGACGTAAGTACTGAAGAAGTTACCTACTGTCTGTTCTGCTGTGAGGGACGTGAATTATCAATAGCTTGTGATTGCTAAGTCAGTCCTGAGGGAGTTCTGTTGTTTCTTTTAATCAAAACTGGCCTTAAAAATGTGGCCACCTGTATTTTCTAAATTCAGGTATATAGACTTTTATATCTGGGTAGCTTAAGTTTTAAAAGGTTCTCCCGTAACTTTATTTCTTAATATGTTAACCCAGATCTTAGTCTGCTATACTGCTGTTCTGTATCTGATGTTTTCATGAAGCTTTTTTCTTTGAATTCAAGTGCTATATAGGACTATCAACATTTCAGTCCAACAGCTGGTTCAACAAAAATATAAATTAAGAAAACAGCAGAATACTGGGTGTCATGAAACTACAGAAGCCAAGCAGGATATCTACGCTAGACCCCCCCACCCCAAGTCTGACATTTCATATGAAATAGTGCAAGGGTCAGTGCAAGTCAATTGCTGGCACTCTAAACTCAAGAGTTACCCATGCCTTTGGGCTAGCTGGCTAGAGTGCTGTTATTAGTGGCATTTACATGCAGTTATGAAACTTGAAGAGACTGTGATATAGACATGGCCTAACATACTCTTCCTTCCCCTTGGTTGATGAATTCGATGTTAGGATGTGATTCTATCGTATGATACTGTGTGACCATTGAAGTTTTACAGTGGACATTTTTTTGATCTTTGCCATCAAAAATTTATCTTTAACATTTTTTTGTACTGTTTTACGTGACTGAAGATAATCAGCATTTTTCTCTTCACGACATAATTTCAAAATATTATACACATATTAACTAATCTTCTTAATACCTTACTGGTGCAGTTAAGATTTTTCTCCATTCTGTACACGAAGAACCTGAAGCACAGAGTTGTTATGTGATTTGGTTAGGACTATTTAATAAATGACTGACATAGCTTTGAGAGTACTTGGGTCTTTTTAACTTTTTAAATCTTTCTCAGCTTTCCTGAAGAACAGCTTAACATAACTGGTAAAGGAAACATAACTATAATTAGAACAAATATATCTGGATGAATTCTTAAAACAAACTTTCCTAGGAAACTTGGCTCACCTACGAAATTATTCCATGGTCTCTCTAACAACATTTAATCATTATCTTTTTTTAAAACCCAATATTTAAGGCATTTTCACACTGGCTGTTGAAAGTAATTGAAAAAGGGGTGTGACTACGTAAAGCTGATGTTATTCAGGGAACTTAAAATCACACTCTATCTGAATGTATCTCAGTAAGGTTACGGAAAGATATTTCCTTATTTTTCAGTTTGCTTACTACGACTTGGCAACGTTTTCCGTAATCCTCGTTTTACTATATATTCAGTTAATCTGTTCTCTCATTAGTTTTGAATGCAAAGTTAGGTGAGGAAATTTTTTTTAATAAATAGACTTTACCAAATTAAAAGTTTGGAAAGATGCAGAGGAGATTTTTTTGTTGCTTATTGGGGTAACATGCTTATCTGAGTGTGAGAATTATTCTAGGTATCTTTCACAGAACATATCCAACAAGATGGACAGCCTGAAAAGGAACCGTGTTCTAGCCTAGAGCTATGTGAACATTGTTTCAAAGTTGGCAGTTCAAGATGTTGCTGTCTTACCAATGGTCTTAGTTTGAACTGGGATACCAGAAAGCCGCAAATTCTCAGCTATTTTTTCTCTATAAGACCCCCAAATAGATCATGCTTCTGTTAAACAGTAATGTCAGAAGTGGCATAAAGGCTCGCAGATGTATGTACAGCAAGTAGTATAATCTGCTTCAAAGGAGCATGCATCTACTGCCCTGAACAGTAGGATCCCAAAACCTGCATGTGTGTCTCGGATGGTACAAAGGTGGGAGCTGCTGCTATTGAGTTTTGCAAATATGTTTATGCTTCAGTCCTGGTGACTAGAGTACAGGTATTCCTACAGGTTTATTGCACAAACCCTGTAAGGGTGACCGTGTTTAGTCATGTGCAGTATAAAGTCTTATAGCTGAGAACTTCTTCAACATTGGGCTATTCCTGGATGATTTTGCTTCATAGAGTCAGCAAACAAACTATCTTACAAAAATAAAGGCAAATAGTTATGTAAGAAAATGAAACAATAAGTAGCTAATGTGAAAAAATTATGACACTGTTTATTACTTACAACAGCATGTGTACAATCTGTGACTCCTGTTTGTCCTCTTGCGCATCTCTCCATATCTGTACTTTGTTTGTTTATTAGGTTTTCTTTTTCCTTTTTTTATAATTTAGCTTGATACAGGATTTTAATGTTGATCTAATTATGCTTCCATTGATTTCAGAGATAGAGGAATTAGACTAGTATTAAACAATATTTAAAATTTTGCCCATTTAGAATTAGGAGACGCATAATCTTTGCCCTTAACATCCAGAATTGGGAGCACAGCCAGTCCTATAGTCTTCCTTCATTTCTGAGTTCATCAGATGTGCCGCTTAACAGCTACTGCCTCCAGCTCCATCCTGGATCTCCTCCAGTTTGGCTGGGGTCCTTTTCACCCAAATGAAACTGCTGTCGACAGAGCTCCAGTAACTCTGCCATGCTCGGAGACAGGTCTGTCTCCCATCTCGTTGTCCTTGCTCCCTGCTACTTCTAACTCTGGTGATCGCTTATTTCTTAATGTTACCCACTTGGCTGTTTTGATTCTGTCTTAGTCTGGTTCTTATCAAGCCTCTTAGGTCACTCCTTCAGCATGTTTTTTTGTGGATTTGCCAACTTTTTTTCCACTGAAATCCTTCCTTGGACCCCTCCTTTTCTTCTTCTCTGACTGATCCCATGTATTTCTGAGGTTGCCACTATAATTTTATTCTTTTGAATCTGACCCATTTTCCCCTTTTGTTTAAGTGTGGTCCCACAGATACATTTTGTTTTTTAAAGATGTTAGGTTACAGTTTATAAAAATAATTCAGTAAGTTCTGTTCAGTCTATGATCTATTTCTCAGGGCCTGAGATGAATATAAACAGATTATTTAAAAGTCATATTCTCTCACTCTGATGTCCCTTTCTGGATGCCCTCCAGTGAATTTAATTTAATATGGCTAATGCTGAACTCTTTCTGCTGTCTTGACATGTTTGCAGTCACACATCTGATTACATTCTCATCTTCCATACTACTCGTGCTCAGTGGTCACCTCTAATTCTCTCTTTCTCTTACCACTGTGTATCCGAATCTTTTGTCTTTTTTCTCAGTAACACCTCAAAAATGTCTCCTTTTCTTTCTCTCCAGACATTTCAAGCTTTAGTGTGGGCCTCTGCCTCCCCCCATTAAACAAAAATGAAATATCCTCTGGCTGAAGGGTATGTAAGAAATAAACACTTTTTGGAAATCTGTCTGTCCGTCCCTAGTGGCTGTGGTATGTTACTAAATAATCTTATTACTGTAGTGCAGTTATAGTCCTAAGCTTTTTAGCACATTACCTCATTGTGTTATCCTATTAGAGTAAAATCAACACACAGTCAAGCTGGCTAAACAGTTCATCTTTGGCAAGAATGTATACCACAAACATAAGTTTTACAAGCACCTATTAGTAGGATCATAACTTCCAACAAGTAAAGATCTTGTCTCCTGTTTAGCTCCTCTGTTTGTCATGTATCACAGGAGCTAGAAAATGGCAGTCTTTGGAAAGCCGTCAGTTATGCATATGAAATGCATACGCCTGGGTTAGAACTGAAACTGTTCAGACACCAGTAAAAAAAGCTGATGTTTTGCTATCAATGCAAGGTAGCTTTAATTAGCTGTTAAGTTATTTAGCTAGTTGTTAAGAAATATTGACTGACTTGGCATTTGTCTGCATTTTATCTAGTAGTTGCAATTATTTCAAGCTGCAAATTTCTAGTCTCCAGTTATGACTTCCTATTCCAGATTTCCCAGTTCACATTGTGCAGTCTTAAGCTATGGGAAATTTTTTCCCCTTCATTGTGGATTTTTGCTTTTTTCTGACATTCTTTCCAAGTAGTTTTGTGTTTTGTTCCTGAACTTAAGTTTTAAAACACTTGAATTCTCCATGAATGACTAGAAGAATTTTCTCATAGAGGCTTTTTACTCTGATTTTGTACAGACTCTTGGGGGGAAAACTGAGCATACTGTTGTATCCAGAGTACAAGCAATCTAATACACCCTTGTGTTGGAAGCTTCATCTCTGTTGCACCCTAGCTGCTAAATGGCCCCACAACTACTTTTGTCTTGTGACACAAACCAGCAATATGGTCCTCCATACGCATCTGAAATGTTGTTTCAAGACATTTCTGCCTTTACTCACTAAGCTGTGATCTTTGTTTATTTCTGATGTTGTTTTGATTGCGTGGTTGCATCCTTTTTGGTGCTTCTGCTGTATGCTGTTAGTGTGTTGAGTAAAGCTGTTAGTGATGTAGAAATGGTTAGGTATATGAAATGTTTATAAACGCATTAATGATGTATAAATGATTTTAGCATATTCTATAATGAAAGAGATAAATGGGCATCTTCTGGAGGATGTCTGTCTTTGCTGTGTTATGATATGGTTTATACACAGGTGTATTTGACAGTGTAGGGTAGGAACTGCACCTTGGGTGATTTATTGCTATGATGCCTGGCTAGGTTGTCATCTACTTCTGAAATAATGCTTCCTCAAGGAAGCAGAGAGCCAGACAGCATAAACAGGAAATGCTATAGAAATGGCTACTTTCCTATTATCAACTGTGGTGCACAGGTGCTTTTTAAGGAAGTAAAGATGTTGCTTGCTTTCTGCTGAGTAGTAGCAAATGTTGGGACTTTGCAGATGAGCTGGAGAAGGAGTTAATGACACCTGAGTCTTTTCTTAATGGTAGCTTCTTCTATTTGCACTGGTTATAGCAGTCTGAAAGTTGGTAGCTGAACAGATTGTGGACACCCCCCTCTCTCAGGAATCAGAGAGCCAAAGCTCTCTGAGCTAGTGATTGGTTTCCAAGGAGCAACTGTCCAAAGAATTGACTTCAGTTATGAGAGCTTTTCTTTCAAACAAACTGCATCACAACACTGGCAACAGTGCAGCATTTCTTCACGCATATGTGCAATCCTAAGGAATAAAATGTATAAGATTTTATATAGTCCCATCTTATGACGTTTGGCACGACAGTATGTTGGGGATCACTAGCGAATAAGACTTTCAAAGTAAACAAGTGAAAATTGTTAAACAGGACATACATAACGGTTTGTTACTCTGCTGCCTTGATCTTTGTTTGTCATGTAGTTACCATGGCAGTTGAGTTTGGCTAGATTAAAGCCCTCATCTCTGCTCTTCCTTTTCCATTGCCCAATCACTGACACTTTGTCTTTTGTAGTAAGCAACTCTGAATGTTCCTAAGAGTCATAAAATGGAAACAGTTGGATGATCACTGGCTGAAGTGTTCCTATTATGCTCCTTCCCAGCTTCTTTTTAAATTTTAAATTTTTAAATAAAAGTTATTGCGGGACAGGGAGAGCAAGGTAAGAACTCTGGAACCGAGTGATAATAGATGTGGGAGTCTGAAATTTAGTTTCCTGATTTCCTTTCCCCGTGATAGCCTAAAGCACTGGGCTCTCTTGGTCTCTCTTATCCCCAGGACTTGGTACTGAAATCTCAGCAAAGTCTGTGAGCATCAAACACACACATTTGTCCTGCTTTGTAGAGGAGGAGGAGGAAGTCATTTCTGAGTGATCACAGAGAAGGAATGTTTGATGAATTTTTGGCACTTGAAAAGTGTTTTTAAATGTTTTGATCATTTCCGAGAAGAAAATTAGACAAACAAGTGAATGCATCAAATTTAGTTCACAAGGATAAAATGCCATTTCAGCCATGTACTACAGCATCATGACTGGCTTGCTGCTTTTCAGCCTTGTAAAGCATCTGTGCTCACTAGTATGGCCAAAGGTAGTACGAGCTGAGAACCGTGTTTAATCACTGCTCTGGTTCTGTCAATGATCAGAGCTTTGTTACTGAACCTGTCCTCAAAAAGTAAACCACTTTTCCCATTCTTGTTAGTATTGATTTCTTTATTTTAAAAGCTGCTTGAAATAAAGCAGTCTCCTGCTGATAAAAGCATTCTGAGGTAGTCTGGTTCTAATTTCTGGAACTAAGCCTTACTTGTCCAGTTAACTATTTCTATGCCGAGGGAATATGCAGTAGGCTTTCTTTCATTTCAGAGGTTGTATACCTAATACATCAGAATGATTAAACTTCCTGAATAGAAAAAATTTTCCTTCCATGCACATGAAACAGAGGGTAGTAAGTGTAAATTACAAGCAGTTGTGTACAAATGTGGCACAAGCTCTTAGGAGCACTTAGAAATATAGGCCCGGAAAATGTGGTCTGAGTCGTGGAGTCTAGCCTCTGCTTATCCCAAGTTCCATAAAATGTAATTCCTCTATGAGTTTATCCAGTTCAACCTTAAATGCAGTTATGCTTTTCCCCTCTCCCCACTCCCCCAGCTCCTCCCAGTGAAAGGCTGTGCTGATAGAAGTTGATTTAATGATCAGAAACCTTTTGGTAACTACCACCCTGTGTTGACTCCCAGCCCACTTATATCTATCTACAGACATGCCAACCCTTTCTGACCTCCCCTCTTCAGGATAACTTTGAATGCTTGAGGTTCTACTGAAAAATAGCCCAAGTTACTGGGCTCATTTGAACTGAGATGGCCCGAATGATAGGACCTGATTGTACCATCGCTTGACCCAGGAGTCATCACGGAGGGTGGTATCAATTCACTATAGCGTAAGAAAGGTTAGAGTTACTGTTAATGCACTTCCCCCATCTGATGGGATGTTGAGCTGAAGAGCGAGGCTACTCCTGGCAGAGCAGTATGCCTCTGTACTGCACCCTGACCTTTCCCACCTTGCCGTGCATGATTGGACTTCAAACGTTTTCTTTTTTCTTGAGAGTTGTCAGAATACCTGTGGTCAGATTTTTTTTTTCTTCCTTGGGTCTCATATTGCTGATTTAAGCTTTTTGCAACCAGTTTGGACAGACCTATATCCATTTATTGCTGTTTCACATTGATCACTTGTACATCTTTTAACCATTTCTCACAAGGGCTAGCTTTGTATTTTTAACTGGAAGCAGATGAAAGGTTGACAAAAACTGAAGCAGCACTGAGCAGAAGTTCACATTATCTGCGTATCTTCAGGAGCAATACTGCTGTAAAAAGCATAGGTACAAGGTTGCACATTATATCCGTTCAGGAGAGGATATGGTAATCACTCTAATTCAGCCCTTGGCCCAGATGGAATAAAAAGGGATTAAGCATAGTTTAAAGTGGAAAAAGGTGTGTCTGCTTTTCTGAAGGCTCTAGGTCCACCAGCACACCCTCTGATATTTGCTGCAAGTGTAGCTCAAGGGCCTGGTTTTGGATCCACCAGCCTCTTCCTGTATGCTATTTGTTAGAGGCCCAAGGTTTGAACAGCTCACCGCACTGGCTTCCATCTTTAAAGCCTGGCAGGGTAACACATCTTTAGCTCAGACAGTGAAGGAACATAATTAATATTTAATATATTATGGACCTGAAATGTAACGTTATGGTACTTGAGAATGAAAGTTTGTCATGAAAAGCTGCACTTTCTCTGGTGAGAGCTGGCTGGGAAGAGAGCGAGTTCAACTACAGATCTGCCTCTCTGTGGCTCTATTCTAAGCATTAGCATCTACAAGCGGTAAGATATCTATTGATTAGGTACCATGAGATCTTGCAGGCAGTTTGCCTTGCCCGTGTGTGTGCTCTGCATTTTTAAGAACCAGTGGAAAGCACTGCGTAAGGACATGTGGAAGCAAGAACTCTGTTCTTGACGTTACATTTAGCGTGCTGGGCTCTGACTGCTTTAAGCTTTTGATGTCTGCACAGAAGCAAGTCCGAATGAATAAGACTGGGATCTTTCATGTGGGGGTTATTTCTCCCCCTAAAGGAGCGGTCTGTTTATTTTTTCCCCTTCTAAATAGTGGAGTTTGAGCAAGATGAAATGGAAATTCCAGATATATTCAGAGCTTGATCATGGTAAGAGAATTAACTAGCTGTACTTACAATATCTGGTAAAGATTGCCTCTGAAATGAAAAGATTAAAGGAGAGAAAGTTGGATGTGGAATTCTATAGGTTCATGAATGCTTGCAGTGAATTTATTAATGATAATGGCAAATCAGCATATTTATTTGAATTATTTTATTTTACCTGAATAGTAATCCAACATCAGAACTGGCTGCATGTTGCTTTCTTCAAAATGTTCTCATAATCATGCAAATTCATGGCATTATCAGCTTTGGAGAAGGAGAGGCAAGATGGGTTAATATATTAACCACTATGGAGATAAAGACAAAAAGCCAAGAGGATTAGATTTTTGACGGTATCTGCAGTGATAGGGAAGATATTCAGTTGATTCATCTCTTTTTGAAGGGCATGGAGGTGGAGATGGGGTTAATCTTTTTCCATTTTATGTCATTTATAGACTATCAACACAGGAAAATCCAGACCTTCAAATCTACCTTTCTCTCATGGTTTTTCATATTTGAATGTCTGTTTACAAGTATCCAAGTGATTAGACTTCAGCTGTTGTTAGATATCTTGTTTATATATTGAACACTGGTATGATTTAATTGTAATGCAAGGTCTTTTGAGGCAGCTTTGCAAGTTTACATTTATCATCATGAGTGAGAAGTCTATTCTCTCATCCTCTTCTATGTTGAATAGTGAGTGGTAAAATTCCAAAAAACAGAAGAACAAACCTAGAAAATACGTGATCTTTTACACTCACAAACAACTCTCCCATGCTGGGTTAGGAGTCAATCGGAGTGATGTGATGTCTTAGTTTATAACTGTTCATAGTTTATATGCTCTAAATTCTATCAGCAAGTACGCGATACCTCATGTTTTATTACCCTGATAATGTATCCCATCTGTACCATAGTTCTGAGACATACTGAGATTTGTTAATATATCTTAATTCATGTAGATGAATCATGCTTCAAAAATTCCTTATTAAATGATTGTATTTTATCTTCTAAGAACTGGCATGCCTGAAATATCATGTCTAGGTAAACTTTAACTGTTTGTCTTCCTCCTTTACACTATGTCAATATCTACAATGTATCTTCTTTTTTATGGCCACATAGCCATGCTTGCAATCCCACTGAAAACCAGCTGTGCTCACCCTCCATAGAGGTTGTTCTTCCCATCGTTCCCTGGATTGCTAAAATTTTGCAGCTCTGAGTAGTGGAGTGGGCAATGATATTTTGTTATGATTTGTCTCTGAGTTACTTCTTGCATCTTATTTTCCTCTGTTTTGGAGGTTTGGATAATACAGATAATGAGATAAATAGTAATATCAAGCACCTTTTTCTCTTCTTTATTAACCACAGTATGTATGGGTATGATTGTCTCCCTCCCACAGGACTGGAAAAATGGGGAAAACCACAAAAATACACATCCCCATGAAAAAGCTGAAATTGGTATTAATTGGATAAATCTGGAGTATTAGTATCACTAAAAGAATTGTACTAGCCATGCTTGTTTGGATGCTCAAATGCAGTAGCATAATAAATGAGGAAAAGATAGGCTTTTTGGAGACCACAGAATTCAGAGCTAGGTAAAGAACCTAATGTGATTTGGTTTTGTACTATTTTTTATCCATCTATTTTTACCTTTATCTAAGGTCTATATATGCAGCTGGATTTTTGCTATGTTTTTCATGCTGAAAAATTCTAATCAGCTTCTTCCTTCCCCCTGACTATTTGAGGCACCCTCCATAAACCAAACCTTTTTCTCTATAACCAGCATTTGCCTGTTCTAAGTAAGCTGCTCTCAGTAAAATAAGCTCTTCTCTTTCTCTAAACTTATCTTTTTGGCAAGAACAAGCTTAGTCACATTGTATAGAAATTATCCAAAAAAAAGAATTAATTCCCCTACATGCATCTGCAAAACATGTTTATGATGAGTAAAAGGAGGAAGAAAAAAGAAAAAAAGTAAACATTTTAATCTAAAAATGAAATATGCAGCAGAATATCTTACCAAGTGACTGTATCTTTTTGCAATGCTCAGGCAATAATGGGGGTGAAGGGTAATAAATGTGATCTTTGTAAGAAGATATTGCTGTGTGATATGACTGTGATTTGATCCTGTGGCTTGACCCCCACCACTCCATTTTGTATTACAAAATTTTGCATATTTCCAGATAAATTACTGGGATATTTATGCTCTTGTTTTCATTGATCTTTGCAGAGTTGTACAGTATTATAAAGACTTCATCACAAGCTGTGTGTTGGTGCATGCTGGGAGTCACAACAATAACAAATTGAACTGTGGTTCACTAAATTTTCTTTTGTTTTCAAACATAGGAACCTGTCTGCCCTACTCTTCATCATACAGTCTGGATGTCTCCTACTGTTAATGAGTGAATTGCATCAAAGCTATTAAGTATTATTACTTAATAGATATATTCTTTATAGATATATTCTAACCTGGGGCCAGGAGATTGAGAATATATATATTTAATTCTAAAAGCAAAGTTGCTTTTCGAGCTGCCTTTCTATGAATATAGAAATGTGAATGAGAAAAACAGATTAACAGGGTTGTAAAGAAAAAATAGTGGGGTTCAGCTTATGCTGAAATGATCTGGGGAATAGTCACACTTCCTTATTTGCACATTTGGTGTAAAAAGATTACAAAGAGTACAACTGCAGTATTTTTTTTCCTTCTCTAACCCATGAACTAGCCCTATGTAAGGAGGTTCTGTCATAATGGACAGAATGTATTGTGTCTCTCAGAGAAGGAGAAGTGGAAAAGAATTCCTCGTATGCTCAAAAAACGCTGAACTGTATTCTCACATCTCAGAGTGCTGTTCTCGATGCTATAGATAAATAGAGGATTAGATTTTTTTTTTTATTATTGTTAGTAGAGATCCTTTTAAAACCACAACATTTATTTCTTTTAACGTAGATTTGTGTTAAGTGTTTGTCAGGAGATGAAGAACATAAAAACAAGTCTGTGGTGATATAGGGGTGGATAAAAAACTATTTGTGTTGGAAGCAAAAGTTTTGATGTTTTGAGCTTGTCCTTCTTATACAATGAACTTCTCAACTTTTTCTTTTTAATAACCACAGCAAGACCAGCTTTATACTTGGGCTGCAGTTAGCCAACCCACACATTCATCAGATTACATTGAAGGAAGCTTTCCAAGGAGAATTCCATCTGTGTGGCCTCCACCCAAACCTCCAGATGAGGAGAAAAGACTCAAAAATACGGAAGCAGGTATAGTTCTCGGACACAAATGAGATGTATGGCATTGGGGGGGAGCTGCTGTGTTTGAGAATCCAAAGCATAACATAAGATATTAACTCCTAACAAATATCTGATTTTGAAGATCTTGGACTAGTATCAGAAATACTGTTAGGTAGTATGAATCTAGTCAAAAATAGTCATCAAAATGTTTTTTTTTTTTTAACCACCAAGATGTGCACCTGGCATCTGCTGACTAATGGATTTTACCAGGTGTTATAGCCTTTGTTCTTTTCCAGTTTATATTCCCTCAGAGCCATGAAATCTGGGTACTTTTCTCCTCTTAAAAACATGGAAAACTTCAGAAGGCCACTAGTGATACACTGAATGTTACTGGAGTGGTGTAAGGTATTTTTTTGTGGATTCACCAGTCTCCTGCGGACAGACAGGCAGTTTATCTGAAAAATAAATTGAGGTCTTGTTTAAGAAGTCAGCTTATCCCAAAAGTTGTGGGATCCCTATACCAGCCTGCCAACTTTTTTGAAATCTTCTGTACTTTCATTAAAAGCTGTGTTTAAGCTTAGAATTATAAAGAATAAAATAAAAAATGCTTTCGTAGCTTAGAAAGAAATGTAGGAGAGAATTTCAAACCTGTTTTCTATTAATAGTGTTGATGGGCAAATACCACAGGTTCTTGGAGGGTTGGTTTTGCATTAAGATTCAATAGCTCTCAACACCGTCAGGCTGCATTCATCCCCATGACCTCCATGGTGAGCCACTGGCTATTCTCAAATTTTCCATTTCCTACCACTCCTTTTTTCATTGCTCAAATTTGAAGAGTTAAGTCATTATTTCAACAGAACTATTTGTATTGCTTGTAGGCTTTGGGTGGAGTTAATTTCAGATTTGTTTCTCTTTGGGACTTCTTTACCGCTTCCTCTGGAACACAAGCAAAGTGTATAAATGGACACCATATATCATAGCAACACTTTACTTTTTCTGGTATCACTTATTCCAGTGTTCTCAAGCAAAATAACTGGTGCCAACAAAAATGCAGCCTTGCATTATAATTCTGCAATATATTGTACTAATGATTCTGTTTGTGCTGTGGCTTTTACCAAAGCAGCTCTATTAGTTATCGAGGGAACGCTTCTGCGCCCATCTCACTGATGTAGTTCAGAAAGTGAAATGCTGCAGTACTTGACTATTGGACTAGTCTGCTATTGGACTAATGAGCCACTATTTTATATTAGATTCAATGAAAGTGCTGCCATATGTGGTAGCTGAGTTCATTGTTGTCTCCTCAAAGAGGAAAAGTTGTGTATCTTTTGACATGGAGTTTTAGCTAATGGACGTGCATTCAGAACTCTTATGAACAGACTCTGGACTAGGAAGGCATAAGGTTGAATACTGTATTCTTTATTTTACCTTGAGATTTTAGCCCAGCAAAGGCTGGTGCATGTTTTTTACAGGTTTGTGTGCTCTGATACCTAGAATAAGGCAGCTGATTAGATAAAATATTTTAAAATGTATGGATTTTGAATGTTTACTAATTTGGAAGGCTATTTCTACCATGAGGATAATATCAGTAACTTTTAAACACGTTCATCTTATGCATGGTGTATTTTCTTCCTAAGTTTTTCTGTCTAATATTCCTACTCTGTAGACATAATGTATATCGTATTTCTTTGTTCCTTACCTCAGACACTGCCTCATCAACTAAATGCAACTGAAAATCACCATTTTGTGTGTGGCATAAGCAATTTAGGAGTACCCTTGTCAATGTGCAAAAATACTAAGAAATAGAAGTAAAATGGAAAACTGTGTATTGTGACAATTTCTAAATGGAATGTAAACAGTTCTCAAAAATTACTTGAGGTGTCAATTTTAAAAGTTTTTTTTTTTTTTTTTTTTTTTTTTTTTGCTTGTTGGTATGAATTTGAAGCATAGGACATGGAGGGAAGAGGAAAAATGATTCTTCTGAATATCATTTGGGTAGATGTAGAATGTAATTTTTTGTTTGATTATTTGCATGCTTGCCGTGTGGAAGATCCTGGAGGTGAGTGATGTTTCAGGTGAATCCTGAAAGGTAAACGACCCAAGATTTGTGACAAAATTGTTTTATGTGTATGTGTCTTTGCAAGCTGGAGGGGCAAAGCATTCTTCTAAGGATTGAAATTACTGTGTATACAGAAGCCATATTTTTGCATTAAATGTAATGATTGTTGTATTGGCTAAAGATACAGTATTAAAATTAGACAATTGTTTATAAACCAAAACTTTAATTTTAGGCAAACTATTGATTCAGAGAGGAATGTGGCAGGATATTTTTGTGCAGAGTCTTTATTTTCATTATACACGTGTTAGGATGACAACAATACCAGGCCTTCAAGCGTTAAGTAAGGGAAGAGTGAATTCTGCAAGGTGTTAAGTAATCCGTCCCTAAATTAGCAAAGCACGTAATCATCAGTTTAATGTAGTATATATTAAATAAATTTGCTGTGTGCTCTGTGGGGACGGCAAGAAGGAATGTCATTGGGTATAGGAAGAAGGTTATTAAGGGGTTCTTTTCTTTCGGTGTTTTTTGTTGTTGTTTGGGGGGAGGGGGGAGTTACATTGACTATTTGGTAGTCTGTTAAAAACTGATGTTTGGAAATACCTAATATGAATTTAGGTTCAAGACACTAGATGCTTTTACAAAAAAAATGTTTCCCATTTCCATTCTGGAGTCAGGGAGATTTGGGGACAAAATATGACAATTCCACCACTAAGATCAGTGTTTATGGCATTGATTTTGCATGTGCAGAACGTAAATCTGTTTCTTCTCTTCTGGGATTAAACCCTGCTAATCTCATGCCCCAGCACATTGCCTGAGTGTAACACAACAGGGTGTTAGAAATTTGGTTGTTTTCATCCTTTGCTGTTGACACTATTCCACTTAACATACAGGAAGAAGCAAGTATGCAAGCACTAGAACAAAATGCAAAATGAAACAGCCCCAACACGCTAAATCTCTGAATTCTAAGTTAGTGCCTTTACCAGAACTAGCCTTGTCTAGACATTTATTTCCCTTGTTCTATGAAAAATGAACAAAGAAAATGTTTGGTTTGAGTTAAAGGGAACATTTCTTTTATCATATAACCCTTTCTTTTTTCTTTCCTTTTTGGGGGGTTTTACTTAACAAAGATAACCCCCATAGTTTTGATGCAAGTGCATTTTATTTTGCAAGTTTTGGCAGCCTAACCTTAAAATTAACTGCCGATATCATTCTGCACTGAGCTTATATTTATAAACCTTTTCAGAACAAAGCCTGCCTAAGCTAAAAATAAGCTAAGGAATTGTATCAAAATGTTAAATATTGATAAATGTATAGAAACTGCCTTTTCCTATGAGATTTTTTTTTAAGAACTTTTCAGTAAGGGACATAGTTTGTGCTGATTTGCATAACAGGAAAAATTAACAAATGGGAAAGATACTGTTTAAGCGTTTCTTGGCTGAAGCTGGGGGCATTGCAGCAAATGGAGAGTTGGTCAGTCTATAGGAAAATCATGCAAGATACTTCAGACTAATACTCTGGGTTCTCCACAGGTATAATGCAGTATCCCCTAGGCTCTTGTCTTTGGGTGGTTTTTTCTGTTTTGTACTGCTTCAGATGCAAAAATCTCTGCATAAATATGTAATAATTGAAAGCACTAGAGAACCTGAGCTGTCAAAGCTTAAGCAAATTGCTAATTTAATTCTGAGAATAGTATTGCATTTGGCAGGCCAACACAGATATCTAAACAAATACATGTTTGATAAGAATGGAGAGAGTAGTGCATTTGTGTAATGGTGATACATAAATATCATATCTCCCTTGGGACTGTTGGGACTTGTGTAACAGTCTGTTGCTTTACTGCATTGTGGCAAATTAAAGGGATTGTTAAAGAAACTAAAAAGAAAGGGAAGGAGGATGGCACATGTGAGTACTTAGGAAAACAGTAGGCCAAAGCCAAGTCTAAAGGAGGCTATTAGAGAAGCAGGGTATACTCAGTGCAGCAGTTGAATAAGGACAGTTATTCAGGAAGTATGCAGAAAGAAAGTGTAGGTCTGGCCCAGAGCTGTGGCAATACTGACTGTCATTTAACTGGCTTAGGTATAAGCAGTAGTGTAGCCACAGTAGAGTGCACCTCTACTTGAGCTGGTTTATCCATGGAACCATATGGCATCCAGATGCATATTTTCTCTTGATCACTCTACTGTTTGTTAACTTTTGATGTTCTTCATTTATACTTTGCAGGTTTTCTTTTCTTTTCCATACGCTTTTTTCTGACCTAAGAACAGCTATCTCAAATGGTCTTCTGAGAGCTACAGTGGGGAGATTAGTTTAGAAAACTTAGTTACTGGTATTGAAAGACTGTGGATAGCTTTAGAATTAGTCATGTGTATATGCATGTCTTGTCCAGTATTAGGACCTCAGCCAAGAGTAAAGCCTAGTGTGAACAAGGATGACACTCATCCAAAGTTTGTCTCTACCATATGGAAATCTAAAACTGCATACGTGGCCCCCGGGGAAATAGCCAGTCTCCAAATACTAGTTGAAGCTTTCCTGGTTTTGCAAATCAGGTTGAGTTAGTCAAAGAAGTTCTCTTCTTCCAAATAATTTGTAAAACAAGTATCTGACAGTTTCTTATTTTAAGAATGCTGATACTCTTCAGTTCCTTCAGAGGAGGCGTAAAAGTTTTTTGCTAGAAAATAATCATTCTCTGCTTTGAGGTTTTTGTTTGTTTGTTTGTTTTGGGGTTTTTTTAGTAGCCATGAGGGGCAAGTGTCCAATTCATCAGTAGCATCCTAAATTTCCCTCACTAAATGAAGCTATATGAAAGTCAGCAACGAGGCATGATTCATCCATATCAAAGCTTTTCAAAGTGAGAGATGATGAGCTATTTCTCATATGACAGTCTATCCTCGCCCAAGTCCCTATCACTGGAAACAATTCTGTCAGATGAGATTCCAAATGCTGCTTTTGTAAACAATGAAAGAATGTAATAAAAAGATCAAGAATTGTTTATATTCAAGGAGTATCCTTGCAGCATAACTGCCACTGGCAATGAGACTTCCCCCTTGCACATCTCACCTCCAACAGTTGGGATTGTCAGAAAACTGTAAGGTGGCCAGATGTCCAGACATTTAGAATCTGATGGTTATGGACCAGAACAGATTCTACTCTTCCTGCAAACAGCAGATTTGCCTGCCGTATAGCGGTACCCCTAAAAGACATAAGAAAGGTGAGTGTGACACACATTCTCTGGACAGGTTTAAGAAATATTTCTGTTCTTGCACTGTGTACAAAGGTAGGCTATGCTAGTTAACAAGGTATATCAACATCATTAGCAATAGCCAGTAAGCCCCTTATAGAACTTTGCACTTTGTAGCTGATAGTTTTTTTTTTTTTTTTCCTTACTAAGTATTGTCCTATCAAGCAAGGAAACTGAGGCACAGAGAGGTTATTAAAGGTCAGAGGAGAAATCTGTGGAAAGTAGGGAATGGAAACCAGAGCTTTTAATTCACAGCCCTGTGCTTTGACCACAAGACTTTTTCTCTTCCATAAATAAATTCAAAAGAAGTCTCCGTTATTCTCTGCAAGGACTTACTGAAGGACTTCAGAGTACTGAATGTGCACTGGGTTGTTACATGCTTCTGTCGTTGCCAGCACAAAATCTGTGATTGCTTCTATCTAGCAAGCAATCAAAATACTGCACTGCAGAAACAAAGTAGGAATGTACAGTACATGTTTCTCCTTCATATGAAAACCCTGATTCTGATCATATTTATCTATTTCTTTTTTAATTTTCAAATACTGGTGGGTAGCTTTGGTTTAAATGTTTTTTATGAAAATGCAGGTCCCAAAAACAAATATTGGTAGAAAGACTAATTGTTATCCAGCTTTTAAAATTAGAAAGGGAATCCAGCTTGGGAAATTCTCTGTTCTGCCATTTACCAGGGAAAATGCATGGATAAAAGTTCTTAAATGCTTAATCACTGCCATTTTATTTTTCATTGTGACAGCAATGGTTGGTGATCTGTGGTTGTATCTGTAACTATTAATCTGGGACAAATTGACTTTTTTTCCTCTAAAGACAGTAATTAAGTGAGAGAATGCTTAAATAATCATTAGGATCCTCATTAGTTATTTTTGAAGTAGAAAATAATTGAAGGGAGCTATTCTTAGAAATGAAATGCTGCTGTTTATTTTTTCACTGTAAATGCGTATCATGTGGTCAAAATTCTGGAAGTCAAATTCATGCTGATTCTTCACCCAAATGAAAGGGGAGTGGAATCCAATCCAAAGGTGAAGAATTAGTTTTATGTCCTCAGTTTGAATGCCCCAAGTTCTGGGAAGCTGTGACTGTACAATTATAAAATATTGGTCCCTTCTCTTTCCAAAACCATCCCTTTGTAAGGCTGAGATGCTGGAGACAGGCTACACTGCAACAAAGATGAAGTTGAGGTTTCATAAAACTTACTTGCGCTAGTAAGCCAAATTCTCCTTCAAGCCCACTTTAAAATGTGAGTTTAGATCTATATCTCTGTCTGTCTTGTAGTGGAGATCTGAAATTTTGTATTAGAGCAGAGGAGGGCTGGTGGAAGATTTGGAAAAAAAAAATCACAGCTGCTAACAGGCACCATCCTGCTTACGGGTTCTCTTGGCCTTTCATGAACAGATATGATCTGTACAGTTTACGGACAGAATACTTTTTGATGAGATTGTGTGGGAAAGAACAAGCATGAGCATTTTCCCTGGACCTTCTGTGGAATATAGATAATAGAGCTATAAATAGCTACTTTTTTTGAATCGGAAATTTTGACAACAGACTTCAAGTTTTATGTGCTATGCTTTTAATGATACCATTTAATGCTGAGTCATATTAAATACATTGCAAGTTGAGGTAAAGTTGGCTTTATTTATGTATACAACCTGTTTGCTTAATTTCAGATGGATAATTTGGAAACTAGGACAGCTAACACTGTTGTTAACTCTATCACGTGTTTAATCTTCTCTTCATAAAATCTATATTTTCTTTCCAAATTCAGAGTTGAAATCTACAATCCTAGAATCAGAGAAACAATGCATAGATGATGTCCAGCAGCTACAGGTAAGGTTTTGGCAAAAGTGTCTTATCTAGTATTTTGTAAAAGACTGGGAAAAACAGTACTTTAGACAGTTTTGCAATAGTTCTTCTGTTTTTGTGTAATGGATGTTCAGAATGCAAGCATTCAGAAGTGTCTTTTACATTCTAAATTCTGAGCTCAATTCTAATTTCAAAATACTGATAAGCTCCATAGGTTTTTTATTTTTAGGTAAAGAAATTCAAGGTTTCTACCTGCCTGAGATCATTCTTGTAAAACATTATTGTTCAAATCCCTCAGAAGTAACACTTGAATCCAGAGGTCTGATGGTATTAATGAGGAATGAGCAATAGAAGATCTGATTATATTAGTTAATCTACCAACTTCAAGTAATAACAGGGGCAGAGGGAGTTAGAGCTGATCTATCTCTTTTTTCACTCAAGTCTATATCAATGGCATTAGGTGACCAGATTTAGGGTGACATGCTGGATGTCAGAAGGAGATGTTCAGCATATATACAGTCTAAATTTATAGTAAATGTGTTAGCATTTGCATGATATTCTGCATTAAATATAGTGTGATTTGATGGAAATGAAGAATTTCAAATTCCAGTTCCCCAAAAGACTTGCTTATTTTCTAGGAAAGCTCTCTGATCACAGGTACCAGACTTATCTTACTAGCAGATAAGACTAATTGTTTGGGAAGGCATGAAGAGGATGGCAGACTTCTGGTTTCCTTAAAGCTTGGTTTGGAACAGGCAGTGGCTAAAAGCTCTTGATTTCTCTCTCCTCTCTCCCCCTGCCCACCCTCTTTTTTTATATGGCTCAAGCATCACTGCATCAAGCATTGTCTGTGAAAATGTTCAGCAATTTACTTTTGAGAGAGAAAATAAGAAATGCCCCATGAAATGAATGCTATTGATCATCAATATTACTGATCATTATACAAAATTAAAATTATGCAAACTTAATCCTGGTTCAGTCAGGGATACTACACATGTGGATGGGGCAAGGAGGTGGTGTGGATGGGGCGAGGAGGTGGTGCGGATGTGTTTCTCTTACCAAACAACTTTCAAAGAATTCTTCTAGTCAGTTACCGAAGTACTTCAATATCTGTAATTAAGAACATTTAAAGGCTAGACCTCATTAATTAAAATAATATCAAAAAACCCCTGAAGTTGCAATATTTTAAATTTAAATTATAAAGAATATTTGTCTGTTTTTATTTTATTCTAGTCATGCAGTTTTTCAGTAGCAGTAGTTTTTAATATTTCTTATGAAAAATAAGTTGTTCTTATATTTTCAGAAAGTTATTGCACTTAAGGAACATACTTTTGTCTATATCTAGAACTATAATTCATTACAAGAAACAATCCATATAAAAGATCTTTATTGGAAATGTACTTAATGGAAATGTGTTTATGACTGCTTGGATACTTTGCCTGAAAACCCGATTCACTTGCCATTAGAATGAAGTTTAACAAAGAGCAGTGGGGTGCTGTTTGGTTGCCTGCACAAATAGCATTTAGTTGAGTTTGGGTTTTTTTATTATTTCTAGAAAATCAGAGTACAATTTTATTCCCAATGGACAATTTGGTATTGTAGGAAATGATAAACAAAGTCTGGTGCATTGCTCATTTCATTTCAGGAATATATTATTTTGTAGCTTTTGGAATACATCTCTTAAATGTCCCCTCAGAATGTTCTATACAGGGTAAATATCAAAGCGGGTTAAGAAGTGCTGTATTAATGGTGAGAGTATTGTTGTATAGATAGGTAGATACTGATAGAAATTGTAGTATAAACAGAAAAATCCTATTCTCTGGGAGACAGGCTAACATATTCAAATAAACTCATGATCTTGAAAAGCATATTCAACAGACATGAGCATGAACATCTTTCAAGATGAGGTGTGTTTTAATTTTTGTAAATATTTGTATCCTATCACATAAGCTTTGTCACCAGCTTGCACCATCACAGTCAAACTGATCTGTTTCAAATTGACTCCCACAGCTATTCCCAGTGCTCTAAAACCTTAACTACATAAATCTATATCTCTCCTAATAATTAAATGTTTGTCTCTTCTTGTTTTAGCTACTCATTGGATTGCCTTTCATTTCTGTTTTTATTTTACGCAGTATTGTATGTTGTCAAAGTTAGTTATGAGGGCTTAATTTTTTTTATGTTTGTCTTGAGCTAACGTCATTGACTAGACCCACCGATGGAAAAGGGGTGTGGATCTGGGTCTGTAACATATACTGAGAATGACACAGCTAAAATTCTGCCTTTTGCACTATATAGTTCCAGGGAAACAGATTGGATTGTTGTTAGATTCTCTTAACTGGCTTGTTAAACCAGCATATTGTGTTTTCCAGTTACTGAATTGTATTTGTTAGCAGTGTTAGACATCCTGATTCCTCTTGCTTAGTGTTAACTTCTTATAGCAATAGTGTTAGCTTCTTCCATTTGCTACTATTACTCATCAATGGATAGCAGAAATAAGGACTTTGCATGCCTGATCGCCTTATTGACAGAAAATCATCTTGAGTTCTTGCTCTACTATGCCTTTGTTCTAGTTTGTTTTGAAAATTAGAGTGCAAGTTATTTAATATGAGAAACTGTATGTGGGAAAAAATGCTTGTAAGTGTCCAAACCATTTTTTACAGTCCCAAACAGTTGAGTGTATAATATTCTTTTTAACATTCAGAAAATAGAATGGTCAAACTATCTTTTTTTTCATGTTTGTAGATAAGTCCTTTACTGAAATTGGATCATTCTCAGTATTATTTATCCTTTTTATTTTTATTTTTTTTGATGTGATGAAATACTACGGAATACTTCTTCTAGAGATCTGGCTCCTTTTATTCTTTAACTAGTTTGTTGCTAGTTTTCCTTTCTGAAGAAAGCAAGCATTGACTGAAATTAGCCAAGTAGTTGATTTCTCTTTTTCTTTTAATACTTAAAATAAACAAATAAAAAATAAAAGGAGTCCTAGTGTAAAAAATTGAAACTGAGGCTAGTCTACTTATTAGTCTACTTACAATTTCCCTCGCTATCCCCTCCCTCCCCTGGGGAAAGACATTTTCCCAATGGTATAAAAATAATTGGCAATGGTTGATACTGACATAGAAACAAATGCAAATGTAACATGTTGCTGACAATTCATCTCCCTTATAATAGTTGACTAAAAGCATGTGAGACACAAAGCCTAGATTCTGCACTAGCTAGCAACTCAAAGCACCTTTTCTATTTATCCTCTCCTTCCTTACCTCTACAGTTGTAGAGGGAGGAACTTGTATTTTCTTGAAAAATTCCCAACAGTTTCTAAGACTGCTGTTGTTCAATCCAAAATAGCCTATTTTTTAAAATAAGAATTAAACTGGGTGGGATCGGGGTGTTTGGTGTTTTTATTACTGGATCTGGTAAACAGAGGAAAGACAAGAGAAACTGGCAGCCATATCAAGTCCCAGTTTTGAAATGTCCAAGAACAACAACAGTTTCTGTGTAGATGTCCCAGTATGAACAGAGAAAACTTAGTGTGGCTGAACTCCTTTCATTAAGGAAGAGGAGAAAAAGTGAGTAGCCTGATTTAGAGACTCCAGCTTCAAGCCTGATGTTTATTTAGATTTGGCAACAGTACTCTTGTGCAAGAGCATAGTTCCTTCTTTTCTACTTCACACCTCTGATCTTTTGTGGTACCATTGCAAATTTTCCCTATATTTTAACTCATTCTTTTAGTTTGTTTTAATTTGCTTGCATGCTAGGCAAAAATAGATTCTTAGCTGAAGGGGAAAAATATTTCTGAATTGTAAAATGAGTATGTGAAAACTATGCTTTGGTTAGTAGTGGGTCATCATAGAACCAAAAATTTGCAAGCTGTTTGGCAGACACCTAAATTCCATATTCTCTATACTCTTCATTATCAAAAAGTTTAAAATTTTTCAATCATATATGATCAGTGCTAACCCTGAGTACCACACAAATTGAAAAAGAAAACCCTGATTACATTTATTTCAGGGTCAGCATCTGGTTGGAATGAGTTCTTCTTCATTCCATTGAGGATGACTGGTCTCTGTAATCCTATCTCAGGAGATGAGGTTTTGCCAGACTGATCCAATTTTCAGCACTTTGGTTATATGATAGTTTGGACTAGGTATTTAATCTGTATTTACAGCAGAAAAACTTGCCATCAAAAAGTTCTTATTCCTTAACATTTCAGGCTCAGTTGTTCGCTTTGGTTTGGTTCACCCCATTTCAACCAACAAATAATCCCTCAACCAAAATTATATGCCCTCTTGGAACACCATGTACTTCAACTCATACTAACAACCAAACACACAATTTTGGCAGTTCTCAGGCACTAAAGAGCAATTCATGCTGCATGATCTATTGGTGCACTTTCCAATAATATCATAGGGAAACCTTAAATTATAGAACACATTTTGCCATGTTGAATGTACTTTTCACTTTAAAAACATTATAATTCTGGTTCTTGGAGTATCTCTTCAGAATATTCCTAACTACAACACACAATGATGTGTTGTAGTGGCTCTCTCTGTCATTCTGGGAGGACTTTTTTCTTACTGTAGTCTTTAACTACAAATTGTGATAACTATTTAAAGAAGTAACTTAGCGATATTCAAAATGTTTCAATTTTGACACTCTATAATGCAACCAAGAAAGGTTGTGATATCCTTTAGGATAAATACATCATAAGTCTGTTTAATCCCCATTACTTTATGAATATTTTCTAGGGTTTTACTTTTGGTTGCTATAAAATGTCTCAGCATGACTTTGTCTTGCAAACAAGGATGCTGCTCAAAACTGTCTCTTAAATGAACTATCAGAATGAAAGAGCTAAAATTTCATTCTGTATAGATTCTTGCTATAGGACAGTGGGCCTCAAATTATAGGATGTGCCTTTTGGAAGGTAAATGTAAGAATTTGTTTGAAATGGTGAAATGATTCCACCCCCTTCTCCAAAAAAAGAATAAAATGAAAAAACAGATTTTATTCTTTTTAAACCTGTCTTATTTTTGTGTGATGTGATTCTCATCAGGCTAGAGGCAAACTGTAGATGACACTGGTTAGCAATTGTGTTCAACAGAAATTGGAGAATTGGTTTTGGAACTTATAAAGGAAAAGCTCCCAATCTGTGGCTATGGCTCTTTTTAGACTGCTTCATTCCTTTGCATGTTCTTTCTTGAAATAGTCATTCTGAAGGACACACTTATCCTGGGAATACAAACCACTCCTCTTCCGTCCCTTCACTACTTGCCAGGATCCTTTTGTAAAGGAGAACAGAAGGCCTGCAGAGGTGATGAACATGTCTTCTGAGACAGTCCTTTTCCCACGGAAGTATGATTGCTAAAATCTTAGATTTCTGCATTAAAAAAAAAAAGAACACATTTGGGTGAAATGAGGCATATGTCATGTTCAGTAGGATCCACTAGATGCAATTGTCTCAATATGAGACAAGAAAGGAATATGAAAGAAGCAAACTTTTTGTAAGTCATCCATATGCATTAAATGACAAAGTCTGTACATTTTTGCAGAGTAAATACTCTAGCTAACTGATGTACTCTAGCTAACTGATGTACTCTAGCTAACTGATGTACTCTAGCTAACTGATGTACTCTAGCTAACTGATGTACTCTAGCTAACTGATGTACTCTAGCTAACTGATGTACTCTAGCTAACTGATGTACTCTAGCTAACTGATGTACTCTAGCTAACTGATGTACTCTAGCTAACTGATGTTCTCTAGCTAACTGATGTTCTCTGTCCTTGCAAATAGAATTGGATATATTAAGGAGAAGCACTCTATCAGTGTAAACTTCCTGCAACATCATGCCAGCAGTGACCTATCTCAGGAAATTTACACCTCTAGATTTTTCTAAGTTTTTAACCTTTTTTGCTCTAATCTTGCACAAAATAAAGACATGTTTGCAATATATGATGCAGGAACTTACGATCTAATTGTAGATCCAATATGTAATGTTAGAACTGGGTTACCTTACCTTAAAGCAGGTGAGTATCAGGAATCATATATAGGCAGATTCTGTTTTCTTGTTAGCTTTGAGATAAAATATGATATATCAACGATGCATAGAAAGGAAACAGAGTTGTGTAATGCAAGAGATGATAGAAACCCAACAACAGTCTTTACTGCTGGGGTCATAGGAACTGCTGAAGTACAGACCATTTGCTCAGGCAGTAAAGGGAAGTCTTAATTTTTGTCAAACATAAATCCAGGACGTGATTAGTGCAAATCAGGTATACTCTGTCTTTTAGATGTTGATGAAACACAATTTCTGTGCAGAAGTTTTTAACTTGATTGATGAAAATCTGTCTTTGCTTCTTAATATTAGAAGTTATTCTTCAGTTTAAACATAATGCAGTTTTCTGGACTTGAGTTTTGATTTAGAGAGTCTAATAAGCACTAACATTTTTTTCATGCTTTACAATTCTAGTATGTGAATGAATTAAACTTCTTTTACCTGAAAGTGATTAAGTGAGATGTTCTTCAAGAGAAGATCCCAATATAATTTAGAGAGTTTGTCTGTTCCTGTCTGTCTTTACTCCTATATCCCTAGTAACTGAACTTTGTGATTGATGCACTGGCTTCTGATAGTGTCAGATTTTCTTAGGCCCTGAAGGAAGGAAGAAAATGCAAACAGAAATGATAGAAATGAAGGAAGAAGTGTTTAATTTGGAGAGCCTGAAAGACATCATAAAGGAGGCCTACTCAGCCACTAGATGGCAGTTAAGTATTTTTGAATGGATTATGCAAAGCACTTGTAAGTCATTCTCAGTGGACTCCTGAAGATACCTTCCAGCGAAAATATTAACTTTTTTTAGTCAGTGTGTGGTTAATATATTAACCTGTAAAAAAGTATTCATTGCCTTTAATCTGATCAAGTTTTAGTAACTGGATCATCTATCAAAGCTAATGAAACTGTGTCCTAAGAATAATAACGAAAATCCTAAAACATTAAAGTTTTAGAAAGTTCTGTTCTGTCACTGTTGAGTCTATTAAGCCAGCAAGGGGGATGCATTTTGTTGGTAAATAATCTTCAAGAGTTCTAGATGATCATCTCTGTAGTGGTCATTTAAAACTTTTACTGTTGTATTACCATCATTTAAATAGAGAGCTTGATTACCCATTGGCTATAAAATGCATTTCTTCCACCATAATCCTGAATCTCTTCCATTTAGTTCTGATGAGAAAGTAGTTTTAAAAAAAAAGGCGGGGGGGGAGTGCATTTGACATCACTTTTAGTCAATTAGCAGACATACATGGAATACATTGCAAATAAAAGTAAATGAAGTAGTCTAGTATATCGAGCCTGTATGGTAGCAAAATAAAAGATTTTAATCCTCTGAACAAATGATAGTATTTTTTATTGTTTCCAAACTCCATGATGCTTGGATTGACTTCCATTGTTTTGCTTGAAGGCAGTGTTTGTTTGCTTTTTCAAAAGGAGCAATACATTAGTATAATTTCCAGTGAAGATGACAGTAGCATATTTTTGCACCCTTCACCCTAGCCATGGTGAGCCTACAGTTTTTTATTTTAATAATTCTTGATGTTAACTTCAAGATGAAGTTTTACCTATATGCTGTTTTGAATTCAAAAAGTTCTTTATTCTGTTTTTTCTCTCTGATACATGGCATGCTACCTCAACTACAGCTCTGAAATAACGTAAAAATTATAGAATAATGTAAGGCTGAATAGCCCCAAGCAAGGCTTAGACATTCAGTCAGGTTCCTTAGAGCTTTGTCCAGTTATCTCCAAGGATGGATAGGCAGTAGTGTTAACATGTGCTTTCCTGCTTGGCGTGGCCAGTAGTAAAATCTAAACAATAAGGTTTTCTTTATGATTATTTGCTACATTTCAGATGTGATACTTTCATAACAGCTTAAGAGGAGAAGGTGTGCTCTAAGAGCATATGTATTTCCTGTAAACTAGTTTTAGTTCAAACACTGAGTACATGTGGGTATTGGTTAAAATGAAGACAAACTTCTGGTCAATTTGAGGTGATTAAACCAGTTTCCAGACTTCTCCGCATGAGACTTTCATGTGAATATGGCAGAGCAGAATATAACTTTTGTATCTGGTAATGGTAATAAGCATTTTGCATTTTCCAACCATACTTCAGTTACTGATCTGCTGGCCAAAACCCAACATCTTACAGAAGTCAGCCTATTCAGAAATCCATGTCATCTTATCAAAATGCTGCCATCATCCCACTTTAAATCCTTCTGCTTGCTTTTTGTTCTTAATATTGCGAACTTGAGCATAGATTAAATGTGGTTTGCCTTCTTTTTTCATGAACTACGTTACTGGGTACTGTTTCCCTTGCAAAGATCTGACACCCCTAGGAATCACTTTTCCAATTTTGACTATGCTCTCTACTTAGACAAAAGACAGATAGATTTCTCTGTCATTTGCAGGATAACTTCTTTGAAAAGCAGCACCAACTTTCAGTTCATTAATAAGGCTTAAACTGTGTGCCTGCAAATTCTATGCAATGGTAGTTGATCAGGATTTATAGACTTACCTTTCTTCCATCCTTGATGGGAAAACAAGGAGAAATGAGAGTAAAATTGACAGTCTTATTTGTTTTAATGAAAATTACATGGTGATACTTAAAATCTTAGGGTAAAGTCTCTCACAGTATAGTCAAACTTCTCAAAAGCTGTTGTATATTACATGGGTTAGCTCTTTTGCTTGTGATTCTGGGCACTGCTGTGTGTCCTCTCTCTTGCTCTTTTACAGCAAGGTGTCATTTCTCTGAGCAAACGGGAGATAGAAGTGCATGATATGTATACGGTTATGTCAGCAGAATTCAAAATACAATTTTACATTGTATTTTTTCTCCTCCTTACTCCTCCTTACTCCTTTTCACTCCTGAAAATGGCTAAATTGACAGTGTGTTCATATCATTTATGCATTCCTGGTCAGAGCAAAATACATGCTCTTGTTATATTTACTAATTGTTAAAATAAGAATTGCTTTCTAAAATTCTATAAAATTGAAATTCTGTTGCAGATGAAAATCTATAACTACCCCTTTTTGCCTCCCCTGCTGCCCCAGATGCTTTAAAGTAAAAGTTTGATTATTTACATACAGAGTTCCTCTCACCTGTTGGAAAGAAATAAAGAGAGCTTTTGTATATTCAATGCTGCCATACTGTATTTGGACTAAATAAAATATTTTAAATACTATAGTATATACCTACCTTCAAAACTACTTTAGAAAAATATCCACTGAAGTAGTGTTTGAACAGATGAAGAAATCTTCTTAGGAAATACGAAAGCAGCATTAAAAAGTGTGTGTGTGTGTACATATAAAAACATAAATTCCATTAGAAGTCTTCAATTCTGGTCATTGAAAGAAAATTTCTTGTGACATTCATTGCAGGACCACATGATTTCTTTTGTCAAGTTGGCTTAACCAATCTGAGACACCTCATCCAGTGAAAAGTGGCCCATGATCTAAAAATGAAATACTTCTATTACAACTCTCAGTATTAAAAATCAGATGCTACTTTAATAGTGGTGCAGATGGTGAGGATTTCCACTGGACCCTGTGTGTAGAAACAAGATCAGAATTGGGAAAAAAAATCATTTTTATTGGTCTGAGGTACTTAACTTAGAAATATCCAAATTGAAATATTTTTAAACAAAACATAACATGGTATGTTGCTGTGACTAAGTAAGAATTGAAAAGTAAAGTCAATAAGAATGATGTTATGCATGTCTAGTCTTTAGATATGAAAAAAGACTAGCTGTTTTAACTTCTATTTACAATCAGATGATAGTTATTAATTTCTTCATTTTAAATTGTCATAAGTAACAGCAGTAAGATCATTTTGGTTGTTTTTTTGAAATATTTTAAATACATACTGGTCACTTTTATTTGTTTTTCAGAGCCAATGGGTATCTTAAAACCCCAAAAGCACAGATAAAAACTAACTTGCAGATTGCTGTATATCAAATTACTTTCAATGTTTTGAGTATTCATCTTCCCCTTAGGAGAAAAATTATTTTTTTCTCATGCCTGTTTTCCTTAACCTCCCAAAACATACAAGTCATCTTCGATGATTTATCATTCATTTTATATAACATTCTCTCACCAAAATGATGCATCTCTGCTTTTAGTAGAGCCTTCCTTCTCTTTGAAAGAGCTAGAGAAGCTGACTGGCCTCCAGCCCCCAGCTTTCAGCCTTTTGATGGACACACTTGGGAAGACTGATTCCATTTTCCCAAACTTCGGCTGTGAGTAGGAGGCTCATATTTGAGGGCAGTGAAGACTATCCCTCTCTACAAAGATTTAATCTTATTGTGGGTATTTTTTGCTGCTTGTTCTCTGCTGGAAGCCCTGAAACAAAAGCAACATGTGAACCTCCCATTTTGTGGTCTGGCTGAACTCTTGGATGAAAAAGGCAAGCACTCTGTAGAAGTATCAAATGCCAGATGGTTGCTTATCAGGATGTAGGAAAGTTCACCTGGAAAATCACTGTCTCTTCTACTATCCAGGAGTATCAGGAGAAAAAAGGAAAGGTGTTCAGAATGCTCCAAATTGAGATTACATTATTGTTCTCATTTGGGGCAATAGAATCCTAATTGTTATTTCTAACATTAAAAACTAGTATAGCTTCTGTAGACAAAACATATAGAAATAACAGTAGAATGAGGTAGTTTGTGTAGTGGTTACTTCCCAGGGTGCTGGTGCACTGCAAGCTGAACCAAAAACCAAGAAAAGGCCTGGTCTGAAATAAGGTCAGCTCCTTTCTGTGATGTGCTAATGTAGTAACATTCAAGGTATGCCAGATTTTTGTTTCATGTTTTAACAGAATGAAATGAGGTGATCTTCTTGTCCTCAATACATAGAAAAACCTACCCAAACCTTTTAGACTTTTAGTTCAAATACTTTAGACCAAACACAGGGAATAGAAGAAAGGAAGTGATAATGTCACGTGACAAGCATTCCGATCAGCAGGTTTAAATATCAAGCAGCAAATAAATTCAGAACACTTTTTTTTATCCCAACTTTTAAAGAAATCCTTAACTCTTAAGCCACCTGCTGCTTATCTGGCTGCTGACATAGGTAGCTAAGTTTCAGTTATGTTTTTATCTGCTGAAAGACTTGAGTGTGACAGTTGTGATCTACAACAGAGACAGGAGAAACAGGCAAAACAAGATTGTAGTCAAAACTAATGAAGATGAACCTCTTTTTTTCCTTTTACCTTTTTTTCCCTCTTTCTTTTTACCTCCACTCTCATTTATGTACTTGCTTTACACTGTGGTGACTGACAGAAAGGTTAAACCAGTTTCTGGGCTAAAAGAAGCCAAATGGAAGGGTAAGTTTTTTTGAAGTCATTATTGATTACTGCTGTACTACTTCATGCTTCTATAATAATGACTTTTCAAATATGCTAGAAGGGAAACATTCAAGATTTGTTTTTTATAAAGCAGATCTAAACACTTTCTTGCCAGTCGAACGGCAAAAATATTATCTGTGCAGTCTAAAAGTAGTACTACGTAAGCACAGTAGATACACTTCTGTGTAGCTCCTAGGATGGTCGGGGGTTTATGAGGTTTTCTTTTATCTTCTATTGTCTCTAGTCTACAAAAACTCTTCTGAGGTTCCTGTTGTAGTGTGGTTTGATAACCTAAGGTCATATTTCACCTCAGTTAAGAGCCTTTATGATTTTCGAGAAAAGTCTACAAGTTTTCAATCTTTGATGGGCATCTCAAGTTTTCTGACCAAAATGGGAATTGTAATGAACTGGGGTCTTATCTTCTGAAATATGCTTAGCCTAGAAATAAGAAATTCAAACAACAGTTATGGAACAGAAGCTTTAAACTGAGTCTGAACAAAAATGTTTTCTTCTGACCTTTAGCTTTAGAAGTTGGCACTCGTAATGCATTCATCTTTGTTTGAACGTCCGTGCTCCCTGCTGATAGCATGTTTGTTTAGTTGAATTATTTGAATTGTAATAATTATTGATTTCTGCATGTAATGCTTTTTGTCATCTATGGTAAGTATGATGAAACCTCTTAGCTGATTAGACATGTTTTAGTCTCAGTTATTCATGTTTTCATCACCCCCCAGACAGAATGGAGCAGAAGAGAGAATGGAGATTTTAAGTTTGAATTGCAGCTGATAAGCAATGCTGACAAGACTCCTCCACTGTAACAAAGGCTATCAAAATACTTTGGCATACTAGGAGCTAAAGATCCCCAGTGCCAGCACACCGTAGGCTGGTGTAATCCATATGTTGCAGTGTCGCTGTGCAAGAGATCAACTCATATTCACCAAATAAAGTTTATCAATTCAGGCAAAACAGAGCACTACACTGTTTCTATTCCAGGGCTTGCTTGTTTAGTGCTAGCTTGAAAAGTTGTGCATCCTATTTCCTTGTGGCTATAGGAAAACACATGGAACATAGCTTATCCTATTTGAAAACATACACCCTTTGTCCCCATACACATGCCTTTGATATAGTAAAAGCTTCTCAAAAGAGAATTGACCTAGTAGTTTGAGGAAACAACCAGTATCCAATACTAATCCTGCTCCTTCAGCAATTTTCCCTGAAGCCCTAGGCAAGTTGGTCAGCTTTTGACTCAACCTCTACTACTGTAAAACTAAGATGCTCCAATGCTTTGTAGTTTAAGTGAAATGTGAAAATTAATTAGATGCGATTTTGTTAAGTTTTTAAAGCAAATCAAGTGTTCATCAATACTTCTTATTTGACAGTATCTGTAGCGTTGGAAATGCTTGCTAAAATTGATTTGCAGTCATAAGAAATGGCTTTGAAAATGGGATAACTTGAGAGAGAGAGGAATCTGAAGAGATACCACATTTTTCTGACTGAAAGGATTAAAATTCTTACAGTGGCACTACTTTGTGCCACTTTGAGCGTAAACACTCAAGGGTTTATTTTCACTTTGCCTGGAAAAGAAGTTTTTATTAACAGAATGGTTGGAAAGGGTACCCTTCCCAGTAACTGAACGCTGCTAATACCAGATGCTGCTCTATTGGAGGACCTGAGGGGTCTTTATTTTCCATCTTAGTCTTGTTTAAGTCTGTGCTTCTATTTCATGTGCATATTTGCAATCAGGTCTCAGCACAGACTCTCACTTATGAGTTGTACTATAAGGGAACTCCTAGGTTAATGTTTTGGAAAAAAGCAAAACGTATAGGCCTATCATCTAAATATGAATTCCACCCAGAGAGGAAATTTCATGGCATTAAGTGATAAATTGCTGGAAATGATCAAATTGCTGATGCTGCTGGCTTATAATAATAAGAGACATTAACTTCTAAAACTAAACTATCGTGTATTTATTTATCAACTATTCCAAAATTACCTTTAAGAACTGCCACTCTATTTATTTTCTGAAGACAAAGACATTTTGTTACTGTTCATAAAGTATATAAGTAAATGCAAGGCAATATATACATATTGGCTAGGGCTAACTTTCATGGATGCGTGCTCTTTTTCTACCTGGAAATTTAGTCATGGAAGGATCTGTGGGCTTCAGACACTTGTCTGAGAAACCAGGACATCAGACAGACTCAGTAGAGGAGGTAACTGCAGTCTGAACTTTTAGATGTTTGAAGATCCTGGACATGTTCTACCTACATAGATCAGCTGTATGCTGAACATCTGATATGCATATGTGGTAAACATGGCAAGGTTTGAATGAGTTGGATATACTGTACAGGCTTTTTGTACATATGCATCCTCCATGTGGTAAAGCCAGTATTCCTGGATGTATCTCATACTGTACATATACAGGTCTATCAGTGCAACACAAACACAGCCAGCAGTCTCAGATGCATCCAGCTTACTGCACATGGAACACTTGCAACTTGTTTGAGAAATGCTGATCACCATTCTATAACCATACACCTTTGGATCTTTTTTCCTATCAACGACTCTCAAATTCAAGTCACCCAGATAAAGCAAGGGTTAAGCTTCCACATTTCTTTCTTTCTTTACAGAAAGAAGACTGTTCCACAGTACCTGGGTCCTGGGTAAGAACTCTAGGCAAGACAGAGTTCCCTTATATCTCTTTTAAACCCTGTAGGCTTCTGCTATGGAATTGTCCTTTGGATTAAAAAAGTGGGTCTTCTGGTTCCTGGGAACAGCTTTTGACCATCTTTTTACATGTATGGAAAATAATGTCTTCCTTTGCTTACTTTTCTGAGCAAACTGTCTGGTTTTCATGTCTGATCAGCCATATTCTTTTATTTTTTTCTTCCATCCATCCATCTATCCTTCTGTTCATCCATCTTTCCTTGTTAAGGGTAGTATAAATTTTCTGTGGCTTATGTTTGTTTGATAAAAACCTTTCTGATTTAGGGAGAGACGTCAAACTTCTTGCTGGGGAAAAGGCAGAAATCTAATGAGACTTTAGGCTGAGTGCATCTTAAAAGGCAAAATGAAAAATATCTCAATTTATCTGAAATAATTATTGAAGCATATAAATAGTGCCCCCTCCCCCCAATAAATTTAAAGCATGCAAGTTCCTCTGGATAAATATCCCAACATTCAGAGCAAAGCCTTCTGTGTTCATAATGTGCTGTCACTGTGAAAAAACAGATTGGTGATTCTTAGGTAACAACATAATAGCAAATTTACCACCTTGTTTGAAATTATGCAATGCCATGTCTCAAGGACAGCAGAAATATAGTCCCTTAGGGCATGGAGCAAAAGGTCACTTTCATTCATCAGGACATTTTTGTTTATTCTCTTCAGCTTCTTAATCATGTCACTTCTTTGCCCATTTATTTATATTTTAAAATTACTTCTTCTCTTGTAATAAATTTAATGGTCTGCAGGGTGAATTCTCATGTATAACATTGAATTCTAGGTTTTTCCTGTAGTTCAGGTAGAATTTCAAGATTCAAGGATTACCTTTTGTTCTTGTGTAAAATTGAATCCAATCTCCTGAATAAATGAATTTTTAAAGCAGTGAACTGTTCTTCTGAGATCAGCCATCATGAAGGTAAATCTCTTTGGAGTCATTTAATATTGTGTCTAATTCTGTTGACTTCAGTTTTTGTGGCAGAAATTATTTTTCAGATAGAACTGGGAAGCTATAACTTTCATCAAGCCCTTGATAAATTGTTCTTTTAATGTAAAATGGGAGTTTAGGAGAGTTACAGTCTGGGAAAATTATGTTTGTTCTCAAATAACTGAAGACTGACTTGTGGGTTTAATAATCTTAGGAGCACATTTCCTTTGATATCATTTCCTTTTGAAGTATTGATAGGCCTTATTGTATTTGCAGAAGACTGGTAGAGGAGCTGAACTTTAAGGGTAATAGAATATTCACTTTCTTTTTGTAAGGGATCTTATGCTAAGTATTAAACATCCTTTATAGTGAAGTTCTTCAGCAAAACTGTTGCTACTACAAAGTACTGAGTTATTACGGGAAACTGAGTGCGTTGACTAAAAGCAGCATGAATAGTCTGTAATGGAAACATCTCTTTCAGTCTTTCTTTACTTGTTATAATGTAATATTGTTTGTTAATAAATCTGCTTTGTTCAGTCCTTCACCACTAAAAAAGGGTTTGGATGAAGGTTCCTCCCTCTAGCTGCTTTACATTCCTCTTGAAAGTTTGATACAGAGACCTAGAAGTTTGTAGGGAGACCTAGTTGTAATCTGTAACTTTGGTTTCAGACCACCATTCCAGAAAGCTCAGACAATGCAGAGGATGAAATTTTGATGAGGGTGTTTCAGAATCAAGCAATTGGTTTGCATGTAGGAGTTAACTGTTTTACTTCTGGAATTGCTTAGGAAAGCTGGAAAACTCTAAGATAAAGATGAAATTGAAATTTTTTGTTTTTGAAAAGGAACAATTTTGTAAGTATTAATGAACAAATATTTTATTAGTAGTCGCCAGCTGGAAGTTACAAGTTCATTTTCCAGAAAAAAAATCAACTTTTAAATGTTTTCTGTGTCAAAGGATGAGATGAAAAAGATCATCTTCAGGAAGCAAACCAAGGCAATTAGTATTAGTCAGGTATTGCATGTTTCGTTAGAGGCTTCTTTACAAAGTTTGTAAAATCTGAATATTTGAAAGATTGCATATGAAGAATACCTACAATCTCATCCGTGAAGCTTATCATTTTATAAGAGGAAACAAAAAGGCACAGTGGTTATGGCCTAGATTTGTCAAAACTACTTGGGAAACCTGTTTCATGATAAAGATTTCTCATGACTAAATGCTTGAAGTGGTGATATTGATGACCAAAATTCCGAATTTAAAAAAATCTTAAAAAAAATTAAATGCATGTAAGAATAAAGAAAAGTTCAACTTTGGTAAGTTCTTTATTGAAAGACTTTGTGTTATAAGGTCATGTCTGCTCTATCTCCTGCTCAGCTCTCCTGAATAAGCAAAAATGGCTATTTTTGGACCAAGTCGTTGCCTTTGGTACCTTTTGATTAAATCACATACCCGTTGCACTGAGTATAGTTTGGTACTGATATTTATTTAAGAATGCAGGAATTCCTGTGCTAAGACTAATGGTTTCTTTATTCATTCTACAGCAGACAGGATCTGACGCTTCAGAAAAAGATTAAAAAAAATGTGAAAATTGTCTATTACAGACTAGCCATCCCACAAAGGAAGCTTTTCTAACGTTACTCACTCGCAAACAGTGTGTCACTTGTTGGGGAGTTTCAGATCTTAGGTGGGAGGAAAGTTCTCTCTTAGCATTGTCTTATTTCTTTCCTTCCCAAGTGTGTTGGCTGGAGAAAAGCATACTTACTTTGTTCTGAGGCTAGTTGTTTTCAAAAAGTGAGCGTTCATAATGTTCTGCCTTTGTAATCTGTATTGTATTATTAAGGTATATATTGAAATCTAGCTTTCAACAGTATGTCAAGCTGTTATGCATAATGCATCATTCTGAAGAAACACTTAACATTTTCAGTTAAAAAAATTGAATTAATGCAGTGCCCTTCCTGCCTCCATATCAGCACATCCATGTGTGCGCGCACACACTTTTGTGGTACTTGTATTCGGTGGTTGATTGTTTTCTTGATCAGTGTGTTTGGAGGGAGAGAGGGGTTGTTGCTAATTTTTGGTTTTGACAAAAGATCATCACAGTCCAAAGAGTGCTCACATTGAGGAAAGTAGTTCGATGTTGAACCAAGTCATTTTCCTTAACTCTCTTCCATCGTAGGATACAGCTAGCCAAAATTTCTCTGTTTTTAAAGGCTTGTTGTAACTGTCTCCTTTCTGAACCTATGGAATACCAATATTCTTGACCTAAGTTTCATTTTTTTAATATGGTAACAAATGTTATCTGTTTTTGTGCTCATCATTTTTTTTTTATTATTTTAAGGATGATTTTGAGGTGAAATTCGAGGAGCGTGCCAGTGTCATCCAACAGCTTGAGCAAACTATTGAGGATCTGAGGACCAAAATTGCAGAACTAGAGAAACAATTCCCTGCTACGGAAGTACAGACTGCTGCGAGGGAACAGGAAAACGAGCACAGACACTCAGTCTGCAGGGAACTCAGTAGTGTGACTCTTCAAACAAACGGAGAGGAGGTTGTATTCAGAACTGTGTCACAAGCAAGATCTGTACAAACATCACCAACAGAAGATTATTTAACACACACAATGCCTTCAGTCAATGCACTGCCACAGCCACCCTCACCACCGTGCTTGGAAGGGGGCAAAAGAGAAGGGCCAACTCAGCAATTGCCAACTCTGGAACTACAGCCCACGTTTTGTTCTGAAATCTCCTTAATTCTGTCACCGAAACTAATCTCGGTGCCACTGGATGCAAGCCAATCAGTACAAAGTACATCACAGTCACCTCTTCCAGAACCCAAAGTTAATTTGTCCCTTGCATTTGAAGGAGAGACTGCACTGCCAGCTCCCCATCAGGCTCTAAGTACTGGAAATGTGACTTGTAGTGAATGTCCCCCCTCTGTGCCAACAGAGCCCTCTTGTAGCATTCTCCCATCACTGCCAGCTCCCACCATGGCTGCTCCTGCCTCCCTGCCAGGAGCACCCCCACCACCCCTGCCCGGTTCAGGACTCCCTCTGCATCTCACTGGCCCAGCAATGCCACACCTGGACTACTCTTTGCCAGGCATGGTGATGCCACCTCCTCCTCCACCTTTGCCAGGTGGGGAGATACCAATGCTGCCTCCAGCCCCACCTCTTCCAGGTGCTGGAGTCCCACAACCACCTCCACCACCACCTCTGCCCAGTGGAGGTATCCCACCTCCCCCACGACCTTTACTTGGGACTAGTGTCCCTCCCCCACCTCCTCCTCTGCCTGGCCTGGGAGTGCCACCCCCACCCACAGCACCACCTCTGCCTGGAGCAGGAGTGCCACCACTTCCCCCACCTCTACCCGGAGGGGGCTTTCTCCCCCCTCCTCCTCCTCCTCCTCCTCCTCCTCCTCCTCCTCCTCCTCCTCCTCCTCCTCCTCCCCCTCTTCCTCTGCCTGGTGCAGGTTTCCCTCCTCCTCCTCCTCCTCCTCCTCTGCCTGGTGCAGGTTTCCCTCCTCCTCCTCCTCCTCTGCCTGGTGCAGGTTTCCCTCCTCCTCCTCCTCCTCCTCTGCCTGGTGCAGGTTTCCCTCCTCCTCCTCCTCCTCCTCCTCCTCCTCTGCCTGGTGCAGGTTTCCCACCTCCTCCTCCTCTTCCTCCTCCTCTGCCTGGTGCAGGTTTCCCACCTCCTCCTCCTCCTCCTCCTCCTCCTCCTCTGCCTGGTGCAAGTGTCCCTCCACCACCACCTCCTCCACCACCACCACCCCTGCCTGGTGCAGGTATCCCTCCACCACCACCACCACCACCTCTCCCTGGCCTGGGAATGCCACCCCCAGCCCCACCACCTTTGCCTGGAGCTGCGCCACCCTCTCCACCACCAGCTCAGAGCAGCGCCTATCCAGCAGTCCCACAAGTCTGTGGGTTTCTTCCTCCTCTGTTACCATCTGGTTTATTTGCAATGGGGGTGAATCAGGAGAAAGGGAGCAGGAAACACGTGATAGAGCCTTCTCGACCAATGAAGCCTCTTTATTGGACAAGAATTCAGCTCCACAGTAAAAGGTAAATTATATAATTGCAGAGAGAGTGTTGTTTTCACTTTGTGATTGCCCTGATAGTGTGGGATGTTCGGAACAAAAGGCTTTATTTCCTACTGCATGGGCCTTTGCAAGAAACTTAGTGCGAGCAGAATTTTATTCTTAGTTGGGTATTTAAATAGGGTGTCTGCTATATGTTAAGCACAGAAGCTGAGTGAGTAACCTTATTTACACATGAAAGCTCTTTGGAGATATGCCTTCAGTTGTCCTTAGGGGCTACATATCATCTGTTAATCAGAAATCCCAGTGTGATTGTATGCCACTAGGTACTTTGTGAATTTGTTTTTAAATGTCACACTTCTGCTCCCCCCGACCTTCAAGCTAGACTTGATCTCTCTCTCTCTCTGGAGTAGCTTGCAAGTTTTGGTAGTCTTTTCTCTTTAGATGAAAGTATGCTGAACACTCCTATCTTCCTTCTTCCTTTGTCCAGTGACCTAGAAATCCTTTTTTCTGCACCTCATACATTCAGCAGCTAGATTGAAACTGATTTATCTGCATGGTGACATCAGGCTGTTCCTTTAGCACTTACTGGCTGACATGTCTCTGAAATACTTGGGTTTGGTTGTTGAGGCTTATTTTTGTTTGTAAAATATCACTGTTGCTCGTAGAAAGATGTTTCTGTATGTTTTCTTTATGTTTCTGAGTACTAATTGTCCAACCCTTCTGCTTTGTTATTTAATGATGGATTATTTCTTTCTTTTCAAGTTCTTCTTGCCACTGTCACACAAGTGCTCTGCAGATAACTGTCCATTTCTACACTTCTTTGTGTGCATGTGTGTATGTTTTATAGGCGATATACAGCCTATTTATATTTCTCTGTATATAAAGTGGGTAAATATAAATGAGTCTGACTGTTAGTATACGTGAACAAAAAGCAAACGAAAGTATGGGAGAAAATCAAGTGTGCCTTATCAAAATACTGTTAATAGAAGTTAGGCAAGCACTTGTAAACTACTGCTATTTTATTTTCTTTGTTCCACCGTTTATGACTATTTAGTTTGACATTGCCCTACATAGGTCTTTTGCTTAACTTTAGAGATTCTAGTGCTTCACTTGTGTGGGAAAAAATTGAAGAACCTTCCATAGATTATCATGAGTTTGAAGAACTGTTTTCTAAAACAGCTGTTAAAGAGAGGAAGAAACCCATTTCGGACACCATTACAAAAACAAAGACTAAACAAGTGAGTACTCATTTAATTTCAGATCATTTCTAGGCAGCATTTACATAAAGACAGATTTTTGCATGCACCTGAGATTAATTTTGCCTGGTGTGAAACTGTTACCGTATATATATATATACACTATGTAGAAATACAATAAAAGGAGAGAATGTAGGATGGGTTTCAAAGCCAGATGTATTAAAGGATTTTTTTTTTTGTAATTGCTTTTCAAGTTATGTATTAATTCTTCAAAAGTCCTTGCTTTATCCACTTTAAAATTTGCCAGAGTAAAAACAAAATTATTGGGTACAAATATCACGCTTTTGATACTGACTGCACGTGTGCAATAAGCAGTATATAAATTATTCTGAGGAATTTTGTAAAGTTAAATAGTGAAAGAGACAGGTATAAATTACCATGATTTCCCAGAAAAACAGCATTTAAGAATCTATCTCCTAATGTTATGTCAATCATAACAGTTCTATGTTTGTATTATGTTTATGTATAGTGAATATGAAGTTTATGCATACAAAAAATTAAAAACGTGGTTGGGAAAACCCTATATTAAACAAGCAAGTATCTTGAGATGGGAGAGATTATTATAAAATAAAAATAGGAAGCATATTTTAAATGTTGAGTCTAAACCCTTGGGGGAAGAGAATTGAATCTGAATTAACATGACTAGGTAGAGACTCTAATCTTCTTGGTATCCATGTGAAAACCAGATTATAACTGTGATGATATGATAGGTGCTAGTGTTTTCATAATTAAACTTCCAGGCTATAGAGGAGAAGGGTTAGGATTCTAGATATAAACAGTAGTTACAATTCTTATTTTTTTCTAATCTTCATTTTCCTGTACTCAATTCAAGACCAGTCTATTCTTTCCATCATTTTGTAATATACAGGGTAACATAGTACAAAATTTTTCCCAAATCAAAAATATAGTGGGACTCTTCAGAATCTCTATGCAGTAGATCTGATGTTTTTGTATGAGCTTTACACCCAGTAATTCTGGAGGAATTATTTTTCCCTGCTTGACTTATCTTTTGGTCAGCGATGTAAACTTGCCGGCTGTGTTGGCAACCAGGTGCAAGCAACAGAACTGGTAGTGAAGTTAGGCTCATTTTCTTAGGGTGCTGGATAACCTTCATCTGGATGGATGAGAAGCACAAGGCCACCACACTCCTAGTGTCGTATCCCTGGGCACTGCACTAGATCGTACAAACTGGGATGGCAGGAAAGGTGGTAGTGTACTGTTGCTACCTCCTGTCCTGCAGTAGATCTGTAAAGTACAAGACCTTTGCTTTTCTTTCCTCCTCCTACAAAAAGCCTGTTTTTATGGTTATCCTTCACTGAAATAATATGATAGCTCTTTAAGTAAACAAAGGAGAGCAAAAGTATACCTGCTGCTTTGCTTGTGAACTGTCAGTCCATTCATGTTTTATGAGGTTTGGTGATACAAATCTCTGGATAGAAATTATGACTATTTAATTTTGTGGCATAAACAGTGGTTAACTGAAAACAGATAGCAATTGTGAATAAACATTAGATGTGGATCTTAATATTAACTATTTATTTTTCTTGAAATGACAAGAAATGATCTATTGTCCATAAATAAAACTAGATAAAAGTAAATGAAAATGGCTGATCCTAACCTTTTTGAAAAGAACAAGTTGTTTGTCACAAAAACGTCCACACAGAGGTTTAAGGCAATCTAAGTAGGTGCCGTAATTTAGAGCAAACATTCCTGTGGGCCACCTAAATTGACAGAAGAGAATCCCTTGTGTGTTTCTCTTGCTCTGTTTATCAAATAAACGTAGTGCTCTCCAACACAGAGAGAAATTGCTTAATGGAGAAGTCTGATTTGTTAGTATGTGGGGGGGAAAAAGACCAGCCAAACAGATAACCAAATGTGGTGTTTATAGTACAAAAAGACAACACGGGCTCTCATTAGAACTACAGTTTGAGATGGCGTTTGTTGCAGATGTCAAGCTAACTGTTCACATGTATGAAGAGAGTTTGGGCTCTTCATAGCATCAACACGAGAAAATTGAAGCAGAAGGGCTTCAAAAATATATTCTACGTACGCACTCTCAGTAGTGTTGGAATGCAGGCCTTCATTTTTGAAATTCTCTTCATTTATACCGCAGTAAACACTTGGATAATGAAGTCCATCCATGTTTAGCAGAAGAAACAGTTATTTTGAGAAAGTATGGCAGTAATTCCACAGGCATGTTTTTATAGGAAGCAGCAAGTGCTGTTTAAGTGGTTGCTGACTTACGTGGATTCGATGATGGTTATGGGTGTTGTAAAGATCTTACAAATGGTGTTTCTGTAGTGATTTTCATGGGGATATGTTATGCAAAGCAGATGTGCTCTGTCACCTGCTGAGCTACAGAAAAGCATTGTACAGAATACAACCAGGATGTGCAAAGCTTACTGGACTTGCTTCCAGATAAGTTCTAGTTTGGCAATTGCTTTTCCCCCTTTCTTTGGCGCGTGTGTATGCTAAGCCAATGTATTGCTAATATGTGTTGGATGTAAAATACTAGCTAAACTAGAAATAGTTGTGAAGAAAAATTGCCCAGATAACTTTCAAATGCATAAAATATTTGGTGCACTATGTAAACATCTGATTTTAATAAAACAATGTTTTCATTGTAAGCTGAAATAAAAATATATTTACAAAGGAGGTCACATCAGGGAAAAAAACACTTTTGCTAATCTGAACAAAGATTTGATAGTCTTGGGGGTGTTGTAGTTGGTGATAGATTATTTTGGAGTAAACTGCTGTTCTGCACACATAGCTATTTATGCTATATGCCATATGTTTTCTTGTATGTGTGTATATACAAATATATATGTGTATGACATTACTTATAAATGGTACCCCTTTTTCAAGTCATAATATTATCTGTATTGTTGCTTTATTAAGTTAGAGTTAATTTCACCCTATGCACGTCTTGTTTCCAAGTGTTTTTTTTCTTACTATGATCATCTGCAAATAAGTTAAGAATATATATCTATAAATTCAGAAGCTGACAATACTAAATCAGTAATTCTTCAAAAAAAAAAAAAAAAAAGAAAAGAAAAAAGGGAATGTTGTACCTAGCAGTGAATGAAGGCCACATTGCATTCCATTACAGAACTTTAAAGAAAGCAGGAAAATGAAATGTTAATATTTATTTGTGAATGCAGCTGATTTTTTTTTTTCTTCTTATTGTCTCACATTTGGTACTACAACAAAAAGCTGTGATTTATTTTACTCTGGTAATACATATATGTCAAATTCTCAGCTGCTGTAAATGTGTGCAGGCTCACTCAGTGAGAATGCCTACTTAATCTTCAAAGAGAATCTTTATAGGCTATATTATAGGTGGTGCAGCCATTGCTACCTATTAAAGTTGTCTGGCTTTTCTTATAAGTCACTGTTCTTATAATTTTACCAAAAGTTAGTCCTTTAGGCTGTTTTTTTTCCCCACATTGGGTGTCTCCTTCATTTCGCTAATGTTAAGAAAGAAAACAAAGTCTGTTTTTGCTCATGTCCACATACTTTCAAACAGAGACTTGAAATATGGAAAAAATATATCAGATATGTGTCTTTGGTTGTGTAAATCATTCCTTAAATTTGGCCACTCTACAAGCCATTTTGAAACTCAGTTCATGTTGCTCAGGAGGGACTTCAGGTATAACTCTGAAGATTTTTCCTAACCTTGTACTGGCAGGTTGGAAAATAAAGACCAAGAAGAGAGAGGCAAAGGAAGACTCAGATGAATATCTGAGAAAGGAATGAAGAACTGAGGAGATCTGAGAAATGGGAATATAGAACATAATAGGTCTGATTCCATTTTACCTCTCCTTCCATCTGAAGAAATTCTCAGATACTGGTTGTAAACTGGGGGAACTCTTGACTTGGGGGGTTCTGTGAGCAAGTAGCATACTTCTTCAAGTCTCTAGTGTTTGATCCAAGCAAAGGATGACATCTTGTTTTGGAGCATGTAATTCAACCATGTCATTTAGTTACAATACGGATTTTAATTACATGGCTGGATAGTATTTTCAATAGGGTCCATTCCATACCCAGCATGGACTGTGCAGAATGAACACTGTCCAAAATGAAGAACTATGGTTACTTAATAATTTAAGCTGTTAATGTGAGTAAAAATGCTTTATCATTTGCTGCAGCAGTTAAAAAGCATTTAGCTGGTGAAACAGGAAGCAAAATAATAGTCAGATGACTAAGGCCACCTACTAAAGAATGATGGTAAATGCGACATTAAAAACTTTCTTAACATGGGGAATATTGACCAGTGTGCACTGAATGTGTTCAGTGGAAAAATAGTGTATGTAATCAGAAAATCTTGATATTACCATCAGCCTAATAGGTATGTAGGAGGGATTGAAATGAGTTGCATAGATAGATTTCTTAACTTTGGAATAGTCATCTCAGAAGCCTTACTGATGATCATTTGACCGTATTTTTGGAAAATAAATTTGACCCTATATTTGGAGATGCAACTGCAATGAACTTTTCAAGAGCAGAGCATGTGTTTATAATCTATCATGTAAATGCAAATGTTACAGATATTCTCTTATGGAAAGTCCACTATTAATTTACTGACATTAAGATTTTAATCTCCCCCTTCCACCCTAGAAAATAAATAATAAGTTACTTAAGTTTCACTCTATTTCAAAAGCTTTAGATGCAAACAAGATGTATCGATAAGAGTATTTAGTTAATGATTTCAGCATTTTTGAATTTTCAAGTTGAACATGAAGACGCCATGGTAATAGAATACCCCTAGAAATAAAATGCCGCATAAAAAAGTATAAATTGGTAAATGCCCTACTGAGTTAGAGAAAAGATTAGTCATGTTTATTCATTAAGAAGGAATGACATCAAGAGAGAAACAATTTCCTGAAAAGGAGGATTAGTTCCCTCTGCCAATAGTTGAGGCACTGTCTTAAGGAGCTTTTGGTATCCATATTTATTGATTTATTAACTATGTCAGTGGCACCACCATTTGTGCTGAATTTATGCCCTTACCAGAGATACCTTTGGGGTTCTGCTGCCCCCAAATATAGAAGTCTTGGAAAGATTTGTGTGATGTATCATTTTTCTTTAGTCAAACAAGTGAGTAATAGTCATGAAGTTATTTATGAAATTAAATAATAGCTCTTTTGTTCAGTCTGTAAGGATAATTTCTTTTATGAGATGCAGTATGCATGCAATCTCTTTCTTTCTCTCATTCTCTTCTTGCAAACATAATTTTACCTGACTGCATCTATGTATCAAATATCTTGATCTGGTCAAGCTTCCCAGGTTGATGTCCTCAATTAACCATATGCCTTTCTCATTTTTGTTTCCTCTTACTGCTCTCTTTTCTTTGGATCATATATTTGCAAGTTGAAAAACAAAAGTATGTGCTTGGCATCAGGCAATCTTGTGAATTCATCTTCTGATCTAAAACTGTGTGAGTTTCTCTATTTTATATGTATCCTCATTAATACTGAAAGATTCTGCTGCCCATACTCTTGTGGCCTGTTTTACCTGCTGCTGTTTAAAAGCTTACAGATTCTGTATCAACAAGAAAGATTATGTCCATTCCTTAACACAGGAGCCATGCAGAGCGTCTGGTAATGGCTTCATTGTGTTTGCCTGTGCACTGAAAAATCTGTGTAGGAGAAAGTCTTACTGCAAGTCTGCTCAAGTAAAGGGAATGGGCTGTGGATCGAAGTGAGTGAGCTGCAGCTGTTTTGTGAAATTGAAAGTTGCATGTCTGAAAAGCATAACTCAAATCTTGAATTGCAGACAGCTGCCACCTTGAGCTGCGTGCAGTAAGAATTGCAATTCTTACTGTACCTAAAACTGTCCAGTTGAGCCATCTTAGCCACCACCATCTTTCCAGGGAGATCTGGGGGCTCATATTTCCACAGGCTGTAGTTCTGCATCTTTCAACTACTTTCTTCCCCATTCTTCCCCTGGATAGCTGAGAGGACTGTGCTTCTTCTCTAACTCTCTTTCCCAGTGCAATGGCTCAGTGCACTGGACATCCTATCAGTAGATGCCATCAAGAGAAGAAGAAAGGCAGAAAATATGGAGATAGCAATACATATCTCTTCTCCAGTTTCTCTGCCCACCTTGATTCTGCGAAGGAGGAGAGAAGTAAAACTTTTTAGTGCAGTAGCTTTAAAATTTGATCAAGCAAGCTCATATTTCAGAATTAAATATGCCAATGGGAAGAATGGTTTTTCACCTGAAAAGTAGAGCTTAGTTCAATGGATAGCAGCTAAAATTTAGAATACAATACAGATTTTTCCTTATGGCTGTATTTTGGCTCTTAGTACTGACTTCTGTACAAACAGCAACAACAAAAAAGTTGTTATAATGAAAACAAAAGAAGCTGTAATTGAAAGGATTCGTAGGGAGTGGATACAGTGAATGATGTACTTCTGACTGTAACCGTACTTCTTCCTTTAAAAGTGAGAACACTAAAGCTTTTACTCTGTTTTTTTGTTCGTTTTCAAGAACGTAGCATGTCTCCCACTAGATATCAGATTGGGTTTTCCACTTGCTTTTTTTCATTCTTCCATTTCATTCTCTCATCTTGATGTGGTAACTTTTATAAAATTATTTAAGAATGTTATTTTCAAATATTTTTGGGCATGCAATATATTTTGCAGGAGTTTGCAAAAGATGTGTGTAATTGCATACCTGATCTGAGTATGCAGTGACAAGATTGTTGATAGCAGTTTGGCTGACGACCTGTAAAAATTAACTGCTGAGTGCATTGCAGGCTATGCATGAAAATTGTGATTTTTATGTACAATTTTTAAGGAAATCTTAGCGTGGGGGGGGGGTTATTATTTTAAGAGTAGTAGCATTTGAACCCACATTCTTATTGCTAATCCAAAGACATTTTGACAGTTAGCAACCTAAGTGCTATAAATATAGAAACTAAACTTTAGGTAGTCTCATTCTTTAGGCAAAAAGGAATAACTACAATTTTGGTAGATAACAATGCGCGAAACTGTAAAAGAAGAGCTTTAGAAATAAAAAAAAATAAAATTTTTGTGATATATTTTAAAGCTAAGGAATTTAAACTTTGTTATTCATCCCCCACTCCAGACCTTGGAATTAGAAGACTGTGATTACTTTTACTGAGAGGAACATTCTACTCCATTGTTCAGTCTCCTGTTGAGGAACACAATGCCCATTTTACTTATTACTGTATATCTGAATCTAAGCAATCCGAATAATTTTTCATCTAATGTCATAACAGAGGAATATTAACTGGGGCAACAATCTGGACAAAGGACTCCTTCTATGGTAACAGCTTTATGGTATTTTAGTGATAAAACAACATAAAAGGACACAAACTATTTCTTATCCATAGAGTTGAAAGCTTTCTTTATAAAAGCAGAGTAGGGGGATGGATGGAAAGAATGAAAGATAAATGAAGTTTCATCTTGACCCTCAAGTTATAAAGTTGGAGCTTCCACAAACTGGCAGATATGGCTGCTGGCTGTGCTAATTTGCATTGCATGACACCAAGTTGCATTTAGAAATGTATGATGAAAAGAGTTTTGAAACCTTAAGTGTGTCTCACTATAGTACGTGAATTTTCAATTGGGAAAGTAACCAGTTAGTTTACAGAATGAATTTCAGGTTTGGCTGGTTTAGGTAAGGAGGTGACACGGTGTTCAAAATTATACTTTGTAATTGATATTCTCTGGTAAAAGTTGAGTTGAGTTAGATCAGTATGTACAGTTGCCAGGGATATGCTGTTAGGCGCTTAGGACTGGGTGTCATGTATGTTTTTCTTTAAGTGTTAATTAGAAATGTTTCATCTCTTGTTGTACCAAAATGTCCTCACTACTTGAAACAGTCCCTGTTTTCCCTATCACAGTTGCTACTATCAGCCAAAAGTCACTTCTTCATTTACCTAAAAATAACTTTATGAGAACATAGTATTTTCTGTTACATCTGTAGGGATGGGAGGATATACATGTAAAAGATTTGATGGGTCCCATACTTTGTATTTTTCACGTTCAGAATAGACTTGAAATAGCAGGAAAGAATTGTTGTCACAAGGCCTAGCCAAAAGATTGCTGCATTATTGCCTTGATCTGGTCTCTTAAGATCATGTTTGGAAGCTTGGGGTTTCTTCATCCTCTCTGCAAAAGTTGCAAGCTATAGCATTTGTACAGCAGAGTTTCCTGCTATGACTTTTTGTAACTTACAGTAGTTTTCCTTATCAGTGAGAACCATGGGATAATTTTGCTTAATGCTAGCAGTGAAAATCAGAAACAGAAAGAAAGCGTCATTGCAAAATTCCATGCATTAACTAAATATTATTTTTGGGAAAGAGAATCTTCATATTTTTGCTTCAGGGTTCTCATCAAACATGTGTCTTGCATTACCTTTCACTAAATATCTTTTTGACTGTTTTTGCTTGTGTTAAACAATCAGGAACAAATTTGGCATGCAGTTTGTTTACTGCTTAACAATGAGGACCACTCAACAATTAGAAAGTTTGTCCTAGACTTTAGGCTGCAGATAGTATCTCTAGCTTCCTTTTTATTTATTTATTTTTTTTAATTTGTTTAAAGCAGAGTTCCAGAATCCAAAGTAAAAAGGAGCTGTGTATTGTGTCTGAGACTGTTAGATCTTGCAGAGATTGAATCTATCAACCTTTTGTTGTTTCGCCTTTAAATGGCGTCACTAGTCTGTAGCCTGTAGGCCTAGACTATGCAGCTGATTTATTTTATTGTTTTATTTTTAAATGTGGGAATTGCTTTAGGCACTTATGGTAATAGTCATATTTTCTGAATTAGTATTGTATTGTTACAACCATTCTATTGGAGGAAGCTATAGTATTCATGCAATTTATTGAAATGAGAATGAATGCATAAAGATGAGTATAAAAAGTTAATATAAAATCTACTTTTTAAATACTGCCAGACAAAATTGGTATTTGCTACATAAAAACATTTTATTGCTGTTCTGCAGCCTATTCACCTGACAGTCTTGCTCTTTCAATGTCTCTGTTGTTCATAATTTTGGCAGTGGAAGCAATCTGTTCTTGACAGGGATAGTGCTTTTCTTCCCAGACTACTGTGCAAGACATGACTCTCAGTAAATAATTATTCTCCTTTCCATCAGTTCACTTTCAGAAAAAAGCAACATCTTTCTTTTTGCTGTTAACTTTTAGACCGGACTGCTTTGGAATGTAGGATTCAAAGCGGTTTAATAAGCTACTAAATCTTTTCCTCTCTGTTGGTCCCCATATCTGCAGACATGATCTTGGTTAGCTCTGTGAACTTTAGATTTGAATATGCTGGTGACGGGTGGTAGAAACAGGGATTTCACAATTTTATAACTAATATACTGGTATATGGGTATTGAGATCAGTAAAGGTAGGAGAGATTAAGTTTTCATAGCTTCTTCTGGATTCAGATTCAAATATCAGTCCCAAGTAGATTCAGGACAGGCTCCAGCTGACCCTTGCTCTCTGGATCTCCAAGAAGGGCAATATAGTTTTGCTCCACTTGGAAAGGTCCAGGTTGGGTCTCTTCCTTGGTCTCAGTTACATTCACACCTGAGTGTAGGTGCAATGCTCTTTTGTAGAAGACCCATGAACCAAGCTATTTTATTCCCTGTGAAATTTTTATTTTTCTTTTCCCCTGGCCAAAGGATTGGTCGGCAAAAAAAGTTGTATTTTCAATTCATTTCTCTTGAATATGAGTGGCAAGAATTGTATACACTTATTCCAGAGGAGTTCTTGCCAATGCTTTGTACATATTGTTATTTTCTTATATGACTTTTGGAACATTTCCGAATTCCTTTTAATTTACTTTTTTGTCAGCTTTGGGATATTTTTCTTGTTCAAAATAAATGCTACAAAGGAGAGACGCTATTCTGTAGATGACAGTAGCAAGCTTAAGTTGTTTTATTATTGTTTCTGAGATGTTTTGGACTTGAGCAAAAGCAATAATGGTAGGGGCTGGAGTCAACAATTTCCACAACATCTGCAGTACTGAACTCAGTCTTGTCAACATCGTTGGTGTGGACTGCTTTAAAGAGAAGTTTCTGAACTTTCATTATGTAATGCACCACATCGTTTCTCTGTTGATGCGTCTTTTCTGGAAATATTCTTTGGTAGCAACATCAGTTAAAGAATTTCTGTTCTCTTTCAAACTTTGCACCCACTTTTCTTCTGATAGACTACAAGATTTTTGTTTGGCTTTTATTAGCGATGTACACTGGAGTGTACTGGTTCAAAAGACTTAATTCATATGTTGCCAACCAGGATCTATTGTATTTTGTAAACTTTTTGTAGTTGTAAGGAAGTGGATAGATAATAGCTTCTTTTCATAGCAAGAAAATGTCGTATTATTTGTCACCAGCTTCATCTCTGAGTTCAGGCTTACATGAGATTCAGGTGTTCCATTTAAAAATCACATGAAGTGATAGAATATTGGAAGGAAAGCATGGGATATCCTAATTCTATTTTTCTTAGTTATGATAGTTTTCCCTCTGATGTCAAAAAATCTGACTATCATATCCTTGGTCTGTAAAATTGATTTTGGTTTCAGTTCATTTGACTTCAATTTTTAAATTCCTAATAGTATATTATGTGGGTTAGACAATCACATAGGAATTTCTTGCTCATTTGTGGCAGATTACGTCAGTAGCTGTGCCTTGAATTTAAGTCTTTAAGCTTGTGAACAATAGTTACGGCCTATTTTGTTTCTGAGTTTCAACTTACTCAATTCTTCAGCAGAATGCTGTGTTTTTACTTCACTATAGCTAGTTGGTAAGCTGTGAGGAAAGCAAGATGAAATACCTGACACACTGATATTTATGACAGCTTGAGGACAAAAATAGTATAATAAATGAAGCGACTGCCCAGCTAACCACATCCTCACAAAACCTATACTGCAAGCACTTAGAATTTCTCAGGTTTCCATTTCTAAGTAGTCTTAGTGGCAGAGTTCTGGGCCAGGCTTTCACTTCTCTTCAGCTACTGCTCAGACATCAACCTACCAACGTGTGTGGACTTAAATGAAGACTTGAATGAATCAAAGGTGGCGGTACCACAAGGAAAATGTCTCGTGGGTACTTTTACGATGTTAAGATGTGAATTAGACTATGAGGTTAGTTATTCTGGCTAAATTTATTCTACTTTTTCTAATCATGTTTCTGCAAACTAACTTTTCCAGTGAGAGTAGGTGGTATAGCATCTTGATGATAAGATATAAGCTATGTGACCTGAAAAAAATATACACTACCTGGCTGAAATGTGAAAATTAAAACTGTAAAAATTAAAATCTGTTTTCTTTTCTCCAAACGATTCACAAATAACAAAGGTTTTCTTCAGTGTGTTTGGTACAATGTAAAACACAGCAACATGAGTAGATTCAATATAACCTGTTATCCACGTAATGGTTGTGGCCCTACACTGAAAACTTACTTATCTAGGATCACACTGTTTTCCAGATAAGGATCCTTTCCTGTCACTACTTGCTTCTCATTACAGTGGTATAAAATTTACGGCAAGCTGGATTCAAATAGCTTAGAGACCTGTGGAATATAGTCTATGAATTACTTGTTGCTTTTGTGCTTGCAAAGCAAATATGCACAAAAGTATGTTTTAATGGCTAATTTTAACCCTCTAGAGCAAGATGTTTTGAGAGTGTGGGTCTTGTCTTTTTTCTTTTCTTTTCTTTTCTTTTCTTTTTTGCTTATTTTAAAATGAAAAGGCTTTGAGTGCTTTTGTATTGCCTAAAAGTGATCAAAGAAAATACCAATATGTACGTGGTCATTTTGCTTTTTAAATAAAATTCATATTGGCGCCTAGTACATCAAGCATTCAAATAAAATACAAATTCTCACAGTTTTAGCTTACATCAAAGATGGAAATTATTGTGTGGTTTTGGAAGCTAAAGCAACTCCAAGACAGGCACAGTTGGAATTTTTTTATATGACAGCCTGTTTTGTAAGCTTGGTAACATCAGTGTAAAGTTGAAAGTGTACATCCTAACAAAGGAGGAAGTCTGGGGGAACTTTTATAATGATTCCATTAGGATTAAGGTTCAGCTAGATGACATGGTTATCTGCATTTCTGATGGATTTATGCAGCAGAAGCACACTTTGAAAATAATACTCATTTTTAGACACAGATATAGATTACAAGGTACGGTTTCTTGAATTTGTTACTGATAATGCAAATTATCTTGTAACGTTTTCATGCAGGTGAATATTAATAGATGGGTTTCTTTTGGCAGGTTGTCAAGTTGTTAAGTAACAAAAGATCTCAAGCTGTTGGAATATTAATGTCTAGCCTCCATTTAGACATGAAGGACATTCAGCATGGTAAGTGAAATAAATATTGTTGATTCTAGCTCAGATTGCATTGTTAAGAATCTGGAAATGCTAATTATTTCCATCTTTTCATTTGATATGTTAAACAAATTCAAATACTGCGAGGGGTTTTTTAAGCTTTATTTTTCTGAAAACAGCTTGTTCTGACGTTTATCTTCCCCTTTGTAGTATCATATTTCCTTCTACAGTATAGAAAATGAATCAGTTGAATATTGGCTGTTTATTTGCAGAATTGCCATTTATAGTTTTTGGCATCAGTTACCTAAGTCATATGAAATCTGGAGTCTTTGATTTTGGTCTTTCTGAGGAAGAAAGTTTGATGCATTGTGTATTGTAATTCAGATATCACCAGGAGATATCCAGAAATGTGAATTATAAAAATTAATTGATTTGCTGTATAAAGTAGTTCCTATATGTGGTTTAGCACAAACTGCGGAGTTCTTTTGTCTTCAGCTGCTTTTTATAGGGGGAGATCTTTTGGAGGGAGGGCAGTACTTTTCACATTTTTGCTAAGAGACAGTAGTGCAAAAAGGTGAAAAGTGGAATTGCATTTATATTCAGAGCATCTGTTAGGTTTCCCAAAGGCTTTGGATAGATTTGAAGCAGATTGAATTATCCTGTGAAGTGCGAGCCTATCTATTAAATAAATGTGATTTTAAGTAAAACACAGACTTCATAAATCACAAAAACATCTTGCGAAATTTCTAGGCTAGGTATTTACAGCCGTGCATTCAGTTTACTATGATTTGCTTATTTTTGTGGAATTATTCGTGAATAGAAAAAAAATCAGTGCACTCTATCAGCTAGTGAGTAACTCTTTAATCACAATTTTAAGTTTTTATTAAAATGTTTTGATGGTTAGACTTCCTCAATCTGAAGCACTTAAGATGGTAGTCATAGAGCAAGGCGCCAGTACTGGCGCCAAGAAGTACTTGGTATTTCCAAAGCTGGCAGATGTAGTTCAGTTAAGTCATAGAGCAAAATCTGAAAACAATGATATGGTCCTTTCCTTCAGTCAAGTATTCAACTTGGTTTCAGTTAATAATGAGAACCTTATGAACAAAGGAGTCCGCCTAACATCTGTGTCTGTGGTAAAGCCAACACAAGTTCATTGAAAATTTGCTTGCTTAACGTGCAACGCTAACAATAACATGGCATGAATGTCAGTAGTTGAAGGGGTCAAACAATATTATGCTTAACCTTTATCCTGTTACAATATTAAGCACACATGATCATGTGTAAGAGCTATGTACAGATTTTGTGTATTCCTCCTTTAATAGCTCGTTTTTAAAACCAGAAGTCTTTGCAAAGCAGAATTTAGTAGTGCTCTTACTTCCTTATTGTTCAGAAATCATTAATACAACAAACATGAAAAACTTTTATCTGATGGAACAGCTTGTGGAAATGGTTGGAAGACCCCGGTGTTAAAAATGCTTTTCTAGAACGTAAAATAGGCATGCAGCAAAAGAGGTGAGGAATAGGAAAGAAATTTGCCTGGTGAGGGGGAAGGAGGCGAGATCTCACCAAAAACATTTCTGACATCAGTAACTCCATGCAGGGTGCTCTGTGTGAGTGATCATAGAGCCTGTGGAAGAAATTATAAAATAACAAGCCCAAGAATTTAGCTTCACCTTTTATGTATGCACTATTTTTACTTGCATGTTAAACAAATAAAGATTTCATATATTTTTGTTGAGTTTGATAGCTTACTAGTTTATCTGCTGCAGTAGGGTACTGTATACCCTAATGAGAAAGTGCTATCAGAAAATTGAAATTATATTAAAATAAAGCAGCTGGATATGCAAAATACACTTATTATGTTTGCATTTTTATACATTAAGATTTAGGAGGTGTGACAGTAAACAGAAAAAATGTGCTCAGGGTTCTCTGTCCTCTCTCTCTTTCAGTGCTGCTCTTGAGTTTTTGCTGTTCCATGTACAATGGAATGAACATTTACCCAGATCTCATGCAGTACAATACAAGTGATGCCTTTTAATGAACTTAAAAGGCAGTCAAACTTTTCTTTTCCTACTCTGTCAATTTGTGGTATTAGGCCACTTCTTTTATAGGCATTCTTGTAAATATTCCCTGTAGTACATAAAAGGCATATCCGCGGAATGCAGTGGTAATGTAAATTGCAGAAGAATTGTAGATTGTTTTTTTGACTGGCCTTAGGGAAGCACCCAGAGAGAGAAACTTTCAGTGTAGTGCTGTATTGGGTCCACTTCTTCATTCACATGCTATTGTGTTTTATTTTTCTAATGGATTAGACAAATTTCAAAATGTTACAGGAACAGAAGGGAAAACAATTGTGCTGGGTATGAATTCACTTAATAAAATTAGGATTGCAAGATTTAATCACTATTGTATTTAACTGAAGTGCTTAAAATAACTTGAAACCTGGATAAATGTTGTATTTAATTTGTTGCAAGTTTTTTTTTCTTCTAAGATACAAAACACTGGTGAAATATTGTCTACAAAAAATAATCTTTGAAAAATTGTTTTGGAATCTCAAAGAATTGGATCATTTATGATATTTTGTTGACTTAAACACTTAAAATCAGCTGTTTTTATGTGCATGTATGATTGGATGGCATTTCATGGAAAACTCCCGAGTGTACAAATATATGCTAAATTCATCTTTTTGTTTGCTCTTGTTGATGATAGCACTGTTAAGTATCTTTTGATAGAGTTGTGTTTTTCTGCTCCTTACTTTGAAATGGATTTGGTAAGACCAACTCCCATATCCTGATTACTGTTTAAATATTTTGACAGGGTGGAAGGAGCAGTTTTAATAAGCAGAACATATTTTTACTGAACCCTAGTAGATCTTTCTAGTAGTGCTTTAAAGTAGGCTAGGTTGGGGGCGGGGGGGTTGTTACGGGGGGCTTTAGTAGATTCTAATTGCTAATAGAACTTTCAACTATTTTATCCAGTCTAGGCTAGAATTTTAAGAAATGTTGTTCTCTTTAATCCCAGTGCCTTTTTGCTATGTTATTAGTTGCTTCAGTACAAAAATACAAGTCCTCTTCTCAGGGTTTCTCTGGTTTCACACAAGCTCTTACTGATGCCTATTCCTTGTAGTCATTTATCAGCTACATGAAATGATTTATCCAGGTGTTTTGCTTGCTTTTTCATTTTCACTATGCCACTAATATCTTTCATTCATCCTATCCAGTATTATATTTCCAGTGGCAATATAGCTGCATCTGGCTGCATGATACAGCCAAAGCTTGCGAAAGACCAAACACCCCTCACTTTTTTTTCCTTTATAGCTTAGATTGTCTGTCAAGACAGAAGACCTTGATTTTAATATTAGCTTATCTTTGGGGGGTTTTGTTTTGTTTTTTTTTCTTTGTTCTTTTGTTTTTTTACAAAACTTCACAGATGCAGCTTGTGTCTAAATTGGAGATTCATCAAGATTCCTGTTAGCAGCATTTAGTAATCAATGATGAACACCTTGTATATTAATATATAATTCCACATTAAGTATGAGCCTGCATGTGTCATAAATATCTCCTTCTAAGAAAGTTGTCTTTCATTACATGAAATGTAATAGTTGTTTGAAATTGTAGCTATGTGGCAGAGTACAGTGTTTGCTTCCTTCCCCAGTCACTTGGGGACAATGGCAATACACAAATTATTAAGTCAGGGGAGTTAGGATCATTAAGTCCGATCTCCAAAATAGCCAGATCATAGGGCTTCCTGAATCAGCTCTTTAGTAAGCTCAAGTATGTCTCTTAGACAATTTAAAAGGAGGGGGAAAAAAAACCCTGAATTTTGTTTATTTAAATAAATAATGTTTTCCAGTGACTAACTTGAATAAATGTTTCAGTGGTTAGCTGGTTCCTCGCTGATGAAGAAATAAATAAAAAATGCATCTGCCACCTTACTGCTCTAAATTTGTCCACTTTCAGTTTCTAGCTACTAGATGGATGGAAGGCATTAACTGATGTTATAAAGATACAGTGTATCCTCTTTGTTTTTTAAACTTTTGTGGATATTAACAAGTGCAGTAACCGAAGCAAAAAAAACCTTCTTCTGTGTGAGGAGGAAGAATGGGGGCAAAAAAGCTCAGAAGATGGCAGCCAGAAGAAAAATAAATTTAATATTTCATGCAGATAAATGTCATACAACATAGGTTTATATACAGTATTTCCAGAACAGAAATGAATCTTTTGTTCACCAAAATTGTCTTATTCTGAGCATGTCTCTTGTAAATGTTAAGAGTAGAAGTCTGGCATAAAAACACTTTTGTAATTCTCTATCTTTTGAGCTTGTCTGTAATCTTTTCAGTAAGTTTCTCTTAACAGGGTTTATCATTTCAGGCCCTTTCTTATCACTGGCATGGCTGTAATACTGTAACTATCCAAGTGCATATTTCTCTAAGGCTTTGCATAGCATCTTGTGGCTGTTGGGACTAGTTTGGAGATTTCTGCCTCTGATGACTTTTAAACTCCCTTTTTCACATCCTAATCTAATAATAGTCATTTTTCCCCTTTGTGAGGCACTGAATTGTACAGAATTTGATAGCACTACCTGTCCCAACCTGATAATTGGGCAGGGCGAGGGAAAGACAAAGGTGATTTTTATTAAAGTCCTTGACCCCTGTTGGTCAGTGATAGTAAGGAAAAATATTATAGCAAAGAACATTAATAGGAAAAGTAGTTATGGAGAGGCAAGCGGGTTCATCTAACAGCTGGTAAAGCCCAACCTTTTTATCTGGATTTGAGATTATTGGACTGAAAATAGTATTTGTTGCAGACCTCGCTCTCCTAACAGAAGTACAACTTTGCACAACAGAAATGTGCTGCATCCTAAATAGGAAAGACTGGTGTGTAGGAAGTGAAAATGCTTTTACTACAAGTGGGTAAAATAAATATTTATTCTTTCATATATGGTTATTAGTGACTGAGAAACATGGAAAAATATGTTTCATTTCCTTACTTGACTGCTCGTACTGAAACTTAGAAATGATGGGCTAGAAGCGACTTTGTCAAAGGTTGGCTGAATGATTTTTCTATTGGAGGAGGAGGAAAAAAGTCTCCTTTATGCTGTATTATTTAAATGTTCTGTGCAGGAATTTTTCACTGTCATTGAAGCATCATGTAGTCTTGATGGTCACAGGTGTAAGACATACTGGAATTGGAAAGCTTTCAGGAAAGAATGATTCAAGATCTGGAAAAAAGCACTTTTATGGCGAGATTGAAAAGGCTCATGCTTAGTTCATCCTAAAGAAGGTTTGTCGTCTGATCGTGATTTTTCCTAGTAACAATTTGTGTGTATAAGCATAATCATTTGAAATTCATAATATTTAAATATTTAAGTCAAGAATGAATATCTTCTAAAATGTATGTTATTCTTTAAACAAGTCATGAGAACGAAACAAGGAGTGAGTGAATCAAGTTCTTTGGGCATTGTCATACTGGAAGACAAACTAGCTGACCACAATTCTCTTCTCTCTAAATTATAAATAGAATAAAAAATCCTGGATGGAAGTAGATATCTAGAACTTTTTTCTTTTTTATATCAGGTGGCAAGTCTGTATTTCTCTATTAAAAGAATGATCTGTGAAATTATAATCAGTGCAGGTTAATCAGAAAGTTTGAAACTCTTGCCATTCTGATTTATTAATTGATAATTTTGAAGATTTTAAACATCCTTTTTCTTTATCAAATAGTGTATTATATAGGCACCTAAAGACCTGTAAGATTATGGCTTTGGTCTCCCCTTTGATAGCTTTTTCAATATATGTCTAGATTCTTCCGAGATGCCACCAAGCAAAGATTTGTTGTTTGGTGTTTTCCTCCACACCGTGCATGAGCACTTGCCCAGATCTTCACATCATAATCCTTGCTCCACTTCCTCTAGTTTTGCCCAGCTTTCTGCTACTGTCTTTATTATATTAGGCCTGCTATTAGATTGCTGACATCACCTTTTATTTGATTATAATTATTTTATAGGCACCTATTGTGAAATTATTGATAAGGGAAGAAGTGGCATGTGTAAAATGACTTTTGCAAAACAAGTACGGGAGTTAGTGTGTAACACGCTGACATTGGTTGTGTGTGTTGCCATAAATGTTTCTATTGCCTTAATGCTGTTACTATGCCCTGCTGCGTTCTGTGCCAAGTAGCGGAAGCAATTCCAGAGCCTTCATCCAGCCACTGGTATGAGGAGCAGGGAGGGAGGAAGGACAGCTAATGCCCCTGGTGACAGGGAGGGATGGACTTGTCACAAAGGCGATAAAAACTCCTGAGCTGTGGATGAAGCCAATTCTGAGTGCTAAAAGTACACCTCAAGTCCACTTTCTATCTTTTCTTTTTCAGGGCATTTTCTGAATGTTAGTTCACAGTGACCAGAGGCCAATAAAGTAGTAGCAGCAACTGTTAAGGGAAAATCTAACCTCTGGTATTGTTTCTTTTAAGCATTCATGGGACACTTCAAGATGTCAATATTTCTGTCCTTCACTTTCACCAAAAAGAGAACTGTATGTTTTACTTGACTTTTGAAATTTACAATTAAAAAAATAACTTTTATAGAGATAAAAATTAATTTGGTATAATGCAAAATACATTTTAAAGAAAGTAGGGATTTTTGAGTGAGGAAAATTATATTGAGTTTTTTCACAATATTTGAATCAGCAGTGACTAATTGCTGCCACATTGGATAGTTTGGGTAATTAAAGATTTTTGTTGTTGTAAAGAACATATGAATGTAATTTAATAGAGAAGTTTTGTAAGAAATGTAAGAGCTGTAACTGCATTGTTTGTCTGTTGTTTCAGTTGATCTTTTTTTTTTTTTCTTGGAAGCCTGATTAGCTTTGAAACTTTGAGAGAAAAGTTTTAGGAAAGTTCTGCTCTCTCAAAAGAAAACTTCAGTGCTATTATTTCTTATTTTTGTACTGTGTAGTTACTGATAAAATGGATGATTAGGAAATCCTAAGTATGAAAGCAATAACAAAAAGCTTGCTGTAAGCATTAGTAACATGGAGAAATTGGGGGGGAAGGAAGGCGTTTAAGAGCACCTGGTCTCCTTTCTGCAACAAGAATATGTTTCAGTGGCCATACTTAACAGTATTGCTGAACTGCAGAGATTTTAGCATTACAAAAATTAAGAACAACTTATTAATTAATTAAAGACCTTCAAATGGCTGCAGTCACACATCTTCCGTTTTTATCAAGTTGAAAGGTTTTGAAGCAAAAGATGCTTGCCACAATTCATTTTGTGATTTGTTCATGTATTTGTTAGATTTAAATGCATTTGCACACACTCTTTTAGATATACAAGAAAATGAATGCCTTTATGTGTGTATAGCAGTTCAAGTCTAATGTAAATCCAAAGTAATCAAAATGAAAATTCAGTAAAATTTGGAAGGCAAATCCATAGTTTTTTCACATTCAGTATATTATTACACTTTATTTTTACCCTTTTTTCTTATTCCTCAGTTAAGGGATCCTATTAAAACTATATGCTATACTTGGTCAAATGAAGATCCATCTAGCTTAGTACCTGATCTCCTGTGTGGATAGCAAGAAAGAAGTATAAAAAGAGGGTGAGTGGCACTGCCCACTCCTTACATAATTTTATAGATCTCTATTTTATCTTTTTGCAGTAGTGTTCTTTACAAAATGAAAAGTTTGTTTGAAATGATTTTCATATACAGTCTATTTTTTTGATTGTCCTCATCACCAATCTACTGTCCATAGTCGTCTTGCTGCTTGTTTCAAATGAAGTGACTAGAGCTGCATTTTCAAGATTTTTGTACACCATGTGCCTATGCCATGATATCATGATATCTTCTGTTTCATTCTCCATTTTTTCCTTATTTCGTTTTGTAAACCCAGCATCACTCTTATCCATGCCTTTGTTGACTCCACTGGAGGAGTTCTAGTCAATTTGTTGCACAGGAGTATCAACTACAAAATGATATTCTATCTCTCTCTTCTATGACATCACATTTTTCTGTATTTTTTAAAAAGATGTTCTTCCATATAATGCACAGAAGTCGGACTGACTGGTGTGTAATTTCCAGCATCATCTCTAAAATCCTCTTAAAAGTTGCATTTGTGTGTTGTAAAGCTTGTTCAATTTGAGATGGTGCCTAAAACATATCACTGGAGAAGTATAGATCTGGTATGAGAACCTCTTTGACCTTTTCTGTAGTAGTGAATCCTAAGGCAAATAATTTGTTTAATTTTTCTGATTCTCTTTCTTTTGTGCTACATTTACAGCTAGATTATCTGTGTGCCCAACTGTTTCCTGTCAGGCTTCCTACATCTGCTGTGCTTGAAAATGATTTTGTTATTAGCTTTAGGTTTTTGGCAAGTTGTTTTTAGTCCTTTCTTGTCTTGTCCAATAAAGGCTTTACACTGAACTTACAAGAGGGTTTTTTTTTCCCTTTTCTATTTTCTTTGGCTGTGATTTCCACTTTTTGAAGAATATCTTTTTACTCACAGGAGTCTCCTATGCTCTTTTTTTAACCATTTATGCGGTTTTGAGGCATAGAGACATTGGCTATGTGGAAAGATCAGGAAAAGACCATGTGCTTTTGAAATTCTTTCTTGATAGAATTTTTTCTCTGAACCTCTGGTACGGTGTCTGTAAGCTTCCTTGCCACCTGCAAGCTTTTTATTCTTTTGACTGGCTTCTCATTTTTATGTAATTCCTCCTTGTGAAGTTAAATTTTATGGTGGTGTTTTTTAAAATCTTTTCTCTTTCCAATAGAGATTGCATTTAAGACCGTTATGGTCTCTTCAAATGACTTGTGCACTATTTGGAAGTAGATCAAGGGTTGCTTCTCTTTTGATGTTTCTGCCTAGGTGCTTTGAGGAGTAGTGCTTACAATATCCTAAGTCTTAGAATCTGCGTATTATCTCAAAAAGATATTTAACAGGTTAAAACCGTGGGTTGTTATGATTTTAATGTTGTGTATTATCTTATGTCTTCATTGTCATTATCAACACGTTGAATGATCTGTAATAGGGTACTAACTGTTTTTTTTTGTTTCAGCATAAACTCCCTCAATAGGGATTGTGAAAGAGCTGTTGCAGTTTATTGTTTTTATCTTAACTGACTCATACTTTCTTCAATACCTGTTGCCACTCTTCTGCAGTAACGAATTATGGCACCATGTATTAGCGTGACACTAATTGTCTTCTTTCTACCACATTTGGAATGGCCATTAAAGCAATTGGTTACTATAAATTTACCCACCGCAAATATTAAGAGTCTGGCAACACTAAAGAGACATATCACATACACAGTCTTAACTTAAGCAGAGCTCAAGAAAGAAGCAAGTTATTTGGGACTTTTTTTCCTCCCTCATCCTCTTTGTTTTATCCCTGGTTTTCCCTTCTCCCTGCTGCAGAATTTTTATCCGTGCCGCTGCCAGACGGCGTGCCCCACTGTCCACTGTTCCCCCAGGCTTTAATTGAGGAGGGTCCCCCCATGTTAAGGCCTTCTTAACTCCAAGTCCCGAGCTCCCGGCTCTGCAGTCCCCGCAGCAGGGGGCAGCCGCGCACTGCGCTGCCCCCGGCCGAGCCGAGTCCCCGCAGCTGGCTGCTGCTGCCCGGCCCGGCTGCTCTTGCCGGGCTGCCGGGGCTGCGGTGGCAGCGGCAGCTCCTCAGAGCCCCGCGGCGCCTGTGTCAGGGCCTTCGCCGTCTCGTGGCTTCTTGTTGCTTTCCAGATTTGACTGAGGTGCCGCTTCTGTGCGTACTTCTCACCTGGTGAATATACTCTTTTAAAAAGTTGCAGATGTAAGGAAGGGGAAGGATGCTGCAAGGATTGGGGAGCGATTTGTTTGCTGTATCCATGGTAGACAGAGTAAGAAGCCATGGGCTTAATTTGCAGCAAGGAAGAAAATCTTTTCCTACTGTAAAAATGATCAGTTCAGTTCAGTTTGAAAGCAAGCTTTTTCTCATGCCAGAGCCACAGTATCACTGTTTCTGTATCTGTCACTTTATGATGTATCTGAATTTCTCCTTCTCTTATTTTGATCCTCTCCTTTCTCCTGTTCTGTCACGATCCATGGACATGACGAGGTCATTTGCCTTGTTCTGTGATTCCATAGGAGACCTCCCCATGCAATGTATGTTCGATTCTATTTAAGTGTAATGTGTTTTCTGATTTTAGTGAAGCTGAAATTGCTTCAGCTATCTAGAAACTTAATATAACTGAATCAATATTGAGGGCCTTCTGTAATCTCACTCTCAAAGTTCACAGTAGGCCAAATCCAGTCATGCCACTGAAGCAAGGACACATGGGTGAGTCCAAATCACTTTTTTATTATTATTTTAAGAATGAATATATGAATATATTTCGGTTATCCATGTATCTAGGCTTTTGGTTTTGTTTCAGTCCCAGTCCTTATTTCCCTGAGCTATTAATACCAGCTTTTTTAGAAACATTTTGGAGCGTAAAAAGCAATGGGCCTTTAACCATAAATATGTATTCTTCTGCCCTCAGGTATCACAGTATTGTGATTTGAATTAGTAAAGCTTTGTCATCTGTCATTTACCAAGCCAAAAATCTTATTGCATTATTTCCATAATCCCACCATACTTAGAACATGCACTAAATATCACAAGATCATTACATCATTTTGTTAGCATCTGCAGCTCTTTAATGCTGTAACTTCAGAATATTTGGTGAAAGGCTTAATGTGTGTTAATGTGATGAAGTCTGCAGGGTTTACCCAGACTTCAGACTGCACAGACATGTAGAATACCAGGCTACATCTAAACTGCTCTCTGCTGTGCCAGGAGTAAAATTTTGGTTAGATTTGGAGAAGAAATTGAGAGTATATAACTTAATTTTAGTAAGATACTACCGTCTGACAGAGGGAAATGAAAGTTTGCTTTCGTGTTGTTTTTTCTTTCTTTTTTTTTTTTTTTTTTTAAAAAAAACCCTCTCAAATGTTTTGTGTTATAATTCTTGAGCAAGAATATTTATATTTGGACTTGTGATTGCAAGGATTGCCAATACAGCCATATATAGGTAAATGGTGTCTTGCTCTAACTGTTCCCTGAATCATTATAAGCTTCCATGTAGTATTTTCTAACTACCTCTACTAATATAGTACTATTAGTATATTACTAATTATTAGTATAATTAGTAGTATAACTATTAATATATTAGTAATTCTATCCTTTGACCATCACAGTTACACCATCTAGTGTACTAGTATGCTAGTACCACGTTTAGTCTGTGTAACTGTGATGTAATGTCATTGAAATAGGGATGGAAAAGCATTAAAGCATATGTGCATCTAAAAGAATTACTAATTATCAGTATAATTATTAGTACATTATTAGTTTTTAGTATAATACTAATAATATCCTAATATCATCATATACGTCTTAATACTAATAATATCCTAATATCATCATATACATCTGGCTAGCTTGAACCATAAGCAAGGAAAGCTTACTTCTGCGTGTAAATGACTTTGGATGTCTGCAAAGCTGAAAAGAACTTTCAGTAAATTATACGGTAAATTGTTAAAGGATAGCAATGTTCTGTACAGATTATGTAAAATGGTTTAGGCTTGTTGGTGTTAGAGAAGACAGTAGAGATCTTCTAAGAGACTAACAAAAGTATCAAAATGTCAAGCATAGCTCAGCTCTAGATTTTTGGAGTTAGAAAGAACATTCATTTAGTCTGGCTACTGAATAAGGCAAGTCACATAATGTTGCCCACTAATTTCTGGCTCAAGCCATTAGTCTGTATAAATACAAGCATTTTAGTAATATAAATGATCTTGAGTTCCAGCTGAAATTCTGACCCTTCAACCTTTTGCTTTCTTTGAAGTCCCTGAGAGTTTTGCCATTGACTTTGGTGAGTCTAGGATTCCATTAAAATACTTTAAGTGATGGAAAAGTCAATGTATCCCTTGAAATGTTGTTCTGAAGGTTAATTTCTCTCACTTCTAACACTTAAAATTTTTTTACATAGTGAATTTTTAAGGTTAATTTACAGACATTCTTTTCTGATTTTGATCTGCTAAATTACAGAGCCATCTACTTTCAAATATCATCTCATGTGGGTACTCATAAACTGTAATTAGGTTGCCTCTCAACTTTCCGCTGTGTCTAAGTTAAACAGATTAAACAATTTAGCAGTAAGGCAAATTCTTGAGACCTCAGGTTATTCTGATCTTTTTTTTTTGTTGATTTCTGTGATATTCCACTAGCTATACCTCTAGTTCAAGGATTGTTCTGATTTCTAGACTCTCCGTGACAGACAGCATGTTAGATTAGTGATTGATCATGATTTTTAAGAGTGTAATCAAGACAGTTCTTTGGGTGAGTTTGAGTCTGCTGAGGAAAGAGTAGCTCTCCCATTGACATCACTATGTGGACTTCAGAAAGGATTAATAAACATTTTTAATATCTTTTCAGTATTGGTAAGGATATTTAGTTGCAGTAAGCTGAGAGCAGATTCGTATGGAAACTTGGGATCCTTTTCTTTCTGGTAAAGTTTCATGAGCCATTAAATTTTCAGATCCATGAGTTAAGCAGTTTTCAATTCATTTAGTGTTGACACTTAAATTATTTTATGCAAGTATTCTTAATTGCCATCTGGACGCACCTGGAGTGCTCTCTATTAATTATATACTAAATGTGGGTAAATTCAGAGCTTGGAAGCTGAGCTCATAAGTTAAATGCTTAGAGTAGAGAATGCAAATACATATCTTGGGAAAATCCTTTTGTTATCGACCCTGCTAACTTTATCAAATGAATACGTAGAATGCTGTATAACTATAAAACAGGGGCATACCCTTGCCTCTATTATGGGGGATGAATTCTGGTCACTTCACCTCAAAAAAAAAAAAAATAGTAAAAAGGCAAGTGCTTCAATGTTGGATTATAAGAATGATGGAAGACTGGAATATATGAGGAACATGAAAAGATGGGGACTCTTCAGAGATACTCAGGATCACAAAGTAAGGCAACGTAGCTCAGACATCCCATATGAAAAAAGTGTGCTTCTAACGATTATAACGTTAGAATAAGCAAGAGAGAATTCTTCTAGGAGTTGGGGTAATGTAAATCTAAATTTATTCTTGACTTTGGGTTACAGTAAAGCTACGTTTCAAATTTGCCTTTGACCTACTAGGTGATTCTGAGTAAGTCTCTTCCTCCTCCTGCATTTTGTCTGTCTTGATTAATTTAGAATAAGCTCTCTGGATCATGAAAGCAGCAGCTCATTTCTCTGTTTATGGACTGAACTTCTTAGAGTAAGGCCTTGCTTTGTTTACTTTGAGCTACTCTAATGCAAATAGATAAGATGAAATCAACCCAAAAGTCAGCAAATTCAAATTCCAAAAGAAAATACATCATTAAAAGTCTGAATTAGTTTGAGGCCTGAAGACTTGCTTGTCATCCAAAACTTGCTAACTTTATCCAGCTATACCCAATAAGAGGTACTACACTGATCTGCAAAGTTTGACTTGTGTACATCCTTTGACCATCACAGTTACACGATCTAGTGTACTAGTATGCTAGTACCACAATTAGTCCGTGGATCTCGCTGATGTAATGTCATCGAAATAGGAATGGTAAAGCATTAAAGCATATGTGCATCTAAAAGAAAAGTGAAACACTAACACATGAGAAACCCAAGCTTTATTTCACTTTACTCACAAATACAAGGCTATAAGTCATACTTGCCTGAAGACACACTAATGCACAATGTCGTACCTACCGCATGTGTGCCTTGTAGCTGATCTGCGTCTGTGCAGTTTGACTTTATAATGCACACGCTGTAAAGATATCCTGTCGCATAAACATCCCAGAAATATATTCCTCAGATATCATGTTCTAGTAGTCTTCCCACCAACAGTGCTGTTGTTACTACCATTTTCCTTTAGATATCCTCCAAACAGAATGCTTGTGGCATGATATACTACTACCTTAAGTGGAAAGTGCAAAAACCTGGTACAAGGTGATACTGAAATAAATAGCAATTAATTAGCATTGTTTCTTTATAGCAGTAATTACATGTAAAATATATCCGTATGCCAATGATTAATTTTATAGAAAAAGCTTGTTCTTGAAACAGTTTTAAAAATATTTTTAACGGACAGGAAGTTTGTCTATAAAATAATAAAACCATATTATAAGCACAAAACAGTAAATTAAAAAATATCTTATTAAGTTTGTCTTATATCATTTGCATTTGTATACTGTACTATGCCTTAAATAGTGTTTTGGAAGTTCTCATGACAATCCTTTCCCAGTTTGTTCAAAATCTTGAATCCTGCCAGTCAATCTTGTACTTCAAATTCACTCCTCAAAGACCAGATCCTGGTAGGTTCATTAAGACTGCTCCTCTATACACGATAAGTTAAAATAAGCATAATCTGGTAAATTGCCAGTCTTTTCTCAACCTTTCTATATCCCACACCCATGCTTTTTTCACCTGCCAAATTCAAACAAATCTTATCTAAACAATTAAGATAAGCATTGAAGTACTCTCTATAGTCAAATCAGCAATCCTCTCAAAACCAGAACTGAAATACAATCTCTCTAAATTAAACAGTCTACAATGGCAATCATGTTTGTATTTAAACATTTTATTCTGAAAGGATTACAGCATTGGTCTCCTTTTTTTTTTTTCCTGCCTAGACAAGAAGGCGACATACTGAGTCAAACAAAATATATTTGTTCTTTAAGAACTGAACTTGCACGCATTTTATAAACAAACTGTATAGGTGTACAAAGTTAGACTTCACATAATCAGTAACTGCTGCCCTTAACATTATATAAGCAATTGTTTAAAATGTATGTAATGTAACTGTTTATATTAACTATATATAGTTATATATAATCCAGTTATATATTATGTTATATTTATATGCATGTAGAAAAAGCTCTATTGGTACAATGTTATGACTATATCTTTTTAGTAACATTTGTGAATAGAAATGCTAAAGACAAATGTGGCATTCGTAACAGAAGAAACAATGCAGAAAAGTGATACTAAACATTACTTTCTTCATGAGGGCTTCTATTTCTCTTACTCCAAATTTTGAAAATGCATATTCTTGTTTGATTCTTATTTTATTGCTTCCCAGAAACATAAGTGAGTGCATGTTGTCGAAGGTATTTAAAAATTGTAAGTCCTTTTAAAACAATCTGGAGCAACAGCTAAGCTTAGTCCATGACTTCTGCTTGGAAATTTTCTACGCTATTCTGGTTTCTTACACAGGCTTTAGATCAAGGTGAATTACTGCCATAGTAAAACTGCATGCATGCAGTTCTAAGCACTGTTTCTTGCCTCCGATTTCCATACCTCATGTACTTGTGTTGAAGATCCAATCTCCATTGTGCTATGTGCACTTAAAGTTTTCATCCTGAGAAGGTTAGAGTATTTGCTAATAGATAAACATATCACAAAGGTACCTAGGACAAGCAGGTAGGTAATAATGTGAAAATGTTTTCATTTAGGCTAACTCTGCCCAGTGTTGCTAGCCGTCACCTACCTGCCTGTTATTAACAGGTTTTTCTGCAAATTGTGCAGGTACATGTGTCTCTGCTAAAGACTCTTTCATTTTTGTTGCTTTTCTCAGAATTTTTAAAAATTATAATAACAGTCCTCGTGTTTTACTGCAGCTCCCATTAGCCCAGTGTTGTTTAGTTTTACTAGCGTTTTCCGTATTTATATAAATGTAACATTTCTTTCACAAAAACTCATTTGGGATTTAATCTTCAGCTTTAGGAGATTCGTATTTCCATTATTTGTGCTGAAGAAGAGTCATAACAGAGTAATGCTAGTTGTCCAGTTTTTGGAAACATCGCAGAGGAAAACATGATCTTTTGCAGTAGGCATTAGATGTATGACACAGACAGCTTTGCATGGAAAAAGCACAGCAACAGGCAGCAATTTTTGAAGCTGTGTCTTTCTTATGTAATCAATGTAAAGACTTAAATGCAAATCTTGGCATTTAGCAGATCTTAAATCTTAGTATTTGTTTGGGTTTAACTCTGGGTTTGTTTTTCAAGTAGCTTGATGCTACATCATGCCATAATTTTTATAACAGCAAAGGAAGGCCCTGCACACTGACCTTCTTCTAAGACTTTCTTGTGTTTCTGTTCTACTTCTGAATTAAACAATTAATCTGTCAGTCACTCCAGACAACATGATGAGATTGTCCATGTTGAGAGTTTTGTCTGTGTATTGCTTGTATTTACAATGTGCAGTGCCCTTGTATTCCAAAGATATCTGTCAAAGAGGACTTCTGTTCCCTATTCAGTTGAACAAATAAGTTTACTTGATCTTTTTCTCTAACTCGTAGCTCATACAGCCTGTTCAACATATATAATGCTTCTATTGACTTGAATCCCTTTTCTTGTTTTCTCTAAGTTTTCTATTGCTTAAGGTTTTGCCAGGACGTTAGTTTTCTAATGATACTGGTTTTGATCATTTGAAGCTGACTACCTATGCTTTAGTCTTTGAGCAGCTATTTTTTAATTAACTGAGAAATCCTATTAGAATAAAGAAAATGATACGGTCTGATACTTCTTAACTACTCATTGTCTACTCACATGATATGTAATGAGCAGGTCAAAGAGTTAACTTTTTTTTTCAGATATTTTTAGAACATTCAAAAATGAATAAAATATTGTATCAAATTTTCAGGTACAGTTACTGAAAATGTTTTAGAAGGTTGAATGACATTCAGTGCTATGGTTCTGCCTCAAAACAATGTACTGATTTGGAGAACCTGATTATGTACAGCTTACAGTTTCTATATGATATAGATACAGATTGTTAATAATAAGGCCATTTTTGTTGTAAGGTTGGTTGATGCCTTTTCTGTTTCTTTCACTTGTGAACTTGGAGTAATATTCATGGGGGAGAGATGGTTTAATTAATTTATGTTTGACATTAATATATGGACCAGAATTACCTGAGGATGGGAGTGAGGAAAGGTACTGCAGGAGTTGTAAGCTCTCAGTATCCTGTAGTCTTACTCGCTATGAGTCACATGCTGGCAGAACTGTGGAAACCCCCACAGCTGAGCCACACATGCAACTGACTGATTAAACATGATTCTCTACTGTACAAATGGGAAGTCTTTCATTCGGTGCAGAAGAATCAGTCTGCCTCTGTGATCTGTTGAAGTGAATGTTGCTGCCATTTGACATAGGAGATTTGAAGCTTTGGAAAGAAAGTGCTCTTGGTGGCTCTTCTGGAGAAAGGAAGCAGATGTGAAAGCTAAGAGGCAAAGATGTGCAGGAGGAAGAAAGCAATGGCCTCTTTGATATCAGTTAGTTTCTGGAGAGTCATGGAGTAGGAAGGCAATTGTGGTGGAAATTAGCATGAGGATCTTGGGGGAGGAAGGGAGTTGTCCATCTCTTCCCCACTCTCCATTTCCCCCCCCCCCCCCCCCCTTATAAAAGCGTGGATCTGAGTACAGCAGGACTGGTTCAGAAATCCTTTTGCAAAATCGAGGTGTTTTTGCTTCAGCTACTGCATGTCCCTGAGGAGTTAAACTGTAATCTCTTATCAGTCAAGTGGGATTTGGAAATGTTCTCAGTCAGTTTGGAGAGACAGTAGTGCTTCTGGGAGGCCTCAGGAACAGGACAGTCACTTCTGGATGGAGTCCTAAGACACACAAGCTTAGGAAGTGTGCTTGGAAGGGCCAGAGAAATGGCTAGTAATTTGAACTCTGCCCTGGGAAAAAAAGGAAGACCCAGGAAGACTAAGGTTTGTACTGAAAAACACCAATCTTCTGAAATCCTTGCATAAAGGAGCTTGTGCTGATGAGAGTTCTTTGACATAAAAGTTGAATCCAAGGGTTTGAGTTGATAATTCTTTTTTTCTTCCTGAAATTCTGCCAGCTGGGAAATTTTAAATTTTGACTTCTTCATTTTAAAGGGAATTCCCGAAATGTTGGACTTGCAAACAGAATAGAACTTCCAAGTGTTGGCTAGCCATAGTAAATAGTCTCTTCTCTGACAGTTTGTTAGTGGTAGTAGTGGTGGACTTAAATTCATAGCCTGAGACAAAGGTTGGCTTGCTATGTCTATACTGCCTATCACTTTCATTTCAGTGGTATCTGGTAGCTGATGTACTCCTAGAAGAATGAATGGTCAGCTGTAATGATCTGTCTGTGTAGCTTGTAATTAAAAAAAAAAAAAAAAAAAAAAAGGCTGTTTTCTTTTATAGTCACTGTGCATCTTCCAGCTACCTGCTGATGTTTTCTCATGTATTTCTTCTTCAGTTGGCAATGAATTTCATCTCACTGGTGACTTGGTTACATACTGTGTTCTGCTGAAGGTGCGTGCATGGTGATTGTTCATTGTGTTATTTTTTTAACCGTACCTGTGTTCTAAATTAGATCCTGTGGCTGTGGGAGGAGGTACCTCCATTCTCAGAGTTCAAGCATCCCTTTGAACGTAGTGGTGTCCTCCACACGAAGCTCACTTCTTTTAGCAGTAGTACTATCCTGTCAGCTGAAGTATCCTCTAAGGTGCCCATCCAGACTTGCGTATTAATTCATATTGATAGGAATAGTAAGTCTTTTTCCTTCTGTGTATATTTGGATGCTTTATTGTCCTTCGACTTTCAGACTAGTATCTCATTGATTTTTGTTGTTGTCAATTTGAAAATTTTATTTTCCGATTCAGTGTATATTGTAGACATATAGAATTGAATTGGAAAATCTTCCATTTTGCTAGAATTTCTATGTTCTTCTGCAATTGCTTAAGAAAGATATCACTTCCTCCCCAAAGTTACTAGTTTTATTTTCCATGTAGATTGTGACAAAAACAATGAGAATATCAGGAAAAGCTTAGGTAAGGCAAGAAGTTCTTTTTACTACACAACAATGCTTTATTTTAGCTACAAGTCTGCTGAAATGTGCTCTTCTCCTTCTCTGACCTTTATAGTCTCAAACAACCCTTTGCAATTGCTCTTCAAACCCTCTCTGTAATGGGTGGATATCCTATAAACATAAGTTGACCAGCAATTAAGAAAAATCAGGTTGTTGGTTTGTGGTTTCTTTTATTTTAAATCTGTGCATATTTGTGTATGGATTTGGATATGTTTGGTTCAAATCTGATATATACATATGTACATATATGTGTGTATATAGACGTGTGACTCTACAGGTACATGGGACAATTTTACAGTATTTAAGGCTTGAAACTGGTGCTGGCTTGCTGGTTTTATTGGCAGCAGTGGCAATAGGCCTGCAAGATAGTAGAAAATAGCAGACCTATGAGGTCTTGAAGGTAAAAACTAAATGCTTGAGTCTGCGATTAAAAGATATTCTTTCCATTAGGGTAAAAGGCAATAGACATTCTTGACTGCTGTGTTGTGAATGTGTCAGAAAGTCTGGGTGATGCGCTGGCTGTTAAAGACCACTTCATGGTAGTTAAGACCAGCAAGTGGCAGTGAACTGTGAAACAAAAAAAAAATCGTTTGTAAAATAGTGATATGGGCGAAAACATCCAGTGACTGCTAGACTATAATAAACTACTTTCCAGATGTTTGCATCCAAGTACACTGGAGCTTCAGCATAGCTCAGAATATTTTCATGAGAGGAAATTAGTGTTTGTATTTTTCATCGTTATTTTGCTAGTACATATGGAATCCTTTGGTTGGATATTTAAGTCTGTTTTGTGTGGTCACGCTGATGGGTGCATGTTTGTGTATGTTTAACTAATTAGCTTGGCTGCATAAGAAAACATTATTGTTTTTATCAGTTCAAATTGTCTAGATAATGGAATATAAATATGTAACAGTGGTGATTTATTTCACCAACCATTATGTTCTGCATCACAATGTTGCAGTATTGCCAAGGGAGAGAAGTTATCATGACTTACGATTTTTTTCAACTCCTGATTTCCCAGGAAAATTCCCTACAGTGAATGTTAAAAAATCCTAGGGGGATGTTAGTGTTATTTATGAACATACACATCTCTGTATAGAAATATATTTCTCTCTTTTTTTTTATCTTGAAACATATATACCAGGATCTAATTTCTTTAAGTCCTTGTCTCAGACTGATTTGTTTTAAGCAGCTCCCTGAAGTATGTACACTCTTCTGCATACCTGTTTTGTTGAAAGTACACAGACCTGGCACCATTGTGTTTGCCAGGCATTCTCTTATCTCGTGCAAGCATTCAAACAGAAGTGTTCTGTTGCTCCCTAAGTAATCCATGGGTGATCTTAACATTGAGCAAAAGTCAGAGCAGGAACTTATGCCGTATTTCTTAGTGCGGGCATAGACAGTCTCTGGAATGGGGGGGAGTGGAGAAGACAGCTAGTAAGTCAAAATAAAGAGCTGAAGGGTTGTGACTGTGGTGATTGTGCTCATATATAACTTCATATAACATAATTGCATCAGATTAAAATGCTGAAACGTAGGGATAATACAAATTGAGTTTCATAATATAGCCTGTTTTTAATAATATGTTATGTATGCTTTGAAGTATATGTTTTCTTAAAGTAGAGGACTCGCACCAATCTAGATCCAGTTTTTCTTTATATGTTGATTTTAGTTTCCAGTTCCACAACATAAATTTAGTATATTTTAAGCATGCAGATAGTCCTGTTGAGGAAGGGATTATCAAATATGACACATACTAGCGTACCTTACTGAGAAGGTATCTTTAAGTTTCTGTTATAGAAATTATTGCACTCTCAGAGCAACAACAAAAAAAGAATTTTAAAATATACCAAATAATTAGTAGCAGCTTTTTGCACAGATTCCTTCCCCCAAAATAAAACCAAACATGTTGCTTCCTAGACTGTTAACTGCTACATCGCCGTTATCTTTCAGATTCCCTTGCTCTGGGGTAAGGGAAAAATGGAAAAATTTTTATTATTATTATTATTTCAGGAAATTCTATAATTTCCTAATTATTTTTTATTTCAGTGCTAAAATTTAGTTTCTTGCCCTGCTTATGGTGTATCCTGCTTAGTTTAATCAAGATCAACACTTCTTTGTTTATAATGTTCTTATACAATAACAAAAACTATGCCTCAGGCCTGGAAAGAGGAAATGTGATGAGTTCCAGACTCGAGTGGTATCTCTGAATGCTTTAAAGCAATCAGAAACAAATTAGCTTGAATTATATTGTCTGTAATCTTTAGAGGTATACACAGAATTTCTCTGTGACAGTTAAGGACATGGATTTATAGGAGATAAAGTAACCTAGCACTGGGTTTCTATCAATGATCAGCGTTGCAATTTCTAGATTAATCTTATGTAGGGGTTATTCTGGTTAGCACATGTACACCCACACGTGTGTGCGTGCGTGCACACACCCATCACAAAAAAAGATGCAATTTAATGAAGAGTAAAATGGGAAAAACTGGTAAAGTGTGGTGAAAATATTTATAAATACCACATATTTCTTAATGCAGCACTCTAAATTTCTTTCAAGATTCAAAATCTGGATGAGGAAAACTAGATTTATCCAGCTGCTAAAGGAAATTGTCAATGTGCTTGTTTAAAAAAAAAAAAGAGAGAGAGACTGAAAACGAAACTACCATTTTTAAAATAATTCTAGTTTTGTATTAAATGAGAATAATTCTTCATCAGCTTGCACAAATATTTCTTGTGTTTCATGAAATGTTCCTAATATTAGTGGGGAGGCAGGGTTGTGTTCCTACCAATTACACCCCTCCCCCCGCCGATTTATTTATGTATTTTTTCTTCAAGGTTAGTTAGATGGAAATCATTCTTTCTGTGCTGTAGAACCAGCTTTTGACACTGGAAAAAATACAGTATATGTGTGGTGCCAGAATTGGTTGGGAACAGGAAAGGCATATTTTGTATCTATACTAAACCTGTCGGCTTAGTGCGTAGAGGACTTGACCCTTGTCAGGTGTCTTGAAGTTAACTGGCTGACTTATGGATTAATCAGTTTAAGACTGAAGCCAACCAGTGACAGGAATGAGCTTTGTTGTGTGTGTGCGTGTGTGTGGCTGTGGTGCAGATTTACAAATTTTTATAATGCTTTCAGTCGGACCGTGAAAGTCTGATGTAAAGCTTATCTCTGATCTCTGGCTTTGCCCATGCTCATGGGATCGTGTGTGTGTGTTTGGGGGGAGGGAGGTGAATTCTTTAACATTTGACACCTGGCTCTACCAGGTTTCCAGCCATAGTCTTAGGAACGGCACTGTTCAAGGCATTAATAAAATTAAAACCCTTAAGCTGTATGACCAGTAGGTCATAAAAACTGTTGCTGGGTATTGTGCTCAGTCTTTCTTTCACAGCTGGATTATCATCTTGACGACTAATTCTTTTTTACTTTTGTCTTTTTCATAGCTGTTGTGAACTTGGACAACTCTGTGGTTGACCTAGAGACCCTTCAGGCCCTTTATGAGAATGTGAGTAATCAGAGGAAGCCTACATAATGTAGGAACACTGTAGCTCCATGTGAAGGCATTTTGGTTTGCATCAGTAACAGTAACAAAGCTGAAGAACATGTCCTATTCTGAAGTGACTTTATTTTGCCCAAAGCAATGAAAATAATGATAAGCAACTGAATTGTATTTGTTGCCATCGTGCACTTTGTATGGCGTGTTTTATTTTACAAGACAGATTCTATGTGAAAAGTGCATACATTTTGATATAAGTAACCTAATCAACCTCTAAATGACTTAACAGAGATTAGTTTTGCTCTCAGTCTCTCTCTTGTGTATTTTCTTTCTGGGTGGGGCAGTCTTTGGTCAATATGCATCAGGCCTTTGGCTTCCCTTGGTAGCCTCACTAATATAACAGTGCTGTTCAATAAAAAACATGTGTTTTAATAGAAGTAATCATTCCATTTGTGGAACTGAAGCTTTTAATTGCTACTATTTCCAGGCATCATCCAAAATAATTTTAAGTTTTGAAAAGAAAAGGCTTACTCTAGGTTAATGTAATAAAGGATAGTATAGTAAGCTAGGGGCTTCATCAATCTCAGGTACATCAGAGAGCATCTGACTATTAGGTATGCATAATCAAGAATTCTAAGGTATATACTCATGCATGTTCTAGAACTCCGTTAAGTCAGTCACAGAACTCAAAAAAGTGTGTGTCAGAAGCATGTTTCTGTCTCCAGCTAAGGCCAGTGAGCATCACTCCCCCGCAGAGCACACTGCCTGAATACATGGAGTTAGGTATCTCCAAAGAAAGCAAAAATGCTTTCTATTTACCCTTCAAAGAGTGTGAAAATCTGAAACATAAAACTGTGAGGAACAGAATGACATTGAAGGCCGGTGTATGTTATCTTACTGGGTTTTTTATTTCCCTCACCTTATCATTTTGATAATATATTCATCACTTCTACACCTTTCAGATCTTTCCTTTTTTTTTTTTTTTGGACTGTATCTTTTTATGGCCAGCTCTGGAATGGTTTATTGGTTTATGAAATTTCTCATAAATAATCCACCTTGGGGCATGAAGAAAGATTGTAAGACTGAGTCCTCTTTACAGAAAATACCAAAAAGCTTGTGATTAATCTAATAAGAACTAGGAAACACTATTAGCCATTTTGTCCTCAACAAAGCTCACTTGACACTGCTCAGGAAGATAATGGTCAACCAGCAAACTGATCCTAACTACCTCAAAACTTTATGCTTTTAACATTTCTCATCCTTATGCCATAGAACTTCTGTATCGGCCTGTGTGACTTTTATTTTGCATTATTTTTAACCTGCTCCTTACATAGCACAGCTATATTCCATTCCACATGTGGAATGTAAAAAACTTAAGTCATTCTATATGTTACACATGCCTGTGTGTGAGGGATTGTGTACTGGGAAATTCAGAGTAGATACTGTCCTTATGATCGTTTTTTGTAGGCTTTACTCTTTCATGTTGCATTAGATCTTTTTAACTAAAAAAAGAGTCCTCCTGTGTGGCTGAATGACATTCGTGCTATTAGGAAACTTTTCAAATATTTTCTCCATCTTGTCTCTGATATACTTCTGAATTCTAGTATAATGGATTACCTTGCAGTTCACTGAAATAACACAATGCTATTGTTCCTTGTGTTTTTCACTAATTAGAGAAAATGTCTAGGAAATATTGTCCTGATTGATAAAATATTATATGGTAATCTCAGGCAAGGCTAGAAATGTTTGAATGACTGTAATATATTGCTTAGTTTGGAATGAAAGACATCAGCACAACTTTGCTACTATATTTGCCTGGGCACAAGAAAGCAAACAAACAAAAAAAAATGGTATTTGGTCAGTATGCATCAGACCTTGCACTCCAGGCCTTTGGCATCCCTTGGTAGCTTCACAATGCTGTTCAATTAAAAAAACGTGAGTAGTGGGTGGTACCAGAGGGATTGGCATGTTTGACTCCTCCCTTATTTCTCAACCTCATTCTGCAATGCTTAATGTGAATAACATTGCTGCCTCACTCCCTTACTTTGTAGCCATTAACTCAATTTGTAGTTCTTAGCTTTTTTATCAGGTCGTGATTTTTTGCTAGATATTTAAATATTAGTAGACTAGTCCTCAACCTTTCTATTTGATCTCTATGGAACATATGGGAGCATTTGTTTTACAGTCTGCTGTCAGAATGTAATCATTTTTCCTGATTGCATATGTCTGGCATGGTTCTTTCCCTTCTTAAATGTGAATGAAATTTGGGCAGTCTCCAAACCTGAACACACCCTAATTTCAAAAGCCACAATCCTGAGGGCTCAATTCCTGTTTACTGAGGAGTTAAAGTCTTGTTAAACCACATAGTTATTGTATACATCTTACTGACTTTTTATAAATGAAGAAACCCACACCCCACCAAACACCTCAATAGTTTATTTAGTAATATTAATTGGTATTACAGTTAGTGAGAGAGACTTGGATACTGCAGCACTATCTGCTACAGTCACATAGTTCTTGCATGTGATTGTGTAGTTTTCTTCATAAAGTTGTTGAAATATGTGTTGACAATTGGCTATGTATTGATCTAGATAGTGATACTAGGTGATTCTTAATAGATAAAATTGTGCATGTGGAACAGTTAATGTGTTTTCACAGAAAATATTTACGAGAATGGCTCTGTGGCCTCAATTTTTCTCTACTTTTTATTAAAACAACACAATTAATTCACTTTTACTTTATACAGGAGGCTTGTCTGCTCTATAGGCACAGAACTCTTGTTTAGATAAATCAGGTGTGGTAGAATCAACAATCACTTACTACTTTACCTTTCAGGAGCTGTATTTCATTTTACTGGCTTAGCATTGCAGATTTCCATTTGTTCTACGTTCTTTATGGACTTTGGGGATGTAGGAGCCATTTATCCTTGTCATACTGTATGATATTCTAAAAATATTTTATCCTATGCATTTTAAAAGTTTGATTTTTTTGTTTAATTTTGCTACAAGGTAAAAAAAGAAATTGTTGCATCCCTACAAATTCCCTAATAGCTACACTTTCAGGTGGTAGCACTAAGGAGGAGGAAGGTAGGCAAAATTCAGTAGTTATTAATTCATGATATGTCATTAGGCTCTGGTTGTGATGAGAAATATGTGCATTTGCAGGCAAGTGGATGTTTATCATGAAAACACGTAGCCTCTTAATAGCTGACGTTATAGGTGAAATAGCACTGTCTGAAACCCGGCCAGATTTAATGCCTGCTCCTGCTTATGTAATCACTATATTGTGAAAATATGTGTATAAAAATGGATTTAAAAAGTTGTATCAAGGGATTATTTTTGCTCTCTGCGTTACCCTCTTAAAATCACTTTAGATCACAATTTGAAAGGTATATACTTCTTTAATTTGACTCCTGGCAAATTGTCTGCTCTATCACTATCTTTAGAAGGTTTAATGCTTTCAAAAACCTCCAGATCCCATGTGTAAGAGCAAAAGGCACCTAGAAGTCTGAAGAGCGTGTCTCCCTTATGCCACTAAGATTCAGACCTTCTCCCCAGGTAGTTCGTGTGATTTTAAATCTGGCAATTAAAATGCTATGACTTTAATGCTTTTCCACAAAGGCTGTAGGTTGCACCTGACTTCTTATACATGAGGCAGCTTTTAAGGAATACAGTAGTTGTCATTAGCTAGGTATCTCTGCATATCCTTGTTGTTTCAGTTACTTTTCAAAATGTTCTTTAGAACTTCCAAGTCACTTTGCTTTTGAAATTTTACGTTAACTTCCAAAATCACGCACACATGCATGTGCACACACAAAACACTAACTCATCTGTAGTCAGAGTTAAGGCTGTATTGTGGGCGAAAACAGGAAATGTAAGATATATGCCGTGAAATGAAAGAATTGCCATTGCCCTAAACTTGGTCCTACCTACGTTCATAAGAATTATACTCTGGCAAAAGTGGGGAAAAAGTTAAACTAATGCAAAGTATTTTTGAAGTACTTCTATTTGGGGTGTGTTGGCTGATTTTAGATATACTTACTACAAAAGTCAAGCATATTATACCCCTTTGTTCCATTTATGATATTATATAATAGGTAAAATTCAAGGAAATAGATAGCACTGACTTTCAGAGAGATGCTAAATGTAATTAGATTAATGGATTTTATGAGAAATATCTATCGGATGTGTTCCCTTTTGGTATAAACATTGGAAGGTAATAGAAAAGCTTTATTTATTTATTTATTTATTTAATAATACCCATCTGTGAATTAGGAAATAGATAAACATTAACCAGACAAAAATAAGCCAGGAGGAAACAACTTGAGAAATAATCTTCAGTAATACTTGTGCAGAAGGTCTGCTGTCATTTGCTTCTCCTCTGTCATAATTTAAAATACACGCTATGCAGAATTCTGGATAGCAGAGCCAAACTTATGGATTAAAAAGCAAGTTTGATTCTGAACGTGCACCATATACTTGGTCCTCTTAGCATTGGTGAAGACCATAAATTGAGTTTTACTCAGGCTTCCCATGAGTGGCTCATACTTAGCCTTTGTACCTTTGCTGTTTGCTATTTCTTTACATACACAATGTCAGAATACAGAACAGTGAGTCTGCCTAACCTTTGCCCCTGGGATTTGGTAGAGAAATATTAAATTTGAACAGTGTATCATCCATGTATGTAATAGATTGTTGTGATAAGCACTCTAATACTTCACTATGTGTGGAAGGCCAGAAGAGGAAATAGTCTCACAATTTATTCTTTCTAAAGACTTGGCAAATAACTGTTTAGTTGTATGCTCTTTGCCAAAATGTTTTCTCTTTAACCATTTTGAAACACTTCTAAGTGCTGTCCTTTCAGATTATCTGAAGAGAATATACTCTAAGAGTTGGTCAGAAGTCCTAGAGCCTGATTTAAAGATTTAAAAACTTCTAGTAGGAAAGCTCGTTTACTTTTTTGTGCAAATTAATTAAAATATATCTGCCTCATTTGCATACCTAGACTACCATGGCTCCATTGCCATTACCATTACAACACTACCTCTCTTGACACCCTTCAGACTTCTAAAATCGAGAGTTCTCATCCAGGACTCCCATGAGGGAGTTTTCACTGATCTGAAAAGAAAAGCAAGTTTGTTTATTTATTCTAACTCTCCTTTGAGTAACAATATTGTAGATGAAGTTGAAAACTCTTTCATTTACACCTGTCTCTTAACATATAACCAAAAACAAGCCTTTCTCCCTAACAGAACCTGTAAGTACTTGGAACGGGAAGCTTCTGTGTTTAGTTGGGAACTTAGAAACACTGAAAAATACCTTTAAAATAGTATTTTCTGTAATGTAGATGTTCATGTTGTATGTTAATTATGGGTTTGTCAACTTAATTTCTAGAAAAACACCAGAGCAAGTAAATTAGCTACCTGCACTTATCTTCAGTCAAGCAGATGAGATGAGTAGCAGCCATTATGCCTTTGTCAAGAACAAATTGTGTCAAACCAATCTTGTTTCATAATGTAACAGAGTTAGAGGCTTTGAAATGAGTAACAAAAAAAAGTGGGGGAAGGGCAGAAGATGATATGTATCTTGACTTTAAAAAGGCCTTTGATACTGTTTGACACTGGTTCACAGAATGTTCTCATAAAAAAGCCCAGGGAAGGTGAGCACAAATAGCTCTACCAAAGGCTCTGTGGAAAGCTGCTTGGAAAAGAATGCGCAGACAGTCAGTCCCAGGGGTTTGCAGTTAAATGAAAGGATAACAGTGACTGTGGCTCCTCAGCTGGAGGAGTACTTCTGGTAGGAGTTTGGAAATATGCAATATTTTAATTAAAATATATACGTATGCACTACACTTAAAAATGCTTTCAAACTCAACACCATTGAGTAGGATGGGAGGAGTTCCCTGTTCTGAGTAGCACTCTTGAGAAAGATGTGGAGCATTGGGAGAGAGGAGAGAGGGGAAAACTGAGTTTGAGCAGAGATCTAGAAAGCATGAGTTAGTAAGGAGAAGTGAATGAAGTGGGATTGTTCGGAGTAAAGCAGAGACGTTTGGCTGGGAACATAGATTGCTTCAAAGAAAGCAGTTGGACAGGACAAGAAGTAAACTGCAGCATGGGAAATTTAGATAAGCTATTAGGAAAAATTTTCCAATGGTGAGGATAGCAAAGAATTGCAATAGACTGCTGGAGAGGTTGCAGATTCTACCGCCGGAAGCTTACAAGACAGGCTGGAGGCATATTTGTCAGAAGTGACAGAAGTTCTGATTTTGCTTGGGCAAGGGGACAGACTGGGTGATACCGTAACAAATTTATGATGTTTGAGTTGACCTTCGGAGTTAAAAATATCTTGTCGTTATACTCCCTGATTTTTAAATGCAACATCTTGTAAGCACTGTAACTTTTTAGGAGAATCCACTGACTTAGCTTATCTTTAAAATTTATTTAAATGACTATAATAGCTAATAGCGCTATTCTTTACATTTGATTTTAAACAGCTTCACCTTTAAATATATACATAATCAAAGAAAATATTGGGATTTTAATAAAAAAAGTATTTGTATATATGGTTTTGGATGTTTCCATGAAAATTATGATTTAAGTAATTTAAATAACTGGGTAATTAAGTATTTACTTTAATACAAATTTAGTCCAAGTAATCAAAAGTAAATAATTTAAGTAGCTTAAGTGATAAAAAGTAATTTAATTGAATTCATAAAACAAAAGCCATTTTAAATACACAGTCCAGTGTTAGTTTTTTCATTAAGCATGCTGTTCTTCAGTTTGATGTTTGCAGTGATTTGGCATGTCTAATACCTTGTTTTTTGCTATGATTAGCAGAACAGTAGTGTTAACATTAGTTAAGAGAGCCTGGCTTTCTTCTAAGTGTATCTTACAAGCAGAGTTGAGTCCAAACTCGCTCGCTGCACTCAGAGTGATTGTGATCACCTTCCTCATGCTCTTAGCTTTGGAGACGGTTCAGGTCTGTCTGTAAGCTGTGTGATTCAGAATAAACTCTGACCATAACAGTCATTCCTGTGGAACTGTGTGAGAGCTTTGGAAAGGAAGGAAACTGTAATTGTGTGTTAAATGGCAAAGAATTGTTTGTTGTCTTAACTCTTTCTCCAAAGTGTTTGGAGGCAAATTTCTCTCCATCAGAGCTTTGTAACATCAGTCCAAAAGTTCAGAATGCCGTGGTGTTGGAAGATGATCATTTCTGCTTATTTTTTGCCATCCTTCTGTATTGTTAGAAGATAAACCTTTTGAGGCAATAACATTTTTTTCTTGCTTATGCTGTAAAGCTATATACCGTGAATACAAATAGAACATGATAATCAATGGGTGTTTCACCAGGTGCTATTTCACTGTGTATTTCCTTCCAGATAGTCTATTAAATTTTTTGACAGTTTTTGTTAAATAACAAAAGCAGATTCAAAGGGACTTAAACTTGTTGGGCTAAAGAACCACCTAGAAGATGCTAGATTTTTTCCTCTTGGTGTGTTCAAGTTGAAGCAATGAAGTGATATGGTGCCTCTGGAAAATGAAAGTTTCTTAATACCTTGTATCTTGATGGTCTAGGAAAGAATGATAGGTAAGCTTGATTTATTAATAGTAACGATAAGGTAACAAATGATAAAGGGAAAGAACAAAAAATCATTTATCCACAGTAGGTTCATTCACTAAGGTTTTCGAGGTGCTGTCACTTTTTACTGTGATATATGAATCCATTGTGTAGCTTCAGTAAAATAGCATTCCTTCTCCAGTTCTGTCCTTTTCTCCTATTTCTTTCAAAGCTCAGACAGAAAAGTTGTTTCTCCCCTACATAAACTCATCCATTTCTAAAATAGAAGATTTAAGTTGAGAAATTATTTCAAAACTTGCAATTTCTCTGTTGAAGAAACCCTTCAAATAAGTTTTCTAGTACTTAAGGAGTCTAGCACCAAATATTGAAGTGTTTTCAGACAAAATTATAAATTCTCCAGTTTAGAGAAAACAGTTGCCTCCTACAGTTAATTTCTGCACTGCAAAATCATCTGAATATGACAAAAAGTGGGCATGTTGGGATTACCAGGGTGATTTACAGGGGTGCATTGGTGAACAGCTGTGCTCTCAGCAGTGACAGTGAAGACCAAATACAGCTAGAAGCAATGCCGGTCAGTGCCAATGTCTTCAGCTTTTGCAGCTCTTGCGCTATCTATAGATTATTGGAAGGCGAGATAATAAGCCTGTTGGTTGCAAAGAAAAACCTGAGAATGTGCCCTGTGTCTAGCAAGCACAATATGGCACCCTCAACCTTGAGTGTGGGCGCCATCAGGCATTGCTTACAAGGCCTCACAGGTTTGGAGTCTCTTGCTGACTCCACATACTGTCCTCTGCTGAAATGTGGCATGAATTTGAGTGGGGCCTACTTAGCCAAACAATTGAGTGTTCATGAGCTACCAAAATACAAACTTTGGTTATGTAGTTATGCCTTTGGGGAAGCAGGACCTATGTTGCTGCCCCTGAACTTCTAAATAAGATTGATAGAATCCTTTGACAAGTAGAAAAAATAAGCCTATGGTGCAAGAAAAGTATGTTGTTATATATTGGGCCTGGAGCTCAGATTACCAAATCTAGAACTGATACTAATTTTTTTCATTCTGAAAAACAGACATCTTGCCTAGTCCTCACCCCGTATCCAGATGCATCTTCTAAGATTAAAAATTGAGGACTGAGCCCAATTTTCTGATCTTAGTATCATGAAAAGTTCTTTGTTTTCAAGATGGAGTTATACCAACAAAATTTATTTCACTACCTATACTCCTATTCTCTATGCCTCCCTTGACTGGAACTTTATACAGAACAGTACTCTTGGAAGATACTTCCCCAACGCTGTTTTCTGACACTGAAATGATAGTAGGCGAGTGAATTCAGCAAGCTGGGTGTTATGAATGGACCACTACTAGCATACTAAAATTAAAAACTGGTGAATTAGCCTCAGATAGCTCTTGTTAATTTAGAGAGGCCGGATACAGTATGTACAGATAGACAGAGGGAGGTTAAAGATCAAGCAGGTTGAGGAAGATGATCCTTCCCCTCTGCTCAACACTGGTGAGGCCAGGTCTGCAGTACTTGTCCAGTTCTGGGCTCCCCAGTACAAGGAGGACATCGACCTGCAGGAGCAAGTCCAGAAAGGGCCATGAAGATGATTAAGGAACTGAAGCATCTCTTATATTAGGAGAGGCTGAGAGAGGTGGGATTGTTCAACCTGGGGGAGAGAAGGCTTGGGGGGGATCTGATCAATGTGTACAAATATCTGATGACAGGGACTAAAGAGAACAGAGCCAGACTCAGTGATGCCCAGTGTAATGGCAAGAGGCAGTGGGCCTCTTGAAACTGAAATATGGGAAGTGCCATCTGAACATTTAAAAAAAAAACAAAAACAAAAAAAACAACAAAAAAAACCCCTTTTGTACTGTAAGGGTGGTCAAACACTAGAACAGGTTGCCCAGAGCCATTTGTGGAGTCTCCATCATCATTGGAGTTATTAAAAACCCAACTGGACACAGTGGTCCTGGGTGACCTGTTCTGGGTGACCCTGCTTTGAGTTGGAGGGTTGGACTGGAAGATTCCAGCCTTGGCCATTCTGTGACTCTGATACAGATACTACTGACATATCTTACTGGCAAGAGTAAGGTTTATTGCTGAAAAATAATGAATGTAATTGTTCACAATATTTTCTATCTGTTAGAGTATTTCGTAGACAAGGTCAGACTATTTTAGAGGTGGAGACCCTTGAAGTACACCCACAACAACACTGACTAAATATGATGAGTAGTATTCATGACAGATGGCCTTGCAGTCATTTCCAGAGTTCTTGAAGTGATCAGAGAAACTGTGAAGCAATTTTGCTCTAAGTGAATTTTCAGTTTCTTCACCTTTCTGGCCACATCAGCATTTTCTCCCTTTTCGCATTAGAATACATTTTCAACAACCTCAAAAGGACTGTCCAAGCCTGACTTTCCAGTTTCAAATTGCTGATGGAGCCAGGGCAGTATGATTTTAGACAGTTCTATACCTTTTCTGCTAAACTTGTAAAAGCATGCAAGAAAGAATGCAGATGCAGCCTATCTTTTGCTTTGTCATTGTGTAAGTTGTTAAAATATCGTTTTCCACTGCTCCCTTTCAGTTCTGTGGTGGAGCAAGTTCAAAAATGTGTATTGTTTTCTAAAAAAGAATAAAGGTAGATATATTTACTGTTTTCTTACACTCTTGCACTGAGTCATGTTTTGAATCTATTTTGAAAACTACCATGGATGTGAAAAGGACAGTGAGAAGGAGAAAACTCTATTCCATTTTCCTTCCTTTCCATGCCATTCCATTCCATTCTATTCTCCAGTATTGTAGTTGGAAAAATTAATTTAATTGTAGCATGGAGCACAGAAAGAAGCAAGGCTTTGTTTCTCCTGATTGGAATATTGAAGAAAAGACCACACAGTGCATCGCAGGGTTCTCCAAAAAACTAAGCAATTTGCATATGATTGTTTTGGCTTATTAAGATAAAAGTGAAAATCATTTTACTCCAGAGTAGTAGTATGCAGTAGTTCTTCATGTATAATGGTGTGTATGGTATTTCCATTAAAAATCAACTTACTTTTTTCAAATACCAAATAAAATTTAAATTGCAGTAAACAATACAAATCCATTTTGATTTAGTTAAAAAAGGACATTACTTAAATATTTATTTAAAGATCAGATTGCATTTGAATGCAACCCAACAGATTTGGAAAGAGAAATATGACTCAAGAAGGCAGTTCTTTGATCCTGGACTATAAACAGCTAAGGAAAAGGGACTGCAGATGAAGATTATTGTCTCAGTGCATGGTTCAATGAATAAACCTTTTGCAGATTACTGATAGTCAATAATATTATTTGGAAGATGTTCTATTTCCCATCAGATGTATTTATTCTTAAAATCACTCCATGAACTAAGTGGTTTTACCATAAACAGATACTTGAAGGAAAAGAAAAATCTTTGAATTTCATTTGTTACAAGGGCATCTTTTTCTGCAATGTTTGGCTAGGTTTTGAATTAACACATTTTAATTACTTTGTTTCCTTTATTCCAGAGAGCACAGTCAGATGAACTAGAAAAAATAGAAAAGCATAGCAAGGCATCCAAGGAAAAAGAAAATGCCAAGTCTTTGGATAAGCCTGAACAGTAAGAACATATTTATGAAAGAACACTTTTCCTCCCTTCAGAAAACTTTCTATACTACAGTAAACTAGAGATGTTATAAGGGGGGGAGGGAAATACTGTACCTACTGACAGTGAACTAAATCATTTTCTTTAAATACTTCTTTCTGCAGGTTCCTCTATGAACTCTCGCTAATTCCCAACTTTTCAGAACGCGTATTTTGCATCCTGTTCCAGTCAACATTTTCAGAAAGCATTTGTTCAATTCGTCGCAAACTTGAATTGTTACAGAAACTGTGTGAGGTAGGTTGTGCTCTGTATAAAGGTAGAGCTAAATTTCTGATGTTTAATCTTGTTAGGTTGTGCTCATATTTCAAAAGTTTCTCTTTATTTACTTTAAGTACTCATTAAATCTGAAGGATAGCAGTCCTGCAGAATGGAACGTTTTATGATTGTACTTCAACATCAAAGCAAATTTTAAGATTGGCTTTTGGTACTGAACTATAACATCATGTTTTTGCAGTCAATGTATATCAGTCTCTGGAAAAATTGTCTTTTTGGCAAAGTAAAATCTTCCTTCTTCATAGTGACCCTGTGACTTCTTTCCAAAATAATGCTATTTTACTTCTCTTTGTCCTTGCTTGGATTTTGGAAGCATCCAATTCGGTAATCTCTGATAACTAAAATGACTTAGAGACAGCAATGCTCTGTCTAGTTGATACAGATTCCTGTAGTTCGGTTGCTCCCATGCAAAATGTATGTGGTTTTTAAAGGCAGATTTCATAAGTGTTTTCACAACTGAAAGCTATTTTAAGTATTTTGTTTAATTGTTTTACTATTTAATGTTTATTGATTAAATGTTTTAGTTGGTCCATGGGGGTTTCTGAGGAATGTATTGCAGAATCTGTTCCTAAGTTAAATATCTCATTCATAATATCAGCATCAGTTAGGAAACAACTATTTTCTTTTTCTTCACCTCTCCTAATACCATGTAATTTTATGTGATTTGAAATTCATGCTTTCCTATTATTTTACGTAAATATATGTTTTGTGGATAATGTCTTCCATTCACAACAAATGTCATATGGATATTACTGTATTTCTATGTGTTACATTGGAAGTTTGATATTTCTATATTTTAACTTCAATATAAAAATTATTTTTAAACACAGTATCACCCAATCTGCTTGACAAACATTGTCAGTAGTGTTGATAGTAAATATTATTGAGAGTTTGAACAAAGTGCTTCTCTTTCTGTTTTGCAGACACTGAAAAATGGGTCAGGAGTTATGCAGGTCCTGGGTTTGGTTCTTGCCTTTGGAAATTATATGAATGGTGGAAACAGGACACGAGGACAGGCAGATGGGTTTGGACTGGATATCCTGCCAAAACTGAAAGATGTCAAGAGCAGTGTAAGTTGATTTTTTTAGAGCTGCTGTAAAGCTTGGAATGTTGAATACTTTTAGAAAATTACTTTGTCTCCATTTTTTAATAAATGGTGTAAGACTTAATTATTATTATTATAAAGGAATAATGAAGGGAAAATTGCATTACTGTATATAACTGATCACCCTTCTAGAGTTGGATGTATTTGTGTAGAAATATGAAAATGAGCCATCTCTTTTCATTGCTGTAAAAACAATGTCTTAAACTATGTCTTGCTTCCTAATCTGATACGTATTTGACATTTGGTATAGTACATGGTTCTAACTTTTCCTTTTTTTAGAGGCAATGCTAGAATCCTTGTATTTAAAGGGTTTATTTCAGAAGGGGAAACAGTTGCAAAAGACAAGTTAACAGTATGATTCAATACTGATTTAAAATATTTGAGAGAGGGCAAAATAGTCACTCCCAAAAATGGCTGAATAGCATTTGGATAAGCCAAAAGTCATCGTTTATACATATATATATAATATATATATATATATATATATATTATATATATATCATGATTACAGAGTATGCATTTCACGGTAGGCCATGGAACTGTCTGGGTAAAGAATAATCACAGCAAGTAGTTGTTGACTGAAGATTTCTCTGGTATAGTCATCTGGGTGAAGAGGATAAGTAGTCTTCTTGCACAGTGCTAAACTGAAATGTGTGTTACTGTCACTTTTTTGGTTTTGGTTATTCAGATTGGGGTTGTGTTCAAATCTCTACTTTTGTTTACAGGAAAACAATAATCTTTGTGTTTCTATGGCTATGATGAAAAGACTTACTTGAATGTGGACAGTGGTATGAGAGAGGTTATAGCAATAACCTTAAGAGTTTGAATTGGCCCCTACATCCATATAGTGAGTCATTGTCGAGATCCGTTGTTCTGAAAGTGGCAGAAAAGGAAAAGTCTGCTTCCCTGCTTGCTCACTCACTAAATACACATGCTGTAGCTGCTGGGTTAGGTAATGTGAGGAGACTGTTGTTTATCCTGAGATGAGAGACCTTGTCAGCTGTTTGCCTTTAAAGGGGTGGAGGAATTTCATGTTGGCATGCTTATTTCTTTGTTAAGCCAAGGGAGTGATGTTGTGAATGAAGACATAGTACAATGTGCTTAGTGCAGCTTACTTCAGCTGAACCTCATGGTTGACTCTAGATACATCACCAGTTGTAGAACTTGGCTTAGCAAAACACTTATGCACACCAGATTTGATTTAGTGACTCAGGTCTTTAAGGTGTAGTTTGCTGGAAATATTATGCCCATTAACCCTATAATTCCAAAATTCTTCTTCAGTTTATTTGCCACTGAGCAGTCAAAAAAGTTCATATAAAATACTTTTCCATCTGAAAACATACTTCTGTCTAAAATCCTCTTCAAATCAAATATTTTCTGCTGAAGTCTCACTACAGAAGTAAAAAAAAAAAAAAATAGAAAAATTCCAAATATGATGAAATAAGGCACATTTTTTTTTCATTTAGAAAAATAACTTTCTTTAAGTTTACTTTACTTTAGTTATAGGATGAATGAAAAAAGGTTTGAAATTTGCCAAACAAGTTGCATAGATCAACCCCCAAATTACTTCTCTCTCCCTGTGTTTCCTGGGGAAATTTTGAAATATAAAGATTGAGTTCAGAATCAGGTAAATTTCAAAAATCAGAAGTGGCTTGCACATTTATAATAACATATCTTTCTCTTACTGTGTTTGATTAAATGATATTTTAGGTTTTTAACTGAAGACACCAACTCAGGAAAAGTATTTTTAGTATTTGACTCTACATGTTGCATGTGTCAAAATTATACTTGAATTATCCTTTCTGAATTTGTTTTCTTACAGAAAGGCATGTCTAGTTGGTTTCAGTAACACAACAAACTTTATTTTCTTCTATACAGGACAACAGTAGAAGTCTTGTATCTTACATAGTCTCATACTATTTGCGTAATTTTGATGAGGTGAGTGAGAATTAATTTTGCTCTTTTAAACTCAAGACCAAAAAGGTCAATGTATTAAATTTGTTTCTCTGCTGGTCAAGATGAGGGAAAAGTGCACAAATGCTCTTTGTGCTTTTAATTATTTATTTTAGTATATAAAAATGTCATGAACACTATTTAAATGTTTGCTTATGTTTTTGTCAGGATGCTGGAAAAGAGCAATGCATCTTTCCTCTTCCAGAGCCACAGGATCTCTTCCAGGCTTCTCAAATGAAATTTGAAGATTTTCAAAAAGATCTTCGCAAAATGAAGAAAGATTTGCGAGGTACTGAATCTAGATTACATACTAACTATGTATTAGCAACATACCTCCATTTTCATTTTTTGTATCATTTTGAGAAATTAGATGATGGTATAAAAACAGTTGTCTATATTTTGACTCCTCAATTAGGATTTTGTTTCCTTGATTTGATTATTCATGATCATTTTAACAAGACTTCTCTATTTTCTGTAGATAACCTGAGGAGGCATTCTTAAAATAAACAACCTCCCCCCAGTTAGACAAGACCTTTCATATCAAAACCAAAACAAGAAAGCTTTTTTTGCAAACTGAATTCCACAAGTCTTTCACCATAAGAAGAATGGTGAAGTCTTGGATCATTTCATGACAAAAAAGATGGATAATTGGTCCAAATACTATTTAAAGGATAAGAAAAAATAGTGTATATGGCATATGGTTAAAGACAGCTTAAATAACCCAACTTTGCTAAAATATAACATGCAAAGGAAGTAATATTTCTCATGCTTGTGAAATAGCATTTCTTTCAACATTTTAAGAATAAGATAAATTTCTTAGACTCCATTAAAGAACATGTATCACACACAACATTGGGAACTAAGCGCTAAGTTTAAGCAAAGTAAAGGTACAGTTTGTGGAAGATCTGAAAAACTTCCTCACTACCTTTGCTAATATTTACTCTTGCAGCTCTCTGCCAAACTGGCCAGGTATGTAGTATTATGTTAAATCTTGCAGAGAAGGGTTCAAATCAAACAATCAAATGATCTTTGTATTTCTGTTGTATTGCTGGCTTTGGAAGCCAAATATCTAGAGACCAAGGAACGGTTTGGTAAATCATCAGTCCCTGAACAACCTAGAACAGAAGGCTCTCTAAACAAAACACAATATGGTAACTAAATTGTATCTCACCCTTCCTTCTTGCCCTATCAAGTTTTCTGTTTGGATGTTTTAAAATTTATATTAAATACTTAAAGTTAATATTTAAAGTTGCATCAGGGCCACTAGTGTGATACTGAAGAGCAAACAGAAGCAGCATCTATTTGCTGCCCTGAACAATTTAGGGGGAGGAAAAAAATCCCACAGTTCAGCCACAAGGATTCATTTTCTACCGTAGTTCTTGCAGCTTTCAAATTATCAGAGGGATGATCTCTAACCTAGAATACAGAAAAGAAAGATGCTTAGGTTTGATTGAGGAAAGTACTTTAATTCACGCTCATATTTAAGAAATTCCATGGAGGGAGAAATTATTCCCCATAAGTTCACAAAAAATGTCTTTCTGTGGACAAAAGCTGAACTATTTCTAGATTAAGGTTGAAATTTGTGCACAGATATAAATCTTTTAAATCTAGACTCTGCAGTGATCAAAGCAGATGTTCTGCAAAAATAGAAATTACATGCTTTGCTCAGCCATGAGACTGTCGTCAAATTCTTTCTGTGCTTTCAGTTCCAACCCTTATGCCGGAATATCAGTGGTTATCACTCTATTCTCTAGTTAGAGAAAGTGGACAATAACTGGAGATGCCATGACTTTTTGCCGATTCCCTTTAGTCCTAACCTGTCTGGGGTTGACATTGGCGCCCTTTGATATCCAGTCCTGGATATGAAGTGATTCTTTCAATACAAGTCTGCAATTCTGCTGCTTTATCATCAGCCCTGGATGATGTAAAATGCTTTATGCTGATACTTCATTCCAAAGGAAAGTGTCACCCTAAATTCAAAATAACTTCTGTTAAAAGTAATTTATGTTTGCAAAATTCTGGCTATCCCAACAGTCTAATTGTCTGAGCAGTGAAAACTTAATGCTTTCAGTGAGACAAATTAAGCAAATTTAATGTTGGCTTTTTTTTTTAATAGGATACAAATTTTAACTGAGTGAATGAAACAACTTCAAAGGCAGTTTACCTCTGCATTTAGTTTAAGAACGTCACTAAATTTGCTAATTTGCTGCTGGAACTTATGACTTACTAGAGCAATTCTCTCCTTAAATAATTGAGCAAGAAGGGGGATGTAAGTTGCTGAGCAAATTCTGACAAAAACCTAAATATGATCCTCTCCTTTTGAAGTCAGTGAGGGTAAATGAGTGTCGAATATTCCTGGGAAATACCAATCATTCCCAAGTTTAAGGCCGAGAAATAGATGCCTGTGAATGCACTACAGTTTTGCACTGAGATGCATTTTTGTGGATGTAGTGTGTAACCTTGGCCCCATTTTCATCAGTAATTTAATGGAAGATTTTGTAAGAGGATTTCACTCTTTTTTTTGTTTGTTTTAGTTGGTTGGTTTTTTACTTTGAATTATCAGTGAAAAACTTAAAATTGCACCTAACTTTGGTACAAGCAGAGTCACTAGTTTAAGATTTGTCCATGTTGGCTTCAAATACACTGCAAACCATGCACAGTGAGATCACATTTAGTAAAAATGGGAACAGGAGGTGTGTGTTTACCCATGAAAAAAGCTTCTGAAGATATTTTATTTCTATCCTAATACTTTCTATGATCAATTTGTTCAAAGGTAAACATCAACCCGAAAGGATCCCTTCATAAAATTACGAGAAAGCTTAAAAAAAAAAAAAAAGTGAAGGTTATTATATTAAAAAAAAAAACAAACCTGCTTTGTAACCATAGCAATAGCAATTCATTCTAGCAGTGCTGTGTTTTTGCATCTACATATGTCAGTAGCATATACAGAGACATGCATATGTCACTCATTTTTATGGTTCTATAAAATAATTGTGATAGTGTTTTACAGCTCTGAGCTTGGACTCGTGTTTGTGTTAAAGGAGTAGTTGTGTTGATTTGCTTAAAAAGATAAAGCATTTGATATTAAAACTTTTACACTTTTCTCCTTTGTGGGTGTAGAGGCTTTTGTCCATTTTTAAGTTTTATGAACTGTGTGCCTTGCATTTGTAAATAACAGAAAAATAAAGTCTCTTCCAAGATTTCAGATTAAAAGCCTAAGTTCAAAAGACTTTCCGGGAGGATGCTGTGTGCCTGTTCCAAGACAAATCAGGCAGAAATTTAATTTATGATTTTTTTTTTTTTTAAATTGAAGAAGAAAATCCACCTCACCTAAGATGATAATGGAAGCTACGCTAACCAAACTTGCAAATTGCATACGAAACTTGCAGATTATTCAGTTTGGTTTTTGTTTTTTAACACCCTGTGGATAAAGTTTATATACTAGATGTTTTAAGAAATAGAAGACAAAAGAACAGATAATGCTTTTTATTACCAAACCAAGTGAGTTTGGCTCCATCTGTTGCCCCCAGATTTCACAGCTCTCCGGGATTCTCACTTTAGCCTTTTTTACTTCAGTAACATATAGTTTGTTAAGCAACTTGATCTGCTTTTGATCTCTCCTGGCTGTCAGCAACCTTCCTTGATGCAATCATGCCAAGTGATGACTTCTGTCCTTATGTCATTCCATGGAAGAAACCTTAGCACTTGCCACATGACTTAAATCAACTCACCATGTAAAGAAAACTGGACATCCAGGGTCACAGGAATGATGCATGGCTCATAGTGATTAGGTCCTGTGTTGTGTATTTATTATCAGTATACAGTTGTAGACTTTAAAAGATGGTTTCATTTCTATTGTAATTAAAATAGGTAGGATTTTCACTATTCTGTAAAGAGCTTGGGTTGGTCAAAGATTTTTCACAAATAGAAAAAAGAGGCATTTGTTGCATTTATCTGTCATGCCTGTGCAACAGTGTCCAGTAGACTCTTCACACAGTAACATGAAAACATATTTTGAATCAATTAATGTTTTAATCCTCTTAATGCTCTGACTCTCACTGGAGGTACAGTTGTGGTTTAGGAAAATACTGGACTTGTGGCCCATTACATTCTTCATGACAGGTATTTAGTTTAGGAAAGAAGTAGGACACTAAAATGGCAATGAGAGTTATGGTATTTATGAAGCACTTATGGCACGTTAAACTGTTTAGAATTGTTCTTTGGCTATGCATTAACATTTTAGCTTTACAATAGTAAGTTTATTCTTGCAAATCAGATTAAAGACTAATTCATCTTTTGTCATTTATTGCAAATCTTTCACTGAACCTCAGCTAAAATGGAATTAGAAACAACGTTAGGCAGAAAATGAATGATAAAATTTTGAAAAGATGAATGATACCATATAGTGCAGGCTGATCAAGAATAATTCAGTACTTGTTTGTATGTCATAATGTTGTCATACTTTATTGTCTTTGTTTGGCAACTAATTACAAGGAATAATTATGATAATTTAAAAATTATTTTATTATGATTTTTTTTATGCTATGAGTGCTTACAACTCATTGAAAAGTCTGAGTTGAGAAGAGGCTAGGCTGTATGGCCCAGACATCTCTCTGGTTTGGAATAATGTGATTGAAAATATTTATAAAATGTTAAGCATGTGCAGATCACTTTGTATTTTGAAAAGTATGTTCCAAGAAGAAAAACTCTCAATAACTTGGAAAAATACCTCTATTTTCCTGAATTTGCTTCTTACTGTCACCTAAAATTCTCTCTTCAGCTTGGATCTGCTAGTTGTAGGGCTGGTATGTGCTCTCAGGTTAAATACCTGCTGTTTAAATCAGAGCATTGGAAGCATAGTATTGTGCAGTAAAGTCTTTTTAAAGTTGAATTTGGGGTCATGTCAATATGGGACTAGGTATAGTAGATAGAGAAGGGATAGTAGGGTGGTTCCTTTTCTTATTCACATGGGTAGCTATTAACTATTTAGATTCTGACAAAAACATTCCTCTTGCCTCAGTAAAGGCTACTACTAAAAGCTGGGAAGAGGCACCAAACCTGAAAGTATAGTCTAGCTGTAGTTTGGAAGGGGAGATTTCTCCCCACCACCCCATTCTTGTGTCTGGGGACTGTGGATTACTTTGCAAAAGGAGGCTACATCCACCATTACTTCATTCATAGGTAATATTTACATTTGCAGGCTAAAATCCAAAAAGTACACCATACTCTATTTGACTGTCATCCTCACCCTTCCAGAGCTTCATTTTTCTTCACATTTGGAAGGCACTCTGTTTTCATCACAGTGATGGGGCTACGACTTTGGCAACATTTCAGTGGTATTTCTTGACCAGACACAGAACCTTCAAGAGGCAGTATTAATTTTAGGCCACTTTACCTATCAGAAAGTTAAGTAGCTAAAGTCATTTAGGATGCCGCTACAGGTGATAGAAAAACACAGGACTGCTCTGGAAGGCAATTTGTCACCTCCTAAAATTGATCACTAAGAAATGTCTTGAGTCTAATCTGGTCATGTATCTCTTAGATAGACTTCATTTCATCCAACTTTTGCTATCCTCAGAGGTTTCCCACAAACCTAGTATTTCTTTGAATGTACCACTACACTTGCGTTCCAAGCTGTTTGAAGAGAAGAGGGCAGGGAGCTGGATCTCAATCCAGGAGAGAGGAGAGAGAACTGAAAAATTTGTATAGTTTGAGAGTTTGAATTCACTGCCTCTTCAATAACTTCCTGTCTTAAGATACTTTGAAGTGTCTGTCTGTGTTTCTGTTATTCTCTGTGAATAATTTTGATGTAAATCAGAATGAAGATTTTCACAATTAAGAGTTAAATATTTTATTCGAAAGTGTTATCTGTGATATGATGTGTAGATCCATATTCTGTTGCAAAGATGCTTTCAGTCTTTTATAGTGAAATGCCAGATCTCTCAAGGTAAATAGTAACAAAATGATATAGCAACAAATATGAGTTTTGGTCAATCCTACAGTTACCTGTACAGTTTACCTTTACAGAAGCACTTATTGTGTTAACCAAATTAAATCTTTACTTTTACCTACTCATCAGCTGTACATCCACAAGTTCTAGCTGTTTGTTCAGCTGTCATTGAAAGGGTTAATTGCTGCAGCTATGCTGCATGCAGACTCCTAAACCTAAACCAGATGTAAACTAAAGCTAGGCTTTCAGTCAATCTGTGAGTCATATTTTACTGTCCTTAAAACTCCAAACAAGGAGCTGTCTATGGAAGCCCTTGAAGACTCAGCAGTTCTTAGTGTAAGTCTTTGCAATTCCAAAAAAATAAATAAAAGAAAATTAAGAGGTCTTTCTGTACTTGTGGCTGAGTTCATCAGAGTTTGTCTTTTGATGAGGCCAGTATTGTTCCCTTTTGGTAAAGTCTAAGCTTTCTTTTAAAGTCACAGGTTGTAGCTGTAAGGAGTACCGAAAGCACTGAGGAAGTTGTGAAAACAGGGGTTATACTCTGCCTGCTTTCCAGGCAGGTTGAACACAGGCACATCTCCTGTAGGAGTCTGTGTGCTCAGAACTCCTGAAAATTAGGGACATAATTTCAAAACTTTTTTAGAGATTTAAAAACAAATAGATCATTAGATGTCAATGCAATTCATGCCCTGAAATATCTTAAACAGTCTTGAAAATCCTCCCAAATTCTACAGAACTTTTATAGATAAGTAGGTGGTTTCAGATGTGGTTAACCATTAGGTTATGGTCCTCAGTTACTTGCCTGTCCTAGGATAATTCAAAGTTCTGTTTGCTTTCTTATTGTTTCTTTTGGATGTGACATGAAGCTTGTATGTTTTGGGGGTGTTGAAACAAAAATCATACGGCCCATTATTATTCTGACCAAAGACAGTTACATCAAGCCTACGGAGCAGCTGATCACCTGCTCACATCATTTTCTTCCAGAAAGGCATTTCTTAGGATCAGCAGAGATTTGGCCTGTGCTTCCAACGGCCAAAATTTAGTATCCAATAGAATAGGTCAAAAAAATGTTACTAAAAAAGAATTTTGCATCTTGGAAACAATTTTTTTCTCCTTTTTCTCCTTTAAAATAAAAAAAGTAAAGGAACTATTTTTGATCCTGAAAGTGGGCTACATTTTAGATCATTTACAAAAGTTTCTTAATTCCAATGCACGGAATGTTTCTTGACTCTTCTGTTCTGTTTCTTTTCTGTAGAGATGGCTCTCAATCAATATTGGCTGCTGTGAAACTTTGTATAATTTTAGTGTATTAACCTAAAATAAAAAAATAAACATGGAGGAAACGAACACTGTGGTTCAAAAATGTTGATAAATTGTTTGTATTTTAACATGGAAAAAATGAATGAGGTGAAACTATTTTTGAGAGATTCAATACAGCTGGATTTTTTTTTTTTAAAAAAAAACAACTTTAGATCAGTTTTGAATAAAGATTTTTCACATTGATTTCCAGATCAGGAGCATTTGAAAGATTTGTGTATGTATGGTCAAAAAGCTACAAGTCTAGATTTGCCCAAGGCTTGGAAGCTTCCTTCACAAGAATGCATTGGTGTTACAATGCATTGATCTTAGAGACCAGAGGAAATTAGATGGACTGCTGGTCTTTTCCATTGTTGCAGTGGTGCTCATATGTTGTTAATGATAAAGAGGGTTGGTGCAGGGAGGAGTAGCTTTCCACCCTGCCCCCTGCTTAGGTCTTGAAGCCTTTGCAAAATATAAGGTCAGTGCACATAGACTGGGTAGTGAGGATTGCAGGGACCTGAGATATTCACCCTGCAAAGCAATGTGCAGAAGTTGCATCTCTTTTTGATTCCCGTTTGGGCAATACCAGGCTGTGAGATAAGCTTCTAAACAGTGTTTGGCTTTTTGAGTGCCCGTATGACTCTCACCTGTAGACTCTTGAACAACTTTCAATTCTTTCACCATATGAAAATTTAAAACCTGTTTAAAATAAGCTGAGCTGCCTACATGGGTTACTTTGTCTAAGTTTTTCTGTTTCTTGTGCATCTCCCAATGTGTGAGAATAACAGAACCTGTGAGAACAGGGATGATAACGGAGGAAGTTTTGAGTCTGTGACTTGATGGAAGTCAGAAAAGATGGGAGCTTTTGTTTCAGACAAAACTTTTGAAAACTCCTCACAGCAGAGCCCCCACAGCAGAGCCCCTTTGCCAAAACTAGTCCTTTGTTATCTGGGATGTTTAGCTGGGCTGTTGTATGTAGAGAAATGAGTTTGAATATGGAATTGAGGAAAAATAATCAAGTATAGAAGATTGTTTTGGCATTTTCATATACTTTTTAGCATGTTTCACCTCCACACTGCTTAAGAGTTATTAAATACACATTTGAAATAGATATTTATTCAATATTTTTTCCTTCACTGGGCAGAAATACTGGTAACTATCTAGTGCTTTGTTCCTTTCATATGAATAGCACTTGGCTTTCTCCAGCTGCAGTGAGGAATAACAATATCTCATCCAAACAGAGGAGTTTTAGATGCAGTGAAAAATAACAAAATATGACAAGTAAGTGCCATATCCAACAGGCTGGGCAGGGAGTCCACAATTAACTCAGTGCTCTGTAGAACTGGGAAATTTAGGCAGAGCTTACAGGTGTGTTAATTCTTTAATGAAGAAAGCATCCAAAGAACTAGTTTGCTTTAAGCATCAGCTTTATCGAAACTGGCAGATTATAATACTGATAGCAGTATGGTAATAACAGCATTTCTCTTTTTTTAAAAGTTAGATGTTACATATACCTTACTTTTTTTAAAGCAAGAAAAAGGGATTCTTCTGTGCTTTCTTTTGGCTTGTAAATGAATTATGCATCACTTGCAATCCGGGAACAGGGTGAATTAAGTTTGTCAGAGTAAGACCATTTACCTGAAGTTTCATTCAGATCAGTTGAATTTGAACCACATGCTCCCGTTGTAAAATCCTGATACAGTAGGTGAACAGTAACTATTCTGATCCTCACTGGAAACACAAGGCTACTTCCAGCACCCTGGGAGATTAAACATTTTGCCCAAATACACATTATACAGAAAATGATCATCTGTAGTTTTCTGCCATATATGTCAAAGAATGTACTGGTATTTTAAAAAAATATAACTGGGTTTTAGGACAGGCAAACATGGGCTTTAATGTAATTCTCATAAATTGATTATTTAAGGGTTTTTTAAGGCTCTGTTTCTTGGTAGATTGGTAGCTGTGTAGGAACAAAATACACAATGAACATCCTATTCAATCCTCCTGCTGCTCAAAACTTCTTAGCTCTGTTTAATTTGTACCTCTCCAAGCACTGCAAAGGGTTGATATTCTTTGTTTCTAGTCTAAGCTAAAAACTTACGTGTTAAGAGTGAGAAGAAAGACTATCTTGAAAATGTGCGTGTGTTTGCTTGTTTTCGTCAACTGTAGAAGTGCTTTAAAAATGCTCAGTGTTTGAGATGGATCTGAACTCTTATTCTTCTGAGTATCAGTGATTTTACTCTTGTCTTGGGGGGGAGGGGGGAGATCTGGAGGAACAAAGATATCATTAACTGCACTCCTTTTCCTCTTCACTCACATGCACAAACAAACCACGGAGGAGCTTCCAGTGTCTGAATGGGTGAAGAAAGAAGGATTAGTCGTTTAATTATGACAGTACTACCTGTGTTGTTCTTTTCCATAGTGAAGTGAATATAAAAGTTGGTATGTCTGCATTTCTTTACAGACTTTGAAAAGGGACTGCTGCAAGCTATTGGCATGGGTACAGGCTAAGATACCTTGGTGGGCGTATATCCTCATATATACTTCTCTCAAATTAGCTGAGATATCAGGAGTTCATCTTGAGTTGCAGACATTAAGTAGAGGCAATAAAATGTTTTACTTCTGTGAAGAATGTGCAACCCATATCTTGGAAAAAGATATGGAATTTGAGTGATATGAAATGGTATGTTATGGCAGGTTGTATAGCATCTTTCAGCCCTGTCACTTAATTCTGCATAGGAAAAAAGTGTAGCAGAAATTCTTTACTATCATATGTCACCATCATAATTTTTCTCCATCATAATTTTTCTTTTGAGGAATGGTAGGTAGTTTCTCTGTCTGTTCGTCTGTTGTATGCTGTGTGAAAATGCATGGTTATTTGGGTCATTTGCCTGTTTCAGATGCGGTGACTAACATTTGTTTAAGAATCTTCAAGATACTTTGGAAACTTTTGGGATGCATTTGTTTTCATACTGTTTATAAAAAGATTTTAAATGGAATTTAAAATATTTCTTTGCCAGAAGTGTAAGTGCATTTTTTTTTCTATTTTTTCATAGTCTTTAGATATAGCAAAAATGTCAGCACGGGAAAGGAACTCTGAATCATTGGCGCTTTTAAAAGCTGTGTTTGACCAACATTTATCAAATAAAGGAAGAGTTTTCTCCAACATTTCACATGCAGCAATAATTCCATTTTCGTAATTGGCTTAGTATATGACTGAATGTTTTACAAGCTTGTCCATGTGATAATGCATAATATTTGTGGGATTGTTTTTAAAATATTGCTTCATAGGCAGGGTTGCTGGTTTAATTAAAACATCTATTCATGTCATCATTTTTTTTCTAAAAATCTTCTGGTACTTGTTTTGATTTTGTTCTAAGATAAATAAAAATATGAGACTGAAATTGTTATCGTCATCCTGGCATAACTCTGTTTATGTGCATTTACTGAATATTTGATTTGAGTCAGTTTCCCTTTCTATGTGCATTTTAAAAGTTAGTTTCTCTAATTGTCTTTGAGAATTATACCTATGAGAAACAATGATTAAACAGTGCCTCTGAGATCCAGTGCTGTATCCTGCAAGGATCTGCCCCAGACTTAGGAGGCTAGAGGAATAGTACAGTTGAGACAAACCAATTTATACAGCTAACTGTAGAAAAGAGTGTTGTGATTACCATCATGTCTGTTTACTTTTGGCTTTCTAGCTAGAATGACTAGGTAGCCATGTGCAAGGGGTTGGCTGGCCAGCAATCGTCACAAGCAGTGAACCTGTGGATCTGTGGCACTTTATCTTTAGTTGCTATATCGTCATATTCTTTTGGACATATCATTAACGTTTTGCTGGAAACTAGGTACTAGTATTATTTATAGATTATAAGTTTGTGCTTGTTTAAGCGTGAATGAGATGATGACTGGTTTCTGATTTTTTTTTGTCTTTTCTGAAATCATTTCAAATTTTACAGAATCACATTTCTAGTTTGTATAACAGTGATACATCTACGTGAGGATAATGCATTTTTGTATGTGTGCACTTTTATTGCAAATTTTGAGGAAGAATCAAGCAGGATTCATTTGTGTTGAAAGGTGATGGGAATTTATCACTGCCTGAAGAGATTTCCACTGTAATACAGATCAGAGCTTAGCATTCTCCCAGAGTAGCGTCATGTCTTCTGTTGCCCCAAACTGAGTGAGTTTGAGTAGTTAGTGGGAGCGTGATCATATCAACTTGTCAGTGACTAGTTTGTGTTAGGGCTGCTTCAGGCTCCAGCTTCTTTGCCCTAGACTCCAGCACAGTAAGAGCCAGTCTGTCCGAGGTCTAGCATAGAGTTCAGGCTATGATAACTATGCTGTTATATTCTGGTACTTTAAACATTTTGCACAATTACTCTTGAACAATGCAAGACACTTCACCACATCTGTGATTTTAGCAGGTATCAAGCCCTCATCTATGCTTTACTCACTAAATTAAGGTCCTTCCTACTCTCTGGTGCAGATTTTGCACCTGAACTTTGTTTTGACTGAGGTATCCTCATCTGAGTCCAGGTGTATCAGCATGGCCTGGGATCTGAGTTTATAATTTTCTTCACATAACTTTCATACTCTTAAAATTGTCTTTCTCCTTTAAAATTGGATTCTTTTCTTCATTTCCACTACTGCTCATTTAACCTAAAAATTACACTGGCCATCTTCTCTTTGTATTTTGGTCAAAAACATTTGACTAGGAACATAACAGCTTCTGAATATATTATTATAGTGTTTATACTTGAAATAGTGTGTTTGAAGCCTGTATTCTAGCCATGTCACTACAGAGATACACTAATTCAACAGCATCTTTTAATACAGTATGCATAGCTATACCATAATGTGTCATCCTAAACTAATCTGTTACTTCAATTTCAGTATGTGAGACAGAAGCAGCAAAAGTTTATCAGCTATCACTAGAAGAGCACCTCCAGCCGTTCAAAGACAGCATGGAGCAATTCATTAGTCAAGGTAAATAATGAATTGTCATTTAACCTTTTCATGACATTTCAAAGGAAAGTTATAGGAACAATGTTTATACATTGTGAGAAAGGAACTGTTTATTTTGGCATCATAGAAAGATGTGGATTAGTTTAATCAGATGCCACACAGTTCTAAAAGATTTGCGAGATGACTCTGTTGTACTGTAGGTGACTCATTCTCTTCTGTATGACAGCAAAGACAAATGCTATTGGCTTGAGTGTGTGATCTTCTGATAAGTTCAACATTCCAGTAGAAAACAATTTTACAACCTTTGTTCCTTGAAAAATTATTGAAGCTGGATCTGTTTCATTAACTTCTTTCCAGAGCGATAATTCTTTTGTATGTGCCAAAAACATGGTGTATGTGTAACAAAAGTAGTTACAGGTTTTCCAGATACAAGGCAAATCCATATGAAATACTTGGATGTGATTAGTGGAAAATGCTGCAAGAGAAAATATTTTAGAAGTATCTTTGATGAACTGGCATCTCGAGTGCTAGAAGGAAAGCACATTAACAGTGAATAGACTATGCATGCAATGCTTTGATAGACTCTTCTTTTTACAAGACTGTGGGAGGAGTGGATGACTTTAATGGCTGACTAGAGGTATATCAGAGCATTTTTTGAAATACTGCTCTGAGTATATTCTCTATTGACCAATTGATTTTTTTAATAGAATTTAGAGTTCAATGTACAAGGGTGACAATGGCCTAGTGAGTATACATCCATTTCTTTTTAACTTTCCTGGCCACATTGCTGCTCGTTCTACTTTGATATTGCATTTTGTAATGGAAGACAGATCTGTTATCTCCTAATGAGGTAAGTTATGTGAAAAGTCAGTTTCCACTGCTTATTCAACATAGCTCCCAGTAATTCTTTAGCCTAGACCTCTGTTAATTGGCTATTGTTTATAGAATTCATTGTTGACTGACTGTCCATCGTTTGAGAGGTCAGTCAGATACACATTTATCTTTTCTTGATTGGAATATTCAAGGTAGATGCTCATCTGAACAATTTAAAAATGGAATATATGTATTTTAATATATACTGATCCACACTATGGTACTCCTGATTTCAGTGAATAAATTCAGGTAACAATTTGTATATGTGACTGTTGCAGAAACACTGCTTTGAACCATCAAATGTTAATCGATGTTTCCTAAGACATAAGTCAGTTTCCAAAGCCTGAGAAACAGGATGCTATGTCCCGCAATGTATGTGATATATAAATGTTACATTAGCGGCATGGTTAAGTGTGTAGCTAATGTTTTACATTAGATTTGTATTATTATTGGTATATGTAAATAGAGGACAATCAAATCACTTGTTAGTCTGACACAGGTTGCTAATGGTGTACTGTAAATCTCGCTGTGTTTGCATGTTAACCTTAACAAGACAGTAACAAATCAAATATGGGGATTATATTATGTTATATGTTACATATATCTGTTAGATTTCTTTCACTTCTTTTAGAAAGTTTTAACAGTCTTAGAAGTATCTGACTCTGTATTTTAGCCTGCTTACAGTTTTTGACTATGAATACCAGAGGGTATTTACAGAGGGTAGGCAATAGTAATCTGTTCTATTTTTGCAAGGATGTATGATTTCCTTCCTTGCTTATGTGTCTGTTTTTTGGGAAAGTAAGAAAAAAGATGTACAAATTCATCTCATTCAAAGAACTATGCTATGTTCCCATGCTAATAGTGGATATTGCCAGGTCACTGACAAAAGAAGAAAGCTATAATATCAGTAAGTTATCATTGTCATGTTTTAATAGAAATAATTGGAATTGAGAATTGTGACTGTAAATGTATTGTGAATAAACAATTTCTGTATTTATTTAAAATTACAGGGACTACTTTTGAGAATTCATCACAATATAAGAAAGACAGAGGTTAACATATAGGAAAAAAGAATCCCTGGTTAAGTTCCAAAAATAAAGTAATTTTAAATACCTTTCATTATGAAATCCTTTGTTTTTACTTCACGGGATTGAATTCAGACTTGAAAGAGGCCATGTTTAAAGCAGGATTTCTCTTTCCTGTTCAGTGTTTGACAGGCTTTTGATCTAGATATTTTTTCTAAGGGCTTTTGTTGTTTATGTAGACATAATCGATGAGTCTTTTCAGCTAGACTGCACACATGATCATTTAGAAAAACAGAAGGACAATTCTTGGCACCTTTTGGGGATTTGTGTTTATATAACATATGCTCTGGGCAAAGAAAAATCCAGCTTTAAGTTTTTATCTTTCCGAGTTCCAGTTTCTCTAAAGTCAGAAAAAGTTTTAACTTATAATTCAGATGAAAAGCATTTTTCATAGGGTTGAATAATTTGGCATGTTTATATGATGCCTTTTCAGAGTAGGTAACTTGTGTGCATAATGGGACCCAAAAGTTCAAAGTAGCTAGTTATTTACAACGTATTCACTTGTACTTGTTGCTAGCAGCTAAAATGGAAAGTGGTTTTCCCACAGGCAAGAAATTTGGACATCAAATTAAATATCCCTGGCAAGGAGTTGGAAAGGCACTGCTTTATAAGAATAGTTACTGTCTGGCACAGTTATGTAACTTTGAATTAAGTTATTTTTACCAGTCTAGCTGATTGTTACTATTAATAAAAATCTGTTCTTTTTTTAATGTTAACACATTTATTGGGTTCATCAGAGACAAAAAAGGTGATATATTAGAGTTCTTTTAGCTTACTTTTAAAGAGCATTCCAGTAAAAGGATGAAGAAGGAGATGAAGGAAGGAATGTGTTCAGGGTCGTAACATTTTGAATGAAAGTGCTAGTGGGATATATGATTGAGGTGGTCCAGCTCTTGCCTTGCTAGTGAGTAGGCTAAATCATCAGCATATTCATCAAAATAAACTAAGTAGTCACAGGGTCCCAGTCCCTTTTCTGATGGATTTCAGTGTCATTTTTAAATTGATCACTCTGCTTAACAGAAGATCAAACTATCTGTCGTATCCTCTCTATATCAGACTTGGAGGATATTTGCAAGTATGCTCTAGCCTACGCGTTGCTGAGGGCCTGTGTGCCTTGAGACCACCACAGCACCCCTCTCTGTTCTCTCTTGTTTTCTGTCCTTCTCTTTTTTGGGACCACATGCTGCAAACCATCTGTCAAAAGATGTATAACACGTGGTTTTTACCTTTATTCAAATGTTAATCATTTGTGCTGAAGTTCTCCATAGCTGCAGGGGATTTTTTTGTTGTTGTTGTTTTTTAGATTAAGCTACTTCCAAAAGGAGTTTGTGGAAAAAAATTGTCAAAGTGTGTAAGAGTTTTAAAAGGCATGTTGTTTTGTTTGTTACATATTTCTAACCATTTCCTTGTAGGTTTGCAGTATTTGAGTGATATGAAACATAAGCCTGACATTTAGTAGATAAATGGTCCTGTTCCAATGAAGAGTTTTTCAGGCCAAGTTGCCAGCATCTGAAAAGTACTGCTTGCATGTGCTCAATATAGGGTATGCCTTCAGTGAAGTTTTCTGTCAGTAGGTTACTCCATACAAGTTACCATAGTCTGAATAAGATAGATGACAATGGAAAGCACCATTTGAGAATTCTGTCCCTTAAGATCTTAGTTGTGCATGGGATAGGGACACAAAAAATCTGAGATCACATCCACCAGCTCAGAAAGCTGAGTCTATCGCTTCTTTTCCATGGGGCTGTGGGCAATGTGTCCATCTCCTCAGGATGGACGGGTCAGGGACAGCCACAAGAGGGAAAGTACTGGAGGGCAGCAATCAGCGTGCAAATTTTGGAGGAGTCTCCTTAGCAGTTTAGTCCTTTAACTTTGTCCCCACTTGGTAGCACAGCCAGCTCTCAGAAGAATGCGTGTGGATGACCCACAGATGAGTCACAACACCCTGGTTTTAACTGTAGTTAACCTTACAGTGTTTGCTGTTGGGACTCCAGCTAGGCTATGTGTACTTGTCAGCCGGACGAGGCAGGAAACTTCTGATAGGAGGCAGCAGCTGCCATCCCTTGGAAAAGTAGGTCTGCTTTGGCACCTAGGAAGAGGCAGTATGTTTGAGTCACAGCTTTTCCAGTTGGATACTAAAAGTTGTGTTAGTGTCACAGACTTGAAAGCTGAGGAAGTCATCTGATACCATATTCAGAAGCCAAGCCAGTATCATTTATTTTAGACTTTAGAAAAAGCATTATAATTTGGATTACTTAGTTTATAATTTCTTTCTGGATTATTTGAGCGCTAGAATGGACTGCTTATAGAAGAAGTAAACACAATTTTCAGATGATTAGCTAGTTTTTGAAAAAAAATTTGGAATAATTCTGATATGTTTGTAAGTTAGAGTGAGCAAGGTCCTCGTTTGATCTTAACTTCCTTCTGGTTTTGTTTTACAAAATTCTCCTGCTCTTGTTAGTGAATGCCTGCACCAGGCTTCATTCGGCTGGACCCAGGAATACAGATTACTCTCCAGACCTAAGTTCTAGCCACATCCTCGTAGTCCTGCAGAATAAAGATGCTAAAGTTGTCCTCTGGGGTGAACTGTCTGTAACAGTCTCCCTCTTTTGCCAGGAACAGCATTCAGGAATCCAGTTTCCAAACCTTTAGTAAATGGATGTATAAATCACAAAGTGTGTTGTATTTATCTCTGTAGTTGCAACCAGATAGTTGGCCATGACTTGCTCTTTTAGGTCAAGCAGCAAAAGGCTGTGCATCAACAGATGATGGATTGTGAATGAGACTAAAGCATCAGGCTGAATCTTGGATGACTGGGTTCAGTTCCTGGCTCCAAAAGAAGCAGGGCAGATGATTGCCAAATGAACGTTGCTCGGGTAATCTTAATTCTGGCATTGTCTAATTCCAGAATGATTGATTTTGCAGATTCCACTTTCTTTAAATGTTGCTTTTATGATTTGATTAATATAATGGAGAGCATAGTATTACTTCTGAATTTCTTAAAAGATAATTCTGACTAAAAATATTAGTAAGAATACATATTAAGACATATTTTTGTTTTCCTTAAACAAAAAACAGTACCCAGACCATTAAAAGGTTTGAATATTGGTAGTTATAGGGAGGCATTCACTTTGAATATTTTTATTAGAAAAATATATTTATTAATAGGATAAAAAAATGAAAGTTTTTTAATTTAAGAGAGTTTGTTGGAGGAATATGAAGAAGGAGCAGCATACAAACACTAAGACAAAAGGTGGAGGAATTTACACTAAAACAAATTAATTCCATGAATGTTTACCTTTCTGTGTTAGTATTCTTTTCATTGGATTGTTGAGATAGCTTTTTAAACTTGTTCTTTGAGTGCTGAAAGTTTTTTTTTTAATCTTGCACTGACATGTTAATGCTAATAAATAGTTTAATGTCAGTATTGTATAAACTTGTCCTTACCCCCATTGTCAGCACCTCCACTGGTGTGCATTATTACATAATAATCCTAATTCACATTGTTTTGTATTTGCTGCACTAAACAGGTTTCAGTGAATTGGCCTCACCTGCCTCAAAGACAAGGCCAAACCTTTAGACCGGGGATGGCAGCTATCTGTTTCTTTGGCACAGGACCTCATTTAAGCATTTTTATGCACATCCACAGGCATGTTTATAGGTTGTCCATCGTGGACAGCACAGGTGTGGTGCAGTAAAAAGGTATATTGGCTTTAATTGGGAAAAGGTCAATACCATGAGTGTCAGAGTAACAAGAAACTGATACAAATCATCTACCCTCAAAAATTCTGAATGAATGCAGCAAATTCAAGCATTACTAGAAGTTAATGAAAACATTGTGGATTATTAGGAAAAAAAATTAATACATGTTTTACACCCTTTTTCCAGTGACACCCAAGATCCTTTCAAATAACTTTGACTTTACCATTTAGTTCTTGGGATGGAGAAGGAAAAACAGAGATATTAAAACTTAAGTAAGACTACTTAGCCTCTGCATTTGCACTAGTCAGCATGGCATGGCACATTCTCCAGTGCTGCAGGATGCAGGCTTACAGCTGGACAGTCTTCCTTTTAAATCACGCCTGAAAAATGTAGCAGTATCTTCACTGTGCGTAATAACATACATTTAGTCCTAGGCATGGTAACTAATAGTCTATTTACTACCTAGTCCTGACCTGACTGGGACCGTTCTGCTGGATTTTTGAATCAGTCCAGGGAAGATGGGGAGAGTAGGTTTGGAGGAGGTACTCAGATATGCACATGAAATGGAACATATTTCACTGCTTTGAATGCGACACATGACAACATTATAGTGTTTAGTTCCTAAATGCACATGACTAGAAGCATGGTGGTGTGATACCTTTTCAGAAGTCTTGCCTCTGGTTCTCCCCGTTCACCCTCCTGTTCATGTGACAGTAAATGTCATCTTTCAAAGGGTGACAGTTAGCCTTAACCATACCAGTCCTTTACCAGACTGAGAAGAATTGAAAGAGGACACTCAAATAGCAAATACCACAGATGGTAGCCTCGCTCCAGTGGCTGCTCAGCCAAGCACGTGTCTGAGCACCAAATGTCTGAACCTGTGGTTACTCTCGTACTGAGCAGGATTATTATTGTAACAACACACCATCAAAAGCTAAACTGTCTCACAACGATCTAAACCCAGCTCACGTTCCCTATTAGTGGGTGAACAATCCAATGCTTGGTGAATTCTGCTTCACAATGATAGGAAGAGCCAGCATCAAAGGATCAAAAAGTGACATCGCTATGAACACTTGGCCGCCACGAGCCAGTTATCCCTGTGGCAAATTTTCTGACATCTCTTGCTCAAAACCAAAAAAGTCAGAAGGGTTGTAAGAAGGCTTATGGCAGGACTATAGTAGGTAGGACTTTTGCTGGATTTTGATCCTTAATATTAATTAAAGTAGTCATTTCTTTGGAGAGTCTCCTTTTATGCAGTCTGTTGTTGATAAAATAGCCTTAAAGTTTTTATTTCAGTAATTGCATATTCATTAAAAGTTTGAGCTGTGGTTCCATGGATCTTACTCATAATCTGTGGCAATACCATATAATTTGAGTTTTTCCTGTTGTGTGAGAGCATAAAGTCACTGTGAAGTGCCATTGATTGGAATAAATAAAAACGTGCATGTGTTTATCTTATAGCTGTTGAAAAAACTGGAACAACATATTTAGAAAAATGCCCAGCATATCAGCAGTTATCTTGAAGAAACTGGGGCCTAAATGAAATATTTAAATGTTCGGTTTTATGTGTGCATGAAACCTAGAAAGTGGGGGAGAGGGGGAGGATGTCCTCTCTGCCCACAACCTTCTGTGAATTTGTCATAGGAAATCTAGAAGGACATGGGAATCCTGCTGGGATTCCCAGAAGAAATCCTGCTTTCTTCCACTGCAAAATTTTCTTAGGATGCATATACCAGATAATAATAATAAGCCATCCAAATGTTCTTGGATCTTTGTTCAGTGTAAATAGAAATTCTCAAAACCATGGCAACAAAGCTGTAATGACTCATTGTAAAGGCATTGTATCTGTCAAAAAAAAAAAAAAATCCTGGCTCCACTTGAAAGTTACTGGAAAGCACATTCATAGCTAATTATAAACAAATACTAGTTAACACTTTAAATAAAAAGAGAAAAAAGCAAAAAGATTTAGAACATAGACAAGCAGATGAAAGGATTCTTCTTGCCTTCCATCTGAAATTACTCAGATGCATTCCTGTATTCAATTACCTGAGAAGATGTGATATTCCCTTAAGAGAGATCAGGAGATCAGAAGAGATGGCAGTTTCATGCATCTCCTTGCTCATAGTCCTTTGTATCTGGTTCAGCAGAAATACCTTAAATTGCAACAGGGTTTGAGGCCAGACAGCAACTCCAGACAGTAATCACTGGGTCAAGATCGTAACACAGGCCAACAACAAAAAGTTCTGGTGGAACATAAGTCCTTAGATTGATGTTGGAGTCTAGGATAGACCTTCTCTCAGTATGACAAGGTCTACTCAAAATCATTTCTGAATTTGAACCAAAAGGTGTATCTTTTTTAAAAATTGTGTTTATCTAGTACATTTGCATGCACAAGTATGGATGATCCTTATTAACTGTTATTTTGAGTATATTTTTTTCATAAAACTCCTGCTGTTATTGCATATTCAGTTTTAAGCTAAAGTTTTAATATTTTTTTTACAAAGCCACTAAGCACCAGCCCTGTCATCATTTGAAGATTAATGATCAACCTATTTTCCCTTACAGTCTTACCTCAAACCAATTTCTTTTTTGGCATTTTCTATCATTAATGACTGCTTACTTCTTCCTAGTGCCACTCGTGTTCCCCACCACATTAGGGTTTATTATAGTAAAAATAAAACATACAAAGGAAAAGAGCAAAAACAAACTTTAAAAAGTTAAGACAAAACACATTAGCAAGACCCAAGGGGGGAAGAAAGAGGGTTTTTTAAGACCTTTCTAGTGATCCTGATGTCTTTTGTAGTTAATGTTATCAGATATTTCAAAAATATGGTGTTGAATGGTATGCTGATGTGCAAATAAAATAGCTGTAAGTATTAATTTAGTGTTTTGTTAGAGCATTTGAAAATCACATCTACCACTGAGAAGAACAGAGCATGTTAAGATTACGAGCTCTGGCAAAGTTCCTGGAGGCATGGACATTAGATTGTTATACCAGCATAAGTAAATGCCTCTGTGGTGGTTGTTCATCCTGTGTCTTCCCTCTGTCCTTGCTTTCTTCCTCACCTGGTCACATGCAGGAGATACCTGCAGAAGGTATCCTCATGGCCTCTGATGGCCATCTTAAGGTCCGGATCAGCAGAGGGATGACTGTCCTACCTTCCACACTCTTTTTGAGAAAGTCTGTCCCTCAGCTTCAGGGTTTTGTGGCTTTTTTTTGTTTTTGTTTTCAAGTTGGTAGCCTTACTTGAGGAGATATTTGGTTTATTTCCACTAATTTGTTTTATATTCACTCAGCAGCACTGGAGAAAAAGATATGTTCTCTATAAAGATCCTGGAAAAGCTGCAGCAAACATTTGAAAAGAATTAAAAATAGAGATTTTTCTTTTTTCAGTAAAAATGATTTCTAAGAATTTCACTGCTTTCAATAATACGTATATAGCGCAAGGACAGAACAGTCTCAGATTAAAAGAGCTATCGTAAGTTTTTGTCCTCCCAGTTAGTCTTAGGGCAAATATTCCTTAGATTTGTTAAACTGTCTGGAAGAGGAGGTAAAGAATGAAATGCTGCATTTTCAAACAAAAAACTGCAAAAAATGAGAAAATAGAGACAATAGAAGTTATGTACAATGTCTGTATGTACATAAAATAGTCCGTTTATATTAATGTAAATCACCTTTTTAATGGGATTTAATGTTGAAGGTATAATGATTTAAATTTGGAGGAGAATAGCATTAAAAGTTTGCTGGATGGAAATGAAAAAATACTTCAAAAATGTTCTTAGTTCACAGAGTGGCTTGATTCTTGTAAAGAATTTAGCATATGTCTGAAATATCACTTGCCATTGAGGTCAGTGGGGACAATTTATGGTCAAAAAATGACTCGTGTGTTTATTTTTGAACCCCTCTTCATTTAATTTCATCTTCTAGGCTTCTTAAAAAAAAAAAAAAAAGAAGAAAAACTATTTGCAGAAAAGTGAATGATACTGTTTTCCTAAACACAGTCATTTTCTAGGATTCCTTTGTATACTTCTTACATTCAGTTATTTTAGATACTTCAGATTTTCTTAAATGCCTATGTGACTTCAGTATGGCTATTCATATATGTGCCTTTGCACAAGTGTATAGGTAATCTTCGCAGGACTGGAATCTAAAAGAATTGGAAGAGCAAACATAGAATAAAGGCGTATATCATTCTGGAATGCAGGTATATATTGATAACAATGGAGCTTTTGCGAAATAAATTATTAATTAGACTTTGAGGCCTAGTTTGAAAGATCATCTTGAATTTCCTGAGGTCAAGTTTTATGCCCTGCTTATAAAGCATCAAACAGTAAATTAAAGAAATTACAAAAAAGCAATGATAGACATTTAGAAGATCTAATGTGAGTAAATTTTAATGGACTACATATGCCCCGTAGTTAAAAGAATTGACTGAAGAGTCTGGGATACAGTACAATCCTAGTTCTTGGGAAAGAATGACATAGGGAGGAAGGAATGTACTTGAATTTTGACCAAATATATAAAGTATTTAGGAAGTATAGGCCTTGCTCTAAAGGGAGACAAACATTAAATAATATGAAGGTATCTTAATGGAAAAAGCAGGCAAACAGTGGAGCATCATCGCACAAGAAGGCCTTAAGACATTTCAAAAGAAGTATTGGAAAGGAAATTAGATAACTAATTCAGTGTACATAGTAGATACTAGATTACGGCAGCTCCTCTAGCTTGCTCTGAGAGGTCACTTTCACTCTAAAATGTTCTTTGTTTAATATGGTAATGTTTTTTGAAATGCCCTGGGGTCAGTTTTCAAATATATCCTTTTTAATATATTTTGTAGGATATATATGCTTTCAGGGTTATGAGAGCTGCATATAAAGCCCTACAAGATATTGAAAGTATGCAAGCAGAGATATAAAACTAAGTTTTATTTCTACTCCCTGCTGCATTGCATAAAATATAGGGACTACTATTTCCTGGTATGATATATTCTTTAATAGGTTTGGAACAGTGTCTTTGGAGGCTGTTTAGTGAATTAGTGTCAATGACCAAGAAAACTACTCCAAGCAGGAGACTGGAGAGAAGATGGTGAGTCAATAAAATATGGACTATTTTCATTTGGGATAGATCACCAACCCAAGAACAGAAATTGCTGTATCTGCCATAAGAGCCTACAAACAATCACTACTGTAGTCACCTGAAGGATTCTGAATATATACGAAAGCAAATGTGCCTACTGGATCACTACAAGATGACTTTTAATCCATTTCAGAGGAAAGCACTAAGATTTTCTAAACTAATCTTGCTTTCTGAGGACAGAGAGGGAGAATTTTTAGTGGCAGAGCTAAGGGGCCCAGGTGTGCTTAGGTGGCACTGTACACCTGCGAATGACCTATTTGCCTGCCCCAGCTGTTGCCATAATTCTGCAGAATCCATAGGATCACTATGAAATGGGTAGAAATTTTCTCTAGTTTGCCTCACCCATTAGAAGAGTTTTCTCCTGTGAAAAGAAATACAGTTTTCTCTCAGCACTATTGTCTCCTCATAGGCACATTTCTGAAGCTCGTATTCAGGACGTAATTGGTATAGGCTTGCCAAGAAGGAAGAATGTCAAACTAGTGCTTTTCAGGCATTCTCCCTACTAGTTGTGATGAACTACTTTAGAGGCAGAAGTGAGAGTAAAGATACATTATATTGAATGAAATGGTAAACTCTAATGCACTGTGAGACTCTTCAACTGAATCTATCATCATAACCTTAATATTCAGAAATGTTTGGAACTTTTTGGAAGCTGTATTCTGGATTTATTTTTCCCTACACCAGCAGAAACATGGGTTGAAAGCAGTTTACAAGTGGGGAGGTTAGTACAGAGAGGAATATTGATAATCCCTCCTATCAGATGATCATATTGGTGCTCAATTCCGGAAAGTATAGGAATTTCATATTGCTTCAGCATCTAATGGTTATTGCGTTGTATTCAGATGGCAGTAGTATTTCTGTGCTTTTCGTATGAAGAGGATTCCTTCCCTTGCTGGTTAAATCTCAATGTCTGTCTTCGACTAGCCACTATGTATAATTTTGAGATGTTTACTGTAGTGCTAGTGCAAAAGTAATCTTCTGAATATTTGCTTTAGACTGGGATATAGCTCCCTAAGTGTACTCTGTTTTCTTCTCTTTCACTGGTAACACCTGTCATCTTGTTAAAGTAGAACCATTTTAATGCTGTTCTGTAACCGTTCTCATCTAGAAAAATAAGAAAGTAAATGGAGTGCAAGTCAGATTCTCACCTGAATAATAACTTTTTGATAATGTGCAAAAGGTTTAGAAGTGTCATCATGTATTTGGAACAGTCTAAAAGGGAATTCTCTTTTGGAGTAAATTCTTTCCTGAAAAACTCTGCTAATGCCAAGATATGATCTGATGCAGGATGAAATCTCTCTATGCGAGTATATTAGCTGCCATACATGTATGTATGTATTACTTTTAAAAAAGTGTTATTACATGCATCTATATCATTCAGGGATTCTCAAGATTCTTTTCTTTGTGTAATATTCCCTTCTCTATGAAATGATTAAAAGTACAGATACTTGAAGTATTTTTTTTTTTTTATTTCCTCTCTGTACCATCAATAGTAACTTTCCTTTTTAACTTAAAATTGAAACCAAAGTTGTTCCAGAATGGAGGCATTTTAAACCCTGCTTTTAAGAGCCAGGTAGAATTTGTTGTGCTTGCACTCTTTCTCAAAATGAATCATGGAATGTTTTCCCAATTGTTGTCTGATAAACAATTCTTTGTAAGCATGTGTGGGAGGAAAGGAAAGGGGGGGAAAAAAAAAACCTAGCCAGCTCAGATGCTGCTGCTATGACCCGTCAGTCCTGGAAATGATGATGATCATATGTGATATGTATACTAAAAGACCGTCCTAAGCTACAGCATGCTATCTTCCATTTCCAAAAATTGTTTAACTGAGAGGAGTCGAAGTTAAATGTTTCAGTAATGGAATTATTTATTTTAGGAATTGTATCCAAAGATACTTAGTGAAAGTGTTAGCCCAGAATAAGGTATCGGAGCTCCTTGCATCGAGGGATTTTGTGTGCAGTTTCTTCTCTCTTTCACCACACAGTTTTACAACAAATAATGCCTTGACTTCCAGGGTCGACCTACGAGGTGGGGGGGGGGGGGGAAGGGGACTGTCAAAGCTGCCAGTTTTCACCTGGTTTCATATCCAAAGCAAGGCAAAGCTTTCATGCAAAACTGTAAGTCAGCCCAGATTCACTCAACACTGGGCCCAGGTTCACTCAAAAGGGTTGTGAGCCCTCACAGACCTTTTGAAGAATCTGGGCTGAGTTTCAAGTCAGTAATGAAACCCGTGATCAAGCAGGCTTCACGTGCTCTTGAGTTTCCTTGAGAACATTTACCCAGCTCTCCCTCAAGTTTCCAGTGGTTTGCTGGGATTTTTTTTTTGTTTTAAGCAAAACAATGGCGGAGTCTGAGTCTTCAAATAATCATTACTAGATACAACGCTTGCTGGTGTGAGTAATCCAGGCCCTGCTCAGCCTACTGGGAGGACTACCTACAAATAGAAACAAGCATTTGCAGCGTCAGACCCATACTCCTGATTCTTGTTCTAACTGGGAGGGAAAAGGGGGAAACTCCATTTGTGAATCTTCGCTACAAATTTAGTGTTAGTGTATGTTTGTAAAGTGCTTTTGATTGAAACATCATAACAGAAAAATAGTGGTTATTTTTGTTCCCTAATAATTCCATTGTTATTCTCACTTGTGCCAAATTTAAATCCAGGGTTTCCTATTTCAAAGGTGGTACATCTGCAATACAGAAAAATAATTATTATTATAGAGCTGTGTAGGAAAGTGGAATGAAGAAAAGGTAGTTTAAAAGTCTGTGCGTGTTTTTCAGTTTTTCATATAAATTCTGTGGAACTGGCATTTGTCTTCAGGAAAATTCAAAGCTTCTGCATACCCCAAAGCCCGCTGACTCCCTGGAAGTGAATCCTAAACTTTTCCTCAAAAGTTAGCAGGGCAGTACCCTAACAGACCAAAAAGGGGAATCAAGTTCCAAACTAAAAAGCTTTTGACTAAAATCTGCAGATCATAAATGGGACTTTAGGTATGCTGTATAAATGTGTACTGTGTATATACAAGCATAAGTCTTGGCTGTGCATGTGTGCAAAGCCAGTTTGTGCTATCACTTTGCACCTTGATGATGCCTGAGTTAGTGTGCACATTCCTGTAGATTTTGTATATCGGAATTCCTGTCTAAATTAAGTAAAATGGGTACAAAATAAAATGTAAGAAAATGTTTGGAAAATAGATCATTTTTCCCCGATTTGTAGCAATGACAGTTGAGTATTTTAAATTTTCTTCATGAAATGGTAATTTCCTTTGACTGTGTAAAAACAGTCATGTTTTCAATCTCTGTGCACAGTGGTTCTAGTACTCGAGTAATTAATACATCCTGATTCTTTCTTGTTTAGGAATGCCCATTCCTAAACTGAACTCTTCTGGGGGAGAGAGCTTTTATTTTTAACTTTCAAGCAACTTTTTAGGACAGGTGGGAGGCTGAACCTTCCTACTTTTCACTCAGATTTTCTTCCTCCTCTTGTTAGACAAATTCCTATATTCATTAAGTTTTCAGAGTTATATTCATGAGTTGGTTGCTGTTGTTTACATTACTGGGGAAATTTTTAATTTTATTTTTCTTAAAATTTGAGATATTTTCATGGGGATATCATTCAGGTTCTCAGAATTGATGTAAACGAGTACATCTTCAGGTGTTTTTAATATATTAATAGATACAAGACTTATGACATATGTACCGTGAAAATTATCATAAAACAGCATCTGTATCTTTCATCTTGTAGCAAATTCTTTTCCTGTATTTTTACAGCTAAAATAGACCAAGAAAATGAAGAGAAGTCACTCACAGAAGCACATAAAAGGTAAGAAAAAACAATGTAATAAAATCCTTCCTTTGAATAATGTGTTGTTTTAGAAGTTGCTGTTTCAGAAGCAGACTGTAAAATTTTTGGGTAGTGAAAGAACTTCATTCAGAAAACCAAATGATATCTATTTATTGTCAGATTTATTTTGATCATTAGAAAAGAAAAATTGAAGGAATATAAGCAAGCAGTATACCGTAAAGAGAAGCATTGTGTGTGACTCTGCTCCTTCTGAAAATGCATCTTCCTTATGTAAAAATAATTTGAGAACATGACAGTTGGATTGAGAGAAAACTGTTCATTTCACACGAGAATCATGGTGATTTGACAGATGCATAGCATTCCCCAGACAGCTATTATTCACTAAGTACCACTTCCTGTGCTTAAAAATGTCTGCTGTAAAATAAGGAATGGAAATCCACTTTAAAAATAGCAATAATACGTATAATTAAATGTGACTGCCTTTGTAGAAATGCTAATAGATCTTCAAATAATATTTGTGGGGAAAAAAACAAAATACTTTATTAAATCTCATTACAGATGTGATCAGTTGAGAACATTTTCAAAATTGGGAACTTCTCTGTGTTGCACAACTTGTGGTTTCTTCTGATTTTTGGCAGTGTTTTCCAGAAGCGGTGTTTAAATGGGACAGATTTTTATCTGTCCCAGCAAGACCGAAATATGACACACACCATTTATAGTCCAGATTTGGTGAAACTGACAGTCTGCATTTGTTTTCCTTCCACTAAAAATAGCATCTTCTTTTTGTAACAAGTACGACTGCCACTGAATATGTGCTAATGAATACAGCTGGGAGCTCTCCCAATCAGTGGGATTCAAGTAAAGTGTGCTACCAGAAAAGTTTTTAGGGTTTTTTCTGTGATGTGTTAGCCATTCTAGGGCCCTGATGCCCAAGTTAGTCGCCTGCTCTCGTGTCACAGCACAAGTGACTTTTTTCCCCTGGTAAAGCACCACAGCTTCTTTTTATTTCCTTGCTCCGTGTACTGAAGACAGCACCTGCAAAGGAAGCAAAGGGGAAAGATGTTCCTCTGTTAGAGGAAGCTCCCTTCTTATTTACAAGATGGTGTACCCATGAGTAGTACATCTATGATGTGGGGTCATGATGTTAAAATGGAACAAAGGGAGTATTGCTTTGGCTTAGTATCATACCTCTTACTCAAGTATATGAAAGGCATTTCTGAAATTCCTTAAACTTGTTTAACTGCTGAATTATGTAATTCTTATCCTTAAAGATCTCCTTCACAATAAAATGTAGAGAGAGGAAACTGTTAGTAAGATATTTTTGTTGATCTCTGTCGAATTGCTCTGTTAAGGAAGTTGTTTCTTCTGTGGAAAATGGATTAGCCTATATGTCCAAAGCTGACAGATTCCTAAGAGCAAGGGGATTCCATGATGTGATCTGAAAGATTGTGACTTGCCGTTGTCTTCTGACATCTGGTTCATGCTCCATCCTAATTTTCTCCCTGACAGCACTGGAACCACGATACTAAAAACTTGCTAGTGGTATTCCCAGGATCCACAATATGGGGGAAGAAAGCAAACTGCTCCCTGGTCCATCATTAAGCTTGGCCTACTTCTTTGTACTTCTCCTAATACTTTCTTCTTCCATTATGCAGAGCACAGCAGCTTCTTTATGCAGTAGCTTGCCAAAGAAGGAATTTCTGCTGCATTTTTCTTCACTGTGAATGTCTAGCAAGGACAGCATCGCATTTGAAAGCTTTCATGGAAAATGTGAGGAATTATGCTGGAACCTAAAACATAATATTTTGAGGCAAAGTTATTTTTACTATTATCCAGGCTACATTTTCTTTCTTTCTTCCATCATCCCACTGAAATTCTTAATCCAGTCAGTGGTATTTGTTAAAATATCAAAGATAGCTTCGTGATGAATCTTTAGGATTAAATGTGTTTATTACACTAAGATCTTCAATGGACCTTGGAAATAAAAAGCTTGGGATCTCTTTTGGGGGGGTGAAAGAGAAGATGAGAGCTTAAAAAGCTAAATAAGAGATTAGTTACATTTGGCTAATCATAGGTAAAACAGCAATGCATAGGATGACTAGACAAGCAAGTAATGCAAGGAAAAGTGATGGATTAGATGGAGCAAAATTAATGTGATTAATGTGTTTGGATTTTTCTTTTTGAAGTACATAACTTCAGCCCATGTATAAGTTCAGTGTTATTCCGTGATAGCATTTCTTTCGATTTCAGTAAGAACTGTAAATCTTTCCTTTTAGCTTGGGCATAGAATATTAAAGCTGATATCTCCATAAAAATGCAAAAGTCCAAGAGAAAAGCTCTTGCAGCAATAACAACACAAATGTTTCTAAAATGAATAATGATTTGGGGAAAATGCAGCAATGTGTATTTTAGAAAAGCCGGGTTGTGCAATAGATGAGCTGAAATGGAAAGTTAATCTTCCACACAAAATAAGACAAAGAAAATGGAATGTCTGCTCCGGAGACTCCATACAGGGTATAGCTGTTCATTTGTCACAAGTGCGAAAATGTTTAATCGGTTTTGAAATGATGTATTCTGTCTTTATTTATCGTGTTTAGTGACTTTAAGAGTGTCAGTATGTAAAGTGTTTATCCAAGGAATGGATTTCTGGCACATGGATAAAATGAAAAGTGAAATGTTTAGCTCGTAATAGGCATATGTTCCAAGATCTCTCTGAGTAAGTATCCTGAGATGAGAAGAAAGCGCACAGGTCTGTGTTTATCTAGCTTACGCAGGCAGACAAGGAAGGCTCCAGCCTGGTATTAACACTGAAGTGACATGGAATGTCTTCACCAAACCCCAAACAATTACATCATTCCCTTAACAATATTGATAAAGTGCAATAAAAAAGAACCTGGCACTTTCCAATTAGATCCTCATTGCTAAATACTTGAGAAATTGTCAAATACTTGACAAGTTAAAGTAGAAACCACTGTGAAGGAAGTGAAAGAGGAGATGGAGAGAAGGAGGAAAAAAGGTGCATCTATATTTTAGGAGTCCATGATTTAGAGTTTCTTTGTTTTGGTTTTTATTTTATTTTATATCATATTAGATTATTTTCCCTTTGTCCCAAGATACAATGCTAAAATGCTCCGTTTACACAGCTGTAAATAGCAGTTAAACAACTTTACAGCTAAAGTTCACCCTCCTTGAAAACTAGAAGACACAGCATCCTTTTCACCAAGCAACAGATATGTTTCCTCTTTTCTGTATTTTCAGTTATTTAGTTTTAAAGACCTCTAATCTTTCAAGAATACACTTTCTCTAAGCAGGGGAAAAGATTAGGAACACTAGTGTTTTCAGGCACACAACGCATTTTTTAGAAGGAGACACTGTTCAACCACAGTATCTACAGCAAAAGTCATATCATGGCTGATGCCCTTTTTACCATGCTGGGATAGAAGACGAGCAGTGGCAGCCATGTCGTCTTGATGGCATATGATCAAAAATGAGCTTGACACTCCTCTTCTTGCACTTGGTAAAGAAGCAACAGCTAATCAACCTCATGGAATTACCAGAAACAGCATTTGATGAAGCAGAAGCTCATTACTGTATGCCTTGCTACCTTTATTCAGCTGAATAGCTATGAAGGAATAGCATGTAACTTTATTACAGTACTTCCTTGTAATACCTTGCCCAGTATTTAGTTCTGAGCTCCTTGGAAGGTTTCCAGATTAAGGACTTACCTGTTTTTTAGAACAAAACAAAATCTAAATTGGAACACCGATTACTCTTCCACTTGAATAGTTAGTAAGAACATTTTTCTCTTCTTCCACCTGCAATCATATGTCTGTTCTTGGATTAACTCCCTGGGATTCATTGATAAATTGAATTGGGGATGTTTATTTTAGACCTGAGAAAAATTCAGAACATTTTCAGTTTTTCCTGCTCTCTCTTAGGCAAAAAAGTAAGCATCAGATTCTAAGTTCAGTACAGTGGCTACTAGACTAGTCTAATAAGCTTTGGAGATAGCCAAATCATAAGTGAACCATACCACACTCAGAGGATCTGACATTTGTCAAGAACAGTTAATTGCTCTGAAATTTGCTTGGTTTGTGTTTACTCATATAGCACCTATGTAAGAGGCAGTGCGTGTTCAGAATCTCTCAAACGTTGCAGATTCTTTTATTTCTGATATTGTAGATAGTATAACCCTGCATGAAGCAGTAACAGTTCACTAGGACACAACAGTCCTTTTAATGGTGGCTTGCTTTTGGGTGAAACTATTCACCTTTTTTCATGCCGTGATTCATAATGAGGGCTGAGTAGTAGACAGAAGTGCTGCCCACTATCATGGCTTTACATCTGTCACTGATTTTAATGAATCTGAGAATTTAATCTGTTCTCATAAATCTCAGTGCGCTCTGGTAGTATATACTTGTTTTATAAAAAGTCAAACAGTGGACTTTGTGCCTTCTGACATAATTATCAGCTTTGGAGTTTGAGATGTGTGTGGCAGGATATGGAGCACCTTCCCATGTGAGGATGTTTTTTATTTGGTTTATCTTATAATTTGCTCGCATTACTTATACATTCCAGTGATTTTTAGGCTTTTAAGTGCTTCCTGAGTGCTGTCTCTCAGGCAGCTCTTCTGTTTTCAAAACTTTTAATAATCCATTTAGCAATGTTCTGTCACTTTCTTTGCTGTAGCAACAAATGACATTAATTTTGAACAGGAATGTTTACCTTCAAATTCCCTGCAAAAAAAAAGAAAAAGGTGCCCTGACACAACACTCTCTGCAGATTTCCATTGGCTTCACTGAGCATTCAGACTTGGAGAGGAACAAAGCCTTACACCTGCTCATGAGCTGACAAGCTGATGACACTTAGAGAAATAGCAGACAGTATGGTACAATGGCACTGTTGAAAAGCAACACCTAGAAATGTAGCACCTAAGTCTGATAATCCTTTAAAACAGTAAATGTTCCTCCCACCTCGCTCCCCTCCACACAATGGTTTGGAATTTTTCAAAAAGTGAGCTGTAAAGTTAAAGTGAAAATTGAGTTAAAGATTGAAATAAAGTGGTGAAAAGCTCAGAATGGAGAGTTATTTAGTAGAAAAAATACTTTTTAACTGAAAGGCAAGGATGTGCTGTTGGTCTTCGTCTCTCACTACTCTTTTGCCATTTATCCTTTGTTAGTTCCTTTCCTGTTAGTTCTCTTTTTCTTGCTGTGTGGCTCCTAGTGTGCAGACTTGAATTGCTCACAGTAATACATTTCAGACTGTAGGTATACATTAGTTGCATCAGCAAAAAGTAAATACTCGGGGAGCAAAGGAAATGTGTATAGAAGAAGCTTACAGACTGTTAAACAGATTGGATCGTTCTTGTTTAGTATCCTGTCTCTGACAAAATATCACGGCCCATAAACATGCAGTAATGGAAAATTAGCCAGCAGTTTAGCTATGTCAGAAGGTTGCTTCTGAAGCACTGTAATTAATCTTTCCCTGGGAGATGTCTTTGTCCTTTTCTGAGACTATTTGCCAAATGAGTGAATGAATTCTTATTCATATGCATGATTGATTTTTGTTTATTCTATGAAGAGCATCATCTTTTCTTTTAATAATGTTTGGTGTCTTGCTTAAAAAATCATGTTATTTTATTGGTTTTAAATTAGTTGCCTGTTAATGCTATTGAATGCTAGTATGAACAAGTGGTGATATACTTTTGATAGATTAGGGTAGAGCTATTTCAAATTCAAAGAGCTAATATTAAGCACTGTAAACTAATCCTCCTTGATTCACTTTATAGCTTATGTAGAGAATCTGTTCATAGATCGTACCGTAAAAGATGAAGAAATTAGTTTAAGATGCAACTATAGTTACACAGTTAAGTAACACTGGTAACAATACAGAGTCAGTGCTATAGCATTAAACTCGCAATAAAAAAGTTAAGAAAAGAATCACGCGACTAATAAAGTAATGACAAAAATAGAGAAATTAGTATCTTTAAATATGGCACACTAGTTGTTTTGACCACCAGTGTATGTCCAGCAGGTAGTTTACTGAATAGTCTTCAGAAATTCCAAGATACCCTTCTTGAGATGTTACAGCTGAGGTAAGAGGTGAGTGTGCGTGTGTGTGACACACATTAGCTCCAGTGCATGTCTGTTATGCACTAGTCTATGATTATGTTCAGCAGTTTTTTTTTCTTTCATCATATTGTCCAGCTGAGTTGTTTAGTTAGGTTGTTTCCTAAGACCTTCACAATTCAGTGTCATCTGCATTTAAGTCAAATAGTTATTGCAAATGCTATCACTTCTGTTTTTACTCTCTTCTGTTGATTTGCCATGACAATTATTGCCTTCTTCCTTGGTGTATTTTAAGATTCACTTTAAGGATTATTATATTATACTACTGTTATCATGTATATGCAAATGGAAAAGCAGAATTTAAGGGATGTGGTTTAATTAGGTCACAACTGTATTAACTCATCTGGGAACTATCCAGTAATAACTTGTACAATATAGGTCATTCCTTCCTTAATAATTTCCAGCTGATGGAAGACTGCCATCAGCCCCTCCGCAGTATAGAGCTTGCCTCAGCCTGCTGCTGGAACCCCATTGTGTTTCTCATATATGGAGATTAGGTGACTAGGAAAAAAAGCGTTCTCTTTACTGTTTCTCAGTTTGCTCCTCAGCCTTGTTCCCTGATCTTGTTTTGTTTCTTTTTTTCTTTCTTTTAAAGAGGCATTTTCCTTGATAAACTAGGTTCAGAAACTGCTTTAGTGAGCCAGATCTCTTCTGCACTGTGTCTTAAATGGACACTTTTCATGGGATAACTTGCACCCGCTTCCTTTCTCAGCTGCTGTCTGGAGAATAGTTCCACCTTAATCAGTCTGATGATGAAGTAAAAGATCCTTCAGAGCTTCAGTTAGACCTAAGCAATCCAAAAGGGATAAGTTGAAGCAGCCTCAAAAAGCATTTAAAATATTAGAAGGTTCTAAAATGCCAAAGTATTTTGGAGCAGCTTTATTCTATTATTTTCAAACAATAGAAACAAAATCTAGGTTTGATCTGAGCACCAAAATACCAACTGTAGCTGTTATAACTTTAGCTACACCAAGAAATTTTTATCAAATTTGACTTCCTTTGTAAGTGCAAGCCAGGATATTAGGTCAGCCAAGACTGATGCTACTAGCTATTGCCCAGTTTAAGTGGCCTATAGCTAGTATGCAAAATTTATGGTTGGAATAGATTGTATAAGTGATTTTTCTAACGTATACATTGATCAAAAATAACTCATTTTTTTTTCCTCCTTCTCTCCCCCAGCCTCTTTTAAGTTGGGACAGCAAATGGTAACTCTAGTTTGGTAGAACTTTTTAACAAAGTTATGACTACTTTAGAAAAAGCATCTGACAATACTCCCGTTCAGTCCTGTAGATTCATTTCAGTTATTTTTAGTATGTGTTCTGGTAAGTGCATGTGTACAACATTTAATGTATGCTGGACTATACATTCTGAGTGTGATAATATTATATGTATGTGGAATCTGTTAAAACGTGTGGTTTCTATCTAAATAATCTGATCTAGATTTAAGGCAAATTGGCTCTGATTTTGTTAGACAATTCCGACTTTTACCCTGCATAAAGTTCACAGCTATAAAAGCCAACCGTACTGTGGAGCAGGCAAATGCTTCCAAGACTGCATCAATAAATTTATTAATAATTTAATATTTAATAAAATAAGAGTTTTTACAAAATATATAGTACACAATGGTTATGTTACCTCCACATATAATTATAACCTTTTTAAGTAATAATAATGATTGCTAAGCCTCCACTGCACCTAGGTAGTGAAGATGAGGTGTGTTAATAGAAACATCTGGAGACAAGTTGGACTTTAACATGAAGCATTTAGCTGTTTCTTACGGCAGTGAGGCTAGCAGATTATTTCAGATCACTGATGTTGAAATTCATTTTACGTCTGTATTCTGTGTCTACTTGCACCTTATAATTTGTTCAAATTCAGCTGGCCACAGCTTATTAAATATGTTTGAAGATCATATGCTGGGCTTTTTAAAAGAAAAATAATAGTTTTCTTTTGAATGTGTTACTGGGCCTTACTTTTCAGCACACACAATTACATGAGTTTGCTTTACATCTGCTCATGCTTTAAGTGCCCAATTAAGCATAGAGCTATCTTGATATCTACATAATAGCTCAGGTGGCATGCATGGGCAGGGTATTCATGATAACATAAAATTAAAAACATTAAACTGTGGAAAAAAACTACCCATTTCTACAAAGTACGCAGATTACAGTGGACCACAGCTTACACTAATGCCCCTAGGAAGGTGCAAATTTCTTGAGCCATGATTTTGAGAAAGTGTGAAACTTGTTTAAAACTATCATTTTAACATTACAGGAGAAAGCACATGCCATTTGAATGCATTAGAAGAATCATGCTAGAATACGTTTGTTTTTTTCTCTGAGTGGCCTGATAGAATATGATTGTCAGGGAGAAAAAGTAACCAAGTTTAACTCTGTTTTTAATGTATGATGTAAATTTATTTTTTTTAATCTGTCTAATATTCTTGAATGGAAACTTATCTTTTCAATATGCATAATATAATTTGAGTTTATTGGGATTTACATAAATATAGCGTGCCAATTCCTGGGTAGTTGCAGCCAATCAATGCTATGTAGAGGATACATTGAAGTATAAAGATGCCTCTAACCTACCTTTCCTCACCTTTGATTTTTAAATGGCTGGAGGCTGACTCAGTCTGTGCAGTAATTTAGAACAGCTTCTTAAACACCATATTTTTTGTCATCAGAAAACTTCTGTCTGCCAAGACAGTTGCATTTTGCTCCTGACATAATTTATCACCTAATCCAAGCCACCTAGAATAAAAAATGCCATCATTAGATCACTGAAAAATTCTCTTAGAGCACAGCAAAAGAGAGCCCATGTCACAGCCTCATGTTTTAGACAAGAATGAGAATGAAAATAGGAAGAAAAATAAATAAAACCAGAGAATGAAAATTGTGAATAATGCATTTAGGAATGAAGTGTCAGTTGTGTTCCCTGATAACCTACTGTTGCCGGGAAAAGTAAGCTACAGGAAGAGACTTGGCAAATTTCTTCATCATGCCCAACCAATATATCTTAATCTTGACCTCATAAAATTAATTTCCCAAATAAAAAAAATTGTAAAGATCTTTGTGCCCAAATCTACCTTCCAACAAAATTGTCATTTAAATCAGTTGTGGCCATAATTTTGTTGGGCTACTTTGTTTCTGAAAAATAGGACGGGAGAAATGCCCACCCATTGAACAATGTGTATAGCAGGGCCTAGAATGGCAATTTGAGCCGTGCTTGAAATGTTTTATTCATTGCTCACTCCATGAGTTCATCAGTCCTCTTAAAATTTTAGTTTTCCTAAAGTATTTCTTCTAAATAAAAGGCTGTACTCTCAATACCTGTTGAGTTTAATAATCTGTGTCACTTACAGTGTAGGTTCTGCTCTGAGTATCGAGTCTGCTACATTCACTGTATAGCATAAAGTATAAAATATGCAAGTTGTGGATCTGTGTTACTGATCATTTTAAATAATTGATAATATTGATCATTGTTGATAAATAATAAGGTTGTAAAGCATTCATAGCTGTATCAGGGAAAAAAGATCAAACTGCTCACCTACAAGGAAAACTGGCCTGTTAAAACATAACTTTCTGTTCTCATTATGTGCTTTGTGTTGGGCTTTGCTGTGAAAAATAGTACCTTAAAGGTAGAGGGCTTTTTTGTTGAAGATGTTAATTTTCATCTAGTTGGGCAATAAAACACTTTTCTGTTTAATATAAATTTATAGGAGTCAAGGGACTAGAGATGAGGGAGATGGCTTAGGATTCAAAACATTGCAAATGTTTGGCAGAGTTTTTTTAGAGGAAAGGAAAAAATCTCTCGAGACCTTTGTTTTCTAAGGAACAATATTACAAAATCCATAGTTACACAATAAAAACTGGCAAAAGAAAGAAGGGATTGATGATTCTGGCAGCTGACTTAAGCTGGCATGTTATCTCAACTTGCTTTTTAATATAAAAAAGATACCCCTTTTCTTCCTTTTAAAAAGGGGGGAAAAAAGTCAAAAAGTTTCTCACCAACATTTATGTACTGGATATTTTGAATAAATCTATGTTTATTTTTGTATTTTCTCACTTCTAATTATGCAGGACAAAGGACAGCACTGAGGAGATGCAATGATGATTAAAAAAAAGGGAGGAAGGAGGTGAAATAAAGTGATCTGAAGTTATGATGCAGGGAGAACCCTCAACAAAATGTCAGTAGATGATGAGGGGCTTCTTAGGGTGCTGTGCATGTTAAGTTTCCTCACAGCCTTGTGCTATCTCAATAATTGGGATGCTGATTCTCAGTTTCATTTTATCAGATAATTTTGTGATACTTCGTTGAAGTGCTTGGAATCCTGCAAGTCGTAAGACAAACTTTCATTAATGCTTTCAGCTCTATAAAACACAAAGAAAATACATTTAAAAAACCCTTTTCCACTTTATAAAACAAAAACGAGGATGCATATGATAACTCACATGATCAGCTTTTTCAGGAAGCAGCTGCTGTTACCTATATACCATACTCCTGTTCCCTGTGTAGTCTTAAATTCAGGGGAAATGCTTATTGCGTTCTGCCAAACTCAGTTTGGCTTTTAAATATAATTTGTGTCAGATTTAAAATAGTAAAAGGCGAGCATGGTCCTTTCTCCCCTATTCCCTTTCTTGTTTCTTTTGATAAGCAATACTTAATTCTAAATGGCTTTCATCACATTAGATGTACCTTAGCAGCTCCTACCTGAATCAAAACTGCCTCTGATATACAACAAAAAACAAAACCCAAGTTGTCAAGAATATCCAGATTTTAACTTCAACCAAAATACTTAGTATATTAAACAATACGGAATCTCTGTTGCAGAACTGTAGAAACAATTTTCCTGCTTTTTAGTCCACATTGAAACAAATCTCTACTCTTGCAGGTATTTTTGTATACTGTGTTTAGAAATCTGATGGAGGGTGGGGGGTGCACACGTGCCTGTCTGTGTGTTTGTATGTTCACCATTTTTCAGAAAGGTCAGCCATGAATAGTGTCATTACCAGAGAAATTCAAGACATGTCTGGACCTACACTTACTTCGCTATTTGTTTGGCCACTGAAGCCTGATCAGCTGATGCTGAGGTGAAACTACTGCTGTCCGTTGTTTAGTATTGTTGATTTGTCTCCTTATTGCTTTTCTGAGCAAAAGAAGTATTTGTGTTAGTTGCCAACTGTTCTGTCTCCTCTCCCTCCCCTTTTGCTTGACCCAGTGCATACGTTCACATACATGCATGCATGTGCACAAACATATCTTGTGGATATTTATAAACTGGCCAGGTGAATGGAAAAATCAGTCAGCCAAAGCATCACACACAGCAGACTTGAGTCTGAATCATTGTCTGCAACTCTAACTTTCTAACTGGCTTCAGAATAAAACGGAAAAAAATAGAGTAATCCATAGTTGCTCTTAAAATATTGCTAATGGATCAGACCTATTAGCTATAACTGTTGTCAATGAGCCATTTGCAAAATGAATGACATTTTTTTTTTCACATGATTAAATTTGGTTTGGCTGTTGGTGCATCCATTCCTTCCTTCCCTCCAAACAGAAAGATCATTTACATAGTTGCAAACAAGGGAGCGCACAGAAAAGTCCACTGATTCATTTGTGAAATTTCCATATTTGAGTAAGCAGTGAGTTCAGTCATCTTAGCCTGCAGTGATTTTTCTGGATTACACCAACAATTGAAACAAGGAAATGAGAAGACGAGAAAGGGAAAAGAGGAACTAACCATCTCTCATGATCTTATTTCCTAACTAACTTGTCAGGGATGAACTTTTCTTCCACTGTTTCAGGACACTTGATATTATTTAATTATCCTTTGAGGACAGCACATGGAATATGAAAACCACTTTGAAATCTGTTTAAAAAATTCTGGCTTTTGCCATGTCAGGGTAAGACAGCAGTGTGAACATCACTGCCTTATTTTTAATCAGGCTTGAAAAGTCATGATGTTTGGAGCAAAGCTACTGACCTCCTTTATCTCTCTTAATCCCTGGAAATAACTCACATGCCCTTCCTTCCCTCTTCCATGACTGCTGCCTCTTCTCTAATGCACATTCTTTTCTTTTAAGACATTCACTAAGAGTGTGGAAACATAAGAACCTTTGTACTTGAGAATCTCCTGATGCTTAATGAACACTAAACAAGCTTTGCAATACGTATTTGGGTAATAAATGTTTCATTTTGCAGATAGATAAAATGAGATACAGAGAACTCAGATGAGTTTCCCAAAGTTATACGTTGCAGAAATTAATCGGTGTATAGGAATGTAAGCATTCTCCACCCCAGCCCCTTATTTTATTCAAAATATATTTGTTGTTGCATATTTAGTCAGGAACAATATAGATGGTATTTGCAGATGTATTGCTTCAGAATCTGCTGAAGGATCAACATGAACATTTGAATGGGCTGCCCCACTGAAATGTACCAGAAAAGGTATTTGCTGCCTGGCGGAAATTTGAAAGTGTGGTATCTATTCTTAGGGTTATTGTAATGTCATCCAAATTCCTCTTTGTATTTGAAATATGTTATGTGTCCCCTCCTGGTTTCAGCTTTGGGATGTGTCTGGTTTGACATATGTAAACATTTCCAAATCAGATATTTACAGAGCATAGTAATACAGAGGATTTATTCCTGCCCGTGTTTTATTATTCGATGCATTTGGAGTCACTTTATTTGCTTTGTCTTTCTTGTGTGAATCATGTCACTCTGTCTTGTAGTAGAAGAATGACAGCATCAAATGTATAGCAGGCAGGTTTCTGTATGTCTTTTAAAATGTGCTCTGAGAGATTGTTAACTGCTAAAAGCAAGGAGACCTCTCTGGCTGAAGAAATTATAGTAACTGTCTTGACTTTGTTTTACCTGCATGCATAGGAAAAGTACTTGATTCATGGAGAGTTGTGCTCTGAAGCCTTACTCTGTTGCAGCTGGTATCCTATGCTTTCTTAACAGACATTAGAAAGGTGTGACATATTAGCAATGACAACCTGCTACATTTGCTGCTGTTTCACATTTCACAGGCAGCTTACTTCCCTTACCTCCAAAACTAAGTGCCAGGGAGGTAAGCAACCTGGCTGAGCATTTCTCTTCTGTCCATGTACTTAGAAAAGTAAATTACAGCTATTAGCCACAACTGTAGGCATGTGTAAGGTTGTACTGACTATACAAGTGGCTCCTAGCAAGATTTTCAAATGCCAGAGAAAAAATTGACCATCTCTTTTGCTCCCAAAAGACAGTAGGAATAAATGAAGGATAATGAAAGCCTTTGTGCCTCCAGTAAATGTTAGTGCCGTTTACCAGTTTTTTGAGTGTACTCATGTATAGTATGAATTTCAGTTTGTCTTGGCTTCCTGTTTCTTGGGATGTTTTGCTGTGAGGGAATTCTAGCTCGTTACTTCAATTTTAAAAGCATTACACAGAATGGCCATTCATTGTCAAATTCTTTTCATTTTATTGTTATCTGCAGAATGATTTGAAGAGGATTCTTTTTGGAACTTCCAATCTTTCTATGTTCTGTAAACCACTAATGGCCTGCTTTCATAGAGCTTTCTTAAAAAATATTTTTTTCTTAATACTAATAGCCTTTGACTCAGCTGATGCTTCCAGGTTTCTCTGTTACCCTGTATTGTTTATGTCCCTTCAAAAATATTGGCAGTTCATTCCGAAAGATCAAAGCAGCTATGTATGTCTTCCCCATTAGCCAGCTCCAGGACAAGAAGTCTGGAGGAAAAAAAAAAAAAAAAACCCAAAGCAACCAAACCAAAAGTACCTTCCATAGATGTCTGCACTACAGTCTTGGTATAGTAAGCAAGAAGATCAAAATAAAATTCAGATGACTGAATGTCAGGGATGTACTCTTTTTGAGTGATGCTGTACCATGGAAGCATAGGATAGATGCTGAATATTTTCTCCAGTATAAAAATGTAGGAAAAATGTAAGTGGGTAAGAAAAATGGAATTTTGTATTTTAATCGTTGGTATCACTCATACATAAATGTGTTTTTTCTTAAAAGTTTAAAAAAAAAAATCTACTGATTAACCAGTACAGACTCATGGAACAGACTGCCATTGCTGAAGTGATAAGTTCCTTTAGCATCTTGAATCTGCTTTGATGAAATGATAGGCTAACTAAGGAAATGGTATGCTGAGGGGAGATGGCTTTCAGGTATCAATGCAATAGGCTTAGAAGTGAGGATGTTTCTTTGTCATCTATGTTTATGTTGTCCATAGTGAATTATAAATTAAGAGAAAAAAAGAATGTATAAAATTTGGTCTATACTCAAATGTTACATTTTTAAGCTGCAGAAATTCTTATTCAGAAATAGGATAACTTACATACACATTTATTGTCCATGTTGGGGAAAATGATTGGAGTATTGAATTTTGAGAGATAAGAAAAACAGTTCTGCAGAGATTTTGTGAGACTGACCCTTCTGAATGACTGAATCTTTGTATATTATTGCATCCATTAAATACTTTAAATCATGACAACTGTCAAAGCACTCTCTCTGCAGTTATAGTAGTCTATGGATAAAGATAAGTCTTCTGTGAATTAAACAATATTTCCATCCACTGCACTGGAATTAATTTTTCTCATTATTAAAGTGTTCTAAACAGTGATGCGTGTTTCATAGAAAGCGATCTGGGCCTTTCAGCAACAATTCTGACTTACAGCTCTGGCTTTATGCTTCATGTGCTGCTTTACATATGCCAAACCACTCCGTTCAGAAATGAATGTCAGATAGTTATGGAAGAATCATGATGGGTAGCTGTTTTCTAGCACAGTTGTTCCTGGCCCAGTTTTCCATTGCATCATTTTTTGTTTACTGTACAGCAGGCTTGAGTTTTAACAACCTTTCTGTGTATGCTTCCACCTAAGCTGTTTATCCCCTTGTGTGCATAGATTTAACAGAATTTGAAGAACTTTGTTTGCAGCCTTTATAGGCTTTGACTGTGTTTTGAAAATTGCTTTAAACACAACAGAAAGTCAGTATATGCGCAGGTGTGCTCATTTTAGCTTTTGAAATGGAAAATGCTTTGGTCAAAAACGGAACGAATGATAAATGCCAGACTCCAGCTTTACAGAAGAATCATGTTATATCGTGTATCTATCTGTATCCAAGGAGCTCGGAACTGTTGTGTTTTTATTTTCTTATATTTTAGAGCTGCTACCAAGACTAACTATATGCCATGTCAGTGTAAAGAAAAAAAATTCTGTAGGTAGTGAAATATTTGCCACTTTTGTTTTCTTTGACAGCTTTTTGGAAACTGCAGCCTATTTCTGTATGAAACCAAAAATGGGAGAGAAAGAGGTGTCCCCACAGTCCTTCTTCAGTATTTGGCATGAATTCAGCTCTGACTTCAAAGAGTTCTGGAAGAAGGAAAACAAACTTATTCTGCAAGAAAGGTACGTTTGTTTGTTTGTTCAAAGGCTTCTCTCAGAGAATGTTACTGGGAGCAATCACACAGAGACCAATCAGCCTCACTTCATTAGCACACAACCTATCGAACATCTTTTTGATTCTTTTTTTTTTTTTCCAGAAACGTTTATTTTATGGTGGTTTTTTTTCTAATAGTCATACTCTGTGAATGAGATATTAATATCACTTGCGCTAAAGTTTTCTCAGGTCTGTTCGCTCAACAATATTTTTGGTAGAGCATGTAACTACAATGTCACTATGAATGCAAGCAATGGGAGACTTACTTCAGGTCTGAAAGTTAAGAAAAGATTTTCTTAACTATCTATAGTTAAGATTAAGAAATCTATAACAGATTTCACATATTTACTGAAAACAAGGCATTAAGACATGACATGTAAATATTTGTCCTATGAGGTTGAGAAAAAGAGGGGGAAGAGGAAGAGGGAGCAAAAAGTCAATTGATCTCATCTTGAGAAAAGAATCAAACCAAATCATAGCCTCATGCAAATGTGGCACACATGACATAAAGAACTGAGATGGTACTTGTGAAATATCAGCCACACTGTCTGTGGCCATATATTAAAAGAGCTATGAAGCTTGCTTTCATTTGCGTGCAGCTATTGTGGTCATTCTTTGTATATAGAAACGATGCCAAGATTTAATCAGCTGTTCATAAATAATAAATGCCATATAAGGACAGATAAAAAAAATACAAACATGAAAATGGTAAACACAGTTGCATAATTCTGCATCTGTTAGCAACTTGTGTGACCTCAGGAGAAGGATTGCGAAGCTATGCCTATGCCTTATCATTAACAGGACCGAAGCTTCAAGTCTCCTAAATGATTGATATCGGTCCATGTTTAGGTAACTTAATGCGAATAGGCCTGTTTTTCCAGAATGCTCAGCTGACATAGTTGTCTCATACATCAGATTACTGGTGTTGGAAATCATTGATAACTTTGCTTAAGCTCTATATAATCAATAAGTGAAGTATGTATGTCTAGTATAGGTGAATACATTTAGGAACAAGTAATCTCATGGTTAAGAAAAATGGGTTCTGCTCCTATTGTAAGAGTGTGGTGCAAATGTTAACACAGTGCAGCAGCTCTCTGGGGATGTGTTTTACTTTACTGACTGTCTGACTTAATTTTATGTAATTAAGTATCTCTCTTCACAATTAAGTTGAGCTGACAGTTAAATACTATCTGCAGTTTCCTATGTAGGGATTTAGCTGCCAACTTGATGCAAGATAATTTCAATTTGTATTTTTGTGTATTTTTTTAAAGAATGGTGTTTAAAAAATTGTCTTTTCCTTTCTGAAATACTGAATTTGTTTTCTAGAGACAAACAACCTCCCCCCCCAAAAGCTTTCACTGCAGAATGTTTAAAAGAAATTGACTAAAAAAGCACAAAACCTCTTCCTTCTATTTTTCTTCTACATCTAAAGCTTAAGAGAAGAATGGGATTGCAGTACAATTCTTTTTCATTTCACTGTATGAATCGTCTATATTATGCCATGCGTTGAAGCAGCACAGAAAAAAGTGGCTGCCCACTGGGCCCTTCTAGGACAAGGGTGTCATTAGCCTGAAGGAACTGAACATGTTTACCTAGACGACAGCTCTAGAGGCAAGATGAGACAGGGAAGGAGAGAGACAGGAATCAGGTAGCCTGTAGTGGGCAAGGAAGCTGGGTGTTCCTCGGAAGCAGCAAGCAGAGCCAAGGTAAGGCTTGGAGGTGATGCGAAGGAGGTGGCATCCCCAGCCGGCCAGAAGAGACTGTCTAGAATTAGCTGCTATCCAGGAAGTCACTGAAAATCAGACTAAAAATGATCCATCCCAAAAATCACAGGTAGATTTTCTTTTTTCTTTTCTTCCTAGAATTTTAATTTTGGCTTGTCTCGTTCAGTTTAAATCTTGTTCTTTATAGATTTCATTTGTTCAGATGAGGCTGGGTTTAGAGTTTGGAAACCTTTGATGTCTTGGTTTGTACTCACCTCTCAGAAAAGTTTGGCACAGTGCCTTTTCAGGACTGGCGAACTCAAGGTCTCTTTGTTGCCTTTTAGGAATTAAAATATTGTAGCAAAATTAACAGTAAGAATAAAAATTTTCCAAGGAAAGCAGGGTTTTTTTCCTCAGAAGCAAAGAATCTTCTTTGCTAAAGCAACTGTGTTATCAAAGCCTTTCCGTGCAAAATATTTTGTCTGCCATCATAGTTCAACTTGATACCTAAAATTGTTCTCTAGGCTATTTGCTTGACTTGCCATTTCAAGTGTTCTTTGTGAAAGAAAGGATGCTTTGATTTGAGGCCTTCTTGAGTACTGAGAAAGGACAAAGAATCTTGACAGAAAAACAAGTACTGCAAAAAGGTGTAAGAATCCACAACATGATATTTTTCAAAATCTCAGCCTGTATGGACAGATCCACAGATGATGGACACCTGCTTGTGCCACAGAAATAAAAACTATTTGTTCAAGAAACTGGCTCATAATCCTTGTTGATTGTTATTGATGTTATTGAATGAGTGCTTTCTATCTACTTTGTGATGACTTAGGTCCATCAAATTCTAGTGATGTTATTTATACCTACATGACTAGTAACTAGATTATACAAAGGTCTCAGCAGTAATATTTGAGGGGTAAAATCCTGACTCCATTGGAGTCAATCACAAGAATATCATTAACCCTAAAGAAGGCTAGAATTTCCTGTTACGTGTTTGGTCAACAAACAGTTGTTAGTTGTTTCTACATGCATAAGGTAAATTGCGTTATTTCCTGCTGCTAAAGTTGAAGGGCTGGCTAGTATATTAATGATCAAGGCAACTTTCTGTAGGCTTTCATTGGCAGTAAAATCTTTAAGTGACAGATATGGTGAAACTTTAAATATTATAGTATGCCACCATTGCTGGAGAGTTATTTGCCTGGGTGCTACCTGACGTAGAGTACTTTAGTTATGATCATCATTTATAAAACGTACAACTTTATTCCCTTTTCTTTTTTTAGTTTGTGAATTTTTCTTTCTCTCTTTCTTTCCTCTTCTGCCTCCACTCCAGTATTTTGTGTAATAAATGTTTATGCTGTGGGCAACGTTTCTAGGGTATTTTATATCCCAGTTTCCATATGGACTGCGTAGGGAGAGGAATTGCTTGTTAATAGTGGCTGTTCCTTATTTAGTCTCTGCAAATATGAGTCACACTGTTTTACAATAATTTACCCAAAGGCTTTTCATAGATGGTATTTCCTAAGGTGGTATTACTTTTTGTTACTGATACATTAAAAGTGTATGTGTTTTATGGAAAGCAGTCAGCCAACTTTTATTTTAAACACTTTTCAGTCAGCATTTCAACTTGTTTATTGGTCTGCCTGGCATTTAAATGCACAAGATAAACACTGAAGTGTCAGACTTCGTATTTCTTCACAAGAAGAAGAGGAAAAAAAAAAAAAAGAAGAAAAATGGTGCAAGGTTAAAAACAAATTAATTTTTCTCAAGTTTTCTACTGCTTTTGCTCAGTTCTGTCAGATGAAATAAAGCAGAAGTGGAAAATACCAGCTGTAGAGAAAATTATGTATGATAAACTGTTAAATACAGTAGCAATAAAAAGAAAAATGCACCTGAAAATTACACTGAAAGCAAAGTTCTGCCAAGAGGTCTATTGCAGTTTTCTTAACAGTACTATTTTTGTGGTTACACTGCAGTCAAGACTAAGTGGAGCATTCCAATCAAAATTGTTATCTGGGTTATTTATAATGTTCTCAAAAATGTTTTGTTTAGGTTGGAATTTCTCATGCTATGTCTAGCCTAAAGATGTATCCTTTTAAGTGAAAATCTTCAAAGTAATGTAACTTCTTGATTAAGCAATTAATTAAAAAAAAAACCCTAAACAGGGCATATTTGGGGGTTTTCAGGGGCATAAATTGTTTTTACCGTTGTCCTTCCACTATGTATTTTAATGTGTCAAATTAGTAGGCTATGCATTGTGTTCATACTTTGAAAACTGGAAGGGTATCTGCCAGCGTATGTTGCCCTTTATATGTTATCAGCAAGAAAGCCCAGAAAAGCCAGCATTATCTTCCCTAATTCCCTTTCAGTGTTGTTTGAAAGAATATCATTTTGAACCTTGCAAGCTTCCTGCTCAGCTGACTTATTGCATAATTTATTTCAGTTGCTGCATACCCTGAAATGCAAATTGCCCTCTGAATGCATATTGTCAGATAATGCACAACTGCAATGACAGCTATGCAAAAGTTTTACCACATCAGGAAAACTTTTTATCTTAAAAGATCACACTGGCAATCTTCAAATGCATCTTTTTTCCTCCTGTAGAGAGAGCAGGTGTCTCATGCAAGCTGACATATAAATACATTAACTCTTCCCCATAAATCACTGGCTTTATTCCTCTCCGCCTCCCCCTCCCTTTTTTTTCCTGATTTCTTTGTATCTTTGAGGTAGAGATGTTCAACATTAAATGCATTATTCCAGTATAGCACTTCTCTGAGAGCAAAGAGCATTTTCACTTCTCTTGCTGTCCAGCGAGGACTACAGAACAGTTGCCTAGAGCACTACCACTTTCCTAGGAGCCAGGAAAAGATAGCCTGTCCTAGAAACTGAAGAGATGAAAGAGCTGGTGAGGCAACACTCATTAAACCGCTGCAGAGAGAAATCTTGAAAAGTTATGACCAACTTAAAAAAAAAAAAAAAAAAAAAAAAGTGAGGTGAGTTAAGCAGCTAGTGTGTATGGCAGTCAAATATGAAGTCTGTAAATCCTTGGTAGCTAGAAATGCAAATAATTATCAGAAGATCTCATATTGGTATGGACAGTAAATATCCATCTTTAGGACTCCCTTAGGTGGTCTATAACTTCATCTTTTCTTAAATGATATGAAATGCACTCTGGCTTGCTACAGTAACAAGAAAGAAGTCAATCTTTTCAGAACTTTTAAATTTAAAAGAAGAGAGAAGAAGGAAAAGCTCCCTGTATGTCAAAGGTGGTTATCATTAGACCTTAGGCACAGATTCAGATCTTGCTAGAAACAGGTCAGTAAGCAGGGAGAAGCATTCTTGCAGGGTCACAATTCAACCTTCTCTTTCTCTTGGGGCAAGTGAGATATTGGCACTCATTTGTCTGCTCCTGCTCTGAGTGGTTCAGTTTCTTCAGGTTACATTTGCTGTTCCAGACAGCCTGTGCAACCTTGCAAAAATTTAACTAAATAGGGGAAAGTAAGTTGTATTTCTAAGTGGGAAGAAAAAAAAAAAGAAAAAGGAGAGGGGAGGAAGATAGGTACCTTGTAATTGTGTGCATAAGATAAAGATGGCTCTTAGGTTCAGTCTGGCTCTTGCATTTATGAAAAGGCATGTCACTGAACAGAAAATAACTGAGTCAGGGATGCCAGCAGAGGAGAGTTCATAAGCAGAATCAACATTATCATAAAGTTCTGTAAGTCTCTGATATCTTGCATCACACTAAGTTTGAGAATTTCTTTTGGCTGACTTTATTCAACCCTTCAACTCCCACGATAAATCTTTGACACATTAAAAATAATCTATAAACTCAAAAAATGTACTTGTCTCTTGAATGTAAAAGTTGCCCATTCCCATAAGAATAGCAGTTAAGCTGGCACCTGGTGTGTCACACTGTGTATATCTAGATGAAAGGGAGATTCCTGGCCAGCATGTCTCCACAGCTCATTGATCTCACTCTGCAGAAAGACTGGTATGTCTCCCTACAGACTCCTTGGCAGGATGATTTAAAACTTGCCGTTGAGCAATTTAAAGTCTGGCATTGGGTATCTGTACGTTGCACAGTGAGGAGCATATTGGTAAGCTGCCACTTCTGCTTGCAGAGGAGGGCATTAAATCCCATAGCACGAGCAACGTCCTCTCAAAGTAATTTAAGGGATATTTTGTTAACGTTTATAATGGAAACCAGTAAGTCAGACTTGAGAGTGAGAAATTTGGGGACATGAGAATATGCACTTGCAGAGGAATGCCGAGATGGAAGAAAAGAGGAGAAAGACGTATATGGAATGGCAGCATGTGAGGAAAATTGTGAAAACGTGGAGTATGTTCAGTGGGGTCATATTTCCAAATGATTGTGAAACTGCTGGTGTGCTATTGTAATGTTGACCAAAAGCTCCTAGCATTATGTTAACAAGTACCCATTTATTACGGTAGATGCATTTTCTTGCTTAGGTACATTAAGCTCATTGCTCTCTAATAATTTGAGTTTGATGCTACTAGGTTTCATTTTACAATGCATAGGTATAATGGTGACATTTCAAAACAGAATGCAGCTTTTGTGGCTTCGAATTGAATAATTAAAAGATCTTAAGGTTTTGATGGTATTTCAACATTTTAACTTGAAGAAAATAGCTTTCTGATCAGGAAATATTGGGTTAAATTACAGACATTGAAAGAATACTTGCACCAAAGATTCAGAAGCTAGGAACGGTCCTTTGAGGCAGTGCCTCACAAAGAGACAATTTGTTATCCAGCTGAGAGAGGAGAAGTTGCTCGGTATTTCAGTACTTTTGTTCCTTCCTTGTGCACTTTCTGCAATTAGTCCTTTTTCCAATGACAATACCAAGGGTTTTTGGTTAAGGAAGGAGAGCAGCGTCTTTTATTCTTAGCATTGCTCTTCAGGAAAAAGTTTGTGAAAAATAAAAACATTTGGAGGTAAGTGTCTCAGTCTAGATCTCAGGTTGAAATTGCTTTTTAATACCTTAGTTTAACGTTGTTTACATAATACTGTGTTTTATAAGACAGGGACGAATATTTCCGTACACGAATGTAAGGCAACTGGCACATATGAATTGTAAACAGGAACAAAGTGAAGGATCTAGTACAAAAATCCCAATCTGATCTCTCCTGACTTTTGTGACTTACACAAGGCCAGATTCCAGAATGGCCCCAAGTAAACAATGGAAGGACTTTTCAGCAATCTCTTTTTTATTAACCTGGTGATAGTATGGTATCATGCAGGTATGTTACATTCCATCTTAGACTGTGCGTTGTGCATAAAAGGAGATAAATAGCAATCATAATTTCACAATGAAATTTGCCTTCTGTTTTCACTGCTATTACACTTTGTAATACTAAGTATTACACCTTCTTTACTTGTGAAATATTTTCATTCCCAGGCAAAGAGGCATTTGAGATGCAATAAAATTTTATAATATTTTGCAAACGAACAGCATTTGTCATTAAAATCTTAGCCCTCCAAATTTTGAAACTCTCACAAAGACTTAAAATCTACTGTAACTCAGCCTGATCCTGAAGATGTTATATTCCTTTGTTTCGGAGGCAGTGTGCCATTCCTGTGCATAGAGTTGGCCTAACAATGACAACATCCTTTAAATGCAAGTGTGTGGCGCCATGCATGTTTTATGGCATGAGTACAGGGGATAGTCTAATGTTAGAATTTTTTACATTTTGAGAAGAGACTTGCTGTATCTGCAGTCATTCTGAGGTCAGAACATAGCTACGAATGGGCATCTTCTGATACGCATGTTCTCACCTGGTGCTGCAGAGTTGGGGTCCTCTTATTTTCCTGCCTCCTGCACTGGCTGCCTCTAATTCTGTGACTCTCCAGCTGACTTCTACTAACTTTGTTTCTTTTCTTTCTAGTGCTTTCCTCTACTTGTTCAGTTCTCTTGTGCTGCCAGTATTGTAGCTACCATCTGGCCAATGTATATCTTCGTATCCTCTTTAAGATAGTCTCCTTCTATGTTTAGTCTGTTCACTAAAGACTTTTCTCATTCTTTTTTACACATTCCACTTTTTCCTTCCTTTATCCCATTTACTCTTTCAAAATGTTTCAGAGCACATATGTAGTTTCACATTTCCATTCACTCCTGAGTTTTCCTTCTTTTGCTTGTTCTTTATGTTACCAGTTTTACCTCACCTCCAGTCTTGTTCCTTTCCCTTATCATTTCCTGTTGAATTTCCTAGCCAAATAGCCTAGAAGGCAGCCAGCTTCTTTGAGAGCAGTCTGGCTTCTGTCCCAAGAAAAACAATGGAAGGTGATGACTGTCTTTTTCTTAGGGTGACCTCAATTTTCATATGCAAAGTCTGTAGGAAAATGATTGCCATCTTGCCAGAAGGTAATGATGTATAGTCCAAAATACTGGCCACCTTGACAAGAATAAAATTTATGAATTTGATGGCAGAGGTCAGGAAATGCGTGTTTAAGTGGACACAGGCTTATGCATTTCATTAGAATCATAGCCACCCTTAACTGTTTAATTTTTCATGTCATTCCATTTCTAAGGTGAAATTTTCTTTAATGCTAAAGCTATTATGTTAAAACATGTATTTTAATACAGTATCTTTTGTGTGTATTTATGCACACTGTGTATCTCTACACAGATAAGAGCGGAATCCCTAGACCATCAAAGCTATTACAGCCAGATAGAACTGGGTAAAACTGGGTATTTCTTTTCCATAGAGAAATTATGGGAGAGAGATTTTAAGATATTCCACTTTTTTTTCCTCCTAATCAAGCCAAATTACAAAGATTTCAGTTCTGCAGACTGATAATTCTGAACTGAAATTCTTTCAGAATATTTTGAAGTGTACTGTGGATTGCAGAGACGCTCTGAAAATTGGAAGGTCTCATTTTCATTTCAGTTGGCCTAAATTTCAGTTGGCCTGAAAGGTTCATTTTTAGGCCAGTTTGACATGACACACACTCTGAAGAAAATTTAAAACGTATTCTGCAAAGTCTATTCTACACTGTTGACAAAGAGATCATATTCAGGGTCCTGCTGCAGGTTACTGTCTATGTTAAGTGGCCAGATTAAAACATTTTAGTCTATTTGTCCTTGGTCCTCTGAGCCAAAGTATGATTAATCACTGTGTCTTTCAGCCAGCCATTGTCTGCTTCGTGGTCCTTAAAGGAGCCATGCAAGGAGCTGGCAGCGATGTCAAGATAGTCTAATACATAATCTCTTTGTTGGTAGGCAGAGGTTGGGTTTCATCAGCCAGTTTGATGGGACCAGGTACATTACAATGTGCTTCTCGTCTCTATAAAGTCTTTGCAGTCAGATACTGAATCATATCTATGTCATCACTTTGAGCCTGTTGGCACGAAAGTAAGAACTCTACATTTTTTACTTTTCTTTTTTTTTTCTTTTTGGAATTGTAATTTTCCTTTACAGTTACTCTGTTTTTTCACTAAAGAAACTCCTTAGCAAAAAATCATTTCAATATTTTAATAACTGGGTCAAAAAATAAAATTTAGATCCATTACTCTGGAGCAGTTTTCCAATAAACAATCTTAAAATTTTCTGCGCTTGGGGTCATAGGAACATTTGGCATTGGGTATTTTTGCTAAGGTGTTTTTGTTTGTTTTTATTTTTCAAGGTGTTTATTATAATAAACAAGTTATCTCCAGCCCAGACCAACTTACACAAATAAAAAAAAGGGGTGTTGCATGCCAAAATGTTTTATCTGATAAGTACTTAGTCCTGTAAAGAGTATTGGTCTCAGCTTTGATTTATGTTACAAAATACAGAATATATGCAGAAAAATTTCTTCAGGGTTTTGTGAACTGCGCTGTCAAAGTATGAAAGTAATGTCTGTCTGAATTTATCATGGAAGTTTCTGTGGGCAGCTGTAACTATCTACAGCATATAACGTTCCAGCCTTCTCACTGTGCTTACATTTGTCATGTCGTAGTGCTCTCTAGTGAAGTGTAAGGCTACCAAGCCTAGATGGAGCCAGTAGGAAATGAATGTCTGCCACAGATACTTCAGACAACGTTGTTAATGTTTAATGGCAGGAAAGTGGTTGCCGTTCTCATTGGATTGAATGATGAGAGAAATTCTCTAAGCCTTGATAAGGCTGTGGCCAGGCTGGCTTTTGGTCTAGAAGGTAGATAAGGCTACTCTGTCTTTGGGTTTGTAGGGATGTCGGGTTTCTTTTTAATGTGTGCATGCCAAAGTGCAGCTCTCTTATTCATCTTGCAGACTGTCTTTAAACTTAATCATAGTGAACACTGTATATGTTTGTCTCACAATACATAGGAGGTAAAAGGAGGTGAAAGTGCTGGAGAAAAGTGGTTTTATTATGATGGAAATAAGAAACTACTTCCTTTGTTTAGGGTAACACTTACTAGACTCTCTGAATCTCTCTGAAGTGGCAGCATTTGAAAGCCTAATTCTTGGACTCTGTAAGTGATTAGCTGTTTATGGACTCATAGTTTTTTTTTACCTGATCTAGGCTTTTCACACTGTTGTACATTTCTTAAATCATTGGGGCTGCTCAGAAGGATATGCTTTCTGCAGTAATAAAAGCCACTTTAGCTAAGTTTAATTAAATATTTAAGGTTATGTATTTGTCCAGATTCAAGTTAGGAGCTCTCTTATTCAGTATTTACAGAATCTGCCCTGGGCCTGATGCCAGGTCCACTGCTCTGAATACCTGTGTTCTTCAGATTACTACAGCGAGAGTTAAGCAACTCTGTGGTTGGTTAGATGGAGAAGACTTTTTTTATAGGATTATGTCCTGATTAGACAAAAGCAAGAAATTACTTGGGTAAAGAAGTAATAGGCAAAAGTTGTTAAAGATAATGCAGCTGATGTTATCTTCCTACCAACTGATATGGTGTGAGTCAAAATTGTCATGATGTAGGCCAGGAGTAGATAGTAAATGAAGCAGTCAGTTAACTGAAAGAGAGTGAGTTTGAGAAGCAGTTGAAATGTATGAGGTGAGATAACTTGAGCATCAATCTAGCAAAGTAGCTTAGCACACTGTGAATAATTCCTATTGTGCTTACCAATTTAACTGTGCCACCTGGCTTCTTCAAGAGGACCTGGTAGGTCCTCTTGTCACCCACCTCATGCTTGCCTGCTCTCAGATCACGCCTTGAGTTGCTGTCCCAGGTCTGACTGAGTATTGTACTTGAAAGTAATGGGTAGTATTTGTAGAGGCTGTTTGGTCCCTTTATAACAGAAAGTGTTAGTTGCATAGAAGTAAATAGTTTAAGTAAAAACAGATCTTCAAAACAATAAATCAATCTATACACATGCCTGCCTTTGCCTAAGGGTCATAATTCTCCAACTGGGGAACACCCACCTTCTTCAGACTCTTTTTCCACAGCCTCCCTCGGTGGCAGCCTATCTTTCCACATAGGCCCTGATAATTGAATCCCCAATCCTTTCCTAGGAATGTCTTTTTAACTGTTTAATGCTCTTTTGAGCTCTTTGTTCTCTGCACTGGCAGAACAGCAGTGTCACTTTGGCCTGGAGCCTGGAAATATGTCATTGTCTGCAACTGCTTCCATGTTTGTGACTGCAGAAGGGCTTGCAGATTCAGAGCTGTTGTGTTGTTTTCCCCAGTCCTTCCAATATTGAATTAGATTCATGAATCTATTCATGGCACTCTAGCAGCTGACCACTGTTGAATAGTTAACCCAGTCTCTCTGATATGACCACCAGTTGTCATACAACTTTTGTATCTTTTTGGTCTTGGGTTATTACCTTGTGTCTCCACACCTATCACAGTTCCACTGAAGTAAGTGGGAAGTAGTGCAGGAAAAGTGTGAGCCAAGAGGAAGAGGTAGAGGAATTTGCCAGGGTGAGAAATATGACTTGGCCCGTGCATGAGTTGACAGAAGCAAGGTGTCTTTGCCTATCTCATTAGGATGTATGAAAAACAAGTTTCATGGATGGGAGGATGAGGAATCACTAACAAGGACAGCCAGGGCTGGGAAGAGGGGGCGGGGGACAAGTTGGGAAGAAATTGCCAGTGGCAATTAAAAGTTATTTTCCAGCTAGCTTGAGACTATTGCCCTTACCTCAAAGGGAACCCTTTATGTGTTCTTCTAGATCTTGCAGTTTAAGCGGTAGCAATGTTCATATCAAAACATGTATTTTAGCTTTTTTGAAAGAGAGAGATTAGGATACTTTAATAAAATCCTAATTTAATTGAATGGTCAGTCATCACAAAATACACTAGCACAATGCAGAAATTTTAGCTGGTTTGGGATTTAGCACAGCAGAAGGCTAATGGCTGCCTTTATCTGTATATTATCAGTCTGCACAGATACAGAGACTTTTTATAGATGCAGCTGTAGGTTTTTATAGTTCTCTGTGCTTCTCTTTTTTACCTGGTCATAAACTAAGCATCCTAGTTAGTCTTCAGTGTGCTATCTCTACATTACTAATGAAGCTTCTTCCTGGAGAAGCATACATACAGGTTGTATTGACTTCAGGGGGGCTTTATATGACCATTTCAATCTTCCTGCACAGAGTGCAGGATGGGGGCCAAGAGTCCCAAACCCACACAATAAGTCAGTGATGTGGTTGGAATTAGAATGGAGGAGCTGCTAGCTCTCAGCTTTGTCTTCTGTGCGTTAGAGAATAACACTGCTCATCAGCTGCATTCCCAGTGCCATAAATAAATGGGCCTGAACTCCAAGGAATTCCACAAAAGCTCCCCAAAATCTTCAGGACTGTAGCTATACTTGTGAGACCATAACCTCTTACATAATCTCTGAAAAATGGATAGCACAAGCTGAAGGCTGTCAGTCTAGAAGCTGAGGATCATGTTTGCAATTGCAATTTAGGCAGCACAGAAGTTCTGACTCTTCCCCTCACCGAGGGGCATTGATAGGATTTTGTTGTTTCAAGCCAAGGCAGCCTTTTCCCATGTAGTAATTTCTCTAATAGAAGCAGAATGTTTAAAATGTTACACTGACAATGACACTTGACAGGAACTGTATTTTAGAAAAATAACCCTTATCACTGTATTATCAAGTGTTCCATTCTGTATGAGGATTTTTGTTTTGAGTTAACAGGAAGCTGTGCTGTCTTATGACCTGCTCTGTTAGTCAAGCAATGGGCAATCTGTCCTTGGAGGGGGATATTTAGATGGGACAAAGAGTAGAACTACAGATTCCGTGACATTTCCTGAGAATAACATCTGGATCTGTGTGAAGTGGTTTAGAAAATATTTTTGTATGTTACATATGCTGCCATTTGCATGGTGAGTAGTCTGAATACCTGCATATATTAAATTGCTTCTATAAAACAGTCATCTTTGATAACTTCAGTAGTACTTGTACAGTCAGTCCCCAAGACTTGATGCTAATTTACTTCCATGTAACATTTCATTCTCTAATTTAAATTATGTCTACCAGTGATGGGAGCCAGCTATAGCTGTATTTAAAAAAAGAGGAAACGATATACTATTCTATAACTGTCTTTGTAAGAGTGGCTTTTGATGGCTTGGAATGTGTCTGACTGTTTGGAAAACATCACGGGAAGATCAAATGTCACGGATACTTTTCTGCCTTCAGATATCAGTAGAAGCTAAGCAGAAGAAAAGGTGGCATTTAAGGAAAAAGAAAATGACTTAGAACTTTACTATATTCTCTGCCATTCCCAGAAGCATCTGTTTAAAGCTATCACAGTATTTTGGCTGTCACTTTTACTGAAGCTATTTATGTACATTTTTAAAGGTGAATTACTTGGCCATTTGACGTTTTTGTTCTCTGTTATGCTGCAGCAATCTGTCTGATTTGCAGTCAGATAAAAAGCATTACAGCTTGAAAGTAACAGGTTTCAAAGCCTTTTATTCCGCCACCTGTGCAAGTAAAGGTGTTCCTATATTAATAAAATACAATGCTATCAAATTAAGAGCGCAGCTTGTTAGAAGTGCTGGAAAAGAACTCCAGTTTAAATTAATTTTCAGAAGTATAAATTTGAAACTTATGAAAAGAACGAGGTGTGTCTGGCGAAGCTGGATAACAGAGATGAATATGAAGGCTGTTTTTCTAATGTGCTTAGCAGACCCAGCTGGAGTCATGCTATCAAAAATCTGGCCCTTACCACACACACAAGAATTATTTAAAAATAATAGTAACACAAAGTCTGATTCTCACATTGCCCTATGTAGCCTCAGTGAAATAGCAGACATGCAAGTGGTCTGGAGATAAACCACAAAGAACCAGCAAAGAATATATCATTTCTTCAATATCATTTTACTACTTTTTTTCCACTGTTGGATAATGATGAAAGGCAAAGTAAGCGCCATCCAAAGTCTATACTGTTGGCAAGAGTGTACAATATAGCCAATATAGGATTTACATTTTTATTTTACTTATAAATGATACTGTCATCCCTCATCCAAAAAACTAGCACATCTCATGCCACTTAATGACATCTTGTAGAAAAGGTTTATATAAACCTTTGAAGCTCAGAGATTTACTAACTTGAATCTGCAACATCAGTGTTTCAATAACCATGTGTGTTTAAGGTTGATTTACAAAATGAGTAAACACAGTAAGGAAATATTTTACAGTGTACCACTGAACCCACCAGACTAATTCCGACAGACTCCCAGTCTGAGTACAGTCCTCTGCCTTTTGGGTTTGTTCCCTATCTTGATGTCAAAGAAGAGATTAATCTCATCAAAAATGTGTCATTTGGTATCCTTTCACAAGGCCCTAATTTGGTACTATTTACCAAGTCAGGAAACCCTATTAAGAGATGCCTTTAGTTTTGGAACCTGTTCCTCTCTTTACACCCAAGCAGCCCAAGTGTATTTGTCTCCAGAGTGCACTGCAAGCCTTGCTGCTCACGCTCACTTTTGGAAAGAAAGGGATGTGCACAGTAACGTGCACCATCTTGGTTGCAGATGCCATATTTTTTAACAATGATTCCAGAATTTTTCACGTTTAGTCTATTAAATGTTTTATTTTAATTTAGAGAATGAAGACTGGGAATTTAGGGTAAGCTGTTTTGTAGTTTTAAATGCAAACAAATTTGGGTGAAAGGAAAGATAGTTTGCGGAGATCCTTTTTTAAAAATGCAGTTGAAGTACCGAGGTCAGGAATGGTTGAAGAATGTTTTAAAAAAAAAAAAGAAGTTGTAACAAGAAAGGGAGCTTTCTTAGCAGGGTTTGGCTGAATGTTCAGAAGGCTAGTCTTCATGTCAGCCAGTGTATTTTAAATCCTGATATATTTGAATCTTCAACCATAATAAGGGCTGATTACTTCTGGTAATTAGAACTGATTACACCATTGATTATGTCTGCCCTTTTAAGTGCAACACTCTGAGTATGGCAGCGGTAGCTACATTAGTACACATGCTATTTCATGAAGCATGCTAATGAACATATGGGGGATAAAGTTATCCACTTGTGTCCTTGAGCCTAAATTTTTAAGTTATGTACTCCACTGTCTTTGCAAATAGTTTTGTTCTAGGGCAATATTTATAAATTATGTCTCTTTTCAGAGTTAAAGAAGCAGAGGAAGTCTGCAGGCAGAAAAAGGGGAAATCTCTTTACAATATAAGACCAAAACATGACTCTGGAATTGTAAGTAAAAAATATAGCTATGCTCCTATTCCCATCAGTCTTTCCACCTTTTTCTCTTTGCATTTTATAGGTATGTTATTCTTGATGCACTCTTTTTAAAAAATATTTGAGATTTTCATGAAAGGTGTTAGATTAAAACTCAAATGCTGCTTGTGAATGTTACTCCACAAAAGAGATGTGCACAGCTGAGAGAAGCATATTCCACCCTGCACATCTGTTGTATCAAGTCTTAGCATAGCATGCACCTAAAAGGAAGAAAGGCTATTCCAAGCTTCAAGCTTATTTAGTCTCTAATTGTTCTGTTTTCAAAAGCTGCAAAACGTAATGGAAGATATATGATAGGGACACTCAGTTTGGGCCACTGTGGCAAATACCAGTGGCTTCTGTTCCACTGATCTGGATTTGTTTGGAATTGCAACTGTAGGAAGAGACAATACTATCCTCTGACTTTTCTCCTGAAACCAGATAAGCATGTTTAATGGTAGTAGAGGAGTAATTCCTATCATTTCAATGAAAATATTCCAGTATGATTGCCTAAACATTGGTAGGATCATGATGTATTTTGCAATGGATGAATTTTCCTCTAGTGGAAAATGAATCTGACACCCCACATTACAATTATATCTGTAGCAGCTGACAGTCAATTATTTTTGTAAAATCTGAAAATAGAAGATTTTTTTCATGTTCTTTTCCCCCCAGAAGCATGATTCAATTCTCTTGTGCTTTATATTCATTGCTATGTTACTGTGACATGTCCTTGAAATGAAGCAGGCTGTCACTTACTACATTTAACTAGCATAATCTGACACAGGGAGAGAGAGAACTGTTTTTGTTGCTTCTTACTCTGAGTGTTTAGGGAGAAGCGGCTGTGGTCAGTGCCACAGGAAATGTAAATGGAGTAACAACTTGGTTAGGAATGATAAACTAGATTTTATTTTATCAATTTAATTTGTAACCAGATCAAGATGTTATTAATACATATATATATATAGAGGGAGAGAGAGAGAGAGAGAGAGAGATTTGGATTTTTTCATCTCCCCACATGTAAAGCCACTGAGGGAATTTTTTCTAAATAACTGTAGGCTTAATTACTCCTATTATCATTACCATTTTTACTTGTACTGACACCGGGACTTCCAGGTAGAGCTGAGTGTCAGGATCTCTGTTTATCACTGCAGGCATTCCCAGTGTTACTAAATACTTGATAAAATAAGAAGGAAAGTAAACAAAAATATTTCACAAGCACAATGTTTAGCTATAGTCTACTTCAATTCTAGTTTCAAAGGGAATTTATTTGTGAAGTCAACCCTACAGTAAGAGTAACTGAATGCTGGCCTACATATTTCTGTGCTTTACAGATTTGTGGCATGTGTTTTTATGTATACTCAATTCTCTGTATGTTTTCTGTTTTTCAGAAAGCAAAGATAAGTATGAAAATCTGAGAGAAGAAAAGTGAAAGCCATTGTTACCTGGTCACCAAAATTCAATGTGTCTGTGGGGGGAGGGTGAGGGGGAAGGAAACTACATCATCATCATTTGCTCGCTTGACCTTTCTGAATTTTTGTTTTGTTCTCTAGAGTTTTCCACCAATTGATGTGTTATTGAACATTCATGAATGAATGTAATCACTTTAATGGAGTGCCCAGCAATAGACTAGGTATGGACTTGAAACACCTTCCCTGTACTCTGTATCTCCTTTGCCAGTCAAAAATAATATTTTGTAAAGTTTATGGTATATTACAAATAGGCCAAATCAGCATGCATAAAAAGCAGCACCTGCATCAGTTCTGAACATGCTGACAATTGCATTAAGTTGAACTTCATAAGAATGCTACTTGATACAGTAAAACATTTCCATTCCTACTGGCAACATCTGTCTAACACAAATACTTCATGGCACTGCACTTAGATTAGGGAAAGAAATGTTACTCCTAGTGAATTGTTTGTATCCAATGTTTCATGTTGGCATTTGTAGTTTGTATTTTGAATCGTTAAGTGCTGTTTATACAGTATAATCAGTGCTTTCCCAACTTGTTTGGTTGCCCTCCATGACTAAATATTTGTGGAACAAGATGTTTACCGTAACTATCTTTAAAATCGATAAGGCAGCATACTTTTACTTCATCTTTTGCCAGATAGTGAATGCCAGGTGGTATAGGGGTCAGAAATCCAACATAAAAAATTATTAAGTGAAAAGCAGGAAAATACAGAAAAGCACAGAAGTACTCTAGAGAGTATGAGAGAGATTTGGCTATTATAGTTTGTTAATATATAAAGCAGTTAATACTTTTACATGAACTTTAGAAGGTATAGTATAGTTTTAACTCCTCATCACTTAAATCAGACAGGCTTTTGGCTATACGTATGTGACTTCCCTTTTGGAATTAGCTTTACTGTTAATTTAAAACTCCTTTAGGGAGCCATTAAAAGATGCACATGGGAATTGACATTTCTGGAAACCACTAGTCAATTCTAGTGACAGAACATAGACTACCAACAAATTCACATCAATTTCACACTTAACAGAATTGCAGATTTTTCCTCCAGGCTTTCACTGCTCCTGACTAGGAGGTTAATGATTGAAATCTATGACTTAGGGCTTCCATTTTAGACCATATGCTTAATTCCTATTTGCAGTCCAGGATTTACTATATCAGTCTTGATCTGCTCAACCAGTAACACCGCCTTCCTCCAGCCCTAATTAAAAAGCCCCAAAACAATCAGCCTGATTGATAACATTTTGCTTTCAAAGTGCATTTTCCCTGAAAGCAGCCAGTATGTGCAGCTGAATCAGATGCACGTGCTCACAACCTTGGAGCCTAGAAGACACTGGGGTAAAGCAGATGAGATCTAACCTGCTGGGGTAGGTTATTCCCTTTCTAATCTAGTACATCATAAGATGTTCCTGGAAGCCCAGAGACTAATATAGTCTACAAGGTGTCATAAGGGGAAGTGCAAATTATGACCTCAGGAATCTGTTATTCTTCACATATACCAAGCACTAGAAAAGATGGCTTTTTTCACTATGTGAAAAGCAAGTCTCCTGTTGCTTGACAGAGCTTTGTGAAATTCTGTACTCATAATTATTTCTGGCAGGGATATAAATTACCAAGAATGCAGTTCTAAAATCTTGTTGATGGGAGTAACATTAGTATTTGGGGAAGTGAAAAGAAGAGATTATTTGCTGTTACAACTAACTTATGGAAAAAAACTTTAAAAAAAAATAAAGCTATTTTAATGGCACTGATTCAAATCCATGTTTGTATTTATGTAAACAATAATCTTTTCCTTTTAACTTTGCTCTTAATTGCAAGGATACAGTAGCATGTTTTGGTTTGTAGCCTTCCTGTTCCCTTCAGTACCTACAGTATGTATATTACCATACTAAATGAAATAATAGGACATATAACAAAGATCACTATGTGCAATACTGTATTTAGTGTTTCTATTTCGATTTTTTTAGAATGTTAATTTGTATGAAAATAAAAGGAATAATAATGAAATAGTTGCTTTCTCTCTTCACTGTCAGGCTATGCTGTAGTTTGCGAGCATCCCCTTTCAGCCTCTGGTGCTCAAGGTAAAACCGTTGTGAAGGGATCTGTGGAAATGGGGTTTCTCTCACCTTGCCTTTTAGAAGCACGGTGACAGTAAGTCCAAGCTGTGTGGACCTCTTCGACCTCTTCCCCAGGTGCTGGTAGTGAAGAACTTGAGAGTCCTTCTCTACCCTATCAGTCTATCAGACTCCATATCACTCATTTCTCTGGCCTGTGCAAGCCTTTCACTAGCACATTAGGCTTAGGTAGTTTGAATTGGACTCTTCCTTTGCAGCTGTGGAGCTGATTTGATACACACTGGGAGCCTTACTGCATTCTTACTACAAAGATACCTGCAACCTGTGCCTATTCTAACACTATCTACAGAATAGTCTGATGAAGTTGCTACTGGGACAAAAACATGCATAAAATTATCATCTGCATATTATAATGATACAATTATAGATACTGTTTTATATCATTAATGTGTTGTCAAGCAACTCAGTAGTACTGTCACATACATACTACCCTTTCCATTGGATCTGCAAGATGGATACTACTAGTTATTTGCAAATCTGTCTCTCTAAAGAACAGTGTCAGGTTGGCTGCAGCTGGTGGTAGTTATGATCTTAAGATACAAGCTGCCTCATGAGTTTTCCTGTTTCATTTTCCTCAGGCCCAACCCATTTGAATGTGTCTCTTAAATAGAAAACGGGCTGGGGAACAGCTAAGTTCTACACAAAGTAAAGTAGCCCATTGTTTGCAGCACAGAAGTTAACCTGTAGCACAGAAGTTTACCCACCACACGCCCAGAGTGGAATCCCTGTACAAGTTTCAAAATTGCTTTTTTTTTTTTTTTTTTTTTTTTTTTTTTTTTTTTTAAGGCATACTCTGCTTTTTACAGAATTCTGAATCAATTTTTTTTGTATGGTTCATTTTTTAAGGGGTAGAACACCCATTGAGGTCCCCTCTCCCCCCACTTTACTGCATCATCAAGCATACTACACTTTTAGGGTAGGCTATAGTCCTACAAGAGCTGTAATGGACAAAATTTTGAGCCCTTGTTGACCATCAACACCATACATTGCTCACTGTTACTTAAACAAATTGTAGCAGCTATATGAAGACTTTCATACCTGAGAAGTAGGTGTGACTTGCTGAGAATGAGAATTCTGAAAAGTCTGGCTTTTATGAGGAACTATAAAAATTTGTGGTGTTTGGCTTTGCAAATTAAAACCTTTGGGAAGCATGGTACTTTAATTGTCACATATCATATGATACAGTAGTGCTGGCTCTTTTGTAGCAGTGTTCATTGTCCTAAAAAACTTCTGAAAGTCAGTTTAGTATTAACCAACAGTGGCAATGCGGTTAGTAACATCATTGTCCCATATGATGTCATTCATTCTTCTCTGATTTTTTGGTGAGCAACTTAAAGTTGGTAGCAGGTATTAATTTCACTGAGAGAAAATACAGCAAGTGAGTCTTAGCATTATAATTATTTTCTTGCATATTCTAAATAAGCAGAGCTGCATTTATGCAAGTCCAATATATCAGTTACTTAAGTTACACCAATTTTAAGCTGCCACAGACAGAACAAGCAAAACCTGATAGAGCTGAATTTTTCTGAAAACAGTGTGAACTGATCAGTAAAGGGAGAAGACAAAAAGCAATGCCTGATATTATTCATCTCCACTATCCATCAATGATATGAGATTTAAGCTACAGAACAGGTTCTCCAAGCCATTCCTGTTTATTACAGAATCATCTGCACCTGTGCAGTACCAGGTAAACATTCATTTGACCTAGTTGTAAAAGCATCCAAAGGTAAGTCCGTTGTCTCAAAAGCATGGTGTTTTTTCTGAAGAGAGTGTGTGCATTAGGTCAGTCAGCACTGTTTTCTGATGTATTCCCAGGTGCAGTTCAAATTTATTCTCTTAAAAATTTGTGGGGGGGAGGGAAGTCTTTGTCTGTCACCCATCACAAAGTGGGTCCTGCCAATCTGGCAATTCTGTCATGGCAGAACTTAATGTTTACTGTGCTCCCTCCCTTTCCCTGTCCCACAACACCAGAGGGTGTGCTGCAGGCCAATTTAATAAACACTGGATCCATCTGAATAAAGCCTATTTTATGTCCCTAGAGACTTGCCTTGCTCTTGGATTGCTTCCACAAAGGGGAGTTTATTGGATTACATCACATGCTTCTGGTACTGATGGTAGTCAGGCAGCAAGAGGCTGGGAAAGCCAGAGCTGGAGTCTTGGCTGTAACACAAATAGCTAGATGTTCAGGGTGGTGCTGGACGATGAAGCTACCTGCAAAACAGAAGAGCAGCTAACAGAGCAGGAAATGAGAGAGGGGCATTGGAGATGGCTACTGGGTCCCCTTTTGAGCCAACTGACAAAGGTATTCACAAGTTCTGAGCAGAGGCTCCTGACCACACTTAGCTAACTAATGCACAGCAAAACAACAATTCTCAAAACCAACAGCCACTAAAAAAGGGGCTTCCTGCAAATGTCTGTTATAGTGTCATAAAGGACAGTCCTCCCTTGCTAGTTGTCGGCTAGATGCTCCTACTACTTTTAAAACCCATGAAAAGCATCTGTTCTGGTCACATGCAGAGTCATGCCTCAGTGCAGGAACTCACGTTCCTGACTGAAGTTTACCCTCAAAATTACTTTTTAACTATCTTTTCTCGGAGATGGAAAGAAAAGAAAAAAAAGAAACCTATAGTCTGAGAGCCATAAAGTGAACTTTTTCAAGAGCTGATAGCAAGTGTTTGAATTCAACTACATCTAAAGATTTGCTCCATGAGGAGGCCGATGCCTATTACATAATGATCTAACTAACTATATTTTAAGCAAAACCACTTAGGTCAGGATAATAGCTACTTCTCTTACCGCAAGTGATGCCAGCAGTTTAGCTACTGGTGGAGCTTTGACTATCTTCTTGTCAGTTAACCAAAAAAGCCAGGATTTGTGTGTGGAGCGTAGACCCCAAATTCTATGGTTAGCTCAGCTTACTTTCTCCTTTTCCCTTACAGATGCCTTGGGGTTTGCAGGAGGAGAGTAGCTAGGCTTTGCCGAGCTGTCAGGGTGAGCCATTATTTACCTGAGACTGGTAGGGCCAAAAGAAAGCTGAAGAATAAATTGATTTGAGACTGGTTGGATACTGGGTGTTGAAGCAAAGCCCATACACCTGGATACCATATAACCCTAGAGTAGCTTTATTATTTAGTCTATAATTTAATAGTAGACCTATAAAATAATTACATTATACTTAAAGCATTTCTTCATTTTTGTTTTCATTTATAAAACAAGAATTAAATACAGTTTTAACCATTACAAGCTCAACTCAGTTTTTACATAAACACAGCTCCTAGAAGGAGCTTTAAGCTGCAGCATATTCATATTGCAAACTGGTGAGAAACCCAGGCAGGGCATAGCTTAGAGATAAAGATTCTTGTACATTTTTCCTAACTGAAGTTAGTAAGGGTTCTCCCCCCCCCCAAATCCAAAATGCTAGTAGGGCCTGGCTTTCAGTTCTTTTCTTCCAAAGGGAGACCAAGATCCCTGGTGTCCTAATAGATTGTAACTATCATCACCCCCCCCCCCCCCAGCCTAGACTGAATATTGCCCATTCGGTGGCTGGCACGATGCCAACAGCAGCGCAGTGATGGCCTCGAAAGCACAAGGCATCTCCCTGTGCATTTCTGACTGTGAAAGACCACAGCAGAAAGTACATGCATAGCTGTTCATGCAATAGGGCTAACATACCTGACCAACCTCATCCTGCCTGTGCCAATCCCCGTAAACCGCTTGGTGAGCTCCACTGGAGCTCAGTCCAGAAAGCCTCTTAGAGCAGCCTGTCTCACATAACAGAGACTTGTGGCACTGCACTCCTGGCTGGCAAAAGCACTAACCACGTTAACCCCTTGGAGTCGTGGTATGTAAAAAGGGTGGCAGGGAAGGGTTCCTACAGCAAGCTGGTTTCACTAGATGGGGATGCTGAACTGTAAGAAAGACATGCATCAGGGAGTCAGCTTGTCATTTTTAATTTGTGTGCTTCAGACAATTTAGCATGCATGGGCTTTGGTTCGTGGGGAGGAGCTGGTTTGTTTTTAGATGTAGGATTTAATGCAGCTGGTACTAATACAGATCAGAACTGGAACAAACGGGATATACCGACATGCTAAACTCCGCTAAGAGAGCAACAACACAGTATGATTTTAAATGAACTTAAAGTATTCGCCAACACTGATAAGTCAGAACTCAAAATTTCAGCAGACCACCAGTACTGCAGTAATTACAGCTTAGTTTCTCCCTGCTCCTACAGCTGTGACCCATTCCAACAGCACTTACAGGCAGTTTTGCCCTTTAACACTAACAAGTTACCTGGTTTCCAACCACTGCATGGGAAAGCCACCACCTGACACACTGGTGCATAAGGCAGCTTTTGTATTCAGTCCAACAAAGACCAAATTTTGCTTTTTGTGCTACAGTGCTTTAATAGCTTAAGTGAAACATTGTTTCCTTAAGTGTTTTCAGCTCCTCTCCCACTTTCCCCAATCTGAGCAAGCATAAATACAAGGTAGTAAGTGGGTGTTGTCCTTCTTTGGAGTAAGAAACACACACGCCTAACACACAAAACCTACTGGAAAGCCTAGTTAAAACATGTCTGTTTTAAGCCAGGCAACTGACCTAGCAACAAAGTCTCTTACTCAATACATTTTAGTCTCTGGCATATTCTGCCACAAAAAAAATATACATGGCTAGGTCTATAATACTTTAAACAGCTGTTTACTATAGCTAGGTTACAAAATAAACACTGCTGCAGAGACCATGTGTTTGATATGTTCTAACCACAACAGCGTAAGAATCCATCTTCAGTCTGCGGATGCGATCCTGATGGCTGACCTAACAATTCCCCCTCTCCCCTTCAGTTCTTATCTGTGGTTTAGACAACCAGCCCAGAACAGTTTGTCATTGCACAATTGAAGTTGTCTTAGCAAGAAGAACCTCATCAGAGAGTCTCACTTTCTTTCAGTGTGTTACTTCGTCTCTCCCCTGCCTGCGTCACCCAGCTCTGGGCAGCACACCCAACACTTGGTCATGAGAGCAGCAAGCCCTGGACTGAAATGCCAGCGAGGCCTTCTCTTCTTGTGGAGGGGACTGGAGTGTAGGGCAGAGGGCTTTACTCCACACAGTGGAAACATTTAATGCTGGATTCAGCCAACTGGTCACTTAGATGATCAATCCCAACTTCTGGGAGTCTGCTCCACTCCGGAAGATTCAACCGTCAGATGATATTGGAAATACAATGAACCTTTATGCCAAAGTGCCTAACACAGCCCATTAAAAAGCTTTATTCCAGTAGGCAAGTGACAAGGAGCCTTTCCTTGCTGGAGACATGCCTCCTGAAAGGAAAAAAGAAAAAAGAAAAAACAAACCAACACAATAGACAGTGAGTCTGCTCAGTGGGAAAGGAGAGGCAGCAGTAAATCTGATGGGGGCAACACCGTGCAGTAGGTACCCGCCCACTCTCACAGTTTGCCTGAGTTGTTGAGATTCACAGACATGCAGCGGCACTGCTTCACCTTCTGGATTTTCTTGAGTCGGAAGGGGGGGTCCAGCTCAGGACACTCCAGCTGCACGGTCGACGAGGTGACCTTATGTGGCTTGCAGAAGGCACAGGACTGGAAGGATTCCTCCTCCTTTTTCACATGCCGCGGTATGTAGAAGGAGTTGCACTGCCCATAGCAAAAGCGGTTGATGATAGTGCGGCTTATGCAGCCCTCCTCACTAACAGTCTGCCGCAGGGGCTGTGTTTTGCACCAGTCACTCTTAAGGTACTTCCTTTCAGTGACCACAAGGGCCTCCTGGCTAGAGGCCAGCACTTCCTTGTTCAGGTGCTGCCTCCTCTCAGAGTTGTTGCTGCTGCTGTCTTTGTAAGGGGATGGAATTGCTCCTGCAGGACGGTTTTTCCTGGTGTCTGTTACTCTAACCAGCGCTGCCATCAGAAAAATGGACAAGGCAAATTTCCAAATCATCCTGCAATGGCAAAACAAGTAGCTGTTAGAAGAGACGCATATTTAAACCACAAAATTGCACTGGAGTTTAACTTTACACATTCTTCTAGAAGAATGAAGATCTCACTGCCTTTGTAATCCCACCACTTTTCCTAGGAGAACAGCTGTTTTCTAGGGTGAATATTTATCAGAAAGAGGCCAGGCCCCACTGAAAGTCACATCACCTCACCCCCTCTCCAAGCTTTCCAACTACTCTTTACCTCCCCCATAGGAAAACTGCTACTTTGATCATTGAACCAGTTATTTTACAGAAGCTTCAGCCGGAAAGGTTTCCTCCTTTTTTGTGAAATCCTGGGCCAAACAGCTGGGCAAACTCCTGGCTAACTAACCCTCAGAAGACTCCTGCCAATACTGTGACAGTTGATTTGTGGAACGCTAGAGAGAAGGGAAGAGAATAGCAGGTTACATAAGGTGAATTCTCATTTCCTTGCTCAGCCTTGGAATTCGTATCTAGTCTAGTTCCACACGTAAGTAGCAAGAGGTGTCCAAAAGTGTATTTTTATTACTTTAAATTGCTTCTGAAGTTTCTTGGGGTTTATGACACTTACAGCTTTGCATTCATTGTCTTTGTGTGAGGCTGAAAGTTTGATAGATTTATTCTTGCAGTAAGAAATGCTGGAACACAACTTCAAAGACTTCATTACTACATGGCCTCTTAGGCAAATGGTTGAAGAGTGTTTTTAAACAGGAGAGAATTCAATACTTATTTTAGATGTGGATTTCTTGCTCAGGAATATATTAGAGCATAATCCAGTTGCTAAGTTAAAATAGTCAGCCAGTTAGCAAAAATATTTTTTCCTATGGTCGTCTATTAGAATTTCTTCTTCTGTGCAGCATCTCTTACCACCTCCTGGATTTTCATCAACCACTTGCCCAAATCAGTTTAGTAATGTGTGAAAATGGACTGCCAAGAGATCAGAGTAGAAGTATTAAATTTCTCTTACAACGGTCACCACTGAACCATCACAACTCATCCGAAAGTTTATTTTGTTCTTCCTGGGAAGGGAGAGAGGAGTACCTCAAGCATGTTGGAAGAAAATGCACCCCAAAAGCTTCCAGGCCAGAGGTAAGCACACTTCAAGTCTAAAAGTGCTCTGCTCACTTTGTAGACTATGTTTTCAGTAACACCCTGAAAGAGTCATCCCTCTCTTCCCAGGAAAGCTTCAATGTTTCCTTCCAGTAATGGCTTTTCTTCCTTTAGAGTGACACCAAGATAAACACCATCACACCAATAAATATAGGTACCCTAACACTGCAGACACTTGCCATGTTGCATAGGTACTCCTACCAAGGCATAATAATGAAAACATGCCATTGCATGTTTGGCATTGGAAAATGCCAAACATTTTCCAAACAAAGACACAAACAGATCAAAAATGGAGACGGTACAAGAGAGGACTGCGATGACAATAACAAATACTTCTCACCTAATGAAGCCAACCTATCATGTATTTAACCCTTGTGGAGCTAAGACAGGAGTACTGTAGCAGAGTAGGTGAGATAACTCTTTAGGTTAATTTCTAAGTCTATGAGGTCTCAAGGTCAGGCTTGGGCTAAATTTCTAAGGGGAGAAGTTGGAAGTGCTGAAGGAAATGCTAATCCTAAAGCTGTGAGTACATCTGATGCAGAGTTAAAATTCACCAGATTCTGGGCTTGAAACAGAATCACCTTTAGATAGAAACAGTGTTTCTAAAAACCCATATAAGCGCAGATAACCCAGGTGCCCACTGACAAGTATTGTAGCCACGGGTACTTTAAATCAGTGGCCTATTTTCACAGCGCTTAGCATTCAGTGCTCAAGTCCAGAGGTTTTGTCCAGAGTCTTTAACTGAAGCAAGACGAGACTTGGCTTTGTTTGCAGGTATTATCGCCAAGACCATTGGATGTCAACCCACACAGACTGGCCAAAATCTAATCAGGTAATTAGTTTCAGTTGAATATAGTGTTCCACACTTCCTCTCAAATTGTTCTCATGTTATTCTGCACTGATGGCTGCATTTCAGTAGTAGATAAAACAACTGATCCCCAAATGCTTGTATGTTTTATATAGAAAGTGGAGGAAAAAACAGGAGTTACAAGTCTACATCTTCTAGAAACAGCAAGAGGAGAGCTCCGCACTAGACGCGTGGCACCAGCACTCCTCATATATACTCTTCTACTTTCCTCTTTAAACCCAAGCATGCAAAATAATAGTAACAACTCTGCTGCCTTTTGTGGAGGAGTTCAGTCCTTTTCAGCAGGGACATCACCTCTCTGGTTTCATTACTCTGATCTTGACAGGAAAGAAGCATATAGCTCCAGAGTCACATCAGGAGAGATGCTCTTTCCTCCACCCCTTTCTCTTTTTTTGGGAAGACCCTGTCTTATCACATCCACCCTTTCTCACCACAAAATGCACAGTTGAAAGTTCAGCTTTGCCTTGTTTCATGTCAAAGATGGGATCAAGCAGAGATCATACACTGGACTTCACTGAAACTGGCAGAGCTAACAACACAAAGTCTGTAATGTAGACAAACATTATAGTAGCTTTATAATTACTGAAATAGTTTTACCTAGGCATGGAGAGCCATTTGATAGAATAAGTAGGATTTATTCAGTAAGTATGTGCTTATAATTAATAAAGCATTATTAATCAAAGCCACTATTGTAATGTTATAAATCAAACACTGCAGTACATGTTAGCAAGTACTTCTAGAGTCAGATAGTAATGCACCACCTATTTCTACCATACATCCCTTTCAAACGTGGCCCATAGAATGTTTACAGAGAATATGTTGTTCCACTTTGAACTAGCAGGTCAAATGTGCATCCTATCAGGAAATTTCTAATTACAGGGTTGTCCCTTATGAGCCTGCAAATCACCCCTTTCTAAGCCCTGGCACACAACCCCCCTGTTCAAGCAAGTAAGGGTGCAAACAAGGTCACCAGGCGCCAGTAACATGCCATGGACAACATGTATTTTAGGTAATGAGATGCAAAGAGAAAAGAAACTTCACTGTTCTCACACATCCTTTTCGTAAACTCAGCCTGACTGCATGGCAATGGTGAACGTTGTCTGTCTGCAAACAGAGCATGAGAACAAACCCAAAATGTATTTGAGAAGAATCTGGCTTCTGGCAGGAACAGGCCAGTTCTGTCCTACTTAGATAGCACAGAATCAGCCAGCATTTGGCTGAGACCAAGCAACTGAGAACTGCCCTAAGAAACAAAAACCTCTCAAACTTGTACAAATGCCAGGGAGCCAGCCTCTGCCCATCTTTCCCACTGCATAAGGGGCTCCCCATGGCAGAGCCAATGGGAGCTCCTGTGTGACAGTTTTCGGCTTCTCCAAGAGTTATTGCCAGCTGCTGCAAGTTCCCCTCCACCCCTTTTTTCAGTGCGTGGGCTGGTGTGGGAAATAACTTCACTTTACACTAGGCACCAAATACGGCTTAGCTGCATTTATATTACACATGCTTGGTTTTTATCTCTTTGAGATAAGAAAATCAGCATCAAGTATGAGTTCATAACCTCACCAAACCTGTCATGCTGCAGTTGGGCTATTGGGTACCCAACAGTGTAAAAAATCCATGGCCAAGGAAGCAGGCATGCCGAGATCCAGCTCTGTAATCCAGAGAGGTCAGGGCACTCAACCAGGAGGGGGAAGACCTAGGACTGCTGTATCTGCCCTTAGCTTTACTTCTTGTTTGTATCCAATTACTGTGCAACATAAAATATCTACCAAGTCAGGCTCGCTCTCACATACTGACCTTCCAGTCCTATAACTCATGCATTCTTGAAAGCAATCCAGCTCCAGAGCAGGACAGGCAGTGTAACCCCAGGAAAAGCCTAAGTTTTGTTATTAGGGCACTCCTCTAGAAATTGGGAGCAATGGATTTGACCTCAGAATTTAAGTCCATCATTTTTGGAGAAGCCCTCCAACGCAGAACGAGGAGCTATTGTCTGAAAGACAGGAAAGGAGGTAATAGAGGTGCCAATCATGCTGAGTGACTGCTTCACTGTTTCCTCTAATTTTCAGAGGGAACAAAAACAAACAAACAAACAGACTTCAGTTTCTAAGCTTAGGATACAGTTTCTGACTAGGAATTCTGGTTTCATAGATCAACCTACTTCAGAATTGCAGGCTGACAGAAAGACAGAGGGATGGACCTGAAGTATGGCAGTGATACTATGTTGGCTGTTCAGGAAATCAGCAGGTGTGAATCCCATTTGTTTATTTTAGCATGTATCACCTACAAAGCACTCAGCGTTATCTGCATTCCTGGAAACATCTAACTTTTTGATACAACTATGACACATAGTCTTACACTTAAAGCTCTTATTCATTAGGCCTTTTAATAGTGTCAGGAAAATGCCACAGCCAGTGGTTCAATCTTTTACATCACTCTTTTTCAGTTTTCATCCTGCAGACTTTGGACACTGGCACTTTCCATTCGGATCAGCTATTCAGCTGACCGTGGGCATCTCTGTTAACCAACAAACTTTCTATTCCCAGCTTCCTGGGAATTCGAACAATATTCAAAAAATAATTTGTATAAAAAACCATGTACGTATAGTAAAGTAAGGACATGGTGTACATGGTCAGTTCTCAGTATTTAAGATGGGATACAAGAAGTGTTCCTTGAAGACAAGCCAGGCAGTAACTTTTCAAAGAACTAAAACTTGGCTTGAAGAACATATGTGGGAAGCCAGGAAATATCAGATTCTCTACCAGGAAGCCAAAAATGCTATTTATTTTATTTATTAATGGTTAGGCTTGATTCTAACGGTACAATGTTCAACTAAAGAATATACAAAACAGGCATCTTTGTGCGAGGAAAGCATGCAGTGCTAGCTTCTCACTTTTAAGTATCCTTTGGAAACTATTGCTCCTGTGTCTCAACAACATCAGCAATAACTGAACACTGCACTATATCTTTCTTTTTACAGAGGCATGGACCTCTTAGTAAATTATTCCACCATTAACAGATTTTCATGATTAAATTGCCAAGTCTGAGGCCAACCACAACAGAACATGCAGGAGGCAGGAGAAAAAAAAACCACAAAACCTAAAAACCCAGAAAATTCAGTACTGCAACTACAATGTCTTACTCAGATGCAAAATTGCTCCATTTTAGCAGTAAAGAAGAGGTACCATGTACTACTGCACACAACCAACACCAAAAGGAATGCTGCTAAAAAAGCAATAATTAATGCCATTATAAGCAAAAGTTTTTCCCAGTCTTGTCTTCTAAGAACCTTCTGTAGTGATTTGCGAGAAAGCTGTTTTATTGCCCCACAGCTCTAGTGGTAAGTTGTATGAGGAGAAAACATTTATTTCAAACTTAATAAAACTCCTGGCATCCTGGCCTGTATGGAGATGAGTAGGAAAGTGGGCAAAGAAAGGCAACTTCTCCATCCTTCTCTCTTCCTCCAGCCATAGTGACACCTCAACCCCAGAGAGGCCCAAGCAAGCGTAGGGGGTCTGCCAACAAGTTGGTGGTGAACGGAATATGAAAGGTCTGCCTGCAAGTTGGATACTTCAGGAACTCTACTACTCTGTCCAAGCTCTTGTTCTGTTTTTGACAGGGGAAGATGGAAAAGGGATTTCAGCTATGCAAGCCTGTATTGCTCAGAAGAGAGTATCATTTCACCATAATGCCAGAACTTAGAGGTTCTCCTTGTCAAGCCAGCTCTTGAAGACGGAGACACTGAATTTAAGATTATAAAAAATGGAGTACATAGACACTGATATGGCCAGTCTACGCTAAGATAAAGTTAGCTTAAAAACAACTCAGAGGATGTTACTTCATGCTAATTTCAGTCCTCACTATAAATTTTCTACAACCAAGAGCTATATCTTGATTTAGACAGAGCCTCTTAGCCAAAGCGGCTGGGAGTTTAGAAGAATCATTGGTCCATGTGCAGAAATATAAGAATCAAGGAATCAACTGACTGCTCCCATCATATTCAGCAATGTATAATTTGTCAGCTATGCTATTTTTAGGGCTGGAGTAATTATGAAGACAACTTCAGGATAAACTTGCCATTGGCACCAAACCCAACTAGCTAGAATGTTAGGTTTTTCTTCCCAGTCTGCCCTCTATCTTTCTTATCTTCCTCTACTGCCACCAGAAATTAATGTTTATAACCATGTTTTCCTTCTTTAAGGAACTTAGACAAGCTTATTTGAAACAGGTTTGAATGCAGCTGCTCATTTCAGAGTTAAGAGATCACATTACTCCTATGCTCCTCTTTGTATTGACATCCTGCCAAAAAGTATATTGATTTAAATATTGTAATACTGATCTACAGTATTAGGCTTTCCACAGGCTAAATCCTTCTCATCTTGCATAGCTCCTAAACCTGGGATTCACTTTATTTTTTAAAGTAGTATTGGAGGAACTTGGAGAAGTTTCTCATTTTTCAAAGATGGGACAAGAAACTTGTGAGGAGAATAGCTGAAAACTGTTAGCTGAGATTTCAGGTTCTGTCTGTTTTATCCATGATCCGAACAAGAGTTTCAGAACAGTGCGGGGGGGGGGGGGGGGAGTATTGGAGAAGCCAGCCCTGGTATCCTTTGAGATACATACACTACCGCTAACATTATAAATACCAATGCTTCACAAAGAACATATGCACAGATATTAAATGCAATTACTAAAGCAATCTCACACACTAGAAGAAAATAGTGAAGGAAACTTCTCTTCCATTTTTTTTAAAGCCTGAATATTACCAAGTCATATTATAGTTTTGCTTGACTATCAACTTCATACCGTCCTGTATTTAACAGCAGTAAAGATTTACTACTTGATTCTGCAATTGCATCAGCATTTATCAGTTTTACACAGGAAAAGTAAAATAAAGATGAGGAAGAAAAGTTGCATGAAATGTAGAAGCTAAGTCATCCTATAGGAGCTCAGGTAAGGCAGCAATGTCATTTTGTGGGAACTTGAATACACAGAGTTCAGATTGAATACTATCAAGTAACTGAAGAAAGGTTTTTTGGAATATTGTTATGATTAAAACTCCTGAATTTTGTTGCAATCTCAGCTTTAGGAACTTGTGGTTTTAGAGTCAACCTCAGACAAATGTCTGCCTGCTGAACACATGTGAATTGTCCCAAGCAGAGTGAGATGTCCTACTCAGAAGTGTCTGAGTAGTCATCAGTACTGGCAGCAGTACTGGGGTAGAAAGGGGGAGTAGGAGAAGGAAAAAACCCACAAAATAAAACCAGATTTCTGCTTGCTGTCCATGAGAGTTGATTTGCTTTCTCCCAACCTGGTTTTGGAGAATGCGACAGTCAGGGGATGGGACAAATGAATAAAAGACGACTCCTTGGATACATGGAGGATAGCTTTTTGGAAAGGACTAGAACCTGGTTCCCCTATGAATCTTTAAAAAAGTATGTCTTTGCAAGAGTGAACTAGGTCAAAAACAGACTTGTTCTCCCTCTTAGTGTTCTTCAGCTTTTCAGCATGAGGTAAAGAGCCCCAAGCAGGGGCTCTATGTTTGCAAATGAACATTTTGTCCAGCAAGCAATAATAGACTACATTTGACTGTTCTTCTGTGTAGAAGGCAGCTGGTGCACTCCCATTTTGCAGTTTTTCATTTAGAGGAAAACAGACTTCTGCCCTTAGGAAACTACATCAGAAGGGAAGCAGTTGTTTGAGCAAATGTCTTCATTTGTGATCATCCCTCAACATGCTGGAAAGGAGGACAGTCAACATAAGAATGGGGAAAGTACAGCATTGAAATACAATAGCTCACTCCGTTGCTTCCTCACTGGAGAATCAATACTACAAAAGACTATTTTGCAATGAGTAGTCTCCATTACATTTTTGTTGTTTGCATTACAACAGAACATAGAAATCTCATCCAAGACCAGGCCCTGACTAAGTGACATAACCTCAAAAAGTTTGTAGACTGACTTGGTGAGCAACATATGATGGGACCAGAACAGAAGGGAAGTGAGTTACCAGAGGTCAGAAATCCACTGGGAATGGAAGGTTTCCAACGTCTTTCAATCCCACCACATTGCACCAACACTCTTCTTTTTGCTGATCAATCCAGATTCATGATCATTAGGCAAG